>NC_090333.1:39028719-40466844 GCF_035084215.1 Heptranchias perlo | reverse complement strand
ACTTCACTTTAGAAAGTCATGGGCAGGTTGATTTTAAGACACAGAAACCATATATCATAGAACGAAGACAGATATCCACAACTACGTCTTCTCCTCACTTAATATCCTGCTCCTACTGCTGTTTATTATACTGTTGTCAGTTAATGTCTCCCCCACAAAAAAGACACACACTACCCATCAAATTTTACTTAATATGAGTCATCAGGAAAATACATTGTATATAATCTGTGGTATATCAAATTAGGTAAACTAATACATATCCTCTTCTTGGCATCACAAGGTACTAGTATCAGTACATGGATCTCGTCATGCATCAAGGATGTAAAGCACGCTAATGATGGCATAAAAAAGTAGCACCTAAAATGCTCTGCAAACAACAGTACAAATCAAAACCACAGATCATAGGGGTGGGGGGGGGTTTGGAGTTCAAGCCTGAAATCTAATCTGAAGGGTCAGATGATGGTTATAAACTTTGGAATGTCCTGCGAAGCTCTTCATTAAGTTACAAATCATACTCCATGGTATCTATTATTTGTCACATATATCAATTAAAATTGTGTTCATCACAAAAAAAAATTAGAACAAAAATATTAAGGAATTGGCAAATATGTGGAATATCTGTAAAATAACACTCTACCAGCTAATATTCCTCAGGCTTCATTTATCACTTGAGCTAACACTTTCTTTCCTATGTGATTTCAGTTAGTCACAGATATGAGAGAGAGAGATGCACTAAAAATGTTAAAAGTTCATTATTGAGTATTTTACCAGTTCTCTTAAATACTGCACATATTTGTCTCATTCTTTTCTAGGTCAAACTTCCTTTTCAAACGTGTTAGTTGGATAAGAAAGGTATATATATTTTTGCCAATAGCCCTCAGGTGTTCATGGCAACAGCTCTATCAGACTGGATCATTTTGTAGCCAAACCACTGGAGCTAATAAAAAAAATTCAAAGAGCCCTCAAACTTCATTCAGGAAGCTGGCAAGAATCAGTCTTCCTGTCAGGCTGTTAAAGCCACAAACTAACCCATGAGCCCAAACAGTCACACCCACTTGCCGAAATGGGTACAATTTACTAATCGTTCCTCTTTTTAAATTAAATTGGAGCTTTACTTCACATTTATTTGAGTGATGCCACAGGGGACCACTGGTTGGAGTTAATGCGAATCTCCACACCAAAACCACATCAGATTCTAAATGCAGCACGACATGGCAGGTTAGTGAATTTGCTGACTGTCAAGAATGAAAAATACTCACACATGGCTTTAATTTGCCAAGTGTTTACAGCCGTCACTCACTGAGTGCTAGGATACCAACCTGCAAACAAACTCTTAACGAGGTTCCAGTGAAATAGAAGATTTAATGTTACATGTCTGAACTAAAAGAACGCCAATCATTTGGATCCATTCTGGAACCAACCCAGGAGAGAAATTTACATTCCTTGGATCAGTCACGGTTCTGGAACTTCTTCCTTTGTTCCCAAGTGTTCTTAACGGAAGACTTCCAGGAACAGGAAAAGGTTCATCACTTTCAAAAGACCAACGCCACCTACCTACCTTATTCCTCAATCCCTTTCTTTCCAGAAATGCATGTGATTGCCTCTTGAACCCAATTATAGTGCCACCTTCAGCGGCCCTACCTTTGCATCCTTCACCAAAAGTTAGCGTGATGTTATTTTTTACAGAGAAAAATCAATAATTATCTATCATTGGCATTAAACTCAGTGATTCAAATGAAACTATTGGCAGCCTTGAAATTTTATGTAGTGTTAGTAAAACTAACCTAGGAGGCAGTATAGGGGGAAATTTTAATATTGGTGCTATCACAACTTAACATCCCACAAAATTTTACATTTCCAATACATTGAAAAATGTTTACAGAAATGCAATGCAGCAGGATATACCAGAGGACATGATGCAGAAGAGTTTGGAAGATCTTTTTGATTACGTCTCTGTAAAATGCCTTGGGGCATTTTTCAACATTAAAGGTGCTATATAAATGTAAGCTGTTGATGTTGAAATGTTGGACTGCAAATGTGACAAAACCTACCTCTGCAATAAAATAATATTCATTGAACAAGAACAAAAGAAATGGATGAACGGGGATTGCAAACAGAGTTTGTGAGGCTTTCCTGATGGCTCAGTGGATAAATATACCCTGTGATGTGACAGATTTGTCCCTGTGCAGTGGATTCACTGCAACTAACCTGTGTCTCTGGATTAGGGAGGAGAAAAAAAATTGGTCAGAGTTCCTACTTCTGAATATTGGGTGAAGACAGGGTTGGACATAGCAGTGATGTCTCAGTGGTCAAAATAAATCAGCCAATTATGGCTAAGCAGGGCCACATGTGAAGAATCGGCATGGAGTCAGCTTCTAGGGGGCTATCAATACTTGTGCAGTCATATTGTCATATCCCACCATCAGAAAACAAAGGACAATGGGAAAAAATTCTACTCATTTAACTGAAATGCCTTTAAGCATTGTATTTATGCACATTTATTATCTGTGCTTGCAGTCCAAGAATTTCTGGTTGCTAGTTGCTCATCATTTCTGTTCTAATAAACTGCAATTAAAATCAACAATTTATTTGCTGCAATAGAAATTACACTGACAACACTCAGTTCTCATGAGGTATCCTCAGTAGCCTGACCGAAAGAAACTGCAGGGTTTCAAGTTAATTTTCTTTTCTCTTTTTCTGATCAGCTCTTAGCAGGAAACAATAAAGATTCCTCCTCATCAATATCTGTACACAAATAGAGCTTCTTGCTATTAACGTACCAGTCAACCAAGTCATTGAGAATCCAGCCAGATGATCAAGAACACAAAATCACTCTATATGCAAATAATATACTATCATACACATTCAACCCACTAGTATTCCCAGGTACTAGGAATGGTATCAAGCAATATGACTCTCAGCCAACCTCTAAGATCGAGAGCCATAGCACTTGGTCCACTCCTCCCTCCTTCCAGATATTAAAGATTTTCCTAGTGGAAATGATCTTATAAAGATATAGAGATATTTGCTATTCCTTCTGCATTCCATTTGAACTATCTGCTATTATATCCCTCCAGCTCAGCCCTCACTCTAGAGGGATGTAGATTCAATAATTGTCAAATCCAAAAGATTGTAATACCTCTCTTAAAACTGGATGAGGGATTTGTTTGATTGTATGATACATCACAATGTCAATTTCACCTTGAAGTTTGGGATTTTTATAGAAACCTCCAATTATGTCACTTTCTAACAACTCCGGGAATCATGTAAAATGTTACTAGGCTACAGGCAATGCTGGAATCCTTTTTGATCTGGGTTCCCTCAGGGGAGAAATGAATCTCTACTTTTATGTTACTTTTCTATTAGACGATAAGTTCCAGTCACATTAAAGAGCTGTGGGGCAGGGTGCTGGTGATTTGCCCAGATCCAGATCCATAAAAAATAACCCAGTCAGTCAGAGCATTAATATACTCCCATGGGATAAATCTGTCTAAGTGCCTTTAAATCTGGACTGTCTTCTTGGGTACTGCAAAACATTCCCAACATAGGTAAGAGTGGAACAGCCTCCTTCCCAAGTACACACAGCACCCAAAATTAGAGTTGGCTCTGTTTCTGTGTCTTCATTCCTCCATTCTTTTTCTCTTCACCGTCCTGACCTACTTCCCCCTTCCCACACCATGTACTTTAGGCTGCTTCTAATTGCATCATCAATATCTCTGGTATACCACAAATTTCATGCTGAATTTATGCCCATAGCGCTATAAATTTGATGCAAAAAAGTAGCACACAGCAAGCCACACAGCGATTCAACTGTCTCCACCCAAACCCGGAGTTGGTGGAGTGCCCAGTGTAACCGCAGGAGTCAACATAATACCACAGAATACTCCATGACATCACAACATACATTGAAACTATCGTGGTGATGTCGGAATGGTCACAGTCCTCTTCGGAAATTAACCCTTCCGTGAGTAGGTATTGTGTGTGCACAGCCATGTGGTCTTGCCCTTCCTATTTTGACTCTCTCCATATATCAGGCAGTATGTACTTTACTCTATTCAAATATGAGGAATTCAGCTCTGTAGTCTAACAATCTAGAAATCAGGAAATTACTAGATCTGATGAAGCAGCTTGCTGACACAGCCTGCGAGACTACACCTTGCTGAGATCAGACTTTTCAACTTCTGGATCAAATATCATGGTATTCAGCAGTGACCAAGTACTGCTGTGTATTTCAGCCAGCGCTGAATTCTAAAATGATTAACTGTTCTGCATCAGTATCTGGGTCTGAAGGGACATTAATCCAAATAGTGCTCCATGCTGACAGAACCCAAGGCTGACAATTGCTAAGCGGTTTTCTGGCAACTTCTACATCCAAATACATAAAAGTAACAGGTTAGGTTTTAGCTGATTGGGCATTTTTTAATTGTTTTATTCCAAAATGTTCTTCTTTCCTTTCCTGAAGGCAGTTGCTGAGGTCTGGTTCCACAGGCATGGTCAGTCTCTTCATCTGAGAGCTTAGACAAGTGTCTGCAGACTATTCAACTGCGGGGCATCACTGCCAACACTTGATATTGTCTTCACCCAACATCCACACATGCACGCCTTCCAGCAGGATCACTTGGGGTGAAATTGGACTTGGGCGGGGATGCAAAATGGGCAGAATCACTTTTGTCACCGGTCATACGACACACCCAATATTCAGGTCAATTGAGGGCGTATAACGGGGGACCAATGCAATACCGCCTGTTTTGCATCTCCACCGAAGTCCAATTTCACCCCGACTGAGTTGCAATCAGTGGTAGAATTCTCCCCTCCCTAGCCCATTGATGCTGAGGCTAACAGTAGCAGTCTACTGCCACTCAAGCACAAACCATCAAAGTCATTGCCAGCCAAGAATCAAACCTTCAACCTTCCTGGAATGCATAGCTCAATTCTACAGTGCATTTAGAAGCTGAGCCCCTCATTTATTTGTACCCCTTCTCCCCACCCCAAGTGACTTAAATGTTAAAAAATAAACAGTCAATAGTATTGTAAATGCAAAGTATGTCAAAAGCTTCCCAATACCTCAGTGGACAAACTCCACGTGGTGCGGTACTGAGCCACAAAGGCCAGGGGAAAGATTTGTATTTTCTCTTTACAGATGCTGACTACTCTGATGTGTATTATTGTCTTTGTTTTTATTATTAGAAAATGCTATCTTGTAAGCTACTGCCACTTTGATAAATGTAAGGAATCTTACAACACCAGGTTATAGTCCAACTTTGATAAAGTAGAGGAGGGTGTGATGCTGCAAATAAGGATGAGATGTCACCACATTAACAGTCTGCTCTTGAGCTATTATTTGACATTTTTATCGGAGCAGAGAGAAAGCCTGTACACCTAAAGTGTAAAACTTTACACTACCCTACATTCAAGTATTGGCATCTAATATAGCAGCTCTGCAGCTGAGCTTTCAACTTGGCTCCAAAAGTCCCCACTGAGGTGATAATGCTCTAACTTCCAAAGGATACTTCTCTTCATCAGCGACAATTCATACAAATTGCATCAGAAAGTCTCAACTCAAACTTTACAAATAAGCTCCTGGTCAAAAGCAATTACTGCAGTAGCACAGCTCTATCAGCAGCCAGCAATGTCGCTAACAGGACCGGTAATACGTTTCCATCAAACAAATTAAATACAAATGTAAAGAATCTTACAACACCAGGTTATAGTCCAACAGTTTTATTTGAAAATCACAAGCTTTCGGAGGCTTTCTCCTTCGTCAGGTGAATGTTGAGATTCGTTGAAAATTACCGCATATATAGTCAGAGAACAATGCCTGGTGACTATATATGCGGTAATTTTCAACGAATCTCGACACTCACCTGACGAAGGAGAAAGCCTCCGAAAGCGTGTGATTTTCAAATAAAACTGTTGGACTATAACCTGGTGTTGTAAGATTCCTTACATGTGTACATCCCAGTCCATCACCGGCATCTCCACATCAAATTAAATACAGTGACATATAGGGCAGCGCATCAAGCCCAGGATCTAACCCCCAACCCCACTCCACCCTCCTCCTCACCCTATGAAACATGGTACAATCTGAGCAGTAATATCACCAGGAATGTGCCTTACTGAGTGTGACATTTAAAGTAACATTGCTAAACTTCATACATTTCAAAAAATATTGTGCTGAAAATTTGAGGTTGTTAAACATGACTGTACCTGTTTTACACGGACAAACATGAGTCACATAATTTAAGTTCAACTTTGGATATTTTCACTGAGATCATAGGAATATCCTTAAAACTTTGGAATGCCCTGAGGATGTGATAGGCACTATATAAATGCAAGTTCTTTCTTTAAAGAATCTCGGCAGGCCATTTGACGTGGGGAAGTGATCACATGAGAGCACAATCTTGGCCATACAAACATACTTTACAGCAGGAGTCATTGGATAGCAATCAGGAGCAGTATAGCTGGCTGATTTTTTTTTCCTTTAGCCATAGGGTGCTATTGCTAATGTAGCACTTCTACCATTGCCTTCACTGAGATCTGCCAGCTCAACACAGGCCCAGCATTTCCAACATTTACAATTTTGTTAGCGATTTATTGATTTTGCACAAATGTTTTAATATGCACAATTCATCAATGCTTCATCAATGACCTTCCCTCCATCATAAGGTCAGAAATGGGAATGTCCGCTGATGATTGCACAGTGTTCAGTTCCATTCACAATCCCTCAGATAATGAAACAGTCCGAGCCCGCATGCAGCAAGATCTGGACAACATCCAGGCATGGGCTGATAAGTGGCAAGTAACATTCGCACCAGACAAGTGCCAGGCAATGACCATCTCCAACAAGAGAGAGTCTAACCACCTCCCCTTGACATTCAACGGCATTACCATCGCTGAATCCCCCACCATCAACATCCTGGGGGTCACCATTGACCAGAAACTTAACTGGACCAGCCATATAAATACTGTGGCTACAAGAGCAGGTCAGACAGTTGGGTATTCTGCGGCGAGTGACTCACCTCTTGACTCCCCAAAGCCTTTCCACCATATACAAGACACAAATCAGGAGTGTGATGGAATACTCTCCACTTGCCTGGATGAGTGCAGCTCCAACAACACTCAAGAAATTCAACGCCATCCAGGACAAAGCAGCGCGCTTGATTGGCACCCCATCCACCACCCTAAACGCTCACTCCCTTCACCACCGGCGCACCGTGGCTGCAATGTGTACCATCTACAGGATGTATTGCAGCAACTCGCCAAGGCTTCTTCGACAGCGCCTCCCAAACCCACGACCTCTACCACCTAAAAGGACAAGGGCAGCAGGCACATGGGAACACCACCACCTGCACGTTCCCCTCCAAGTCACACACCATCCCGACTTGGAAATATATCGCCGTTCCTTCATCGTCGCTGGGTCAAAATCCTGGAACTCCATTCCTAACAGCACTGTGGGAGAACCTTCACCACACGGACTGCAGCGGTTCAAGAAGGCGGCTCACCACCATTTTCTCAAGGGCAATTGGGGATGGGCAATAAATGCTGGCCTCACCAGCGACGCCCTCATCCCATGAACGAATGAAAAAAAAATTCACTGAAGAGAGAGTGGGAGTGAGACAGAGTGACAATCCCTCCCCCCACACCTTTCTATCTCCATGAATTTTCTCTCTCTCTCTACCATTATACCTGTAAATTGCACGCATTAAAACAATCGTGCAAAATCAATAAATAATTAATAAAATCATGAATTGAGTGTAAGCCACAGACCAGGCACCAAACTTGGGAGCCCCCTGCCCTGTATAGCTCAGTGTGCACAAATTAAACAATGTACTTGCCAATAGAGCATTGATACATATCTGCAAAGCACATTGGGACATTTTTCTATGTTAGAGGCGCTAAATAAATGCAAGTTGTTGATGGTGGTGACAGATATTTTAAAATCTTATATTTTATACCATATTTTAAGTCCTTCATTTCCAGTATACTCCCTTCTAGAATATGATGGATTTCTGTTTCACAGTTGCAAATGCCAAGTACATCACACGAATTAAAGCTGCTATTCCCCCACAGCCTTTTTATAAAAATCTGTTTGTATCCTTTGTATGTACATCAATGTCCTTTGCACTGATACCATACCCATGTGCCTGATTTAACACAGGCATCTGTGTCTGTATTGCTTCCCTCCTCTGTAAATGCACAGGCTCCTCTGATTACCTGCAAACCCTTTAAGTTTACATCCTGCCAACCTCTAGCCATTCACTGGTGATGCTCCGCGTGGTCTCATTAATTAACTATGAGCACATCATTATATCAATACACCTCCTTCATCCTTCTCCTGTTGCTAAGACAATCACATCATTCTACATCCAGGAGAGCTTGGGCTTCCTGCCTTTGCAGGAGGTGGAGTAAGAGAGCAAACAAGCAGGAGAGCTGGGTTGTCATTATCAGTTAAGAACAATGTAAAGAGCAGCAGGTGAGAGCTGGGAACATCCCTGCAAGAATTGCAACAGGTTTGCAAAACACAATCAAAATAAAAGACACAGACATAAAATTACACGATGACAGTTCATTAAAACGAAGTTTTAAAAAATCCATCAGATTTACAAGATAAAAGAGAACGACACCAAATCCTTGTTTTCTTATTGAAAGGCATATCCATTAGGTCAATTCTGCTTCTGCATATTAAGTGGAAATGAATTATTCCTTCCATCACAAACCAAATCAGGTCCCAGTCAAACACTAAGCAACAGTTTTCATGAGATTGCTACATTTATCTTGTACCTTGTGTAGGTTATTTTTGTTTCTTTCCAGTTTATATCTGTTTGTTAATAGTCATTTGATCAACCTGGACATAAAAACCCACAACACCCAGACTTTGATAAACTATAGCTGCCACTTTCCCCAAGTCAGCATTTGTTTAATATATTCAAAGCCAAAGTCTACAACCACCTAATCAAACAGCCTTGGTATATTGAACAATAGGGCAGAGACACTTATACAGCTTTAACATAGTTGTACTGTCTACTCCAATTAATTCAGTCATTTTTCTCTGCCAAAACATTTGAATTATCCAATATTTTGAATTACCCCACAATTTAAAACAGCACAAAACATTCAAATTAACAGATAATTCAAATAAAGTGACCTTCAGTTAATAACTCCAATGAATTTGTTTAAAAATTTAGAGACAAAAGTAATTTAAGTAACACCAAATATTAGTATTAAATATCATGTTACTGCAACAACCTTACTGAGTTAAGTATCAGGCATTGATAGGAGTACCACTTGATTATAATTTCTCAGCAATAAGGAAAGTAGAAAATAACCTTTTAATCAGAAGAAGGAAGCACTTATCAATCCAGAGGAAAACCTTGGAGGCGATAGGTTTCTTGGGCAACCCTCCCATTCCCACCTGTACTCACATGAGTCTCTTCCCCACCACCCCCCCCCACACCTCACCCAAACCTCCCTGATGGTGCGGACTCCCTTGCTCGGATACAACAGTCAAGTAGAAGACAGCAGTAACCCTTGATACCTCACCCAAGGGAACATAGGAACAAGAGTAGGCCATTCAGCCCCTCGTGCCTGCTCCGCCATTTAATAAGATCATGACTGATCTGTGATCTAACTCCATATACCTGCCTTTGGCCCATATCCCTTAATACCTTTGGTTGCCAAAAAGCTATCTCACATTTAAATTTAGCAATTGAGCTAGCATCAATTGCCGTTTGCGGAAGAGAGTTCCAAACTTCTACCACCCTTTGTGTGTAGAAATGTTTTCTAATCTCACTCCTGAAAGGTCTGGCTCTAATTTTTAGACTGTGCCCCCTACTCCTAGAATCCCCAACCAGTGGAAATAGTTTCTCTCTATCCACCCTATCCGTTCCCCTTAATATCTTATAAACTTCGATCAGATCATCCCTTAACCTTCTTAACTCTGGAGAATACAACCCCAATTTGTGTAATCTCTCCTTGTAACTTAATCCTTGAAGTCCGGGTATCAATCTAGTAAACCTACGCTACACTCCCTCCAAGGCCAATATGTCCTTCCAAAGGTGCGGTGCCCAGAACTGCTCACAGTACTCCAGGTGTGGTCTAACCAGGGTTTTGTATAGCTGCAGCATAACATCTGCCCCCTTGTACTCTAGTCCTCTAGATATAAAGGCCAGCATTCCATTTGCCTTCTTGATTATTTTCTGCACCTGTTCATGACACTTCAATGATCTATGTACCTGAACCCCTAAGTCCCTTTGGACATCCACTGTTTTTAACTTTTACCATTTAGAAAGTACCCTGTTCTATCATTTTTTGATCCAAAGTGGATGACGTCACATTTGGCTACATTGAATTCCATCTGCCACAGTTTTGCCCATTCACCTAATCTATCAATATCCCTTTGTAATTTTATGTTTTCATCTACACTGCTTACAATGCCAACAATCTTTGTGTCATCGGCAAACTTAGATATGAGACTTTCTATGCCTTCATCTAAGTCGTTAATAAATATTGTGAATAATTGCGGCCCCAAAACAGATCCCTGTGAGTCTCCACTAGTCACATCCTGCCAATGTGAATACTTACCCATTATCCCTACTCTCTGTCGCCTTTCGCTCAGCCAATTTCCTAACCAAGTCTGTACTTTTCCCTCGATTCCATGGGCTTCTATCTTAGCTAATAGTCTCTTATGTGGGACCTTATCAAATGCCTTCCGGAAGTCCATATAAATAACATCCATTGACATTCCCCTGTCCACTACTTTAGTCACCTCTTCAAAAAGTTCAATCAGGTTTGTCAGGCACAACCTACCTTTCACAAATCCATGCTGGCTCTCCCTGATTAACTGAAAATTCTCAAAGTGTTCAGTCATCCTATCCTTAATTATAGACTCCAGCAATTTCCCCACAACAGATATTAGGCGAACTGGTCTATAATTCCCCAGTTTCCCTCTCTCTCCTTTCTTAAAAAGTGGAGTGACGTGCAATTTTCCAATCTAGAGGGACAGTTCCTGAATCTAGAGAACTTTGAAAGATTATAGTTAGGGCATCTGCAATGTGCTCACCTACTTCCTTTAAAACCCTGGGATGGAAACCATCTGGTCCTGGGGATTTGTCACTCTTTAGTGCTATTATTTTCTTCATTACTGTTGCTTTACTTATGTTAATATTATTGAGTCCCTGTCCCCGATTCAATATTAGTTTTCTTGGGATTTCTGGCATGCTATCCTCTTTTTCTACTGTTAATACTGACGCAAAGTAATTATTCAACATGACTGCCATTTCCCCATTGTCAATGACAATATTCCCACTTTCAGTTTTTAAGGGGCCAACACTGCTCCTGACCACCCTCTTTGTCCTAATATAACTATAAAAGTTCTTCGTATTGGTTTTGATATCCCTTGCAAGTTTCTTTTCATACTCTCTTTTTGTAGCTCTTACTATCTGTTTTGTGACCCTTTGTTGATCTTTTATTCATGGCATCACGGTTGAGCTCAATCTTGCCCTTACCCAACATCCACACAAGGGCACACTATGACCAGTTGTAACGTCCTTACCACTGGCTCAGCACAGCCTGGGGATCGAATTTTGGATCTTCCTGGTCTTTATTGCTCAATCAAAGACTCTAAACCACATAGAAACATTCTTCATTTTTTTTCTACTTTTATTTTAAAGAATTAAAAACAAATCAACAACTACAAAACGGCAAAGAAAACAAGAGCAATGGCTCCCCACCTTCACGTACTTTGTGAGTGCCCTTAAGACAGTTTGCGAAATTTATGTCAGTTTTTTTTAAGTGGTTGGGGAGGGGAAATGGATCTAACAAAATGCCCATAATAATTCTGAACCGAAAAGTTGCAACTATTGCAAAGTAATTAGGAGGTGTTGATATGAAGTGTTTGCTGAACTGAAAGCCTTCCTCTCAGATTAGAGCATTAATCTTCTCACCGGAATTGAAGTCATTTTATGAAGCCTTGAAACGAATTCTCTCCAAGATCATATCCATTCATCTAACCTACTACGGAATTCAAGGCAACACAGTTTAATGAGATTTTTCTGTTTCTTTATCTTTCCAGAAAGTTGAAGATTTAGTTATGTAAAACATCGTGCTACATGGGGCACATCTGATAAAATCCTTAACTATTTAACCCGGGGACTACTGAAAACCAGCGAGCTCCCTTCTCAATTAGTAGATAAACTGTAATGGTTTAATAGACCGTTTCGGGATGGTTCACGTCCAGGCTCGTTATTGGCGAACCAGAACAAGAGCGAATTTCGCCTTAAACTGAAAACCTGCAGTTTACCCAGCGATGTAAAAACACAGCATCACTTGGTTGACAGCGAAATGAAGATTCATGACATTCCGGTGGAACTTTAAAACCACTTTTAGCAGACAATGAAATGCGTACAGGAGTGCGTTCGGGTTTCTGTGAACGAAACATTAACAGCTCGGGACATGAAAGAAGTTGGCGGTGACCTCGACAGATTTTTACCCCAAACTTTTCTTTTTGCACCTCAAGAGTTGGCGATCATGACTTTTCCACCCATAACCCGCCTGAAATATCACAGCAATGTAGCATCTGCAAGCTGCACTTTATCTCAATTAAACCCCCGTTAGTATTCCACTCTTATTTAGCTGAACCTACACACATCGCATTTATCTGCAGTCTTTAGTGCTCCATTTAACAACACGCCAAGTTTTTTGGAAAGTGATGCTCTGGCCTTGCGCCCCCTCTTACCTGGGAGAAATTGAGCCCATTGAGTGGGTGGCACTGCTCCTCGACTCGCTCCACCGCCCCGGTCCTTTTCTTCATCCTCTCGGCCTCCTGAGCTAGATAGAGGTCGAGCACTGGGACCCCTCTGGATCTGATGTCAGCCTCGGTCAGCGAGTTGACCATCAGCATCACCCACACCGGCCTCTTCCTCTCCCAGTTGCCGGCGATGGCATTGAACAGGTAATCCGCGTACAATCCCTTGCCCCTCTGGTCCGGGGTCATCCACAGAGGCATCATCACCTTCACGTACTCTAGGTGCCTCTTCAGCCTCCTGTACAGGTCTCTCGGGAGGACATCCTGAAGGTTCTCCCCATGGGGCAGCATCTGACAGCTGGTGAGGGCTGAGATGGTGTAAGGGTCGGTCAGGTCCAGTTCGAAGTACACGCTGTTACTGTGCTGGAAAGCCCTTTTACAGTTATCGGCCACGAAATCCCAAACTCTGGTGTAAGGGACGTGAATGGTCCCAAATAAATAAGCGGGAGGCTCTCGTCGGATCGTCCAGAGGAACGAGTTCATTTCCCTTTGCTGCAATTTCGTAAGATGGAGAAAAAAGAACATAATTTAAATGTCAATTCACATTTTAGGAAACACAACTTTTAAAAAAGCAAAAAAAAAAGGTTTTCGATATCCTGACAAACAACTTAAGGTGCACACTGAAAGTTTTTACATGTCCAAATAAAGCGGAAGAGCAGTCTACATTCTCCAGAATGATACAATGAAAAACAAAAGTAATAAAGCCTGGGCAAAGTAAGGTGAGTTGTGCAGAGTGACCGAGTTAGCAGGAGACCGCTGGTGGTCCGAGAGGAAGTCAAATCGATCAACTTTTCTTTAAAACCGAATCGAACTGCTCTCGGGTGATGAGTTTCAGCATTTCCCAGAACTTCAGCCAAAGTGCATCCTGCAAATCTTCAGCAGCAAAAAGATGTGTGTCGGAAAGATATTGGGGAACTGGGTTTGTAAAGCAAAAGTTGGAGAAGTGACATGAAGCAAAAAATCAAAAAGTAACTCACCGACTTGGGAAGTTCACATTGTCCCGTGTCTCGGAGATTATTCTCCTTGGAGGTTACGCTTTGTACAACTATACTCACAACAACCCACAGCAGCCCGGCGTTAGCCTGCATCGTGCCTTCCATCCAACTTTTTGTTATATATTTAGATATATGTTTCTCAAGTCTGGAGCGGGTAAAATCTGCAGAAAGTGCGGCGAGTGGGATCGCAAGATCATAAAGCTCCTTGATCTGGGATGATGTGATCACCGTATCGAAGCTGAACGCCACAAGCCGCCATGCTGCCCCAGGAGCATGGGCGATCCTCCGCCAGAAAGTTCTCTTTTATTGAGTGAGGTGATCGTGATGGAAAAGTGAAGGTTTTTTAAAAGCATCTCCTCCGGGCCCTCCCCGCGCTCGCACATGAGATGCTGGGCTCAGCTGCTAAGCTTTTGCTGCCTCTTATTTGAACAAGCAGAGGAAGGCGGGTACTGCTCAGCATGTCAGCATGTCACTTCAGTGGCTAACACTCTGCTCTCACAACTTTTAACTGCACGGGAGAGGGGGGAAAAAAACTTTTCCAGGTGTCCTTCTAGCAGCAGCCCGAAGGTGGCGCCACACACGCGAAACATCAAAAGCCAGGATCTGGTGTCGGTGAACGGGTCCCTTCGTTCTAAAGGCTGTCCCTGTCCTTATGGTTAAGCAGAAGGTTTCTGAAAAATAGATTACAGATGTGCCCCCTAATGTCATAATCTTCCATTGATACGTTTTCATAATGTAAATAGATGATCGGAGGAGGGTGAAATGCAAGGATATATCACATAGCTGCTGAGGTAGTTTAAGATTAGTAGAATCAAGTGAATCCCAAATCTGAGGGTATTTTTCACTTACGCATGAAATTGCAACATAGAAATAGTCTGTTCAGCCCAACCCTCCATGTTGGTGTTTATCCTCCACATCAGCAGCAGTCCTAATCCCCTGTGCCAGCCCTGTTCCTATATCCTTTTATCCCCTTTCCTTCAACCACCTATCCAACCTATTCTTAAATGTTGACATGGTCTTTGCTTCAATCGCTAACTCCAGTAGTGCATTCCACAACCTCACAGCCTGTGTAAAAAAGTTTCTCCTGCTCTCTGTCCTAAACCCCTTACATTTAATCTTATATCTATGTCCCCACATTCTAGACCCTCAACCTCTGGAAATAGTCTGTTTCCAGCTACACTGTCCTATCGCTTCATGCTTTTAAACACCTCTATCAAATCACCTCTTAATCGCCTCTGTTCTAAAATAGCACCTCTTCATCCTCCAGCTACCCACATTTAGGGTTGCATTTGAAAATAGTAATTAACTGCTGGATACTGTTCCTGGATTTTAAATCTGCCATGTAATAACAGCCACATTGGGAAATGTGAAATATTAAGAAAACCTTTTTTAATAAAATGGATGATACTACTTGTCACCACTCTACCTTTAGCAGTCACGTGACCAGCTTCTGGCATTTTTGTTCATTGACCTTTCACAAAAAAAAGCAAAATAAAATAAAACTGAAAATACAACCCTATTAACACTAAATCACAGAGAAAAATTAATTGTGAAAAGATTCAGGAAAAAAATCCCTCAAGTGCAACAAAAAACAATATACCTGAAAAAATGAAATCATCTCATTGCTGTTTGTGGAATGTTGTTAGCATGAAAAGGCTGTTCCATTTGCCTACATTGCAACAATAGCTACACCTCAAAAGCAAGTAAATCTGTGACATTCCAACAATGTGATAACACACAGGCCTATGTTGCTCATTTGTTTTTCAGTTGGGTTCACGTAGTTGTTTAAAAGTCATGTCCCACTGGCAATGGTATTCCATCCTCTATCTAAAAGATGCCATTATGTCACTGGTAACACAATATAGATGTGATATCAGCCTATGTGCATCTCAAACATAAACAAACTAAAAGAAAGATCTATATATAAAATTTATATTCTAAAAGAATCTCAGCAATTATGTGGTTAAATTAGGTCTAAATTAGGATCACAGTGGGACATTCTGGGCATACGGTAAGATCAGAGTTACAATATGGCCCAGGTTACATTCTGGAGTTCATATTCAAATTAAAGGAGTGTTAAGATCAAGTTGGGATAAAGGTTGTGCTATAATTTGGGTGAGACTTAAGATCAGCGAGGGACAGAACTAGAATTTCTGCTCTTGTGTGGCTTCTGTAACAGTTGTATTAAGTGTTGTCAGTTCTAATATTGTATCTGTCTCTGACCAACCAAGTTAAAAGATATGAGCAAATGGCAAATTGACTGAAGAATTAGCGTCGAAGAAGGAAGTAATTTATGCCCTTTCAAAAACAACTTTGAGCTTCTGGCTAATATCTTTTTTTGTGACAGCCAACTTGGCTCCAAATCTAAAAAAATCACAGTTAATCAGATGGAGGTTCAAAGACCAATGCAGGTGTGCAGATATTGGTTAATCATTACCACAGTTACCTGCAGTCTTTGGACCACGGATCACTGATGCAATAACTGACCTGGATGGTTGAAACAATCCTGACCAACATTTAGCAGGTGTCAACTTGTCCCTTTCCCATTCTTTTTTTTAAGACTCCTCGTCCTGTGCTTTTCTGTTTGAACTCTCCCATTCCCAGGCCTTTTTTCAAGTCTCCATCTCCCATGTTTGTTTATTTGAATCCCACTCCCATGCTTTTGTTGTCTCCCGCTTTAGAAGTGCAGTTCCCTTTCTCACTGAAATACCCTCCAGATCCCTCATCTTCCTCGTGCTGATCCGCATGTGGCAGTTCCAGCATTGTACAAAGTAGAGTGAAAGGAAAATGCTGAAGAGACAAAAAAGAGGAAAAAGGAAAGTACAGAGAAAGAGAGGTGAAGGTGAGAGAGGCAAAAGTGAGTTAGGAGACAGAGATCAAAATGAGGTAGGTGAGTAACAAAAGTGGAGAAGATAGAGACAAAAGTGTGAGACTGAGAAACAGAAGTGCAGAAGACAGAGATGACCACAGAAGTCATAGAATCATAGAAAGGTTACAGCACAGAAGGAGGCTATTCGGCCCATTGAGTCTGGGCCGGCTCTGCAAGAGCAATCCAGCTAGTCCCACTCCCCTGCCCTATCCCCCTAGCCCTGCAAATTTTTTCCTTTTAAATACTTACCCAGTTCCCTTTTGAAAGTCATGATTGAATCTGCCTCCACCACCCCCTCGGGCAGTGCATTCCAGATCCTAACCACTCGCTGTGTAAATAAGTTTTTCCTCATGTCACATTTGGTTCTTTTGCCAATCACCTTAAATCTATGTCCTCTGGTTCTTGACCCTTCCACCAATGGGAACAGTTTCTCTCTATTTACTCTGTCTAGACCCTTCATGATTTCGAATACCTCTATCAAGAAACGACTGAGTGCACTGGATACAGCAAAGGCTATGGGCCCCAACAACATCCCAGCTGTAGTGCTGAAGACTTGTGCTCCAGAACTAGCCGCGCCTCTAGCCAAACTGTTCCAGTGCAGCTACAACACTGGCATCTACATGACAATGTGGAAAATTGCCCAGGTATGTCCTGTCCACAAAAAGCACGACAAATTCAATCTGGCCAATTACTGCCCAATCAGTCTACTCTCAATCATCAGTAAAGTGATGGAAAGTGTTGTTGACAGTGCTATCAAGTGGCACTTACTCACCAATAACCTGCTCACCGATGCTCAGTTTTGGTTCCGCCAGGACCACTCGGCTCCAGACCTCATTACAGCATTGGTCCAAACATTGACAAAAGAGCTGAATTCCAGAGGTGAGGTGAAAGTGACTGCCCTTGACATCAAGACAGCATTTGACCGAATGTGGCACCAAGGATCCTTAGTAAAACTGAAGTCAATGGGAATCAGGGGGAAACCTCTCCAGTGGCTGGAGTCGTACCTAGCACAAAGGAAGATGGTAGTGGTTGTTGGAGGCCAATCATCTCAGCCCCAGGACATTGCTGCAGGAGTTCCTCAGGGCAGTGTCCTAGGCTCAACCATCTTCAGCTGCTTCATCAATGACCTTCCCTCCATCATAAGGTCAGAAATGGGAATGTTCGCTGATGATTGCACAGTGTTCAATTCCATTTGCAAACCCTCAAATAATGAAGCAGTCTGTGCCCGCATGCAGCAAGACCTGGACAACATCCGGGCTTGGGCTGATAAGCGGCAAGTAATATTCGCGCCAGACAAGTGCCAGGCAATGACCATCTCCAACAAGAGAGAATCTAACCACTTCCCCTTGACATTCAATGGCAGTACCATCACCGAGTCCACCACCATCAACATCCTGGGGGTCGCCATTGACCCGAAACTTAACTGGACCAGTCACATAAATACTGTGGCTACAAGAGCAGGTCAGAGGCTGGGTATTCTGTGGTGAGTGACTCACCTCCTGACTCCCAGGAGTGTGATGGAATACTCTCCTCTTGCCTGGATGAGTGCAGCTCCAACAACACTCAAGAAGCTTGACACCATCCAGGACAAAGCAGCCCGCTTGATTGGCATCCCATCCACCACCTTAAACATTCACTCCCTTCACCACCGGTGCACCGTGGCATCAGTGTGTACCATCCACAGGATGCACTGCAGCAACTCGCCAAGGCTTCTTCGCAGCACCTCCCAAACCCGCGACCTCTACCACCTAGAAAGACAAGGGCAGCAGGCGCATGAGAACAACACCACCTGCACGTTCCCCTCCAAGTCACACACCATCCTGACTTGGAAATATATCGCCGTTCCTTCATCATCGCTGGGTCAAAATCCTGGAACTCCCTTCCTAACAGCACTGTGGGAGAACCTTCACCACACGGACTGCAGCGGTTCAAGAAGGCAGCTTACCACCACCTTCTCAAGGGCAATTAGGGATGGGCAATAAATGCTGGCCTCGCCAGCGACGCCCTCATCCCATGAACGAATAAAAGAAAATCAAATCTCCTCACAACTGTCTCTGTTCCAAGGAGAACAACCCCAGCTTCCCCAGTCTATCCATGTAACTAAAGTCCCTCATCCCTGGAATCATTCTGGTAAATCTCTTCTGCACCCTCTCTAAGGCCTCCTAAAGTGCGGTGCCCAGAACTGGACACAGTACTCCAGTTGTGGCCGAACCAGTATTTTATAAAGGTTCATCATGACTTCCATACTTTTGTACTCTATGCCTCTATATATAAAGCCCAGAAGCCCGTACGCTTCTGCATTGCCCTCATCTATCCTTTCTGTTACCAAGTAAAGGAAGAGTGTGAGAAAGAGCAAAACAGAACTAAGGCAGAAAAGAGAGAATTGGAATTGAAAGAGGGGAATGAGAGAGTAACAGAAACAAAATAGGACAGTGAGACGAGCTAAAGTGAAGGAAGAGAATGAAGGAAAAACACAATTGAAGAGGAGAGTGAGAGAAACGTAAGTGAAGGAGGAAAGTGAGAGAGAAAGAGAAGGGAAGGGACCAAGTCAAAAATGAAGGAAGGGAGAGAGGAAGCAAAACAATAAAGGAGGTGAAAGAAGAAAACAGAAGCGGAGAATAAAAGCAGTAGTGAGAGAGAGAATTTTTTGCAGTCTTACTATTAAAAGCCTTTTTTAGCTAGAAGGGCATAAGAAGCTGAGAGTTTTTTTTTGCTGGAGCCCAGTCCAAAAAAGTTTGAAAACCACTGAATTAGATCACTTGCTCAAATTTATTGTCAAATTTATTAGCTTGAGCACATTGAGCGTGTGGATGGGACAAGAGTGTGAGCAGGGTGTGGTGTCTCTACCATCATTTGGTCAGTGGTTGCATCAATGGCATGGATTTCCATGAGGTACTAAAACCTTTAAGCTGCTGAATATCAGCCTGTGTCCTCATGGAACAATTGTTACCTGCATGGGAGCTCAAACTACATGGGTTAAAGAAACTATAGACCTATAGCTTCATGATTATACTACACCCAGTTGTGGGAGAATGACATCCATGTGTTGCTTTACCACTTTTATTTTCGCAATGGGGAGATATTAGTCGGCACCATGGGCTCAGTTTTATATAGAGCTCCACAGATAGCAAATGTGTTGCATCAGCACTCTGAGTTTACATCGCTGACAAATTTACATTTTTGTTGTTCTACGAAGCCGCTGGTATGAGGTAGGCAGACATGTTTACACTCTGGAGTATAACCGATGGAGAGAGTTCGGCTATCCCTCTGCCAGCTGCACCAGTGTATAAATACCTTCTGATAACTGAGAAATGCGTCCCAGCTTTCACTTCCCTACCAGCAGGAATATTTTATGACTTGGTCTCAGAATGATTATTTAATATTTACCTCCTTTTTTACAGTTATATTCAATGTATATTTTTTTAGGCCTTTTTTAAGGTTTCCAAGCCACGCACCATTGTCCATTTTATGCTTCAAACAGACGATGATTCCTGGCCTCTGCTAATGACATGCTATAGCTAGCCAATAGCAGATGGCTCAAGGGCACCCTAAGATGATTCTTGTGATATAGGCCTCACTTACTTTGTCTTAAGGAGTTTCTGTTCATCTCCTCCCCACAACTAGGAACATTAACTGACTGTGTGGAGAATAAAAGGCCATATCTACAGCCAGCATCATGTGGTGGAATACCGATGTGCTGTTCTACCATGCCATCCTACTGGTTTAATTCTCTAACTGGAAAGTCCAGTAAGCTCTTTTTCCTTTCCACTGTCATATGTCCTGTGAACAGATGTGCAAAATAATTCATCATGCAGGTTTGCTGCTCTGGTCTGGCACAAATTGTGGAAGACAGCAACAGACACATTCCAATTTAAATGCCCTAAAATATTTAATACGAATTGTATGGCAGAAAAGATCAATTATGTCGGCAGCTGCAAGGGCTAAGCTTCAAAAGGAAAGACTGTTATACATGATGCGGTATGGTGTCAAACGGATCAAGACTGCCTTAGGTTTGATCTTTGTTCCACGCTGAGGTACTTAATCTCAGTCAGAGTAGCAGTGGGAGTGTTACAATTGGCCTCAGTGTCAACAGGCCGGGAGGAGAAAATTATAATCAGCCCAAGTACCCACTCAATCACTATCCAGTGATCCCTGTTGGAAAGTACGTTTGTGTGGACATTGAGTAACAGGATCAAGACAGGACAGGATCGGGCGAAGCTGATGATGCTCTCTACAATCAAAAAGCCTGTCAAGAAAAGCCATTGGTTGAAGTACTGGAAGGTAGGTGGCACTTATGGAACTGTACTTAACATGAGTCACTCCTTTGGAGGAGGGATTGGGGGTAAATTTGGGGGAAAAAATTCTACAGTATTTTATTTCTTTTCTGTCTTCAAAAAGGCAGATTTCATGCTTGTTTTGTCCTGATCAGGAGATCGGTCTTCTCTGGAGAGAATTTTGATTATTTTCTCCATCCCCATCTTGCCATCCACTGATGTTTGTTTGCTTCAAGGTATTAAGCACTGACCCACACCTTGTTTATATTTGATTTTCACCTCCTTCCAATTGTCCTGCGTATTTTCAATCAGGCAAACCAACAGCACTTACTTGTGTTAAATCACAACTTAAATAGCTGAACATGTTAGGCACAGGGCAAACTATGGCTTAGACTCAAAGTTACTGTATTGAATCACTAAATATTAAATCCAAAAACATGACAGCCGTTTAAATATAGACTAAGTTTGTACTTTCAGTTTGATGCTTTTCAAACTGTATCATGAATTAAAGGGAAAAGAATGACACTAAGTAATTTAAATAAAATTACCACACATTATTGGGTCGCCTTTCCTCAAAGGAACAGCAGAAATTAATGATTGTAAAGAGACTTACATTGATATGATGCCGTATCATATCTCTCAGAAACGTCGCAAAGAACTTCACAAACAAGGAATTATTTTGGAATTGCAGTGACTATTGTTACATAGGCAAACATAGCAGCCTTTTGCACACAGGAAAATCCCACAAACAGAATTGATGGTTAATGTGATTTTGGTGGTGGTTGAGGAAAAAGTGCTGATCAGGATATTCTGAAAACCATCAATTTACAAAACGATTGACGTTTACCAGTCCATTTCCTCAGCAGTTCACTAGGGCCCCGATTTTAACCCTACCCACTTGGTGGGAACAGAGCGGGTGAGCAGTTAAAGTCGCGGGAATCAACTTACTGCTCCATTCCCGCTGGAAACTCCCTCATCGAGATTTTAACTGTGCCACTGACTGAGGTCAGAAATGCGCCCCCCGGAACAGGTGAGTGTATCCAGATGAGTACATTCAAATTAGGGTTCAATGATGTCACTGGGACCCCGATGCTATTTTAACTGGACGGAACATAAGTCCTGCCCGGTGGCCAATGCGCTCAGCAAAACCTTGCGGGATTGGCTTCAGAAACTAACTGATATGACTGGAAGAACTATTTAAAGGGGCACTTAATTGCAGGTATTTGGATCATTAGGATTTGTGTGCTTTTGTAATCAGTGGATTGCCAAGGCATTTTGGAGCTTGGAGTTTTCTTCTTTCTGATTTATTTGTCTTACTCACCCTAACTAACTCACCCATTTTCAGCTTATCATGGCTGCCATTTTTGCTTCTTTATTCTGGATGGAGGAACAGTTGGAAGAAGAGCAGCAGCAGCAGCCTCAGCAATCAGGACGAGCAACAGCTGGGCCTGTTAGAATACAGCAGGTGAGGGAGGCTGCTCATAGAATGCTTTACCCAGCCCTCAGATTAATTTCTGAGAAGATTCTTCTTCCAGCTCCTTGGAAATGAAGGAAGTCACAAGGGATTGAAACCTTGCTTTAATAGGTGCATACCCACTTTAAATAGGCCCCTGGCTGTCCCGCTGGAAATTGAGGCCTGGAAGTGCACAGGTCCGGAAGTTAAAATACCCGGGGTCTGATTTTAGCTACAGTGGCTGAGTTTTATTGGAAAGGAAAATCGGATGGGGTATATATTGGGTAGCTGATCTGCTACCGCCAGTTTTCCACTCCCACAAAAGTTGAAAATTACCCCCATAATCGAGGCTGACATTTCAATGCAGTGCACAGGGACTGTTGTATTGTCACAGGTGCTGTCAGGTAAGACATTGAGCCAATGCCCTGTCTGCTTGTTATGGTGGATGTGAAAGTATCCCATGTCGCCCTGACCATCATTTATTCCTCAATTAACATCACCAAAACCAATTAACTGTTCACTTATTCCATTGCTATTGTTGGACCTTGCTGTTTGCAAATTGACTGCTGCATTTGCCTACATACCAGTGATTACATTTCAAAAGTAATTCATTGTCTGTAAAGCATTTTGGGACATCCTGAGGACATGAAAGGTGCTATATAGATGCAAATTCTTCTTTCTACATACTTGCCCCAAATCAACTCGGGGCTGCCTCTGCCTATGTAATTTGCTTCAGCTATTCTCATTCTATGGAATGAAGGAAAGAAGGATCATTTATATAGCACCTTTCAGATCCTCAGGACATGCCCATAGCACTTCACAGTGAACAAGTTATTGTGAAGGGTGGTCACTGACATGGCAGCCAATTTGCACACAGGCAAGGTCCTACAAACTGCACAATGAATGAATGAACAGATCATTTATTTTGTAGATGTTGTTTGAGTGGGGAATGTTAGCCAGGATATTTCCTGCTCTTCTTCAAATAGTGCTATGGGAATTTTCTACATCTATCTGAACAAATAAGGGTTGGGGGGGCGGGGGGGTCTTGGTTTAATGTTTCAACCAAAGGACAGCACCTCCAACTATGTAGCACTCCCTCAATGCTGTACCAAAATATTAGCCTAGATTACGTGCTCAAGTCCTGGAATGAAGCTACAACCTTCTCATTCGCAGGGAAGAGTAGTACCAACTGCACTTAGCTGACACTTAAATCTCACCACATCCCTTTGTTTTCTCACCATGCTTGGTCACTTATTTTTGTGAAAAATCTATTCTCTGTGTATGCTTCTTAGAAATGCAAAAAATTACATGGTTAAAACAACATCCACAATGACATCATATAATTGTAGGTTCTTTGCAAAAGTCATTTAAAGACATCAGAAGAGAAAGAAAGTATTGTCTCCTTAAAGCCATTCCCCTTACTCTGCAGATTAAGGAGTGTCCTAGTTTCTAACACTATGGTTATTCTGCACATTTAAGGTTAGATCAATTCTGACATCAGCTGCAATCCAACCTCTAGCACATAGTATAATTCATGTAAGTTTCAAATCTATGCCAGTTTCATGTTGGCAATGGTGTGGCTGTGAGCCAATATGACCTAACACCAGACTCAATAGCAAATTTCGCTCATGTGACAACCATTCCATGTTGCTTTAACTGTATATCGCCTTTTTTATGTATTTTCTCTTGGGATGTGGGTGATACTAGCAAGGCTGCATTTATTTGCCTATTCTTAGTCGCCTTGAGAAGTTGGTAGTTGGCCTTCTTCTTAAACTGCTGCAGTCCACATTGATGTTTGGCAATGAATTCCAAGACATTGACCCAATGACAATGAAGGAATGACAATATATGTCCAAGTCAGGATGGTGTGTGACTTGAAGGGGAATCTGAAGTTGATGGTGTTTGCACAACATTGTTGCTCTTGTCCTTCTTAGTGATAGAGGTCGCATGGGAGGGTAATGCTGTTGAAGTAAACTTGGTGAGTTGCTACTGTGTATCCTGTAGATTGTATGTAGTTCAGCCACAGTGAACCGATGGTGGAGCGGGTGCATATTGAGTCCAGTGGCACTGATAAAGTCCTAAATGGTGTTGAGTATCTTGAGTGCTGTTGTCCTATATCACGTTACACATTCTATCCACAGTGCATTTTAAAGTCTTTGCTTATTGTGCTCTTGCAAATGTACAGTCAGGGCAACAAAGACATAAACAAAAGTTTTTTGTGAAGCTTCCCACCAATGCCATGTAATATGTCTGACACAGCTCCATTAATGCTGTGTCCAATCCATTTACATTGCAAGGTGGATTCCCCACAGCACCAGTAGCAACAGAAATGGACACAAGCTTGCACATGTACAATTGTTCAGAAGCCACAATTTGGGAATTCATATGAATGAAATAAATTAATGCACGTAACATTCGCGCCAGAAAGTGCCAGGCAATGACCATCTCCAACAAGAGAGAGTCTAACCACCTCCCCTTGACATTCAACAGCATTACCATCGCCGAATCCCCCACCATCAACATCCTTGGGGTCACCGTTGACCAGAAACTTAACTGGACCAGCCACATAAATACTGTGGCCACAAGAGCAGGTCAGAGGCTGGGTATTCTGCGACAAGTGACTCACCTCCTGACTCCACAAAGCCTTTCCACCATCTACAAGGCACAAATCAGGAGTGTGATGGAATACTCTCCACTTGCCTGGATGAGTGCAGCTCCAACAACACTCAAGAAGCTCGACACCATCCAGGACAAAGCAGCCCGCTTGATTGGCACCCCATCTACCACCCTAAACATTCACTCCCTTCACCACCGGCGCATCGTGGCTGCAGTGTGTACCATCCACAGGATGAACTGCAGCAACTCGCCAAGGCTTCTCCAACAGCACCTTCCAAACCCGTGACCTCTACCACCTAGAAGGACAAGGGCAGCAGGCAAATGGGAACAACACCACCTGCACATTCCACTCCAAGTCACATACCATCCCGACTTGGAAATATATTGCCGTTCCTCCATTGTCGCTGGGTCAAAATCCTGGAACTCCCTACCTTACAGCAGAGTGGGAGAACCTTCACGACACGGACTGCAGCAGTTCAAGAAGGCGGCTCACCACCATCTTCTCAAGGGCAATTAGGGATGGGCAATAAATGCTGGCCTTGCCAGCGATGCCCACATCCCATGAACGAATAAAAAAAATGCCCACACACTGAAATGAATGAACTTTGGGGCTGATTTTTTTTAAATTTCATTTACAACTTAAAAAAAAAACTTTTAACTTCTACTCCATATTAAGAGTGGCTGATTTATCAGCTGAAATATGAATTGTCATCATGAGCTGGGTTGGGTCAGGAGCAACAGCTGGAGCCGGGTCAGGAGCAACAGCTGGAGCCAGGTCAGGAGCAACAGCTGGAGCCAGGTCAGGAGCAACAGCTGGAGCCAGATCAGGACTACCAGCAGAACTTGCATCAGCTCAGGTTTGCCAGCAGGAATCAGGTTCTATTGGATTGGGACACCATAAATTGCAGTCAAGCGTAACTAATAGGACCTCCATGCCCTAGTTTGTAAAATGAACTTTGTGAAATCTTCATGGTTGGGCAAAAAAAAATAACAGCCAATTTAGCTGCATGAGAAATGTGGAATGAACATTATTATATGTCATGATTGGTTGGTTTTCTGTAATTGCAGTTTTTAAATGTGTGTTGGGCAAAACCTAGCAGAATAAAATTTCGGTTTGCGCTATCAAATACTAAAAATAAAGTAATTAACTCTTTTTGAGAAAAAGAGGAAAATATGACTATGGATCTCAGTATAATAGAAACAAAAGAAAGGAGTATTTTCCAACAACTTTAATTTTATAAAAAATATCTTGTCAGAGATTGCTCTTTTAAAGTGCTTTACCAAACCTCCTCCCACCGTCCATGCAGTCTCCCTGGAGTTGGCTAGTCTCTAGCATGAGTAAATAAGTTTATGTTAGAATTGATCTTTCATAAGAACATAAGAAATAGGAGCAGGAATAGGCCATCCAGCCCCTCGAGCCTGCTCTACCATTCAACAAGATCATGGCTGATCTTCTACCTCAACACCATTTACCTGCACTATTCCCATATCCCCTGATGCCTTTAATATCTAGAAATCTATCGATCTCTGTTTTGAATGTACTCAATGACTGAACCTCCACAGCCCTCTGGGGTAGAGAATTCCAAAGATTCACCACCCTCTGAGTGAAGAAATTTCTCCTTATCTCAGTCCTAAATGGCCTACCCCTTATTCTGAGACTGTGACCCCTGGTTCTAGACTCCCAGCCAGGGAAACATCCTCCCTGCATCTACCCTGTCGAGCCCTGTAAGAATTTTGTATGTTTCAACTAGATCACCTCTCATTCTTCTAAACTCTGGAGAATACAGGCCTAGTCTACTCAATCTCTCCTCATATGACAATCCCGCCTTCCCAGGAATCAGTCTGGTGAACTTTCATTGCACTCCCTCTATGGCAAGTATATCCTTTCTTAGGTAAGGATACCAAAATTGTACACAATACTCCAGGTGTGGTCTCACCAAGACCTATATAATTGCAGTAAGACATCTTTACTCCTTGTAAGATCAGTTATGAAAAGAAATGCAAAATCATCTTATTCTCTTCAATTAATAGAAAGACTTTGATTTAACCTTTTAAATATTTTGTCAGATTGTGACATGATTTTACAGAAAATGAGCAATTTTCAGATTCTTAAAGCTTCAGCTCCCCACTGACATCTCTGCTGAAAGAGTGAAAGTTGGGTGAAGACAGGATTGGGGGTCAGCTGTGATGGCCCCCACAATTACCCAACATTCTATCAGAGCCACGCATGAAGAATGATCACTGGGGTGAGAAACCAGAGTGGAACGGCCACCATCACCACGGGTGAAACTATACCCCGGCATTAATCACTGACTACAGGACAAGAGTGAAAGAGAAAACTGGAGGAAAAAGTAGAGGAGGAAAAAAGAGAGGTAGTGGCCTCTTCACGTTCTTTCACGTGGCAGTGCTGGTTTTGGGAAAGTGGTGCTATACTGGTGTCCGAGCCCCATTTCCCCCTATTTATATTTCCAGCCACCACCCCTCTCCATCAGGTGCTGTGCAGAAGTAGAACCAATGAATCTAGCAGGAACAAGTAGATTGTCAAAAAATGTAAGTCAGGCAGTTTATGTGTCTAACTGCAGTGAGAGAACTGTAGATTTGTCATCACCAAAAGTTTTTAAATGTAGAGACACCTTAAATTTTCTGTTATTCTCATGTTTTAAAACTGCTTATAGTAGATAGCCTGGGAACAAATATATTGTACAGACCTTCCCTTAACAACAACAACTTGCATTTATATTTACATTTTGAATACTTTAATATAGCAAATGTGCCAAGCCACTTCACAAATGCAGCATATATTGCAAGCATTAGTAGAATTATGTCAGGTGAACAAAGGCATGGTTAAAGAGGTAAGTTTTAATGAGGTTTTTGAAGGTGGGGAGAGAGATAGAAAGACAGAGGGGCATAGGGAGAGAGTTCAGAGTGTAGGGAGGTCCACTGGACTAAAGGTTCTGCCTGTTGGTGGAGGGGGGGAGGGGGGGAGAATTCACAGAAGGCAAGAGTCAGAAAAGAGAAAGACATGAGCTAGTTCCACTTCAGTGTCCTGAATGGGTACAGTAGGCTGCAACCAAATTATTTCAATAAAGGTCATCATTTTTTTCCTGAGACAGTAATGCTGAGATATTATTCCTTGGGTTTTCTGAGCCAACATTTCTGCTTTGCGTGTACACAAACGGCTCACTAGTCTACAATGTCCATGGCGACTAGCTAAAATGTAGTTACATTCATTTAATGGACTTGATTAATAAACAATCGGGTTTAAATTGCAAACATGATTGGTTGGAAAGCAGTTAAATACTGTACTAAAATATGCTTTCTTCGCCATTGTTTGGTCCGTTGAAGTGAAAAGCAAGTGAAATCACTGTATTCCCTGCTCAGCAGGAAGAAATTTAAATTGCTACCTTGAAAAGAATAAGCCAAAGTCAAACTAAAGTTCTTAATTATGGCGAGTAGAACACAAAGAAACCGATGTAGAGCACTTGAATAAATCAGGGAATCCAGAGGAGGCAGAAGTAACTTGGAGGGTTAAAAACAGCATTGATACTTGATTAATATGGCATTGATGCTGAAAAGAAAAATGTTAAATGTCTGGTATAGATTATGATTTCCTAACAAATGTGAGCATAATCCTGATCCGTGCCCTTTGATACTACATAGTTAGTCCAGTACCTCACTGAAGGAGTACTCGCAGAAATAACTAGCAATATAAAAATAGATAATCTAGATGTAACTGTCAACCATAGATGACCCAATGACTCCTGCTTGGGGGCAATAGTGAAAAGGATGTGTGACTGGATGCCTTTGGCCCCTACTGCAGCAGCTAATGTTCAAGAAGGTGATAATAATCTTGGTATAGTTAGTGTCTGTCTGGCATCTCAGCAGATGCTGACACTTCAGTTAATAGGTGTTTTGTTTGAAGGCCAATATAAAGAGGCCCCCATTTTCCACACCTCGAATCTTCATTGTTGGGACTGGTGAAACATTGGATCATGGATGCTGTTGGAGGCATAGAAGTTATCTCATTATATTGTAATGATGTGGAGATGCCGGTGATGGACTGGGGTTGACAATTGTAAACAATTTTACAACACCAAGTTATAGTCCAGCAATTTTATTTTAAATTCACAAGCTTTTGGAGGCTTCCTCCTTCGTCAGGTGAACGATATGAAAATTATATTGTAGACTGAGCCAGCAGCAGCTCCTGCCGCCATTAGCACACTATCAATATAAAAGTGCCTCAAGGTAAAGTGCAACATGCTGAGTGGCTGTCCATTAGCATCTCTGGTCAGAGAATGCCTTTGAAACATTGATACCTGTGAAAGCAAATGTTTCTACTGACAGAGGTGAGAGTCGGCTATCACCATTATCACTTCAGTTTTGGACTCTATGCCAAGTGTCACTTAGCTGCTCACCTTCTTCCCTGGTTATGATTTTTATCTCCTTTGAGTTTTATTTCAATGGATGTAATAAGGATCTGCCCTCCCCACCCCCACACGCAACCTGTTAATGGATCCATTGTGAAACAACAACATCATTGACACCATCACAATGTGTTCAAACAAGCTTACAGGGAAGCTGTATTCATCTGAATTGCGACACAATCCTAAACGTTATCAAGGGAGATAACTGTAAACTCACTGGTGCCGCTCAGCTGTCTCTTGATCTATTCCAGTGACTTCTTGAGTGAAGCATTACAAGCTAAAGCAGTTGACAACAGTTTGAAACTTCCAGAAATAATTTCAGTGAGATTGCTGGCCCATGGTGGCATATACTATAGCTAACAACACCATGTGAACCACCCACTATTTTATTTACCATTGGATCGCAATTTTCAGTCCACTCTTTTGTGTAAGATAACATCAGTTTGACATTGTCAAAGACTAACAAAGCATGAAGTAAAATATGAATGCCACAATATTTTTTAATAATAGAATTCTGTTTTACATATTTTTATTACATTTCCTCTTATTTTCTCCACTCCTCTCCTCTCCTGGTGCTAACTCATGTTACAGAGCCATAGAGGTTTACAGCACAGAAGGAGGCTATTGTGTCGGTATTGGTTCTTTGCTAAAGCAAGCCAAAACTAATTTCATTGTCCTGTGCTCCCCCTATAGTCCTGTATCTTCCCTTGCTTCAACTATTTATCCAATTTTCCCTTGGAAGATACAATGATCTCTGCCTAAAGCACTCCCCATGGCAAAGCATTCCGTGCCCTAATAACACTCTACATACATTCTCCTAATCATTCTCCTTACTCTCTTAATGACAATTTTAAGTTCATGGCCCCTCATCACTGATTCCCCTACCGGAGAAAATAGTTTTTCCCAGTTCACACAAAACCCTTTATAATTAAAAAAAACTTCTATAAAATCTCCTCTTAGCTTTCTCTGCTCCAATGGAAATAATTCCAGTATCTCAAGTCACTCCTCATAATTATAGTTTCCTGTTCCTGGTGAATCTATGCTATATGGTCTCCATGACTTTAATGTTCTTTCTATGATGCAGTGCCCAAAATTGCACACAGTACTCTCTGGCCTCCAATTCTGGCCTCTTACGCATCCCCGATTTTAATCACTCCACCATTGGCGGCCGTGCCTTCAGCCGCCTAGGCCCTAAACTCTGGAATTCCCTCCCTGAATCTCTCCGACTCTCCACCTCACTCTCCTCCTTTAAGATGCTCCTTAAAACCTACCTCTTTGACCAAACTTTTGGTCACCTGTACTAATATCTCCTTATGTAGCTTTGTGTCAAATTTTGTTTGACAACACATCTGTGAAGCGCCTTGGGACATTTTACTGTGTTAGAGGCGCTATATAAATGAAAGTTGTTGTTGTTGTTGCAGATCATCTCTTTCTCACGTCCGCTGTTTGATGGCCTGTAATGTACACCAAGAATTGTATCATTTCCTTTCCTATTTCTTAACTTTATACATGTGGATACTGTCTTTATACAACCCCCAACTTTATGTTCTAGCACTGTGATATAATCTTCGGTTGAGAAATTCCATCACTCCTGAAGACAAGCGCATAAGGTGCAGGATGGGCTGTACGTGCCTATTCACGCAGTCCCAAGCAGAACATTAAATTCGTGCTGGGACCTCATTATAATGAGTCATGTGTGTGCACTACCCACACTATTCATTAGCTGCATGCCTATTTGGGTGGGGGGGGGGGGGGCGAAAATCAGCGTCTCTGACACAGCTTAAAGGCAGCCAGCACCTCTTAAAGGGGAAGTACACGCTGGCTGAAGATACCAGGGAAACACTTGTAAGAGTATTAAAGGTTACGGAACCAAGATAGATAGGTGGAGTTAAGATACAGATCAGCCATGATCTAATTGAATGGTGGGACAGGCTCGAGGGACTGAATGGTCTACTCCTGTTCCTATGTTCCTATGAGAAAAATGTGCCCTCAGGTTCTTTGATGCTGATTTGGAGGCCCTGGTCCAGGCAGTGGACACAAGGAGAGAGATCCTGCTCCCCCCCAGGGGGAAGAAAGCCCTCCAGGCAACACCTCCGCTGCCAGTGGGAAGACATTTCAGAGGAAGTCAGTGCCAGGAACTTAGCTCCAAGGACATGGCTGCAAAGCTGCAAAAGGTTCATTGACCTCACCAGAGTTGTCAAGGTAAGAATACTGCTCTCTTACTTCTGCTCACACCTCCAACACCTCCAGCCTCACTACTCACAATACTCCCCTGTCCCATCTCTCTTCATAATCACTACATCGCACTTCACTCCATCTCCTTCTCCTCTTACTCACTCACCACTATTCCAACCCTCATTTCCCCACAATTCACATCTTACACACTGTATGCCAACTATTTACCATGACAGGCACATTCTCTAAATACTTCCCAAGACTGTAACTATAACACTCCTGTTTCTTGCAGGAGAAAGTCGATCACAACTCCGGACAGCACACTGCCAGCGAATGAGACTGAGCCCGCCTGCACACCCATTCCCCCATGGAAGAAAGCGCGTTTGACATCACGGGCAAGGGAGTCATGGCCACGGTGACTCGAAACGCTGAATGAGACGTCACGTAGGGTTTCTTCACACCCTATCATCTTTTTCCCTTCTTACTTCTATTTCACCCTACACATGACAAACTACAGATGCCTTCACCAGCCACTCATCTCTCTCTGCTCTTTCTTCACGTTAAAAGCTAACTCATGTCCTTCTCTATTTCAGCTGCTAAGATGCGGAGATACCTCTGCCACTTGAGGAAGAGGAGGCCAGCCTTCCTGATGAGACACTGTCACTTGATCTGACCCTTGCAAGCACCAGCTCAGAGATTGGCACCACGTGTAGTTTAGAGGCTAGGCTAGAGGATGGATGAATCACCAGGCGCAAGTGTCCAGGAGCTAGGGCAGGGGGCTAGGATGCCACAGGTGCCAGCTCGCTGGAGAGCAAGATTGCATACTAGTTCTGCTGCAGAGGACTCACATGCTGTCTTTGAGAATCCAGGCTACCGAAGAAGGCTGATGGGCATACAACAGGAAATGTTAGGTGCACCTGGCAGCCTGCCAATGAGCTTGTGCACAATGTCACAGAACATGGAGGAGTCCAGCTCCAACTTGTGTCAAGGCTTTGCACAGAGCGTGGAGACCATTCTATCCAACATGGACCGAGCGGTCAGCTCCATGAACATGACATGATGGAGCTTCTTCAGACAGCTGACACCTGCCATGGAAGCTCAGGCAGCTGCCATCTTGGCTTTGTGGGCCAGTGTTGCCAGGAGCATCACATCACCACTGCATCCTGTTTTCGGACAGAGCCATACGAGTGCTGAGGCGCAATCCCAGGAGAGTGGCCTTGGTTCCATGGGAAAGGCACCCGCAGTCCTCTCAGGCTGACAGCATGCCTGCTCTTCCACCAACCATTCTGCCAGTGCCCTTGTTAGTGCCACACAGCCAGCTGGGCCAACTGCCCTGGCCCACGCCGATATGCTGCAGTCTGCAGCCGGACCCTCAAGGCTCAGAGCTGCCCGAGGTCACCCACCACAGCCATCTAAAGTGTCGTCAATGGAAGGTCAGCAGCCTCCCACCTCTCAGGTGTAGCCACTTAGAGAAACACTTCGTAGGAGCACTAGGATAGGTAAACAAGCACACAAAACAGGCACTAAGGGCTTGCACAAGGATAATTCTTAATTATTTCCGTTAACTGTTAAACAGTATGTTTCCAGCCCAACTAGGAAGGAGGCATTGTTAGACTTGGTTCTAGGGAAGTGAAAAAGGGAATAAGAGGGGCAAAGAGAGAGTATGAGAATGGACTGGCGGCCAACATAAAAGGGAATCCAAAAGTCTTCTACAGGCGTATTATCAATAACCGGGTAGTAAGAGGAGGGGTGGGGCTGATTAGGGAACATAAAGGAGATCTACTCATGGAGGCAGAGGGGATGCTGAGGTACTAAATGAGTACTTTGTATCTGTCTTTACCAAGGAAGAAGATGTTACCACAGTCTCAGTAAAGGAAGATATAGTTGAGATACTGGATAAGCTAAAAATTGATAAAGAAGAGGTACTTGAAAGGCTGGCTGTACTTAAAGAAGATAAGTCACCTGGTCCGGATAGGATGCATCCGAGGTTGCTGAGGGAAGTAAGGGTGGAAATTGCGGAGGTACTGGCCATAATCTTCCAAACATCCGTAGATACGGGGGTGGTGCCAGAGGACTGGAGAATTGCAAATGTTACACCCTTATTCAAAAAATGGTGTATGGATAAACCCAGCAACTATAGGCCAGTCAGTTTAACCTCAGTGGTGGGGAAACTTTTAGAAAAGATAATCCGGGACAGAATTAACAGTCACTTGGACGAGTGTGGATTGATTAGGGAAAGCCAGCACGGATTTGTTAAAGGCAAATCGTGTTTAACTAACTGATAAGAGTTTTTTGATGAGGTAACAGAGAGGGTAGATGAGGGCAATGCAGTTGATGGACTTTCAAAAGCCGTTTGATAAAGTACCGCTTGGTAGGCTTATCATCAAGATTGTGGCCCATGGAATAAAAGGGACAGTAGCAACATGAATACAGAATTGGCTAAGGGACAGGAAACAAAGACTAGTGGTGAACGGTTGTTTTTCGGACTGGAGGGAGGTGTACAGTAGTGTTCCCCAGGGGTCGGTGCTGGGACCATTGCTTTTCTTGATATATATTAATGACTTGGACATGGGTGTACAGGGCACAATTTCAAAATCTGCAGATGACACAAAACTTGGAAAGGTAGTAAACAGTGAGGAGGATAGTGATAGACTTCAAGAGGATATAGACAGGCTGGTGGCATGGGCGGACACGTGCCAGATGAAATTTAACGCAGAAAAATGCGAAGTGATACATTTCGGTAGGAAGAATGAGGAGAGGCAATATAAACTAGAGGGCACAACTCTAAAAGGGGCACAGGAACAGTGAGATCTGGGGGTATATGTGCCGAGATTACTACCTGTGTGGTTGCTTTTAAATCTAGTGCCTAACTCCTTAATCCCCCTCTACAAGACTTCAAATGAACTTCTACGTCATTGATTCCATTATGGACCATGAAGTCTAACTCCTTCTAGCTCTTCCTCCTTCTCCAGAAGCTTTTCTACCCATTCAGTGGTGTCCTTTATCCTGGCATCAGGAAGGTATTACATCATTCAGGACTACAAGTCACAACTGCAGAAAAGGCTGATTGTTCCCCTGACAATAGAATCTCCCACTACTATCACTTTCCTTTTCCTGTAGTCTACCTAACTCTCATGTTCCGGGTGATCCCTTGCTCCACAATGTCACAATATTGCTTATGACCACCCTCCACTGGGTCACTGTCACTATCCACCTCACACGTGTCCAGCACTTTCCATTCATTGGACAGTTCTGATAATTCAGTGGTACCCTGCACCTGTGAGTCCTGTCTCCCTCTGTTGCCCCTGCGGATGGCCACACACTTTTCTCTACACTATTCCTGTGCTGCCTCTTGAGTGACCACATTCTGGAGAATATGATCCAAAAACATTTCATCCTTTAATGATGCAGAGTGTGGCCAGTTGTTCCTCGAGCACAAGAGATCCTCCACTTCAGAGATATTATTTTCTGACACTTAATGCAAATGCTGAACCCCTGGATATACTGAGAATCCATGTGGTCCACATATTGCACTCCACTCACATTACACCGGGTTCCCTGCACTACCATCCATCTGCATCTAACTTAAGAATGTAGATAGTTAACTTGAATTCCAACTAACATCAAATTCTCACAAGAATCAAACATCACTTATTCATTCCACACAAGTGTTAATTATAGAAAAAAATATTTACTACACCCCACACTGAATTCCATGTTTTTCTGACTTTTCAGCCCCCTTGCCCTATTGGAGTTTGGGGCAAAGTTTTCCAATATCCCATGCCTCCATCACAACCTCTTATGCAGCAGACGGCTCTTGGGTAAGCAAAGAAAAAAATGAACCGTTGTTCCCATTCCTGATTGCTGTCCAGTGAGTCATGTTGGAAAGTGCGTGTGGATGTTGGATGAGAAGAGGAATGCGTTTGGCAGTGATGCTCCCCTTGGAAATAGTCTGCCAATTGTCACTTTCCAGGCTCACATGTGAAGAATGGCAACTTGGGCAAGGTACGAGCGAATGCCTGCAGCAGTGAACCCTAGAGTGAGTCAGCACCTTCAGGAGTGGAGAGAAAATTAGGACAATTTAAAAAAAAATGTTCATTGTATTTTTCGAAGTTTAATGCAGTACCTAATTTTTACCCACTTCACGGTACATATCTGATGGGGGTCTTTCTCAAGACAAAGAGTCTCTGAAGCAGTGTAACTCCAGATATACTCTTGTCAATATAACCTTATTCTTTATTTCTGCCTAATCACAATACTGTATATCAATAATTATAGTGTTGTTGAGTTCCTTTCATCCTTCAGTTTCCTGTGCAATTTAATCTTCTCATGTTAAAAGAGCGTGTTTTGATTGTCATGACCTTCATTCCTGCTGATTTATGATAACGGAAATGAAAAGAGTTAAAGTACTGAGGGTGGCAAAGATAATAATGATGATGTTTATCTAGCTAAATGGACTGGGAAGGGGAAGATAGTGAAGGTGATGCTGGGGACCTGATTCTATTTATATAATTAATGACTCTTCTGTTTTCTATTCTTTCTGGACTCTACTACTTTCCCTCTCATGCCTCAGTTGTACTGGCAATTAGAAATCAGAGCACTCTGAATTCTCTTGCACAATCTAGTTTCCAGGAAAGACATTTCTGAAGAAGGGAGAAGGCAATAATGAACTGCACTTAATTCTAGCAGTTGGACTAAGGTAGATGGTCTGATCTTAAATTCTGAATAAAATGACTCCAGTGAACTTTCTCCAGTCCGATTTGCCAGTCACTTGAATTTTTGATACAATGATATAATGGTTTCATTTCAGGTGATTCATTGTGATGTCACCAATTCTCAGATGAATAATGGAGGAGAACTCGGCTGAGTTTGCAAATCATGGCCATTTGCTGTAAATATCCACAAATTGAAAACTCTCTATAGGCTCAGTGGATAAATGCTCCAATTGTGTGATGCTGAGCCAAACCAAAAAGAAAAGTGCCAGATTTGATCACTAGTCTGTGCTGAGTGAGCTGATCTCAGTGGGTACTACAGTTCACTTCAGAGCCTGAGGTAGGGTGGAGAGAATCAATTGGGATTCCCAAGAGTGTTGACCCATTCCGATGGAAGTATCTGTGTGGACTTCAGGTGAGGATAAGGTGATGTGATGCTCTATGGTGCAACTAGTAGGATCTCAATTCAGGTTCTGATGCTAATATAAATGCAGCATAGGTCCCTATCATGTATTGTTTAAAGTTCTTTCCATCTTAATGTGGCACTTTTCCCCAACGCTCCCTCCACTCTTTTCTTGGTTTGGTGCTATGACATGTACCATTTCTCCCTTCCTCCCTAACTCTGCGGCCTTGCCTCAGTCTCATTCAATCTTCATTCCTCTCTACACTTGAATTCAGATAAACACATACCTGATCCAAAAACAAAATTCCAATCTGCCCAACTACTTCCCATTTTCCCTAACTGTGTGGAATTCCTCATCCAAGAACAACATTTAAATAGAAATTCCTTACTCAAGCACAATATGTTCCAAAATTATCAGTTTTTTTCACAGTTAAAAATGTAATTAATTTTGTACAAGATATTTAATGCTTTTCATGGTGTAAACATCAACATCATATCATCTTCTCAGAATTATTGACTGTTTCTGATGTAACTGCCCTCTTCACTTTAGTTCATTTGTCTGTTATCCATTTCCGATCACAGCTTACTTCTCTACGACAGCTGTCCTCTCTCTACTGCTGCCATATCAATTTCCATGTACTCTGATTTATAGTTTGGCCCCTTTTTCCGAAATTTGTTCTTTTGAGTTTAGCCTTGTTCATAAACATACACTCTGCCAACATCCATTTCATGGTGTGAGCTTGTTGTTCCTGTTATGGAAAGCTAGTTCCCAATTATCCATGTCTAAATGTTCTATTTGTTTTAAAGGTTTACTTAGGTATAAGCAGGGTCTACCTGGCATTGAGTTGACTCCTAAATAGTTACAATCTCCCATTGTGGCTGGTAATGGGAGATTGGAACCAATTCAGTCCTCTCCTGAAGGCTTGGCAATCAGTTGTCTGAGTCAGGTATGACCACTGGGCATAGTTGATAACTGACCAGCCAACCCGGCTTATTGGTGTAAGATTGAAGGGTGGACCTATCACTAGGGGCTGTGCTTCTTCCCACTTAGCTCCATATAATCCTGCAAATCAATGCTCTGATGAGTAGGGTGACCCTACTGGACGACTAACGAGAAGCTCACCAGTAGTGTGTGTTGGTTGTAACCAGTGAAACTCCAGCAGTACCCCTAAGTGCACTTGGAGGTCCTTTAGCCTTGGCTTCTTCCAACCTTTTGTCTAAATTCTCTGGGCTTAGATAAATGGAGAGAAAATTTGCACTTCATGTCAGGTAAATGCAAACTCTACTGTGTGAATTTCTTAGCAGCTTGATTTGAAGATTCTTAAAAGCAGTAATGGGTTTTTGAACATGTCAGTCACCCAGCTGACCAAACAAAAGTCAAAATTAGCAATTCACCACCAAATCTAATTTCAAGATATAAATATGTTTCAGATACCAGTTGCTTGTGAGTAAAGTATTGCTTTATCTTCAGTATTTTTGATTTGGTTCATGGAATCACATAAAGGTTACAGCTCGGAAGAAGGCCATTTGGCCCATCGAGTCCGCGCCGGCTCTATACAAGAGCAATCCAGCTAGTTCCACTCCCCTGCCCTATCCCTGTAGCCCTGCAATTTTTTTCATTTCAAGTACTTATCCAGTTCCCTTTTGAAAGCTACGATTGAATCTACCTCCACCACTCCCTCAGGCAATGCATTCCAGATCCTAACCACTCGCTGTGTAAAAAAGTTTTTCCTCATGTCACCTTTGGTTCATTTGCCAACCACCTTAAATCTATGTCCTCTGGTTCTTGACCCTTCTGCCAATGGGAACAGTTTCTCTCTATCTACTCAGTTTTGAATATCTCTATCATATCTCCTCACTACTGTCTCTGTTCCAAGGAGAACAACCCCAGCTTCTCCAGTCTATCCATGTAACTAAAGTCCTTCATCCTTGGAATCATTCTAGTGACTCTCTTCTGTACCCTCTCTAAGGCCTTCACATTTTTCCTAAAGTGTGGTGCCCAGAATTGGACACAATACTCCAGTTGTGGCCGAACCAGTGTTTTATAAAGGTTCATCATGACTTCCATACTTTTGTACTCTATGCTTCTATTTATAAAGACCAGGATCCCGTATGCTTTTTTAACCGCTTTCTCAACCTGCCCTGCCACCTTCAACTATTTGTGCACGTACACCCCCAGATCTCTCTATTCCTGTACACCTTTTAGAATTGTGCCCTCTAGTTTATATTGTCTCTCCTTGTTCTTCCTACCGAAATGTATCATGTCGCATTTTTCTGCATTAAATTTCATCTGCTACGTGTCCGCCCATGCCACCAGCCTGTCTATATCCTCTTGAAGTCTATCACTATCCTCCTCACTGTTTACTACCCTTCCCAGTTTCGTGTCATCTGCAAATTTTGAAATTGTGCTCTGTATACCCAAGTCCAAGTCATTAATATATTTCAAGAAAAGCAGTTGTCCCAGCACTGACCCCTGGGGAACACTACTATACACCTCCCTCCAGTCCGAAAAACAACCGTTCACCACTACTCTCTGTTTTCTGTCACTTAGCCAATTCTGTATCCATGTTGCTACTGCCCCCATTATTCCATGGGCTGCAATCTTGATAAGCCTACCATGCGGCACTTTATCAAACGGCTTTTGAGAGTCCATATACACCACATCAACTGTACTGCCCTCATCTACCCTCCCTGTCACCTCATCAAAAATCTCTATCAGGTTAATTAAACACGATTTGCCTTTAGCAAATCCGTGCTGGCTTTCCCTAATCAATCCATAATTGTCCAAGTGATTATTAATTCTGTCCCGGATTATCATTTCTAAAAGTTTCCCCACCACTGAGGTTAAACTGACTGGCCTATAGTTGCTGGTTTTATCCTTACACCCTTTTTTGAATAAAGGTGTGTTAGCGTGGAAGGCAACGATGAAGTGACTGATGGGTACATGACAGTGGTATTTACCCTAAAACCACACTGAAATGCGCTTTGTGTAGATTAGACTAACCTTAATTAAAGGCTTAAATATAACGCTTGACTACTAATAAAATGGACACTATTAAACAAAATGGATTCTATTAAACAAAGGGACACTATTAAATAAAATGGATTCTGTGACTGTGGGAAAGACAGTTAAAAGTGTTGAGTTTGTACATTCCAGAACTGGCTTACAGTCTGGGAATACAAAGGACATTTCATAACGAACTGATAAAACTATAGAACCAGACTGCATGAAACAAAGGCATGCTGTCTTAAGGTGATAATAGTTGTTCGGACTTAATTGGTTAATGCGTAAGCAGTCCGTTGTTGCTATGCGGACTTAATTGGTTAATGTGTAAACTGTCCGTTGTTGCTGTGCGGACTTAATTGGTTAATGTGTGTAATCAAGATTAATGATGTAAAAGCTACTGAAATCTGTATTTCAAAGGTATAAAAAAGCATGACAACCATTTTAAAGTTGAGAAGGTATCTGCGTGCATTGCGGAATGTCCAGTCTTCTCCCAAAGCTTTGTCCAATAAACTGCATGTTGAATCTTTAAGTCTGACTCCGAGTGGTGATTTTTCCCACAACAGGTGTAACATTTGCAATTCTCCAGTCCTGTGATACCACCCTGTGTCTACGGATGTTTGGAAGATTATGGCCAGTACCTCCACAATTTCCACCCTTATTTCCCTCAGCAACCGAGGATGCATCTCATCTGGACCGGGTGACTTATCTACTTTAAGTACAGCTAGTCTTTCAAGTGCCTCTTCTTTATCAATTTTTAGCTCATACAGTATCTCAACTATATCTTCCTTTACTGAGACTCTGGCAGCATTTTCTTCCTTGGTAAAGACAGATGCAAAGTACTCATTTAGTACCTTGGCCATCCCCTCTGCCTCCATGAGTAAATCTCCTTTATGGTCCCTAATCATAACCCCTCCTCTTAATACCCGTTTACTGCTTACACACCTGTAGAAGACTTTTGGATTCCCTTTTATGTTGGCCGCCAGTCTATTTTCATTCATTCTCTTTGTCCCTCGTATTTTCTTTTTCACTTCCTCTCTGAACTTTCCATATTCTGCCTGGTTCTCACTTGTGTTATCAACCTGACATCTGTCATACACCGCTTTTTTCCGTTTCATCTTACTCACTATCTCTTTTGTCATCCAGGGAGCTCTGGCTTTAGTTGCCCTACCTTTCTGCCTCGTGGGAATGTGCCCAGACTGTACCTGAATCATCTCGTCTTTAAAGGCCGCCCACTGTTCAATTACAGTTTTGCCTGCCAATCTTTGATTCCAATTTACCTGGGCCAGATCTGTTCTTATCCCATTGAAATTGGCCCTCCTCCAATTGAGTATTTTTACTTTAGAGTGGTCCATGTCCTTTTCCATAGCTATTCTAAACCTTATGATACTGTGATCGCTGCTCCCTAAATGCTCCGCCACTGAAACTTGTTCCACTTGGCCCGCCTCATTCCCTAGAACCAAGTCCAGCAATGCCTCCTTCCTCTTTGGGCCTGAAATGTACTGGTTAAGAAAGTTATCCTGGACACATTAAAAAAATTCCTCCCCCTCTTTGTCCCTTATATTATTATTGTTATCCCAGTCTGTATTGAGATAGTTGAAATACCCAGTTATCACTACTGTATAGCTTTTGCACCTCTTTGTAATTTCCCTGCAAATTTGCTCTTCTATATCCTTTGTTGTTCGCAATGAATTGTTGCACGAATAATCAAACAGTCAATGGTACAAAAGATTCTGAAGTTGTTTGATTCTATGCCCATTTAATGAAAATCCTGATTCAGGAGTAACTTTTTTTGTCAAACTAATTAATTGGAGCTCTCTGATGGTTCAGGCAGTAAGTGCATTGCCCATTCTGGAACTGAGCCACATAGATAAAGAAGGACCAACACTTAAGGCCTGGACCCTGCTGAGCAAGCTGATCTCATCCAGTGTGGTGGTAGGTGTGCTACAACTAGTCTCCATATCCCTTGGCTAGAGAGGGAGAAAATGATCACTATCCAATGAGTCCTCTTGCAAAACAGTTTGTAGTTTGTCTACAGGATTGTCTGCTCCATAACGCACACTTTGATCAGTCCCAGAATTTGACAAAAAAGATTTATAAATTCTGTTTATGTTGCAATTACCCGGCTGACCAGCGGTGTCAATATTAACAAATAGAATGCACAAAAATTATAGACATATTTGTTAAAGAGCATTTCTTTAATTACCACCATTGAAAAAAGAATCACTTATGCTGTAATTCTATCAATTAAACACATCCAATCTTTGAAACGTATTACCTCCCAGCATAGGCTGTAAAGTATGGTAATATTGCATCAAAGGTTTTAACTTTCAGTGAGGACACAATGTGGTTGCTCATCAGGCGCTGTGTGTGCCTGTGCCCAAACGAGCTAACCTCACACAATAATATGAGCTCGTGTCATTGGAATATTCAAATGTTGCTCCCAATACATTACTCATGACGGACTGGGAGAATACTGAAAGTCACAGAAGCAGGATTTGCAGTGGCAGGAGTGCATTATCAACTGCCGCAGCATTCAAGACAGCATGGCTTTTTTTGGGGGGGGGGGGGGGGGTGGTGGGGAAGGGAAGGAGGACATTTCCGAAAGATAATTGGCCTTTTGAGGCCCAACTGTGCAGCTGCAGGTAAGCTGGGCAGCCTTAATAGAAGGTTAGGGCCACCAGGATAAAGGATTAAAAATCTCCCCACAGCACCCCCCTTCAGCACCCATTTCAAATGGCCACTGGATGACTAGTGTGCTCCTCAGGTGCACCAAACGCATTATGGAATTCAGACCTTTATAAGCATTGCATCCTAGGCATTTCCAGCTAGTATTTCCCTGCAAGCAGTGTATCAAGCATGGAGTCGGCCACAGGCTTCCATGCCTGTAAGGCCCTGGGGCTAAAGTCCTTTGGTGACTAAAGGCCTCATTATTGGCCCAATGACATCAACTGAATGTAATGCCGTTGAATGTCAAGGGGAGGTGGTTAGACTCTCTCTTGTTGGAGATGGTCATTGCCTGGCAATTGTCTAGCGCAAATGTTACTTGCCACTCATCAGCCCAAGCCTGGATGTTGTCCAGGTCTTGCTGCATGTGGGCATGGACTGCTTCACTATCTGAGGGGTTATGAGTGGAGCTGAACACTGTACAATCATCAGCAAGCATCCCCACTTCTGACTTTATGATGGAGGGAAGTCATTGATGAAGCAGCTGAAGATGGTTGGGCCTAGGACACTGCCCTGAGGAACTCGTGCAGCAATGTCCTGGGTCTGAGATGATTGGCCTCCAACAACCACTACCATCTTCCTTTGTGCCAGGTATGACTCCAGCCACTGGAGAGTTTTCCCCCGATTCCCACTGACTTCAATTTTACTAGGGCTCCTTAATGTCAAATGCTGCCTTGATGTCCATTTCCTTCTGAATATCAAAACTGTTTCAGAAAATTAATGATTCTTTGCCTTTTTAAGAAAAAAATATTTCTGTTTTGGATTGTCACAAGTCAGGTTTAATTTTTGTAGCTGAAAATAAAACTTTTGTTCATTTAAGAAATGGGCAAATGGGCAGTGATGACAATGAAATAATTTTATCTTTGAATTCAAATACCAATAAACTATTCAAATTTCATTTTCAGTTTATTTCCAAAAAAGAATAACACTCTTCCATCCCTATCAGACCTGTTATTTTAAATGTGTGCCAGCAGAACAAACTCTCAGTTGTGTGTCCTGCTCAATAGCAACTCATAGTATGCTGACAGATGCTGGAGACCTTCCATCATGTTTGCCACTCCAGCTGATCTGGAGAGGTGGGAACAACTGCGTTATGGGTTTTGCTAACAAAACTCTGAAAAGCAAAGTAGAATGCAATATAAGTTTCCCTGATGATTTATCTAGTGAGTGGCTGAGCCATTCAGACCAGGAAGGTTTCAAGTTCAATTCCCCAGGTGCTGCTGAGTTAGCTGATCTCAGATGGGGTGGTGGTAGGGCTGCTGCAGTTGGTTTCAACACCCCCTATTTCAGGGAGGAGAAAATCAACTGGAGTTTTCACTCCTGATCAGTATGCAGCAACTGCTATGGGAAGTGTACATGTTAGGGAGGGATGTTGTGTGAGGATAGGACTGTGCCCAGAGGTATCATCCTCACTCCCCACAAATGGTCAAACAGCCTGCCAATACTCAATGTCAGAGCTCACAAATTAATACCATTTGGGCGAGGTATTAGAGGGAAATTGGTGCCAGCGATATCTTAGCTCAGTAAGGAGTCACCCAGTGTATTTGGGAAAGGTCAGGAGAGGAATGGAGGGACGAAAATTGTGAGGGAAAAAATGACAAATATATTTAAATATTTGGGAAAAGAACTCCAGTGCCCTTTAGAGGTAGGATTATTCTTGTTTTTCATTTAAATCTCTCATTTTAAAGTGAGCAATACCAACCCTTTAAAAGTTTTATAGCTTTTAAAAAATTTTGCAAAAAACATTTCAGATTGTTCATCTGCTGCTAGAACCCTCATCCATGCCTTTGTTATCTCTAGACTTGACTATTCCAGTGCTCTGCTGGCTGGCCTTCCACCTTCCACCTTCCATAAACTTGAGCTCATCCAAAACTCTGCTGCCCATATCTTAACTCGTACCAAGTCCCGTTCATTCTTCACCCCTGTGCTTGCTGACCTACATTGGCTCCCGGTCTGGCAACACCTTGATTTTAAAATTCTCAGCCGTGTGTTCAAATCCCTTCATGGCCTCACCCCTCCCTATCTCTGTAACTTCCTCCAGCCCTACAACCTTCCGAGATCTCTGAGCTCCTCCAATTCTGGCCTCTTGCACATCCCCGATTTTCATCGCTCCACCACTGACGGCCATGCCATCAGCAGCATAGGCCCTCAGCTCTGGAATCCCCTCCCTAAAACTCTCTGCCTCTCGACCTCTCTCTCCGCTTTTAAGTCACTGCTTAAAACCTACCTCTTTGACCAAGCTTTTGGTCATCTGTCCTAATATCTCTTTATGTGGCACGGTGTCAAATTTTGTCTGATAGTGTTCCTGTGAAGCGCCTTATGATGTTTTACTATGTTAAAGGCACTATATAAATGCAAGTTGTTGTTGCTGTTAGTTACTCTAAATTGTAACAAACAGGTCTTATTTTGTAATGGGCTGGTAGAAGTCCAATTTTATGATAGGCTGGTGAAATTGTTGGATTGGGAAAAGCCCAACACCATAGAGTTACATCAAGTGCCTCACATTAAATGGAGGGTAATACTAAAAATTCAGGGAGGGTGGCCGGCCCAAACTGATTCTGAAACAAAACAAAACAACAAAAGCAACTAAAATAACAAAATTAAATATTATGGTCAGGCGAAATAAAAAAAAATCCAATATCCTGACATAAAGCCAATCACACCGATTCAATGGGTGCCTCTCCTTAAAGGGATATCATCATTAGAAATATTGGGAAGAGTAACCCATCCAAACTGATTTTAAATCAAATCAATAGGGTTGAATTGAGGAAATTAAAAAAAATTCCATGTGGTTTCCACTGGGCATGGAAAGTATCTACTGAGTGGGAAGTATCCACTGAGCTGATGCTCAGGGATCACCCAAGTGTAAATTATAGCTTGAAACATTGGCAAGTAGGTGACGGTGGATAGGGGAGTATCTATGGATGCTGTCCATATGGACTTACAGATGGCATTTGATAAGCTTCCGCACAAGAGATAATTAGCAAAAATGAAAGCGCAGGGAATTGGAGGTAACCTTGTGGCATGGGTTGGTAATTGGTTGGGAGGTAGGAGACAGAAAGTAGGGAAAAAGGCCTAGAAAATGGGCCACTAAGTGGGCGGTAAAGCCTCCAATATGGTGGGCAGGAAGCGCATGCTCATTACGAGCTGGAAGGGCACTGCCCACCAATTGATATCAGCTAAAAAAAATGTCCAGGATCCGTGTCTTAAACAGACATTAGGTCTGTTGCATTTGCAAATAAGGAGCCTTATGCCTGTTTGAGGCCCCCTGTGCAAAATTATATTGCCCTGAATGCAGTCAGTACCGGGCCGGCTGCGTTCAAAAAGACCAGGTCAACATGTGGCCGAACTGACCACAAATTAAAACCGCAGGCTGCTGCCGGACGCCGCTGCCTCCCTCCCCCTTCTCGATTGTCGCTTTGGCCTCTGTCCTGATTGCCCCGCCTCCCCTGTCACCATGTCCCGATTGCTCCCCCTCCTGATGTCCCAATCCCCTGCCTCTCTGTCCCAGTCACCCAATTGACCATCATCCAGTCACCCACCTTCCGATCACCCTCCCTTTCGCGGTCGCCCCCTCCTGATTGCGTCGCCTTCCCATTTAACGAACTTTAGCGACATAATGGCCCAAAATTCGAAGCCTCTTCACTGGTGAGCTACCCGGGGACATGCAGCAGGTGTCCGCAACTCGCTAGTCTCATTTAAATGAGGCCCGAGGCCCAATATCAGGTGTACCTTGCGCCTGCCCGTTCAGGCCCAGGAATCATTCCCTATTTTTTTTATTTGTTCATGGGATGTGGGCGTCGCTGGTGAGGCCAGCATTTATTGCCCATCCCTAATTGCCGTTGAGAGGGTGGTGAGCCGCCTTCTTGAACCGCTGCAGTCTGTTTGGTGAAGGTTCTCCCACAGTGCTGTTAGGTAGGGAGTTCCAGAAAACCAACCAATCATGACATATAATAATGTTCATTCCACATTTCTCATGCAGCTAAATTGGCTGTTATTTTTTTTTGCCCAACCATGAAGATTTCACAAAGTTCATTTTACAAACTAGGGCATGGAGGTCCTATTAGTTACGCTTGACTGCAATTTATGGTGTCCCAATCCAATAGAACCTGATTCCTGCTGGCAAACCTGAGCTGATGCAAGTTCTGCTGGTAGTCCTGATCTGGCTCCAGCTGTAGCTCCTGACCTGGCTCCAGCTGTTGCTCCTGACCTGGCTCCAGCTGTTGCTCCTGACCCAACCCAGCTCATGATGACAATTCACATTCCAGCTGATAAATCAACCACTCTTAATATGGAGTAGAAGTTAAAAGTTTTTTTTTTAAGTTGTAAATGAAATTTTTAAAAAATCAGCCCCAAAGTTCATTCATTTCAGTGTGTGGGCATTTTTTTTTATTCGTTCATGGGATGTGGGCATTGCTGGCAAGGCCAGCATTTATTGCCCATCCCTAATTACCCTTGAGAAGATGGTGGTGAGCCGCCTTCTTGAACTGCTGCAGTCCGTGTCATGAAGGTTCTCCCACTCTGCTGTAAGGTAGGGAGTTCCAGGATTTTGACCCAGCGACAATGGAGGAACGGCGATATATTTCCAAGTCGGGATGGTGTGTGACTTGGAGGGGAATGTGCAGGTGGTGTTGTTCCCATTTGCCTGCTGCCCTTGTCCTTCTAGTCATGATGTGGAGATGCCGGTGATGGACTGGGGTTGACAATTGTAAACAATTTTACAACACCAAGTTATAGTCCAGCAATTTTATTTTAAATTCACAAGCTTTCGGAGATTTTCTCCTTCCTCAGGCAAATGTTGATCTTGAAACATGGAGATCTTGAAACATTTGCCTGAGGAAGGAGAAAATCTCCGAAAGCTTGTGAATTTAAAATAAAATTGCTGGACTATAACTTGGTGTTGTAAAATTGTTTACACTTGTCCTTCTAGGTGGTAAAGGTCGCGAGTTTGGAAGGTGCTGTCGAAGAAGCCTTGGCGAGTTGCTGCAGTTCATCCTGTGGATGGTACACACTGCAGCCACAGTGTGCCAGTGGTGAAGGGAGTGAATGTTTAGGGTGGTGGATGGAGTGCCAATCAAGTGGGCTGCTTTGTCCTGGATGGTGTCGAGCTTCTTGAGTGTTGTTGGAGCTGCACTCATCCAGGCAAGTGGAGAGTATTGCATCCCACTCCTGACTTGTGCCTTGTAGATGGTGAAAAGGCTTTGGGGAGTCAGGAGGTGAGTCACTCGCCGCAGAATACCCAGCCTCTGACCTGCTCTTGTGGCCACAGTATTTATGTGGCTGGTCCAGTTAAGTTTCTGGTCAATGGTGACCGCCAGGATGTTGATGGTGGGGATTCGGCAATGGTAATGCCGTTGAATGTCAAGGAGAGGCGGTTAGACTCTCTCTTGTTGGAGATGGTCATTGCCTGGCACTTGTCTGGCATGAATGTTACTTGCCACTTATCAGCCCAAGCCTGGATGTTGTCCAGGTCTTGGGTTGCATGAGGGCACGGACTGCTTCATTATCTGAGGGGTTGCGAATGGAACTGAACACTGTGCAATTAATCAGTGAACATCCCCATTTCTGACCTTATGATGGAGGGAAGGTCATTGATGAAGCAGCTGAAGATGTTTGGGCCTAGGACACTGCCCTGAGGAACGCCTGCAGCAATGTCCTGGGGCTGAGATGATTGGCCTCCAACAACCACTACCATCTTCCTTTGTGCTTGGTATAACTCCAACCACTGGAGAGTTTTCCCCCTGATTCCCATTGACTTCAATTTTACTAGGGCTCTCCTTGGTGCCATACTCGGTCAAATGCTGCCTTGATGCCAAGGGCAGTCACTCATACCTCACGTTGGGAATTCAGCTCTTTTGTCCATGTTTGGACCAAGGCTGTAATGAAGTCTGGAGCTGAGTGGTCCTGGCGGAACCCAAACTGAGCATCGTTGAGCAGGTTATTGGTGAGTAAGTGCCGCTTGATAGCACTGTCAACGACACCTTCCATCACTTTGCTGATGATTGAGAGTAGACTGATGGGGCGGTAACTGACCGGATTGGATTTGTCCTGCTTTTTGTGGACAGGACATACCTGGGCAATTTTCCACATTGTCGGGTAGATGCCAGTGTTGTAGCTGCACTGGAACAGTTTGGCTAGAGGAGCGGCTAGTTCTGGAGCACAAATCTTCAGCACTACAGCCGAGATGTTGTCGGACATTCCCTATGTCCAGTTCATGCCAGCAGGCCAGCATGAATGAATTTTGAGGCCAAGGGGTTCATCTCTGATTAGCAGAATGTGACAAGTGGTGTTCCCCAGGGATCTGTACTGGGGCCTCAGCTTTTCACCATATACATTAATGGCTTGAATCAAAGAATAGAGAGTTGTATATCTAATTTTGCAGATGATACTAAGTTAGGAGTCACAGGAAGATGTGTGGATGGAAGCAAGAAGTTACAAAGGGACATAGACAGACTACATGAGTGGGCAAAACTGTGGCAGATAGTCCAATGTGGGAAAGTGTGTCATTTAGGAGCGAAATCAGGAAGCACTTTTTCACACAAAGGGAAGTAGAAATCTGGAACTCGCTCCCCCAAAAAGCTGTGGATAGTGGGTCAATTGAAATTTTCAAGACTTAGGTCAATAGATTTTTGTTAGGTAAGGGTATCAAGGGATATGGATCAACGGTGGGTAAATGGAGCTGAGGTACAGGTCAGCCATGATCCAATTGATTGGCGGAACAGGCTCGAGGGGCTGAATGGCCTACTCCTGTTCCTATGAAGAAATCCTGCCTGGGGATTCCATGCATCCTGTACCTGTGAGTGACAGACTTGGCCCAGCAGGAGGTCCTCCAATCTGCTCCTGCACATCAGGTGACTGAAAATAAACAAGATCGGGAAAAAATTAACCAAAAACTTAAAAGCAACCACCTCAAGTAATGAATGTGGCAAGCAGTCTCTGGCATCGCACGTATAGGTGGAACACAAACACCTCATGGCCACAAAATGGGCTGTCAGGCATGAAGCCATGGAACAGATCTGCAGGCTACTCCACTGCATAATATCCTCTATCATAAGGCTCCAGTGGATTTGGTGTGCCAACTAACAAAGGTGAAAAAGGAAACATGACTTGGAAATGATTACTGATCATTCACTGAAAGTATCCAGTTAGTGTGAGGCTGTTATCAACAAATGAGACTAAACTTGTTGATAAAGACCTTGCCACCACTCGGGTACACTTGGAATGCAATTAATTAATTCAAAACCGGTTGTTGGAACCTACTGGAATTCAATTTTAAAATGTCTGGCTTTAGCTGAGGGTGGTTGTAGGAAAATGGCTGAGGTTGGAGTGTTACTTTTTTAATAAACTTAATGAAAGCCATGCGAAAATTATACTACTTCTTTGAATACTTGCAAAAGCAAACAAAAACAAAAATCCTGAAATCCTGAGTACTTTGATTTTAAAATCATTTTGATCGCTATTAAATTACATTTTGATGAAATCAGCTGTATTTTGTCTCCGCAAAATGGGTAAAATTAGGGAACCAACAGTACAAAAAGAGATTTTCTGGAATGTCTAAAAGCTGTTTGGGATTACAGCTTTACATCTTATTTTCCTATTTATTGTTTGAATTTTCTAAAAAAGTTTTACAATAAGTACAGCAAGTGCATCTTCATTTACCATTTTTTCTGCCAATTTTCTCTCCTCCCCATTTACTTGTTGCTAGGATACAGTTCCTGGCCAGTGGATGTTCCCCAGGGGAACATTCTTCATATGTGAGTCTAGAAAGTAAGTATCAGCAGGCTATTCAACCACAGGGTGTGTCACATTTATGCTGGATGCCATCCTGCTGGATGATTTCCATATATGCACTTCTAGCAAGGATTGCTGAAAAATAATTAGCAGCAGGAGCTCTGATCAATTCACCTCTCCCTAACCCAAGGAAACTGAAGGCAATTATAATACCCCGACCATCACCTTGGATAAGTCCGTCTTGGCTGAGATTGGTGATCTCAGTGCAGCCCAGGCCAAAACCTGAGGCCTAGATTCATGGCCTCTCTCCTTCCTATCTCTGTAACCTCCTCCAGCACTACAGCTCTTCTCCCAAACTCTCCCTTCCGCTGACCCCAGCCTCTTGTGCATCCCTTCTCCATTTGACACACCATTGGCAGTCATGCCAACAGCTGCCTAGGCTCCATGCTCTGGAATTCCCTTCCTACACTCTTCCACGTCTGCATCTCCCCTCTCCTCCTTAAAATGCATCTCTTTAATCAAGCTTTTTTTTCCTTACATCTCTGTGAAAAGCCCTTGGGCATTTTTCTATATTAAAGATGCTTTATAAATGCAAGCTGTCGATGTTCTTGCTGCAGTAGTAGTAATAGTGATAGTAGTAGTAATAGTAGTAGTTCCTGATGTATATAACTAACCTACTGACTTAATCAGCTGAACCATCAGGGGAGTCCCTATTGGTGATATTCTAATTAATACCCATCTTTAGTGTTCTTTTCATTTCAATTTATTTAAACATAGATTTCGTTTCTTCTCAAGAGGGTATTTGTTTAAACTTCTAAAATCTTAATTTTATATTATATTAGAAATATTAAAATAAGTTATGTGTACTAGTAGATCTTCCATGGTGTTGCCCATGGCGTGTTTACACTGTGCAAAAAGGGGTGCTAGGATGAGGTGCACATCTCAACTGAAAGCATTTCCAAAGACGTTTGTAAGAAATCTCCTTAGAGATAGTGAAGTAAATGTTTTTGATTGATTTATGGAAAACAAATACAAAGACCCCAAAATTCCTAGGGGGTTCCACTGGTCTCCCACCATACCTCTGGCAGGAAACTATCAGAACCCCCTGGAATGCAGTGGAGCCCTGGTTGTGCCAGGTCTCCACCATTTCCAGGAGATTCCTGGCTGCCTTATAAAGGGCATAACCTCTATCCAACCCTTACAAGGCAAATGACCGCCTGTGGTGGAGCCAGATTCCCTAAATCAGGAGCACCCTGACTCAGGAAGTGCCTCTAGTGGCAATTATACCCTCTAACCCCATGTAATTAGCTTCCCTCCCACTGAGCCCACAAACTCCAGCAGAGTCAGCACTGAAGGGCATGGACTGTCGAGATTCCAGTGCAATAGCTTGGATCATACCCCATGGATATTTTTCTTATGTACTGCAGGTAGAGAAATAAATAAAATGTTCCTTTACACACTACATTTAAATAAATAAATAATGTTCTGCATGGAGTATGGTGGAACTTTCTTTACTGTTCATTTTCTTCGGGTGTGGATTTTTATAGTGAGGGACAAAAAATATATAGAACTTAAGAAAAGATGAAAGAAATTTGCATTTTCCTTTTCCTAAATATCTCTGTAACACCACTTAGTGTTACCAAAATATGCTACTTAAATACACATATTTAAATTAGAACTTTTATTCAGAACCTTCCCCCAAACTTGAATAGCAGTATTGTTCTTCCAGAACTACCTACTATCAATATTGTAGATTGATTTTGAGTTCTCAATATAAACACAAATAAGAAAAAGACAGTTGTTGTAATCACTTAGAATACCTTACAAAATATGTAAAAACCTGCTCCTTCCCTACATGTCACTTTTCTATTCAGGTCTATCTGTTCTTTAGCTGTCTCACTGTACTCGATGACTGTATTTGCAGGAGATCAGCTAATATATAGTGAACTCAACTTTTACCTCAGAAATCATTGACGAGTTCTTGACTTACTTTATTTTTCATGTTTTTTAATATTAAAAAATCAAATTACTTTAACTACTTCTGGTAATGGCTTTCTTGGGAGTTTTGTCTGCAGTAAATTTCCAGCGATACAGAGGCTTACAAACAGCATAGAATTCTTCGAGGAAGTAACAGACATGGTAGATGTGGGAAATACAGTGGTTGTGATGAAGATGGATTTTAGGAAAGCAGATGAGGTTGAATGTCAATAAGTAGCAGTAATTATATTCTGAGTGGAAGTTGGATCAGTGCTGTGGAAGAGCAGAGGGATTTGGGGGAACAGGTTCACAAGGCAGCAACTCAGGTTGATAAGCCTGTAAAAGAAGCTAATGGAATTTTAGGTTTTATCACAAGAGTGACAGAATATAAAAGCCAAAAGTTAATGATGAGCCTATATAAAACCTCAGTAAAACCTCAGTTAGAGTATGTGTGCAGTATTGGGCTCTACAGGGTGCTGAGAGCAACTGTAGCACCCATATTGCAGAGGTCAACTGAGTCAGCTGTCACAAGGATATTGAGACTTTCACTGAAATGCTGCCTAGTGTGAGGAAACACAAACATGAAGAAACACTTGAAAAATTGTCTGTTTTCGTTAGAATAGCGCAGATTATGGGGCCAAATGATAGAAGTGTTTAAAATTATGAAAAGATGGGACAGGCTAGATAGAAGCAGATCATTTCCAGTACTTGAGTTTAGAACAAGAGGTCACAGATATAAGATTAAATGTAAAAGATTTGGAACAAAGAGCAAGAGAAACCTCTTCACACAGAGTTGTATGCCTGTGGAACTCACTTCTAGGATTCATGGTTGAGGCAGAAACTATGTCAACATTCAAGATTAGATTAGAGAGGTGGATGAAGGAAAAGGGTTGAAGGGAAATGGGAGCAGGGTTGTAAATGTGGTTAGAATTATTTGCTCACGAGGAGGGTAAACACCAACACAGACTGGTTGGGCCGAATGGCCTGTTTCTGTGCTGTAATTTCTATGTATGAATGGGGGGCCATCCAGGTTGATGGGCCTGGGATGAGACAATTCACCTTCAGCATACAGAGCAGACAGCATACCTGAGTTAATACATTCAGTAGCAAATATCTACCTGCATAGTTTGAGCCGTGGCCACGAGGTAGCAGTGAGAACCTGGGCTTATTTCTTGCTCCCTAGGGTGGGTCACTGAGGCCTATAGTAGCACTCCAGTAACACACTAACTGAGGTCAGGTAACTCAGCTATCCAACGACTCCTGCTGGAAAGTGTGTTTGTATGGATGTTGGGTGAGGACAGAATTGTGCTTGGTTGTGATAATTCCTGTGGTTGTACAGCATGCTTATAATCAATATCTATGCACCAATGAAGAATGACTACTTAGGCAGGGTACTGGAAGGTGCCAGTGTCCTGTTGAACTATATCCTAACATGAATCAATGCCTTGATTTGGAGAAAATTGGATGGAAAAAATAAATTAAATTGGGATTTCCTAATTTTGAGATAAACAACTAAGTAAAATGAAATTTGAAAATTGAATATGAAGCACTGCTGAAAAAAAGGTTGGGAATACAATGATATACAATATGGAGTTCAATATTTCAACTTCAGTTTGTAAACCTCAGTTCATGCTTTCAAAATCAGTATCAATTACTCTGAAGCATGATTGTGACATCGACAAATAAATGTCATACGATAAGCTTCCTTCAAATCTTCTCCCCTGCTCTCCTGAAGGAGGTGACTCTTGCTAGGCTTTGGTTTCAGAGGTGCGAGCAACCCTCTGGGACCTCACCCAGGTTGTAATTTTTCATGTCATGACCTAACAGCTATTCAACTATAGCAGACATCACACTTGAGTTAATCCATTCAGTACCTAATATCCACCTGCATACTTTGAGCCGTGGCCATGAGGTAGCAGTGAGAACCTGGGCTTATTTCTTGCTCCCTAGGGTGGGTCACTGAGGCCTTTAGTAGCACTCCAGTAACACTCTAACTGAGGTCAGGTATCTCAGCATCACCCAGAGATTAAATGTGGAAGCTTTCTGTCCTCTTACTGACATACAGTTCTATATGTCCCAACAGCCTTCCAACACTTCATCCAAATGATACATATATCCACTGAGCCATTGAGTATGCTCTTAAATATTGTTTCGCCTCCTACAAGCCAGTACTTAACCCTTCTGCATTTTTCTTTTTCTATGAATCAGTTGTAACATCATTCCCCTATCAAAAACAATTGCCTGGTTTCCCTCCATGAATGTGCTGGCATAAATAACTTGGAGTAATCTTAGTATGATAGCTGATTGCCATCAGTGAGTCCAGCCTCCATCGATATTCATCATCAGCCCTTATCTATGGGTACTTGCCCTCATCTATTCAGTGGATTACCTGACCAGGCTCAGAAGAATTCTGCTGAATTTCTTCACTTAAATCTGAAACTGGTAACATTGATCATGGTGCATGAAGTGTGATGCAAGTACCTTTCTACTGGATAACGCATCATAAGCATGTACAGTCTTCTAAATAATGGTCTCTTCATCATCAGAAACTTCCACAGTGCAAAACATTTCCTGATCTCTTTGCAACCATTGTAACTGTCTTTAAAACTATCTGCTTCCATTTTTAATAGCTTTATTATAAAAACTGAGTAGAGCAATGGATTGCAATATGCTTTTGTTTCAACTCAAGGACCAAGATGCAAATGCAGGCCTAATCGATGGGGTGAAAGTCCCTCTTTACTGATTTCTGCTAAGGGTTCGAAGTCAAATTAATTTGAATAGTTTCAGTGGGCATGGGATAATGGTAGAAAGTTGACTTCAAACTTCACATTAGTTTAGCAAACACATGAGGTTAGGCTATTTGGAGACAGAAAAATCACATTGGTGCAGTAGATGGTGCTCTCGTAGTAGGGCCCCTGGCCGGTGTTATATGGGGGAGCTTTTACCCCTGCAACATGTAACCTGAGAGGACTTGGCGCTGCCCATAGAAAATATTCAATACTCCAATATGGTCAACAGGCACAGCTTAATACATTAAAGGAACTATTTCCAGATACTTTGACCTGTGCTTGTATGTGATTTAACATTAATTATTTTTTTACAGGGCCAAAAGAAAATTGTTTTCCATTTCACTGCAACATTCCCCAGCCAAGAGGGCCATCCGGCAGTTTATTGTCATTACTTTGCTATTGGCACCGCCTAAGCCTTCACTAAAACATTCACCCTCTAATTCTTTTTCCCATCCCTCTCTCAGGGGAAGTAGTTTGCCTCTTTTTAGGGGTTGCATGAGGGAAATCATGGGTGCTCCCACATCTTACTGTGCTGTGTAATTTGTAGACTTAGAACTGCCTATGGAAGCGAGGGCAGAGTGACTCTTTTCAAAGAGGCATGCTAAGCAATAGTAATTATTCTATCGGACGTGTAGCATACTGGGATGGGTACAATAGTGGATCAACATCTGCACATATATGGAATAAAAATTTTCTTATGCCATTAAAGAAGGTAATCCACTGAATTTTGCTTACAGATTTACAAGTATATACCAGATCAATTTTTTCCCACATATATGTAGTCTGTTTCGAAATACTCCCAACAAAACCATTCTGAGTTCTCTGTGGAGGTCTGCTAACCCTCAAACAGTGGAGCAGATGCATTGCTGTGACATCAGCCGAATGCCCTGGACTGAGCCCTGCCACTATTCACTTGTTTCCAGATTGACTGCACACTACCAGTCTTTTCTTTCCATTTCTCTCCCTCTCTGGAACTTTCTGCTATGATTTCGATGCATTTAACAAATGGATATTTTTGGGCAATAAAACCCTACACCAAAAACATCTACAAACCTTTAGCATGTCCTTGCCATGTTACTGGCAAATTATGAGTTCCACTGGTTTGGCCACAACTTGAGTATTGTGTCCAATTCTGGGCACCGCTCTTTAGGAAGGATGTGAAGGCCTTAGAAAGGGTGTGGAAAAGATTTACTGGAATGATTCCAGGGATGAGGGACTTCAGTTATGTGGAGAGACTGGAGAAGCTGGGGTTGTTCTCCTCAGAGCAGAGAAGGTTAAAAGGAGATTTGATAAAATCATGAAGGGTTTAGATAAAGTAAAGAAAGAGAAACTGTTTCCTTTGGCAGAAGGGTCAAGAACCAGAGGACACAGATTTAAGGTGATTGGCAAAAGAACCAAAGATGACATGAGGAAAAACTTTTTTATGCAGCGAGTAATTATGATCTGGAATGCGCTGCCTGAAAGGGTGGTGGAAGCAGATTCAATCGTGGCTTTCAAAAAGGAATTGGATAAATACTTGAAGGGAAAAAATTTGGAGGGCTACTGGGTAAGAATGGGACTAACTGGATTGCTCTTACAAAGAGCCGACACAGACTCAACAGGCCGAATGGCCTCCTTCTGTGCTATAACCATTCTTTGATTCTATGATTGTATGAAAAGTCAAACATACTTAAATGCCTTCACAATCGCTGCATTGTACTGATGTAACATAAAACATAGGAGTTCACCCTTCTCCTATAGGGTGGAACTGGGAATGTGTGGAATGGAATCCACTCATTGTCCTTCTTTTAATTGTCACTTCTGACTTATTGTTGTCTTTTATATGAAGACTCAATTTTCTTTTCTATAAATCTCCCATTCATTTTTTTTCCAGATAAAGCAATGACAATTTAATAAGATGTTACTTGGAGCCAGGCCAGGCAAAATAATTTTGTAAAAACCTGTCTTGCACAGATGGACTTTTTAGCCTTGGATGTCTTGCATTTGTTTGGTGGATTTTCAGCTGTAATTGGCAAGAATTTTTTTTGAATACACAAAACTGGAAATGGCTGGTATGAGCAACAAGTTTTAAACATAACTGTATAAACAAAAAGCAAAAAAACTGCAGATTCTCAAAGTCTGAAACAAAAACAGAAAATGCTGGAAACACTCAGCAGGTCAGGCAGCATCTCTGAGATGAATTAATGTTCTGAGTGTGTTTTGGTGGTTCTCTCCACAGATGCTGTTTGATGTGCTGAGTGTTTCCAGCACTTTCTGTTTTGGGTTTGCAAACTTAATTGCACTGGTTTGGCTCAGTGGTAGTAGCACTCTTGCTTTTTATTCAGTAGGTTGCAAGTTTGAGCCCAATTTCAGGACTTGAGCACTTAATCTTCAGAGTAGTACTGAGGGAGTACCACATTGTCAGAGGTGGCATCATTTGGATGGCATCATCTCGTGGCATCGTCTGTCTGTTCAGATGGATGTAAAATATGTCGTGGCACTGTTGGAGCATGTGCAGGCAGTCCTCCTGGTGTTTATTCCTCTCTCAATCAATACCACCAAGAACAGATTAATTGGTGGTCCATCTCATTTTCTTTTTGTGGAACCTTGCTGTGAGTAAATTGGTTGCTGTGTTTACCTAGTGATTACATTTCAGAAATAATTCATTGGCTGTAAAGTGCTTTGGGTACCCTGAGGATGTGATAAAATATTAAGCAAATCCAAATTTTTTCTTTCTAACCTTGTTTCTCAGTCAGTTTTTTTCCATCTCTACTTTTTTACGTCTTCACAGTTTTCCCAATTCTGTACTTTTTCCCCCCAACTTATTATCTTGTCACAGCAACCAGAATAAATATTTACATTGACCATTAAAGAGGAGCAGGGGCAGATATGCACAGTTCTGTCACCTAGCAACAAGAAGGTGTGTATCTGACTGTGACAAAGTACACCACTTCCCAATATAAACGTGAACAAAACACATGTCAGTGCTGGTATTGCAAAGGCTCCATTTATAGCAGGAAATCTACTAAAAGGTCTGGGTTCCTTTTCTGCATGTCTTCTCCCCACCTGACCTTTCCCTTCTAATGCTCTCACCATCTGAGGGCTAAGGCCTCAGGAGCAACAGGAAATTGCTAGCCCTATAACACCTTCCCATGTGCCACTAAATACTTAAGCAACCTCCCCATCCACTTACATTCAATAAATAAAGTACCCAAACTCCCTCTTTTTTCCTTAGCTCAACCTGCAGCTCTCCGTGAAAAATAGACACCATTGCCCACCCTTATACACTTCTACACAGTTGAACATAACTATCTATATACCACGCTGTGTGCACCAGCGAGTGTTGTATTACCCAATTTTGCCATAACTGATCCGAATATGTAAACTCTGTTTAAAAAAAATTAAAATATGAGAAAAGAGAAGCAGCAGAAATCAAAGTTCCTACAACATTACAGAAAGTCACTGCAGAAAGCACTGATATCTTTTATAATGGGGATTTATTCTAGCAAGGTTTATCTTGAATGTTTTTCCGAGGAACACTACAACAGATTTGACTGAAACCCTGTTAGTGTCACTTCATGCTTGTTGTCATTTTCTTGGCTAGTGAAGTGCAAGTGACAAGCAGAATCCAGTATATATGTGTCTGGCATATTCTGTGAGTGGCAGCTGCTTCCTAGCAGTATATACATAGTCTGCAGCAGTGGAATTTCTGTCATACCTAGAAAGAGTCACAGACATTTTGGAGTCTGCCGTCTGTGCCCCACTTGGTTAAGGAGTAGTTTTATTCACAAAATATTAAATACCAATAAACTTCAGATTCCTTTCTGAATCTGTGTTGGGGCAGTTCTAACCTCTATTATTTGCTTCCCCCAAGTTTTTTTCCCCAAATTCTCATAGGTCCTCCACCCTCAGACCAAGCAATGCTTCCTGGCCAAGAGACCAAGGAGGAAAATTGCTTCCAGTTCAGTCTGCAAAATAACCAGCCACTAAAGGGTTCATGAAAATGACAGGGTAGATGCTGTGAGGTTGTTTCCCCTGGCTGGAGAGTCTAGAACTAGGGTGCATAGTCACTGGATAGGAGGTTGGCCATTTAAGACTGAGATGAGGAGGAATTTCTTCACTCAGAGGGTTGTGAATCTTTGGAATTCTCTACCCCAGAGGGCTGTGGATGTTGAATATGTTCAAGGCTGAGATTGATAGATTTTTGGACTCTGGGGGAATCAAGGGATATGGGGATCGGGTGGGAAAGTGGAGTTGAAGTCAAAGATCAGCCATGATCTGATTGAATGGCGGAGCAGGCTCGAGGGGCCATACGGCCTACTCCTGCTCCTATTTCTTATGTTTTTATGTTCTTATGTTCAAAGGAGGTCTCCCCACTCTGTGGGGAAGCACCAAACATCTTCATGATGTGTCTCCTTAAAAGCCTGGTTCAGAACGGTAAAGTACTCTGTGATGAAAACTCTATTCTACCACTCTGTGCTGCAGGGATTAATCCAATAACATGCTGGACCACTTCACCACCCACCCCCCACCCCCCCCCCCCACTTTAGTCCTGTTTTGATCATTCCCAAATTTCCACATTCTGCATTAATTTGGACTTCACATGCCACCTTTATTTATTCCAGTTAAGTACAATGCCCGAGTCTTTGTGCTTCTCCAAGTTTAAAGTCAATTTTCCCCCTTTTACTTTTCTTCCCTCCTCTCTTGAAAGGAAATGAATGATGCATTGGTAAGGGTCCAAAGGATACCTCACCCAATTGGACAATCTTCATAAGAGAGACTAAACAGAATGCCAGCAGGCTATTTGATTATAGGAGGCCAGGGGTCACAGTTGAGTCCAGTCCTTCTTTCCAGAAGAAGCCTCTGGACAGTGTTAAGGAACACGAACCCTGGCTGGTTTTTCCCTTGCCTGCTCAATGAGTGGTGATTTTCATCATTTCAAACTTAGATCAGGTAACTCTACACAGACTGGGATTGAAGCTAAGATTTTCTTGAGCTGTACTTTCCACCATCTGCCTCACCCAAACCGCTGCAGCAGTGGTGTCGCCCTTATCGCCAAGTCACCACGTAATGACATTGGTCATTCACATAGTACAGCCCCCATCCTCACTTCTTCAAGTGTAAGGTGCGCAGACTTGAACATATCTGCTGCGCAATTGGTATAGCCATTGATCGCCAGATCTGGATGGACCACAGTGAGCACGTATTGGACCCTCCTCTCCTCTGCCAAAACTGCTCACTACTCCAGGATTATCCTGGAATGCAAAGATAACCCTGGCTTTTTTTCTCCACTACCAATCGTCTCTTAAAACTCTCTTCCCTGCCCGCTCCACCTTCACCTTTACCTCCAACAAATGCAAAGAGGTCATGGATTTCTTTGTCATTTAGATTGAGACCATTGATTCCTATGTTGCCTATGCTGCATGCCTGCCTTTCCCATTTCCACCAAACTAAACTTCCCCCAAGGTTCCCCCCGCCCTAGCCCTGAACCTGCATCATTCTCAAATTTCTCTCCCATCTCCCCTCATGCCATGTCAGAGCTCATCTTGTTCATGAGACCCACCTCATGCTCATTTGACCCAATTCTCACTAAACATGTTGTCTGACATTGTAAATGGTTTCTTTTCCTCGGTTACTGTTCCCCTCCCTTTCAAAACTGGCATCATCATTAGCGTCTCCTCAAAAAACGCACTCTTGACCCATCTGTCCTTGCAAATTACCGCCCCATCGTCAACCTCCCTTCCCTTTCCAAAGTCCTTGAACATGTTGTCGCCTCCCAAATCTGTGTCCCATCTTTTCCGCAACTTTATGTTTGAATTTCTCCAATCAAGTTTTGGCCCTTGAAACTGCCCTAATCAAAGTCACAAATGACTATGACCGTGCTACACTATCCCTCCTCATCCTTCTCAACCTCTCTGCAGCCTTTGGCACGGCCGACCACACCACTCTCCTTTAACGCCTTTCCTCTGAGTCTAGCTGAGTGGGACTGAACTCTTTTGGTTCCACTTTTACCTCTCCAAGCATAGCTAGAGCATCTCCAGCAATAGTTTCTCTTCCCGCCACCACAACGTTACCTCTGGAGTCCCTTAAACATTTATCCTTGGACCCCCTCCTCTTCCTCATGTACACGCTGCCCCTCAGCAACATCATCCAAAGTACATCAGATTCCACATGTACATTGACAACTAGCTCTAGCCCGCTCCCCCCCCCCCACCGCCCCGCCACCTCTCTCAACACTTCCACTGCTTCTGTGTTGTCAGCTTGCTTGTCTGACATCCAGCCCTGGATGAGCCACAATTTCCTCCAGTTAAATATTGGGAAGACCAAAGCCATCATCTTCAGCTCTCATCACAAACTCTGTACCCTTGCCTCCGATTCCATACCCCTCCCAGCCACTGTCTCAGGTTGCACAAGGCTGCTTGCAACCTCAGCATCCTATTTGACCCTGAGCTGAGCTTCCAATTTTGTATACTCTCCATGACAAAGACCGCCTACTTCCACTTCCATAACATCACCCATCTCAGCCGCTGCCTCAGCCCATCTGCTGTCAAAACCCTCATCCATGCTTTGACCCTCCAGGTTTGACTATTCCAATGCTCTCCTGGCCAGCCTTCCATTCTCCGCCCTCCATAAACTTCAGCTCATCCAAAGCTCTGATGCCCATATCCTAACCCCCATCAAGTCCCGCTCACCCATCAGCCCTGTACTCACTGATCTATATTAGCATACAGCCCTCCAATTTAAAATTGTGTTTAAATCCCTTCATGGCCTCACCCCTCCCTATCTCTGTACCTCCTCCATCCCTATAACCCCCATCCCCTCCCAAACTCTCCCCTCCTCTGACTCTGGCCTTTTGTGCACCCCCACCCCACCCCCCGCCCCCTTCCTTTGCCTCACCGCTGGTGGCCGTGTCTTCAGCAGCCTGGGTCCCATGTTCTGGAGTTAGTTTCCTAAACCCCCCTGCCTCTTGACCTCCAAGAACCTCTTTAAAACCTATCTCTTTGCCCAAGCATATAGTCGTCCCTCCTAATATCTCCGACTTTAGGTTGGGATATATTTTTTTTTGAATTTGTGAAGCACCTCATGATGTTTTCTATATTAAAGGTGCTATATAAATACAAATTATTGTTGTATGACTCAATTCCATGCCAGGTGCTGTACCTACTTTTTGACTCATTTTCAGAAAATCTTCATCTAATTTTGAAAACTGCAAAAGAAACTGCATTGCTCAGAAGATACAATCAGGACACAATAGATTGTTGTATTTTGTTGTCCTCCTTTGTTCAGGAATACGAATCACATTCATTCTACCAAATCCTTCCCAAAGCACTTGATAAAAGTGCATCATTTGCGAAAGCGACAAGACTGAGAATTCATTGTCCTGTAAATGCATTTGTAGGTATTGACATGTTCATGGCTATATTCCATATAGGGAACAGGGCTCACGTTGAAGCAAAATGCTTCAGCCTCATCTTTGAGACCATCAATCTGAATCGTAGTTACTCTAGTTTTGATGTATGATGTGGCGATGCCGGTGATGGACTGGGGTTGACAATTGTAAACAATTTTACAACACCAAGTTATAGTCCAACAATTTTATTTGATGTACCCAAGGAGTGATGTGTAAAGCACTAACACAGCGTATAAGGTGACAGGATCTAAAACAATGCAAACACATGAAATGAAAAGAATGCAACAAAGGAGATGGAGGGGAGGCAGAAGTTAAGAGGATTGGTTGCAAGTTTAAAGGAGATTCACTGCTAATTTACATTAACCTCCCAGATAATCTGCTTAATCCTTCCTTTTGTTTCTTTTCTTTTCATTGGATATGCTTTTGATTCTGTCAACCTATCAGCTGCGTCTGCACCTTGCATCACAGATACAGGATATTACAAATTCTAACTCCCCATCCAACTTCAGAAATATCATGTCATTAGGTTTACCTTTTGAAGGTGGTAGCCAAAAATGCCTTGTTTCTTCTCAATCACCTTACTGCATTCCTCATTGCTATTCTTTATTCTGTGTCTGTGTTAGTAATTTATTACGCCTGAGTTTCCCATATCCATACTGGCAGACATTTTGACAAATAATATTCCAGGTGTTCCTAAATCACTGAGGTAACTTGGCACTAGATGGAGCGGATATGGCTCCAGTTCAGAAATGTGTCTTTCTTCTGCAGCATAGTTTATATAAATCACTAATATGCTTCTTCATCTAAGCTTTCACTTCAGAGAGTGGTTATGTGACTCAGTCTATAACAAGTGTGCCAGAAACATCAAGGGATCTCATGGGCCTTGAAATTACACTGCACGTATTAGTGTACAAACACTTAATGTACTCGTAGGAAATTCCTGTCAGCTACTTTAATAGACATTAATCTGTTTATTTTAAATGCCTCCATTAAAATAGCAGACAAAGAAATTTCATTGGAATGTGTTGTGTTCATACACCAATATTACAAAGTGTCACTTCAAGGCCATAGATTTACAATGCCTCAGTTCACTTTATTGTGATAATTTATTTTCTCCTTGAACTGCCTATTTTTGTTGTATTTAACACCAGCAGCAGTAAATCTAGCGATCCAACCACACATTGCAACAATATGATAAAATCAGTTTAAGAAGGTGTAGGAATGAGCCACTTGATCGTAATAAATGAATCTGCCACATTTAACACCAGTGGTAACATCAGCATAATGCCAGGAACCCAAAAAATCCAGGAAAATGCCCTTCAGACATAATTAAGTAGAACTATCTCAGCTGTCAGGCATCAGGTCAAGCAGATTAAGAAAAGGTGACACAAAGGCAAAGAACAAAAGAGGGAGCCTACGCAAAATATTCCACAGAAATAGTAATTTTACAGAGTTAAGGAGTAAGGTAAATCTGAAAGGATAAGCACTGCAAATGGGTTTGTTTTTTTAAACAAAAGTTAATTCTATTGGAGGGTATTAGCGATTTCAGTTGCTAAACAGTGGCGGCTATGGACTGGCTCCTTATTCTTTGGATCCATCTACAGTTTAGAGGTCTGCATAGTGCAGCATCTCAATGGAGCTTCAACATACTGCTTCATGGTGTATTAGGACCCAGGGTTTGAAGTACTAGGTTTGCTTACTATGAGGGGCAGTGGCAGAATGGATACAAAATTGGCTAAGTGACAGGAAACAGAGAGTACTGGTAAACGGTTGTTTTTGGGCTGGAGGAAGGTGTTCTCAGGCATCGGTGCCAGGGCCACTGCTTGTTTTGATATATATTAATGACTTGGACTTGGGTGTACAGGGCACAATTTCAAAATCTGCAGATGGCACAAAACTTGGAAGTGTAGTGAACAGTGAGGAGGATGGTAACAGACTTCAAGAGGACATAAACAGGCTGGTGGAGTGGGCGGACACATGGCGGATGAAATTTAATGCAAAGAAGTGTGAAGTGATACATTTTGGCAGGAAGAATGAGGAGAGGCAATATAAACTAAATGGTACAATTCTAAAGGGGCTGCTGGAACAGAGAAACCTGGAGGTATATGTGCACAAATCCTTGAAGTTGGCAGGACAGGTTGAGGAAGCGGTTAAAAAAGCACACGGGATCCTGGGCTTTTTAAATAATGGGCTTCATAGAGTACAGAAGCAAGAAAGTTATGTTGAACCTTTATAAAACACTGGTTCGGCCACAGTTGAAAGACCGGGGGAATGGGACTAACTGGATTGCTCTTACAAAGAGCCGGCACAGGCGCAATGGGCCGAATGGCCTCCTTCTGCGCTATAACCATTCTACGATTCTATGATTCTATGAATTGTAGAATTAACTGGGGATATTAGTGTTGCGACGAGTAAGAATCAAAAGCAAATAATCCTTCAACAGTGCTCAGCAGCTTTTTGTTCATTTGTATTTGTTTATCAAATAAATTATAGAAAAACTATAATACACTGTGCCTGGTGGTGCAGCACACTGGTGCACTGGTAAACCTTGACATAGAGATATAGATTGGCTTCCTCCCTCATACACTGAGCTGGAGTCTCTGATGGAGACTGTGTTCACTATTTACATTCCACATACCTCCTAGAGGCCAGTTCAGAGCATCATTGGCAGAGGCCTGTGTTCTAGCAGCATGCCCACTCTCCAAATGATGGATTATTGCACATTACCATACGACCTATTAGACAAGAATAAAATACAGTGACAGAAAATGGAGGGGGGGTGAAATTTGAAGTTGGATTTACATGCTAAGCTTTACCTGTGGGGAGCAAAGTTTTCTATGAACAGTTTTCATCAATCGTTTTTATTAATGTTAGTTATAACCTAGAAATTATACTGTGCGGTACTCCCCGTGTGAAGGCTTAACCCGTATGTGTGAAATAACTGTAATTTTGAAAGAATTGGTAACCTGTTTAAAATAAATGGGTGGACGCCTCCATTGGGCTAGAGAACAAGGTTTGACATATGAATGTGTTGGGTATCAATATAGTAATATAATGTAAGTTCTGACTTAGAATTCCAAATCAAGATTGGGCCAATTTCTCTCTTGTTTTCTTTTTTTTATTGGATTCTCTGATTTTTTTTTTTATTCGTTCACGGGATGTGGGCGTCGCTGGCAAGGCCGGCATTTATTGCCCATCCCTAATTGCCCTCGAGAAGGTGGTGGTGAGCCGCCTTCTTGAACCGCTGCAGTCCGTGTGGTGACGGTTCTCCCACAGTGCTGTTAGGAAGGGAGTTCCAGGATTTTGACCCAGCGACAATGAAGGAACGGCGATATATTTCCAAGTCGGGATGGTGTGTGACTTGGAGGGGAACGTGCAGGTGGTGTTGTTCCCATGCGCCTGCTGCCCTTGTCCTTCTAGGTGGTAGAGGTTGCGGGTTTGGGAGGTGCTGTCGAAGAAGCCTTGGCGAGTTGCTGCAGTGCATCCTGTGGATGGTGCACACTGCAGCCACAGTGCGCCGGTGGTGAAGGGAGTGAATGTTTAGGGTGGTGGATGGGGTGCCAATCAAGCGGGCTGCTTTATCTTGGATGGTGTCGAGCTTCTTGAGTGTTGTTGGAGCTGCACTCATCCAGGCAAGTGGAGAGTATTCCATCACACTCCTGACTTGTGCCTTGTAGATGGTGGAAAGGCTTAACAGTCTGATAGGCTGCGACGTTAATGCTTCTTTCATGGCTATAACCATATTTATACAACCACAACAACTTGCCTTTATGTAGCGCTTTTAACGTAGTAAAATGTCCGAAGACACCTCATAGAAGCGATTATCAAACAAAATTTGACACTGAACCACATAAGGAGATATTAGGACAGTTAAAGAGCTCGGTTTTAAGGAGCGTCTTAAAGGAGGAGAGAGAGGTAGTGAGGCAGAGAGGTTTAGGAAGGGAATTCCAGAGCTTAGGTTCTAGGCAGCTGAAGGCACGGCCGCCAATGGTGGAGTGAAGAAAATCGGGGATGTGCAAGAGGCCAGAATTGGAAGAGGGCAGAGATCTTGAAGGGATGTAGGGCTGGAGGACGTTCCAGAGATCGGGAGGGGTGAGGCCATGGAGGGATTTGAAAAGAAGGATTAGAATTTTAAAATCGAGGCGTTGCCGGACTGGGAGCCAATGTGCCTTTGCCAATGGTGCTCTGAACTGGCCACTAGGAGGTATGTGGAATGTGAGGTTATTCACATTGGTAGGAAGAATAGAAAAACAGAATATTTTTTAAATGGTGAGAAACTATTAAATGTTGGTGTCCAGAGAGAATTGGGTGTCCTGGTACAAGAAACACAAAAAGTTAGCATGCAGGTACAGCAAGCAATTAGGAATGCGAATGGCATGTTGGCCTTTATTGCAAAGAGGTTGGAGTACAAGAGTAAGGAAGTCTTACTACAATTGTACAGGGCTTTGGTGAGACCTCACCTGGAGTATTGCGTACAGTTTTGGTCTCCTCACCTAAGGAAGGATATACTTGCCTTACAGGAGGTGCAATGAAGGTTCACTAAAGGGTTGTCCTATGAGGAGAGGTTGAGTAGAATGGATCTATACTCTCTGGAGTTTAGAAGAATGAGAGGTGATCTCATTGAAACATATAAGATTCTGAGGGGGGCTTGACAGGGTAAATGTTGAGAGGTTGTTTCCCCTGGCTGGAGAGTTTCGAACTAGAGGGCATAGTCGCAGGATAAGGGGTAGACCATTAAGACTGAGATGAGGAGGAATGTCTTCACTCAGAGGGCTGTGAATCTTTGGAATTCTCTATCCCAGTGGATGCTGAGTCGTTGAATATATTTAAGGCAGAGATAGATAGATTTTTGGACTCTAGGGGAATCAAGGGATATGGGGATCGGGCAGGAAAGTGGAGTTGAGGTTGAAGATCAGCCATGATCTGATTGAATGGCGGAGCAGGCTCGAGGGGCCATATGGCCTACTCCTGCTCCTATTTCTTATGTTCTTATGTTCAATGTAGGTCAGCGTGCACAGGGATGATAGGTGAACAGGACTTGGTGCGAGTTAGGATACGGGCAGCAGAGTTTTGCATGAGCCCAAGTTTATGAAGGGTGCAAGATGGGTGGCCGGCCAGGAGAGCATTGGAATCATCATGCCTAGAGGTAACAAAGGCATGGATGACTGTTTCAGCAGCAGATGAGCTGAGCGGGGACGGAGACGGGCGATGTTATGGAGGTGGAAGTAGGCGGTCTTGGTCATGGAGCGGATATGTGGTCGGAAGCTGAGCTCAAGGTCAAATAGGATGCCAAGGTTATGAACGGTGTGGTTCAGCCTCAGACAGTGGCCATGGAGAGGGGTGGCTAGGGAACAGTGTTTGTGGCGGGGACCAAAGACAATGGCTTTAGTCTTACCAATATTTAATTTCTGCTCATCCAATACTGGATGTCGGACAAGCAGTGTGACAAATCAGAGGCAGTGGAGACGTCGAGAGAAGTGGTGGTGAGGTAGAGCTGGTGTAGTCAGGGTATATGTGGAACCTGATGTCATGTTTTTGGATGATGTCACCGAGGGGCAGAATGTAATTGAGAAATAGGAGTGGACCAAGGATAGATCTTCAAGGGACTCCAGAGGTAACAGTACGGGAGTGGGAAGAGAAGCCACTGCAGGTGATTCTCTGGTAATGACTGGATATATCGGAATGGAACCACGCGAGGGCAGTCCCACCCAGCTGGACACTGAAGGAGAGGCACCGAAGGAGGATTGTGTGGTCAACCGTGCCAAAAGCTGAAGACAGGTCGAGAAGGATGAGAAGGGATAATTTTTCACGGTCACTGTCATATAGGCTGTCATTTGTGATTTTGATAAGGGCCATTTCAGTGCTGTAGCAGGGTGGAAACCTGATTAGAGCGATTCAAACATACAGTTGCGGGGAAGATGGGCATGGATTTGGGAGGCGACAACATGTTCAAGGACTTTGGAGAGGAAGGGAAAGTTGGAGATGGGGTGGTAGTTTGCAAGGACAGAGGTGTCAAGGGTGGTTTTTTGAGGAGGGGGTGATGATGACAGATTAGAAATGGAGGAGGACAGTACCTGAGGAGAGGGAACCGTTAACAATACCAGCTAACAGTGGGGCCAGGAAGGAAAGTTGGGTTATCAGCAGTTTGGTGGGAATAGGGTCGAGGGAGCAGGAGATGCGTCTCATGGACAAGATGACCTCGGAGAGGGCATGAGGGGAGATAGGAGTGAAACTAGAGAAAGATGCAAGTTCAGGGCTAGGGCGGGTGGAGCATTAGGGGAAGTTTAGCTTGGTGGGCTAGGGGAAGGAAGGGAAGCGGCAGAGGCAGCTGAACGGATGGTCTCAATCTTAGTGACAAAGAAGTCCATGAGCTCCTCGCACTTGTTGTTAAAGGTAAGGGTGGAGGAGGCGGGGGGAGGAGTTTAAGAAGACGGCTTGTAGTGGAGAAGAGAAGCCGAAGATTATCTTTGCATTTCAGGATGATCCTGGAATAGTGAGCAGTTTAGGCAGAGCATAGCAGGACCTGATAGCGCTTTATGTGGTTCAGCCAGACCTGACCTTGAATGACTAAACCAGTTGTCCGCCATAAACATTCAAGTCTGCATCCCTTGGACTGAAGGGAGCAGAAACGGAAGCCACACCAGGGGGAACGACCAGGGTGAGAGAGAGTAATGGTTTTAATGGGGACAAGGGCCTCAAAGATGGAGATGAGAGCATGATTTAGCAGATCGGTAGCTGCAGAAATGTGGCGAATGGTGGACCAATGGCTAGACAGTTGGGAATTTGAAAGTGCCATTGTAAATGACTTGGAGGGAAGAGTTTTTTCCAGGGACGGACACAGAAGGAAGTGGGGTTGGGAGGACGAACGCCATGTGGGTGGAGAGGGATACAAGGAAGTGATCAGAGATGGCCTTATCTATGATTGACACAATGGGAGTAGAGAGGCCAGGTGAGGTGGCAAGATCGAGGGGGTGGCCGTGAATATGGGCTGATAGGATGGCTATTTGTCTGTGGAGCGAGTATTTTATGGGCTTCCACAACTCGTACAATGAGCGAGTGGGGGACTGCATCCATCGGGCGCGAGCATACCACTGTGTCTTTTCACAATATTATACTTTGCTACCAGTCCAGATGATCCTTGCCTGAATTAATATCTACATTGATCTGCCATTTCAAATTAAAGTGTTCTGAACACTTCTGTGCCCCCAGCTCCTGCATACTATATAACTGATGTGAGTGTGAAGTCTGATGTTAGAAAGTTTTGACAGAATGGGACATTTTTTGAAGTGTGAAATTGAGAACATTGAACCTGGGGAAGGAACAAGTAGAGCCCGGCAAAAGAAAAACAGGAAATACGACCCTTCCTATTTGGACTTGGGATTCACATTTATGGTTCTGATAAAAATCCTCGACTGCAATGTGTTGTTTCTGCTGAAGTTCTTGCTCAGGATGACATGAAACGAAGCAAACTAAAATGGCATTAGGAGACCAAATATTCTGTCCTCAAAGATAAACCATGAGATTTTTTCAAATGAATGCTCTTTCAACTGACGGCATGAATCAAATAGCAAAAAGTGGAAAATCTCATACGATTGGGGAACGTCTTGTACTGCGGGCAGCAATTGAAATGGCATCAATAGTATGTGGAAGGAAAGTTGCTGACTAGCTAAATGCCATCCCACTATCTGACAAGATGTGGAGATGCCGGTGATGGACTGGGGTTGACAATTGTAAACAATTTTACAACACCAAGTTATAGTCCAGCAATTTTATTTTAAATTCACAAGCTTTCGGAGACTTCCTCCTTCCTCAGGTAAATGTTCAGGAGCTCCTTGAAGCCTACGCATTTATACATATAGAACAATACATGGTGTTTACAGACTGCCCCTGCAACTGCCCGTTGCCAAGGCAATCACCGTGTTCAGACAGAGAGGTGTCACCTGCAGAACCCCCGAATACACATTCAACAAAAAAACAAACAGGGAAAAAAAACAGAGAAAAAAAACAGAGAGAGGCAGAAACATCCGGAAGGCAGAGAAAGCCAGCAAATGACCCATTATATTAAAAACAGATAACATTTGTTCGCTGGTGGGGTAACGTGTAGCGTGACATGAACCCAAGATCCCGGTTGAGGCCGTCCTCATGGGTGCGGAACTTGGCTATCAATTTCTGCTCGACGATTTTGCGAGACACACGACAACGCAAAATCGTCGAGCAGAAATTGATAGCCAAGTTCCGCACCCATGAGGACGGCCTCAACCGGGATCTTGGGTTCATGTCACGCTACACGTTACCCCACCAGCGAACAAATGTTATCTGTTTTTAATATAATGGGTCATTTGCTGGCTTTCTCTGCCTTCCGGATGTTTCTGCCTCTCTCTGTTTTTTTTCTCTGTTTTTTTTCCCTGTTTGTTTTTTTGTTGAATGTGTATTCGGGGGTTCTGCAGGTGACACCTCTCTGTCTGAACACGGTGATTGCCTTGGCAACGGGCAGTTGCAGGGGCAGTCTGTAAACACCATGTATTGTTCTATATGTATAAATGCGTAGGCTTCAAGGAGCTCCTGAACATTTACCTGAGGAAGGAGGAAGTCTCCGAAAGCTTGTGAATTTAAAATAAAATTGCTGGACTATAACTTGGTGTTGTAAAATTGTTTACAACTATCTGACAACACAGTTAGCTGCAGAATCGTTGATATGGCAGGAAACGTCGAGGAGCAGCAGTGAGACAAAGCCCTTTCTCGCACTACAAATTGCAGAGAGTATTGACTGCACAGTGCAGCACAAATAATGATTTTCGTTCAATACATCAGCTCATCCGAGATCAAAGAGGACTTTTTATTTTGATATTCCACCCCAACGTGAACTACTGGTGAGGAGTTGATCAAAATTTTAGACCGGTATGTGACAGATAAGAACATCGAGTGGAATTGTTGTGTCAAGATTTGCACAGATGGGGTAGGTTTTACTGGGTTATTTGGCCAACATATGCTTAACCTTTCCTTGCAAGATAAGAACTGTAACATTTTCATCATGCACAAAGAAGTACAGAGCTTTGCCAAAAAAACTTTTGCTATGGAGTAACTATGTGTTGCAAGACAATGTAACTACATTCCGAACATTGTCTTCTGTTATTATGGACTGTGAAATGTCGGTCCTAGAAGTTAAAGATGTAATTCTGGAGCATCTGTCTCATCTTTGCACAAAATTCAGTGAATATTTTCCTGAATGCAACGCAACTTCCATCCACTTTTCACCAATTTCGGCCGTGGGTCCGGAAATGGGCACAAGAGCCTCATTACAAGCGGCCACTATGGTGTCTAATAAAAGGCCCTGCTGAATTTAGCAGGCACACACGCAAATAAAGTGCGGGCCTGCCCACTGCTAAATTTGCCAACGTTGCTCCCGTTTTACGCAACCAGTGCTACACTGATCTTGGTACCCATGTTGAATTTAGACCCCGTCTTAAGCGATTTGTTATGTAAGTTGAGAAAGTAGAATGATCCTGTTCCATGCAAAAATACTGTTTGATGAAAAGAGAAGGGCATGCATGGGGCGTGAATCTCCAAAGGGGGACTCAGCAAAAAAACAGTATGAGTAGATTTGAGAATTAGGTTATAACTGTGCAAAGAAGGGTTTCCAGAATTAACTAGGAGAGTCATTATTCATGCCTGGAGGCCATCAACACAGTTGCCGATAGTTAACTCCTAATCTGTTTCAAAAATTCTGGACGCAGATGACTAAGTTAGAACAAGGGAGTCATGTATAGAACCATAGTAATTGGCATATACACATGCAAACTTTTGGCATGTGCACCCCCCTGTACCACTAGTATATTCATGCAATTAAATTGTTTCCTATTTAAGTATGCAAAAGCATTATAGATCGATGCCGTATCTTGGCAATCAATAGTACCCAGTACCCATGTTAATCAATCAGTGGAATATAACTGTTACTAAGTTTCCAATTACCATTGCATGATTCTGGAGAACCATATTTAATGATGTGACCTCTTGAGTAAGGCATCTGTGACCTACTGTTTGTAATGCGACATGGATGGCTGACTGATCCCTGCTTAATCCCCAGAAAACTGCCTGTAAGTAGCTGGTATCAAAGAAGTTAATAGCTGCTGTGACCTTCATGGCTACTAGTGAAGCAGTTGAAATTACAAATTACAAATTGAGTTTGCAATTCCTTATAAAGGTCAGCCAGAATTTGTCAGCTGAGCCTAAATATCTTTAGGCACTGCCTTTCAGAAATAAATAGATAATTATCTCCTAACTAATATGAGCATGTTCGTCATCCTAATACTGTGCTTCAGTTATTGGGCAGCTTCAGTTATGCAGTGAAATAGTAACAAAGAACTATTACTGTAATCAGAACAAGGACTAAAAATATTCTCCTCTCCTCTCCTGAAGGCACTGCATCAAGCTGAACTACAGTACTAACAATCCTCTGATACCTCATTCTTCAAGTGTGAGCCTTGGCAGTCAGGCTATTCAACTGCAGGGGCATCACAGCTGAGCCCAATCCTGTCCTCTCCCAATGTTTACTCCCATGCAATTTTCAGCATTGGTTACTGAATAGCTATCAGGAGTGAGAATCCTGGTTGATTTTTCCCCTCCTTAACTGAAGTTGTGCCAAGGTCAGTGTAGCCTTGGTATGATCAGTGAACTTTTAAACAAGGATCAAGCCTGGGACCTCCCTAGTCTCTTTAGCTTAGTACCACATTGATGATGCATTTACCCATTAGACCATCAGTTGAGCTGTGAGTGTACTTTCATACTGCTTCGTGTTATCAATGGCAACCTGTAGTTGGTAAATGATAGAAATGGTGATTAAATATTGGAACTGGAGGTTCTTCTTGACATTCTGTTTATATTTATTGATTGTTTTAATTGGCTATTCCATGAATCTGAGAGTAACTACTAAGGCCAAATTTTTTTTTTTATTCGTTTACGGGATGTGTGCGTCGCTGGCGAGGCCAGAATTTATTGCCCATCCCTAATTGCCCTTGAGAAGGTGGTGGTGAGCTGCCTTCTTGAACCGCTGCAGTCCATGTGGTGAAGGTTCTTCCACAGTGCTGTTAGGAAGGGAGTTCCAGGATTTTGTCCCAGCGACAATGAAGGAACGGCGATATATTTCCAAGTCGGGATGGTGTGTGACTTGGAGGGGAACGTGCAGGTGGTGTTGTTCCCATGTACCTGCTGCTCTTGTCCTTCTAGGTGGTAGAGGTCGCGGGTTTGGGAGGTGCTGTCGAAGAAGCCTTGGCGAGTTGCTGCAGTGTATCCTGTGGATGGTACACACTGCAGCCACTGTGCGCCGATGGTGAAGGGAGTGAATGTTAAGGGTGGTGGATGGGGTGCCAATTAAGCGGATTGCTTTGTCCTGGATGGTGTTGAGCTTCTTGAGTGTTGTTGGAGCTGCACTCATCCAGGCAAGTGGAGGGTATTCCATCACACTCCTGACTTGTGCCTTGTAGATGGTGGAAAGGCTTTGGGGAGTCAGGAGGTGAGTCACTCGCCGCAGAATACCCAGCCTCTGACCTGCTCTTGTAGCCACAGTATTTATATGGCTGGTCCAGTTAAGTTTCTGGTCAATGGTGACTCCAGGATGTTGATGGTGGGGGATTCGGCGATGGTAATGCCGTTGAATGTTAAGGGGTGGTGGTTAGACTCTCTTATTGGAGATGGTCATTGCCTGGCACTTGTCTGGCGCGAATGTTACTTGCCACTTATCAGCCCAAGCCTGGATGTTGTCCAGGTCTTGCTGCATGCGGGCACGGACTGCTTCATTATTTGAGAGGTTGCGAATGGAACTGATCACTGTGCAATCATCAGCGAACATCCCCGTTTCTGACCTTATGATGGAGGGAAGGTCATTGATGAAGCAGCTGAAGATGGTTGGGCCTAGGACACTGCCCTGAGGAACTCCTGCAGCAATGCCCTGGGGCTGAGATGATTGGCCTCCAACAACCACTACCATCTTCCTTTGTGCTAGGTATGACTCCAGCCACTGGAGAGTTTTCCCCCTGATTCCCATTGACTTCAATTTTACTCGGGATCCTTGGTGCCACACTCGGTCAAATGCTGCCTTGATGTCAAGGGCAGTCACTCTCACCTCACCTCTGGAATTCAGCTCTTTTGTCCATGTTTGGAACAAGGCTGTAATGAGTTGGGTGGAGTTGAGTGGTCCCGGCGGAACCCAAACTGAGCATCGGCGAGTAGGTTATTGGTGAGTAAGTGCCGCTTGATAGCACTGTCGACGACACCTTCCATCACTTTGCTGATGATTGAGAGTAGACTGATGGGGCGGTAATTGGCCGGATTGGATTTGTCCTGCTTTTTCTGGACAGAACATACCTGGGCAATTTTCCACATTGTCAGGTGGATGCCAGTGTTGTAGCTGTACTGGAACAGTTTGGCTAGAGGTGCAGCTAGTTCTGGAGACAAGTCTTCAGCACTACAGCCGGGGTGTTGTCGGGGCCTATAGCCTTTGCAGTATCCAGTGCACTCAACTGTTTCTTGATATCACATGGAGTGAATCGAATTGGCTGAAGACTGGCTTCTGTGATGGTGGGGATATCGGGAGGAGGCCGAGATGGGTCATCCGCTCGGCACTTCTGGCTGAAGATGGTTGCAAACGCTTCAGCCTTGTCTTTTGTACTCACGTGCTGGACTCCGCCATCATTGAGGATGGGGATGTTTGCAGAGTCTCCTCCTCCCGTTAGTTGTTTAATTGTCCACCACTATTCACGACTGGATGTGGCAGGACTGCAGAGCTTTGATCTGATCCGTTGGTTGTGGAATCGCTTAGCTCTGTCTATAGCATGTTGCTTCTGCTGTTTAGCATGCATGTAGTCCTGAGTTGTAGCTTCACCAGGTTGGCACCTCATTTTTCGGTATGCCCGGTGCTGCTCCTGGCATACTTTTCTTCACTCCTCATTGAACCAGGGTTGATCTTGTTGGTAATGGTAGAGTGAGGAATATGCCGGGCCATGAGGTTACAGATTGTGCTGGAATACAATTCTGCTGCTGCTGATGGCCCACAGCGCCTCATGGATGCCCAGTTTTGAGCTGCCAGATCTATTCTGAATCTATCCCATTTAGCACGGTGGTAGTGCCACCGATATGAAATGAAACCTATACCCCTGGAGTTTCGAAGAATGAGAGGTGATCTCATTGAAACATATAAGATTATGAGGGGGTTGACAGGGTAGATGCTGAGAGATTGTTTCCCCTGGCTGGAGAGTCTACAACATAGTCACAGGATACGGGGTTGGCCATTCATGGCTGAGATGAGGAGGAATTTCTTCACTCAGAGGATTGTGAATCTTTGGAATTCTCTACCCCAGAGGGCTGTGGATGCTGAGTCATTGAACATATTCAAGGCTGAGATGGATAGATTTTTGGACTCTAGAGGAATCAAGGGATATGGGGATCGGGCAGGAAAGTGGGCGAGAGGTTGAAGATCAGCCATGGCCTGATTGATTGGCAGAGCAGGTTCAAGGGGCTGTATGGCCTACTCCTGCTCCTATTTCTTATGTTCTTAAACACTTCAGACAGAAGGATCTGTTATTGTTTTATTTGGGTGGGGGTGGAAGGTGTGCTGCCATAACCAAGATGGTCTGTCAGGAACCCAGATTGAATTAACAACTCTAAGGACAGCCCATTACTGTTTACTATTTTTTCTTGGCAGTAAGCAGTGGTTTTGTTCTGTTTCAAATTTACTGCATTAATGTAAGCAAGGGTAATTATATCATTGGCACCTCAATAATTTAGAGATGTTTGAATGTGTGCCCTTTCTTACGTAAATCCCTAAAATACATTCCCATATTTGGCTGCCTCTCTATTGAAACCATATTGCAAAAATCCAGAAATAGTACTGAAATATGATCTTACCCCATCACTGTCACTTGTGAAAACCCATCCATTTATGGAAGCAGGGTGGGGGGGTTGGGTAGAAGTTTCTCAAAGAATAATCGGAGACGCTTGACAGGACTCAGTGACCTGCTCCAATGCTTAATGAAACAAGATCTATCAAATGCTCTGCTGCATCTCAAACAAATTTTTGGAGATGTTGCAACCACCCCTGCTTCCATTTGAAGCCACTGGAGATGTTCATCTCTTAGTAAGGTTGTCAAAGATGGAAAAGGTCCAGGATAGAGCTGAGGCAGGAGGTGAGGAACATGGCTGGGGGTTTGATATTTCCTTTGCTGATGATGAAAAAAAAGAATAATTCAAAAACCTTAATAGCTATTGCAAGCGTATCATAATGTATAGAAGACGTAAATGCCTCACAGTGCCTCGTACGATTATCATTTGGGTGCCGTTCATCAACTGATTTGGACTCACTGGATTTTCTGCCTGCCACTAACCAATTTATCAGTGGAAAATGGAAAAGAAAATCAGGCATGTGTAAAACGGGCTGTTGATTTGCTATCAGCCCGTTTTACGCTACTGGCATAGACCAATTTCATCCCCTATATCTCAACTGTCCCCATTTTGTGTGTGAATTTTACTCCTGTTCAATTGTCCTGATTTGAGGAACAATCTAGAATTTTAATCCAGAAGCCGAAAACTGTTTATTAAAGGAAAGGTGAATCATCAGCTTCAAAATGTCTTGATAGTGTTACAGGAATTGGGAAATAAAGCAAGTCTGAAATATTTAATTTGTTTTTTTAACACTTTTCAGTGAAAGGATTGGCATCATATTGTATTTTGATGATACATAGCTAAAGACTGCCAACAGTAGTTGGATCAGGTCAGAGGACTATGCATTTCAATCAAGCTATTAGGACCTCTATCTCCCAGTCTGCAAAAGAGGTTTTGCTAAAACCTCCTAGTGAAGGGTCTACACATGAAACATTAACGTGTCCGTTCGGGGCCAAAACCTCTGCAAACCCTGAGCCTATTGCCACCTTCCATCAAACAGTCTCAGGTAGCGGCGGTTAGCGAGGCAGATGGGAGGGAAATAGGATGGGAGGACAGTCCCCGCCTCCCCCGGCCGGCATTTACATACAGGTGTGGAAGGGTTTGGCCAGTGGCATGGCTGGTGGAAGCATGGGGGAGCAAAATTTAGCATAAGGCAGGAATGCAACAGTAGGCCTTAACAAATGCTTTTGACCACTTTTCCACTGCTATCCTGCCTGATTTTGAGCAGGTTAGCAGAAGAAAATCCAGTCCCTTATTTGAATAAGTTTCCTTAGATGTTGGCTACTAAATCTATTTCGGTGTTTATGGGGGCAGGTGGAGGTTAAGGAGAAGAGAAAAAGGAGAAATCATCACTAAATAATCAACTCTCAATCATGTCATTCTTCAATGGGTGTGATATTTTTCTGCACAGGACTTGAAAGATTTATACATGTTTCCTAAGCATGGGCTGTGTGCCAGTGAAGGTAAATCCTTCAAGTTTTCTGTGAATGATATTACAATAAAAAATTACTGTTCCACAAACATGGGGAAATCCATTATTACATAATGACAACTATAACAATTGTTTCCTGACAATAGTGAGCCTTAATTATCTGACCTCATACATTGCAACCAAAACAGAACCACTGGTTGAACAATGAATTACAGAGAAAAACACTTCTCCATATCATCACATTTGAAGTTTTTCTATTATATAAGATAGTAGATCATGACTTACTTTTTCTTCCCCCACTTCAACTTTCCCTCTCATCTTCTAAAGGATCTTACTCATGATGGGGCACAGTCCACTGGCACTGCTCACTCATTGATGCCTTGCTCAAGTAGCCATTCTTCACATATGAGTGAAGATAGCGACTGTCAACGTGCTAATTAACCACGGCAGATAACATAGCCAAGCTCAATCCTGACTTTACCTGATTACCATACACATGCACTTTTCTGCAGATAGAGAGCAACTGTGGGACCCCTGGCTTACATTTTTTTTTCAAAAAATATACTATATTCATAAAATTTGCAGCAGTACATACAACACAGTTGTCATATCACATTCCAAACGTACACAATACAAATTGTACAATTTGCAGGTTACATCAAGTACAGTTCAGTGAACACATTGGACATAATTACAGTTCATGACACTCCAAGGTGCCTCACTGCATCACAATCAGCACAGGTGATTCATTACAGATACATTACAGATTCATTACGGGTACATTACATCAATTTGAGTTTTACATTCTGCCCGAGGGGGTTTTTCCCTGATTTCAGCCCCTCGGTTAACAATGGCGGGAAGGGTCTAAACAGTTGCCTTTCCCCACAGAGCCTTTGTGCCGGCCGCACCCATCCTCAGTGCATCCCTGAGCACTTAGTCCTGGACCTTGGAATGTGCCAGTCTGCACCACTCGGTCGAGGACAGCTCCTTGCACTGGAAGACCACCAAGTTTCGGGCAGACCAAAGGGCGTCTTTCACCGAGTTGATGGTCTTCCAGCGGCAGTTGATGTCCGTCTCAGTGTGCATCCCTGGGAACAGCCCATAGAGCACAGAATCCTATGTTACGGAACTGCTCGGGACGAACCTGGACAGACACCACAGCATCTCTCTCCAGACCTTCTTTGCAAAGGCACATTCCAGAAGGAGATGGGTGACGGTCTTGTCTCCACCGCAGCCTCCTCGGGGACAGCGCGCGGTGGCGTTAAGAGTCCGGGAGTGCATGAAGGATCTGACGGGAAGGGCCCTTCTCCCCACCAGCCAAGCTAGGTCTTGGTGCTTATTTGAAAGCTCTGGCGATGAGATGTTCTGGCTTACTTTTCCCGCTCTATCCAAGGCCAATTGCTGGCTATCCTGGTTGAGATCAGTTAACTCAGCACAGGATAGAGATTGAGCCTGTGGCCCTTTGAGTTTGTGTGGCTCAGTTTCACCCTGGATATTGCAATCATTAACTGAGCCAATAACTTAATGCGGTTTTGGGGAAGGGAGGGGAGGAGGTAAAAGGAATAAAATGGAGCGGTATCAAAATTGGTCCAAAATTGTATCCTCCAATTATCCTCCAAAAAAACCATTAGTTCCCTTTAGGGCCTGCTGGGAGTTTGGCTGGCTGCATTTAAATGCGATTGTGTAGCTAACCTCAACATTTTCCCCAACATCTGCCCTAAACCCGCCCAAATTATCATAGCAACTATACAAATGGCAACATGAGCAGCACTGAGGATATCCCTGAGGCAGATACTGCATTAAAAAGACTTTATTGTTTTCTGCAACTAAAGGCTGGTGTTTGTCTGCTTATCGATCTGTTTGGTACTTTGGAAGTTCTGTCAAGACTTTTGCTGCTATTTTTAGTCAGCTCTGGAAAAATTACAGTTTTGCAAAGGGGACAAGGGTTTACAAATGGGAAATCCTCCGTTCCTATGGTTTGAGGAGGAGGATGAGAATATGGAAGAGGCTATATTGGAGGCCCAGGACGAAACACCATAGAAGACTTTTGTCTCCTCCATGCAGGTACTCACCAGGGTTTACACATCAAGGGTCTTAGACTTTTCTGTACATTAGTGCCTTAGAAGGCTGTGCTTCCTCCCCCCGCCCACCCCCCGCCACACAGTGGCAACTGGGGAGATATATCAGCTGCTGGCCAAAGACCAGCGGCCCACTTCCACCTGGAAAACTGCATTGTCTTAACAGTGAAGGTCACCACTGCCTTGAATTTCTTTGATGTGGAGATGCCGGTGATGGACTGGGGTTGACAGTTGTAAACAATTTTACAACACCAAGTTATAGTCCAACAATTTTATTTGAAATTCACAAGCTTTCGGAGGCTTCCTCCTTAGGTGAATGTGGAAATGAAATCCTCGAATCCTTCGCATTTATAAATCACAGAACAATACCTGGTGATTACAGATAGTCTTTCCAACTGCCCGTTGCCAAGGCAATCACAGTGTGCAGACAGAGAGGTGTTACTTACAAGGCCACCGAATATACAAACAGCCAAAAAAAAACAGAGAGAGAGAGGCAGAAACATAGAAACATCCGGAAGGAAGAGAAAGACAGCAAATGACCCGTTATATTAAAAACAGATAACATTTGTTCGCTGGTGGGGTTACGTGTAGTGTGACATGAACCCAAGATCCCGGTTGAGGCCGTCCTCATGGGTGCGGAACTTGGCTATCAATTTCTGCTTGACGATTTTGCGTTGTCGTGTGTCTCAAAGGCCGCCTTGGAGTATGCTTACCCGAAGGTCGGTGGCTGAATGTCCTTGACTGCTGAAGTGTTCCCCGACTGGGAGGGAGCCCTCCTGTCTGGCGATTGTTGCGCGGTCTCCGTTCATCCATTGTCGCAGCGTCTGCATGGTCTCGCCAATGTACCATGCTCTGGGGCATCCTTTCCTGCAACGTATGAGGTAGACAACGTTGGCCGAGTCACAGGAGTATGAACCATGCACCTGGTGGGTGGTGTCCTCTTGTGTGATGGTGGTATCTGTGTCGATGATCTGGCATGTCTTGCAGAGGTTACCGTGGCAGGGTTGTGTGCTGTCGTGGATGCTGTTCTCCTGAAAGCTGGGTAATTTGCTGCGAACGATGATCTGTTTGAGGTTGGATGGCTGTTTAAAGGCGAATAGTGGAGGTGTGGGGATGGCCATAGCGAGGTGTTCGTCATTATTGATGACATGTTGAAGGCTGCGGAGAATGTGGCGTAGTTTCTCCGCTCCGGGGAAGTACTGGACGACGAAGGGTACTCTGTTGGTTGCGTCCTGTGTTAGTCTTCTGAGGAGGTCCATGCGATTTTTCGCTGTGGCCCGTCGGAACTGTCGATCGATGAGTCGAGCGTCATATCCCGTTCTTACTAGGGCGTCTTTCAGCGTCTGTAGGTGTCCATCGCGTTCCTCCTCGTCTGAGCAGACCCTGTGTATTCACAGGGCCTTTCCATAGGGGATGGCCTCTTTGACGTGGTTAGGGTGGAAGCTGGAAAAGTGGAGCATCGTGAGGTTGTCCGTGGGCTTGCGGTAGAGTGAGGTGCTGAGGTGCCCGTCTTTGATGGAGATTCGTGTGTCCAAGAAAGAAACTGATTCTGAGGAGTAGTCCATGGTGAGCTTGATGGTGGGATGGAACTTGTTGATGTTATCGTGTAGTCTCTTTAGTGATTCCTCGCCGTGGGTCCATAGAAAGAAAATGTTGTTGATGTATCTGGTGTATAGTGTTGGTTGGACGTCCTGTGCAGTGAAGAAGTCCTGCTCGAACTTGTGCATGAAAATGTTGGCGTATTGGGGTGCGAATTTGGTCCCCATGGCTGTTCCGTGTGTTTGGGTAAAGAACTGGTTATCGAAAGTGAAGACATTGTGATCCAGGATGAAGCGGATGAGTTGTAGGATGGCGTCTGGAGATTGGCTGTTGTTGGTGTTGAGTATTGATGCTGTCGCAGCGATGCCGTCATCGTGGGGGATACTGGTGTAGAGTGCCTCCCAAAGATACACAAAGCCAACACACCCGGACGTCCTATCGTATCAGGCAACGGAACCCTGTGTAAGAACCTCTCTGGATACATCGAGGGCATCCTGAAACCCATCGTACAGGGAACCCCCAGCTTCTGTCGCAACACTACACACTTCCTACAAAAACTCAGTACCCACGGACCAGTTGAACCAGGAACACTTCTCACCACGATGGACGTCTCGGCACTCTACACCAGTATCCCCCACGATGACAGCATCGCTGCGACAGCATCAATACTCAACACCAACAACAGCCAATCTCCAGACGCCATCCTACAACTCATCCGCTTCATCCTGGATCACAATGTCTTCACCTTCGATAACCAGTTCTTTACCCAAACACACGGAACAGCCATGGGGACCAAATTCGCACCCCAATACGCCAACATTTTCATGCACAAGTTCGAGCAGGACTTCTTCACTGCACAGGACGTCCAACCAACACTATACACCAAATACATCGACAACATTTTCTTTCTATGGACCCACGGCGAGGAATCACTAAAGAGACTACACGATAACATCAACAAGTTCCATCCCACCATCAAGCTCACCATGGACTACTCCTCAGAGTCAGTTTCTTTCTTGGACACACGAATCTCCATCAAAGACGAGCACCTCAGCACCTCACTCTACCGCAAGCCCACGGACAACCTCACGATGCTCCACTTTTCCAGCTTCCACCCTAACCACGTCAAAGAGGCCAGCCCTATGGACAGGCCATGCGAATACACAGGGTCTGCTCAGACGAGGAGGAACGCGATGGACACCTACAGAGGCTGAAAGACGCCCTAGTAAGAACGGGATATGACGCTCGACTCATCGATCGACAGTTCCGACGGGCCACAGCGAAAAATCGCATGGACCTCCTCAGAAGACTAACACGGGACGCAACCAACAGAGTACCCTTCGTCGTCCAGTACTTCCCCGGAGCGGAGAAACTACGCCACATTCTCCGCAGCCTTCAACATGTCATCAATAACGACGAACACCTCGCTATGGCCATCCCCACACCTCCACTACTCGCCTTCAAACAGCCACCCAACCTCAAACAGACCATCGTTCGCAGCAAATTACCCAGCTTTCAGGAGAACAGCGTCCATGACACCACACAACCCTGCTACGGTAACCTCTGCAAGACATGCCGGATCATCGACACAGATACCACCATCACACGAGAGGACACCGCCCACCAGGTGCATGGTTCATACTCCTGTGACTCGGCCAACGTTGTCTACCTCATACGTTGCAGGAAAGGATGCCCCAGAGCATGGTACATTGGCGAGACCATGCAGACGCTGCGACAACGGATGAACGGAGACCGCGCAACAATCGCCAGACAGGAGGGTTCCCTCCCAGTCGGGGAACACTTCAGCAGTCAAGGACATTCAGCCACCGACCTTCGGGTAAGCATACTCCAAGGCGGCCTTCGAGACACACGACAACGCAAAATCGTCAAGCAGAAATTGATAGCCAAGTTCCGCACCCATGAGGACGGCCTCAACCGGGATCTTGGGTTCATGTCACGCTGCACGTAACCCCACCAGCGAACAAATGTTATCTGTTTTTAATATAACGGGTCATTTGCTGTCTTTCTCTTCCTTCCGGATGTTTCTATGTTTCTGCCTCTCTCTCTCTGTTTTTATTTGGTTGTTTGTATATTCGGTGGCCTTGTAGTAACACCTCTTTGTCTGCACACTGTGATTGCCTTGGCAACGGGCAGTTGGAAAGACTATCTGTAATCACCAGGTATTGTTCTGTGATTTATAAATGCGAAGGGTTCGAGGATTTCATTTCCACATTCACCTGAGGAAGGAGGAAGCCTCCGAAAGCTTGTGAATTTCAAATAAAATTGTTGGACTATAACTTGGTGTTGTAAAATTGTTTACAATTGAATTTCTTTGCCACTGGATTTTCCAAGCAATATCAGGTCACCTTTACCACCTTGTGTAAAGAAAGTGACTGATGTTTCTTCAGGCTTGCTGTGCAGTTCATTTCCTTCTCAAATGGAACCAGCTAAGCAAATGGGGACAGCTATCCAATTCCACAGATTAGCAGGGCTCCCACAGGCACAAGGATCAATTGACAAAACACACGTGGCACTCAAAGCTGCATATGTGAACTCCCTCAATTTTATGGACAGGAAAGGTCTTCATACCATTAGTGTGCAGCTAGTATGCAATGCCAATCAAATTATTCTGCACGTGAATGCCTGCTACTTAGGAAGCTGCCATGATGCTTTCATTATGCGCCTATCCATCATACCAACCCTCTTCATGCGGACTAAAGGTTTTTAGTGCTGGTGCTCCTTATCTAGTTGCATTTCTCTAGTGGACGAGCTTTTCCTTAGAAGGGAGAGAACACAATGTTAAAGGCATATGAGTGATGTGGTCACTTCCCCCATATGGGTGCATGCATCCTGTGATGATGACACGTGGAGGTGCATTGTGTATTTAAATAAGATGTCCTCAAAGATTAGCAGAACCCCTTGTGGCAGGCAATGTGAGCTGACAGTGATTGTGAGTTTAGAGTTTAGTGTTTGAGTGTTTGCAGAGGATATCCTTTGCACAAGTGAGTTTCCCTGACACCCAGATGCGGAGAGAGAAACTGAGAGGCAAGGAGGCGGCTAAAGGCTGTATTAGTGGCAGAGAATGTATATTAGCAAGATTACGTTGACTTACATTGGCTACCCTTGAACCTTTTCCCACAATGAGTGACAGTTCCTGGGGTGATGGAGGTTGCGCTGAATGCATCTGTCACCTCCCTCCCTCCATAGTGCCTGAACCACCCTATTATGAGGCTTCTTGCCTTCGGTCCCCAACAGTCTTCATCTTCTGGCCCTCCCGTCCGTCAAGAGGACCTCTACAGATTTGTCTGAAAATCCGAGGGCCCCTCCAGCTACTGACACCCCCAAGGCTGTTGATCTCTCTGACACATTGCTCACTCTTGTCACCTGTTCTCCAAAAACACATGTGCCCCTTTAATTGGCTGCAGCATTTTAAACACTGAAGCACTGAATTTTCTTCCCTTCCAGTGACACTAGACCTAGGAGGAGCGGTATTACTACTTTAAACCTGCCTGTGTAGCTGATGAGAGCCACGGGAGGAAAATCCAGTAGGTTTGTGGTGTAGTCATGTGGGTGAGTGGCAGTCCCACCCCACTGCTCGCCTGACAATCAGAGGAAAATCCAGCCCAATGTTTAAAAATATTCTCACATTATTATAAAATCTGGGGAATATATTTTATGTAATTCATATTTCTTCAGCATTACTTTACCAAATGAGCTGAATTCATAGCATTTTAAGGATTGCTGAGGGAGAAGCTTGAACAATCCTTAATCAGTTTGTGCTGCTGCCTGCAAGCCATTAAACCAGAGTTGCACCAAATACTGAAACCTTTGATGAATAGTACCTAGCACTTTTAAATAGGCTACTTCTTCATCATAATTCAAAGGTGTAATTAGTGGCTGGGACCTGGAATATTTCCCTGCCTACTTTAACACACCAAGTTAGTCTATTCATGCAACCTCCTGCAGCATTTCATGTTGTCTCTCCTTTCCTTGTCTTTGTTATAGTTTATGACTTTATTGAGGCTCAGATTAAATACTAATTAAATGTTACTTCTTGGTTTCATAATACTGGCTGATTTACGACTTTTATATCACTCAAACATCTAGGGTGATTAAAATTAATTCTGTTCTGATTTCTTTTTATGTCACTAGTTAGTCAAGTCAAAACAATCATTATTAAAGAAAAAACATAAAAAGCAGGAACAGCCTTTACAGTTAAATATTCTAGAACTTATCATGGCAATAGAGGGTGCTAAATTCAGGCCAAGTATTTTTTCTTTTGAAGTAAGGTTTATTTAATACAAAGTATTGGTATTTCTCACTATTATATTATCTAATGTGTTACTTACTAATGATCTGTCCAGTGAATCTCTTTAGAGATAGCGCTAGAAAGTTTGGAACAGGTGGAGACAATTCTTCTGATCCCCCACACCTAAACCACCCACAGTGTATCTTCTCTGGTGTGCTGGGTTTATCTGTATCCTTAATCAATTAGCCTACAGTGTAAAGTTAATAAAAACAGAATTTTTTTTTGCAACATGTGTTTGGAAAATTTTCCAACCCAACACTGTCACAGACTGTTATTCATTTGAGACCTACATGAAACTGAACTTCACACAGTTGCACCAGTAACTTTACCTCCCCTCTCTCTTCACTGTAAAGCTGCAATACTCAGTGAACTGCTTCACGTTCTTGGTAAAAATGACAGTTACAAACCCCTGGGAGGTGTGCGACCATCTTGCTAAGTATAACTGTACTATACGGCCTTAATAATCAATTAATTTTAATTTTGATTTTTATTTCTGTCAAAAATAAAACTACTAATAGAAATAAACAACTGCAATATGCTACATTCACACTACACTTTAACAAGGGCCTCTAATTAGTTGCTATGTGACCTTGGAATTTACCAATGAGTTTGATTGAGGAGTCATAATATAGGGGATTAGATGATGTAATAGTTTCACAGGCTGTAGTTCCACCTTGGATGAGAATTTAAACCAAGGTCGTGTCTGCCTGCTCAGCTAGACATAAGAATCATGTGGCACTATTTGAAGTGAGGGTGAAGTTCTGCCAGTGTCCTGCCAAACATTCCTCCTTCAACCAACATCACCAAAAACAGATTAACTGCTTTCTCATTTGATTTGCTGTTTATGGGACCTTCCTTTGTTCAATTTGGCTACTGTGTTTTTCTACATAACGAAAGTGACTGCACTTCAAACATAATCCATTGGTTGTAAAGCACTGGAATTTCCTAAGGATGTGCTAAGGTGGTATATAAATGCAAGCTCTTTCTATCTATCTATTCGTCTATCTCTATCTTCTACCTCTGAAATTTGAATCCAGCTGCATAGTTTCTAAGTGACATGAGTTTGGATCGTCTCCACCCAATTTCCAGGGGTATAAGTCCACAGTATGAAAGTGTGTATAATTTGGCACTAAGTTGGTAGTATCATTCAAAGAGACCCTTTAGATAGCTGGTGTGGGCTCTCATCAGCCAGGAAGAATGGGTTACGAGTGGTAATACCACTGGTTACTGCCACTGGGAGGGAGGCAAATACAGTGCTGGTGCAGCCTTTCAAAGGCTGAAGGATCAAAGGATGTGACTAGTGGAGTCCCGCAGGGATCTGTCTTGGGGCCTCAATTATTCACAATATTTATTAACGACTAAGATGAAGGCATAGAAAGTCTCATATCTAAGTTTGCCAATGACACAAAGATTGGTGGCATTGTAAGCAGTGTAGATGAAAACATAAAATTACAAAGCGATATTGATAGATTAGGTGAATGGGCAAAACTGTGGCAAATGGAATTCAATATAGACAAATGTGAGGTCATCCACTTTGGATCAAAAAAGGATAGAACAGGCTACTTTCCAAATGGTAAAAAGTTAAAAACAGTGGATGTCCAAAGGGACTTAGGGGTTCAGGTACATCGATCATTTGAAGTGTCATGAACAGGTGCAGAAAATAATCAAGAAGGCAAATGGAATGTTGGCCTTTATATCTAGAGGACTAGAGTACAAGGGGGCAGAAGTTATGCTGCAGCTATACAAAACCCTGGTTAGACCGCACCTGGAGTACTGCGAACAGTTCTGGGCACCGCACCTTCGGAAGGACATATTGGCCTTGGAGGGAGTGCAGCGTAGGTTTACTAGAACGATACCCGGACTCAAGGGTTAAGTTACGAGGGGAGATTACACAAATTGGAGTTGTATTCTCTAGAGTTTCGAAGGTTAAGGGGTGATCTGTTCGAAGTTTATAAGATATTAAGGGGAACAGATAGGGTGGATAGAGAGAAACTATTTCCACTGGTTGGGGATTTTAGGAGTAGGGTGCACAGTCTAAAAATTAGAACCAGACCTTTCAGGAGTGAGATTAGAAAACATTTCTACACACAAAGAGTAGTGGAAGTTTGGAACTCTCTTCTGCAAACGGCAATTGATACTAGCTCAATTGCTAAATTTAAATCTGAGATAGATAGCTTTTTGGCAACCAAAGGTATTAAGGGATATGGGCCAAAGGCATGTATATGGAGTTAGATCACAGATCAGCCATGATCTTATCAAATGGCGGAGTAGGCACGAGGGGCTGAATGGCCTACTCCTATGTTCCTATGTTCCTAAGTCAGTTAAAGCAGGCCGTCGCTGCAGCAAGAAGCTCAACTGCTAAGATGGCTTACGGGGCTGCAGCTTTAGAGGGCTCAGAAGCAGGAAGAGCTCTCATATGGATCTGTGGAGATGTTGCTCATTGAAGTCAGGGTGAGAAGGATTTCTCGGTTGGCCACTGAGAGTGGCTCAGGCTGCGTGGCGGGAGGTTGCAGTCCATCCTCCACCACCCCCAGAACTGTCACACAGCGCAGGAATCCACATCCTGTACCACTGTTAGTGCCACTTCCCACCTCCTTACCTCTCATACTCTTTCTCTGTCATCAACTGGATGTCAGGGAAACTCAGTTCTGCAAAAGGCAACTACCACAAACACTCAAGCACCAACTGTACTCACAATCACCCTGTTAGCTCACATAGCCTGACACAAAGGATCCTTCTATTCGTCAATGACACTTCATTTAAAGGGACAGTGCACGTCCACATCTCATCATCATGGGATGTATGTATCATTTGGGGGAGATACAGGTCTCCGTACCACTCACACTCCTTCTCTCCTCACAAAAAAAGAAGTAGTGCCCAGCCACTAACAGCGAACTGCAACTGGGGGAGAACACCAAGAATTAAAACCCTGAGTCCACACAAACAGGAAGTTCTGAAACCACCATTGGCGGCCGTGCCTTCAGCTGTCTAGGCCCCAAGCTCTGGAATTCCCTCTCCAAACCTCTTTGTTTCTCTACATCTCTCTCCTCCTTAAAGATGCTCCTTAAAACCTACATCTTTGGCCAAGCTTTTGGTCACCTGTCCTAATATCTCCTTATGTGACTCAGTGTCTGATAATGGTCCTGTGAAACACCTTGGGCATTTTACTACTTTAAAGGCGCTATATAAATGCAAGTTGTTGTTGCTGACAGACAGGAGAGGCTGTGGGAGACGGCGAAGTTGCAGGTGAGGTGGCAGCAGAAAGTGGATAAAGGCTGCGCAAGGCTTTTCATAGGTAGAGTCAGCTTCATGTGCTATCTGAAAGTATTGCAATGTCTTATACTCAGCTGCTGTTTTTTCACGCTCAGATATCACTGGGGGTAACTTTGACTTTTGGCTATAATGTTAAATGCGCGATATTGGCTCGACCTCCCGTTAAACACTTCTCCCAATTTTAGTTTCCATTGACACGTATTTCACTATCGCACAAAGTCAAAATTACCCCCACTTTGTTCACAGCTAAACAAGCTCTTCTGTGTTTCATGTCATTGGGGGTGCCTTGGAGGAAGAAGCCGGCCATGACAATGACCACCCAGGCACTTCCAGAGGTTCAGGCAAGGCCACTCCCAGATCTGTAATTCTTGCTACTTCATCACCAACTCCGTCATGGCATTTTACCTGCCCCTGCACCAGCATGGAGATATTTAGTTAGAAGGGAGATGTTAGTGAGTCAGTAGGACTTTTAGCAGGTAAGGCATTGAGCATTTGTGAGAATGACGAACTGGGGGTGGAAGCAAGGGAGAGTGCCATTCTTCCACAAAGAGTGGAAAAATGACTGCCCTCGGCTGAAAAGCCCTGAGATCTCAGGGGCCCAGTTTTCAAAAAGCTATGATTAATGAGCATCAGTGAAGCATTAGTGAAGATGCTTTCCATGCATACGGTTGAGATGATAGAGACGAGGGGGTGTCCACTACCTGCATCTGCAACACATTGAAGAAAGTTTCTCACGACATGCAGAACTCCCGGGGAAAGATTTCAGCAGCAACAAGGCACAAGGAGGAGCTAAAAAGTTCAAAGGTGCTGAGGCTAGTTTTAGTATTCAACTGCTTCCCTGGCTGAGATCAACTAATTCAGAATAGACTAGGGCCAAATTTAGAATCTTCCCAGTCTGGATAGCTCAGTAGCACACTTGGCAGTACATATAGCAAGTGAGCAGTCTGCAGAGCTGGAACAAGCAATATTAATAGGAAGTGTCTGTTTGATCTCTGGTTCTAATTACAGCTTAACACTGGATGACTTTTACCTTTAGGGATTCATTGTTTTATGTTATCCTTTAGTAATAAGATTCAATGATCATCTCCCTGTAGAGTGCCATGCAGCACCAATGGACCAAGTCTTCTTTCAATATTGTTTTCATCCTTCCACACCAATTATATGTTTAAATGAGGAAAATGTATTATATCTGACAGAGGGAGAGCTGACTGCCTACATTATTCCAATCTCAGTTCACACTTCTGCACAATCCCATCGTATTTTGAAGTTCTTAATAATATAAAAAAGATATACCATCCCAGGTCAGGCCAGTGAATTGTGTTTTCCTGTAATATATTGTAGGTATAATCATTTTCATCTCATCTGAAATTTAAAATGACTAACTCTTTAACTAATGTTACGATATTGCAAGCTGAAAAGTACTTTTTCCATTGGTGTCATTCCTATTTAAGTGTAGATTTGACTGGCAATTTATGGGGCACTTGATATGCTGTATTTGTATTTGTGCACGTTATATTTTTCTTTGGTTAAGAAAAAGTGACAGCCAGAATATGGTTTAATATAACCTATGAAAAAATGCAGGAAAAAGGGAAGGAGAGCAAATGACTGATGATAACTGGATTGTGTTTTACTGTCAGCATTACCACCCATCCCAAGAGACAGCTCCACATAGCCTCTGGCTTAGGTAGAAAATCCATCTCTGCTTTACAGTAAGCACTGGGACAAAGAGAACTGTGTAGGAGGAGGAAATGAACAAGTTGTGGCATTGTTGGCAGAGGTTAAACATTAACTTTTTCATTAAATTTGCTTTCCTTAGCTGTCCAGTGCCATGTAGCAGGACTTAGTGATGCTAAACAGCAACTGCATCCAATACCAACAATTAAAGGCCACCTCAAAAAAGAAATGTGGATACTGGAGGAAAACGGAGAAGTTACACAGTGACTGCGGCCAACTGGCAGAAGTACAGCAAAAACATTGCCGTCATTTTCATAAACACCTTCCTGTTCTGGGAACAGTCTGCCATGTTATACTTTGCCTTCTGTGTGTAAAAAAAATAAAAAATAACATTTTATCCAATACAGCCTCTACCTTGTAGCAAGAATGGACCCCATTTGGAAAAGTAAAAATACATATATACTTTGGATCAATTTATCCCTCCTTTCCTGAAGATACTTTCACTGACTTGGCGTACATCTTCAGGGTAGCCGGATTTTTGCCCAGCACCAAGATCCGCCACTGGCCCCAGTTAATTTTTGTGTTTTGGGATCAGTTAAATATTTTTATTTTCATTTAAATCTCTTGGATGCCTCTGCTTTAAATTGGAAATTTAAAAACAAAAACTTAACATTGGAAAAAAAATTGCACCAAAGTTTGTACAACCGATTGTCCTGTGATTGATTGCACAAGCTTTCTCTGGCTTAAATTTTAAAATCTCCCTCTGCCACCACTGCATCCAGTGTTGCTTTGACGCAAACAACAGAAAACATCTTAGAAAACATTGTACACTCGCTCATGTATGTCACCTGTTTTCTCTGGCAGGTAAACAGAGAGACATTAAATTGGACAAATATTTGTTGGAATTGGGAAATCCCAGGCACTATCTCTTGGAGTACAGTTCCAAAGGCACTTGAAGCCCTTCAGTACTTCTCTCAAAGGCCTGGAAAGTTAGCATTGTCAGGCTATTTAACAACTGGAGGGCTAAAGTTGTCCTCACCCACGTCCACACACTTTCCAGTAGGGCTCAGTGGTTAGTGATCAGGATCAGGAGTCCCCATAAGGAGAACTTATAAATACATTGTTCACACAGAGCACACAAATATTTTCCTCAAGGAAAACAGTAGCTTTTTTTAACCTACAATCGCAATAGCTTAGTAACTATGTTTTATTGACCATTTGGCTTTTGTCAGCCAGTTTCTGATGCAATAAATCATATTGGTTAAACCACTTTATTAGTGTTGCTGTTACCATACACGGAAATATTCAAGCCTCTTACTTTGGCGCACAAAAGACAGAAGGAGTCAAGAAAAGTAAATAGTTCTCATTTTGCTTAGAAAGTTACTTTGATATAAAAAATGAAATGATTTTAGATTACTATTTCAAAAGAAAAGGGAAAGTGAAGTAATTGTGTTACTATTTACTAGCCTACGGAGAAGCCGGTGCTTCAGGTAATGTGTGTGACATTTCCTCACAAAATTAAACCTGAGAGCTTCTGAAAAGAAAAAAGTAAAAGATATACAAATAAGGTGCACATTTCCTGCTGCGAATTTATTTCAGAAACAATATGTGCAACAAACTCTTATCAAGGGAAATGTATGTGAATCAATAGATCAATTCCCAGATGAAACACACCAACCATAATGTTGCATTTTTATGGATGACAAGATTGTGGCAACAATTCTTTGTACTGTACAGCATTATGCAATTTGTATCCCAATAAGCATTTTGAGACAAACAGATTGAAGCCATTTTCATTTTACAGCTGTGTTCTCCGAGGGTGGAATATTCAAAGGGAACTGGGCTAAATTCCAAAGCCATCCTTCCACTATTTATATTAAACTCAATGTTGGTATTGAAAATGGTTCTAATTGAAAGTCTTTATCAAATAGCCATGAAGGCTACGAGTAATGAAATGTCACATTGGTGCAGTATGTTAATTGTATCCATGTGATTTATATCAATTAGTGTTAATTGTATTCAGGTGGTGCATATCAATTGGGAACTTTCTTGTATCCACTTATTAGAGAGCTGATCTAGGGTGTGATGTGAGTGGTAATATGGATCTCTGTGAATAAAGGCTTGGAAGCAACTGAAGACTAGTCTCTAGTATTCTATACTTCATCACTTGGTTATCCAATTTATAACACAGTAGGGGTGCTCTCAATCAGAGAAGCCTTCCTCTACATTTGGCCAATACTACACCCAACCTGATGCAATGGGACTGATTTTAAGTTTAGGTGCAAAGCAGGTGGTCAGCGGGTGGAATACTCCCTTTGGCCACCCATTGTTACCACGGTGAGGTCTGAGCCATTCTGAGGATCAGGCCTCATTTGCATGCAGTCAGCAAGCTGCTCACACCAAATTGGCGCTCCAAGCCAACTTGACGGTTGGGGAGGGTGGATAATTGGCCAGCCCCTACATGGAGTTGACCAACAGTCGAACTGTGAGTGATCCCAGGTGAGTGCGGCCTCGCACAGGCCGGGAGCAGGCTGGAGTAATTCTGTGGGTACTGCTCCTTTTGGCCTCACAAAAATAAAAGTTAAAAATATCCTTGAGCTGTTTTTTTGAGTGGCCTGCCATGGTCCCTTTAAGGACTGCTGGTTAGGCTGCTCAATGCCAGTATAAATGGGCAGAGCATTTGCAGTGCATACTCCAACCATTTGTATCTCAAAATTGCAACTGGGATCCTATGTAGAACCCCGATTTGTATATTACCTGGCTTCCTGCCTGAAACAGGCAGGCACTCCAGCTGCCCAACTCAATATGGCGGCAGCTGGAGTACCAGCATAAATGGGGCAGTAATTTCACACCGTTACCACCTCATTTATGCCGGGCGGAAGAACTACACCAAATCATCAGCAAAGTGATGGAAAGAGTCATCAACTGTGTCATCAGGTGGCACTTACTCACCAATAACCTGCTCACCAATGCTCATCTTGGGTTCTGCCAGAACCACCTGGCTCCAGACCTCATTACAGCCTTCGTTCAAAGATGGACACAAGACCTAAATTCCAGAAAGTGACTACCCTTGACATCAAGACAGCATTTGACCAAGTGTGGCACTAAGAAACCCTAGTAAAACTGAAGTCAATAGGGATCAGGGGGAAATCTCTCCAGTGACTGGAGTCATACCTGGCACAAAGGAAGATGGTTGTGGTCATTGGATGCCAATCATCTCAACCCATGGACATTGCTGCAGGGGTTACTCAGGTCCAATTATCTTCAACTACTTCATCAATGACCTTCCCTCCATCATAAGGTCAGAATTGATGCTGTTTGCTGATGATTGCAGTGTCCAGCTAGATTTGAAATTCCTCAGTTAATGAAACAATCCATGCCTGCATGCAGCAAGACCTGGACAACATCCAGGCTTGGGCTGATAAGTGGCAAGCAACATTCTGGCCTCACAAGTATAAGGCAATGACCATCTCCCTTTGATATTCAATGGCATTACCATTGCCAAATCCCACCATCAGCATCCTGTGGGTCACCATTGACCAGAACCTCAACTGGACCAGCCACATAAATGCCATAGCCACGAGAGCAGGTCACAGGCTGGGTATTCTGCAGTGAGTGACTCACCTCCTGACTCCCCAAAGCCTCTCCTAAAAGGCAAAAGTCAGGCGTGTGATGGAACAGTTGCCTGGATGGGTGCAGCTCCAACAACACTCAAGAAGCTCGACATTATTCAGGCAAAGCAATCCCCTTGATCAGCAGCCCATCCACTTGCTTAAACATCCACTCTCTCCACTATCGGTGTAAATGGCTGCAGTGTGTACCATCTGCAGGATGCACTGCAGCAACTTGCCAAGGCTTCTTCGGTAGCACCTCGCTAACCCGCGACCTCCACCACCTGGAAGGACAAGGGCAGCAGGTGCATAGGAACAACATCAAGTTGCCCTCCAAGTCACACACCATTCTAACTTGGACATATATCGCCGTTCCTTCATTGTCGCTGGGTCAAAATCCTGGAACTCCCTTCCTAACAGCACTGTGGGAGTACCTTCACCACACGGACTGCAGCAGTCCAAGAAGGCCCACCACCATCTTCTCAAGGCATCTTGGGATGGGCATTGACTGCCGGCCTTGCCAGCGACGCCCACATCCTGTGAATGATAAAAGAAACTAAATCAGCCCCAATGTTTTTGAGTGCTTGTTGCAGACACATGCAATATGTAGAGAACTGTTGTATTCCGTAGCACTGCTATCCCTCAGTTTGATCAACTCAAATACATATTCATTCCCTAAGGGTTATGTTTGTCCATCAGAAGTATCCTGTTCCTTATTAAATATATATTTTGATGGATTTTTAAAATTATATTTAATTGTATCATGCCCATTTTGCTCCAACTTAAAGATATATAAAATTATCCATTTATGGTGCTTTACTGCTGTTCCAGTCCCAAAACTGTCACAGTGCAAGCTGCTACCACCAACTCCGGAAAGGCTCTCAAATTTCAGTTTGTGCTGCTGCCAAATGATATAAACCAGGACCTAATGTTTTTATAAATCACAGTGTTACATTACTTCATGACACCTGATCATGATAATTAAGAAAACCTCAGGTTTCATTTACATTCTAACATTTATTAGCAATTCTCGTCCGATAAAAGATTGCCTATGTGGCAGTCCATAATGACAACCTATGCTCTTTAGTATTTCCGATAACAATGATAGAATGATAAGATGCATCAGAATCATAGAAGGAGGCCATTCGGCCCATCGAGTCCGGGCCGGCTCTATGCAAAAGCAATCCAGCTAGTCCCACTCCCCCTCCCTTTCCCCGTAGCCCTGCAAATTTTATCCTTTCAAGTACTTATCCAGTTCCCTTTTGAAAGCCATGATTGAATCTGCCACCACCACCCACTTGGGCAGTGCATTCCAGATCCTAACCACTCGCTGTGTAAAAAAGTTTTTCCTTGTGTCACCTTTGGTTCTTTTGCCAATCATCTTAAATCTATGTCCTCCGGTCCTTGACCCATCTGCCAATGGGAACAGTTTCTCTCTATCTACTCCGTCCAGACCCTTCATGATTTTGAAAACCTCCATCAAATCTCCTCACAACCATCTCTATTCCAAGGCGAACAACCCCAGCTTCTCCAGTCTATCCACGTAACTAATGTTCCTCATCCCTGGAATCATTCTAGTAAATCTCTTCTGCACCCTTTCTAAGGCCTTCACCTCTTTTCTGAAGTGCAGTGCCCAGAACTGGACACAATAGTCCAGTTGTGGCCAAACCAGTGTTTTATAAAGGTTCATCATGACTTCCATACTTTTGTACTCTACGCCTCTATTTATGAAGCCCAGGATCCTGTATGCTTTTTTAACCATTTTCTCAACCTGCCCTGCCACCTTCAACGATTTGTGCACATATACCCCCAGATCTCTCTGTTCCTGTACCCCTTTTAGAGCCGTGCCCTCCAGTTTATATTGACTAAGTGAAAGTACAAGAAAGTCTAAGACTGGTTTGCAGTGCATGTGTGTAAACGCACAAAGCGTGGTAAACAAGGTTGGTGAGCTGCAGGCGCAAATAGCCAAATGGGAATACGATGTTGTGGCGATAACGAAGACTTGGCTCAAAAAAGGGCAGGATTGGGTATTAAGTATTCCTGGATACAATGTGTTCAGGAAAGATAGGGAAGGAAAGAAAGGAGGGGGGTTGGCACGATTGATTAGGGAGAATATTGCAGTACTGAAGAGAGAATGTCTTGGAGGGGTCAAGGTCAGAATCTATCTGGTTAGGGTTAAGAAATAAAAGAGGTGCCATTACACGACTGGGAGTATTCTATAGGCCTCCAACTATTGGGAAGGATATAGAGGAGCAAATTTGCAGGGAAATTACAGAGGTGCAAATGCTATACAGTAATGATAACTGGGTACTTCAACTATCCTAATATAGACTGGGATAACAATAACAATATAAGGGGCACAGTGGAGGAGGAATTTTTGAAATATATTCAGGATAACTTTCTTAACCAGTACATTTATGGCCCAACGAGGAAGGAGGCATTGCTGGACTTGGTTCGAGGGAATGAGGTGGGCCAAGTGTCAGTGGGATAGCATTTAGGGAGCAGCGAGTATAGTATCATAAGGTTTAGAATAGCTATAGAATAGCTGTGGAACACTCCAAAGTAAAAATACTCAATTGGAGGAGGGCCAATTTCAATGGGATGAGAACAGATCTGGCCCGGGTAAATTGGTATCAAAGATTGGCAAGCAAAACTGTAATTGAACAGTGGGCGACCTTTAAGGAGGAAATGGTTCGGGTACAGTCTAGACACATTCCCATGAGGCAGAAAGGTAGAGCAACTAAAGCCAGAGCTCCCTGGATGACAAAAGAGATAGTGAGTAAGATGAAATGGAAAGAAAGGGCATATGACAGATGTCAGGTTGATAACACAAGTGAGAACCAGGCTGAATATAGAAAGTTCAGAGGGGAAGTGAAAAAGGAAATAAGAGGGACAAGGAGAGAAAATGAGAATAGACTGGCGGCCAACATAAAAGGGAATCCAAAAGTCTACGGGCATGTAAACAGTAAATGGGTAGTAAGAGGAGGGTGGGGCCAATTAGGGACTAGAAAGGAGATGTACTCATGGAGGCAGAGGGGATGGCTGAGGTACGAAATGAGTACTTTGCATCTGTCTTTACCAAGGAAGAAGATGCTTCCAGAGTCTCAGTAAAGGAAGATATAGTTGAGATCCTGGATGGACTAAAAATTGATAAAGAAGAGGTACTAGAAAGGCTAGCTGTACTTAAAGTAGATAAGTCATCCGGTCTGGATGGGATGCATCCTAAGTTGCTGAGTGAAGTCAGGGTGGAAATTGCGGAGATACTGGCCATAATCTTCCAAACATCCGTAGATCCGGGGGTGGTGCCAGAGGACTGGAGAATTTTTTTTTTATTCGTTCATAGGATGTGGGCATTGCTGGCAAGGCCATCCCTAATTGCCCTTGAGAAGGTGGTGGTGAGCCGCTTTCTTGAACTGCTGCAGTCCATGTGGTGAAGATTCTCCCATAGTGTTGTTAGGTAGGGAGTTCCAGGATTTTGACCCAGCGACGATGAAGGAACGACCATATATTTCCAAGTCGGGATGGTGTGTCACTTGGAGGGGAATGTGCAGGTGGTGTTGTTCCCATGTGTCTGCTGCCCTTGTCCTTCTAGGTGGTAGAGGTTGCGGGTTTGGGAGGTGCTGAAGAAAACGACTTCACGAGTTGCTGCAGTGCATCGGGTGGATGGTACACACTGCAGCCACAGTGCGCTGGTGGTGAAGGGAGTGAATGTTAAGGGTGGTGGATGGCATGCCAATCAAGCGGGCTGCTTTGTCCTGGATGGTGTCGAGCTTCTTGGGTGTTGTTGGAGCTACACTCATCCAGGCAAGTGGAGAGTATTCCATCACACTCCTGACTTGTGTCTTGTAGATGGTGGAATGGCTTTGGGAATCAGGAGGTGAGTCACTCGCCGCAGAATACCCAGCCTCTGACCTGCTCTTGTAGTGTTTATATGGCTGGTCCAGTTAAGTTTTTGGTCAATGGTGACCCCCAGGATGTTGATGGTGGGGGATTCGGCGATGGTAATGCCGTTGAATTTCAAGGGGAGGTGTTTAAACTCTCTCTTGTTGGAGCTGGATATTGCCTGGCACTTGTCTGGTGCGGATGTTAATTGCCACTTATCAGCCCAAGCCTGGATGTTGTCCAGGTCTTGCTGCATGCGGGCACGGACTGCTTCATTATCTGAGGGGTTGCGAATGGAACTGAACAATGTGCTATCATCAGCGAACATCCCCATTTCTGACCTTATGGTGGAGGGAAGGTCGTTGATGAAGATGGTTGGGCCTAGGACACTGCCCTTTGTGCTAGGTATGACTCCAGCCACTAGAGAGTTTTCCCCCGATTCCCATTGACTTCAATTTTACTAGAGCTCCTTGGTGCCATACTCGGTCAAATGCTGCCTTGATGTCAAGGGCGGTCACTCTCACCTCACCTCTGGAATTCAGCTCTTTTGTCCATGTTTGGACCAAGGCTGTAATGAGGTCTGGGGCCGAGTGGTCCGAACGGAACCCAAATTGTGCATCGGTGAGCAGGTTATTGGTGAGTAAGTGCCGCTTGATAGCACTGTCGACGACACCTTCCATCACTTTGCTGATGATTGAGAGTAGACTGATGGGGCGGTAATTGGCCGGATTGGATTTGTCCTGCTTTTTGTGGACAGAACATACCTGGGCAATTTTCTACATTGTCAGGTAGAGGCCAGTATTGTAGCTGTACTGGAACAGCTTGGCTAGAGGCGCGGCTAGTTCTGGAGCACAAGTCCTCAGCAGTACAGCCGGGATGTTGTTGGGGCCCATAGCCTTTGCTGTATCCAGTGCACTCAGCCATTTCTAGATATCACGTGGAGTGAATCGAATTGGCTGAAGACTGGCTTCTGTGATGGTAGGGATATCAGGAGGAGGCCGAGATCGATCATCCACTCGGCACTTCTGGCTGAAGATGGTTGCAAACGTTTAAGCTTTGTCTTTTGTACTCACGTGCTGCACTCCGCCATCACTGTAGATGGGGATGTTTACAGAGCCTCCCCCTCCTGTTAGTTGTTTAATTGTCCACCACCATTCATGACTCTGATCCGTTGGTTGTGGAATCGCTTAGCTTTGCCTATAGCATGATGCTTCAGCTGTTTACCATGCATGTAGTCCTGAGTTGTAGTTTCACCAGGCTGGCACCTCATTTTTAGGTACGGCTGGTGCTGCTCCTTGAATGCTTTTCTGCACTCCTCATTGAACTAGGGTTGATCCCCTGGCTTGTTGGTAAGAGCAAGGAATATGACGGGCCATGAGTTTACAGATTGTGCTGGAATACAATTCTGCTGCTGCTGACGGCCCACAGCACCTCATGGATGCCCAATTTTGAGCTGCTAGATCTGTTCTGAATCTGTCCCATTTAGCACAGTGATAGTGCCACACAACACGTTGGATGGTGTCCTCAGCGCGAAGATGGGACTTCGTCTCCACAAGGACTGTGCGGTGGTCACTCCTACCAATACTGTCATGGATAGATGCATCTGCGACAGGTAGTTTGGTGAGGACGAGATCAAGTAGATTTTTCCCTCGTGTTGGTTCGCTCACCACCTGCCGCAGGCCCAGTCTGGCAGCTATGTCCTTCAGGACTCGGCCAGCTCGGTCAGTAGTGGTGCTACCGAGCCACTCTTGGTGATGGACATTGAAGTCCCCCACCCAGAGTACACTGCAAATGTTATACCTTATTCAAAAAAGGGTGTAAGGATAAACCCAGCAACTATAGGCCAGTCAGTTTAACCTCAGTGGTGGGGAATTGTTTAGAAATGATAATCTGAGATAGAATTAACAGTCACTTGGATGAGTGTAGATTGATTAGGGAAAACCAGCACAGATTTGTTAAAGGTAAATAGTGTTTAACGAACTTGATAGAGTTTTTTAATGAGGTAACAGAGAGGGTAGATGAGGGCAATGAAGTTGATGCGTGTATATGGACTCTCAAAAGCCGTTTGATAAAGTGCCGCATGGTGGGCTTATCATCAAGATTGCGGCCCATGGAATTAAGGGGGCAGTAACAACATGGATACAGAATTGGCTAAGGGACAAGAAACAGAGAGTAGTGGTGAACGGTTGTTTTTCGGACTGGAGGAAGGTGTACAGTGGTATTCCCCAGGGGTCAGTGCTAGGACCACTGCTTTTCTTGATATATATTAATGACTCGGACTTGGGTGTACAGGGCACAATTTCAAAATTTGCAGATGACACAAAACTTGGAAGGGTAGTAAACAGTGAGGAGGATAGTGATAGACTTCAAGAGGACATAGACAGGCTGTGGCACGGCCGGACACGTGGCAGATGAAATTTACCACAGAAAAATGCAAAGTGATACATTGATAATTGATACATATTGCAGTATTATTTTTTAATTACATTATCAAACTTGACAATTATTAACGATGATGTGGAGATGCCGGTGATGGACTGGGGTGGACAAATGTAAGGAATCTTACGACACCAGGTTATAGTCCAACAGTTTTATTTGAAAATCACAAGCTTTCGGAGATTATCTCCTTTGTCAGGTGAGTGAGTGAAAGTTCTCAAATCGCATATCTTATATTAGGCTGGGACACGATCACACCAATCAAAGGTGTTTAAATCACCACTGCTCTCTGTTTCTTGTCCCTTAGCCAATTCTGTTTAATTGGTGTTTAACGATGCAGTTAAACTTCAAATTTTAGTAACATTTCCCAAGGTGATACACAGCAGGTTAATCACCATATGTAAAGAGAAATGACAGGTTATGACACTTAGACTGACGAAGGGGACACACCTGAACTGTCATAACCAATTTTTGTCTCTTCGCAGATGCTGCCTTATCTGCTGCATATCTCCTGCATTTCCTGTGTTTTTTTCAGATTTCCAGCATTTGCTATTTTTTCTTTTTATTTCAAAAGATGATCTTTATATAGAATTATTGTTCATTTGGAGAATCCAAAGAGCCCTAGTTCTTTATTCCCATAACTTTTTAGGGCAGCAAAAATTACTTTTTGACGATTTTCCACAACATTGTGCATATCTTCAATAAGTCAAAGTTCATATTGGCAAATGACATCATTTTCTGCAACCACTCAACAGTACTGAATTAAAATGGTGACTTCTAAATCACCAGTTCCACATTTCAAGAAAATGATGCATGCAATTTAAAACAAAAACCTTTACAATGAATGAATTAAATATAATTTTTAATATGGCATTCCACTGTACCATTATATTGTCTGATGTCAAAACATAATGGCCCAGATTTAGCTGTAATAGGGCATCTAGCAGCGTCTGCTGTTAGTTAGACATGCCCTTGCATGTTTAGGTTTTTAAATTTTTTGCGTGGTAAGTTGCTGAAAGTGCGAGTTGATAATGTTGCATTGAGGGAAACAGGGCATTTAGGACCTGAGTGGACGGGGCAAGCAACTGTGTATCTCATTGACCAATCAGATTGAAGGATTGTGAAATAAACAGAGAAATGACGGAGAAGGAAGTGTAAATTAGAGTGGGTGAATTCAATGTCAAATCAGGTAAAGAAAACAAAATAAAGAGAGGGAAAGAAAGATTGGATTAAGAGAGAAAAAAGAGACAGAAAGGAAAAGTGAAAAAAAAATAAATTTTAAATTTGACATTTTTAAAATCACCAACAACAATTAATATCTGAAGGAATGAGATTTCACACTTTTAATAGTTAATTTTCAAAGAGGTTGATTGGCAACAATTAGCAGTTATTACGTCATTAAAAGGGTACTTGCGCTTGCAATGACAGGACTTAACTTTCTGTGGCGGGTTTAGTTCATATCTACTGCACAAATACAGCAACTTCATAACGTTCAATACAGTTCAATGGTGAGGCAGACAGTGAAATGTCATTTTCACAAAGCTAACGGCATCTTGGACAGCAACTTTTGGGTATTAGCATTTAACCGAGCATCTGCTCTTCACCTGAAATTGCTGTACCATTCATGCTTAAATAATGGCGAGCGTCATTAGCCTCACCGTTATTTTGACAGCAAAATCAGGGCCAATATTTAGCACTATTTTTGTTGTCAGTTTTCTGCCCTCCTTTCCTGTTGGCGTGGACACATGCTAGGGTAAAATCTGGAGTAACCCGGCCAAGTGGCAGTTCTTTATGTGTAAGCCTGGAGTAGATTTTCTGATCAAGCATAGTCTCAACTGGAGGTTGGGCAGCACATGAATCGCATCTGCCAAAGCCATAGTTTGCTGACCCTGCACAAATTTTTCGGGTCAGCTTGACTTAAATATAGTGGGCAAGCTCCAAGCATAGAAAATGCCCCTCATTGGGAGTGTACCTACTATAGGTTTTGAAATTGTGTGTAGCTGTTGGATTGAAAGGCTTGCACCAAGTTAATGGAGCAGGCATCATGAAATTTAATACTGGTGAAACAAGCAAGCTTTTGTCCATAACTCTCTGCAAGGAGTGGCTTGGCCCTCCATGATGATACCTCTTTGCAGGGCAAAGCTGTCAGCTGTAGCTCAGTGGTAGCACACCTGCCTCTGAGTCAGAAGGTTGTGGGTCCAAGTCCCACTCCAGAGACTTGAGCACAAAAATCTCGGCTGACATTCCAGTGCAATACTGAGGGAGTGCTGCAATGTCAGAGGTACCGTCTTTAGGATGAGACTTTAAATCAAGTCTGCCCTTTCAGGTGGATGTAAAAGATCCCATGGCACTATTTCGAAGAAGAGCTGGGGAATTCTCCCCGGTGTCCTGGGCAATATTTATCCCTCAACCAACATCACTCAAATTGATATAGCCATACTCACAGAATCATACCTTTCAGCCAACATCCCAGACTCTTCCATCACCATCCCTGGGTATGTCCTGACCCACTGGCAGGTCAGACCCACTAGAGGTGGCGATACAGTGATATACAGTGAAGAGGGAGTGGCACTGGGAGTCCTCAACATTGACTCCGGACCTCATGAAACCTCATGGCATCAGGTCAAACATGGGCAAGGAAACCTCCTGCTGATTACCACCTACCACCCTCCCTCAGCTGATGAATCAGTCCTCCTCCATGTTGAGCATCACTTGGAGGAAGCACTGAGGGTAGCAAGGGCACAGAATGTACTCTGGGTGAGGGACTTCAATGTCTATCACCAAGAGTGGCTCGGGAGCACCATTACTGACTGAGCTGGCCGAGTCTTGAAGGACATAACTGCCAGACTGGGCCTGCGGCAGGTGGTGAGAGAACCAACACCAGGGAAAAACCTACGTGACCTCGACCTTGTCGCAGATGCATCTGTCCATGACAGTATTGGTAGGAGTGAACACCGCACAATCCTTGTGGAGACAATGTCCCATCTTTACACTGAGGACACCATCCAACGTGTTGTGTGGCACTACCACCATGCTAAATGGGATAGATTCAGAACAGATCTAGCAGCTCAAAACTGGGCATCCATGAGGTGCTGTGAGCCATCAGCAGCAGCAGAATTGTATTCCAGCACAATCTGTAGCCTCATGGCCCGGGATATTCCTCACTCTACCATTACCAACAAGCCAGGGAATCAGCCCTGGTTCAATGAGGAGTGTAGAAGAGCATACCAGGAGCAGCACGAGGCGAACCTAAAAATAAGGTGCCAACCTGGTGAAGCTACAACTCAGGATTACATGCATGCTAAACAGCTGAAGCAACATGCTATAGACAGAGCTAAGCAATTCCACAACCAACGGATTAGATCAAAGCTCTGCAGTCCTGCCACATCCAGTCGTGAATGGTGGTGGACAATTAAACAACTAACAGGAGGAGGAGGCTTTGTAAACATCCCCATCTACAGTGATGGCGGAGTCCAGCATGTGAGTGCAAAAGACAAAGCTGAAGCGTTTGCAACCATCTTCAGCCAGAAGTGCAGAGTGGATGATCGATCTCGGCCTCCTCCTGATATCCCTACCATCACAGAAGCCAGTCTTCAGCCAATTCGATTCACTCCACGTGATATCAAGAAACGGCTGAGTGCACTGGATACAACAAAGGCTATAGGCCCCGACAACATCCCGGCTGTAATGCTGAAGACTTATGCTCCAGAACTAGCCGCGGCACTAGCCAAACTGTTCCAGAACAGCTGCAACACTGGCATCTACCCGACAATGTGGAAAATTGCCCAGGTATGTCCTGTCCACAAAAAGCAGGACAAATCCAATCCGCCCAATTATCACCCCATCAGTCCACTCTTAATCATCAGCAAAGTGATGGACGGTGTCGTCGACAGTGCTATCAAGCGGCACTTACTCACCAATAACCTGCTCACCGATGCTCAGTTTGGGTTCTGCTAGGACAACTCGGCTCCAGACCTCATTACAGCCTTAGTCCAAACATGGACAAAAGAACTGAATTCCAGAGGTGAGGTGAGAGTGATTGCCCTTGACATCAAGGCAGCATTTGACCGAGTGTGGCACCAAGGAGCTCCAGTAAAATTGAAGTCAATGGGAATCAGGGAGAAAACTCTCCAATGGCTGGAGTCATACTTGGCACAAAGGAAGATGGTAGTGGTTGTTGGAGGCCAATCATCTCAGCCCCAGGACATTGCTGCAGGAGTTCCTCAAGGCAGTGTCCATCTTCAGCTGCTTCATCAATGACCTTCCCTCCATCATAAGGTCAGAAATGGGGATGTTCGTAGACGATTGCACAGTGTTCAGTTCCATTCGCAACCCCTCAGATAATGAAGCAGTCCGTGCCTGCATGCATCAAGACATGGACAACACCCAGGCTTGGACTGATAAGTGGCAAGTAACATTCACGCCAGACAAGTGCCAAGCAATGACTATCTCCAAAAGAGGGTGTCTAACCACCTCCCCTTGATATTCAACTGCATTACCATTGCCAAATCCCCCACCATCAACATCCTGGGGGTCACCATTGACCAGAAACTTAACTGGACCAGCCATATAAATACTGTGGCTACAAGAGCAGGTCAGAGGCTGGGTGTTCTGTGGCGAGTGACTCAACTCCTGACTCCCCAAAACCGTTCCACCATCTACAAGGCACAAGGAGTGTGATGGAATACTCTCCACTTGCCTGGATGAGTGCAGCTCCAACAACACTGAAGAAGCTCAACACCATTCAGGACAAAGTAGCCCGCTTGATTGGCACCCCATCCACCACCTTAAACATTCACTCCCTTCACCGTGGCTGCAGTATATACCATCTACAGGATGCACTGCAGCAACTCGCCAAGGCTTCTTCGACAGCACCTCCCAAAGCCGCGACTTCCACCAAATGGAAGGACAAGGGCAGCAGGCACATAGAAACAACACCATCTGCACGTTCCCCTCCAAGTCACACACCATCCCGACTTGGAACTATATCGCCATTCCTTCGTCGTCGCTGGATCAAAATCCTGGAACTCCCTACCTAACAGCACTGTGGGAGAACCTTCGCCACACAGACTGCAGCGGTTCAAGAAGGTGGCTCACCACCTTCTCAAGGGCAATTAGGGACGGGCAATAAATGCTGGCCTTGCCAGCGACGCCCACATCCCATGAACGTAAAAAATATTATCTGGTCATTTTCACATTGCTGTTTGTGGGACCATGCTGTGCACAAATTGGCTGCTGCATTACCTGCATTACAATTGTGACAACATTTCAAAAAGTACTTCATTGGCTGTAAAGTGCTTTGGGATGTCACTATATAAATGCAAGTCTTTCTTTCTTTATTTCTTCTTTCTTTCTAAAGTTGCTCAGCATGCAGCAAACAGCAACAACCCTTAAAACCTTTGCTGGTTTACATTGCAGGATGCCCATAGATCTTTCCAGGCAAATGAAGCTCTATTTCAACATGCGATGATTACTCTGATGGACGCTGGTAAGTCATTAGATTTGTGCTCAGATGGTATCCTAGGATATTGTATAGGTATCATGAACCATGATTCCAGAGGATAGCTTTGATTTCCCAGGAGGCTTACTTTTATGTGTCAAATATTGTTGAAACAGTGGATTAATTGCCTTCAAATGAAGACATTGCAATAGTTGCCAGGGAAGCAAGCATCGAATTGTGTAATTAGTGCTGATGGTTGCTATACTGCTGAACATCCAGAGAGTGGAATCCTTTCCTATTTATGTAGATAGTGGCATTGTGTAATGGAGCCCATAAGGCTACATGGGTATAATCTATAACCCATGGATCTTTGTGAGTCCTGCCAGTCCATGAAGTTGAAAAGTCCTCTCCTTCTGCTGTTGGTTGTCCATGGGAAAGGGGATGAAATTGCTTGCATGAGCAGGCAAGGCATCAGTCACTTACTTTATAGATCTATGAACAATTGATTGGCTTATGTTGCTCACGTTCACAGCAAAAAACTGAAATGAACCGAAAGCATAAAACCTCAGTAGTGACCTGTCGAGGAGCTTGGCTACAGGTCTGGATGGAGCACATGGTAAAACTCATTCACAATGTCCCTTATAAATCATAGGCACTGCTCCTCTGATAAATGGAGATATGTGCACTTCTGCCAGTAGATTCTGATGTGGGAGGATCAGCACAGCATCTCTGGGAAAGCCTGACCTAACTGGCATTCTGCCATTGGTCCTCCAAAAGGCATATATATGGGGGACCTATTGTTTTATTATTATAGTTGCACAACAATTGCCACAAAGGCTGATGAAAATCTTAAGTGGCAACAAAAATGCAAATAAAAGAGTTGAATAATATTGTCACAATTTTGCAATCTTCTCACTCGGGCTCTTTAAACATACTTCTGTTTCCAGCTCAGTGCCTGCTGACCCTGGACGCCTACTTTATAAGGTGAATAATGAAGACATTGCTAATCAAGCAAAAATGACAAAAAGCTGTGTACGATGTCATGACATCATTTTGTCCGAATTTGCATCCATCCATCCACAATTTGGTGGATGCTTCCTGGATCCATTAAAATCACATTCGCAAAATCAGACAGCACAGAAAATGGGAGGATTTATGGCGTAATGGATCTCCACTCAATTTTACAATCGATAATACTCACTTTACACCATGAAATCAGGTGCTTTTGATCATAAAATCTACCTTTCTGTATCAACAAACTATTTGACTGTTGGCTTTCACAGCCCAGCTTGATCCTGTTTTTACATGCCTTCTGTGCATACAGCAAGGGTCATTGGATAATGATTAGGAACATGAATTATGGCTCATTTGTTTCCCTCCCTCACTAATAGAGTGCTGATGCTAAATGTAGCACTGACCTGACTGAGATCATGTAGCTCAAAATGGATTAGAAATTGAATAGTTTAATTATTAAGTGGCTATAATCAGTGTGCCTTGTGCTGCTGTACAAATGTCGGCTTATGCCTGTGATTCTCCCCAAAAGAAGTTCCTGCTCTCATTTGGGCCACTAGAGGGAGATACTAATTAGAAGCACACAGCGAAGAATCGCATACACCTCCTCAGAAGACAAACACGGGACGCAACCAACAGAGTACCCTTCGTCGTCCAGTACTTCCCCGGAGCGGAGAAACTACGCCATGTTCTCCGCAGCCTTCAACATGTCATCGATGACGACGAGCACCTCGCTAAGGCCATCCCCACGCCTCCACTACTCGCCCTCAAACAGCCATCCAACCTCAAACAGACCATCGTTCGCAGCAAATTACCCAGCTTTCAGGAGAACAGCGTCCACGACAGCACACAACCCTGCCACAGCAACCTCTGCAAGACATGCCAGATCATCGACACAGATACCACCATCACACGAGAGGACACCACCCACCAGGTACATGGTTCATACTCCTGTGACTCGGCCAACGTTGTCTACCTGATACGTTGCAGGAAAGGACGCCCCGGAGCATCGTACATTGGCGAGACCATGCAGACACTGCGACAACGGGGAACACTTCAGTAGTCAAGGACATTCAGCCACCGATCTTCGGGTAAGCGTTCTCCAAGGCAGCCTTCGAGACACACGACAACGCAAAATCGTCAAGCAGAAATTAATAGCCAAGTTCCGCACCCATGAGGACGGCCTCAACCGGGATCTTGGGTTCATGTCACGCTACACGTAACCCCACCAGCAGGAAAAAAAAGTTATCTGTTTTTAATACAACTGGACATTCTCTCTCTCTCTCTCTGCCTTTCGGGTCTCTTTCTCTCTTTGTCTGTGTAATCTGACCCATTGTGTATTCAGTATACTGGGCCGTACTGTTTTCCATGGCTAACCTGTCTGAATACCAACGACACCTTTGATTGGTGTGATTGTGTCCCAGCCTGATATAAGATATGCGATTTGAGAACCTTTCATTCACTCACTCACCTTGACGAAGGAGATAATCTCCAAAAGCTTGTGATTTTCAAATAAAACTGTTGGACGATAACCTGGTGTTGTAAGATTCCTTACACTCTAATTAGGGAAGGGAATGAGAGGACAATTCATCCCACGCCAGTTTTGCACACATCTTAGCTTCTTGCAGCTGGGCATTTGCCCATCCTCTCAATTGATGAATTGTGTGTTGCACTGAGGAACCGAGAGGGGAAGAAAATTCATTCAAAATGGGGATAATAAATTCATGAATAATTATAAAATTGATGTTATTGCAGTAGTGATAGTCTTTTTAAGATATCAAATAATGGTTGAACATCATTACCACAACAAAAGCATGACTAAATGTGTAATATGTTCAATATAAAAATAATAAAGACCAATGTTGAAAGCCAACAAAAAGAAATATATAGCGCCTTTCATGACCTCAGGACATCCCAAAGCGCTTTACAGCCAATGAAGTACCTTTTGAAGTGCAGTCACTGTTGTAATGTAGGAAATGTGGCAGCCAAATTGCACACAGCAAGCTCCCACAAACAGCAATGAGATAATAACCAAATAATCTGTGTTAGTTGAGAAATTAATGTTGGCCAGGTCATTGGGAGAACTACCCTCTCTTCTTTGAAAAGTGAAATCTTATATGTCCATCTGAGATGGTAGACAGGTTCAGTGTCTCATCTGAAAGAAGGCACCTCCATCAGTGCAGCACTCTCTCAGTATTGCACTGAATTGTCAGTCTAGACTATGTGCTCAAGTCTCTGGAGTGGGGCTTGAACCTACAAACTTCTTGACTCAGAGGCGAGAGTTCTGCCACGTAACCACAGCTGCCACCTTTAGTCATCTTTAATAGATTTTGGAAGCCCATCAAAAATGTTTCTTCTTTTGTGCTACTTTCATACACTGTTTTTAAGCCTGGAAAGTATTAATCAAGATACACACTAAAACTCTGCAGTTAAATCTGCAGATCCCCAGTGGCTCAGTGACAAAATGCATTGTCTGGTGTGGTTCTGAGTCATACAGATTATGAGCGTGCCATATAATGAAAGGATACAAAAGAGAGCAACTAGAATGATTGAGGTAATTGAGGATTGGATTATGTAAATTGGGCATGTTCTCACTGGAAAAGAGAAATTTGACAGCTGATATGATTGCTGTTTTTAGGATTCTAAAAGGCCGAGCCCATGACAGGCCATTTCACCTTGTCCAGAACGGTAGAATCAGAGGACAGAGCCTGCACTTTTTTTTTTTTCGTTCATGGGATGTGGGCATTACTGGCGAGGCCAGCATTTATTGCCCATCCCTAATTGCCCTTGAGAAGGTGGTGGTGAGCCGCCTTCTTAAACCGCTGCAGTCCATGTGGTGAAGGTTCTCCCACAGTGCTGTTAGGAAGGGAATTCCAGGATTTTGACCCAGCGACGATGAAGGAACGACCATATATTTCCAAGTCAGGATGGTGTGTGACTTGGAGGGGAACGTGCAGGTGGTGTTGTTCCCATGCGCCTGCTGCTCTTGTCCTTCTAGGTGGTACAGGTCGCGGGTTTGGGAGGTGCTGTCGAAGAAGCCTTGGCGAGTTGCTGCAGTGCATCCTGTGGATGGTACACACTGCAGCCACTGTGCGCCGGTGGTGAAGGGAGTGAATGTTTAGGGTGGTGGATGGGGTGCCAATCAAGCGGGCTACTTTGTCCTGGATGGTGTCGAGCTTCTTGAGTGTTGTTGGAGCTGCACTCATCCAGGCAAGTGGAGAGTATTCCATCACACTCCTGACTTGTGCCTTGTAGATGGTGGAAAGGCTTTGGGGAGTCAGGAGGTGAGTCACTCGCTGCAGAATACTCAGCCTCTGACCTGCTCTTGTAGCCTCAGTATTTATATGGCTGGTCCAGTTAAGTTTCTGGTCCCACAGGATGTTGATGGTGGGGGATTCGGCGATGGTAATACCGTTTAATGTCAAGAGGAGGTGGTTAGACTCTCTCTTCTTGGAGATGGTCATTGCCTGGCACTTGTATGCCACTCATGAACCCAAGCCTGGATGTTGTCCAGGTCTTGCTGCATGCGGGCTCGGACAGCTTCATTATTTGGAGAGTTGCGGATGGAACTGAACACTGTGCAATCATCAGCGAACATCCCTATTTCTGACCTTATGATGGAGGGAAGGTCATTGATGAAGAAGCTGAAGATGGTTGGGCCTAGGACACTGCCTTGAGGAACTCCTGCAGCAATGTCCTGGGGCTGAGATGATTGGCCTCCAACAACCACTACCATCTTCCTTTGTGCTAGGTATGACTCCAGCCACTGGAGAGTTTTCCCCCTGATTCCCATTGATTTCAATTTTACTAGGGCTCCTTGGTGCCACACTCGGTCAAATGCTGCCTTGATGTCAAGGGCAGTCACTCTCACCTCACCTCTGGAATTCTGCTCTTTTGTCCATGTTTGGACCAAGGCTGTAATGAAGTCTGGAGCTGAGTGGTCCTGACGGAACCCAAACTGAGCATCGGTGAGCAGGTTATTGGTGAGTAAGTGCCGCTTGATAGCTCTGTCGACGACACCTTCCATCACTTTGCTGATGATTGAGAGTAGACTGATGGGGCGGTAATTGGCCGGATTGGATTTGTCCTGCTTTTTGTGGACAGGACAGACCTGGGCAATTTTCCACATTGTCGGATAGATGCCAGTGTTGTAGCTGTACTAGAACAGCTTGGCTGGAGGTGCAGCTAGTTCTGGAGAACAAGTCTTCAGCACTACAGCCGGGATGTTGGCGGGGCCCATAGCCTTTGCTGTATCCAGTGCACTCGAATGTTTCTTGATATCACGTGGAGTGAATCGAATTGGTTGAAGATTGGCTTCTGTGATGGTGGGGATATCGGGAGGAGGCCGAGATGGATCATCCACTTGGCATTTCTGGCTGAAGATGGTTGCAAATGCTTCAGCTTTGTCTTTTGCACTCACGTGCTGGACTCCGCCATCACTGTAGATGGGGATGTTTACAAAGCCTCCTCCTCCTGTTAGTTGTTTAATTGTCCACCACCATTCACGACTGGATGTGGCAGGACTGCAGAGCTTTGATCTGATCCGTTGGTTGTGGAATCGCTTAGCTCTGTCTATAGCATGTTGCTTCAGCTGTTTAGCATGTATGTAATCCTGAGTTGTAGCTTCACCAGGTTCGCACTTTATTTTTAGGTTCGCCTGGTGCTGCTCCTGGCATGCTCTTCTACACTCCTCATTTTTTTTTTTTCATTTTTTTTTTATTCGTTCACGGGATGTGGGCGTCGCTGGCAAGGCCCGGCATTTATTGCCCATCCCTAATTGCCCTCGAGAACCAGGGTTGATCCCCTGGCTTGTTGGTAATGGTAGAGTGAGGAATATGCTGGGCCATGAGGTTACAGATTGTGCTGGAATACAATTCTGCTGCTGCTGATGGCCCACAGCACCTCATGGATGCCCAGTTTTGAGCTGCTGGATGGTATCCTCAGTGCCACGAGGACTGTGCGGTGGTCACTCCTACCAATACTGTCATGGACAGATGCATTTGCAACAGGTAGATTGGTGAGGACGAGGTCAAGTAGGTTTTTCCCTCCTGTTGGTTCGCTCACCACCTGCCGCAGGCCCAGTCTGGCAGCTATGTCCTTCAGGACTCGGCCAGCTTGGTCATTCGTGGTGCATATTGAAGTCCCCCACCCAGAGTACATTCTGTGCCCTTGCCACCCTCAGTGCTTCCTTCAAGTGATGCTCAACATGGAGGAGGACTGATTCATCAGCTGAGGGAGGGCGGTAGGTGGTAATCAGCAGGAGGTTTCCTTGCCCATGTTTGACCTGATGCCATGAGATTTCATGGGGTCCAGAGTCAATGTTGAGGGCTCCCGGGGCCAGTCCCTCCTGACTGTATATCACTGTACCTCCACTTCTGGTTGGTCTGTCCTGCCGGTGGGACAGGACATACCCAGGGATGGTGATGGAAGTGTCTGGGACATTGGCTGAAAGGTGTGATTCTGTGAGTATGGCTATGTCAGGCTGTTGCTTGACTAGTCTGTATCACAGCTCTCTCAATTTTGGCACAAGTCTCCAGATGTTAGCGAGGAGGACTTTGCAGGGTCGACTGGGCTTGGTTTGCCTTTGTCGTGTCCGGTGCCTAGTGGTCTGATGCCGGGTGGTCCGTCCAGTTTTATTCTTATTATGACTTTTTTTTAGCGAGATTTTACAACTGAGTGGGTTGCTAGGCCATTTCAGAGGGCAATTAAGAATCAACCACAATTGCTGTGGGTCTGGAGTCACATATCGGCCAGACCGGGTAAGGATGGCTGGTTTCCTTCCCTCAAGGTCATTGGTGAGCCAGATGGGTTTTTACGACAATCCAGTAGTTTCATGGCCACCATTACTGTTACTCGTATTTTAATTCCAGATTTTATTTAATTAATTGTATTTAAATTCCCCAGCTGCCATGGCGGGATTTGAACTCATGACTCCAGATTATTAGTCCAGGCCTCTGGATTACTAGTCCAGTAACATAACCACGATGCTACCGTACCCATTATTACCCCCCTTGAAGGGGGGTAAATTCAAAACTAATCTGTGGAAATATTATTTCAGTGAGCAAGTGGTACATTTATGGAACAGGCTCCTTATGGAGACAGTGGAGGCAGATAGTATTAATTCATTAAAATGCTGACTGGAAAGATTTCCTTCAGAAAATAATATTTTGGGATACAGTACATGAGTAATTTGAGACAGGATAGACAGTGTAGCATGCTTGGAAGGGACAGGAGACTTTGGGCCTATGGGGATAGAAATGACTCTCGGGCGATATCTCAAAACGGGCGGTATCGCATCAAGCGGGATCGCAAGGGCGATATCGCATCGGGCGGTATTGCAATGGGCGGGATCGCAAGGGCAGTATCGCATCGGGCAGTATTGCATTGGGCGGGATTGCATCAGGCGGTATCGCATCGGGTGGGATTGCATTGGGTGGGATTGCATCAGGCGGTATCGCAAGGGCGGTATCGCATCGGGAGCCAGTTATACGCCCGATGCGATACCGCCTGACGCAATACTGCCCGAGACAAATTTCTATCCCATGGTTCCCAAAGCCCCCCTCCCCCCACCCTCACCTCCTGAACAAGTTTCCATCGGCGCCATCCTGAGATCCACTAAAAACAATTTGCAGGTGGGAGTGGAAAATCTAGGCCTCTGGAGTATTATTCAATTACCATAACAAAAAGAAAGAGAAAGCCAGCCAAGTTAGCAGAAATTGAATCAACTCATTTCAGGATATTCTTAATAATCATCAAATTGTCTTCAATAATCCAATACTTTTTATTTCATACCAACCTATCATTGGGATTGTCAGAATGTTTGTGCATTTCTGTCGATGCACCTTTCCTCCTGTTACTGAGTGATCCCCCAAAGAACTGAAATGATTTTATTTGCTTTCCCAGGGACTGGTGCTGAGAACCACTATCACATTAAAATCAGACACCCTTTGCTCGCTGCTAATCCCAGACCTGGAACAGCATAACGGAGTTGAGAGAGCAGCTCCAGGCCATACATCAGCACTTGCCTGAACAGCATGAGCTGGGGATTTGTGTGCCAAAATCAATCCTTCCTGAAAAATTGCGTGGTTCAAATTCGGATTTTGTTTCATTTTTTTAAAAAATCAGAAATTCTGCTTCTTCAATTCAAACCTAACCAACATTGTTGAAAAGTACACAGAATACATAACAAAATCATTAGACAGGTTTCATATTTCAATCATATAGACCATGTCTGATAAGTGCAACCCAAGTGGATTAGCTGTTTTGTCTTCTTTTTGGGTGAACCTTCTAACAGTTCATACTGTCAACAGTTCATGCATATACTCCAGTGAAAAAAAATGTTATAGATGCATTAAAATAACATTTATCTGTTCAATTAATCTAATCTTCCCTGATAAGGGGACAAAAGAGGGGGACAGCATAAGCAAATTAACTGGGAAGGTTCAACAACACTACAGTAGGGGTCAAGTGGGACTCCTTTAAAGGCACTTTCCTCTGAATTATCACCCATTTTGGGGCGGATTTGGGGCAGTAATGGAATAAATGGATTCCTAGAGGCTACCCGCTCAAATCCACTGCTGAAAAACTGCACCAGAATTATCCTCCAAAAAATCACAAGTTTGTTTAAAGACTATCAGGATCATGATCTGCCACATGTAAATGGGGTCAAGTGGGCTTGGCTAACCTTTCTGATACATTTTTCCTAACTTCCACCCCAAACCCACTCCATATAATTCCCGCCACTATATAAGTGATATTAGGCTGCTAAAGAGGTATCCCTGAAGTGGATAACATATTGAGGACATTATGTGCGCTGTTACTGAAGATTGCTGTTACTTTGTCTGCATATCAGTCTCTTTAGTGCTTTGGAGGTTCAGGGCTTTTGTTGCTCGTATTACTCAGCTCTGTTCAAAGTACTGCTTTGCTTTGGGGACATAGATATCCCAATGGGAATCCCTCTATTCTTATGCTATGAAAAGGAGGAGGATGAGGACATGGAAGAGGCTTGATTGGAGCTTTTAGAGTTAGAAGGTGTCATACCCATTCACCAGGGCCTACAGACCAAGAAAGTCTTACTTACATTTCTGACCATCAGAAGACGGCACTTCAACCAGAGGCTATTGGTGAAATATGCCAACTCCTGGCTGAAGACCTGCAACCCACTTCCATCAAGAGACTAGCATTGTCTGTACCAGTCAATCTCTGTTCCTTGCTGTTGCTCCTCTCCCTGCTCCTCGTTCCAGAGTGGGATCCCTGGAAGGACCCCATCAAGAACCAACCACAATGCCTGAAGCCCCTTAACAGTTTAGAACCTACAATAGCGACGACAGTTTCAAATCCTTTAACGTAAAAAAAAAACTCAAGCTACTGCAAGCAAAATGTCTCCAAAAGCTCTATACAGCTTTATCTTAGAACAGTTGAGGATCCTTTTAAATAGTATTTGAAATGTTCGCCTCATGATTTTCACTGCCCATAGTCGGCGGGTGAGAGCAGGGAGTAGTGTTGATCAGGCAGTACTACTGGAAAATGGCATCAGCATTGCAATGATGTCACTTGACCCTAATTTGAATGTATTCATGAGGCTCACGCCTGTTTCAGGCAGGACTATGGCTGCCAGAAATTATGTACCTCAGAAAATGAGGCAAGATGTAAAATCAGCAATAACTGGGTAAGAGAAATGAACATTTTATTTTATGCCCACTACCGCCCCATTGTCGAGTGCAGGAAGGAGACCAAAATCACAGCCATGGACTGTGTTAAGTTGTCACTTGTCTCCATACACCCCATCCACAGGGTAGTGAAACTTTATACAAATAGATTGGATCAAGCAGTCAACTTGCTTGGAGAACACTCAGAGACAACCATAAGTGAGGGATTCAGAATTCATAGCTTCCCCCAGTTCAACAGTTTGATGGAGCATCAGTGGTAATGCCAAGGAGATGACTTTCAGAAATGGCAATGCATAGTGAAACACAAGAGCCATTCATGTGACCCCTGTTTCTGTTCTGCTTCCAAAAGCAACGAGACCTCAGCAATTGGAGCAAAACCTACTCCTAGCACTAATGTAGATATATCAGAGGAAGTCACAGGTATAGGTAGCGGGCCTTCTGAAATCCCTGCAGCTCGTAAGTTAGCTGACCAGCCCACCTTAGCAAAGGGAACACTTAGGGGTCGGCACATACACAAAGCTCATACAGAAGATATTTTATAAGGATCTTCTTTTTCATATATTTTCAGGAATTTTAGAAATACTAAAGTTCTAAACATTTACTGATTACATAGATTTTTCAATTAAAAAAATTGTAACTTTTGTTGGGAACAGTTACCAAGAAAATTTTAGGAAACTAGAATGTAGAGAATAGGATGCTTAACAAGAGGTTAATGTGTCAAAGGTTTTAATGATTTTGAGACTGTAAAAGTAAATTCCAATTTGCCTGGAGCAGTTTAAAAAGAAGATTGCATTCAATTAATTGTAATTATTTCTCTTGCTTTTTAATAGGATCTTCCGTTTTGGCCTGAGGTCATGGTTGGAATGATTTAAGGTTTTAACACACCATTGATGCTGGAGGTTATATAACACACCAACAGGCACAATGAGCATTGCAGAAAGTCACCACCCAGGAGCAGCAGCCCAGCAAATCCTGAAGCACGCAAACCTGACAGGAAATATCAGAAGAGGGTTGAATTTCTAAGAAAATGCCCAACAAAAGATGTAGTGTTCACATGTCCTGAAAGGCAGAGTAGAAACAGGAGAGTATTGGGGAATCAGCTCAGGTAATAAGCTCAATAATATAGCCTAAAGTCTTAGGAGGAAACCATATCTTACACTAACATTAACTGTCTCTGAATTTCACCTGGAATTTTAGTACTTCCTTTCATATTATTGTCAAAGGAAGCAACAGTTTGAAAAGCAAGACACAATTTCAATGTTGCTTTATTTGCACACTGGATAAATGCAATATGACTCAATGTTATTTATAAAAGATTTAATTGACACAGTACTGGCAGAGAGAAGAGGAAATTGATAGAAAAATAATTTTGCCCATGGACAATGCAGAATATCTACATTCATTCATGTGATTCTCTATTAAATGCATAAATATTTTCCTCTTGTACAGCCATAATTCAACAAATTGATAATCTCTTGAGTATTGGGTTTCCTTTTCAGTTGATGAACAGTAGTATACTTTCAACTACACAATAAAATGTGTTTTTCAAAAGTATCTTGTTTCTTTTGAAAAGCTGCAAATAAAGATTTGGTTTTAATATTGTCAATCTCTAAATAAAAGACAAATGATTTGACAATGCGACTCCAAGCAAAGAATGATGCATTCTGAATCTACATTTCCTGTACTTCTGTAACTGTTTGTCATATTTGCTTTCAAGCTTCACAATAATAGAAAGTTTCATATTTGCAATATCCAGGATGCATATTATGCCTATAGAAATCAGGATCAAAAAGGTTTAAGAAATTTGAATCTATACAATCCATTGATCTCCTACCGGGATCATCAACATGAAACCTTTGTGTAAAAAACTGCTCCTTGTCAGAAACGTTTGGATATTGTTAACCTCAGCCTCACAAATATTTTTTTAAAACTTTTTACTTAAGATTTTTTTCCTTTAGGAAAACACAGAATCAGACAAAAAAAACCGAAATTCGTATCAATAGTAAGATTTAACATGTGGAAGGAATCACAAAAAAGTACAGAACCCTCAACCCCATCAGACCTCCCATTCCTTGGGGATACTGAAGAAGTTAGGGGTTTTTACACTGCATTTGTGATTTCCCCTTTGTACCCCATGAATAATTGGTTCTGGCCTGGGCCTGACCTTGGTGAACATAACCCTAGTAATCACCTTACTCGCCTACTCGCTGCATATTATTGACCAGCCAATAGATTTAAGCCATCCAGTGGATATATTCTTTATACAAATTAAACTTTATAGAACTTTTTAATAGTCAAGTATTTATATATGAAACTTATTCTGACAAATACTTTTATTAATAACTAATGCACCAAGCACCATCCCCACTGCACAATGTAGTGCAACACTGAACCAAACACAGTAGGAAGGCCCCAGGTTTAATTCATGGTCTATGCAGAATTAGCTGATCCCAGCCAGGGTAAAAATGGAGGGACAGTGCTAAAATTGGCCTGAGCATCCATGGAGGAGAAAAACCTTCAGGGTTCATACACCTAGCCACTATCCATTTAGTGCTCTGCACATAATGCTGATAGGTGAGGACAGAATCAAGGTGAGCAACGGTTACCCCATGGTCAAGCACCATGCAGGCACTCACTGTTCATGAAGAACAACCACTTGGGTGAGCCATCGAAGGGTTGCTACACACAGAACCATACCTCAACATGAGTTACTATCTTTAATTGAAGAGGGGTAATAAGAGGGGAAAACTGCATTTGTAATAACCCCAGTGCGTTATGGGAGTCATTTCCTTCAATATCATCATTGGCTTTTGTGCTTCTCTTCATTTGACTATGTCTCTGTGGTCCCCTATTAAATTTAGGGTCAGCACTAAATATCCATAAGTATTAAACCAGCTGGCTAAAATAATGGCAGTCAACTCTGATTTCTATAGTCAAATGTTCGTGTGCTCTAAAATGTCAAACATAAGGCTTAACTCACATTACATGGGGAAAAACTGAGTGGTTCCTTTGGCAACTGGGCTAGCCATGAACCCTCCATTGAAAATTTAAACTGAAGAATGTTCTTAGTTAAATACCACATCTTATTTTTTGTGGGTCAAATAATCTACTAGTTGCATTGGGTATTTTGAAAGCTTCAGTGTTCATTTATTCAGGTTGTGAATTTTAGAGCTACTTGTATAGTATAAGGAGTAAGAGTTATGTTATTGTACTTAGTTCAGCAGAGGAAATATGACAACTTCTATTACTTACATTATACACACCCACCACCCCCCACCCCAAAATCAAATTAAGGATAATTTATTGCCGATGCCTAAGATTGTACAATTCTCAAGTATCAAGTTATCCATTCAATGATAGCTCGACATAGGTAGTCATTTCAAACCTTATCCTTCCACAGTGACATTATTTAAGGAGGGAAAACACCTTTGAATCCACCTCAAACCATCATTGTTTAAGAAGAAATAAGCTGAAAAGTGGAAGTGCTGCATCGTATCACCATACTCTCCTGAACAGCTTTGGACTATGGTATTTTTTTGCAAAATAAATATGGGAAATGAGCTGCATAATTTGTATACTCTCATTCAATACAGCACTTAAACTTCTACCTTATCTAAACACACAGAGCCTGCTGGTTTTGATCTGATGCCTGCTCACAGTTATAAAAAGTTGTCTTGTTTCACAAACAGTCTAGCAATTTTTGTGCCAGATCTTGGCAGAAGTATTTAGTTTTGTTGGCATTTGAACTGAAATGGCATTGTATTCATACTGAGATCAACATATGTTTCAGAATCCAAAGAACAAGATGTAACTGGTCCTTGCCAAAAACGTAGAGCAGAGGCTGCTCAAAAATAATTCCAGTCAATCTTTAATTCATATTTTTTACTTGAAATTATTTTAGTTTTTGTTTTTCCAAATGTTATTTTATGTACTGGAGGAATGCTTAAGTCTTTAGATTATTTCCTATTTTGTTAAGATTAGAGATGACAGAATTGGAGGCAGAAGTCAGGTCAAATGCAGAACTCTTCTTCAGAAAAGCAGTCATTGCATTAGTGAGCCTTACCCTGCTTTCCATATTCACTATCCTTTCTGAGTAAGATTGTTGAGAAAGTAAAAATTAATGCCAAGTTAAAGGTTAGTTTTGAACTGAGCACTTACTGCCAGCTGAGTACCTGGCTGAGATTGATCAGACTCGTTTTATTTCGCACCTCATAGCAGTCTTAAGAGAAATAAAGTTTTCATTGTACCTGTGATGTTTGGATTCAGTGTCAAAGGCCTGGATTCTCAGGTCTGCAACAGAGTGTTCCAAACGCCTGCCAATGTGAAACAGCTAACCCGCCGTAAAGAGGTCATATGGGGGAAGTCTCCATGACACTCACAGGTCTGCAGTATTGTGTTCTTTCTCTCCAAAGGAAAAAAAAGGTGTGTAACCAATGGAGGGTTTAAACTAATTTGTCAGGGGAGGGGCACCAGGATGAAGCATTAGAGAAGAGAGACAAGGTGCACAGAGGACAGAGAGAAACAAATAGCATTAGAATAAAGACTAGTTCAGAAATAGAAGGGATCATACATGGGAGAAATACAAAGCAAACTAAGATGGGTTTGGAGTGCATGTGTGTAAATGCACGGAAAGTGGTAAATAAGGTTGGTGAGCTGCAGGCACAAGTAACCACATGGGATTATGATACAGTGGCAATAACGGAGACCTGGCTCAAAGAAGGGGAAGATTGGGAACTTAATATTCCTGGCTACAAGGTATTCAGGAAAGATAGGGAAAGAAAAAAAGATGGGAGGGTAGCAGTGCTGATCAAAGATACTGTTATAGCACTGAAAAGGGATGATGTAATTGAGGGTTCAAAGACAGAATCTATTTGGTTAGAATTAAGGAGCAATAGTGGAGCTATTATGCTACTGGGTGTATACTATAATCCACCAAATAATAGGAAGCAGATAGAGGAGCAAATTTGTAAAAACTTCAGTGTAGTGATAATGGGGGACTTCAATATTCCTAATATAGACTGGGAAAATAACAGTGTAAAGTGCAAAGAGGGGGAGGAATTCCTGAATTGTGTACAAGAGATCTTTCTTGATCAGTATGTTTCTCGCCCAATGAGGAAGGAAACAGTGCTAGATCTAGTTCTGGGGAATGAAGTGGGGCAAGTGGAGCATGATTCAGTGGGGGAGCATGTGGAAAACAGTGATCACAATATCAATAGGTTTAGAGTAGTTATGGAAAAGGACAAGGAAAAAACAAATGTGAAAATACTCAATTGGAGGAGAGCTAATTTCAGTGAGTTGAAAATGGATCTGGCCCAGGTGAATTGGAATCAAAGATTGGCAGGTAAAACAGTAAATGAGCAATAGGAGGCCTTCAAAGAGGAGATAGTTCGGGTACAGACTAGACACATTCCCACGAGGGGGAAAGGAAAGGCATCCAAAACTAGAGCTCCCTGGATGACTAAGGATATAGGGTTTAAAATGAAACAGAAAAAGGAGGCTTATGATAAATGTCAGGTTCACAATACAGTAGAGAACCAAGCTGAATACAGAAAGTATAGAGGAGAACTGAGAAAGGAAATAAGAGGGGCAAAGATAGTGTATGAGAATACATTAGCAGGTAACATAAAAGGGAACCCAAAAGTATTTTATAAACATATAAATAGTAAAAGGGTAGTCAAAGGAAGGGTGGGGCCGACTAGGGATTAAAAAGGAGATCTTCTTGTGGTGGCAGAGGGCATGGCTGAGGTACTAAATGAATACTTCATATCTGTCTTCACTAAAGAAGAGGATGCTGCCAATGTCACAACAAAAGAAGAGGTAGTAGAGAAATTGGATAGGATAAAAATAGATAAAGAGGAGGTACCTAAAAGGTTGGCAGTGCTCAAAATAGAAAAGGTACCCGGTCTGGATGGAATGCATCCTAGGTTACTGAGGGAAGTAAGGGGGAAATTGCGGAAGCTCTGGCCACAATCTTCCAATCCTCCTTAGATATGGGAGCGGTGCCAGAGGACTGGAGGATTGCAAATGTTACACCCCTGTTCAAAAAAGGGGAGAGAGATAAACCCAGCAATTACAGGCCAGTCAGCCTAAAGTTGATGGTGGGGAAACTTTTAGATACAATAATCCGGGACAAAATAAATTGGTACTTGGAAAAGTATGGGCTAATAAATGAAAGTCAGCATAGATTTGTTGAAGGAAAATTGTATTTGACTAACTTGATTGGGTTCTTTGATGAAGTGACGGAGAGGATTGATGAGGGTAGTACAGTTGATGTTGTGTATATGGACTTTCAAAAGGCATTTGATAAAGTACCACATATTAAACTTGTTACCAAAATTAAAGCCCATAGGGTTAAAGGGGCAGTTGCTGCGTGGAAACAAAATTGGCTAAGGGACAGAAAGCAGAGAGTAGTGGTGAAGGGTTGTTTTTCAGACTGGAGGGAAGTGTACAGTGGTGTTCCCCAGGGGTCAGTATTAGGATACTGCTGCTTTTGATATATATTGATGACCTGGATATGGGTATAGAGGGCATAGTTTCAAAATTTGCAGAGGACACAAAACTCAGAAATGTAGTAAACAGTGAAGAGGATAGTAACAGACTTCAGGAGGGCATAGCCAGACTGGTGAAATGGGCAGAAACATGGCAGATGATATTTAACGCAGAGAAGTATGAAGTGATTCATTTTGGGAAGAAGAATGAGGAGAGGCAATATAAACTAAATGGTACAATTTTAAAGGGGGTGTAGGAACAGAGATACCTGGGGGTTTACGTACACAAATCTTTGAAGGTGGCAGGACAAGTTGAGAAGGTCGTTAAAAAGATCCTTGGCTTTATAAATAGAGGCATAGAGTACAAAAGCAAGGAGGTTATGCTAAACATCTATGAAACACTGGATAGGCTTCAGCTAGAGTATTGTGGCCAATTCTGGGCACCACACTTTAGGAAGGATGTCATGGCCTTAGAGAGGGTGCAGAGGAGATTTACTAGAATAGTACCAGGGATGCAGGACTTCAGTTATGTGGAGAGACTGGAGAAGCTGGGATTGTTTTTCTTAGAGCAGAGAAGGTTAAGGGGAGATTTGATAGAGGTATTCAAAATCATGAAGGGTTTTGATAGAGTGAAAAGAGTGACAGAAAGGTCAGAAAGCAGAGAACACAGATTTAAGGGAGTTGGCAAAAGAACCAGAGGCGACACGAGGAAAAAATATTTTTACGGAGCGAGTTGTTATGATCTGGAATGTACAGCCTGCAAGGGTGGAAGAAGCAGATTCAATAGTCACTTTCAAAAGGGTATTGAACAAATATTTGAAGGGGAAAAATATGCAGGGCTATGGGGAAAAGAGTTGGGAGTTGGTTGATGGCAGGGGAAATATAGACTTCTGTCTTATGAAGGTCCTTGCAGAAGTCGTGGAAAGTGACGAACTTTGTGAGGGTGTGTGGCAAAGAAAAGGGAGGCGTGAAGTGACTTTATTTGGTGAGTCAACCTTCATTTATTGAAAGTTCTGGTCCATCAATTGTTCTTTCTTTGCTCTGGCAGCTGGGTCTCCTGTTCAACTTTCCTCACTTTTTGCATCCTCCTCGATGCCCTTCAGAAATGTAGTAAACAGTGAAGAGGATAGTAACAGACTTCAGGAGGGCATAGACAGACTGGTGAAATGGGCAGAAACATGGCAGATGATATTTAACGCAGAGAAGTATGAAGTGATTCATTTTGGGAAGAAGAATGAGGAGAGGCAATATAAACTAAATGGTACAATTTTAAAGGGGGTGAATGTCTATGTGTAGCGAAGAGATACCTCTGGTATTGCCTGACTCTAAGAGTCTCCAACCTAGCCTCTTCCATGTCTTTATCCTCCTTCTCCTTTTAACATCAAAATAATTGAATTTCCATTGAGAAATCCATGTTCACAATGAAAAGCAACGTTTTCAGCAGAGCTGAGTAAAAGTAGCCGCAGGGGGATGGGCACCAGGATGTAGCATTGGAAAGGAGAAACAAGGTGCACAAAGGATTGGGAGAGAAAGATAGCACTAGAGCAAGAAATAGTACGGTAGTAGATGGGACCAGACTAAGAGAGAGTACAAGAAAGTCTAAGATAGGTTTACAGTGCATGTGTGTGAACACATGAAGCGTGTTAAATAAGGTTGGTGAGCTGCAGGCGCAAATAGCCACATGGGAATATGATATTGTGGCGCTAACGGAGACCTGGCTCAAAAAAGGGCAGGATTGGGTACTAAATATTCCGGGATACAAAATGCTCAGGAAAGATAAAGGAAGAAAGGAGGGGTGGTGGCAGTACTGATTAAGGAGAATATTGCAGTGCTGGAGAGAGAGAATGTCCTGGAGGGGTCAAGGACAGAATCTATTTGGTTAGAGTTAAGAAACAATAGAGGAGCCATTACACTACTGGATGTATTCTATAGGCCACCAACTAGTGGGAAGGAGACAAAGGAGCAAATTTGCAGGGAAATTACAGAGAGATGCAAAAGCTATAGAGTAGTGATAACGGGGGATTTCAACTATCCTAATATAGACTGGGATAACAATAATAATATAAGGGGCAAAGAGGGGGAGGAATTTTTGAAGTGTGTTCAGGAGAACTTTCTTGACCAGTACGTTTCTGGCCCAACGAGGAAGGAGGCATTGCTGGACCTAGTTCAGGGGGATGAGGCAGGCCAAGTGGAGCAAGTGTCAGTGGGGGAACATTTAGGGAACAGCGATCATAGTATTATAAGGTTTAGAATAGCTATTGAAAAGGACATGGCCCACTGTAAAGTAAAACTACTCAATTGGAGGAGGGGCAATTTTGGTGGGATGCGAACTGATCTGGCCTGGGTAAATTGGAATCAAAGTTTGGCAGCAAAACCATTATTGAATATTGAGTGGCCTTTAAGGAGGAGATGGTTCAGGTACAGTCTAGGTACATTCCCACATGGGAGAAAGGTAGGGCAATTAAAGCCAGAGCTCCCTGGATGACAAAAGAGATAAAGAGTAAGATGAAGCAGAAAAAAGGGGCATATGACAGATGTCAGATTGATAACACAAGTGAGAACCAGGCTGAATATAGAAAATTCAGAGGGGAAGTGAAAAAGAAAATATGAGGAGCAAAGAGAGAGTATGAGAGTAGACTGGCAGCAAACATAAAAGGGAATCCAAAAGTCTTCTATAGGCATGTAAACAGTAAACGGGTTGTAAGAGGAGGGTTGGGCCAATCAGGGACCAAAAAGGAGATCTACTCATGGAGGCAGAGGGTATGGCCGAGGTACTAAATGAGTACTTTGCATCTGTCTTTACCAAGGAAGAAGATACTGCCAGAGTATCAGTAAAGGAAGATGAAGTTGAGATACTGGATGGGCTAATAATTGATAAAGAGGAAGTACAAGAAAGGCTAGCTGTACTTAAAGTAGATAAGTCACCCAGTCCGGATGGGATGCATCCTAGGTTGCTGAGGGAAGTAAGGGTGGAAATTGCGGCAGTACTGGCCATAATCTTCCAAACATCCTTAGAAACGGGGGTGGTACCAGAGGACTGGAGAACTGCAAATGTTACACCCTTGTTCAACAAAGGATGTAAGGATAAATCCAGCAATTACAGACCAGTCAGTTTAACCTCGGTGAGACAGAATTAGTAGTCACTTGGACAAGTGTTGATTGATTAGGGAAAGCCAGCACAAATTTGTTAAAGGCAAATCATGTTTAACTAACTTGATAGAGGTTTTTGATGAGGTAACAGAAAGGGTCAATAAAGGCAATGCAGTTGATGTGGTGTATACGGATTTTCAAAAGGCGTTTGATAAAGTGCCGCATAATAGGCTTGACATCAAGATTGAAGCCCATGGAATAAAGGGTGCAGTAGCAGCATGGATACAAAATTAGTTAAATAACAGGAAGCAGAGTGTGGTGGTGAACGGTTGTTTTTCAGACTGCAGGGAGGTGTACAGTAGTGTTCCCCAGGGGTCGGTGCTGGGACCACTGCTTTTCTTGATATATATTAATGACTTGGACTTGGGTGTACAGGGCACAATTTCAAAATGTGCAGATGACACAAAATTTGGAAGTGTAGCGAACAGTGAGGAGGATGGTGATAGACTTCAAGTGGATATGGGTAGGCTGGTGGAATGGGTGTACAGGTGGTAGATGAAATTTAACGCAGAAAAATGCGAAGTGATACATTTCGGTAGGAAGAATGAGGAGAGGCAATATAAACTAGAGGGCACAACTCTAAAAGGGGTACAGGAACAGAGAGATCTGGGGGCATAGGTGCACAAATCCTTGAAGGTGGCAGGGGAGATTGAGAAAGCAGTTAAAAAAGGATATGGGATCCTGGGCTTTATAAATAGAGGCATAGAGTATAAAAGCAGGGAAGTCATGATGAACCTTTATAAAATACTGGTTCGACCACAACTGGAATATTGTGTCACTTTAAGAAAGATATGAAGGCCTTATAGAGGGTGCAGAAAAGATTTACGAGAATGATTCCAGGAATGGGAGACTTTACTTATGTGGATAAACTGGAGAAGCTGGATTTGTTCTCCTTGGAACAGAAAAGGTTGAGAGGAGATTTGAAAGAGGTATTTAAAATCATGAAAAGTCTAGACAGAATAGATAGAGAGAAACTGTTCTCATTAGCAGAAGGGTCAAACATAGAAACAAAGAAACATAGAAAATAGGAGCAGGAGTAGGCCATTTGGCCCTTCGAGCCTGCTCCGCCATTCAATATGGTCATGGCTGATCCTCTATCTCAATACCATATTCCTGCTCTCTCCCCATTCCCCTTGATGCCTTTTGCGTCTAGAAATCTATCTAGCTCCTTCTTAAATATATTCAATGACTTGGCCTCCACAGCCTTCTGTGGTAGAGAATTCCACAGGCTCACCACCCTCTGAGTGAAGAAACTTCTCCTCATCTCAGTCTTAAATGTCCTACCCTGTTCCCTGAGACTGTGACCCTTCATTCTGGACCCCCCAGCCAGAGGAAACATCCTCCCTGCATCCAGTCTGTCTAGCCCTGTCAGAATTTTATATGTTTCAATGAGATCCCCTCTCATTCTTCTAAACTCGAGTGAAACAAGAAGATTGGCAAAAGAACCAAAGCTGACATGAGGAAAAACTTTTTTACACAGTGAGTGGTTAGGATCTGGAATGCACTGCCTGAGGGGGTGGTGGCAGCAGATTCAATCGTGGCCTTCAAAAGGGAACTGGATAAGTTCTTGAAAGGAAAAAATTTGTAGTCCTACGGGGATAGAGTGGGGGAGTGGAACTAGCTGGATTGCTCTCGCATAGAGCCTGCACGGACTCGATGGGCTGAATGGCCTCCTTCCGTGCTGTAACTTTTCTACGATTCTAGGTCCTCACTCAACCCCCAAAATAATGAAAAGATTGCTATGCAACCTTCCGGAGCAACACAAAAAATATTCTCATCAGTATGTTATCCATTCTCAAGGATATCTTACAGCAGTTCTTAACAACTTTAATATAGTGGCAGTAATTATTTATTGCAGAAACGGAGGGAGTCCCGATGTCCCATCACCCCTGTGCTCGTTGACCAATGTAAGGAATCTTACAACACCGGGTTATAGTCCAACAATTTTATTTTAAAATCACAAGCTTTCGGAGGTTATCCCCTTCGTCAGGTGAATGACCTACATTGATTGGCTCCTGGCTCGGGAACGCCTCTATTTTAAAATTCTCATCCTTGTGTTCAAATCCCTCCATGGCCTCGCCTCTCCTATCTCTGTAACCTCCTCCAGCCCTACAACCCTCCAAGATATCTGCACTCCTCTAATTCTTGCCTCTTGCGCATCCCCGATTTTAATCGCTCCACCATTGGTGGTCATGCCTTCAGCTGCCTAAGGCCCTAAGCTCTGGAATTCCCTCCCTAAACCTTTCCAGCTCCCTAACTTTCTCTCCTCCTTTAAAACGCTCCTTAAAACCTACCTCTTTGATCAAGCTTTTGGTTACCTGTCCTAACATCTCCTTACATGGCTCGGTGTCAAATATTGTTTGATAATGCTCCTGTGGACCGTCATGGAACGTTTTACTACATTGAAGGCGCTATAAAAATACACGTTGTTGTTGGTGGCGGTGGCGGTGGTGGTGGGAATGGGGCAGAGTTTAACTATGCTCCCTTGAGCCCATTTAAGTGTGGCAGACCTGGCGTCTGGTGGCTCGCACCGGCAGTTTTGTGAAGGGGAATGCAAGTGCAGCATTTCTGTGGCAGGTGTAAGGAAATAGGCTCAGGATGGGTAGTAATGCAGAGGAGAATCCAAGCCAAAGTCTCAAAGCTGAAAGGACAATGGGGTTGATTTTCAACCGTGTACGTCAACAAAGCCATTATGATCTATCACATCATCACAAGTGGTGGTAAGCACTAAGCCAAGCGGAAAACATTAATTAGCTTGAATTGAGGTGTTTCTGGTCCATTTATGAGTTCACAAATTGAGATCAAACCAATTTCATGAAACAAAAAAAAACTGCCTGTCTAGAATCATAGAATGGTTACAGCACAAAAGGAGGCCATTCGGCCCATTGAGCCAGTGCCGGCTCCTTTTAAGAGCAATCCAGTTAGTCCCATTCCCCCGCTCTTTCCCCGTAGCCCTGCAAATAGTTTCCTTTCAAGTATTTATCCAATTCCTTTTTGAAGGCCACGATTGAATCAGCTTCCACCATCCTTTCAAGCAGCACATTCCAGATCATAACTACTCACTGCGTAAAAAGTTTTTCTCATGTCACCTTTGGTTCTTTTGCCAATCACCTTAAATCTGTGTCCTCTGGTTCTCCACCCTTCCGCCAATGGGAACAGTTTCTCTTTATTTACTTTATCTAAACCCTTCATGATTTTGAACACTTCTATCAAACGTCCTCTTAACCTTCTCTGCTCTAAGAAGAACAACCCCAGCTTCTCCAGTCTTTCCATGTAACTGAAGTCCCTCATCTGTGGGACCAATCTAGTAAATCTTTACTGGGCCCTCTCTAAGGCCTTCACATCCTTCCTAAAGTGCGGTGCCCAGAATTGAACACAATACTCCAGTTGTGACCAAACCAGTGTTTTATAAAGGTTCAACATAGCTTCCTTGCTTTTGTACTCTATGCCTCTATTTATAAAGCCCAGGATCCCATATGCTTTTTTAACCGCTTTCTCAACCTGTCCTGCCACCTTCAAAGATTAGTGCACATGTACCCCCAGGTCTCTCTGTTCCTGCACCTCCTTTAGAATTGTACCATTTAGTTTACATTGCCTCTCCTAGTTTTTCCTGCCAAAATGTATCACTTTGCACTTCTCTGCGTTAAAACTCATCTGCCATGTGTCTGCCCATTCCACCAGCCTGTCTCTGTCCTTTTGAAGTCTATTACTATCCTCCTCACTGTTCACTACACTTCCAAGTTTTGTGTCATCTGCAGATTGTGAAACTGTACCCTGTACATCCAAGTCCAAGTCATTAATATATATCAAGAAAAGCAGTGGTCCCAGCACTGACTCCTGGGGAACATTGCTGTATACCTTCCTCCAGTCTGAAAAACAACCTCTTTGCTAGAGCAATTCAAAACGAATCCCACTATCCTGATCACTCCCCATAGTCCTGTATCTTCCTCTGTTTAAAAAGTTTATTTATTCTTCTCTTAAAAGATGCCAATGCTCTCTGCCTCAAACCTTCCCCATGGCAAAGCATTCCATGCTCCAACAACTTGCTTTGTAAAGAAATTTCTACTAACCTCTCTCCTCAATCCCACCAAATATTTCTGAAATTTGTTCTGAAAATCAAAAATAACTTTCATTTCTATGGTTCCTTTAACATAGAAAATGTCCCAGTTTTATGCTGCGTAGTGTTATTTCCTGTTTTTTCAGTAATTTATTTCTAATTGCATACACTTATTATTGGCCCATAGCTAAACATTTTCTTTGCACTTTTCCCATCCTCTCCGGAAGGTGCTAACCCATACAGTGTACAGTCTCACAGGCACTAACAACCCTCGACTGTCTCAGCTGACAGCCTATTCTTCAACTGCCCAGATAGTGAGTGTTGACTATTCGACTGTAAGTGCATCATCTGAGCGTGATCCTGTCCCCATCTGATGTCCATGCCTAGACTTTCCAGCAGGGGTCACTGCATAGTAATCAGAAACAGGAACTCTGATTTATTTTTACCCTCCCAAGTCAAGAGCACCATGTCAAATTATAGCTTGGCAGCCTGACTGAGATTATCTACCTCGGGACCAAAGATCAAACAGGGACTTTCCTGGTCTAGGTACCACACTACACAGTGAGTTTGAAATTCTGATAGCACAACAGCGCTTTTGGAACAGAGACGCAGCAGGATTTCTGCCCCCCTTGAGGTTGGAGTGCTGATCCTGCCCTAAGTTGTGGTGTCAGCTATTTTAAATGTGCAGAGGCCTCAAGGCTGTCTAAACACAGGCCAGAAATGTTTCAGATACATGGGCGGGGGAGGAGGGGGTGTGCAGGGGGGCTGGAAAATTCATGAAGAGGCAGGGATTAGGCTGCAAATGGGTCATAAATGGTTAGAAGTGGGGGGGGGGGGGATGACCAAGAAAATACCTGGGCAGGAAGGGAGGCAGTGGGGAGGGAAGGTGGGGTGGGGAAGGAGGAGGGAGGGGTTGGAGGCCAAGAAGTACCTGGAGGAGAGACAGAAGCTTGGTGCAGCAGCAGTACATAAAATTTTCTGCTGCTGAAAGGGGCCTGACAGCCCCAGAGGAAGCAGGCACCTGGGCAACAAGGATGGCAGTCAGATCAATGAAACGGACCTAGAACCTCCTGTCCTTCTAGAGGGGAAACAGGACAGAATGGTTGGTCTGCTGGAGGCTGGTGGCCAGGAACCCGCTAAGAATGTGGTGTGCACTTTGTAGAGGGAGGTGGCTGTGCCAGTGAGTGCCACCACCTTGACACCCAGGACTACTTTGCAGTGCAGGAAGACCTCACCAGAGCAGCCAAGTTAAGCTACCTGCTCCCCTGCCGTCTCCTTATATGTGTGGCTCTGCTTTGTTCATTACCCTCACAGTACCAGAGAAGTCAGAGGTGAAAGTGAGATCTGACAGTGGGGAGAGGAGGCTCCACAGGAGTCATCCCTTTGCTCGTGAGCCTGCCGACTAGGCTCTCTGGGGTCCTGTTCTAAAAAGGGCGTTGAATGAATAACACACTTACATGGAGGCACTGGACCATCACAGAGGACCTGAGGCAAATTGGAGGGAACGTGGCAGAGTGCAATGTCATCCTGAATGCCAAAATCTAAGAAGTGTTTGACACAATGTAGTGCTACCTAGAGCAGGTTATGGCATCATGAACATTCACATTTGTTCCTTCTGACCAGTTGGTGCATCCAAAGTGCATACTTTGACCACAGGCCTCCAGTGACTTTGGAAAAAATGATGTAATGCAGCTTTAAAGAGCTTTGGGACAGGGTCTGCAGAATCCAACTGATACCATCAGGTCTGTCCTCCCACTGATCAGCCGACATTCAGATCCAGGACCAGCATAAGTGGCATGGTGAGAATCTGCCTTTGTGATGTTGGCCTCTTTCCTGATGACAATTTATGTGACCTTTTTAGCCAGTCCTCTTCTCATGTTGGTATCAGGATACAGGACCAGGTTGCCCATGCACCTGTAGTGACAAAACAGCCTGCTGAAGAATCTTCCAGGGACTCGGAAGCTGTGAGACGAGGGCCTGGAAGCATCGGTCCCAAGAGGCTCATGATACACAGCACAGCTAATCACTGGCATCCATGGTACCACCTCAGTGCAGTAGCCAGATAGGTTTAAGAACAGCACAGGGAGGCACCTGGGGTAGGCACAGTGGTAATAAGAAGCACACTGTAAATATATATTTTCACAATAAAACCACTTTGTGATATGAAATTCAGTGATCTGAAGTTAGTCTGTTCTTTATTTTTTGTGTTTGAGAGGATGTTTGGAGGTCAATTTGCAACGGGATGCTTCCTTAATGGACATCCTCTAAGATATCATCGAGAGAACGACGTGAACTATAGACTCTGATGAAAGGGTACCTCCTAGTTGATCTTCTTCTTCTCTGATGTTTCCTTATCCTGTGTGTCTTTCATTTCCTCTGCCTCCTACTCCTGTTATCTTCATCATAAGGACATGTATGAGAATGCCCAAAGTGAACCCCATGGTAAGGGCTCTGTGACAGAAGGAAAGCAAAAGATTCCCCTGCCTGAAAAGGCTGAAAGGCATTTTGCACATAAAAGATTTTCCTAATCATTTCAGTCAAAGCTGATGTTTCAGACAAAGTTTTTGAACAGTCAGAGCCAGTGAACTCAACCTCCCTTTAAGGCCACAAAGTCTAACGTTGTAAGTACATGCAGCATGAGATCCATCAGAGTTTAATTTCTATTTGATGAGCACAGTTTACAGACTGGAATATGCTTGTAAGCTCTTAACCAGAAGTTCAAGACTAAGGCTGCCAGTTGCTCAAACTCACTCACCTGATGTGATTGTGTTTTAGTATACTGTCTCAGCTGGATTGCTAGACAGAACACAAAACAAATCCACCTAGGGTAAAATGAAAAAAATATATAAATTCTGGAAATCCACATCAGATCAAAAAAGTATCTGCAAGAGAAAGATAAATAAACATTTTGGGTGTGACCTTTCATCAGAACTGGCCCTTTGGAAGCAAGAAAAATACAAAAACTGGTTGAACCTGATTCATTTACACTTCCTGACAGTCGTTCACAGAAAGCTCCACAGTGCAGGCCCAACTGCCTGGACAGGGGGAGGGGAGGCACAGAGAGAAAATGAGGAAGAAAAACAATTCTTAGAAGAAACAATGTTCATTTCTATAGAACACAAACTATAATCAATGTACATTTTATATCATTTCACTTTTTCTGTTTTCATTTGGCTTAGTAAGTCAATCATATGTTGCATCGGCATTAATTTAACAAACCTGCAACTCATGTAGCTGGTTTCATGAAACACGCTGCTAAAATTTCTCTATGATATTTGAGAGTATAAAGGACTTTTTTTTATCAAAGGTGGGCACCGGACTGTGTGATTTGAAGCCTGTCTTAATAACTCCATGGGAAGTTAACCTGTTGGAGTCAGACAGATCATGTTTTGCAGGAAGGTTGAGCAGTGCCCTGCAGGGGTTGGGAGCCACTGTCAACATCTTCAGTAAAGGCCTTATTAAGTATTACATCCTGCTTGCAACATCAATGAAAGAAGTTCTATGGTGTTCTAGATTTGTCTTAAATATAATAAAAATTTGCATCCTTTTTTGCACCCCCTATCTTTCTAATCTCTTGCCTACTGAAGATACAGGTTTAATCACTGTCTGCAGGTAAAATGTCACCCTGTCCACAAACTGTTCAGCAGGAAAGGAATAAGACCGAATGGAAAGCGTTTTGTGAAAGGTTATCAGTTCATAGATTCCAGTGGAGAGTCCACGCAGATTAGCAAGGCTTTCTCTGAGATCCTATAGCTCAAACAAAGTGGGAATTACTGGTGTCATGTTTTCTTTCAAGCTTCAAAGGAACAACCAAATGACTTCCCACCATGGAAAAGTCAGAAAGATTTTGTAGAAACCAAAATACAAAGTTAAATTAATTATCAGACAGAGCCCCATATGGATCAAGGTATCACTGTTGGGTGTGGTGGAGTTCTGAGGCACCACCAGTCTTAGTTTCAGCATTCCACCCTCCACCATCATTTTAAAAAATAATTCTTCCTATTTCTCCACTGCGTTTTTAAAAATTCATTCTTGGGATGTGGATGTCACTGTTAAGGCCGGCATCTATTGCCAATCCCTACTTGCCCTGAACTGCTTGGCTGGCTTGGCCACTTCAGAGAGCAGTTAAGGGTCAACTACATTAGTGTGGGACTGGAGTCACATATAGGACAGACCGGGTAGTGATGGCAGGTTTCCTTCCCTAAAGGTCATTTGTGAACCTTTTCCTTTTTTTCTTTATTCCCATGCTCACTGACTCACTCATTCACTCAGGCACACCCTCAAGCACAACACGATGACACACATTGCCATGAAAATGCTATTTGAAGGGTTGTTCAGCAGCTAACATTCTAACATACTTCTGTTTCGGTAGGAATGCCCCAAGAATCAGCCAGAGCTTCCAGTGGCAAAGAAGGAGACAACACCTAACATCATTCACTCCACCTGATGCAAGCAGCAGCACAGGAATTTAGACAGTCAATATGAGGAAGGACAAATGTGCAAAAAATGCAGAATGAGTAAGCAGGAGCATGTAGTGGTGCAGTGGAGTAAACGTGTACTTGAATGTGTACTTAAAATGTGTACTTCAATCCCAATGGTCGCTTCCATTTAAATGGTTGCTGCAGGACCTGCCTCTGAGCATTCAATAGTAACCTACTGTACCAGCAGTACATATGGAAAGAGTGCGGAACACGGAAGTTACTGTCAAAACAGTTTTGCAGAAGCAGTGGTTCAAGAAGGCGGCTCACCACCACCTTCTCGAGGGCAATTAGGGATGGGCGATAAATGCTGGCCTCGCCAGCGACACCCACATCCCGTGAACGAATAAAAAAAAAGTCGAGCGGCTAGCACACTCCACACTATTCCTGCTCCTGAAGCACTGGCCCCGATACTAACAGGGAGCCAGGGAGGCTGCGGGGCAGGCCGAAATCAGCCACTGCTCGTATTGATGTAGATTAATGACCTGGACTTGGGTATAGAGGGTATAATTTCATTTGCAGATGACACGAAACTCAGAAATGTAGTAAACAATATGGAGATAGTAACAGACATAGACAGACTGGTGAAATGGGCAGACGCATGGCAGATGAAATTTAATGTAAAGAAGTGTGAAATGATGCATTTCGGTAGGAAGAATGAGGAGAGGCAATATAAACTAAATGGTACAATTTTAAAGGGGGTGCAGGAACAGAGAGACCTGGGGGTGCACATACACAAGTCTTTGAAGATGACAGGCAAGTTGAGAAGGTTGTTGAAAAAGCATATGGGATCCTGGGATTTATTAATAGAGGCATAAAGTACAAAAGCAAGGAAGTTATGCTAAACCTTTACAAAACACTGGTTAGGCCTCAGCTGGAGTATTGTGTTCAATTCTGGGCACCACATTTTAGGAAGGATGTCAAGGCCTTAGATAGGGTGCAGAAGATATTTACTAGAATGGTGCCAGGGATGAGAAACTTCAATAGACTGGAGAGACTGGAGAAGCTGGGGTTGTTCTCCATAGAACAGAGAAGATTAAGGGGAGATTTGATAGAGGCGTTCAAAATCATGAACGGTTTTGATAGAGTAAATAAGGAGAAGCTGTTTCCAGTGGCAGAAGAGTTGGTAACCAGAGGACACAGATTTAAGTTGACCGGCAAAAGAGCCAGAGGCGACATGAGGAAACATTTTTTTATGCAGCGAATTGAAATGATCTGGAATGCATTGCCTGAAAGGGTGGTGGGAGTAGACTCAATAGTAACTTTCAAAAGAGAATTGGATAAATGTTTGAAGGGAAAAAATTTACAGGGGTATGGGGAAAAAGCAGGGGAATAGGATTAATTGGATAGCTCTTTTAAAGAGCTGGCACAGGCACAATGGTCCGAATGGCCTCCTTCTGTGCTGTACCTACTATGATATGAAATTGCCTACCCCCAAATGTCCTCGTGTGATTTGCCCCTTCCTGCGATCTGGCCGCCGAGTCCCCAGCCACCTAATTAACATACATTACACTGAGGGCCAGGGGAACTACAGCTGCAAATATTCTGGTTTAAGCTCACATAGCACCAGGACTACGTTAGAAGAGAAATGTAAGATGCTGCTGTTGCCAGGATCAGCTGTGACAGATGGAAACGGGGAGTTTTTGAACCTGAAGACTGCTGAGAGTTTGAGTAGCAATTACAGCAGCTGAAAATAACTATTGGAGTGTTTTGTTTTTAGATTCAGGTATGGCATTCCCTATCGGCTTACCTTTGTATGCCATTATCATGGAGGAGGAAGAGACGAACAGGAGAAGATGGAGCAGAGGGGAGTGAGGCGGCATATAAGGAGGGTGCACCAGTGCAGATCAGGTCTTTTTACCACTGCATGACCCTACCAATCAAATTCACCTGATTGAATAAGGCAGCACAAAATAAGTGCACCCTTTCCTGTATGACTCTAATCTCCATGAATAACAGAGCATGACATAAGTGCACATTCTCCTTTAATGCAACAAAGTCCAAAGTGAACAGAAGTCATTCTACTCTTTCCTGGCACCTGCTTTCTCTAGGTTGCTAAATGTGTCTTTCTTTCTCCAATTCTAATGCTTCTCCTAGATATAATCTGTGGACTATGGCCTGTATTGTGAGAGATGGTCAGCTGCTGTTGTGTTACAAAAGGGTCATGGGATTGAGTTGGCCCTTCTCGCATGGCAGCTTGCTCCTGGGAGGGAGCCGCTATTGGCTGCATCTCTGAATCTTGTTCCTGTGTAGCCTGGTGTCATCTCCTATGTGCCTCTGGCGTGGTGCTCTGGGAGGGAAGGCTAGAGGCTGCTGCCCTGAGAAATGGCAGCCTCATCCAAGTCGTCTTCAGCTACCACCATTCCACTGGGCCCTAGATTTGTGTCTCCACTGATTAGTGAGCTATCAGATCCTGAAAGCCCTGAGGGACAGCTGCCTGATTCCTGGCTGCCAGGGTCCGGAGGCTGGTACACAGGGTTGTCCATTATGTTCCCTGCTGCCACCAGTGCTGCAGTCTGTGCTTCTGTGGAGCAGGCAGTGTCTGATCCTTGATCACTTTTTAATTGAGGTTCTGTTGCAGATTCCACTGATACTGTCACATGCAAGATGTTGCTGTAAATGAGAGCTGTATATTATACAGACAGACTTGTCAGTTGGTGCAACTCCTCAAAGACTGACCTCGGAGCTTGTTTGCAAATGAAATGGAGGGAAATGCGGAGAGGGGTGGTGAGTGTTGATCCACTGGAAGCGTGGTGGGTGGAGTAAATGGGACAGGAAGAAGGTTGGCGAAATCAGCCCCCAGTGGGCACACTGGGCGGGAAGGTTAGCAAGTGAGGAGGATGAGGCAGTTAAGGTTTATGCTCATAGGGAGACAGCATCAAGTGCCACATCGGGCCCTTTGGAGAATGCCAAGGGAGACACAGCGGATACCTGTGGGTTTATTCAAGCCTGAGTCGGCAGCAGCAGAGTAGGAAAGCAGAAGAAAACAATCGGTTGGGGTTGGGATTGGGAGGCAAAGTACCCGAGAGGGGAGAAATGAAAGGTGGTATGAGGGTGCATGCAAGGGGAGGAAACAGGAGAGAAGGGTCTGAGAAGGACAAGTGAAAAGAAAGTAAAATAGAAGTAAATACTGAAAGAAGTTTGAATACTGATCCCCTCTGCAATATTGGAACAAGTTTAAATACAGATCCTCTCTCTAATACAGGAACAAGTTTGAATACTGATCCCTTCACCAGCACAAACTGAGTGACAACATCTTTCAGCATCACTTCATTAAGAAGAATAATGGAGAGTGATAGCTCCAAACATTTACTGCGGGTTTGAAAATAAGTTGCTTATCATTGGAGAAGTTGGTCCCTGAATATGAACTGGTTATATACTAGGAAGGTTTCCATTAACTGTTTTTGTGATGAGAGACATAATTGTGAACAACAGCAATAGACTTTCGACATGCAGTGATAATGCGAAGAGGCCTTTAATACTGTTGGAACCAAATATACGTTGATTAAGATAACTTGCTCTGATCATATGAGGGAAAGAAACAAGCTCTTAACTTTGTCAACCAGCTGCTTTGAAAGGATTTTGGAATCACAGACAAGAACCAGATGAGTCAGTAACTTATGCTATCCACTGGTTCTATCCTTCTCATGAAAGACCAATTGTAAACAATTTTACAACACCAAGTTATAGTCCAGCAATTTTATTTTAAATTCACAAGCTTTCGGAGGCTTCCTCCTTCGTCAGGTGAAGCCTCCGAAAGCTTGTGAATTTAAAATAAAATTGCTGGACTATAACTTGGTGTTGTAAAATTGTTTACAATTGTCAACCCCAGTCCATCACCGGCATCTCCACATCATGAAAGACCAAGGTTAGGGAAAGGTTCTGGGAGAATCAAATAGTTGAAATTCTAAGTTGATTGCACATTGCTGTCTAAAATCTGTTCAAGAGTAAGAAATCGATAACTTTGTGTACAACTCGACCAATCCTATATTCTAATTGCATATAGAGTAGTACAAAGCCAAAGGAAAGGGAGGCAATCTGAAAAAATTCTTATGCTAATTTGAAATTGAAAGCTTGTTTGATATTCTGCAGTTTAAGCCAACAGACTGCAGAGTTAATTCTGGTTGAGGATTCTTGCTCATTTGATATGCTGTATTATAAAATGCCAAGGTAGGAAAATGGTAGAACTAATGCCTAGTTGGTTGGCTTGACATTCTGCTGTTGAATCTTAAAATAAGAATAATGTCTTAAGGATTAATGATAATGCCAGCTAAGTATAAACTTTGTTAAGCCAGTAGCTAGTTAAATTGAAATAAATATTCACAAACACAGGAAGCAAAGAGATCAGAAGCTAAAGAGTCTAATAGCTTCATGTAGTGATAAATGGTAATCCACTGATTGATGTGCTTGTAATGTGATCATGCAGCAAGCTTGTTCAAGTATCTCATTACTCTTAGAATTGTTTAAAACTGATATCCTCTGGTAATGGGATATGAAAAATATCTCATGAGGCTGTAGCGTTTTGCAAGGGTTCCTTTTTGCTCTTCTTTCACACTTACATATCTGATGCGCTGCTTCAGCATTCAACAATTCAGTTCATGTTGTTTAAAGCTTTTTTGTTTGTTCACAGTACAAAAAACAATCACTAGGCATTTTATCTATAGTGATATAAATAAAGTTCCATTGATGAAAGGTGAACTAATCAGGTCAGATTAATTAATCCTTTCCCATCCAGACACTGCAACAATTTTCATTACTTTTAAAGACAAATACCATTATTCAAGAAGGGGAGTAGGGAAAAACCGGGGAACTACAGGCCAGTGAGCCTAACATCAGTGGTAGGAAAATTATTGGAAAAAATTCTGAAGGACAAAATTAGTCTCCACTTGGAGAAGCAAGGATTAATCAGGGATAGTCAACATGGCTTTGTCAAGGGAAGATCATGTCTGACTAATTTGATTGAATTTTTTGAGGGGGTGACTAGGCGTGTGGATGAGGGTAACGCAGTGGATGTGGTATACATGGATTTCAGTAAGGCCTTCGATAAAGTCCCCCACAGGAGACTGGTCAAGAAGGTACGAGCCCATGGAATCCAGGGTGCCTTGGCACTTTGGATACAAAACTGGCTTAGTGGCAGAAGGCAGAGGGTGATGGTCGAAGGTTGTTTTTGTGACTGGAAGCCTGTGGCCAGTGGGGTACCACAGGGATCGGTGCTGGGTCCCTTGCTGTTTGTGGTCTACATTAATGACTTGGATATGAATGTAAAAGGTATGATCAGTAAGTTCGCTGATGATACAAAGATTGGTAGGGTGGTAAATAGCGAGGAGGATAGCCTCAGTCTGCAGGACGATATAGATGGGTTGGTCAGATGGGCGGAACAGTGGCAAATGGAATTTAACCCGGAAAAGTGCGAGGTGATGCACTTTGGAGGGACTAACAAGGCAAGGGAATACACAATGAATGGGAGGACCCTAGGCAAGACAGAGGGTCAGAGGGATCTTGGTGTGCAAGTTCACAGATCCCTGAAGGCGGCGGAACAGGTAGATAAGGTGGTAAAGAAGGCATATGGGATACTTGCCTCTATTAGCCGAGGCATAGAATATAAGAGCAAGGAGGTTATGATGGAGCTGTATAAAACACTGGTTAGGCCACAGCTGGAGTACTGTGTGCAGTTCTGGTCGCCACACTACAGGAAGGATGTGATCGCTTTGGAGAGGGTGCAGAGGAGATTCACCAGGATGTTACCAGGGCTGGAGCGCTTCAGCTATGAAGAGAGACTGGGAAGATTGGGTTTGTTTTCCTTGGAGCAGAGGAGGCTGAGGGGGGACATGATTGAGGTGTACAAAATTATGAGGGGCACAGATAGGATGGATACTAAGGAGCTTTTTCCCTTCGTTGAGGGTTCTATAACAAGGGGACATAGATTCAAGGTAAAAGGCGGGAGGTTTAGAGGGGATTTGAGAAAGAACTTTTTCACCCAGAGGGTGGTTGGAGTCTGGAACTCACTGCCTGAAAGGGTTGTGGAGGCAGGAACCCTCACAACATTCAAGAAGCATTTGGATGAGCACTTGAAATGCCATAGCATACAAGGCTACGGACCAAATGCTGGAATATGGGATTAGAGTAGACAGGGCTGATGGCCGGCGCGGACACGATGGGCCGAAGGGCCTCTATCCGTGCTGTATAACTCTATGACTCTATGACTCTATGACTGTTCTGAGAGGGAAAGTTTTCAACATTTATGCATTTAATGTCAAGGTGGGCAGGTAGGAATTTTTTGCTTCAAAGAAAGATGTTTATCAATAATGCAGCAGGCAAAATGGAGAAAAACAAGAAATTTGTATATTTATTTTTTTACTGCAATTGAGCACATTGTTGTCAATCCGGGTAAAATCCATAATCTACCAATTTAGGCACACGAGAAGCAGGATAAAACTGCGAAAGCCACATGTAATATAATTAGAATAGAAGTTGCTTAAAACAGCAGTAAGAGAAGTTGTTCAGATTGATGGGAAGATAGGGTGAGGGAGAATGACAGTCACATTAGGAGAGAGAAATAGAGACACAGGGAGAGAAAGAGAAAATAACAAAGGGAAATACCCCTCCTCATCCTTCTCGAACTGTCTGTAGCGTTTGACACGGTTGACTACACCATCCTCCTCCAACGCCTCTCCTCCATTGTCCAGCACTGCGCTCGCCTGATTCCGTACCTATCTATCCAGTCATAGCCAGAGAATCTCCTGCAATGGCTTCTCTTCCTGTTCCCACACCATTACCTCTGGAGTTCCCCAAGGATCTATCCTTGGCCCCCTCCTATTTCTCATCTACATGCTGCCCCTTGGCGACATCATCTGAAAACACATCAGGTTCCACATGTACGCCGACGACACTTGGCTCTACCTCACCACCACCTCCCTCAATCCCTCCACTGTCTCTCATTTGTCATACTGCTTGTCTGACATCCAGTATTGGATGAGCAAAAATTTCCTCCAACTACATATTGGGAAGACCAAAGCCATTGTCCTCGGTCCCCACCACCAACTCCATCCCTCTCCCTGGCCAATGTCTGAGGCTGAACCAGACCGTTCGCAGCCAGGGTGTCCTACTTGACCCTGAGATGAGCTTCCGACCACATATCCACTTCATCACCAAGACTTCCACCTCCTTAACAATGCATGTCTCCACCCCTGCCTCAGCTCATCCGTGCATTTGTTACCTCGAGACCGAACTATTCCTGTGTTTTCCTGGCTGGCCTCCCATTTCCACCCTCCATAAACTTGAGCTCATCCAAAACTCTGCTGCCCGTATCCTAACTCACAACAAGTCTTGCTCACCCATCACCCCTGTACACATTGGCTCCCGGTCTGGGAATGCCTTGATTATAAAATTCTTATCCTTGTTTTTCAATCCCTCCATGGCTTCGTCCCTCCCTATCTTTGTAACCTCCTCCAGCCCTACAACCCTCTGAGATCTTTGCGCTCCTCCAATTCTTGCCTCTTGCGCATCCTTGATTTTAATCACGCCACCATTGGCGGCCATGCCTTCAACTGCCTTGGCCCTATGCTCGAGAATTCCTTCCCTAAAGCTTTCTGTCTCTCTACCTCTCTCTCCTCCATTAAGATACTCCTTAAAACCTACCTCTTTGACGAAGCTTTTGGTCACCTGCCCTAATATCTCCTTATGTGGCTCAGTGTCAAATTTGTTTGATAATTGCTCCTGTAAAGCACCTTGGGACATTTTACTAAGTTAAAGGCGCTATATAAATGCGCTTTCAGCCACAGTGTTCAATACAGAACCACAGATACCCACTGGGATAGCAGGGCATATTTTAACTCCTGGTGATCCCGTGTGGGAATGTGATGGGGATCAAAGACAATGGGCCCAGTTTTAAAATGGTGGCGGGATGGCAACGGGGGGAGGGGGTGAAGGTGCACGCGGCAAACACCGAATAAAAAAAACTTACCTTTTCCAATGCGATCGCGATGTAATTGATGGTGATTAAAGTTGTTTCTGGGTTTCGTGCCCGGCAGCCAGCCTGATTGACAGCTGCAGCGCCGAGGGGGTGAGGGGGGGAGAGAAAGATAGAGAGAGAGACGTCATCCGACGCAGGAACAGAGAGTGGAGTGCTCTGAAGATCAGTGGCGGAGGGGAGAGGGTAAGATCGGTGGGGGGAGAGAGGGGAAGATTGGGGGGGGTGGGGAGAGGAGGAGAGGGACATCGGAGAGGGAGACATCGGGGGGAAAGAGGGACATCAGAGAGGGTGACATCGTACATCGGAGCAGGGGTGTGCAGGTGACATTGGTGGAAAGGTATGTTTATTTTGTTTTTTAACTTTGTGCAATGGTTTTTTATTTAATTCATTTTTGCCTGATCCTGCCTTTCACGTCTGGTTTCACCAGGCGTGGATCGGGAGCCGTGGGAAAGCCGGCCAGATGAGTTTAAAATCAGTTTAACTATCTACTATGTCAGAAATAAAGTACCTTAAGTACCTCAATGAGGTACTTTTGGTTCTTTAACGATCATCCTGCCGGCTTTAATTGCCGACGGGACTTCCGCATTCGTGAGGCGTGCGCACACAGACGCATCTGTGCGAAACCCGGAAGTCGACGGGTTGGGGCCTGCTTCCTCACCCTCTCGGGATTTTCCCAATTTTCTCAGCCCCCCCCCCCCCCCCCCGCCCCCCAACGCGCCCGCAATTTCATTTGAAAATCGGGGCCAATGGTACCGATATTTACGGGGAGGTAAGGAGGGAGCTGGGGGGGGGGGGGGCGGGAAGGGGGGCTGGGAAACTCAGAAGTAAGGGTTTCTCGGAGGTCCTGCTGAATTTAAAGGCAGGACCTGATTTAAATTTTTTGAATTTGTTTTCCAGTTGGCCGACGGGTGGGTGGGCCTGTGGCTCCATGCTGCAGCCGGGGAGCAGACATGGGGTGGGGGTCGGAGAGATCGCAGGTCGGACATTGTGGGGGGTCCAATCACGTGGGTCCAATCATGAGGTGGGGTCCGATTGCAGGGTGGTTTACAGGTAAGCTTGGTGGGCCGGGGGAAAGCACTCCTGCTCCTCTTGGCCCAAAGCAGTGTTGGAAATGCACTTACCTGTTCAATCCAACCATTCTCGCCTACCTTCACTTGCCAGGGTTCCCGAGGCCTGGGAAACCTGGTTGGCCAGCATTAAATTTAAAAGACAATTAAAATCTGAGGCACACAACATCATTAAAATATTTAAATTAGGGACCCGCCTGCAGAGGGCTGGTTAGTCATTCAAAGAAGGAAAGGCGGAACGTCACAGCATTTAGGACGGGCGACTGTGATTTATATGTGGCTGCCGTTGAGAAGGTGGGCACTTCTTCAGCACATCTTGAAACTTAACAGGCGCTTCTGGGGCATGAACGCAGTGGCCTTCGGGCTCGGGCCTGTACCAACAAAGGTGCAAATATGGACGCTCCGCCAACTCAGGAATCTTGGAGCCCACATTTCTTGTACAAGGGTAGCAAGTTTATATGTTATTTTTATCCTGAAGATATTGAATCTCAGTAGAGAGTTCCATAGGCACCAGAAACTTATTGGTACCTCACCCAAATGGCATTCTTCATGCGTGAGCCTGGATAGTGAGTATTAGCAAACATTGGAACTGAGCCTGATCCTGTCCATTCTCAATCTCTACACAAGCACACTTGCCAGGTGGAGTCAGCAGATTGTGATCAGCAGTGGGAAAAAAAGAACTTGCATTTATATAGCACCTTTGACGAACTCAGGGCATCCCAAAGCGCTTTACAGCCAATGAAGTACTTTTGAAGTATAGGGCATCATTTTAGCACCCGCTATCGGGTGCGTTCCCAGCGGGGGGGGGGCTCCAAAAATCGGGGAATCCCGGAGCAGGTCCGGAGCCCGGCTCCAACCCGCCCACTTCCGGGTTCCCCACTGACGCGCCGGCGTGCGCGAGCAGCCCCCACTGGTGGGAATCCCGCAGGCAATTAAAGCCAGCGGGATGCCACTTGAAAGTATTTATGTTGCTTGTTCAGGTCGTTTACAGACCTGATTGAGCTGTTTTATTAGGAGCGGTGGAGCTCCACAACAGAGTGCTGTGACACATCCACCTGTACAGCAGGAGGGAGGGCAGCCGCAAAGAGAGATGCGTCGCAGAGGGCACTACCCTCGCCACAGGGTCCACAGACCGAGGCTCAGCTTCCTGGACCTCTCTGAGCAGCAGTGCACACGGAGGCTCAGAGTCACTCGACATGTAGTCGTGGACATCTGCAGCCTCCTTCATGCCGAGCTGCTCCTGGCTGGCCCGAGCACCATCTTCTTACCTGTCGCTGTCAAAGTCACCACTGCCCTCAACAACTTCTCCTCTGAATCCTTCCAGGGTGCCACCAGGGACATCGCTGACGTCTCTCAGTCGTCTGCACAAAAGAGCCCTGCAAATACACCTACACCCACTCTGCAGTGACACAATGGGTGGCATCAGTTGTGGGTCTTCATTGTGATCCTCAGGAAAGGGCATTATTGCACAAACCAGACAAGATTCACAAAGACGTGGCAGTAGTGGTGCCAATATAATATGTAATGTGAGTTGCTCAGAAATTAAATATAAGTAAAAACCATGACAAACCCTCAAACACCCTTGTGCATCCCCTTCATGCTCACGACACGTTTGCCTTACGCTGCCTACTGCACACATGTGATGCATGCCCTGTGGCTGCAGCACAGGTAGTGGCACGTTGAGTGAGGCTGACTGTGAAAGAGATGCACGAGAGGGTGAGTATGAGATAGAGCCATGAGATTGTATGAGGATTGGGTTGAGTGGTAGTGGCAGGATGAGTACTGGCGAGGTGAGTAAGTGCAGGTAAGATGAGGATGAGGTTTGAGTGGGTATGAGGGGTGATGTGATAGAGTAGTGTTGGCAGTGCAGAAGGAGATGTGGGGTGGGGGTGGTGATGTGGCAGATGGAGTGTAGGGGAATGAGTAAGTGTACTCACTTTGGCTGACCTACTGAGGTCATTGGAGCGCCTCCTGCATTGTATGCAGGTGGGCGATATGTTGGTGGTGCTGGTGACCTCCTCTGCCACCTCGAGCCAGGCCTTCCTGGTGGCAGAGGCAGGCCGCTTCCTCCCGCCCGCCGGGGGGAAGATCTCTGTCCTCCCCCTCCTCCTCACCCCATCTAATGATACCTGGAGTGAGGCATCAATAAACTGGGAGCAGCCTTCCCCCTGGGCTGCTCCATGCTGTAATTTTTTCTATTTGTTGCAGCATCTGTCAGTGGAGGACTGCCCTTTTAAATAGAGCTCCTCCAGCTGACAGAGCTTACTGCGCATGCGCAGCCCGCCCAACGCGCAGATCAGCAGTGGGGAACCCGGAAGACCAGGTAAGTGGATCCAATTGGGCTGCGATTGCGCGCGGGGCAGACTAATTTCACCGGGCGCGTTACCCACGTGCCCAATAGCCCCCCCGCCGTGAACCCACAGCCCTGCTAACATCGAGCCCATAGTCTCTGTTGTAATGTAAGAAACGCCACAGCCAATTTGCGCACAGCAAGGTCCCACAAACAGCAATGTGATAATGACCAGATAATCTGTGTTTCAGTGATGTTGGTTGAGGGATAAATATTGAGCAGGACAACAAGGAGAACTCCCCTGCTCTTCTTCCAAATAGTACCATGGGATCTTTTACATCCACCAGAGAAGGCAGACGGGGCCTGGGTTTAAAGGCTCATCTGAAAGATTGCATCTCCGACAGTGCTGCATTCCCTCAGTACTGCACTGGGAGTGTCAGCCTAGATTATGTGCTCTAGTCTCTGAAGTGGGACTTGAATTCACAACCTTCTGACTTAGAGTTGAGAGTGCTAAACACTGAGCCATAGCTGACCCCAGGAACCCTTGCTGAATTTCCCCTCCTAGCACAGGACAATGACACCAATTGCAGTATCTAACTGTTGCCCAGATAGGATCAGCTAACAGCAGACTAGGAGTGAACCTGGAACCTTACTGGTTTGTTCAGCTCAGCACTATACCAGAAGGTGCAGTTACCCACAGGATCTCAATATCAATTCTCAGTCTTAGTGGTTTGTTAGTGTAGCTGCTTTCCAGCCGAGTAGAAGATGGAAGCTTTTCACTCAGCTAAGATCAGAGAGTTCGCATTTTATCATTCTATCCTAACATTTATAATAGAATAAATGAGACCACCAGGTGAGTCTGATAGACAAGTGATATCCATGCTTCTGTTCTTTGTATCACTTTAAACCTTGGAATGTCTGATTCCGTCTCAGGAAATCACTTTTATTTACACAACAATATCAATGAGCAAGAACATATGGCCTGTTTTCACAAAAAATGATACCAGTTAGAAAGATGTTATCAGAATCTAAGATGCATTGGCATCAGCAATTGTGACCTAATCCAGAGAGATTTGGAGAATGGTGGAATTCTTGCAAGTCTTTCATTATCTTACCCGTAGCACAGAGGATAAAAGGTGGCTGGGATTGCATTGCAAGGCTGTAACACAATCGAAGAGTTTGTATGTCATAAAGTATGAGAATGAAGCCCAAGCAGTTCATCCCCCGAGACTGTGTTACAAGCGATCTCATACTCAGCTATTTAATTAGACATTTTCATGTTGTCTTGTGTATTTAGATTTGTAATGCTGAGCAGTACCATAACAGAACCAAGTAAACATGTAACTTTTATGTTATTTAATTAATAAATAACATAATTGATTAATTAATATTTAATTAATAAATAACATAATTATAATTTCACACAAAAAGTCCTTGAAAGATTAAAATGATTAATTTTACATTGTGTGCAAGCATTCCAAATTCCAGACATCAGTATGTGTTGCAGAGCCTGGAGCCCCAACAATCCTTCGAGTCTAAAACTCTTTTGATGGTTTACTTGCATTACCAGAACCGAGAATCATAATTAACTCGAACATTCTGGGGGAAGATTTATTCTGTGTACCATGTAATACGAAATTGTAAACCCATTTACAAAGGCGTTACCCATGGCGCGCAGGAGGAACTGTTCCCCCCATCCTCATTTGTAATAACTAAGTAGCTTTTTTTAAGAATGACTGCAAACATTTTTATGGGGGTTTCTTGTAGTTGAGGGATCAAGAACAAGAGGCTATAGATAAAAGATTAAATAACTTCTTTACACAGAGAGGTGTGAGGCTGTAGAATTCACTTCCACGATTAGTGATTGAAGCAAAAACCATGTCAATATTCAAAATTAGATTGGTGGATGAAGGAAAAGGAGATGAAGGGATATGGGAAGAGGGTGGGGAAATGTGATTACAACTATTTGTTTGTGTGGAGCTTAAATACCAACACAGATTGGTTGGGTCGAATGGCGTATTTCCGTGTTGTAACTCCGATGTATTGCGATGAGAGGAAGCACCAGTCTATTCGTTAAATTATTTTCTTATTCAGATTTCTTTGTATCATACGATAGCTAGCTGAGAGGGAAACAGGTGAAATGGTTCAAGAGGTCTGCCAATCTGAGCCAGCGCTAGGTGGTGTGAGTGCAGCCTGGTAATGGCTTGCTCTCTGATTTTCCCTCATAGCTTCCACACAGCACCGCTCCAGAATATAGGATCAAGAACTCAGCAAAGTGACGACTCTGGGCAGAAAGCCATTCCTCACTGCTACCTGGCATCATGCAGCAAAACCCCAAAACACTATGCTGTCCAGTGGCTGGTAATATTTATATTGTTCCCAACTTTAGTAAATACCTCATAAAACACAGCTTCCTCCACTCACTGAGAAAATCTTCACATAAGTCAAACTGCTGAATGTTTAAGTGTAAATATGGGTTTGCAACTTTAATTTTTCACATGACAAATTCATAATCTGGCCATGGTGTTGGCAAGCTGCTTTCTCACAAAGGATATATTTTTCTCTTTGTTGGAAAAACGATTTAAGAACTAATTTTACTGTAATTTACAACACGCTAACAGATTGGTAGATGCCTGTGGTTTTTAGACAAGTTTATAAAATACATCTTTCCACATACTGGGTTTTTTAACAAAAACTTCATGGCCTATATATCCAGCTGCACAGTGCCTGTTTCTTGCTAACAGGCTTTATTAAGCCTCCAATCTGACGGACAGGTAGCACGCGCATATTTCTGGCTGAAAGTGCGCTACCCACCATATTGGTGAAGGAAAAAAAAAGGCAACCAGAGCCCATGCCTGAAGCAAGCATTGGGCTCGATGTTAGCAGGGCTGCGGGTTTGCGGCGGGGGGGCTATCGGGTGCGTGGGTAACGCGCCCGGTGAAATTAACTCAGCCACCCGCGCGATCGCAGCCCAATTGGATCCACTTACTTTGTCTTCCGGGTTCCCCACTGCTGATCTGCGCATCGGGCAGGCTGCGCATGCACAGTAAGATCTGTCAGCTGGAGGAGCTCTATTTAAAAGGGCAGTCCTCCACTGACAGATGCTGCAACAAATAGAAAAAATTACAGCATGGAGCAGCCCAGGGGGAAGGATGCTCCCAGTTTAATGATGCCTCACTCCAGGTATCAATACATAGGGTGAGGAGGAGGGGAAGGACAGAGATCTTCCCCACGGCGGGCGGGAGGAAGCGGCCTGCCTCTGCCACCAGGAAGGCCTGGTTCGAGGTGGCAGAGGAGGTCACCAGCACCACCAACATATCGCCCACCTGCATACAATGCAGGAGGCGCTCCAATGACCTCAGTAGGTCAGCCAAAGTGAGTACACTTACTCATTCCCCTACACTCCATCTGCCACATCACCGCCCCCACCTCACACCTCCTTCTGCACTGCCAACACTACTCTGTCACATCACCCCTCATACCCACTCAAACCTCATCCTCATCGTACCTGCACTTACTCACCTCGCCAGTACTCATCCCGCCACTACCACTCAACCCAATCCTCATACAATCTCATGTCTCTATCTCATACTCACCCTGTCATGCATCTCTTTCACAGTCCGCCTCATTCAACATGCCACTACCTGTGCTGCAGCCACAGGGCATGCATCACATATGTGCAGTAGGCAGCGTAAGGCAAACGTGTCGTTAGCACGAAGGGGATGCACAAGGGTGTTTGAGGGTTTGTCATGGTTTTTACTTATATTTAATTTCTGAGCAACTCACATTACATATTATATTGGCACCAATACTGCCACGTCTTTGCGAATCTTGTCTGGTTTGTGCAATAATGCCCTTTCCTGAGGATCACTATGAAGACCCACAACGGATGCCACCCATTGTGTCACTGCAGAGTGGGTGTAGGTGTATTTGCAGGGCTCTTTTGTGCAGACGACTGAGAGATGTCAGCGATGTCCCCGGTGGCACCCTGGAAGGATTCAGAGGAGAAGTTGTTGAGGGCAGTGGTGACTTTGACAGCGACAGGTAAGAAGATGGTGCTCGGGCCAGCCAGGAGCAGCTCGGCATGAAGGAGGCTGCAGATGTCCACGACTACATGTCGAGTGACTCTGAGCCTCCGTGTGCACTGCTGCTCAGAGAGGTCCAGGAAGCTGAGCCTCGGTCTGTGGACCCTGTGGCGAGGGTAGTGCCCTCTGTGACGCATCTCTCTCTGCGGTAGCCCTCCCTCCTGCTGAATAGGTGGATGTGTCACAGCACTCTGTTGTGGAGCTCCACGTGTCAGAGGTGGACGGCGTGGATGGCGAGACTGGTGAGGCTAGTGATACTGTTCACCCTCCGAGGAGGTCATGACTGCATCTACGGCGGCCCCCATCCGTAAGATGCACATCTGAGGGGGTCCGCAAGGTAGGTACATTTCTCTGGACCCCGGGGTAAGTGTGCAAGTTGGTGACTTTGATTGTCAGGAGGAGGGTGGTGGAGGCCAAACTTTGTCCCAAGTGACAGAGTGGCCTCCTGCAATGAGTGAGGGTCCCCCCCACCACCTGTCAAATGGACCTTTGCAGCTGCCACAGGCTGATGGCTGCAACAGGTCCATTTGAACTGGGAGTGTTTCCCCCAGTGTGGGAAACAGCCCCAGTTTGCTATAAAATCCCAACCCTCCTCACATAATCCCTTTATCAGGTCAGTTAATGACCTGAACAAGCAAAATAAATACCTTCAAGTGGAACCCTGCTGGTTTTAATTGCCAGCGGGATTCCCACCAGCGGGGGCTGCGCGCGCACGCCGGCGCGTCAGTGGGGAACCCGGAAGTGGGCGGGTTGGAGCCGGGCTCCCAACCCGCTCCGGGATTCTCTGATTTTCGGAGCCCCCCCCGCCAGGAACGCACCCGATAGCGGGTGCTAAAATGATGCCCATTATGTCCTTTGGATATGCAAATGAGGGGCCTAATGCCTGTTTGAGACCTCCACAACAAGATTGTTTTGCCTTGAGGCAGCCGGCACCGGTGCACACTGCACTCAGTAGAACCAGAGCTTCGGACCGCCTGCGACCTAAAAGCTAAGTTTTTCACATTTACTTATATGAATGTGGAGCTTGAAGGAGCAGAGTGCTCCTCCCGACCCCACATTTTAAGAATTTGGACCACCGCTCCTGACGCCCCCCCAGCCAAATCGCCGCTGCTCCTGACCCCCGGCATCCAATCCTCCCCGCTCCCCCGACCCTGGCCTCCTCTCCCAACCCCCAGCCTCCTATCATTCCCACCCCCTTCCCCCCTCCCCCGGCTTCCGATCCCGAACTCCTTTCTGTTCATACTACATCACTGTTTGTGTACATCTATGCTTTTACTAAAAATTATCGACCAGAGGAAAATATGATCCAGAGAGAAAAATCTAAGTACTAGTCACCCTGGGCGAGTCCACTGCATCTTCATGTAGCTCCATTACGAGTGCTATAAGCAAATACTTGGGAGCAACTTGGTTGATCAAAAAATTGAGGAAAAAAAAATTAAAGAAAAGTGAGAAACAGTTCCTTATCCAGTGTTGCCCAGACTACGGGATATATTTTGACTTTGTGGGAGCTGGGGGGAAGGGGGCTGGGAAGTAAGGGTCTGATAGCCTGTTTTACATCTCTCCTGATTTTTATTTTCATTGACTTCAATGGAAATAAAAATCAGGAGAAATGTAAATTGGGCTACTAATTCACTTTCACCTGTTTTACACTATCACACAAAGTCTAAATTACCTCCTGCATGTCTAGGAAAGGTACTAATGAGATACTTATACATAAGTCAGTCAATAAATCAACTCACTTGGTCCCTGTTCACTTTCCAATGGGTTCTCATCAGTGAGATTGGCAGAGATCAGGGAGGAGGAATCAGGAAACTAAAGCCACAAGAAAAAAGTAACTTACAAAAATTGGTAAATAAGCGAAGGGCTTATAAAAAAATAATAGGAATTATACATAACATTTCACTTAAAAGAATGAAGAATGGGTTAATAAATTGATTTTAAAATTAACTGCTTTAGATTTACCATGCACCTGGCAATTGAAATGAGCCCAAGTTTTTGAAATGATACAGATCTCCCTTGGGGCAATCCTAGGTTACAATGTATACTGTTCCTGTAATTTGTGAGATAAAATGATTTCCAGCACCTAAAGACTTGTCTTTTTCTGTTTGGCCTGTTTCCTGCAGGATATGTTTCATGTTTGCCTGTAGTTATAATAACATGATCCAAATAATGTGATTCACATTACCTGTATATTACACTAAAACCATTCAGGATAATGTGCATCTTACCGCTGCCTAGCCTCAGATGTCTCTGCTTTTGTACCGTTTACCCCAACACAGAAAGCAATCTAAATTAGCAAATTGAAATTTTACCACTTTTATGTTACCGTCAATTCATTTTATAATTAGGTCAATTTTTATTCCTTAATATACCGCTCCAAAATGATATAAAATAATGAATGCAGGGATAAATTACAGATGTCTTTGGAGTCCACTGAGTTAGTTTGGGGCCAGTGTGCCTATGAATGGCACACTTATGAGCATAACTACAAGACTGGACCCGGTAAGAGAAATTCTGCAATTCATTCCCTCACCAGCCATTATTTTGTATAATACATACAGTGAACTCTTTCCTTGTTTCCATTAAAAAATTCCAACCTCACATTACAGGATGATGTGGAGATGCCGGTGATGGACTGGGGTTGACAATTGTAAACAATTTTACAACACCAAGTTATAGTCCAGCAATTTTATTTTAAATTCACAAGCTTTCGGAGACTTCCTCCTTCCTCAGGTAAATTTACCTGAGGAAGGAGGAAGTCTCCGAAAGCTTGTGAATTTAAAATAAAATTGCTGGACTATAACTTGGTGTTGTAAAATTGTTTACAGGATGAGGTAACTGTGCTGGTGAGGAGGCTGTCAATAATGAAGAATTTTCTGATATCACATGTACAACATTCTACACATTCTGACAAAAAAGGATGCATGACCCCAGAAATGCCATGCAAGGCAATGATTTATTTTATAACACACTTCATTTAATTGTTATGGGGATATGATAGTTAGAAAACATAGGGCAATACTACATGATAAAGTTGATATCTATCACATTATTCATATATACTGTAAAGAATTGAGCAAGGACTTGCGCTATGTTAGAATACATTATTACTACTTGGAAAAAATGGTTTTAGTACAGATCTTTTTTATAATTTGTGCTGTAGGACAAGCTAACAGAGATTGCTGATGGGAAAATTTACTTCTCTTATTGTGTATTACTAACAGTTGGAACTCTTTGAAGTTGCCATGATAGTCAACTTATGATAATGGGAGGTGATTCACAGAGGAATTACATTTTCTGTACTTTTTGTAAGTTGGATCAGGTATTAATCCAATTAACTTTTGAGTCCTTTAACAAAGTTAATGGGTGTAATTTTAACCTAACCCACTCAGGAAGCTGACAGGATCAGGTCATATAATCATAAAATCTTACAGCACAGAAGGCAGCCATTTGGCCCATCATGCTTATCGTGACTCTTTGAAAGAACTATCCAATTAGTTCCACTCCACTGCTCTTTCCCCATAGCCCTGCAAATTTTATCTTTTCAAGTATATACCCAATTCCCTTTTGAAAGTTACTATTGAATCTGCTTCCACCATCCTTTCAGGTAGTGCATTCTAGATCATTACAACTCGTGGCGTAAAAAAATTTGTCCTCATCTGCCCTCTGGTACTTTTACCAATTACCTTAAATCTGAGTCCTCTTGTTATTGACCCATCTCCCACTTGAAGAAGTTTCTCCTTATCTACTCTATTATAACTCTTCATAATTTTGAACACATCTATTAAATCTCCCCATAACCTTCTCTGATCTAAGGAGAACAATCCCAGCTTCTGTAGTCTCGCCACATAACTGAAGTCCCTCATCCTTGGTACCATTCTAGTAAATCCCCTCTGCACCATCTCCAAGGCCTTGACATCCTTCCTAAAGTGTGGTGGCCAGAATTAGACACAATACTCCAGCTGAGGTTTAACCAGTGATTTATAAAGGTTTAGCATAACTTCCTTGCTTTTGCGCAATCTGCCTCTATTTATAAAGCTAAGGATCTCGCATGCTTTTTTTAACAGCCTTATCAATTTGTTCTACTACCTTCAAAGATTTGTGTATGTGAACCTCCAGGTCTCTCTGGTTCCTGCACTCCCTTTAAAATTGCAGCATTTAGTTTATATTGCCTCTCCTCATTCTTCCTTTTTATATCTCGCCCGATTTTACTCTGCATTTAAATCAATGGGGAGGAAAATTGGGCGGGGTGCAAAATGACAGCTGACCCGATCCCGTCAGCTTCTCGCTGGGCAAGTTAGGTTAAAATTATCCCCAATATTTACTGCACTAGGGGGAGTTTTTCAAAACATATTCCACAGCTTGCCAACCATGAGGAACAAGAAGAAACCTTCTCTGTAGCCTGCATCTGGCTGCTAGGCTACTGAGGAAAGATACAGATCTCTTAAACCTTGTTACATGAAACTAGGTTTTCCAATTGAGCATCTTTTCCTACATCAAGTTTATAAGGGGATAAATAAAAGGATAAATGATGATGGTATGTAGGTTTGTTTTTCATAATATGGATCTTGTGTCTCAATGCCTCCAGTTATACAATTCCATTCACAGTAGTAGTAAACCAAAATACAAGAGAACATTGTTCACGGAAAAAAATCTCTCAAAAGTGTGTGCGGCCTAGCAATAAATGTTTAAAATCAGCTCTGAAAAGTGTGGGTATGTTCCTCCTCTTTTTCATTGTATTTTCTTCACAATTTCCTGTGCTCTTCTCCTGAAGACACTGGTGCATTACTTCATTAGGTTATGTACCTCCATCAAATTGTCTTTCCTCATGTGTGAGCCTACCCAGTGAATGTTACCAGGCTGCTCAGGCATGAGGGGTATCACAACGGCCATGAATGTGTTCTCACTTCATAGTCATGCACTTGCACTTTCCAGCAGGAGTCATCAAATAGCAATCAGGAGCAGGAGACCGTCTTCCTCTCCCCTAATCCAGGCAATTGTAAACAATTTTACAACACCAAGTTATAGTCCAACAATTTTATTTGAAATTCACAAGCTTTCGGAGGCTTCCTCCTTCCTCAGGTGAATGTGGAAATGAAACCCTCGAACCTTTCGCATTTATAAATCACAGAACAATACCTGGTGATTACAGATAGTCTTTCCAACTGCCCGTTGCCAAGGCAATCACAGTGTGCAGACAGAGAGGTGTTACCTACAGGGCCACCGAATATACAAACAGCCAAAAAAAAACAGAGAGAGAGAGAGGCAGAAACATAGAAACATCCGGAAGGAAGAGAGAGACAGCAAATGACCCGTTATATTAAAAACAGATAACTTTTGTTCGCTGGTGGGGTTACGTGTAGCGTGACATGAACCCAAGATCCCGGTTGAGGCCGTCCTCATGGGTGCGGAACTTGGCTATTAATTTCTGCTCGACAATTTTGCGTTGTCGTGTGTCTCGAAGGCCGCCTTCGAGTATGCTTACCCGAAGGTCGGTGGCTGGATGTCCTTGACTGCTGAAGTGTTCCCCGACTGGGAGGGAACCCTCCTGTCTGGCGATTGTTGCGCGGTGTCCGTTCATCCGTTGTCACAGCGTCTGCATGGTCTCGCCAATGTACCATGCTCTGGGGCATCCTTTCCTGCAACGTATGAGGTAGACAACGTTGGCCGAGTCACAGAAGTATGAACCATGCACCTGGTGGGTGGTGTCCTCTCGTGTGATGGTGGTATCTGTGTCGATGATCTGGCATGTCTTGCAGAGGTTACCGTGGCAGGGTTGTGTGGTGTCGTGGACGCTGTTCTCCTGAAAGCTGGGTAATTTGCTGCGAACGATGGTCTGTTTGAGGTTGGGTGGCTGTTTAAAGGCGAGTAGTGGAGGTGTGGGGATGGCCATAGCGAGGTGTTCGTCGTCATTGATGACATGTTCAAGGCTACGGAGAACATGGCGTAGTTTCTCCGCTCCGGGGAAGTACTGGACGACGAAGGGTACTCTGTTGGTTGTGTCCCGTGTTAGTCTTCTGAGGAGGTCTATGCGATTTTTCGCTGTGGCCCGTCGGAACTGTCGATCGATGAGTCGAGCGTCATATCCCGTTCTTACTAGGGCATCTTTCAGCGTCTGTCGGTGTCCATCGCGTTCCTCCTCGTCTGAGCAGACCCTGTGTATTCGCAGGGCCTGTCCATAGGGGATGGCCTCTTTGACGTGGTTAGGGTGGAAGCTGGAAAAGTGGAGCATCGTGAGGTTGTCTGTGGGCTTGCGGTAGAGTGAGGTGCTGAGGTGCCCGTCTTTGATGGAGATTCGTGTGTCCAAGAAAGAAACTGATTCTGAGGAGTAGTCCATGGTGAGCTTGATGGTGGGATGGAACTTGTTGATGTTATCGTGTAGTCTCTTTAGTGATTCTTCGCCGTGGGTCCATAGAAAGAAAATGTCGTCGATGTATCTGGTGTATAGCGTTGGTTGGAGGTCCTGTGCAGTGAAGAAGTCGTGCTCGAACTTGTGCATGTAAATGTTGGCATATTGGGGTGCGAATTTGGTCCCTATGGCTGTTCCGTGTGTTTGGGTAAAGAACTGGTTATCGAAGGTGAAGACATTGTGATCCAGGATGAAGCGGATGAGTTGTAGGATGGCGTCTGGAGATTGGCTGTTGTTGGTGTTGAGTATTGATGCTGTCGCAGCGATGCTGTCATCGTGGGGGATACTGGTGTAGAGTGCCGAGACGTCCATCGTGGTGAGAAGTGTTCCTGGTCCGTGGGTGCTGAGTTTTTGTAGGAAGTCTGTAGTGTTGCGACAGAAGCTGGGGGTTCCCCGTACGATGGGTTTCAGGATGCCCTCGATGTATCCAGAGAGGTTCTCACACAGGGGTCCATTGCCTGATACGATAGGACGTCCGGGTGTGTTGGCTTTGTGTATCTTTGAGAGGCAGTAGAAGTCTCCCACGCGGGGAGTACGTGGGATGAGAGTGCATAGGATGCTTTGAAGGTCTGGATCGAAGGTCTTGATCAGTTTGTTGAGCTGGTGGGTGTGTTCTTTGGTCGGATCTGTGGGTAACCGTCTGTCGTGTTCCTGGTTGTCCAGTTGTCGGTATGCTTCTTTGCAATAGTCCGTTCTGTTCTGTATGACGATGGCTCCTCCTTTGTCCGCTGGTTTGATGACGATGTTGCGGTTGGTCTTGAGAGCGTTGATGGCGTTGCGTTGTGCTCGGGTGACATTCTGGACTGTCTTCTGAGTGCGGCTGATGAATCTGGCATTGACGCATTTCCTGACAGCTTGAGCATATATGACAAGCTGAGGGCAGCGACCCTCCGGAGGAGTCCAGTTTTACTCTTTCCTCTTGGGTTGCTGTACCGCGGATCCCTCTGTCTGCTGTTCCGGATCGTTGATGGACCTTTCTATGGACCCACGGCGAAGAATCACTAAAGAGACTACACGATAACATCAACAAGTTCCATCCCACCATCAAGCTCACCATGGACTACTCCTCAGAATCAGTTTCTTTCTTGGACACACGAATCTCCATCAAAGACGGGCACCTCAGCACCTCACTCTACCGCAAGCCCACGGACAACCTCACGATGCTCCACTTTTCCAGCTTCCACCCTAACCACGTCAAAGAGGCCATCCCCTATGGACAGGCCCTGCGAATACACAGGGTCTGCTCAGACGAGGAGGAATGCGATGGACACCTACAGACGCTGAAAGACGCCCTAGTAAGAACGGGATATGCGCTCGACTCATCGATCGACAGTTCCGACGGGCCACAGCGAAAAATCGCATAGACCTCCTCAGAAGACTAACACGGGACGCAACCAACAGAGTACCCTTTGTCGTCCAGTACTTCCCCGGAGCGGAGAAACTACGCCATGTTCTCCGCAGCCTTGAACATGTCATCAATGACGACGAACACCTCGCTATGGCCATCCCCACACCTCCATTACTCACCTTTAAACAGCCACCCAACCTCAAACAGACCATCGTTTGCAGCAAATTACCCAGCTTTCAGGAGAACAGCGTCCACGACACCACACAACCCTGCCACGGTAACCTCTGCAAGACATGCCAGATCATCGACACAGATACCACCATCACACGAGAGGACACCACCCACCAGGTGCATGGTTCATACTTCTGTGACTCGGCCAACGTTGTCTACCTCATACGTTGCAGGAAAGGATGCCCCAGAGCATGGTACATTGGCGAGACCATGCAGACGCTGCGACAACGGATGAACGGACACCGTGCAACAATCGCCAGATAGGAGGGTTCCCTCCCAGTCGGGGAACAATTCAGCAGTCAAGGACATCCAGCCACCGATCTTCGGGTAAGCGTACTCCAAGGCGGCCTTCGAGACACACAACAATGCAAAATCGTCGAGCAGAAATTGATAGCCAATTTCCGCACCCATGAGGACGGCCTCAACCGGGATCTTGGGTTCATGTCACGCTACCCGTAACCCCACCAGCGAACAAAAGTTATCTGTTTTTAATATAACGGGTCATTTGCTGTCTTTCTCTTCCTTCCGGATGTTTCTATGTTTCTGCCTCTCTCTCTGGTTTTTTTTGGTTGTTTGTATATTCGGTGGCCCTGTAGGTAACACCTCTCTGTCTGCACACTGTGATTGCCTTGGCAACGGGCAGTTGGAAAGACTATCTGTAATCACCAGGTATTGTTCTGTGATTTATAAATGCGAAAGGTTCGAGGATCTCATTTCCACATTCACCTGAGGAAGGAGGAAGTCTCCGAAAGCTTGTGAATTTCTAATGAAATTGTTGGACTATAACTTGGTGTTGTAAAATTGTTTACAATTGTCAACCCCAGTCCATCACCGGCATCTCCACATCATGGCTAATCCAGGCACTGAGACCAGCTGCAGCACCCCTACCATTGTCCCAACTGAAATCATCTAACTCAGCTAAAACCTAGGTATGGAATCAAGAGCTTTCCTGGTCTGTATGGCTGAATTACACACTTGGCAATGAACTTACCAAATAACCCATTGGCGAGCCCCTTTCCCTTTTATAACGTCCTTTTTGCTTTTTCTATGCATGTCAATTAGTCTGATAGTAGCAAATTTAACAGGATGGACAACAGGAATCAAAGAACTCAGTTTGAAAAGTTTCAAAATTCTTCAGAATACTGTTCTGGGAAGACAAAAAAAAATCCTAACCTTAATATAATCTTGAAATACATCCCTTCAAGCTTTGAATAAAATACACCCAACAGAAACCAGCAATCAGCAAGTTCTTATTTTTATTGCAAGTAAAAAGGATTCGTTGAAAATGTATCAGGTTACAAGGATCAATCAACAGCAGGTCAAAGAGACTGGTAAAAAGCTCATGTTGGAACATAAGGGAAATCAGCCAACAAAACAGTGCCAAAACTACTGAAAATTCAAACCTTCAGGAGGGTCTGCTGCCTCACTAGTAAAATTCATTATTTAAAAAAAGGGTTGTGTGTTAAGAAATGGCTCAAATTCCATAAAGTGCGGAAAGTCTTTAGTTTTACACAAAACTATAAAAACAAACTCTGAAGACACAAGCTGAGGCTTCAGCCATCTCATGTTGGGTTTTGACTGCACAGAATGGGTCTCTTTTCATTTCAAATTTCTACGACATTAATCTTGGAACACTGTCCACAGTCAGTGTTCTGAATGGGACACAGTTTGCTAAACTTCTGTCTGAAAGCCAGCCAACGTTAGTAATAAAGGGTTGATATTATATATTAATAATTTAGTTCAGTATTAATATCACTTCTGTCATAACTTGATCAGACCTTTCCTGTAGTTCACTATTTTCCCTGTATTTCTGGTCTTTTGTTCCTGTATATTTTCCAGCGTTTTCAAAACTGTGGACACACCAAAAAAAGTATATAATGACATGATTACCATGTTCCTTTATGTGCTATTACTTGTACAGATAGGGGATTTTGTTAAATCTAGTGTTGTATCATATTTAGCATATACAGTTATATTGTTATTCTTTTCAATCTCTGTATTTTTTTCTGCTCGTCCTCTCCTTTTTCTCTATCATTCTTCCCCTTTTCCCTATCACAAACATTCCTCTTCTTTTCTTCCTTCACTGCCATTGATCCTTTCTTTCCACTATCCTCCTTTTCTTTGTTTTTCCTCTTTGGTTTCTTACCTGTTCCTCTAATTCTATTCATTCTTTCTCTGTTTCTGTTTCTTTTTATTGCTGTGTATCTTATCCTTTATTCGCATCAATTTTTCTTTTTTTTTGTCCTTCCCCATTACTCTCATTCTGTTCTAACCTCTGCTCATTTCGAAAGCTTGCTTTTTTAAAATTGCTGTTTCTTTCATTCGTTGTCAGGAGAATCTTAAGATACCTTGGTGGTGGGGGGGGGGGGAGGGGGTGTTACCAGATTTCTGCCAGTCTGGGATCTGGCGTACCATGCAGCACAAATACGAGCAAGGGAAATGGGGACGCTTGTGTTGCCACGTCTCTGCCCCTTTATGTTGTTCCAGGATTTATGGGGTTGCCCGCAAGGGAGAGGGGGTGGAATGCCTGCGCTTAGTTTGAACATCTTTGGTTTAAATTGAAGTCTTGGGATTACCTGGTGCTACCAGTAGCAGAATGCTGTGTGGGTATTCGGAGGCTCCAGATTCAGGTGCCCTTAACAGCATTCAAATTCACCCATGCCAGTAAGTGGGTTTTGCAGATTTGGCCAACTCAGAATTTAAAAAAAAATCCCTCATGCTCTTCTTCTAACACCAATTAGTGTGGAAAAATAAAGCTGCAGATAGGTCTTGTTGTGATTAAGATAAGTTGCAGGCATTTCAGGTTATCAGGAGAAATTCAGACGGGAAAGGATATTTCCATTTCGACAGATACTTTACAATAGACATAGAAACATAGAAAATAGGAGCAAGAGTAGGCCATTCGGCCCTTCCGGCCTGCTCCGACATTCAAAATGATCATGGCTGATTGTCTAACTCAGTACCCTGTTCCCACTTTTTCCCCATATCCCTTGATCCCTTTAGCATCAAGAAATATATCTATCTCCTTCTTGAATATATTTAATGACTTGGCCTCTACTGCCTTCTGTGGTGGAGAATTCTACAGGTTCACCACTCTCTGAGTGAGGAAATTTCTCCTCTTCTCGGTTCTAAATGGCATACCCCGTATCCTGAGACTGTGACCCCTGGTTCTGCACTCCCCAGCATCGGGAACATCCTCCCTGCATCTAGTCTGTCTAGTCCTGTTAGAATTTTATACGTTTCGATGAGATCACCTCTCATTCTTCTAAACTCTAGTGAATATAGGCCTAGTCGACCCAATCTCTCCTCATACGTCAGTCCTGCCATCCCAGGAATCAGTCTGGTAAACCTTCATTGCGCTCCCTCCATGGCAAGGATATCCTTCCTCAGATAAGGAGACCAAAACTGCACACAATACTCCAGATGTGGTCTCACCAAGGCCCCGTACAACTGCAGTAGGGCATCCCTGCTCCTGTACTCAAATCCTCTTGCAATGAAGGCCAACATACCATTCGCCTTCCCAACTGTTTGCTGCACCTGAATGCTCCAGGTGTACAAGGACACCAACAGGGAAGGCAGGAAAGAAACAGTAAAACCAAGAAGGGTCTGTTATTTGGTGACCATATGAAGAGAAAAGGGAGCTGTTAATAACTGAGAACCTGCACCGTGCTCAAGGAAAAAGTATACATTTCCAAGATAAGAAAATAAGTATTATTAGAAACAATAAAAGACCATTAGTCTCAGCAAGCCCATCGGTGACACCTTCGCTTTGTATAGAATATCCTCTGTGAATAATTTGCCTCTTCTCCAACTCAAACATTTTTAATAGCAACAACTTGCATTTATATAGCGCCTTTAACATAGTAAAATGTCCCAAGGCGCTTAACAGCAGCGTTTTCAAACAAAATTTGACACCGAGCCACATAAGGAGATATTAGGACAGGAGACCAAAAGCTTGGTCAAAGAGGTAGGTTTTAAGGAGCGTCTTAAAAGGTGGAGAGAGAGGTAGAGAGGCGGAGAGGTTTAGGGAGGGAATTCCAGAGCTTAGGATCTAGGCACCTGAAAGCACAGCCGCCAATGGTGGAGCGATTAAAATTAGGGATGCGCAAAAGGCAAGAATTGGAGGAGCACACAGATCTCGGAGGGTTGTAGGACTGGAGAAGGTTACCAAGATAGGGAGAGGGGAGGCCATGGAGGGATTTGAAAACAAGGATAAAAATTTTAAAATTAAGGCGCTTCCGGACCAGGAGCCAATGTAGGTCAGCGAGCACAGGGGTGATGGGTGAACGGGACTTGATGCGAGTTAGAATACGGGCAGCAGAGTTTTGCATGAGCTCAAGTTTATGGAGGGTGGAAGGTGGGAGGCCAAAGAGGAGAGCATTGGAATAGTCGAGTCTAGAGGTAATATGGATGAGGGTTTCAGCAGCAGATGAGCTGAGGCAGGGGCGGAGACAGGCAATGCTATGAAGGTGGTTGTAGGCGGTCTTGGTGATGGAGTGGATATGTGGTCAAAAGCTCATCTCATGGTGAGTATTTTAATGACGTGGTTGCATCTATTATAATGAAATATCACTGCACTATGTAAGACAACATCAAGAAATCTATCCCTTTTTTGTATACTAGTCCATTTCCCATGTTTTTATGCAATGGAGTCAAGTTCAAATGTGGACGTCAAGTGAGCAGCATTAGAAGCAGGGGATATTTGGACCAGGGCACGTAGACATAATTCAATTCTCAGTTTAAAGTCATACACTGCGGCCACGAATTTCCTCAGAGCTGCTACTGCTCCACTCCGTAACTTTGTGTAACTTTGCCAGGAGTGTGTCAGAAACCCCATTTATGCACGGAAACAAGGTTTTGCCAAACTTCCAGCAAAGTTGCAGTGGCAGAGAGGGAGCAGCTCTGAGGAAATTCTCAGCCTGGTTCCTTATTTTTATGTAATACTTTGATTTAATATTATTGTATTTATGGTTAAATAGCAATGCAAAGGGCAATTTGGGAAGCAGAGAAGTAGAGTTGGTTGGACCACAGGAGTTTCTCTGAAGTACAGGCTGAGGAGCTGGGAAATGCAAACCTGGGGCATTGCAGTGCCAATACTTGCAAGGGAAGGGATGTAATTACACCATGACAAGTTTATATCAACATTATAAATGTGGACAAAGGCATTTATAACAGGAAAATGTGATGCAAAAGTGTGACACAAAAGGTTTTGTAGATAGGAAGTTTACACACATGTAAGATTCTGTCTGTGGCATAATTTTGTGACAACTTCCTTTGGAAAGTGAAGCTTCCACAGGCACTGCTCTTCAGATCAAATGCAAATAGGAGTGCCTCTGCCCATATTGCCTGATATAAGGTACCAGCAGTTGGGTACCATCAGCTTGCAGTTCAGCCTCATCAACGCGCCTTCCCCTCTGCTGCTCCTCTTTTTCTTTCAAGAAGCTAAGATGTAGGAAAATTCAATGGGCCTGCTATTGTGCCCTGTCTGAAAAGGGAAGGAGGGAGAATGCCCTTCAGCTTATAATACAGAGACTGATGACAAAGTTGCTGTAAACAGCAAAAAACAAAAAATGGCACAAAAATGACAAAGTATAAGCTTTTACGAGCACCTGTAAATGCATAAGCTGCTCTCTTTAAACTGACTTCCACCTTCAAGGCAGCTTCTAGGATGCCACTTTTTTAGTGATGTGATTATTTTAATGACAAAAAGTGGGACAAATGATGTCACCACATTCCCACATTGGCATACACCTGCTCAAAAATAGGCAGTTCCTTCACCAGCAAGTGGAAACACCAACAAAAAATGGGGTGGATGTAAAAGTGGGTAGGAATCTCATGGAACGGATCCCGACCCCATTTCCTGCTGCCTGCTCGTTAAATACCCAAAATCAGGCTCAAGTGATAACAGGAGATTCAACCGCTGGGCACATCACTGTGGAGTCTATTTGTGGCCTCATTAACATCTACACACTGTAAATTTCCAGCAGGGGACAGTTCATAGTAATCAGGAGAGAGCACTCTTGCAGTTTTTTCACTGCCTAGCTCAGAGGTTTTGGGGTTAATTGCAGCCTCCCCCCTGCTACCATTGTTGAGATCAGCTAATTCAGCACAGACCAAGGTTAAAGCTGAAATCCTCCTAGTCTGTATAGGTCAGTACCACACTGACTATGCATTTACCCACTAAACCATCAAGGGGATACACACCATGGTTAAATATTACAAAATAAACATTTTAATCCATGCGTGAATTCCTGGTCCCAATCAGGACATATTTGCAGCAATAGAACACAAGCCTGTGATTTCTATAAAAATCACAATTCAAAAAACATATAAATGGATGGTAAGCAACTTACTGGCTCCATGTAGTAACTTTTACAATCCATATCAGTAATCCTGCTTGCAAGCATGCTCCTGGTGTGCATGCATGTCATTCATGATCATTTAAAATTAATTTGTCATCCTTAAGCATTTGACATGAAGATGTAATTTTTGCACACGGAGGCAAATTGGATCTATGTGTTCATGTCTCAGAGACCACATTTACACGTGCATCAAGGGAAATTAAAGTTAAAATGATTGGCATATTGGTGAACAAGGGATAGGGGTGGTGACGTTAGAGAACGACCTGAGGTCAAAAAAGAAATGATGATTTAATTTGTAAGTAGATACAAAAATTGTTGAGGTGGGAGACTGAATTCCTGTGCAAGATCTCAAATAATTCAAACCATCTGCTCCAAAGAGGTCTTTGATTTCCCAAACACCTCTGCATTCTTAGCAAGTTACAAATGCTGGTTTGCTTTTCAGTTTCAGGTATTTGCTCTTCATAGTAATGAATTGTAAAGTTTTATATGATTGGGAAGTAATTGTCGAAACTAGGAAAGAAACCATATTTACATGTGCATGCAAGGAGTATTCAGGTAAATTTCTTTTGCTATTTTAACATAGTGGTTAACCCTCGAGGGAAGTTCCTGGCTCGATTGGGAAAGATGGGATAAGGTAACCTTAATGCGAAACTGAAGAATATGTTTGTTTAAACAGTGAGTGCTGATGACATCATTGAAGATAATAGCTTGCAAAAGTTACTGACCCCAAAAAGTGAATAAGGAAAATTTAGCTTTACAAAACATGCCCTGTAGGCCATAGGCTGTACTTTCACTCACCCTGACATCTTCAGTTTTTTTTACAAATTCTCACTCTCATCATGGAGTTTATGTGATATAAATTTCAGAGAATCTAGGGAAATGAAGCAGTGTAGTGCTGGAGAACATTAGAGCAAAGCTGTATGTCACCACAGAATGATAGAGGGTAGTTTCATGTCTGTGCTCCCCAACACTGAGCTGCGCCACTGTGAAGACGTGTCAAGCAGAAGCCAGACACATCCCCATTTTGGGTGGAAGGGGAGAACAAAAGTCAGAGAGAGGCACCCTGAACTGTTTTCACATGAGAGAGGGTTTTAAGAATTGAACAAGACATTGGGATGCTCAAAAGAATGTTCCGGTGCCTGGATCGGTCTGGGGGTTCCTTGAGTATGCATCAGCATCATCTCATAATATGTTGTCTGCTTCTTAACTGCAATCACAAAAGGACTGATGGTAGTTGATGTCCCACAGGATGTCGATGACACTGCTGATGCAACAGACCCAGCCAATGAAGAACAGAAAGCAGATGCAGTGGCAATGGCTGCTAGGCAACTGAGACAGAGAATCATTTGGCACAACTTCATAGATGAATAGAGCACAACTATTTGAAAGTCTCATTTCATTTGCTTCCTGTGAAAACCTCTCTATGATCTAAGTAAAATCCTTGTCGGCTATAACTTCCTAATCCTCAGCCTCAATATCAACAACAACTTACATTTATATACCGCCTTTAACGGAGGAAAACATCCCCAGGCACTTCACTTGAGCGTTATCAAACAAAATTTGACACCAAGCCACATAAGCAGATATTAGGACAGGTGACCAAAAGCTTGGTCAAAGAGGTAGGTTTTAAGGAGCGTCTTAAAGGAGGAGAGAGAGGTAGAGAGACAGAAAGGTTTAAGAAGGGAATTCCAGACTTTGGACCCAGCCAGCTGAAGGCACACACGTTACCTGTTCCCCATTGTCATACAGGAGAACTAAACACCAAACAATCCTTAAAATGTTCCTGTGATTTATTACAACTATTAACCAAAACATTGCTTGGTTTTGTAACCATGCAACATTTTCTCTGCCCTATTCTAACACTTCTTCTATGCGCTACCTGAGGGCCTGGGATCTAAGATATAGACAGCTGCTGCATAATATTATGAGCCTCTTGCGATGGAGATGACCCTTCTCTTAGAACTCCAAGTCCTGGGATGGACATGGGACAGTCTGACTCTTTATCATAGGTTCCTTGGCAGCCTGGTCCTGCAAAGTTGAATGCTTTCACGTGGAGCTGATGGGAGTACTCCTCTGTGCTGCTGCAGTGAGAGGAAGCCGCCACTTAGGCTTTAACATCAACTCTTCCAATAGTACTGGGAACAGGGTTCTAGTCACCAGCTTCCAGTGGGAGAACGGACCTCTCGGAATCAAAAAGATACTTAAATCCCTGGCAAAGAGTAAAGCAAATATCCTCTAGTCCGTTCGAGATGCTGTCCTGTATACTTTGCAATCTGGTTGACACTAACCTCCCTAGACAGTCCCCCAAGACCTGCAGTCCTTCATTCAATGCTTCCACATTAAGCTGACAGACTTGCCTAGATCTCTCATGAAGCGTGGTATGGTTTGCAAATGCTCCTGCAGCTGACATTTTCTGCAGGCTGCCCTGCAGGCTGCCCAGGTTGAACCCCTCTCAGATGTTGGTAACCAGCAGGGCAGTTGCCTCCACTGCTATCTCAGCCATTTGTCTCACAACTTGGGAGGGGCTGCACAGAACTTCCATGTATAAATTTTCTGGGGTCCCTCAATGTACCTGGCCCCCTGCTGGCAGGACTCTTGCCTCCACCAGTGTTATTGAAGTTAGTTGACTCCAGGATTTCTGACAGACATAAGTCCTGCCCCACCACACTTACACTGCCACAAAGAGAATCCAGGAATTTTCAGGCCACTTATCCTAGGTGCAGAAAATCTGTTAAATAATAATTTAAGAAATCCTCATGTAGTTCTTTAACAGCCCAAATTTAACAATAATTTTTTTTAAATTTAAAAGCATGTATAAGGTCGAAAATTTGAAACAACTACCTAAGGAGCGAATTTGACCCTACCCGCTGGGCAGAAATGGTGAGGGTGGATAGTTAAATTGGCCAGGCCTCACAAGGAAAGTTTAGGCCACTCATGCACCAGACCGGTCCCCCTACCCTCCCAAAATCACTTCCGGGTGCCGGCAGCCATTCCTTCAGAGCCGGCTGGCGGGTTCCTACTGCCTGAAATTCCACTCCCTCACATCGGCCGGCTGCTGCTTTCCACCTATTTCAGGCAGGATGCTGTCCGGGGTTCGTGCAGATGAAGCCCAGGAGTTAAAATCACCCGGCCTCACGCTGCTGAGGTCGGGGTGGGGGGGGGGGGGGGGTTGCCGCCTACCTTGCCCCCGCCTAACATTTGTCAAAAATATTTCAACACCTGTTGGCTTATTTTTTTGCATTAACTATCTTTGTAGAACATCTCCTGTGGGAGTAGGAGGGAGTGGGAAGGAGATGAAAGGTTTATTAAAGCAAATAGTGAGTTGGGTCAATTGAAGGCCTCTGCTTAAATGGATTGAGTTAGTACTGAATCAAAGCAGTCATTGCCGGCTATCTCTTGTACAGCTTTGAAGTCTCCTCCTTACACAATCAAAATATGATGCATGTGGTTAACATGCTGGTTTCACCACACTGCCAATGTTTGTGGTGTCTTTGTGTTTGTTTTTAGAAGTAAGCTGTAAAACCAGGAATATAAAAAGAGAGGTTTGTAATGTAAGACTTTCTATGTTAAACCGGTTCCCCCCTTTGCTTTTTTGGTACATAAAGATGAAGAAATTCACTCTTTTAAATAAACTTTAGCAAGTTTTTCATCTACCGGGTTAGACAACGAGATGGCCAGCTTTGTGACGCAGTATTTTAGGTCATCCCAGTAAGACTACATGTCAATCCTTTATTGAACGTTTTGCTAATACAAATATTTTACCAGTATTAAACGACCATGGTACTGAAATGATGAATGGAAATACTGTAAAATGGTCATTTGCAACACAATTTACTGTTACACACTGGCTATGGCATTGTGAAGAGTAACATTGCTCCAGTCAGTGAAGAGAAAGTCAGAACCCTGAACCTGGGAACTCCAGGCCTTTTAGCTTGATATCCAATGGGAAAATACAGTGTTGAAGTGCATTATCAAGGAAGAAATTCAAGGGGAAAAAGATATTCCTCTCCTTTGTGCCCAGGGGACACTCAGGAAAATGAGTTGGCTGCCCATGATGCAGTCTCCGCCCTCTTTGCCTTGCTTGGGAAGAGGGTGTCGAGTGCCTGCACTTGCAACAGGTACAGGCATTGCAATAGTAATATGTAAATGAGGTGGAAAAGGTTTAATGGCAGCCCTGGATTCATTTTCCTCCAGGATTGCATTGTCAGGAGCCCAGTGGAAGTTGCCCTAGAGGAATCAAATGTTAAGTCTTGCATCCAGCCCTGATTAAACATGTAGGGTGCCACTTGTTAGAACCCACCAGAAGATAAGTATCTTCTTCTACAACACCAGGAAGATCTTTAAGGCTGGATGCCTTCTGACTGCTGTTTTAAGACCCACAGCCAGAGAGAGCCTTGCAGCAGCTTGTGGAATTCTGGATCATGGCCACGGCCAGCAGGAGGGCCTGCACGGAGGGCACATTAGGACTGCACTAATGACCCGAACCTGGAAATAAAGGGGGATTCAGATCAAGTCAGACGCAGTGCATTTCAGTTGCACTCTTCCTGATTAGAATCATAGAACCATAGAAAAGTTACAGCAAGGCAGGTGGCCATCAGGCCCATTGAGTCCGCGCCAGCTCTATGCAAGAGCAATCCAGCTAGTCCCATTCCCCCACCCTTTCCCCGTAGCCCTGCAATTTTTTTCCTTTCAAGTACTTATCCAGTTCCCTTTTGAAGGCCATGATTGAATCTGCCTTCACCACCCCCTCGGGTAGTGCATTTTTACTCACATTTTTCCTCATGTTACCTTTGGTTCTTTTGCCATTCACCTTAAATCTATGCCCTCTGGTTCTTGACCCTTCCACCAATGGGAACAGTTTCTCCTTATCTACTCAGTCTAGACCCTTCATGATTTTGAATACCTCTATCAAATCTCCTCGCAACCGTCTTCCAAGGAGAACAACCCCAACTTCTCCAGTCTATCCATGTAACTAAAGTCCCTCATCACTGGAATCATTCTAGTAAATCTCATCTGCACCATCTCTAAGGCCTTCACATCTTTCCTAAAGTGCGGGGCCCAGAACTGGACACAATACTCCAGTTGTGGCCGAACCAGTGTTTTATAAAGGTTCATCATGGCTTCCATACTTTTGTACTCTATGCCTCTATTTATAAAGCCCAGGATCCTGTATGCTTTTTTAACCGCTTTCCCAACCTGCCCTGCCACCTTCTACTACATGTGCACATATAACCCCAGATCTCTCTGTTCCTGTACCCCTTTTAGAGTTGTACCCTCTAGTTTATATTGCCTTTCCTCGTTCTTCCTACCAAAATGTATCACTTCCCATTTTTCTGCGTTAAATTTCATCTGCCATGTGTCCGCCCATGCCACCAGCCTGTCTATATCGTCTTGAAATCTATCATTATCCTCCTCACTGTTTACTACCCTTCCAAGTTTTGTGTCATTTGCAAATTTTGAAATTGTGCCCTGTACACCCAAGTCCAGGCATGGCGGGGAAAGGAATAACTGGGCCCATAAGTCACATCGAGTTACATCGAGTTACATCAAAACTACAGCACAGAAACAGGCCATTCGGCCCAACTGGCCTATGCCGGCATTTATGCTCCACACGAGTCCTCTCTCCCTACTTCATCAAACCCTATCATCATACCCTTCTATTCCTTTCTCCCTCATGTGCTTATCTAGCTTCCCCTTAAATGTATCTATTCTATGCCTCAACTACTCCTTGTGGTAGCGCGTTCCACATTCTTATCACTCTTTGGGTAAAGAAGTTTCTCCTGAATTCCCTATTGGATTTATTAGCGACTATTTTATATTTATGAACTCTAGTTATGGGCTCCCACACAAGTGGAAACATTTTCTCTATGTTTACCCTATCAAACTCTTTCATTATCTTAAAGACTTCTATCAGGTCACCCCTCAGCCTTCTCTGATCTAGAGAAAAGAGTCCCAGCCTGTTCACCCTTTCTTGATAAGTATATCCTCTCAGTTCTGGTATCATCCTTGTGAATCTTTCACAAATTTGCAGACAACACCAAATTGGGGGGTGTAGTTAATACAAGGGAGGAATACATCAAAATGTAAGAGGGCATTAATAAACTTGCAGAATGGGCATGTAATTGGCAAATGAATTTCAATATAGATAGGTGTGAGGTGGTCTTTTTTGGTAGGAAGAATGAGGAGGCCATATACTGCTTGAATAATAAGAGTCTGAATGGGGTAGAGGAGCAAAGGGATCTAGGGGTAAAGAAGTTATGTTAAACTTTTATAGAACCTTGCTTGGACCACACTTGGAGTACTGTGCACAGTTCTGGTCTTCAGACTATAGAAAGGATATAGAGGCATTGCAGAGGGTGTGAAAAAGGCTCAGAAGGATGATATCAGAACTGAGAGGATATAATTAGCAGGAAAGGCTGAACAGGCTGGGGCTCTTTTCTCTAGAAAAGAGAAGGCTGAGGGGTGACCTGATAGAGGTCTTTAAGATAATGATAGGGTTTAATAGGGTTGATGTAGAAAAGATGTTCCCACTTGTGGGGGAGTCCAAAACTAGAGCTCATAAATATAAAATATTTGCTAATAAATCCAATAGGGAATTCAGGAGAAACTCCAGTCCAAGCCAACAAAAGTTTACGAAGGACAAGACAAGGCTAATAGGTTATTGCATTTTTAAAAATATATGTTTAACAGTTAGTGGATAAAGGTAATATATCTGTATTGTAATCTGGATTTTCAAAAAGCTTTTAATAAGACCCTTCCCCAAATATACGGGATTAAGAAGTGACCGAAAATCTGCGTCTCCAACATCCTGACAGGATGACTTACATCCTGACTGTAAGTGCCAGGACTCGTCCATCCCTGACATCGAGCGCTGACCCCACCAAAGTTTGTGTGCTCAGGGGGAGTTCATCCTATTTGGGTATCCTGGGTGGGCACCCATGCTTTTAGGGGTACATCTTGGGCATCCACCTTCCCAAGGAGGCCAGAAAATCTGGTGGAAGCTACAGGGTCTGGAGATGTGCCAGGCCCCCATTACCCTCAAGAAAGATGACCCATTGGCCTCCTTTATAAGGGAGCTAAAAATGTCTCCAAAAAATGTCAGCAATCTTTGGGGTTCCTTGCATAGGCCGCTTCATGGGCCCAAACTACACTGTTGGACTGGCCAGTACGCTATGCCCACCTAGCACACTGGCTTGCCAATGCTGCCCTTTTGCTGGACCCTCACCGAGTTACAGTGAGAACAGGTAGAAAAGCCGTGGATTTTCAGTCCAGGTTAGATAATATCAGAGGACTGTTATCAACACTAATTTAATTACCAAATTGAGACCAGCAGCCGTCTCCTGGGATCAATTCTAGGCCTCTTACTGTTCATAACATTTTATTATAATCTCATTAAGGGTATTGTAACTTGAATATCTAAATTTACAAATGACGTCATGTCATATGGGAAAGTAACATTCTAGGAAAGGGATGTGTTTCAATGAGATGTACAGTCACTTAGGAACTGAATAAATAAATTAAAGATGATATTTAATCTTAAATAATTAAAGATAATGCAGAATGCTAAAGAATAAATATCACTACACGATGAAGGATACATGATTAAATGAAATGATGCAGATTTGGGCATTATAATTGTGAGGCACCTACTGTCAAGGCAAATACAATCATCGAATAGATCTAAGCAGATCCCCAGGATGTGGGCTAGACTTTAGCTTGACTATCTGGCTCCAAAGAATTTCCACTGCTTGTATCAATGCTGAACACTTGTGCACAGGCATACCTTGAGTGCAGGGTTGCAATGGTGGTTAAGAATAGAGAATGTGCTGGATGACATCATTTCATCATTACCGCTTAATTAAAATAGGCTTGAAAGTAGGATCTTAGAATAGATAAACAGATGCCCAGATTATGGATTGGCTTTTCCTAAGCAGCATATTTGGACAGACATCTACAATGGCCACGGTCACTTCTGGTGGAAACCCCGGAAGCACCGGAAAGGGGCAGGGAGCTAATGTAGTGCTGCCCCACCAACTTCCCACCTCCACCTGCCCCAGTATCACCTAAAATCAAAAAATCTGGACCATATATGTTCAAGGCAATTATATTAATGTCAAAGTATCTGCGTCAAGTGAAATTGGTCAATGCCAGTAGCGCAAAATGGGCTAATAGTGTATCGGCAGCCTGTTTTACACAGTGCCTGATTTTCTTTAACACGAATATTATCCAATTCCACCTTGGTGAATGTATATCAGGCTGTGTGTGAGAGTGATGCAGGTGGGCGAGATTATGGGGGTTGTGGCAGAGGAGCATGGGGCCTTATCTTGGCCCACGGATTTATGGATGGGCTTAACCTCCCATCCTTTCTCTCATCCTCCTCATCATCATTATCATTTTAGTCAATAAGGATGATTTTCCTTCTATTCAGCTCCTTGTGCTTCTGCTCCCCCTTTCATTATCTTCTTCCTCCTCTTTATCCTCTACTCTCTGTTACTGTGGTGGATTTATAGGAAAGGAGGGTACAAGCTAAAAATGGGACAGCAGCACTCTGAGACACAGAGAGGGATGTGGATGCTCATGACTGTATGCTGCTTCACAGTAATGCCACACAACTGGGTGGGTGTGCACCCACTAACCTGTGGCAGCACTGTCCCACTAATCTCACCATCTCCTACAGTTTGAGCAGAGTGCCTCCCCAGCAGCTGCACAGCCTCCTCCTCAGCAGGGGTGAACTCCCATCCTACCCGCACGTAGGCATTGTGTGCAAGGTTCTCCTACAACAAGTTGAGTGAATTAGTTGAAGGCTAGAAATTTAGGGCTGTCTCTCAGGTGCCATTGGGCAGTTGATGTAATAGATTGGCTGGCATCACACTGCTAAAGTGGAGGAAGAAGCTTGAAGATTCTGCATGCGAGTAATTGCATTTAATGGCATTGATGACACATACAATTATTGAATTTCTTACGGCACTGTCTACAGTTCTGGGGCAGAGACAAGTGGCATTTGCTGCCACTACCATCTCCCTGCACATGGCACAAGACACAGTTTTTTGCAGCTTCTTCCCATGAGGACTCAGCAGTCTCCTCTCTCCTTTGATGAATCTCATCCAAGAGGGTTTATTGGTTGGTTTCATTGTAAATTATACATTCTTCTTTTCTGACTCCATGCAATGTCCTTCTCTCTTTAGCTGCCTTTGCCAGATGCTCCAGTGGAAGACATTCTTTAAAAGTGGCACAAATTGTCATGAGGCATCCAGTCCAACAATATGACATTCAACTCACTGAGCTAAGCACCTTCCTCCTTACCTGCTATTCCCCCGGCCTGCTGCTGCCTAACCTGATTTTGTAAAGACCGCTCTCTAATTTCCGAGCACCTTCGTTTCACATGGGATTTTTGTTACAAAATCACCATTGGATATTTAAATGAGTTTTCCCTGCAAATTATGGCAGATTCAGCTCTGCAGAGCATTGGCGAATGCAAGTGCTGGCTATGGGATGCAAAACTGGTATAATTGGCCCTATGAAATTTCGGGGCCACTGTACTTCCGACATCACTTCCAGCAAAAAATGCCAGACGTGCTGGGGAGCTGGGGCAACGCTTCCTCATCCCTTTTTCTCCCCCGTCTACCCAGGATAGCCAGTTTACCAGCATAACCAGTGAGGAAATTCAGGCCCAAAGTATTTTTTCCTTTTTTGTGAATTTTGTGCTTATGAATGCGAAGGAAATCAATGCTGGGGATTTGGGCACCCAGTGTTAGCATTAAATACTTCTAGGTTCGACATAGCACGGTTAAACACAGAGTAACGCTCCTTCTCCTCTGCTCCAACAATATGCCTTAATCCAAATTGAAATTCACTGTCCACTTCACCAGTATGACAACTTCCATTCCCAAAACCAGTCACACTGTGATTTCTATGAGCTAGATTGCCAATTAGCATTAAATGAGAAGCAGTTTTCTCCTATGAAGTATAGCCATTAGTCCTGGATGGAGACTGCCCAGGCATTTTTTCAACTATTAATCAGTATGGGAGCATTTTGCATTATTGTACTGTAATCCAGTGTTTCATTTCCCATAACAGTTTATAAATAAAAATGATTTGGGTAATTGGACAGAGACCGCGTAATCTGTTTATATGTAATTAAACATTCAGATACCATAAGGTTGACAGCTGTCGGTAGAGCACCATATTTTATTTGCTTGTTTTAGCAACTTGAGATCTTAAGGAAGCTATCACCTGTACTTTCTTCATATCTAACATTATGGCTTCATATATAGTACAGTTATAGTTTAAACAAGGAGTAAATAAGGTGTGTCAGCAACAGGTCATTGTTAATAAGGATATGGGCTTTTAAGAAAAATAGGGGCGTGGGATCTTTATCGCTATCTTTTATATCATAACACCTTCAGCCTGCTTCTTTTAGAGGCATTGTTTACTAAATAACGAAAGCCAAAGGTTTGGGTTGAAAACTATTGGGAGCTGGTACCATTATCAACACTACATTACTTTGAGACATAGTCCAGTTTCTGGAAAAATCACATGTGCACAATAATTCAAAGACATCAATCCTTCTGTTTTATCAAAGTGAAAATCTAAACTATGGAATGCTTTTTTATTACTGTATAATTGTGAAATCTAAACTACAGCTATGCTAAAAAAACAAACAGCAATGTTAAAAGCTGACCTATGAAATTCTCCAGGGATCTTTCATTTTCTCCGTTGTAGCAGATTAGGGAACATGTGTCTCCTTTTGGTGCTAAATAGTTTCAGCTTTTTACGTGCGATCCAAGTCTTTTTGGGAATTTCCCTTTATCTTCATTCATCTGTTTCTGTTTTTCTATGTGTCTCCTTCTCCTTCTTTATTTTATTTCTCTCTGTGTTACTGCCAAATATTAGCAGCTGATCAAGAAACAGGATCTCCTTTTTGTGGAACTCTACAGTCTGTTGTGTCATTGTTAGAAAAATTACACACATAACTGAATTGACAGCAAGAGTCAAGCTAGAAAGAAACATGGGGGGAGTTTTAACCCACAAGAACAGGCGGGTTGGGGACGGGTGGGAAGTTAAAATAATAGAAATTTGAAGCGCGACCACAACCCGGCTCCAACACGCCCACTTCCAGGTTTAATGGAGGCACATTTGGCTGCGTGCAAGAAACCTACTAGGCAGAGGTGGGTTGATAATTAGTACAATGGGTCAGTAATTATTAGAGCAACTTAGATGATTATCAGATGTTAATGAGGTGATCTGAAATTGAATTCAACAGGCATTAGAATTTAACGCCTCCAGCACGGGTTTCCTGGGCTGTGGGAATCCCAGCAGGTAAAAGGAGGGAAGATGGGCTGCATCCATGAGGTAAGTGCTTTCATTGCATTGCTTGTGGGTCAGGAGTAGCAGGAGTGCTTCCCTGCGGCCCACCATTTAAACACCCCGCGATCGACCGATACCCCCACCACCACCACACGATGTCCGATGTGCCCCAACCCCTCCATGATGCATGATATCCAACTTCCCCCACCATACCCCCCCATCCAAACTTTGAAGACCCTGATCTCTCCCCGAGACTCCCCATCCAATACCCAATGTTCCCGATCTCTCCCCGACCATCCCCCACCTCCCAATCCAAACCCCGAAGATTCCGATCTCTCCCTGGCTGCTTTCCTGCCCGACAGGCAGCTAGGCTGTCAATCTGGCTGGCTGTTGGGCGCAAAACCGGTTAAAACATTTGAAAGTTGTCCTACCGTCAAAATTGGCACAACGTGCAGAAAACCCTTACTTCCAGGCTTCCTGTACGAAAATCCTCCCCCCGCCCCAGATCTCTTCCGGGCTATGAGTTAATATCCAGGCTCTAATGTCACACCCAATCTGAGATCAGTTAATTTAGCAAAGCTCATAGTCTTCCCCTTCCTTGAGGCTCAATGGGTACAAGCACTGACCAGTATGGTAATAAGCCAACTTTGATCTTCAGCCTACGCTGCGTTGGCTGGTCTCAGCTGAGGTATTAGTAATGGTGCTACAATTGATATAAACACCCTGGGCAAAGAAGGGGGAATAATGAAATCAGCCAACATTCCTGCTCCTGATTGGTATCCAGTGAGTTCTATTGGGAAATGCACATGCTTGGATGTCAGGCAAGGACAGAAGAAGACTGGGTTGTAATGTTCCAAAGTCAAATAGCTTGCCAGCAACTTGCATTTATATGGCGAATTTAATGTAGTAAAACATCCCCAGATGCTGCACAGGAGCGTAATTAGACAAAAATTGTCACCGAGCAAAAGAAGGCGACATTAGGACAGGTGACCAAAAGCTTGGTTAAAGAGGTAGGTTTTAAGAAATGTCTTAAGGAGGAGATAGAGGTGGAGAGGCGGAGAGGTTTAGGTAGGGAATTCCAAAGTTTACGGCCTAAACGGCTAGAAGTATAGCCGCTAATGGTGTGGCATAGGAAGTGGGGATGCACAAGAGGCCAGAGTTGGAGGAATGCAGAGTTCTCAGAGGGTTGGAGGAGGTTACAGAGATAGGGAGGAGCAAGGGCATGGAGGGACTTGAACACAAGGATGAGAATTTTAAAATCGAGGTGTTGCTGGACCGGGAGCCAATGTAGGTCAATATGCACAGGGTGATGTGTGAATCGGACATAGCAGTTAGGATACAGGCAGCGGAGCTTTGGATGAGCTTAAGTTCATGGAAGGTGGAAGATGAGATGCCAGCCAGGAGAGCAGTGGAATGGTCAAGTTTTTATCTTATTCTTTCATGGGATGTGGGCGTCGCTGGCGAGGCCGGCATTTATTGCCCATTCCTAATTGCCCTTGAGAAGGTGGTGGTGAGCCGCCTTCTTGAACCGCTGCAGTCCGTGTGGTGAAGGTTCTCCCGCAGTGCTGTTAGGAAGGGAGTTCCAGGATTTTGACCCAGCGACGATGAAGGAACAACGATATATTTCCAAGTCGGGATGGTGTGTGACTTGGAGGGGAACGTGCAGGTGGTGTTGTTCCCATGTACCTGCTGCTCTTGTCCTTCTAGGTGGTACAGGTCGCGGGTTTGAGAGGTGCTGTCGAAGAAGCCTTGGTGAGTTGCTGCAGTGGTACACACTGCAGCAACTGTGCGCCGGTGGTGAAGGGAGTGAATGTTTAGGGTGATGGATGGGGTGCCAATCAAGCGGGCTGCTTTGTCCTGGATGGTGTCGAGTTTCTTGAGTGTTGTTGGAGCTGCACTCATCCAGGCAAGTGGAGAGTATTCCATCACACTCCTGACTTGTGCCTTGTAGATGGTGGAAAGGCTTTGGGGTGTCAGGAGGTGAGTCATTCGCCGCAGAATACCCAGCCTGTGACCTGGTCTTGTAGCCACAGTATTTATATAGCGGGTCCAGTTAAATTTCTGGTCAATGGTGACCCCCAGGATGTTGATGGTGGGGGATTCGGCGATGGTAGTGCCATTGAATGTCAAGGGGAGGTGGTTAGACTCTCTCTTGTTGGAGCTGGATATTGCCTGGCACTTATCTGGTGCGAATGTTACTAGCCACTTATGAGCCCAAGCCTGGATGTTGTCCAGGTCTTGCTGCATGCGGGCTCAGACTGCTTCGTTATCTGAGGGGTTGCAAATGGAACTGAACACTGTGCAATCATCAGCGAACATCCCCATTTCTGACCTTATGATGGAGGGAAGGTCATTGATGAAGCAGCTGAAGATGGTTGGGTCTAGGACACTGCCTTGAGGAACTCTGTGAGGCCCCACACCACTGGTTCAGCTTCCATGCAGCCAGTGCAGATGCTTTAGCTGTACATGAGTCCACACCGGCAGCATGGGGAACTCGCAAAAGTTACCCTTATTTACTGTTATTTCCTGCTGAGCAACTGTTGATCATTATTCATTAATTCATCAACAAGGACATATTTACACATCAACTGCATGTGCACATGACATCCACTATTGACAAGAAAAATGGAATAAACAGCATCCACTGACTGTAGCAAAAATTACAAAAATTAATTGATACATTGGATGGTTTGCAGTCAATAATTTCAAATCAAGGGTTCAGATAACAGCTGTAAACCATTCAAGAATGCTCACCACGTAAGACATTATTTGAACTCTTTATTGAGATTACTGCCTGTAATTATTCCAAGTTGTCCACTATTCCCTTTTTAAATGATATCAAATCATGATACAAACACTTCTATAATATGATAAAATGCAATGTGAACTGGTGGAACATTTCCCAAAATAGCTTTCAAGAAAAACACAGAACAACTTCCCCAAAAGGGTTGGAAAAGAAAGATTTCCTTTGTGCACTCTCCGTAACATTAATCCATTTATATTGAATGGCTTTACAATTTCAATATACATGAATGACAGAGGACACCTTTCCCTTCCCCTGCATGTTTGTAAATCCATGGGGTGAAATTATTTAGCATTTACTGAATAAATACATAAGTAGAGTCAACTGCATTTGAAAGCATCAAACTGAAACACTTTGCAACATAAAGGGAAATGCTCATTCTCCACTTCAAACTGGATATTTTGGAACCCCAATGAAATCTATGAAGCTGCCAAGCAAATCACAACAAAAGGATCACAGTGAATTTTCCACTTCAGTGTTCCGAGCAAATGCTGACAGCACATATCAGGAAATTCTGCACCCCTGCTCATAATTTCCAATCAGAATTTCCTGATAGGCATTCCTGGCATCAAGAGCACTGAAGCGGAAAACCCTGGCCCCTATGTTTCTTACCATATTTTTATACACCTGTTAGAAATACTTCCCAAGAGCTTCCCTGTTGGCTTAGTTGATGAGTGTGCTGTGCAGGGTGGAAGGTTCCGGATCCAATCCCTGGTCTATGCTGGTCCACATGGAAGTAACTGATCTAAGCCAAGGTGGTTGTAGAAGTGGTACAATTGGCCTGAGAGGCTTGGACTAGGTAAGGGAAAAAAATATGAGTTCTCACTCATGATTGTTATCCAGTCACTGCTATTGGATATTGAATAAGAACAGGATAGGGCTCAGGCTTGATGACCCCCAAGGTCAAATAGCCCGACAACACTCACTGTAAAGGTTGCGCATGAAAATTAGCTATTTGGTTGAGGGCCGGCATCTGTGAAGCTAGAATTCAACATCTTCAAAGGAGATGAAGGGACACATTTCAGGAAAGAAAATAATACTTAACCAGAGCTCGGATAGACACATTAGCACTGATGCTTGTTTTCTCTAGGTCTTTGATACAAAAATAAATAAATCCTTTTCTGCAAGTCACACAGGGTTCGATGCACTACAAGATTCTATGGAATTTGCAGCATAAACAGACAATTGTGTCATGGGAAAATATGTAATTACTTTGAAAGAATTTACAGCTAAAATATTCACAAAGATGAAATAAGTACAGTGGATGAAGATGAAAAATATTTCAGTTTTTACATTATTTATCAACTGGAGGCATTGATTTATTAGGTATTAATGTCACCTTTAAAATAAATAGCAAAGCACTAGACATAGCAAAAGACTCTTATATATTGCTGTTCAGTTGTTGTACTACCTGTGGTATCAGTACAGACCCAAAGCTGTATGTGTGCTTTATTCTTAACTATATGTAAACCAAACCTGGGGAATGAAAATACAGGAAATCTTTCAACCATGAGAGGCTAGATACACAAAAACCCCATAAATAATGGTAAACTGAGATGCTACATGTTAGAATCTGTAAAGAGGCTTTCTTCAGGGTAAGTCTTGCATTTTTAGGTATCCCCCCACCTCCCCCCCACTACACACACACACACACACACACATCCAAGGTGGTTAAAGGCCTTTGCTAATGTCACTTTGAAAATGACTGTACCCTGGTGATAATTTTTCCTCTGTTTTCTTTCCTTCTTCAGAGAGAAACACTTAAATCCTGCTTGGTGTCTTCCCACAGTGACATAGCAGAAAGCCTGTGGGAGATCATGGCAGAAAACTACCAATCAGTCCAGGGCAGAGTGCTGATGCTGTCCTCTCACTAGCTGTATTTGTGTCAAGATACTCCATTTTTTTCTGCAAACCCTAAAATTTACAGTGACTCCAGTGGAATGACATGGTAACCATTCCTGTCCAGTTGTCCCATAAAATATATCATTGTATCATAGTACATACAGCATAGGAGGATTAGTCCCATTCCCCTGCTCTTTCCCCATAGCCCTATAAATATTTTTCCCTTCAAGTATTTATCCAATTTATCCAATGTCTACAAACTAAAGGTTTTGTAAAAATTGGAGTTGAGTGTAACTAAAGATGTGAAGGGAGCAAGAAAATAAATTGTATTTAAGTCATCCTGTAGGGAGTTTTTATAAATTTAAAAAATAATTTATTATCTGAGCTAGTCACATCATTGTTAGGGCTCGATAAACTACAAGCTTGAGTGCATGTGGCATACTGTTACCCTACCTACCCCACTTCATCAAGCACATCTCTTCATTAAGACCCACTGCCTGTGCCCTCGATACCTTGTCAATCCAACACTTTACCACACAACTACCTCTGCTTGGTCCAATGATCACTGACATTGTCAGTGGCTCCCTTTCTTCAGACTCTATCCCTCATGCTTCAAAGTTGCTGTCATCGCCCCCTTGACTCTTCTTACTGTACACTTTGCCCCTTGCCAACATCATCCATAGTTATAGGGTCAGCTTCCATACCTCTGCACCACCAACCTTGACTGGATAACTGCCACTGTGCTGTCCGATTGGTTGTCAAGTACCAAGTCATGGATGAGGAAGAATCTTCTTCAACTTAGCATCGGCAAGACAAAAGTCATCCTTTTCAGCTCCCATCAAACTCTCTAGCCTGTGATTCCATTTCCGCCTCTTCCCCTGCTTCTCATTCAGACTGAATCCAACATTGTACAACCTCTGTGTCCTGACTGACCGAGAGCAGAGCTTCAAACCTCACATGCTCTCCATCACCAAGATCACCTATTTCCATCTGCTCAGTATTGCCTGCCTTTGCTATTATCTCAGCTTCAATGCTGCTGAAACCATCATCCATGCCTTATTTTTTCAATGATCTCCTTGCTGACCACTTGAACTCATCATCTGCAATTCATCCAAATCTGTTGTCCACATACTATTCCACAGCCCAATTCCTCAATATCCTCACCAATATCTATTGGCTCCTCCCCCAATATATTGAATTCAAAATCATTGTCCTCGTTTGCAAGTACCTACCTTAACAACCTCATCTGGCTCTACATGCCAGTACATGCCTTCTGCTATTCCTACTGTAGTTTTCTTTATATCCCCTCTCCTCTGCTCCACCTTTGGTAGAAAAGCCTTCAGCCATCTTGGTCCGACACTGGAACATTCTCTACATTATTCCAGTTTGCTACCTCTGTTCTCTCCTTCAAAAGCCCACTCAAAACTTACCTCTTTGCCTATGTGTTTGGGCATCACCCCAGCAATTCTCTCATCTGATTCAACATCTGTTTTCATCTCTGTGAAGTGATTTGGGCCATGTGACTAACCTAAAGGTGCTATATTAATGCAAGTTGTTTCTGGACTATTTTTATTGAACCGAATATCTGAAGGTATATGAATTTATGGGGACCTCACAACATTGCTGCTGCATTTCTAAGAACGTGTTGCCCTGGAAAATTAAAATTTTTACATTAACAATGATGCATTATGCTTAATTTCAAGTACTTTATTACGATTATTTTTTTAGGACTGGATTTACCTCTGCTGTACTGCATGAAATCAAAACACAAAATCCAGGGAAATCAGGCAGTGAGGCCGACTGCAGCATCCCTGCCCCTACCAATGAAGCTCTCAATTTCTTCCCCCACACCAGCAGGGAAGGTGAGCAGGTGCCTCTTCACTACCCCACTGCATGTAAATGGTGGTGGGATCACGGCCTGGGCACCTGCCAATTTCCCTTACTTCCACCGCTACCACCACCGACCCTAGGAACCACCAAGAGATGCTGGGGCAGGCTCATTCAGAAGCCTAACATTAAGGTTTCCAACAGATCTGCAGGGTGCTTCAGCCTGTATATCAACCGCCTCCTGTTCTGGTGGTGCAGCGGGTGTCCCTCTGCAGCACCACTAGATTTTGCTACCTCACAGAAACATTCTCCTTCTTGGTGACAAAGGTCCTACCTTATGCAAGCTTGCCTTGCATAACTAATGACCTTCAATCAAAATTGGTCGTGGTCATGGCGGAGACAAGGCGGTGGGTGGAAATCCCACCCCGACCTGCCTCTGGCAGTGAATCTGCCCAGGAGAAAAATCCAGACCTTAATCTTTAAAAAAAAATGAAAAAACAAAATAACATTTGGATTTTCATCAGACCAACCAGACCATCGCTTCTCCAAAAGGTACCTCAACAGTCACTCTCCCACATCAACCCGTTGCCCCAGTCCACAGAAACACTATACTCTCTCTATACCCAACCAACTTCTCACACTTTCAGAATGACTCTCCTCCTCCCACCCTCCCAGTTCAAATGCACCTACTTCTCTCTCTCCCCCCCCCACCTCAATTGATTCTAGAACACCAACCAGGCCTTCATTAAATACTGACACACCAAACAGGTCTCCAGAAAATACTGACACACCAACCAAGCCTCCAATAAATACTGGCACACCAACCGGGTCTCCAGAAAATACTGACACACCAACCAAGCCTCCAATAAATCCTGACACACTAACCGGGTCTTCAGAAAATACTGACACTCCAACTGGGCCTCCAGTAAATACCGACACACCAACCAGGCCTCCATCAAATACTGACACACCAACAGGGCCTTCAGAAAATACTGATATGCCAACCAGGCCTCCATCAAATACTAATACATCAACTGGGCCTCCAAAAGGCTGACAGTCAGTGTGAAATGCATGTATAAACATTGATCACTGGAGGAAAAGGCTGTCATCTTTCCCAGCTGCTGGCAAAATGAACAATTCAGTTCGCCAATATAGGCCAGCAATACATTGACCTTCCCCAGTCATCAGAAAAGATTTGGCAGCCAGAAAATAAAGTCGCAAATAACTGCATTCTCTGATAGGAAAACATTGGCCCCAAAATTCCTGGGTACCCTATGCAGCAGAGGAAGTACAGCAGGGCAGGACCTATGCCCTCTGACATCCTACGTCAGAATTCGTTGGGTCAGCTAATTTCTTTAATGCTGACAGGGCAAGAGTCCCAATTCCCAATTCTCATCCTTATCTTCATGTGTACTTCATTTTAGCATTCCTCTGCAGCACTCTTGGTCCTATGAAGCGGTATCATAGGTCATGAGAGTAATGGATATCCTTGTCACCCAGCAACCATCTTGACCTGCTGGAACACTGGACTGGTGAAATATAAAAGCATCATGACAGCTCCCAGGATATCGGGAACTCATGTGCAAAAAGTTGAGCATATTGTCGCAAATGACCTGGAGTTGATATAAATATAGGTGTTAACATTTGAGGCTTGCAATGCCAAATGTTTGCAATCAATAGCCCTAGACATTGGGAAATCAGGTAATTCTGAAAAAAACTTATGGCCCGCAAAGTCCCCTGTCCCGGATCTCTGTCAAATTTTATAATTTGAGTTGCCGTGGCAAAGAGGGCAATGGTGACTCACCTTATAGGGGAATATTCAGTGAATTGATCCAGCAAAAGTTCCCTTTAGCTTCCTGGAATGGCAAAAGTCATGGAATGAGCTTGTCACATAAAAGTTGGTAAGTGTGGTCACTTTCTCTGCCATAGTCAGAGCTGTTCATCCTGTGGACCTTGGTTGTAGAACTGGCTGCAGCAATGAACAGAGTTCCTCCAAAGCTTCATGACTGAAGTGTAGCCTCCTGAAACTAGCTTCTGTGAAAGTTCTGGAAAATGTGCCTGGATTGATACATTCCGCTGGATGGGTACCGCTTGGATGGTCTGGTTCTCCTCTGATACTGCCTGATTAATCTGGCTTCCTTTACAGGATTCCCATTGTGAAACCCATTTTGCTACCTTCAGATACCTAGCACCCTGATTCTCTTTAAATTTAATGTTTTCTAAGGATAAATTTGTACACAGGGCAAATATTTTTCAAATATCTACAGTCAATTCCAAGACACAGCCAAACATGTCCACAGCTGTTTCTTCAGCAGTTTCCCTTTAAACACATACTTCCGCTTGATGAGCAGGTCCTGGCAAACCGAGGCTTTTAAATAGTGGCACACATTCACAAGGAGGCATGGGAAGGCAGAAGTAATGGAACTTTGGAAAGTGACATCATCCCATCTTAACTCTGTGATTTACATATAGCTGTCACTGAGGGCAGGTGCTTCTTGAGCACGGCCTGACACTGAATGGAATTTATGACAGGGTGCTTGTGGGGTGGAAACCCAACGGAGCTGGGCCTGCCCCAAATTCCTGCCCCCACAAAGATACAAATACTGACAACACCCTTTCTTAATCCAAGGGCCATTTTAAGCAATGGGGAAACTCTCAGCTAAGGCTAGATAGAACTTTATCCTAGTCAAACCTTTATAAACAATAACGGGGTCCATATTGTCAGTGTCAGTGAGAAATTGCAAACTGTGAGCGCAAGATTAAAATGTCACTAGGTAATAACTCTGCCCTTAGTAAGTGTGTATAAAGAGAGCATAAAGTTAGCAGACAAATTACAGAGAAATATGAGAAGAGGTTATTGGTGTTTTTCAATGGAAGTGAGAGTTCACATTTGACCCTCTATTCAGATATAATGGGAAACATTTATGTTTATTTGTGGCAAAATAAATGTGTCAACTCCTGAATTTTCAATGTTTCTTTACTACCTGCCAAGCACAAAATGGTTGAAATAGTTTTTGATTCCTTCCCCAGTTTCATATCTACCCATGGAGGTTTGACCTATAGAGACTGGTGGCAACTAGGAGTTATGTAAGTTTAATATAACAAATAACAATAATAAAATACATAACACATTATATTCACAAGGATGAGGTAACATAAAGGATTGATGAGGGCAATGCAGTTAATGTTGTGTATACGGACTTTTAAAAGGCATTTGATAAAGTGTCGCATAATAGGCTTGTCAGCAAAATTGAAGCCCATGAAATAAAAGGGGCAGTGGCAGCATGGATACAAAATTGGCTAAGAGACAGGAAACATAGTATTGGTGAACGGTTGCTTTTTGGACTGGAGGAAGGTATATAGTGGTGTTCCCCAGGGGTCGGTACTCGGACCACTGCCTTTTTTATATATATATTAATGACTTGGACTTGGGTGTACAGGGCACAATTTCAAAATTTGCAGATGACACAAAACTTGGAAGTGTAGTAAACAGTGAGGAGGATAGTAATAGACTTCAAGAAGACATAGACAAGCTGGTGGAATGGGTGGACACATGGCAGATGAAATTTAACACAGAGAAGTGCAAAGTGATACATTTTGGCAGGAAGAATGAGGAGAGGCAATATAAACTAAATGGTACAATTCTAAAGCGGGTGCAGGAACAGAGACCTGGGGGTATATATGCACGAATCTTTGAAGGTGGCAGGACAGGTTGAGAAAGCGGTTTTAAAAAGCATAGGGGATCCTGGGCTTTATAAATAGATTGTAAACAATTTTACAACACCAAGTTATAGTCCAACGATTTTATTTTTAATCCCACAAGCTTTCGGGGGCTTTCCCCTTCCTCAGGCGGTGTGGAAATAGAGGCATAGAGTACAAAAACAAGTATAAATAGAGGCATAGAGTACAAAAACAAGTATAAATAGAGGCATAGAGTACAAAAACAAGGAAGTTATGTTGAACCTTTATAAAACACTGGTTCGGCCACAACTGGAGTAGTGTGTCCAATTCTGGACACCGCACTTTAGGAAGGATGTGAAGGCCTTAGAGAGTGTGCAGAAAAGATTTACTAGAATGGTTCCAGGGATGAGGGACTAGTTACGTGGATAGACTGGAGAAGCTGGGGTTGTTCTCCTTAGAGCAGAGAAGGTGAAGAGGAGATTTGATAGAAGTGTTCAAAATCATGAAGGGTTTACATAAAGTAAATAAAGAGAAACTGTTCCCATTGGTGGAAGGGGCGAGAACCAGAGGACATAGAATTAAGGTGATTGGCAAAAGAACCAAAAGCGATATGAGGAGAAACTTTTTTACGCAGTGAGTATTTAGGATCTGGAATACACTACCTGAGGGGGTGGTGGAAGCAGATTCAATTGTGGCTTTCAAAAAGGAATTGGATAAATAGTTGAAGGGAAAAAAGTTGCAGGGCTACAGGGAAAGAGCAGGGGAATGGGACTAACTGGAATGCACTTACAAAGAGCCAGCACGAGCTCAATGAGCTGAATGGCGTCCTTCTGTGCTATACCCATTCTATGATACCAGAACTGACAGGATATATTGATCAGGAAAGGCTGGGGTTCTTTTCTATAGAAAAGAGAAGGCTGAGGGGTGACCTGATAGAGGTCTTTAAGATAATGAAAGGGTTTGATAGGGTAGACATACAGAAAATGTTTCTACTTGTGGGGGAGTCCAAAGCTAGAGGTCATAAATATAAAATAGTTGCTAATGAATCCAATAGGGAATTCAGGAGAAACTTCTTCACCCAAAGAGTGGTAAGAATGTAGAACGCTCTACCACAAGGAATAGGTGAGGCAAATGGCATAGGTACATTTAAGGGGAAGCTAGATAAGCACATGAGGGATAAAGGAATAGAAGGGTATGATGATAGAGTTAGATGAAGTAGGGAGGGAGGAGGCTCGTGTGGAGCATAAATGCCGCATAGACCAGTTAGGCCAAATGGCCTTGTTTCTGTGCTGTAGTTTCGATGTAACTCAATATATTTACCTCCACAGAGCAATTTAACTCACAAATGTTTGTTAGAAACTACTCACTTCTTTCCACAAGCAGATATTTGGTAACACAGTCCTGTCAAGATTCCCAAACTCAAACAATGTGGGTCAGTAGTCAGTATCAGTACGTTCTATATTGAAATGACCCATTCTGTACCCAAGTAGGGCACTGGATCATAATCAGAGGCCCAGGAAACCAGTCAGCAGGAAGCTCTTTATAACTTCAAACAAGGAGAAAGTTTATGTCAATTGGCAAGTCCAGTGGTATTTCTCCCAGCATGCAAATGGGTCACTACACCCCTGGGCTACCTACAATCTATATTGTGCATTCTTAGAGCTTAAAAACATAAATTGCCATAAATCTCTAAGTTAAAGAACGAAGCAAAGGGCAAGATTTTCTGTAAGATATGTCTGTCACTTCTGTGTAAAGGTATATTTTACTGTAATAACAGTCTGCGGAATCCACCTTTAAGATGAAATATGGGATTTAAAACTAGGAATCAATGTTGTTAAAGATTAACTGAAAAATGGGAGTAAGACTTTACTTGTAAATTTGAAACTCGCAGATCCGATTTAAATGATTATGTGTAGCAAATATTGTAAAGCTTTTCTAAATATTTTTCTAATGTCTTGTGGCATAGTTCCAAGCAGTGTCTCCTGGTAGTGTTCAGTGCCTTTCTTTTTACTGTTTAAACAAAACCAGTATCTCATTTGTACTTTATGAATGTTTATAGTTCTGAAATGGACCAAAAGTGAAGAATTTTTGCTTTTCTATGATTAGAAGCACTTGTCGTAGGTCATTCATTCTCCTGTATTTTAATTCCCCTGGCAACAGTTAGATTTAGTTCAGCCACATAAAATAGCAGCTGATAAAGGCAGAGCAGCCACTGGTGATTAATAGCTGAGGATGTAATGCTTGACTGCACATTAAAAATTTAAACAGTTTAAGAAATAATTAGTATTGTACTTGTGGTTAACCAATCTTTTTCAAATAAATAATTTGAAGATGTCCTTCTAATTTCGTTTACAAGAATTTTTAAATAACATGCACCCAGATCCTACAACAGAAACTTCACATGCTTGCAAAAACTCACCCATTAAGCTAAAGCAAAGACCGAGGGCCAATATAAACACTATAATAAAACAACAGACAATGCCAGTTGGGTAATGTGGATGATGTTTTCACTTTGCTCCTCCATTAGATTACTTGGATAATAAGATGGCTTTAAGGTATGTTGCAGGACACTTTATGATGGTGTCATTACACAACTGATCGCATTTGCCATTGTGCTAGCAATGGACAGAATCTTTAAGCAGAGGTATGCAGAGGGCAAAATTAAAAATAAGGGCGACATGCTGGCAAAGCTCTCTGGAGCTCCAACGTACTATGCCATAGAATGGTAGAACATTCGTTAACACCCATAAGTTTTGCATATGCCCAGTGCACCAAGGGTAGGTGTCCAATGGAGACTAAATGCTACGCCACAGGAAGGGAAAGAAAATCAGGCAGTCGGCTTGGTGACTATTGTACAGCTCCAAGGAGCTGGCAGGCAGTGGAGAGTAGGTCTCCAACCTGCACCTTCAACCTGGGAAGGTGTGAGGCATGAGGGGAAACAGGAAAAAGGTAACTACATTTTGAAAAAATATGTAATGAATTAATATCAGTGAGATTTGACAACAGTGAAAGCAAACTACCACATCAATGTTGATTCAGCAATGGGTCTCATCATTAGTAACAATTAGGAATTAGCTTATCAAATATAGCTTTGATTAATGGAAACGTTTTCAAGTTTGGATTTTTTTTTAAATGGGAAAAACTTTTGAAATTTAGGCACTGTTGTTTTGTAGGCAAACATAACAGCTAATTTGCACACAAACAGCAATGCGATGAATGACCAATTAATTTATTTTAGTGCTATTGGTTGAAGGATAAATATTAGTCAGAACATGAAGAGAATTTCTTGATTTTCGTCGTAAAGGACCATAGGATTTTCTATATCCACATAAACAGACAGAAATGGCTTTGGCTTAACATCTCACTGAAAGACAGCACCTCCAACAATGCAACATTCCCTCGGTGCTGCACTGGAGTGCCAGCGTAGATTTTGTGCTCAAGTCCTGGAGTGGGGCTTGATCCCACAACCTTCTGACACAGAGGCGAGAGTGCTACTACTTGATATGTATGGTACTTGCATATTGTTAACTGAAAACTAGATGGTCCCCTGATGGGCGTAAGCACATTGTAGCAATTACATTCCATGATCTCACTTAGTATCATAGTAAGTACAGCACAAGAGGAGGCCGTTCAGCCCATCATGCCTGTGCCGGCTCTTTGAAAGAGCTATCCAATTAGTCCCATTCCCCTGCTCTTTCCTGATAGCCCTGTAATTTTTTTCCCTTCAAATATTTATCCAATTCCCTTTTGAAAGTTACTATTGAATCTGCTTCCACCACCCTTTCAGGTAGTGCATTCCAGATCATTACAACTTGCTGCGTAAAAAAATGTTTCCTCATGTTGCCTCTGGTTCTTTTGCTGATCACCTTAAATCTGTGTCCTCTGGTAACTGATCTTTCTTCCACTGGAAACAGTTTCTCCTTATTTACTCTATCAAAACCATTCATGATCTTGAACAACTCTATCAAATCTCCCCTTATCCTTCTCTGTTCTAAGGAGAACAACCCCAGCTTCTCCAGTCTCTCCACATAACTGAAGTCCCTCATCCCTGGCACCATTCTAGCAAATCTCTTCTGCACCCTCTCTAAAGCCTTGACCTCCCCCCTAAAGTGTGGTGCCCAAAATTGAACACAATACTCCAATTGAGGCCTAACCAGTGTTTTATAAAGATTTAGCATGACTTCCTTGCTTTTTTGTACTCTATGCCTCTATTAATAAAGCCCAGGATCCCATATGCTTTTTTAACAGCCTTCTCAACTTGTGCTGCCACCTTCAAAGATTTGTGTATGTGCACCCCCAGGTCTCTCTGTTCCTGCACCCCCTTTAAAATTGTACCATTTAGTTTATATTGCATCTCCTCATTCTTCCTGCCAAACTGTATCACTTCACACTTCTATGCGTTAAATTTCATCTGCCATGTGTCTGCCCATTTCACCAGTCTGTCTATGTCCTCCTGACATCTGTTACTATCCTTCACATTGTTTACTACATTTCCAAGTTTTGTATCATCTGCAAACTTTAAAATTTTACCCTCCATACCCAAGTCCAGGTCATTAATATATATCAAATAGAGCAGTGGTCCTAATACTGACCCCTAGAGGACATCACTGTATACATCCCTCCAGTCTGAAGAATAACCATTCACAACTCTCAGCTTTCCATCCCCGAGCCAATCTTGTATCCAAGCTGCCACTGTCGCTTTAATCCCATGGGCTTTAATTTTGCTAACAAGTCTATTATGTGGTACTTTATCAAATGCCTTTTGAAAGTCCATATACACAACATCAACCGCACTACCCTCATCAACCCTCTCCGTTACTTCATCAAAGAACTTAATCAAATTAGTCAAACATGATTTTCCTTTAACAAATCCATACTGACTTTCATTTATTATCCCATACTTTTCGAAATGCCAATTAATTTTATCCCAGATTATTGTCTTTAAAAGTTTCCCCACCACCGACGCTAGGCTAACTGGCCTGTAATTGCCTGGTTTATCCCTCTCCCCATTTTTGAACAGAGGTGTAACATTTGCCATCCTCCAGTCCTCCAACATTGTCCCCATATCTAAGAATATATCGCCATTCCTTCATCATCACTGGGTCAAAATCCTGAAACTTCCTACCTAACAGCAATGTGGGAGAACCTTCACCACACGGACTGCAGTGGTTCAAGAAGGCGGCTCACCACCACCTTCTCAAGGGCAATTAGGGATGGGCAATAAATGCTGGCCTTGCCAGCTATGCCCACATCCCATGAACAAATAAAAATAAAGCCATGCCCTTTGCCTCCACATGAAGATCTCCTTTTTGATCCCTAATTGGTCCCTCCCTTCCTTTGACTACCCTTTTACTATTTATATGTTTATAAAAGTCTTTTGGGTTCCCTTTTATGTTAGCCACTAATATATTCTCATATTATCTCTTTGCCCCTCTTATTGCCTTTTTAAGATTTCCTCTGTACTTTCTATATTCAGCCTGGTTCTCTATTGTATTATGAACTTGTAATGTTTTTGTTATTCTTTGATAGAATATTCTAGAGGATCTGGAAATAAAAGCAGTTAGTTATTACCACATCTATTTGATTGTTTATTTGGACATAACAGTGGCGACAAGAATAAAGGACAACACATTGTTAAAATGATTGAATATTGGACATCTTTTTACTTAGGTAGTGGTGTTTCTTGTCACGTAATTTTTTTAAAATGTCATGTCAGCATTAGTTGGAAAATTCAGAGAGTATCGAATGGGGTCACGCTGGAGTGAATATGTCCAGTAGACACAGGTCCTATCCAACAGATACAATGCACTTTCTACCTGTAAGAATAAGGATGCAGGTTGCGGGGAGGACAGCCAGAATGCTAACCATGGCACTGTGGAGCAGGAGACAATCCAAGGCGGAGCGGAGCAGAATAGAAAGGTTGCAGTCATAGGGAATTCTATAATTAGGGGGATAGATAGCATCCTCTACAGTCGCGACCGGGAGTCCAGGAGGGTGAGTTGCTTACTTGATGCAAGAGTAAAGGATAATCTCGGAGCAACTGGAGAGGAAATGGAAAGGGAGGGGGGAAATCCAGTTGTCATGGTCCATGTTGGGACCAATGACATAGGGAAGAAAAAGGAGGAGGTCCTGTAATTGCATATCACAAGTTAGGAACTAAATTAAAAAGCAGGATTTCATGAGTGGTAATCTCGGGATTACTATCCGAGCCATGTGCTAATTGGCATAGGGATAAACAGATCAGGAAGGTGAATGTGTGGCTGAAAGACTGGTGTGGGAGGAAGGGGTTCCATTTCATGGGACATTGTCACTAGTATTGGGACAGGAAGGAGCTGTACCGTTGTGATGGGCTCCACCTGAACTGGAATGGGACCAGTGTCCTAGTGGAAAGGATAAATAGGGCTGTGAACAGGACTTTAAACTAGTAAGACGGGGAGAAGGATCTGGGGAAGATAATATAAGTCGGAAGAAAAAAGTAATAGGAAATGAGATCAAAGGTCAGACCAAGTTAAGGAATAAGGATAACATAAACGATCAGGGAACAAATACAGTTATAGAACATAAGTGCAAAATGACTGTTAAAAACAAAGGGAGGGGAACAACTACTAAAAACAAATTAAATTGCCTGAACAGCAATGTGCACAGCAACCGAAACAAAACGGGGGAACTGGAGGCAATTATTCATAGCGAGGAGCCAGATGTGGTGGGGATAACTGAAACATGGCTACATAAGGAACAGGATTGGCTGTTAAATATTGCAGGATATAATGTATTTAGAAAAGATATAGAAGGAAGAAGGGGTGGGGGGTAGCTGTACTAATTAGAGACAACATAATGGCAATAGAAAAAAGAGAAATAAGTAACATTAAGATAAAAACAGAATCCATATGGATTGAGACAAAGGATAAGAACGGATCAATCATGTTAATAGGTATATTCTACAGACCACCAAATAGTGGAAGGGAAATGGAGGATGAAATATGCAGATAAATCTATGAAATGAGTAAAACACAAGTACATAGACAATAAAGGAGAGGATGACAAAACGCAATGTGAAGAGATTAGGAAAGAAGACAAAAAAACAATTAGGAAAGCAAAGAGGAACTACAAGATTAAATTATCAAATAATAATCATGGGAGATTTCAACCACCCCCAAATAAACTGGCAAGAAGTAGGGAAAATAGAAAAGGAAATAGAGTTTTTATGGTGCATACATGGCTCCTTTCTTACCCAGTATGCGAGAAGCCCAACAAGAGAGGAATCATTGCTGGATCTAATAATAGGAAGCGAACCAGAATAGCTAAGAGAAGTAAGCGTAGGGGAACATCGAGGCAATAGTGATCATAACGTAATAAGGTTTAAAATAATGATTGAGAAAGACATAAGTAAAACAAAGACTAATGTAATAGATTGGAAAAAAGCTAATTTTGAGGGAGTGAGAATGGAACTAGGATAGGTAAACTGGAAAAAAAATTCACCAACAAAGAAATAGAATGGCAGTGGATAATATTTAAAATGTTGATCAATAGAGTTCAGGAGAAATATATTCCTCTAAAAAGCAAGAACAAACTAACCAATAATGAAACACCATGGATGAATAAATAGATAAGGGTAAAATGAAAACTAAAGAAAAAGGTATACACTAAGTGCATAGACAATAAAGGAGAGGATGACAAAAGGCAATGTGAAGAGATTAGGAAAGAAGTCAAAAAAACAATTAGGAAAGCAAAGAGGAACTACAAGATTAAATTATCAAGGAATATAAAATGAAATAGTAAAATATTCTACAGACACATAAATAACAAAAGAAAAGTCAGAATAGGGATAGGGCCATTAAGGGATGCACAAGATAAACTCACAGGTAACAACAGCGAAATGGCAGAAATATTGAACAGTTACTTTGCCTCCGTATTTACCAGGGAGACTAACAAGGTGGGCAGCTCATAAGAAGAGGTTGAAAAAGATATTAAAACATTTAAAATAGAAAGGGGGGAGGTAATTGATAAACTAACTAAGCTTAGGGAGGATAAAACCCCTGGTCCAGATGGATTACATCCACAAATATTAGAAGAAGTTAGGGAGGAGCTAACAGAGGCACTATTACATATATATAAAAAATCACTAGAAAAGGGAATAGCGCCAGAGGACTGGCGGACAGCTAATTTATTCCTATACTTAAAAAGGGAGATAGGCCAAGTCCAGGGAACTATAGACCAGTTAGCTTAACATCGGTGGTGGGGAAGATAAAGGAATCTTTACTCAAAGATGTAATAAAAAGACATCCTGAGAACAAAAATATAATAAAGAATAATCAGCACGGATTTCAGAAGGGAAAGTCATGCTTGATCAACCTTATTGAGTTCTTTGAAGAAGTAACAGAAAGAATAGACAATGGTAATGCAGTAGATGTAATATATTTGGATTTTTAAAAGGCCTTTGATAAGGTACCGCAGTGTAGACTCATGGCTAAGGTCAGAGCATGTGGAGTCAGAGGACAGGTAGCAGAATGGATAGCAAGTTGGCTACAAAACAGAAAATGGAGAGTAGGGGTTAAGGGTAGCTACTCAGACTGGCAAAAAGTGGGAAGCGGTGTTCCACAGGGATTGGTACTGGGACCACAGTTGTTCACAATTTACATTAATGATTTGGATTTGGGAATCGGAAGTACAATTTCAAAATTTGAGGACAACAGCAAATTGGGGGGTGTAGTTAATACAAAGGAGGAATGCGTCAAAGTGCAACAGGACATTAATAAACTTGCAGAATGGGCGTGTAATTGGCAAATGAATTTCAATATTGATAAGTGTGAGGTGGTGCATTTTGATAGGAAGAATAAGGAGACCACATACTGCTTGGATAACTGGATAGAGAAGCAAAGGGATCTAGGGGTACAGATACACAAATCACTAAAAGTGTCAACGCAGGTTAATAAGGTCATAAAAAAGGTATGATGTGGAGATGCCGGTGATGGACTGGGGTGGACAAATGTAAGGAATCTTACAACACCAGGTTATAGTCCAACAGTTTTATTTGAAACTCACAAGCTTTCGGAGCTTACCTCCTTCGTCAGGTGAGTGAGGGGTTCTAAAAACGGATAGCATATATTCGGGGAAGCGTTCTCCAAGGCGGCCTTCGAGACACACGACAACGCAAAATCGTCGAACAGAAATTGATAGCTAAGTTCCGCACCCATGAGGATGGCCTCAACCGGGATCTTGGGTTCATGTCACGCTACACGTAACCCCACCAGCGAAAAAAAGTTATCTGTTTTTAACACAACGGGTCATTCTCTGTCTTTCTCTTCCTTTCGGATGTTTCTCTCCCTCTCTCTCTCTCTGTTTTGTGTTCTGGCCGTTTGTGCACTCGGTGGTCCTGTAGGTAACATCACTCTGTCTGAACACTTTGATTGCCTTGACAACGGGCAGTTGGAAAGATTATCTGTAATCACCAGGTATTGTTCTCTGAATATAAATGCGGTAACCTTCCATGGAATCCCACACTCGCTCACCTGACGAAGGAGAAAGCCTCCGAAAGCTTGTGATTTTCAAATAAAACAGTTGGACTATAACCTGGTGTTGTAAGATTCCTTACATTTGTCAACCCCAGTCCATCACCGGCATCACCACATCATAGCATATATTAGGCTAGGAGACGATCACAGCAATCAAAGGTGTTGTTGGTGTTCAGACAGGTTAGCCACGGAAAACATTACATCCCAGTATACTGAATACACAATGGGTCAGATTACAAAGACAGAGAGAGAAAGAGACCCAAAAGGCAGAGAGAGAGAGAGAATGTCCAGTTGTATTAAAAACAGATAACATTTTTTTTTTCCGCTGGTGGGGTTACGAGTAGCGTGACATGAACCCAAGATCCCGGTTGAGGCCGTCCTCATGGGTGCGGAACTTGGCTATCAATTTCTGCTCGACGATTTTGCGTTGTCGTGTGTCTCGAAGGCCGCCTTGGAGAACGCTTACCCGAAGATCGGTGGCTGAATGTCCTTGACTGCTGAAGTGTTCCCCGACTGGGAGGGAACCCTCCTGTCTGGCGATTGTTGCACGGTGTCCGTTCATCCGTTGTCGCAGTGTCTGCATGGTCTCGCCAATGAACCATGCTCCGGGGCATCCTTTCCTGCAACGTATGAGGTAGACAACGTTGGCCGAGTCACAGGAGTATGAAGCATGTACCTGGTGGGTGGTGTACTCTCGTGTGATGGTGGTATCTGTGTCGATGATCTGGCATGTCTTGCAGAGGTTACCGTGGCAGGGTTGTGTGGTGTCGTGGACGCTGTTCTCCTGAAAGCTGGGTAATTTGCTGCGAACGATGGTCTGTTTGAGGTTGGGTGGCTGTTTGAAGATGAGTAGTAGAGGCGTGGGGATGGCCTTAGCGAGGTGCTCATCGTCATCGATGACATGTTGAAGGCTGCGGAGAACATGGCGTAGTTTCTCCGCTCCGGGGAAGTACTGGACGACGAAGGGTACTCTGTTGGTTGCGTCCCGTGTTTGTCTTCTGAGGAGGTCTATACAACACCAGGTTATAGTCCAACAGTTTTATTTGAAAATCACAAGCTTTCGGAGCTTACCTCCTTCATCAGGTGAGTGAGGGGTTCTAAAAACACATAGCATATATTCAGCTGGGAGACGATCAAAGCAATCAAAGGTGTCGTTGGTGTTCAGACTATAACCTGGTGTTGTATAGACCTCCTCAGAAGACAAACACGGGACGCAACCAACAGAGTACCCTTCGTCGTCCAGTACTTCCCCGGAGCGGAGAAACTACGCCATGTTCTCCGCAGCCTTCAACATGTCATCGATGACGATGAGCACCTCGCTAAGGCCATCCCCACGCCTCTACTACTCATCTTCAAACAGCCACCCAACCTCAAACAGACCATCGTTCGCAGCAAATTACCCAGCTTTCAGGAGAACTGCCTTTCGGGTCTCTTTCTCTCTCTGTCTTTGTAATCTGAACCATTGTGTATTCAGTATACTGGGATGTAATGTTTTCCGTGCCTAACCTGTCTGAACACCAACGACACCTTTGATTGCTTTGATCGTCTCCCAGCTGAATATATGCTATGTGTTTTTAGAACCCCTCACTCACCTGATGAAGGAGGTAAGCTCCGAAAGCTTGTGATTTTCAAATAAAACTGTTGGACTATAACCTGGTGTTGTATAGACCTCCTCAGAAGACAAACACGGGACGCAACCAACAGAGTACCCTTCGTCGTCCAGTACTTCCCCGGAGCGGAGAAACTACGCCATGTTCTCCGCAGCCTTCAACATGTCATCGATGACGATGAGCACCTCGCTAAGGCCATCCCCACGCCTCTACTACTCATCTTCAAACAGCCACCCAACCTCAAACAGACCATCGTTCGCAGCAAATTACCCAGCTTTCAGGAGAACAGCGTCCACGACACCACACAACCCTGCCACGGTAACCTCTGCAAGACATGCCAGATCATCGACACAGATACCACCATCACACGAGAGTACACCACCCACCAGGTACATGCTTCATACTCCTGTGACTCGGCCAACGTTGCTGTGGCCCGTCGGAACTGTCGATCGACGAGTCGAGCGTCATATCCCGTTCTTACGAGGACGTCTTTCAGCGTCTGTAGGTGTCCATCGCGTTCTTCCTCGTCTGAGCAGATCCTGTGTATTCTCAGGGCCTGTCCATAGGGGATGGCCTCTTTGACGTGGTTAGGGTGGAAGCTGGAAAAGTGGAGCATCGTGAGGTTGTCCGTGGGCTTGCGGTAGAGTGGGTGCTGAGTTTTTGGCATCCTGAAACCCATCGTACAGGGAACCCCCAGCTTCTGTCGCGACACTACAGACTTCCTACAAAAACTCAGCACCCACGGACCAGTTGAACCAGGAACACTTCTCACCACGATGGACGTCTCGGCACTCTACACCAGTATCCCCCACGATGACAGCATCGCTGCAACAGCCTCAGTGCTCAACACCAACAACGGCCAATCTCCAGACGCCATCCTACAACTCATCCGCTTCATCCTGGATCACAATGTCTTCACCTTCGAAAACCAGTTCTTTACCCAAACACATGGAACAGCCATGGGGACCAAATTCGCACCCCAATACACCAACATTTTCATGCACAAGTTCGAGCACGACTTCACCACTGCATAAGACCTCCAACCAACGCTATACACCAGATACATCGACGACATTTTCTTCCCATGGACCCACGGCGAAGAATCACTGAAGAGACTACACGATAACATCAACAAGTTCCATCCCACCATCAAACTCACCATGGACTACTTCTCAGAATCGGTTTCTTTCTTGGACACACGAATCTCCATCAAAGACGGGCACCTCAGCACCTCACTTTACCGCAAGCCCACAGACAACCTCACGATGCTCTGGCCAACTGGACATTCTCTCTCTCTCTCACTGCCTTTCGGGTCTCTTTCTCTCTCTGTCTTTGTAATCTGAACCATTGTGTATTCAGTATACTGGGATGTAATGTTTTCCGTGCCTAACCTGTCTGAACACCAACGACACCTTTGATTGCTTTGATCGTCTCCCAGCTGAATATATGCTATGTGTTTTTAGAACCCCTCACTCACCTGATGAAGGAGGTAAGCTCCGAAAGCTTGTGATTTTCAAATAAAACTGTTGGACTATAACCTGGTGTTGTAAGATTCCTTACATAAAAAAGGTAAATCAAGCACTAGGGTTCATTTCTGGAGGGAAAGAATTGAAAAGCAAAGAAGTTGTGTTAAACTTGTAAATAACCTTGGTTAGACCCACTTGGAGTATTGTGGACAGTTGTGGACTCCATATTATAGAAAGGATATAGAGGCATCGGAAAAAGCGCAAAAAAGATTCACAAGGATGATACCAGAACTGAAAGGGTATCCTTAACAGGAAAGGCTGAACAGGCTGAGGCTCTTTTCTCTAGAAAAGAGACGACTGAGGGGTGACCTGATTGAGGTCTTTAAGATAATGAAAGGGTTTGATAGGGTAGACGTACAGAAAATGTTTCCACTTGTGGGGGAGTCCAAAACTAGAGGTCATAAATATAAAATAGTCGCTAATAAATCCAATAGGGAATTCAGGAGAAACTTCTTTATCCAAAGAGTGGTAAGAATGTGGAACGTGGAATGTGGAACCTGCTCACCGATGCTCAGTTTGGGTTCCGCAAGGACCACTCGGCTCCAGACCTCATTACAGCCTTGGTCCAAACATGGACAAAAGAGCTGAATCCCAGAGGTGAGGTGAGAGTGACTGCCCTTGACATCAAGGCAGCATTTGACCGAGTGTGGGACCAAGGAGCCCTAGTGAAATTGAAGTCAACGGGAATCAAGGGGAAAACTCTCCAGTGGCTGGAGTCATACTTAGCACAAAGGAAGATGGTAGTGGTTGTTGGAGGCCAATCATCTCAGCCCCAGGGCATTGCTGCAGGAGTTCCTCAGGGCAGTGTCCGAGGCCCAATCATCTTCAGCTGCTTCATCAATGACCTTCCCTCCATCATAAGGCCAGTAATGGGGATGTTCGCTGATGAATGCACAGTGTTCAGTTCCATTCGCAACCCCTCAAATAATGAAGCAGTCCGTGCCCGCATGCACCAAGATCTGGGCAACATCAAGGATTGGGCTGATAAGTGGCAAGTAACATTCATGCCAGACAAGTGCCAGGTAATGACCACCTCCAACAAGAGAGAGTCTAACCACCTCCCCTTGACATTCAACGGCATTACCATCGCCGAATCCCCCACCATCAATATCCTGGGGGTCACCATTGACCAGAAACTTAACTGGACCAGCCATATAAATATTGTGGTTACAAGAGCAGGTCAGAGGCTGGGTATTCTGCGGCGAGTGTCTCACCTCCTGACTCCCGAAAGCCTTTCCACCATCTACAAGGCACAAGTCAGGAGTGTGATGGAATACTCTCCACTTGCCTGGATGAGTGCAGCTCCAACAACACTCAAGAAGCTCGACACCATCCAGGACAAAGTAGCCCGCTTGATTGGCACCCCATCCACCACCCTAAATATTCACTCCCTTCACCACCGGCGCACAGTGGCTGCAGTGTGTACCATTCACAGGATGCACTGCAGCAACTCACCAAGGCTTCTTTGAGAGCACCTCCCAAACCCGCGACCTCTACCACCTAGAAGGACAAGAGCAGCAGGTACATGGGAACAACACCACCTGCACGTTCCCCTCCAAGTCACACACCATCCCGACTTGGAAATATATCGCCGTTCCTTCGTCGTCGCTGGGTCAAAATCCTGGAACTCCTTTCCTAACAGCACTGTGGGAGTACCTTCACCACACGGACTGCAGCGGTTCAAGAAGGCGGCTCACCACCACCTTCTCAAGGGCAATTTGGGATGGGCAATAAATGCCGGCCTCGCCAGCAACACCCACATCCCATGAACGAATAAAAAAAAAGAGTAGTTGAGGCAAATAGCATAGATGCATTTAAGGAGAGGCTAGATAAGCACATGAGGGAGAAAGGAATACAAGGGTATGCTGATAGGTTTCGATGAAGTAGGGAGGGAGGAGGCTCGTGTGGAGCATAAACGCCGGCATAGACCATTTGGTCTAAATGGCCTGTTTCTGTGCTGTAGTTTCGATGTAACTCAATGTAATAGATGCCAAAAAGAGAGCAGTTTTGCTTACTTTATGCAAACCTGCAACATATACATTGATTAAGAATTTGATTGCACCAGTCCAGCCTACAAACAAAACAATTGAACCAAGTGGTCAAAGAACATCCGAGTCCGAAGACACTCGTTATCGCAGAAGGGTTCAAGTTTAACCAGAGAAAGCAAAAGGATGATAAAAATGTTTCTCAGCTTATGGTAGAACTGAGAAAACTGTCTGAAACATGTAACTTTGGTGCATTTCTCAACGATGCAATAACAGACAGCTTTGTCTGCAGTTTGACGGAAAAGTCGATACAGAGAAAATTGTTGGTAGAAGACAGACTCACGAGTGCTACAGCTCTCGAAATAGCACTTAGGATCCAGACTACTGCCAGGCATGCTAGTGAGTTACATGCCACAGGGTCCAACAACTCCAGCGCGAACAGAGTCAGTCAACCATGTTGGAGGTGTGATAACAATAAGCATCATCCAGATGGGTGTTTTTGTAAGAAGGTTAAATGTTATAACTGAATAGAAACAGAACATTTAGCTAAGTGTTGCCTGAAGCCAGTAGGTGCTGCTAGATTGGAGGCAGGGAGAAGCAAAGAAATTCCCAAGCCATATTGTAGCACTGTGAGGAAGCAACAGAAGAAAAGACAAAAATGCAGTATCCATTATGCCAATTCCAACAAGGAATCTGAGGAAGAAATCGCAAGACGGATGAAGAGATGTGTTTTCCTGTATATTCCATTACAACAAAGGGGCAACGTGAAATTGAGGTCCCTATCTGGATAGAAGGTATTAAATGTGAATTTGAATTGGACACTGGGGCTGTGGTAACTATTATGTTATCAAAAGTATATATCAGAAATTTGCCTTACATAAAAAAAATGTTTTATTGAAAAGTTATTCTGGATACCCACTGCTAGTCCTTAGAAAAATAAATGTCCAAGTAAAATATGAAAGTCAGACAAAACAGTTGTCTGTAACTATACTTCAGAGCAAAGGTCCCTCAATGATGGGCCTGAAGTTAAACTGAGCCAATATTAAGAAGATCACCACTCAAAGATCTGTGGGTGTACTCATGGAAGAGTACAAGTCCTTTATCAGTCCGAAACTTAGTACAGCAAAGGATATAAGTCACCATGTAGATCAACAGAGAGTTGTATATCCAAATTTGCAGATGATACTAAGTTAGAACACAAAATAAGTTGTGTAGATGGGAGCAGGAAGTTACAAATGGACATAGACAAATTAAATAAATGCTTCAGTTGGACTGGATCACAAAAAAGATTTAAATAAACTCAATTTCAGTTGGGGGGAAGCTAACATTTTCCAACATGGCAGACAGTACACTTTCTCACTGGAACTTCCCTGCTGAGAAAGCTAACAAAAATGTGCCAGAAATCATATGGTGACTATATATTAATAAGGTAGTTTTATATTTTTACTGACACAGCTGTTGACTGCTATGAGGCAATCACTGCTGAATTTATAAGTTTCTATTTGCATTTTATTTTGGGATTGAGACAGAAATAAATTTGGCCAGACCAAAGCACAGTAGGCATGCAAGTCTTTTTTAATAAAGGGTTTATCTAAAGTTTTTTTTTGCTCATCAAGGTGATTGATGTTAGGACTGGGGAAAAGAACTTTTTTTCCATTTAGTCACACAATCCCAGTATCAAGCACTCCCAGGTGAGGTATAGCAGATGGAGAGTAAGCCTCCCTCTGCTCTGCCCAATAAAGTGCCTTAACCCCAGCCTCAGAAGAACTCCCTCTATTCCAGTAGGGCAATTTTTTCCACTTTCCATCTTTGTGGCTTCTTTGAGTGAAAGCAAATCTATGATAAATTATGAGTTAACTATGGGCTTGTAATTTCTAGGAAGTGAGATGGGACTGTACAAACTAATTTCACATTGAACCCTTACTTGCAGCAGATAGAGGAGACTGTCACCCAAATAGTCTGAGTCAGATTTGAACCAAGATCATATATTTTCTCTGAGAATCATAGGAGCCATTTTGAAACCTCAGTAACGATAATCTTAACCTGGAACAATGCCAATATTGGACATTGTTCTTAATCTGCAGCGATGTCAATATTTAGTGGCCATGATCTTATTCTGGAGTGATGCCACATTCAACTGCTATGATCTAAATATGAAGTGATGCCAACATTTGATTACCAGAATCTTAATCTGGAGTGATGCCAACATTCATCTGCCATGACTTTAATCTGGTGTAATGTTAATATTCAGGTGCCATGATATTCACCTGGAATGATGCCAATATTTGGCTCCCATGAGCTTAATCAGGAGTGATGCTAACTTTAACATAGTAACTGATAAAAGCTCCTGAAAGCACTCAAGTTTTCATAGTTTTAGAACGAGAAGTCCTATGATTGCTTTGCCAGCGTGAGTGCTGGGTAGTGAGGTAATCGGGATTGGGGGAGGCACCTTTATTGACATGTAGAAAAGTCACCCGGTCTGGATGGGATGTATGCTAGGTTGCTGAGGGAAATAAGGGTGGAAGTTGCAGAGGCTCTGGTCACAATCTTCCAATCATCCATAGACATGGGAGTGGTGCCAGAGGACTGGTGGATTGCAAATGTTACATCCCTGTCCAAAAAAGGGGAGAGGGATAAACCCAGCAATTACAGGCCAATCAGCCTAACCTCAGTGGTGGGGAAACTTTTAGAGACATTAATCCAGGATAAAATGAATTGGCACTTAGAAAAATATGTGTTAATAAATGAAAGCCAGCACAGATTTGTTAAAGGTAAATCGTGTTTGACTAACTCGATTGAGTTCTTTGATGAAGTAACAGAGAGGGTCGATGAGGGTAGTGTGGTTGATGTGTATATGAACTTTCAAAAGGCATTTGTTAAAGTACCACCTAATAGACTTGTTAGCAAAATTGAAGCCCTTGGGATTAAAGGGGCAGTTGCTGCATAGAACCAAAATTGGCTAAGGGACAGAAAGCAAAGAGTAGTGGAGAATGGTTGTTTTTCAGACTGGAGAGAAGTGTGGGGTGTCTCCCAGGGGTCGGGACCACTGCTCTTTCTGATCATAGAATCATAGGAATTCATGGCACAGGAGGAGGCCATTTGGCCCATCGTGTCTGTGCCAGCCGAAGAAGAGCTATCCATCCTAATCCCAGCTCTTGGTCCGTAGCCCTGTAGGTTACAGCACTGCACATGCATATCCAAGTGCTTTTTAAGTGCGATGAGGGTTTCTGCCTCTATCACCCTTTCAGGCAGTGAGTTCCAGACCACCACCACCTTCTAGGTGAAAAGATTTCTCCTCAACTCTCCTCTAATCTTTCTACCAATTACTTTAGATCTATGCCCACTGGTTATTGATCTCTCTGCTAAGGGAAGTAGGTCCTTCCTATCCACTCTATCTAGGCCCCTCATAATTTTATACGCCTCAATTACATCTCCCCTCAGCCTCCTCTGTTCCAAAGAAAACAACCTCAGCATATCCAATCTTTCCTCATAGCTAAAATTCTCCAGTCCTGGCAACATCCACATAAATTTCCTCTGTACCCTCTCTAGTGCAATCACATCTTTCCTGTAATGTGAAGACCAGAGCTGTACGCAGTACTCTAGCTGTGGTCTAACTAGTGTTTTATACAGTTCTAGCATAACCTCCCTGCTCTTATATTCTATGCCTCGGCTAATAAAAGAAAGCATCCCGTATGCCTTCTTAACCACTTTATCAACCTGTCCTGCTACCTTCAGGGATCTGTGGACATGCACTCCAAGGTCCCTCTGTTCCCCTACACTTCTCAGTATCCTCCCATTTGTTGTGTATTACCTTGCCTTACTTGCCCTCCCCAAATGCATTACCTCACACTTCTCCGGATTGAATTCCATTTGCCACTTTTCTGCCCACCTGACCAGTCCATTGATACCTTCCTGCAAACGACAGCTTTCCTCCTCACTATCAACCACATGGGCAATTTTTGTATCATCTGTAAACTTCTTAATCATGGCCCCTACATTTAAATCTAAATCATTGATATATACCATGAAAAGCAAGGGACCTAGTACTGAGCCCTGCGGAACTCCACTGGAAACAGCCTTCCAGTCACAAAAACACCCATCGACCATTGCCCTTTGCTTCCTGCCACCAAGCCAATTTTGGATCCAACTTGCCACTTTCCTTTGGATCCCGTGGGCTTTTACTTTTCTGACCAGTCAGCCACATGGGGCCTTGTCAAAAGCCTTCCTAAAATCCACGTAGACTACATCAAACGCACTACCCTCATCGACCCCTCCTTATTGCCTCCTCAAAAAATTCAATCAAGTTAGTCAGAGCGACCTTCCCTTAACAAATCCTTGCTGACTGTCCTTGATTAATCCGTGCCTTTCTAAATGGCGATTTATACTGTCCCTCAGAATTTTTTGCAATAATTTGCCCACCACTGAGATTAGGCTGACTGGCCTGTAATTACTTGGTCTATCCCTTTCTCCCTTTTCAAACAACGGTCCTCCATTCCTCGGGCACCACCCCTGTAGCCAGAGAGGATTGGAAAATGATGGTCGGAGCCTCTGCCATTTTCTCCTTTGCTTCTCTTAACAGCCTGGGATAAATTTCATCCAGGCCTGGCGATTTATCTACTTTCAAAGATGCTAAACCACTTAATATTTCCTGTCTCACTATGTTTGTCCCATCCAATATTTCACACTCCTCTTCCTTAACTATAATGTCTGCAACGTCCCCCTCTTTTGAGAAGACAGACACAAAGTATTCATTAAGAAGCATACCACGTCTTCTGCCTCCACACACAGGTTACCTTTTTGGTCTCTAATAGGCCCTACTCTTTCCTTAGTTATCCTCTTGCTCTTTGTGTATTTATAAAATATCTTTTGGTTTTCTTTGATTTTACTTGCCAATATTTTTTCATGCCTTCTTTTTGCTTTCCTAATTTCCTTTTAAATTTCACCCCTGCACTTTCTATATTCCTCCAGGCTTTCTGCAGTATTGAGCTCTTGGTATCTGACATAAGCTTCCCTTGCTTTGCCTTATCCTAACCTGTATGCTCCTTGACATCCAGGGGGCTCTAGATTTGGGTGTCCCACCCTTTTTCTTTGTGGGAACATACTTGCTCTGAACCCTCACTATCTCCTCTTTGAATGCCTCCTATTGCTCTGACATTGATTTACCTTCAAGTAGCTGTTTCCACTCCACTTTTGCTAAATAACATCTCAGCTTAGTAAAATTGGCCTTTCCCCAGTTGAGAACTTTTATTCCTGATCAATCTTTGTCCTTTTCCATAACTATGCTAAATCTAACTGAATTATGATCACGACCACCAAAATGCTCTCCCATTGATACCCCTTCCACCTGCCCAGATTCATTCCCTAAAACTAAGTCCAGAACTGCCCCCTCTCTTGTTGGGCTTGCTACGTACTGGCTAAAAAAGTTCTCCTGAATGCATTTTAAGAATTCTGCACTCTCTATACCTTTTACATTGATTCTATCCCAGTTAATATTAGGGTAGTTGAAATCCCCTACTATTACTGCCCTATTATTTTTGCACTTCTCAGCAATTTGCCTACATATTTGTTCTTCTATCTCCCTCTGACTGTTTGGGGGTCTATTATACACTCCCAGCAGTGTTCTTCAGTTCCACCCATATGGCCTCATTTGATGATCCTTCTAACATATCATCCCTCCTCACAGTTGTAATTGTTTCTTTAGCCAATATTGCAAACCCCCCCTCCTTTTTTTATCCCCCTTCTCTATCTCTCTCTGATATATATTACTGACCTGGACTTGGGTATACAGGGCATAATTTCAAAGTTTGCAGATGACACAAAACTCAGGAATGTAGTAAACAGTGAGGAGGATAGTAACAGACTTCAGAAGGACATAGACAGATTGGTGAAATGGGCAGACACATGGCAGATGAAATTTAACGTTTAGAAGTGTGAAGTGATGTATTTTGATACGAAGAATGAGCAGAGGCAATATAAACTAAATGGCACAATTTTAAAGGGGGTGCAGGAACAGAGATACCTGGTGGTGTATCTTTGAAGGTGGTAGGACAAGTTGAGAAGGCTATTAAAAAGAAATACAGGATCCTTGGCTTTATAAATAGATGGTAGTCATGATGTGGAGATGCCGGTGATGGACTGGGGTTGACAATTGTAAACAATTTTACAACACCAAGTTATAGTCCAGCAATTTTATTTTAAATTCACAAGCTTTCGGAGGCTTCCTCCTTCCTCAGGTAAATGTACCTGAGGAAGGAGGAAGCCTCCTGAGGAAGGAGGAAGGAGGAAGCCTCCTGAGAAATGTACCTGAGGAAGGAGGAAGGAGGAAGCCTCCGAAAGCTTGTGAATTTAAAATAAAATTGCTGGACTATAACTTGGTGTTGTAAAATTGTTTACAATTTATAAATAGAGGCATTGAGTACAAAAGCAAGGAAGTTATGCTGAGCCTTTATAAAACACTAGTTAGGCCTCTACTGTGTCCAATTCTGTGCAGCACACTTTAGGAAGAATGTCAAGGACTTAGAGAGGGTACAGAGGAGATTTACCAGAATGGTACCAGGAATGAAAAACTTCAATTACGTGGAAGAACTAGAGAATCTGGGATTGTTCTCCTTAGAGCAGAGAAGGTTAAGGGGAGATTTGAAAAAGATGTTCAAAATCATGATGGGTTTTGATATAGTAAATAAAGAGAAACTGTTACCAGTGGCAGAAGGGTCAGTAGCCCAAAAATCACAGATTTAAGGTAATTGACAGAAGAACTAGAGGCGACATGAGGAAAACATTTTTCAATGTTGCAAGTTGCAAATTGCTATGATCCGAAATGCACTGCCTGAAAAGGTGGTGGAAGCAGATTCAATGGTAACTTTCAAAAGGGAATTGGATAAATACTTGAAGGGGAAAAATTTGCAGGGTTAATGGTGAAAGAGCAGGGGAGTGGGACTAATTGGATAGCTCTTTCAAAGAATCGGCACAGGCACAATGAGTTGCATGGCCTCCTTCTGTGCAGTATCATTCGATGATTCTATGTACCCAGCAGGTACATACGCCATAATAGGCACATCTTGGGAACCTTCTTGGAAGATGCGGCACAGGCCAGATCAGGGGTCATGTTTGCGGTAAACGCAGGTCCTACTCCCCCAAAAGCTTCCGTGGAAAATTACAACTGGCCAATCTCCGGCCCCTCTGCTGCACTCCCAGGATTGCGCCGGCAGAGTGGACAGATTTATGTCCATTCTAGTTTCTCATTTACATTTCGATCCTCCTCATCCAAATAGTATTTGGAAGATGAAGGGATGGGCTTCAATGTTATAGCCAGAATCACTCTTCGTTCTTTGATTTTGACATTTATCACCAAGTATATTGTAGTCAAACTTGTGATCTATGAGACAAGTCAAACTAGTCAGATGGATGCCGGGATCTTGACATAGGTGCAGATATCATTTTGAAGACCTGTTTATTAAGCTTTTTCACTTGTAATGGTAAATTTCAACAACATTCATGTGCAGACATGTCTCATCATTTATTCACCATTATATTTTCTCAATATCAATTCTGTCATAAAATATATAATTCCCTTTTTAGCTCTGAGTCCTGATTGGTAATTAATATTGATACTCAATGAAAAGAAAATAGAAATTATTCTTGCCCTCAGCACTGACATCCCTCACTTGGATAAGCATAAGCCTTTAATGAAGGTGAGGATTCTGAAGAAGAGGATACTTGGCACCTATGAAGTGGGTATGGCTGAAGCTCAAAAAACAAATAAGCCATGAAGACTTAATTTGACATTAGTATACAAATGGTAAGGAATAGGAAATCCTCATATTAGTTCAATTTTATCATTTTGGTTTCTAATTCAGTGGTATGTGATTATAAATGAGCAAGGACAATAACAACTTGCATTTATATAGCGCATTTAATGTAGTAAAACACCCCAAGGCGCTTCACAGGAGTGAAATCAGACAAAAATTGACACTGAGCCAAAGAAGGAGACATTAGAACAGATGACCAAAAGTTTGGTCAAAGAGGTGGGTTTTAAGGAGGGTCCTAAAAGAGGAGAGAGAGAGGTGGAGAGGCAGAGGTTTAGGAAGGGAATTCCAGAGCATAGGGCCTAGACAGCTGAAGGCACGGCTGCCAATGATGATGTGAAGGAAGGGGGGAGAATGGACAAGAGGCCAGAGTTGGAGGAATGCAGAGTTCTTACAGGGTTGTAGGGCTGGAGGAGGTTACGGAGATAGGGAGGGGCGAGGCCATGGAGGAGTTTGAACACGGGGGTGAGAATTTTAAAATGGAAGTGTCCGAGGACCAGGAGCCAATGTAGGTCAGTGAGCACAGGTTAATGGGTAAATGGGACCTAATGAGAGTTAGGATAAGGGCAGCAGAGTTTTTGGATGAGTTTAAGTTTATGGAGGGTGGAAGATGGGATGCCAGCCAGGAGAGCATTGGAATAGTCAAGTCTGGAGGTAACAAAAGCATAGGCAAGCAGCAGTCTTGCTACCTCCACCAGTGTACAGCTCCTTTCCCCCACTACAGGTTCAGAATCCAAGCCACTTGCCCAATTCAATTCCAGCCAAGTCACAGCAGTTGTTTATGACAATTTAATCACATCAGTCATAAACTATTATCATTCCATACCCATTGTTAGCAAAAGCAGACAGTAAAGTTTGGTACGATAGCAGATGCAGAAATATCTCTCCATGGTGCTGCTTGGAAGTGATAACAATACACTTTGTACAAAGCTGCCTCTCCTGAACCTGCTGCTCTTCATCATGAAGATCTAACATTAATCCTATGATCCATTCAAATCTGAGACAAAAGTAACCATCTACTCTCTTAAAAGGCATCCACTAATATAGTTGTTATGAGTCCTCATGAGCCAGTAAGCAATATGCAACACTATTCTTAATATATTTTTTTTTATTCGTTCACGGGATGTGGGCGTCGCTGGCAAGGCCGGCATTTATTGCCCATCCCTAATTGCCCTCGAGAAGGTGGTAGTGAGCCGCCCTCTTGAACCGCTGCAGTCCGTGTGGTGACGGTTCTCCCACAGTGCTGTTAGGAAGGGAGTTCCAGGATTTTGACCCAGCGACAATGAAGGAACGGCGATATATTTCCAAGTCGGGATGGTGTGTGACTTGGAGGGGAACGTGCAGGTGGTGTTGTTCCCATGCGCCTGCTGCCCTTGTCCTTCTAGGTGGTAGAGGTCGCAGGTTTGGGAGGTGCTGTCGAAGAAGCCTTGGCGAGTTGCTGCAGTGCATCCTGTGGATGGTGCACACTGCAGCCAAGTGCGCCAGTGGTGAAGGGAGTGAATGTTTAGGGTGGTGGATGGGGTGCCAATCAAGCGGGCTGCTTTATCTTGGATGGTGTCGAGCTTCTTGAGTGTTGTTGGAGCTGCACTCATCCAGGCAAGTGGAGAGTATTCCATCACACTCCTGACTTGTGCCTTGTAGATGGTGGAAAGGCTTTGGGGAGTCAGGAGGTGAGTCACTCGCCGCAGAATACCCAGCCTCTGACCTGCTCTCGTAGCCACGGTATTTATATGGCTGGTCCAGTTAAGTTTCTGGTCAATGGTGACCCCCAGGATGTTGATGGTGGGGGATTCGGCAATGGTAATGCCGTTGAATGTCAAGGGGAGGTGGTTAGACTCTCTCTTGTTGGAGATGATGTGGAGATGCCGGTGATGGACTGGGGTTAACAATTGTAAACAATTTTACAACACCAAGTTATAGTCCAACGATTTTATTTTTAATCCCACAAGCTTTTGGGGGCTTTCCCCTTCCTCAGGCAGTGTGGAAAAGACAATTTCGAATCCTTTGCATTTTAAGATCACAGAACAAAGCCAGTAATCACCAGGCTTTGTTCTGTGATCTTAAAATGCAAAGGATTCGAAATTGTCTTTTCCACACTGCCTGAGGAAGGGGAAAGCCCCCGAAAGCTTGTGGGATTAAAAATAAAATCGTTGGACTATAACTTGGTGTTGTAAAATTGTTTACAATTGTTGGAGATGGTCATTGCCTGGCACTTATCTGGCGCGAATGTTATTTGCCACTTATGAGCCCAAGCCTGGATGTTGTCCAGGTCTAGCTGCATGCAGGCTCGGACTGCTTCATTATCTGAGGGGTTGCGAATGGAACTGAACACTGTGCAGTCATCAGCGAACATCCCCATTTCTGACCTTATGATGGAGGGAAGGTCATTGATGAAGCAGCTGAAGATGGTTGGGCCTAGGACACTGCCCTGAGGAACTCCTGCAGCAATGCCCTGGGGCTGAGATGATTGGCCTCCAACAACCACTACCATCTTCATAACTGCACCAAATTTGTTTCCATTTTTTGGAAACCCTTAATACTACTGGGTTATCCTGAAATGAAATCTACAGATTATGAAGAAAGTAGCTTTTCAAGAAAGAACTTGCATTTATTTAGTGCCTTTCATGATCTCAAGACATCCCAAAACACTTTGCAACCAATTACATACTTTCGAAGTGTAGTCACTGTTATGTTGTATGAGACGAGGCAGCCAATTTGCGCACAACAAGATCCCACAAACAGCAATGTGATAATGACCAGATAATCTGTTTAAGTGATGTTGATTGAGGGGTAAATATTGGCCAGCGTACCAGGGAGAACTCCCCTGCTCTTCTTCGAAATAGTGCTATGGGATCTTTTACGCCTACTTGATAGATGGGCCTCGGTTTAATGTCTCATCCGAAAGACGGCATCTCCGACATTGCAGCACTCCTTCAGTACTGCACTGGGACCATCGGACCAGATTTTGTGCTCAAGTCTCTGGAGTGGGACTTGAATCTACAAGCTTCTGACTCAGAGGCGAGAGTGCTACCAACTGAGCCATGGCTGATACCAACAAAAAATAACAAAAATTAATTTTTAAAATTATTGTAGAACAAAGAAGCAACATGCGGATAAAGCGCCAGCATTCCAAAGTTTTAACTATGAAGTTGCAGCATGCAAGTATCGCTCATTGGGAGTTTTCAATCCCAAGCATGGCATTGGAAAGGTAGTAAATGCAGGTTAGTTGGTTTCCTACTGTAAAAGAGAGAATTTTAGAGACCGCCACCCTCTATTGATCCGATTGAACATTGACAGAGGCTGAGGAATAGGTCACGTACATATTCTCTTCATTGGGGAACAACTTGCGATATGGGGTAATCTAATGAAGAAGAATAAAAAAGGCTTAATTTAAAATGGAGGTTGCAATTGAGTAAAGGAAGCATGTTCAATAATTCTGAAGACGTTTATTTAGGAAAGATTATGGATCTTGGAAGATTTATTGAAATATGTACATTTTTATGTTGGGAGCTTTCACCTATTTCACAGTGATTTACTTTTTATTTTTGTTGTTGTATGGATTCTAATCTATATTATGATAGGTAAGCTTGTCAACGAAGGCCCTAGTAACTAACTTTCGGTAGCTTGTTTGCGCAGTTTTCAAATTTCAAAAAAGAAAGATTCCATTCTGCAATGGAAATTTATAGTTGCTGTGTTTTAACACATACATTTCAATTGTAACTGCTGTCAAATGTGCCAGGATTACCCTAATGCATTCCAGACTGCAGAGTGGTCTATGCGTGATTCAACTTTTTGGCTTTAATCATTTTTGTGCACCAAAGCCAAATGAAAGGTTAAACATTTTACTGCTGTGCCATAAATTACATAATTATAATTTATTCCACCCTTGCTCTGTTGACTAGATCCAAACAAAAAGGGATTTTTCAGGATGATTTAGTATTTGGAGCACATGAGTATGTCTGGGAACAGAAGGCTTTATTCAGCTAGGTCACATCCTCTGTTCACGTTCTGCCCCTTCACTGAAAGCCTAGGCAAACATTAAAATTATTGCGGGAAATTATTTCACAATTCCTAAGGATCACATTTATCAGTGGATATTAGGCTGTGTATAATCTGACATCTCACTGCCACAAACTGCCAGTCACATGATCAAAGTCTTGCATTTAACTTTGTGAAAATTGTCGCAACATTCACTGACATCAACCTTCAAGAATTGGAATTAGAGATGATTTTATTTGAATTTGGGTGCCTTTTGTACTGATATCCTTGTAGTAACATCCCCCTTTCTCTTCCCCTGCCTCAGCTCATCTGCTGCTGAAACCCTCATCCATGCCTTAGTTATCTCTAGACTTGACTATTCCAATGGTCTCCTGGCCGGCCTCCCATCTTCCACCCTCCATGAACTTGAGCTCATCCAAACCTCTGCTGCCCGTATCTTAATTCACACCAAGTCCCGTTCACCATCACCCCTGTGCTCGCTGACTTACATTGGCTCCCGGTCCGGCAATGCCTCGATATTAAAATTCTCACCCTTGTTTTCAAATCCCTCCATGGCCTCACCCCTCCCTACCTCTGTAACCTTCTCCAACCCTACAACCCTCCAAGATCTCTGAGCTCCTCCAATTCTTGCCTTTTGCACATCCCGGATTTTAATTGCTCCACCATTGATGGCCGTACCTTCAGCTGCCTAGGCCCCAAGCTCTGGAATTCCCTCCCTAAACCTCTCTGCCTCTCTACCCTCCTCTAAGACACTCCTTAAAACCTACCCCTTTGACTAAGCTTTTGGTCACCTAACCTAATATCTCTTTACATAGCTCGGTGTCAAATTTTGTTTGATCACTCCTGTGAACGTATTACTACGTTAAAGGCACTATACAAATGTAAGTTGTTGTTGTTGTAGTGTGGAAATTTTCCCTGTTTCGCACCCAGCATCAGAATCAATCATTAGATCACGTAATACATCTTCTCCACTGCTCCAGCCATTAGTCTTAAACCCAGCTTCAGAGAAAAACCCTTACTGTATCAGTGAAACGTTTCCATGTTTCACACTGTCACGATGGCTTCCTGAATGAGATTGCCGGTTGTGTTCCAATCAATGCCAATTATGACCAGTTTTGTGTTGTAAACCTGTATCCAATGGTAAGTGGGTTGAAGCTACCCAAATTAATTTGAGCAAGGACCCTTTGAGGTATCATACAAAGGAAAGGGAGAGGCTAGTACAATTAGTCTGGGTTGGCAGAAGTGAAAGGACAGATTGTTACTCAGTCACACACATACACACAGAGGAATTTTATAATTTCTATAAATACTATCTCTATAGGAGAAAATGTAAGGTACAGGTAGGAAAGAATTAACCCATAGCCTACTACCAGCTTCAAAGTATTCTGTGTTCATACATTCTGACACTGAAAATCACTTTAATATTACAGCATTACTACTATTGAAATGTCCGGAGTAGCTTTATTACTGCAATACTTACTAGAATAGATTATATGTGAATTTTAAATAAAAATAAATTGCATAAAAACTGTACTTCTACTCTGCTTGTCTTTGCTTTCCTGCATATTCTCTTTTTCTCCTATTTTTGCTGTTATTTTATACAATTTATTGCGAAACACCTTACCTTAAGTTTCATTCTACTTATTCATTATAGTTTTAAATTATATTTCTCCTGCCTGGTTTTCTTTGACTCTTCTAATCCTCCTCTTTGAGAATGACTGGGACCCACATAAGTAAATTAATTCTTGATTGGCTAAAAACTGACTCCAGTGGTTATTCTTTCAGCCAAATAGGAGGAAGAAATTCCTCCAGTTGTTAACTCTACCGATTCCATTTTTTACTCATGGCGATTTATTCACTAAAATTATTAATAGGACTAATTTTATCTTGTAGGAAGCGAAACACTACAGTTTGGTCAGATCCCATATTTGGAGTTACCAAGTCATACTATGACGAAAACATTGAGCTGATATTTGGCAGCCTAAATTGGTTAAATGTTTCCAACAAAACAACTTGTCATCAGTGAAGGGATGATTTCATTTCCACATTCACCTGAGGAAGGAAGAAGCCTCCCAAAGCTTGTGGATTTTAAAATAAAATTGTTGGACTATAACTTGTTGTTGTAAAATTGTTTACAATTGTCAACCCCAGTCCATCACCGGCATCTCCACATCAGTGAAGGGAGTTGAGCATCATCAAAATGTGTTCTCATAAGTTGTACTGAAAGAGGCAATGGAAATAACACAGTCTTTTTTTATTCGTTCATGTGATGTGAGCGTTGATGGCAAGGCCAGCATTTATTGCCCATCCCGAATTGCCCTTGAGAAGGTGGTGGTGAGCCGCCTTCTTGAACCGCTGCAGTCCGTGTGATGAAGGTTCTCCCACAGTGCTGTTAGGTAGGGAGTTCCAGGATTTTGACCCAGCAACGATGAAGGAACGGCGATATATTTCCAAGTTGGGACGGTGTGTGACTTGGTGGGGAACGTGCAGGTGATGGTGTTCCCATGTGCCTGCTGCCCATGTCCTTCTAGGTGGTAGAGGTCGCGGGTTTGGGAGGTGCTGTCGAAGAAGCCTTGGCGAGTTGCTGCAGTGCATCCTGTAGATGGTACACACTGCAGCCACGATGCACCGGTAGTGAAGAGAGTGAATCTTTAGGGTGGTGGATGGGCTACCAATCAAGTGAGCTGCTTTGTCCTGGATGGTGTCAAACTTCTTGGGTGTTGTTGGAGCTGCACTCATCCAGGCAAGTGGGCAGTATTCCTTCACACTCCTGACTTGTGCCTTGTAGATGGTGGAAAGGCTTTGGGGAGTCAGGAGGTGAGTCACTTGCCGCAGAATACCCAGCCTCTGACCTGCTCTTGTAGCCACAGTATTTATGTGGCTGGTCCAGTTAAGTTTCTGGTCAATGGTGACCCCCAGGATGTTGATGGTAGTGCCATTGAATATGAAGGGGAGGGGGTTAGAGTTTCTCTTGTTGGAGATGGTCATTGCCTGGCACTTGTCTGGTGCGAATGTTAATTGCCACTTATCAGCCCAAGCCTGGATGTTGTCCATGTCTTGCTGCATGCAGGCACGGACTGCTTCATTATCTGAGGGGTTGCGAATGGAACTGAACACTGTGCAATCATCAGCGAACATCACCAATTCTGACCCTATGACGGAGGGAAGGTCATTGATGAAGCAGCTGAAGATGGTTGGGCCTAAGACACTGCCCTGAGGAACTCCTGCAGCAATGTCCTGGGGCTGAGATGATTGGCCTCCAACAACCACTACCATCTTCCTTTGTGCTAGGAATGACACCAGCCACTGGAGAGTTTTCCCCCTGATTCCCATTGACTTCAATTTTACTAGGGCTCCTTGGTCCCACACTCGGTCAAATTCTGCCTTGATGTCAAGGGCAGTAACTCTCACCTCACCTCTGGAATTCAGCTCTCTTGTCCATGTTTGGACCAAGGCTGTAATGAGGTGTGAAGCTGAGTGGTCCTGGCGGAACCCAAACTGAGCATCGGCGAGCAGGTTATTGGTGAGTAAGTGCCGCTTGATAGCACTGTCGACAACACCTTCCATCGTTTTGCTGTTGATTGAGAGTAGACTGATGGGGTAGTAATTGGCCAGATTGGATTTGTCCTGCTTTTTGTGGAAAGGACACGCCTGGGCAATTTTCCACATTGTCGGGTAGATGCCAGTGGTGTAGCTGTATTGGAACAGTTTGGCTAGTTCTGGAGCGCAAGTCTTCAGCACTACAGCCGGAATTTTGTCAGGGCCCATAACCTTTGTTGTATCCAGTGCACTGAGATGTTTCTTGATATCACGTGGAGTGAATCTTGGAGTTGATATGATGGGTACCAAGTGCCCAACATACCTCGGTCTACCAATGCATGGACAAAATTGTGGTAATCCCAATCAGCAACTTTGCTTAATGCTGGGCAAGACAAGGACGTGAGTCCCGCCAACTGCAGGCCGGAAATGGCAGGGGTGCGGGGGGGGGGGGGCGGAGGGAGTGGAAAATTCAGAAACAGGAAGAGTATTGTTGTAACTTGCCCATTTAAAGGGGTGAGCACACTGTGGTAAGAAGGAATGCAATAGCAATTGCAAGAGCAAGGAAAAGGCAAGCTTCATAATTTTCTGAGGCTGATGTTAAAGTTGAGCTGCCAAAAATTAAGAGACAGGAGAGATGCAATTGTTGGAATAGTTGGGGAGAATCCATCAAAGGCATGAACCTGGATCATGTAGAAGAAAGTGGATGGCTGTGAGTGGAGGAAAGCTATTGTTGGAATACGAAGAAGACATCACATTCAGCATATGGCCATGTGGAAGGCGGTGGCTGTAGCCGTAAGTGGAACCTCTATAACTTCAAGGTTAGAAGAAGTTTAATGATCTCCTAAGGTCAGCAAAGGTAAATGAATTGTCAGCTGGATAACAGGAAAATGTACTAAGTAAATGGGTGGAGTGTAATATTACACCTTGTTCTTTGCCCTAGAAGCACTGTAACCTGGCATTACTTGTGTCAATTCTTTCACATCATATAATTCATACCAGCATGTGAAAGTCTCACATCTAGGTCCTTGTTCCCTTCCACATACTACTATTAGGAACATTAGGAAAAGAAAAAGGTCATTCAGCCCCTCGGGACTATTACCATCCTTTCCATGAATCCTAGCAGATCGTGGCTGCTGCAGCCAATTAATACAATACATTCTTCTTACAGCAGAAGGTAGCACTTAGTGCCAGGGTACACCACATCACTGAGCGAGGAACTGCAGGCATTGTCAGCAAGAAGAGGAAGCACCATCAATCACTGGAACCAACTCTGGTCCGGCAGATGGCAATGGTGACATGGGAGTCAATGTGCCTTCAGTGGGTTTGTGAGTACAATGTTTCTATGCTTTCTTCAATCTCTCCACCAGTTACCAAAGTCCTCATAAGAAACTCACAAAACAACTGTTTGAGATAGAATGCTGCTCAGGCAGGCCCCAGATAACACAACTGTTTTTTTTGCCAGGGTAGGCAGCTGGCCAGTGAGATGCAAATAAGGCCTAACTGTTAATATCTGCCGAGCTGCCCACGGAGTCTCCCAGGCAGTAGTGCGCACATCTCACTGGCTTCCCGTCCTGGAGTTAAAATTCTCCCTATACAACCTCCGAAAACCCTATCTGCTAATTGCTGAAAAAATCACATAGAAATCTGTCACTCAATTGATTATCTTCCCGTTCTCTAAACCTGCTTGACCGGAACAGTGTCCCTGGTCTTCAGTCTCCCTGTGCAAAGCCACAGGAGAGCGACTAGTTATATATTAAAGACCATGAGTGGTCTCAACATTTTAATATTATTGCACCTGTAGGTGGTACTGTGAACATAACATTATGCCACCCAATGTTACGTGACTGTCAATCAACTGAACTAAAGCCCTTTATGTCAGTTCTGACTGCAGTATTTAATATTCACCACAGAGTAGCACTATTGTACATTTCACAGAGAATAGTGGACATCTTGCTAAAGGGAAGGAAAGTCCATTGAAGTGACCTCCGTGTTTCCTCCACTCCTGCTTTTTCCGACTAGGATGGCTTTGGCTCCTGGGGATCGCTCCACTTGCCAACATTTTCTGTTTAGTGCCAGGGTTGCCGCTTCTATTGTGCATCTCTTCATCAGCACTTGTTAAATAGCCAGAGCCATTCTGCTGGATGCTCAGCTGCCCTCGCTTGACCACTCGTTGACCTGACTGGTCTCACAATACTGCGGCTCAGTTGCTCACTACCATAGATGGCCCTGTGCTAACTAAAGGTAAAAGCCGGTTATCAGTGCTGCTTCTTGCTGTCCCCATCAATCGGCCTCTCAATGACCTTGTATTTAATTAATTTTCCCAGAGAAGCACTGAATGTTATTCAATTGATTTTCACTCTCACAAGCCCGACGCTTTAATTAATTTTCCCAAAGAAGCCCCAATCTTTATTCAATTAACTTTCCCAAGCAAAGGCCCAATCTTTAATTAATTTCCCCAGCAAAGCCCTGATCCTGAATTAACTTTCCCCACTGAAGACATGATCTTTATTTACATAAATTTCCCTAGCAAAGCCCCAATCTTTAATTAATTTTCCCCTGCAAAATTCCAATCTTTATTTAATTTTCTTCAGTCACTCCCCAATTTTTAATTAATTAATTTCCCCAAGTGAAGCTCCTATCTTTAATTAATTTTGTTGACGGAAGCTGTAAGATCACTGGGGTCAGTACCCCAACAAATGTTTATCAAAGCAGCAGACGAATCCTTCACCCATCACTTTAACTGTTTGTCAACAAACTGCCTTGGGGTTTACCTATGCCCACTCGCTAAACTGTTTTACACCATCCAGTTCAGATTATATCAGCATTTGCCTTACCGACCTCCAATTAGGATGTACACAAGCTGCAGAGTGCCGATTAACCCTTTCTTGCCAAAGCAACAAAGAAGTCAGGTAACGTCATGCACAAACAATTGTTTATTAACTTCAGAATTATATTTAGCAACACCGAAACCTAAACAGTGAGTATGCAAATAATTAGTAGATAGGGTTAACATACAAAACCAATAACGGAGGTTATTAAGGCAGTTCAATTGCATCACAGTAATTCAGCATTAACTTAGAATACTGGGGTGGAAATTCCAAAAGGCCCATTTTTGAGCTTGAAATGGGCGCCATGTACAGAGCGCGCATCCCACCTGGGCGGCCCAATGCCTGCTCCGCTCAGAACAGCCTGGTTTCGCCGAGGGGTCCTAAACAGATGTTCAAAAACAGGCGTCAGGCCCCACATTAGCATACGAATGGGGCCTAACACCTGTTTTAGGTGGCCAGCCCAGACCTTAAATATCAGGTCAGGCATCCTTGGAGTACAGGCTTTTGGTCCCCAAAATTGGCCTTCGTTGCATCCATTTTACACCCATGAAATATTCGCAATTTCTACCCCACTTTATCCAGTTTTGGTCCCCTGCAATGTTAGGTGACTTTGGAAAAGGTTCAGAGGAGGACCACAAGAATCATACTCAGCTTAAAATACCTTAGTTATCCAGATAGGCTTACATCACTGGGTCTACTTACTTTAGAGATGCATAGACTCTGGGGCGATCTGATAAAGGTGTTTAAATTAATGAAGGGACTAGTTTGTGTTCATACTGACAGATTATTTCAATTGGATAGGTTAGACAGGATCAGGGGTCATGAGCATAAATTACTCAAGGGCAGAACTAGGTTAGCTGTCAGGAGATGATTCTTCTCCCAGAGATCATAGATGTATGGAACAAGGTGCCTCCTTGTGCAGTGCGTGCTGATTCGCTGCACAGCGTCAAAAGAGAGCTGGACTAGTTTCTGGCTGGGGCAAAAATCACAGTGTACAAATGGTAGAGGGAATAGTAAATAATATAAATCACGGTCAATGTAATCTCCTGGACTAATTCTTGCCGACTAACACGGTCGGAAAGGAATATTCCAGACATTTTTCCCCTAAATTGACCATGGGTTCTTTTAATCTGTTTTTTTGCATCTCTCCCAGGAGATTACATGCCTGCTGGTGGGTGGGGGGTGGCAGGGTGTTGTGAATCATCATACTTTAGGCATCACGAGTGTGGGGCAGGCTCAGTTGACCAGCTGATATTTTCCTATCCATCATTTTTATATGAACGTATGATGCAAACTGTAATGTTACATAAAGTGAAACTGATTTGCTCATCATCAATTTATAGTTGAAATCAGTGTCTGAGATTGGTGTAAATTGGTGACTTTAATTTAGGATTTTACTCTTTAAATGGCTAGCAAGTTAACAGCATTAGATAGCCAGTTAGCAATATTTCCAGAATTTACATGGCCTCGTCCTTATGAGGTTAAGCTGGTTGCTCGCCTTCCTCAGAGATGATGGTGTTGGCTTTTGGGACATCAGGGTGGTGAACACCCTTCTGCAGAAGTGTTACCCTTTGCTCTTGGATTCTCTGCTCCTGGGTAAATTCACTTTATGTGCTGGTAACCCGAACTGGATTAGTTGCCTTAAATCTCACTTCCCATGATCACAGGACAACTTGTGAATCTAACTTATGCCTGTAACTGAATTGTCTAGCCGTACAATTCAACTTTTGTGATATCTCTCTCACTATAAATATATAATATATTATATATAAAGTAATCTATTACTGATGAAGTTTATTTGGGAATGGAGCCCTGCATGTGAATTATCTAAACAAATTACAAGGCAATTATTAGCTGTGACTCAAAAATACTCAGTCGTAAATGCTTTTTTAAAATCTTGCCAATCAATGACAAAAAACAAGAAACAGAGCAAAAGAAACTACAAGAAGATAGTTCTGGTGAAGATATATATCAGGAGAAAAAAACAATTAAATGCGAGAAGACTACGATATGTATAATATTGTCTGAGAAATTAATTTTCCAGCACTTAATTTAAGCTTCCCTTATTTTGGCAAGTGATCTAAGCAAGATGGTTTAATCCTTGAACATTTCTGCTGGGGTTAAAATCGCCCCTATAATCTCTGATGTTATATGAAGTTATGTGAGGTGATTCTTCACAGATCCTTTACTGGCATACATTATTGGCAAGACAAAAAGGGAACTGAAGACCCCAAGAATGTTTCTGGAATATGAAGGTGCCTAATTTTTGTTTTAAGATCAAACAATTTCTCTGCAGCAATTAAGGAATCAAAGTTGAAAGCTTTTAAACCTTGATAGGCAAAGTGGTAAATACTCGAAATAGTTGGTTTCCTTCATATACTCCCCCAGACTGACTTCACACCTCCTCATAACTAAAAATTATGACACTGAGGGGCTAATTTTAATTTTTGATGATAGTGTAAAATGGGTGATATCAGATCACCTGACAGTTGTACACTTCGTCCGATTGAAAACAATGGAAAGGAAAATCGGGCGAGGTGTATAATGGGCGGCCAGTCCAATATCATTTGTTTTACATTATCACCAAAAGTTAAAATTACCCCCTGTTTCTGCTGATCATGGAATTAGCATGTAAAATATCCCTTCTCCTTTAAAGAACCTATAATTTGATTAATTTTAAATCAAAGCTTACTGAGTTATCCAAAGACAGACAAATCATCTATGAGTAGCCATTATAGTCATCCATTGAAGCAGTTGAACTCCACCTGAGGTTACCATAAGTTTAAAATGACTCTTAAAATGAAAACTCTATTTTCAGCACAAGAGGGACGCCCAAGGGAGATTATTAACCATTGGTAAAACTATGAAGGTAATGTGAAATTTCTCTTTAAGCCTCTAAAGTAATATAACAAAATTGCAGGATATCAATCTAACATTACAACCCACACTATTGAGCCCTAACTGGTTGCATTCCACATATGATATTCCTACGGTCCCAGCAGAACCACAGCAATCCATAATGTATTTGATATATTTATGCTGTTCATTTTCCTTATGACCTTCAATCTCATTCCAACTAGATACTTATCCAGTTAATTGATATAACATTAACTGCTTTTGCTCATCTCTACACTTTGGTGGAAAAAGACATTTCTTCTCAAGCATAAGCCCCGATTTTATTTCGAGGTGCAAATCTGGCAGGCGGGGATGGGGGAAGTCGATCAGGCGGGAAGCCCCAATGCGTCACCAGTGTGATGCTCGGGCAATTTTAATGTTTTTTCATCAACTGTCGAATTCCCTTTTAAAATAATTTATGAACTCAGTTTGTGGCAGAGAATTCCAATTTCTAATCAGCCTCTTTGTAAAGGTTCAACCGTTAATTCTTTTTGTGATTATCTTAAATTTTTGCCCATAATTTACTGTCTCACTACAAGTGGAAAAAAAATCACTATTTACCTTATCATAATGATTCTTAATCTTGAAGACCTATTTCAGGTCATCCTTCTCAGCACTTGTGAAAAAAGACCATCTTTTCAAATCTCTCTTCATGAGTCCAACCTTTTCATCACTGGTAGCATCCCAATGAGTATGTTGGAAGGAAGTGGAGGATGCAGTTGACTGTTACTGCCATTCACAGTGCCAGCTTTATGATGATCCTTGATTATGGGTCTATTTGCAGCAATTAACAGGTCAGAGATTGCAAGGTAGAAATTCATGTGGGCTCGTCTTCGGGCTCAGAAACGTCGCTTCAACGACAGTGCACCTAATCACATGAGCACAATAAGCACACAAAATTGACAGGAGCCCTCATTATCACGAAATAGGCAGGCTGCCAGTGTTAGTACCGTGGTTGATTGGCAGATCGCCCAATCAAGGCCTTGAATATTGGGCGCCCTGTCGATATTTAAAGACAGCCTGCACCTCTTAAAGAGGATGTGCACTTTGCCTGCAGGCAACTGGAAAGCAATTCAGGAGATGGAAGGCAAAGGAGAAGCTTCATGGTCCGCCCTCTTCTCAGATGCAGCGCTGGAGATCTTGGTGGAGGAGGTTGGCAGGAAGAGGGACATTCTCTTACCACCAAGCAGAAGGAAGATATCCTGCCAAGCTGCTCGGCAGCAGTGTGCACAGGTGTCAGAATACGTCTTTCCCAGCTTATCCTTCACACTAAATGCAGGTCCTTGTTCCTCTCTTCATTTCAGTTCGACAAATTATAGAGCAGCCAGAGGTTGAGGAGCTGCCAGAAAGCATCACCCACGATGACACAGTATCACTCAAGCCTACTTTAGCAAGCACCCAGCTCAGAGACATGCACTATATGTACTGTAGGGGATAGGCTAGAGGGGTCAGCTTCTTGCATATTTGCATCATGTTTTCTGGACATGCATAAGAATAAGCAAATAAAATGCTCCCATGCACCAATTTCCCAAAGGGGCCCTAATACAAGCACAGGACCCCTATATACATATTTTAATGAGGCCAGCGTTCATTTCAAGCAGATGTCAGGGATGCCTATTGAGTTTATTCCTAAATAGCAATTAAACAAAGTTTTATCAATTTGGCGGCCATCGCTTTGCGTGCGCACTTCCAGCCCGGGACATCCCACCGTAAAATTGATAAGTGGAACGCCGATTTCGTGCTCAAAGACTTGGCAAAAGACAAAGGAATTTCTATCGCTGCGTCTTCCTGAGGCATAGCCTCTTCCCACATTAGTTTTTGCTGGTGTCACACATCTGGTAATCTCAGTTCCTTGAATAGCATTGATTTCCTGAAGGTCCATCTCCTATGCCTTTGGATCTCCCTGGCCATGGTCACTTGTTCCAGCTGCTCGTCTTCCTCCAACATGATGCCCAGCAATAAATTTCATCATGCACCTGTGACACTTAAAAGTCAACTGTTGCTAATGGTTATAAGCTACGTGTAATTCTGCCAAACACCTGAACTCTGCCTGCTCCCTCAACCTTCATGTTGAAATGCGAATAATTAATTCAATCGGTATGAAATTTGCATATTTTTGTTTAATTGCTATTTAGCAAGAAACTAACTTGAAAAACAGTGCTAATACTGGATCTGTGCACTACTTGTTACTCTATTCAGCACCTGTGAACCTCTAACTCCCAGAAAAAGTTAATCCCCTATAATGTCCAACCAGCTCAGTAGCTCTTATAGTTGATGGATCTGTTGGACAACTAACCCAGATGGTCATGAGTTAAACTTACAACCTGGCTGTCATTCAGACTCACCCAAAGGGCCCGATATTAGGAGGGAGGCGGGTTGGCAGCGTGGGGTCGACTGGGCGCGTGGGTAACGCGCCCAGTGAAATCGGGGTGCTCCGCACGCAATCGCAGCTTGATTGAAGGCACTTACCTTTGCTTCCGGGTTTCGCGCTGGAAAGCTGCGCAACAGGCAGACTGCGCAGGCGCATCATAGGCTGTCAGCTGGAGGAGCCCTATTTAAAGGGGCAGTCCTCCACTGACTGATGCTGCAGAAGATAGGCAAAATTACAGCATGGAGCAGCCCATGGGGAAGGCTGCTCCCAGGTTTAATGATGCCTCACTCCAGGTCTTATTGAATGGGGTGAGGAGGAGGGGGAGGACAGAGATCTTCTCCGCAGCGGGCAGGAGGAAGTGGCCTGCCTTTGCCACCAAGAAGACCTGGCTCGAGGTGGCAGAGGAGGTCACCTGCACCACCAACATATCACGCACCTGCATACAGTGCAGGAGGCGCTTCAATGACCTAAGTAAGTCAGCCAAAGTGAGTACACTTACTCATTCCCCTACACTCCGTCTGCCATATCACCGCCCCCTCCCCACATCTCCTTCTGCACTGCCAACACTACTCTATCACATCACTCCTCACACCCACTCAAAGCTCATCCTCATCTTACCTGCACTTACTCACCTGGCCAGTACTCATCCCGCCATTACCACTCAACCCAATCCTCATACAATCTCATGGCTCTAACTCATACTCACCCTCTCATGCATCTCTTTCACGGTCAGCCTCACTCAACCTGCCACTACCTGTGCTGCAGCCACAGGGCATGTATCACATATGTGCAGTAGGAAGCGTAAGGCAAACGTGTCGTGAGCATGAAGGGGATGCACAAGGGTGTTTGAGGGTTTGTCTTGGTTTTTACTTATATTTAATTTCTGATCAACTCACATTACATATTATATTGTCACCACTACTGCCACGTCTTTGCGAATCTTGTCTGGTTTGTGCAATAATGCCCTTTCCTGAGGATCACTATGAAGACCCACAACTGATGCCACCCATTGTATCACTGCAGAGTGGGTGTAGGTGTATTTGCAGGGCTCTTTTGTGCAGACGACTGAGAGACGTCGGCGATGTCCCTGGTGGCACCCTGGGAGGATGCGAAGGAGAAGTTGTTGAGGGCTGTGATGACTTTGACAGCGACAGGTAAGAAGATGTTGCTCGGGCCAGCCGGGAGCAGCTCGGCATGAAGGAGGCTGCAGATGTCCACGGCTACATGTCGAGTGACTCTGAGCCTCCGTATGCACTGCTGCTCAGAGAGGTCCAGGAATCTGAGCTTCGGTCTGTGGACCCTGTGGCGAGGGTAGTGCCTTCTGCGACGCATCTCTCTCTGCAGTTGCCCTCCCTCCTGTTGTGCAGGTGGATGTGTCATAGCATTGTGTTGTGGAGCTCCACGTGTCAGAGGTGGATGGCGTGGCCGGCGAGGCTGGTGATGCTGTTCCTCCTCCAAGGAGGTCATGACTGCAGCTATGGCGGCCCCCATCTGGAAGATGTATATCTGAGGGGGTCCGCAAGGTAGGTAAATGTGTCTGCACACCGGGGTAAGTGTGCAAGTTTGTGAATTTTATTGTTAGGAGGAGGGTGGTGGAGGCCAAACTTTGTCCAAAGTGACAGAGTGGCCTCCTGCAATGAGTGAGGGTCTTCCCCCCCACCCCCCCCACCTGTCAAATGGATCTTTGCAGCTGCCACAGGCTGATGGCTGCAACACGTCCATTTCAACTGGGAGTGTTTCTCCCAGTACAGGAAACAGTCTCAGTTGAGATGAAAATCCCACCCCTCCTAAAATATCACGTCAATCAGGTCTGCTAACGACCTGAAGTACCTACTTAATTAGTTTAAGTGGGATCCCGCCAGCTTTAATTGCCGATTTTCGGAGCCCCCCGCCTCGAACCCGCTGGCTCGGGGGTCCGAAAATCGAGCCCATTGTCTTTGCATGGCTTATATGAAAAAATAAGGCTCATGGAATTAACAGAAAACTAGCAAATTGGATTCAAAACTGGCTTAGCAATGTAAAACAGTAAATGATGATAAACAGAACTGAATTTGATTCAGGGTTTAGAGTCGGATCCATTGCTGTCCATATTGTTCATAAATCATGTGGCAAGGGTATTTCTTGTAATTTGACATTTGTTGATGACACCAAGCTATGTGACTAAGTGACAAGTATAAGAGAGATTAATGGCATTTCAAGGGAGTTGGAGCAATTACATGCTTGGGCGAATGGAGACAGATTTTAAGGAGGAAAAATGCAATGTGAAACATATGTACATGATGAAGAACTGTTCACTAGCAAAAGAAGGTTTTGGAGTTTTGCACATTATTCACAGAAAGTATCCAGTTAATATGAAGCTGTTGTCAACAAGGCTAATAATTTACCATGATGCTTAATAAACTCAAACAAGTTATTCTAATCTTATATGGATATTTAGTGAGGGTACATTTGAAGTATTGTGTATAGTTTTGGACAAAAGAATATTGATATGTTGCGAAGGATTCAGGGAAATGTGATTGGGATGACTGTGATTTAGGGCACTAAGCTATGAAGGAAGACACACAAAATTGAATTTTTTCATTACACAAAGGGAAAATGAAAGGATATGTCAATCATGTTTATAAAATGCTGAAAAATGCTGAGAGAAATGGCAAATGTAGATGATAGCAAATGATCTAACGTGGACTACGAAAGCAAAACTAGAGTACATGAAATCAGCAAGCTTTAAGAAAGAGCTGAAAACAAAAGTATTTTTTCCACAAGGTTGTGGGAACGTGAAAATGTGGAATGGAGGCCCTGATTTTAACTCCGGGCAGCTTTTGGGCGGGACAGTAGTGGGATCAGTTCGAAACTCACCTGCCCCAGAAAACAGGCCCAACTATTTAACTTTCAGGCCTCATTAGAATCTAATCCCATCCGAATTCCTGACACACCAGGAAACCCACCCACTTCAGGAGCGCAATTTCCGGCGGGTCAGCTAGAGGCTTATTTAAAGCGACAATGCACCTCTTAAAGTGAAGTTCTGGCTCCTGGATAAATTATGTTGAACAGAGAAGAGGATCAGCATTCCCTCCAGCAAACTACAATGATGTGGCCTCATTTGACTGGGCCATATTGTTGGGAGCCCCCAGAGCGATCAGGACACCTAAATCGTTGCTTCAAAATGCAGATGATACTCTATGATGTTCTTGGTGGTCCCATAGCTTTCATTGTACCTGTGCTGCTCAAGCATGGTAGGATTGCAAAGGGGTGTCATCAGCCACGTATAGAGGGCGTTTCCCTTGTCCCCGAGCAGCAATCCTCATGTTTCTGGATAGGTGGAAAAGTGGGATTTTCCCACTTTTGCGTGTCATACAATGAAGGCATCGTGGCAGCTGCCCGCGAAACTGGCGCAGACTTACATTATCCTTCTGCAGTGATCACACACCAATGATGGAGTGGAAGCCCTTCCTGTTTATAGAAGCTGATAGCTCACCTACTGATACCCTGATAGTTACAGTCTATTATGTCCTGGACATGAGGGAAGCCGGCCACTCCTGCAAATTCCAGAGCTCTCTCATTCTGGATGTTGATGTCCATTGCAAAGCTAATGTACTGGTTTGCACAGGCAAGGAGGGCACTGGTGACCTGTTTGATGCAACTGTGTACTGCAGACTGGGAAATGCAGGTGATGTTCCCAGCTTGGAAGGAGCCTGTGGCAAAAAAAGTTAAGGGTGGTGATGACTTTGACAGCCACTGACAAAGCATGGCCCCTAGTTCAGCAGACAGTAGGTCCTGCTGCAACATGGTTCCATAGGCCACCCTCCTACTCAGAAATATCTAAGAAAGTAACTCTTGGTCTATAGACCTTGTGGGCTGGGTAAGTCGTATGAGCAGCCCCCACTCACCTGTTGTCTGCTAACCTACTGTCCTGGTTCTTCAGGCTGCTGTTGCCCCTCTTCCTCCAACTGTTCGTCCATCCAAAGGAGATAAGCAAAAATAGCACCTATGATACATGGTGAGTGCTTCATGAGGGTAGGTAAGGGCAAAAAAATCAGAAGGAAGCAAAGTAGAAACTCAGAACTGCCTTGGAAACGCACTAAACAATAGCACATAGATCCCAATGACCTAAGCACCTGCAGGTGAATGCCCCTTTAAATTCCCTTGTGGAAGGGATGGGGGAAGGATTCTGGAGGGGATACTACGTTTCCTTGTGCCCGGAGGAGCACTCTTATTCCCCCTGGCCCATAAGGAAACTTTGAAGAAATAAAAATAACCAACCATCTCAGCCCTTGTCTGGGCCTGCTGCTCCTTGGTGCCGGGTCTTCCTGGTGAGGCCGGCACCAGTCTCTGACTTCGCAACATAAAGCTAAAATAGTGTCAGTGTTTCATTAATGTCACCTGACCCAGTTAGGGGTTGGATGGTAGATGGAGCACCAGAGTAGAACATTCCAAATCAGGGAAAGTGAAACGGAAAAACAAGCAATACTAGTCATATGTGCTTTGTCAGTTTATAATGCAGTAGCACTGTAGGCAGCTGTGGAGAGGTCCATGTCCATACCCTCCTACCCTCTCACTCATCTGTTGGTAGAAAAAAAAGGTTCTGCAAAAAATTTGAATTTTCATGGTTAGAGTGAAAATGTATTTTGTATTAGAATTAAATCTTGCATAACCTTTCCTCCATCATAAGGATCAGATCAGCCATGATCTTATTGAATGGCGGAGCAGGCTCGAGGGGCCGATTGGCCTACTCCTGCTCCTATTTCTTATGTTCTTATAAGGTCAGAAATGGGGATGTTCGCTGATGATTGCACAGTGTTCAGTTGCATTCGCAACCCCTCAGATAATGAAGCAGTCCGTGCCCGCATGCATCAAGACCTGGACAACATCCAGGCTTGGGCTGATAAGTGGCAGGTAACATTCACGCCAGACAAGTGCCAGGCAATGACCATCGCCAACAAGAGAGAGTCTAACCACCTCCCCTTGACATTCAATGGCATTACCATCGCCAAATCTCCCACCAAGATCATCTTGGGGGTCACCATTGACCAGAAACTTAACTAGACCAACCATACTGTGGCTACAAGAGCAGGTCAGAGGCTGGGTATTCTGCGGTGAGTGACTCACCTACTGACTCCCCAAAGCCTTTCCACCATCCACAAGGCACAAGTCAAGAGTGTGACGGAATACACTCCACTTGCCTCACACTCAAGATGCTCAACACCATCCAGGACAAAGCAGTCCGCTTGATTGGCACCCCATCCATCACCCTAAACATTCACTCCCTTCACCACCGGCGCACTGTGGTTGCAGTGTGTACCATCCACAGGATGCACTGCAGCAACTCGCCAAGGCTTCTTCGACAGCACCTCCCATACCTGCGACCTCTACCACCTAGAAGGACAAGGGCAGCAGGCACATGGGAACAACACCACCTGCACGCTCCCCTCCAAGTCACACACCATCCCGACTTGGAAATATATCGCCGTTCCCTCATCGTCGCTGGGTCAAATTCCTGGAACTCCCTCCCTAACAGCACTGTGGGAGAACCTTCACCACACAGACTGCATAGATTCAAGAAGGCGGCTCACCACCACCTTCTCAAGGGCAATTAGGGATGGACAATAAATGCTGGCCTTGCCAGCGACACCCACATTCCATGAACGAATAAAAAAAAAAATGGGATTTGCAAATAAGATTTGCTGATCTAAAAATCATAGTAGCATATTGTACTACAGCTACCAGTCTAAGATCAGTGGACCCCACCACCCCACCCCTGTACTCTGTTTATACTGCCTGCCTGGAACTGCAATTCTGCTGCCCAGGAGAGACCTCAGTGCTTACATGGTTCCAAAGCTCCTCCTCCAGCAGTTAAAATTTAAATGCTCAGAAAGCACTGCTGGCAGTGTCCACACTGTTTAAACATTTAAACCGCCACCTCCAGCGCGATCCCACCATCAAACATATCTTCCCCTCCCCTCCCCTTTCAGCATTCCGAAGGGACCGCTCCCTCCGCGACACTCTGGTCCACTCTCCCATCACACCCAACACCCACTCTCCTCCCCATGGCATCTTCCCGTGCAAGTGCAGGAGATGCAACACCTGCCCCTTCACCTCCTCCCTTCCCACCGTCCAGGGTACCAAACACTCTTTCCAGGTGAAACAGCAGTTTACTTGTACTTCTTCCAAATCAGTATACTGTATCCGCTGCACACAATGCGGTCTCCTCTACATTGGAGACACCAAACGCAAATTGGGTGATCGCTTTGGTGAACACCTCCGCTCAGTCCGCAAGCGTGACCCTGACATGCCGGACGCTTGCCATTTTAATTCCCCTTCCCACTTCTACTTTGACCTCTCTGTCCTCGGCCTCTTACACTGTTCCAAAGAAGCTCGACGTAAGCTCGAGGACCAGCACCTCATCTTTCGCTTAGGCACTTTACAACCTTCCAGACTCAACATTGATTTCAGTAACTTCAGATCATAGTCATTGCTCCCATTTTTTCGGTCAGTTAGTGCTGGTAATGGTTCTGCTGCTGCCATTTACAGCTAGTCCTGATCAATTTTTTGTTTCTTAACTTGTCCCATTACCACCTTCCTTGCCTTGCACCATCATCCCTTTTGTCATTTAATCACTCATGCCCTCTACCCTATCACAAACCTTCCCTTTTGTTCTTTCATCCCTTCCCCTCCCTCCCCCCCTTTCCCTGGCTCTGTACTTTTTAAAAACTTTAACTTTTTTAACATCTTCCAGTTCTGACGAAAGGTCCTCAACCTGAAACATTAACTCTTTTTCTTTCTCCACAGATGCTGTCTGACTTGCTGAGCTTCTCCAGCATTTTCTGTTTTTTATTTCAGATTTCCAGCATCCGCAGTACTTTGCTTTGATTTTTTAAAGAAATTAACTGCAAACAGGCTTAAAAACTGACCAAGACATTCAAAGAACCTCCTGAGCACCTTAAACCCAGTGTAACTGCTTTTATATTGCACAAGACCAACATTAATAATATTCATCTTCCCAACCGACAACTTAACAAATCCTAGTCCATTTACTTTTGGGTGCGTGAGCCTGCGTATCGGAAGCCAGTGTCACCAGCATGGACCTCACGCAATACAAATGTGGTTTTTCAACTCTGCATTGGTATTATCTTTCACAAGGTGCCAAACCCAAATGGTGAGAGACTATTTCCTGCAGAAGATCTCACACTTTCTTTCCAGAGTCAACGTTAATATTGAAACATTAGCATTACCACAAAGTAGAACCCGCTTCACAATTGCACTGTGAATGCATTCTAGGGCCTGCATTTTCCTCCAGGGCGAGTTCGCCTGCCGGAGGAGGACCAGGTCAGGACTTCTACCCACTCAGGACACCAACCCATTTTCCTGGGTCAGGGCTGTTTACCTAAGGCATTCCCACCAGCAACACGTACCACACCATGGCCATGGGATGAAGATATGGCAGTGCTGCATCTGGACATCTGCGGGATTCGAAGAGCTCTAGTCAAGTTTAAAAGGGCAGATGAGCCCCAAAGATCTGCAATGTAATATGATCTTAGGTCTCAGACTGGACTGCGGTCTAAAAAGGGTAAAGTTTTGGGGGGCTGAGGAGAGGGCAAGGTACCCACTACCGGGCCTTCTCCCTCCAAGTCGGGATTCAGTGGACCTTCCTCTGCTAGCCCAGGGTCTACCACCATCTCTGTCCTAGCAGTCCCCGGGGTCAGCAGCAGCAATTTCAGAAGGCAGGGAAATCAGGCAGGTTGAAGGGGCAGCCAACTGCTTACCCTGCTAGCGGGGGGAAGAGGAAAATCAACAGTACTGCTGATAGGAGCGAAGATGCAGCATTAGGCCTCCCTGCCCAATATCCCTTGATTTTTTCACTAATATATTGTTTCACAAAGCATAGCAGTGGAAAATCCAGCCCTTAGTGTTCATTTGAATTAAAGAGTGAGAACCAGACTCATACGTGATCTATTAGCATCCACTGTGTAAACAGTGAACACAGTGAAAGCACAGAGTGACATCTGGCAAGGCAGAGATAATCTCTATTCACTGGATAACCTGGAAATAATCCAGGGAAGTAAAATTAATAAAATAAAAGTTAGCTATCAGCATTACTGAGAAGTATATAAGAAGATGTTTTTCAACTCTTTCACATGATGTCAGTGATTGATAAGAAAAAGCCTTGTTTTACAATTGAATCCTTTGTGCAATAAACATGTGGGCCCACTAACTGCCAAACCACACTAATTTCAAAATTGCCCATCTAAGATTTGTATCATTAAATGTAATCCACGGATAGTTAAATGTTGATTAGGCCATTGCTGGGATAAGTATTGTATGTTACCAGCAGAAAATTTTTCTTTGGAACAAAGGAGGCTGAGGGGAGATTTAATTGAGGTATATAAAATTATGATGGGACTAGATAGTGGATAGGGAAGACCTATTTCCCTTAGCAGAGGGGTCAGTGACCAGGGGGCACAGATTTAAATTAATTGGTAGAAGGATTAGAGGGGAGCTAAGGAGAACTTTTTTCACCCAGAGGGTGGTGGAACTCACTGCCTGAAAGGGTGGTAGAGGCAGAAACCCTCAACTCATTTAAAAGTACTTAGATATGCATTTGAAGTGCCATAACCTACAGGGCTGTGGATCAAATGCTGGAAAGTGGGATTAAGCTGGATAGTTCTTTGTTGGCCAAATGGCCTCCTTCTGTGCTGTAACTTTCTATGAAAATACTGCATCCTGTAACATTGCAGATTCAAAGGAGGAGTCTCACAAAGAAGAACTAAGACTTTATCACAGAGCTTGAAAGAACCTTTACTTCAGAGCCACAGCGGCTATTTGCCTTCTTTGAGGTCATTATAAATAAAGTAGGTAGTGGACTTCCCTATAATGTAGTTTATTTGGACTTTCAGAAACATTTTGACAATGTTCCAAATAAAAGACCTCCTAACTAAATTAAAAGCCACAGGAATCCAAGGTAGGACATGGGTCTGGGTAAGAAGTTGGTTAAAGGATAGCACCAATGTTATGCTGAATACTCTGGGCTATATACAATGTACAGTGAAACTTATCCAGCTTCCATCACATACCTACGCTGTTGTCCCTTAGCAGATCATCAAAAACCTTACATCACATGAGCAATTGTACTGTCATGTGACCTTAATAACCTTACATCGTAGTCCCAATTTAACAAGACTGGTAAAATATGTGATGGGAAATGGCTGCTGGTTCAGGTCATCCAACAGAGCACTAAAGTGATTGTACAATTTTGCAGCTAAGCTTATTTGAATAATTAGCATAAGTTCCCAGCAGAGCTATAGCATTGTGCTGGTAGTTATCCGGATGGGGGTTACACAAAATTTGGCCAGCACCTCAAGCTTCAAGGAATGTGCACACTTAAAGGCAAGTGCAAAATTAAAGGTGAGTGGCTGGATATGGGGGCAAACATAGTTACAACCTTTATAAAGTTTTAAATATTTTTCAGCTTTGCCCAGGGTGGGGTGGGGGCAGAGAGGGTGGGGAAGAAGTGCAAGGCAAAAATTAAGTTAAAGGAAAGCCAATGTGAAGGCACAAAACAGAGAATGTAGGCAAGTGATGGAGAAATGCAGCACCCAATCTCCCATTTGTTGGCTGGAAAAGTGGATGTGCTGTTCAATGTGTTTGGTGCAAGGGCAGTAGTCATGACTGGCATCTCAGGGGATGCTGCCCAGTGGTCAGCAATTCATCTTGCCTGTCAGGAAATGGCAGCCTGGCTTAAATGTCTGCACCGTACATTGGTGCAATCTACTATGCCCTGTACTCTTTGAAACTCTGATAACCAAAAACATTCCATTCCTTGTTGAGCTGATGCCTCCTTACCACAGGTATGTCTACATTGCCCGCACACTAATTTCTAGTTGCAATTTTGTATATCTATCCATCCACCTAACTATGATATACTAGAAATCATAGAATCATAGAAAAGTTACAGCATGGAAGGAGGCCATTCGGCCCATCGAGTGCACGTTGGCTCTATGCAAGAGAAATCCAGCTAGTCCCACTCCCACGCCCTATCCCCGTAGTCCTGCAAATCTTTTCCTTTCAAGTACATATCCAGTTTCCTTTTGAAGGCCACGATTGAATCTGCCTCCACCACCCCCTCAGGCAGTGCATTCCAGATCCTAACCACTCAATGTGCAAAAAAGTTTTTCCTCATGTCACCTTTGGTTCTTTTGCCAATCACCTTAAATCTATGTCCTCTGTTTCTTGACTCTTCCGCCAATGGGAACAGTTTCTCTCTATCTACTCTGTCCAGACCCTTCATGATTTTGAATACCTCTATCAAATCTCCTCGCAACTGACTCTGTTCCAAGGAAAACAACCCCAGCTTCTCCAGTCTATCCAAGTAACTGAAGTCCCTCATCCCTGAAATCATTCTAGTAAATATCTTCTGCATCCTCTCTAAAGCCTTCACATCTTTCCTAAAGTGCGATGCCCAGAACTGGACACAATATTCTAGTTGTGGCCGAACCAGTGTTTTATAAAGATTCATCATGACTTCCATACTTTTGTACTCTGTGCCTCTATTTATAAAGCCCAGGATCCTGTATGCTTTTTTAACGGCTTTCTCAATCTGCCCTGCCACCCTCAACGATTTGTGTATATATACCCCCAGATCTCTATGTTCCTGTACCCCTTTTAGAGTATTGCTTCTCCTCGTTCTTAATTCCGAAATGTATCACTTCGCATTTTTCTGCGTTAAATTTCATCTGCCATGCGTCCGCCCATGCCACTAGCCTGACTATATCCTCTTGAAGTCTATCACTATCCTCCTCACTGTTTACTACCCTTCCAAGATTTGTGTCATCTGCAAATTTTGAAATTGTGCCCTGTACACCCAAGTCCAAGTCATTAATATATATCAAGAAAAGCAGTGGTCCCAGCACCGATCCCTGGGGAACACCACTGTACACCTCCCTCCAGTCCAAAAAGCTACCATTCACCACTACTCTCTGTTTCCTGTCACTTAGCCAATTTTGTATCCATGTTGCTACTGCCCCCTTTATTCCATGGGCCGCAGTTTTGATGATACGCTTACCATGCAGCACTTTATCAAACGCCTTTTAAAAGTCCATATACACCACATCAACTACATTGCCCTCATCTACCCTCTCTGTTACCTCATCAAAAAACTCTATCAAGTTAGTTAAACACGATTTGCATTTAACAAATCCATGCTGACTTTCCCTAATCAATCCACACTCGTCCAAGTGACTGTTAATTCTATCCCTGATTATCATTTCTAAAAGTTTCCCCAACACTGAGGTTAAACTGACTGGCCTATAGTTGCTGGTTTTATCCTTACACCCTTTTTTGAACAAGGGTGTAACATTTGCAATTCTCCAGTCCTCTGGCACCACCCCCGTATCTACCGATGTTTGGAAGATTATGGCCAGTACCTCTGCAATTTCACCCTTACTTCCCTCAGCAACCTAGGATGCAACCGGGTGACTTATCTACTTTAAGTACAGCTAGCCTTTCAAGTACCTCATCTTGATCAATTTTTAGCCCATCCAGTATCTCAACTATATATTCCTTTACTGAGACTCTGGCAGCATCTTCTTCCTTGGTAAAGACAGATGCAAAGTACTCATTTAGTACCTCGGCCATCCCCTCTGCCTCCATGAGTAGATCTCCTTTATGGTCCCTAATTGGCCCCACCCCTCCTCTTACTACCTGTTTACTGTTTACATGCCTGTAGAAGACTTTTGGATTCCCTTTTATGTTAGCCACATAAGTGTCTATTGAGTCTATTCCCATACTCTCTATTTCCCCATCTTATTTCCTTTTTCACTTCCCATCTGAACTTTCTATATTCTGCCTGGTTCTCACTTGTGTTATCAACCTGACATCTGTCATCAGCCCCTTCTTCCGTTTCATCTTACTCACTATCTCTTTTGTCATCCTGGGAGCTCTGGCATTAGTTGCCCTACCTTTCTGCCTCATGGGAATGTGCCTAGACTGTACCCGAACAATCTCCTCTTTAAAGGCCACCCACTGTTCAATTACAGTTTTGCCTGCCAATCTTTAATTCCAATTTAACTGGGCAAGATCTGTTCTAATCCCATTGAAATTGGCCCTCCTCCAATTGAGTATTTTTACTTTAGAGTGGTCCGTGTCCTTTTCCACAGCTATTCTAAACTTTTTGATACTATGATCGCTGCTGCCTAAATACTCCCCCATTGACACTTGCTCCACTTGGCGTGCCTCATTCCCTGGAAGTCCAGCAATGCCTCCTTCCTCATTGGGCCGGAAACGAACTGGTCAAGAAAGTTATCCTGAACACATTTCAAAAATTCTTCCCCTTCTTTGCCCCTTATATTATTTTTGTTATCCCAGTCTATATAAGGATAGTTTAATCCATGTCAACATGTACTTCCTCTCAAAACCTACAGACCCTCACTTCCAATTGTCATATTGTTGTCACACTTTTCTGTCAACTTTTCTTATGCCCACATTTATAATGGAAACTGCTTATGTAAATTTGTTATACTGTATTATACCTTCTCGTTAGTGGTGGCGCTGCAGTGAATCGATTTTGCATCTTCTGGCTCCTCAGCCTGCACTGCAGATAGCCTCCTAATTCTACTTCTCTGCTTCCCAAATTGTCATTAGCTTTGCTATTTAACTATAGACAATAATAAAGAATCAAAGTGTTAGGTAAATAATATAAGAATCAAAATAATATAAGAATCAAAGTGTTAGGTAAAATTTTTTTTTTCACATCGTTCACCTGACGAAGGAGGAAGCCTCCGAAAGCTTGTGAATTTAAAATAAAATTGCTGGACTATAACTTGTTGTTGTAAAATTGTTTACAATTAGGTAAAATAAGCACAGAATATTTGACCTTACAATGGGGATGAAACTATGTCTGCCTGTCCTGTTTCAATTATTGTTGCCCTCTAACCATGCTTCACTTTATCTGGTCTAGTCTCCCCATCCGTAACGCCACAGGAAAGTGACTATCTATAATATATTAAAAATATTACATCTGTGCACACTTCCTGTATGCAACATTTGATTTCCTGTCCTCATGATTTTGTCACACTTTTTGTGGCAATTTTTTTCCCCATTATAAATTTCCACATCCATATTTACTATGGGCTTTGCTTTTGTAAACTTGTCACACTGTAATTACACAGTCCGGCCACTAGGTGGCTTTGCACCCAGTCCACTCAACATCTTCAGAATCCCTCTCAGCAAAAGTTCAGAGCTCTGGCTGCTATCTTGTTTTCTCTTCAGGTAAGTTTTCAATCTAAGTTTAACCTTTTTCTTCACAGTTCTTTTGAACTGTAATTTTAAATGTTATTATTTTGGCTTTATAGAGTATTTTTACCTTCCTGCCTGCTGTCCCCCTTGCAAAAATAAAACTTAAATTGTGATTTTTTTTTCCTCTTGCACCTGGTCCTTTGCCTTTCCCTCTTCTTTCTCCTTTCATATAGTGTCCAATCATACTCCCTATCCCAGTAGGTGACTGTAAAATCAACTAGTATTTCAACTGTATGCCTATTTTAAAATATGATGTGGAGATGCCGGTGATGGACTGGGGTGGACAAATGTAAGGAGTCGCATAACACCAGGTTATAGTCCAACAGTTTTATTTGAAATCACAAGCTTTCGGAGCTTTCCTCCTCCTCACCTGACGAAGGAGCAAAGCTCCGAAAGCTTGTGATTTCAAATAAAGCTGTTGGACTATAACCTGGTGTTGTGCGACTCCTTACATTTATTTTAAAATAAATTTGTGTTCAATTTTTTAAAAATTTGTCCTTGATGCTCACTCGGCCTTCCGATGACACCAGCCCTTGGTACGCCCATCCTGCCGGCCTCTTGGTCAACCCCCCTCCACTGGCTGAGACACCCCAAAGTGGTCTGATGTAAGGAAAACCTTCCCTTGATAGACAGGCTGTGGCTCTTTTCTCTAGAAAAGAAAAGATTGACAGGTGACCTGATAGAGGTCTTTAAAATTATGAAAGGATTCGACAAGGTAGACATGGAGAAGATGTTTCCACTGGTGGGGGAGTCCAAAACTAGGGGCCCATAAATATAAGATAATTACTAATAAATCCAATAAGGAATTTAGGAAAAACTTCTTTACCCAGGGAGTGGTTAGAATGTGGAACTTGCAATCACAAGGAATAGTTGAGGTGACTAGCATTTAAGGGGAAGCTAGATAAGTACGAGGGAGAAAGGGATAGAAGGACGTGTTGATTGGGTGAGATGAAGTCAGGTGGGAGAAGGCTCGTGTGGAGCATAAACACCGGCATAGACCTGTTGAACCGAATGGTATGTTTCTGTGCTGTAAATTCTATGTAAGTTCTCCCTCATTTTAAGGAAGACATACTTGGGCTGCAAAGAAAGAATGAAAAAGACAGATTTTTAAAAATATAAATGATAATTCACTTTTTGTTCTTCTTATGTATATGTATTAGTGAGCAGTGCAGTTGCATCTCACTTACACTATTGGCAGCAAAATATCAATGGCCCAAAAGCATTCATTTACATATCCCATTCTGCATGCTGTCAGTTTACTCAAGCCCCTTCTCCATACTTATAAGTTTTAAGCATTCCCTCTTCCTGATATTCTACTTGCACATTACTCCCACCTGTGGGCAGATCCATCCCCCATCTCACTGAACAATTTTCCAGCATGTGGGACAACCTCCGCTATGATAGGAGGAAGGGGGATAGAGCAAAAGGGGGAGTGCAAGGGGAGACGGAGAAGGGAGGGCAAGGAAGAAAGAGGAAAAGGGATGGGGAGAGGGAGAAGAGGAGAGGGAAGGTGGAGAGGATGGGAAGGGAATGTGGAGGAGACAAGGGGAGGAAGTAGAAATGGAGGAATAGAGTGGAGGAGGGGAAGGGGGAGGAATGGAAGGAGGAGGGAAAGGAAAGAGGAGTGGGGGACAAAAAGGAGTGGAGAAGGAGACCCCATCCTCTACCTGTTTTCCTTTGAACTACCCACTCAGCTCCTCCTCTCCTCCTCCATCCCCTCATCTTCATGCCTCTCTTCCTTCCCATCTTGCATCCTTTCTCTCCCCACCCCCTCCCTTTTCACCTCTTCTTGCCCCTACTTTGCTCTCCTCCTCCCTCTTCTCCCTCTCCTCTCCTCCTCTGTCCTTGTGCCCTGCGCCTTTCCTCCTCCTCCTCTGCATCTCCTCCCTCTCTATTTTTTATTCATTCATGGGATGTGGGCATCGCTGGCAAGGCCAGCATTTATTGCCCATCCCTAATTGCCCTTGAGAAGGTGGTGGTGAGCCACCTTCTTGAACCACTGCAGTCCGTGTGGTGAAGGTTCTCCCACAGTGCTGTTAGGTAGAGAGTTCCAGGATTTTGACCCAGCGACGATGAAAGAACGGTGATATATTTCCATGTCCGGATGGTGTGTGACTTTGAGGTGAACGCGCAGGTGGTGTTGTTCCCATGCGCCTGCTGCCCTTGTCCTTCTAGGTGGTAGAGGTCGCGGGTTTGGCAGGTGTTGTCGAAGAAGCCTTGGCGAGTTGCTGCAGTGCATCTTGTAGATGGTACACACTGCAGCCACGGTGCGCCGGTGGTGAAGGGGGTGAATGTTTAGGGTGGTGGATGGGCTGCCAATCGAGCGGGCTGCTTTGTCCTGGATGTAAATTGTGTCAAGGCCACGTTACGTTTATATTAGCTTATGTTATCTGTAGGTTACCCTCTACTAGAGTTTTTCCATTTAGACCACTCCGCCTTTTCTTACCCCTTTCAATCAGAAAAGGCTGTGACTCGGTTCAATTCCCTGATAAAAAGCTTAGTTTGAGTGTGCCTACAATTCCAACTCACTGGCTGACTCTGTACCAATCTGGATACTCAAACTCTCTTTGTCAGATAGCTTACTAGAGGTAAGTAGCAGATCCTTTATCCTTTGGAAAATGTTAACAAGTTAAAAGTTCAATATTGTTATTAATGTGATCAATTTACTTCCAACATACATTTCCTGACCAGAAACTCAACCCCTCGAGCAAGAGAGATTTCGGTCTCTCAAATAAGAGCTCACTTAAAGTATTGTGTGCAGCTTTGGGATCCATACTATTGGAAGGATAGTGAGGCTTTAGAGAGGGTACAATATACAGGTAGCAGGACACACTGATTTTATAAATATACTAGTCAATCTACCATGGCATTGCACAAGAAGAAGTTAGTACCCATAGGGCAGATTTTAGGCCAAGCAGGTTTAGAAGGGATAATTGGAGAAGCAGAGAGGGGGTAGGAAGCAGAAGAAAGGAGTAATGAGGAGAGGAGGATGGAAGGAAAGTAAGGGGGATAAGTGGATGGGATGAGGGGAGGGAAGGGGTAGTGGGAAGAGGAAAGAAGGGGAGGAAAGAGAGAGACAATGGGGAGGGAAGGAAGACGATAGGAAGCCAATCATCTCAGCCCCAGGACATTGCTGCAGGACTTCCTTAGGGCAGTGTCCTAGGCCCAACCATCTTCAGTTGCTTCATCAATGACCTTCCCTCCATCATAAGGTCAGAAGTGGGGATGTTGCTGATGATTGCACAGTGTTCAGTTCCATTCGCAACCCCTCAGATAATGAAACAGTCCGTGCCCGCATGTTGCAAGACCTGGACAACATCCAGGCTTGGGCTGATAAATGGCAAATACCATTTGCGCCAGACATGTGCCAGGCAATGACCATCTCCAACAAGACAGCATTGAACCGCCCCCCCTTCACTTTCAACAGCATTACCATCGCCGAATCTCCCACCATCAACATCCTTGGGGTCACCATTGACCAGAAACTTAACTGGACCAGCCACGTAAATACTGTGGCTACAAGAGCAGCTCAGAGGAAGGAGTTAGGAAGGCAAATGTTGGCCTTCAATGCAAGAGGATTTGAGTACAGGAGCAAGGATGTCTTACTGCAGTTATACAGGGCCTTGGTGAGACCACACCTGGAGTACTGTGTGCAGTTTTGGTCTCCTTACCCAAGAAGGATTCATTAGGATGCTGCTTGGTATGAGGAAATACAAATACGAAGAAAGGCTTAAAAATTTGGGCAAACAATTTTAATCCTACCCATCTGGCAGGTAGGCAGTTAAAATCGCACAGGTTACTTACCCACCAAAATGCTGCCTGGATCACACTGACCACGATTTTTATGTAAGCTTCTGAATGGGCGGCTAAGCTGCCCAGCCAAAGTCAGCAGTGTCCTCTTTAAATATGCAGATCGAGGTCCGATGATGTCAATTGGATCCTGACAGCATTTTAATCCAGCCCTGAACAGGAAAGCCACTGCTGCTTTCTCGCCAGGTTGAAGCAAATCAGAAGAGGATCGTGACGTGAAGAGGCCCCGAAAGGTAAGATTTTTACTTCCCTTGGTAGGTCAGGAGGAATAGGCGTCAATGGAAATAAAAATCGGGAAAGATGTAAAATGGGCTGCCGATTCGCTATCACCCGTTTTACACTATTGCACAAAGTCAAGATCTACCCCCTTGTATAAGAACATAAGAAATAGAAGCAGGAGTAGGCCATACGGCCCCTCGAGCTTGCTCTGCCATTCAATCAGATCATAGCTGATCTTCAACCTAAACTTCACTTTCCCACCCGATCCCCTGTGTGATGACACCTACTCCATAAAGGGCAGCAGTATTCACAGTTACATACTGGGGACAATTCAACAGGATTCTCATTCCATCTCCAACGATGACCTACCCTTTGATTGGGAAATTAATGTTATTACTAGTTTTCTTGAGAATTCTTATCCACATGTCTATACCTCTAAGGTTTCTCAATTTAAAAACCTGCTATGAAATGCCAGATACTTTTTGGACGGTAGTCTCAGCTTTATTATTTTCTCACATACATCACACCGTCTCCAACTTATGTCCAGCACATTTGCTAAAGGTCCATTACTGCCTGGTCATTTAAAAAAATAGTACATGTTATATATAACACGTCTAATTGTAAAAAGCACCTCACAAGCAATGCATGAGGTAATACATAGCGATCCCTGCTTTTACAAAGAAAGTTAGTGCCTCCTTTAAGAAAAATCTTGCTGTCCCAAAACAAATTCCATAAAAGCAAAAGATTTTTTAAATTGTTTCCTGAGTTTACTCTGATCTGTTTTGTTAATAGGTTGAGAGTGAATGCTTCTTAACAAAACAATTGAAATAGAAAAAAATTTAGAAATTTTTAGTCTTCTTACATTTCTGGGTGGTTGGATAGTGTAAAATTTAAAAGTGAAATTAAAACTAAAATAAAGAATTTATTCTGCTTCAGCTTGCAAGGGAAAATGCTATTTTTAAAAACCCAAATTTACAAAAACCAACAAACTGGATGAGTGCCAGACAATAGTGAGACTTATATGATGTTGCCTAGGCTTTCTTCACTGTTAGTCATGATGTGGAGATGCCGGTGATGGACTGGGGTTGACAATTGTAAACAATTTTACAACACCAAGTTATAGTCCAGCAATTTTATTTTAAATTCACAAGCTTTCGGAGATTTTCTCCTTCCTCAGGCAAATGTTTCAAGATCTCCTTGAAGCCTACGCATTTATACATATTGAACAATAATACATGGTGTTTACAGACTGCCCCTGCAACTGCCCGTTGCCAAGGCAATCACCGTGTTCAGACAGAGAGGTGTTACCTGCAGAACCTCCGAATACACATTCAACAAAAAAACAAACAGGGAAAAAAAACAGAGAAAAAAAAAACACAGAGAGAGGCAGAAACATCCGGAAGGCAGAGAGAGCCAGCAAATGACCCATTATATTAAAAACAGATAACATTTGTTCGCTGGTGGGGTAACGTGTAGCGTGACATGAACCCAAGATCCCGGTTGAGGCCGTCCTCATGGGTGCGGAACTTGGCTATCAATTTCTGCTCGACGATTTTGCGTTGTCGTGTGTCTCGAAGGCCGCCTTGGAGTACGCTTACCCGAAGGTCGGTGGATGAATGTCCATGACTGCTGAAGTGTTCCCCGACTGGGAGGGAACCCTCCTGTTTGGCGATTGTTGCGCGGTGTCCGTTCATCCGTTGTCGCAGCGTCTGCATGGTCTCGCCAATGTACCATGCTCTGGGGCATCCTTTCCTGGACGTCCCATCGTATCAGGCAACGGAACCCTGTGTGAGAACCTCTCTGGATACATCGAGGGCATCCTGAAACCCATCGTACAGGGAACCCCCAGCTTCTGTCGTGACACTACAGACTTCCTACAAAAACTCAGTACCCACGGACCAGTTGAACCAGGAACACTTCTCACCACGATGGACGTCTCGGCACTATACACCAGTATCCCCCACGATGACGGCATCGCTGCGATAGCATCAATACTCAACACCAACAACAGCCAATCTCCGGAAGCCATCCTACAACTCATCCGCTTCATCCTGGATCACAATGTCTTCACCTTCGATAACCAGTTCTTTACCCAAACACACGGAACAGCCATGGGGACCAAATTCGCACCCCAATACGCCAACATTTTCATGCACAAGTTCGAGCAGGACTTCTTCACTGCACAAGACCTCCAACCAACACTATACACCAGATACATCGACGACATTTTCTTTCTATGGACCCACGGCAAGGAATCACTAAAGAGACTACAAGATAACATCAACAAGTTCCATCCCACCATCAAGCTCACCATGGACTACTCCTCAGAATCAGTTTCTTTCTTGGACACATGAATCTCCATCAAAGACGGGCACCTCAGCACCTCACTCTACCGCAAGCCCACGGACAACCTCACGATGCTCCACTTTTCCAGCTTCCACCCTAACCACGTCAAAGAGGCCATCCCCTATGGACAGGCCCTGCGAATACACAGGGTCTGCTCAGACGAGGAGGAACGCGATGGACACCTACAGACGCTGAAAGACGCCCTAGTAAGAACGGGATATGACGCTCGACTCATCGATCGACAGTTCCGACGGGCCACAGCAAAAAATCGCATAGACCTCCTCAGGAGACTAACACGGGACGCAACCAACAGAGTACCCTTTGTCGTCCAGTACTTCCCCGGAGCGGAGAAACTACGCCATGTTCTCCGCAGCCTTCAACATGTCATCAATGAGGACAAACACCTCGCTATGGCCATCCCCACACCTCCACTACTCGCCTTTAAACAGCCACCCAACCTCAAACAGACCATCGTTCGCAGCAAACTACCTAGCTTTCAAGAGAACAGCGTCCACGACGCCACACAACCCTGCCACGGTAACCTCTGCAAGACATGCCAGATCATCGACACAGATACCACCATCACACGAGATGACACCACCCACCAGGTGCATGGTTCATACTCCTGTGACTCAGCCAACGTTGTCTACCTCATACGTTGCAGGAAAGGATGCCCCAGAGCATGGTACATTGGCGAGACCATGCAGACGCTGCGACAACGGATGAACGGACACCGCGCAACAATCGCCAAACAGGAGGGTTCCCTCCCAGTCGGGGAACACTTCAGCAGTCATGGACATTCATCCACCGACCTTCGGGTAAGCGTACTCCAAGGCGGCCTTCGAGACACACGACAACGCAAAATCGTCGAGCAGAAATTGATAGCCAAGTTCCGCACCCATGAGGACGGCCTCAACCGGGATCTTGGGTTCATGTCACGCTACACGTTACCCCACCAGCGAACAAATGTTATCTGTTTTTAATATAATGGGTCATTTGCTGGCTCTCTCTGCCTTCCGGATGTTTCTGCCTCTCTCTGTGTTTTTTTTTTCTCTGTTTTTTTTCCCTGTTTGTTTTTTTGTTGAATGTGTATTCGGAGGTTCTGCAGGTAACACCTCTCTGTCTGAACACGGTGATTGCCTTGGCAACGGGCAGTTGCAGGGGCAGTCTGTAAACACCATGTATTATTGTTCAATATGTATAAATGCGTAGGCTTCAAGGAGATCTTGAAACATTTGCCTGAGGAAGGAGAAAATCTCCGAAAGCTTGTGAATTTAAAATAAAATTGCTGGACTATAACTTGGTGTTGTAAAATTGTTTACAATTCTTCACTGTTGGCACGGACTAAGCACACACTGCCATGTGCTTAAGGTCCAACCACAATCATGGACTGGTGTTTTTCAACAACATTCTACCCAAATCAGAGCTGGTTGGAATTAAAAAGGACCTACTTTTTAGGATGTTTTCATACTTTGTTAAAAAAATCTCCATTACCTATATACAAATATATACATATGTGCACATACACACACACACGCATTGTTGTAATGAGTCCTATCAGGCCTCATGAAATATAGAATACGCAGGGCACATCATAAATATGTTTTCGTGTACAAAGGATCTCCTCCTTGACTTGGGTATGATGGAAAACCACAACATACCCCAACTCAGAAATACTTAAATGAGTCAGTAACCTATTACAGAAATCATTGACATTTAAGCTTTCATTCTTCTCTGGGTCTGAATTTAAAACTATAGGGCTGATGTCCATCTTCAGCACACATCAGGTGGGTGGATATTGTTGGCAAGTGACCCGCACTATTTTCATGGTCAGGTCTCATTATGATAATATTGGCAGGCTGCCAATGCTGAACAAGTGCTGACAGGCAGCTCATCGATTGGGAAGGGGAAGTGGCCGGAAATCCGGCGGCTCCTCCGCAGAGCTGACCTGAAAGTGGGGCCATGAGGTGGGACAGGCAATCCAGGGGAGTTGGGGTGGGGCGCTCTGTACTCATGCTCCTGCTGGCCTCAGAAAAATCATTGTCAAAGCGGGTTTTAAATATTTTTGGAGTGACCTGTGGCAGTCCCTTTCAGGGCTGCTGGTTCAGCTGCTCAGTGCACAGTTCAACCTAACGTATTTCGGGTGGGACTGCTGGTCACCTATTTAGAGGCCCAATCAAAAATTGCATCGGCCTGGCCTCAGGTGCGAAGACAATGGTCGTCTCACTGCTGTAAAAGACATATTTTATGTTATAAGCAGGATAGCCCCGTGGTGAAGGATAGAATACTAGAGCCTGGTCTTCAGTTGCTTCCAAGTCTTCATTCACAGAGCACCACATTATACATACCGCACCTTACACAAGCTCCCTTATACATGGATACAAGAGAGCCCCAATATACACACCACCTGAGTACAATTGATAGAAAATCACATGGATACAATTAACACTTTTCACGCTGTAAAAAGAGGCAGTAGTGAAACAAAAAGTACCCCCATTGTCTTCTGCACAGAGTAGACACTATTTAATCCTACTTTGTTTTATGTTTGTTTAATCAACAAACTTGATTGCTGAAGCTCAATAACTCTATAATTTGAATACATTTTTTATTTGTTCTTTCTTACATTAGGACATAAGAAATAGGAGCAGGAGTAGGCCATATGGCCCCTCGAGTCTGCTCCTCCATTCAATAAGATCATGGCTGATCTTCGATCTTAACTCCACTTTCCCATCTGATCCCCATATCCCTTGATTCCCCCCGAGTCCAAAAATCTATCTATCTCAGCCTTGAATATACTCAACGACTCAGCATCCACACCCCTTTGGGGTTGAGAATTCCAAAGATTCACAACCCTCTGAGTGAAGAAATTCCTCCTCATCTCAGTCTTAAATGGCTGACCCCATATCCTGCGACTATGCTCCCTAGTTCTAGACTCTTCAGCCAGGGAAAACAGCCTCTCAGCATCTACCCTATCAAGCCCCCTCAGAATCTTATATGCTTCAGTGAGATCACCTCTCATTCGTCTAAACTCCAGAGACTATAGATCCATTCTACTCAATCTCTCACCATAGGGCAACCCTCTCATCCCAGGAATCACTTCTTCTTGAAACTCATTTTTTAACTCTTAGATTTCCAGCAGCTCAAGAAATTCCATCTGTTTATCCCCCCAGCTCGTGCGCTGTAAAGCTGAAAATGTACCACATATTAGAATAGAGATGCTACTTCTCCAGGACTTGTAACACTCATAGCTTGTGGGTGGACTGAGGAACTGTTGATGGCAAAGTGAGTGGCAACCAAAACCAGGTCCTAAAACCAGCTTAGGACCCTCATTTGCATATGTTTCCAAGGCTGCTGTCAAAATCGAGGCCTGCTCGTAAAATACATCAGGCAGGCCTCAGGCAGGAAATCGGCACAAACTTTTATTTTCGTCCTGCAACTGTTCCACCGAAAAATGGGGCGGTAGCGAGATGAAAATCAACCCTCTGCAGTCACCAGACTGAATTCAAAGGAACTTCCCAAGGAGTATGTGACAACTGGTTGTGGATGTACCTTATGGATTCTGGTGAGATATGTGAGATCAAAGCCAAGTAGTCACATGTGGCTCTGTATTTTGTGTGTGGACTGGAGGCCCACGAAGTTTGATCAACGTCAGGGAAGACACATGCCTGATTAATAGCAAAGAACATGTAAGTTGATAATTAAGTTCAAGTGGCCAAAGGCATGTTCGCACTAAGTTGTAAAATGAGGTATCACCTTTGCATAATTAACTAATGGCAAAAATTCCCTGGGGCAATTACACTCAGCATCATCTTTGAAGCCATGATAGGCATTTTTCTTTCATCATTTGAGGAACAAGTTTAAACCTTGTTCACAGGGATTCCACTTGCTTGTTACCATAATCAGTAGACATATCTGCTGGCCAATAATCTAGGTATGATGCAGTCATCTGAGGAATAAGAGAATTGTGCCTTATTTGATGTTCACTGAATCTTCTGCTTTTCTTGTCATGTCTGCAACAGTGGCAAATAACTAAGCTGTTATATGGTTTATCAAGTTGGAAAGACACTACTGCTGGTTGAAGCTAACATTATTTCTATCAAAAACAACTTTAATTTATATAGCGCCTTTAATGTAGTAAAACGTCCCAAGGCGCTTCACAGAAGCGTTATCAAACAAAATTTGGCACCGAGCCACATAAGGAGGTATTAGGACAGTGACCAAAAGCTTGGTCAAAGAGGTAGGTTTTAAGGAGCGTTTTAAAGGAGGAGAGAGAGGTAGAGAGGCGGAGAGGTTTAAAGAGGGAATATCAGAGCTGAGAGCCTAGGCAGCTGAAGGCACGGCTGCCAATGGTGGAGCGATTAAAATCGGGGATGCACAAGAGGTCAGAATTAGAGGACCGCAGAGATCTCGGAGGGTTGTAGGGCTAGGAAAGGTTGCAGAGATAGGGAGGACAAGGCCATGGAGGGATTTGAAAACAAGGATGGGAATTTTAAAATTAAGCTGTTGCCAGACTGGGAATCAATGGAGGTCAGCGAGCACAGGTGAATGGGATATGGTGCGAGTTAGGATACGGGCAACAGACTTTTGGATGAGCTCAAGTTTGTGGAGGGTGGAAGGCCAGCATTGGAATAGTCAAGACTAGAAGTAACAAAGGCATGGATGAGGATTTCAGCAGCAGATGAGCTGAGGCGGGGGTAGAGACGGGTGGCGTTACGGAGGTGGAAGTAGGTGGTCTTGGTGATGGAGCAGATATGTGGTCCGGAGCTCAACTCAGGGTCAAATAGGATACCAAGGTTGCGAACGGTCTGGTGCAGCCTCAGACAGTAGCCAGGGAGAGGGATGGAGTTGGTAGCTGGGGAACGGAGTTTGTGGCGGGGACCGAAGCAATGGCTTTGGTTTTCCCAATATTTATATCAGAGTCTAAAGCAACACCTTTCAGCTGTCTTTCTTGAGCTGTAACTTTCGCTTACAGTGTCTTTGCACCTGGTTTTACCTTCATTGTCCATGATTTATATTATATGGCCCTGAATTTCCTTTGCCTTTTAATGGTGCACTGCTGTAACTTCATTAGAAGTGCAGCAGAAACCCCATTATGCATGTAAACGGTGCTATTGCCACACTTCCAAAGATGTTACGGCAGCACAGCAACAAAAAGGCAGAGGAAATTCAGGATCTATGTTTCAGTAACTTGTCATCATACATAAGCGTAGCATCTCGCTTCTCCAATAATTCTGAAAGCAGAGGCAGCTGATAAAGGACATCACACATTTGCCTGGAATTTCCGTGGCGGTTCTCCTGATCTCTTGCTGTAACATGGAAGATCAGCAGAAACCCTGGAGAAACAGTATAAATGGCCGTTTACGCTTCCGCAGAAGAATCCCGGGACAAATTCAGGAGAGTACAGTCTTCTCAATAGTTCATCGTATGTAGCTCTATCTCTGATTTGTCTTTTCTTGTCTTCTGAAGCAACAAGGGCATGAGCATGAAATCCTCAAAGTTATTCCATGCAGCAGATAACCAAGAGAAATTGCGACACACCTGGTTCCTAATATGCATCCAATTTTATTTGGTTGTAAATCCAGTTTTTCAGCACATTAACACAATTCCTTTTGTATGCATTGTTAATAGCTGTGCAGAGTGCACAGTTTATCCATAAATGCCTGTAAATGGTTTAAGGCATTCATTTCATCAATAGCATCTCCAGCTGCTAATCCAGTCTCGTGACTGACAAATACAACTGAGTTATTCTGCAAATATACATGATCAAATCCATAACTATCAAGGCACTTAAGCAGGCTCTATGTGATAGCCCTGGGGATTTCCAATAAAGAAAGAACAAACTTGCACTTGCGCATTTCACAACCTCAGGACGCCCCAAAGCACTTTACAACCAATGAAGTACTTTTGAAGTGTAGTCACTGTTGTACTAGGTCCAAGAACATGTAATGAGGATCATTTGTTTTGTCAGTATCATATCTAAGATATACAACTGGAGAAATTTTGTTGCTCAGGGATGTAGATTCATCAATTTAATATTTATATCTTATCTTGAACTACTTTAATCTGGTGGCAGATTTTCTTTCTTATCTCCTTGGTATACTTCAATTTCAAGATTTAATCCATTTATTTTCTGTAGTTCGGCTAGTCCTGGATGGTCTAATATTGGAGATCATTCCTGGCAGTTGATAAGCTGTGTGGAAACCTGTGTGTTTAAATCTAGTTCATTTGCATGCTTTCCCATAATTTTTTTTTACTTTCCTCCGAATTTTGACTGCTGTTTTGTGGGCCAATGAGCTTTTACGTTTCACTATCTTTTTTCTCAAAGATTGTAATTTAGCATCTCTGCTCTTCCCATTGTAGGTTATACAAAATTGCCACCACTCACATTATACTGATGCTCTTTGAGTTCCTATCATCTTGTCACAACAGTTTATCTAAGGATAGAGAATTCTCTTTGATTTCCAATATATTAACACTCCATAAATTTGGCAAATTGGCATTACGTTCCACAGCTGCATTGTCACTATCAGTAACATTTTTCTTAACAATGACACAAAACAAAGTTTACTGCTTTCTTTACTGCACTGCCATTTTGGCCCCGATATTAGCGTGAAGGCTGGATGGCAGCGGGGGAGGGGGTGTGTGGGAGTGATTGAGCGCGTGGGTAACCCGCCCAATAAAAACTGTCCATTCCCCACGCGATCGCAGGTAAATTGGAGCCACTTAACGTGGCTTCCAAGTTTGTCGTTGGAAAGCTGCGCAGCGGGCAGACTGCACACCCGCAGCACAGGCTGTCAGCTGGAGGAGCTCTATTTAAAGGGACAGTCCTCTAATGGCTGGTCCTGGAGCAAAAACCCAAAAGCACAATGGAGCAGCACAGGGGAAAGGCTGCTCCTAGATTTAGTGTTGCATCACTCCAGGTGCTACTGGATAGGGTGAGGAGGAGAAGGGATGTGTTCTACCCGGCGGACAGGAGGAAGTGGCCTGCCTCTGCCACCAAGAAGGCCTGGCTCGAGGCGGCAGAGGAGGTCACCAACAGCAGCAGCATCTCCCGCACCTGGATTCAGTGCAGGAAGCGCTTCAGTGACCTAACTAGGTCAGCCAAAGTGAGTACACTTACTGATTCTCCTACATTCCGTCTTCCACATCACGCCCCCACCCCCCAACTCAATCTGCACTGCCAACACTACTCTATCACATCACTCCTCACACCCACTCAAAGCTCATCCTCAACTTACCTACACTTCCTCAGCACTTCTTCACCTCCCCATTACTCACCCCACCACTGCCACTCAACCCAATCCTCATACAACGTCATGGCTGCGTCTCATATTAACCCTCTGATGCATCTCTTTCACAGTCAGCTGCACCCAAACCAACGCATTCAGCGGTTGGCCACGTCAACATCACTCACTCACGCGTCTCTACTTTCTCCCCTTATAGGAGGAGAGCCCAGAATGCACGGGAGAGGGCGAGGACTAGAGCGGGTCCGCAACAGATAGTCGTCCTCACAGATGCGGAACAGGAGGCGCTGGAGCTGAACCGCACCCTTGAGTGCCTGTCCATCGGGAACACCGAGACTGGCACCCAACAAACATCTGGTGACAGAACTTTAACATTCAGCACACACAATATGAATTGATGTTAACATGCCTTGCCATCTTCAGCACCTCAACATCTGTCATCATGCTTAATATTGCCTTCTGTTCTCTTACAGAGCCTTCAGCAACCGCTGTGACAGCAGAGGGCGATTCCTCAGAGGACCTGCCAGCCTCTGAGGGGACACCGTCACATCTGATCAAGCCTTCCACCAGCGCAGATACACACACCTCGGTGGGTCCCAGTCCGCAGTTAGTTGGGGTCGCACATGGTGAGTTACCACATGCATGTGAGCACGAGCAGACACTGGTGGCAGGGGCAGCTGTGGAGAGTCCGTGTCGGTGGGAGCACTCCTCTCCAGGCTCTGCTCAGCTGAACACAGATGCTGAACCCTGGGGGCCATCCTTTAAAAGAAGAATGATCGAGGTGACTTTGACAGCGACAGGTAAGGAGATGCTGCTCGGCCCAGCCGGGAGCAGTTTGGCATGAAGGAGGCTGCAGATGTCTGCGACTACCTGGCAACTGACTCTGAGCCTCCGTATGCACTGCTCCTCAGAGGGGTCCAGGAAGCTAAGCCTCGGTCTGTAGACCCTGTTGCAAAGGTAGTGCCTCCTGCGACATCGCTCTCTCTGTTATTGCCCTCCGTGCTCTTGTGCAGGTGCCTGTGGCACGGCACTGTGTTGTGAAGCTCCACGTGGCGGAAGTGGATGCCGTGCCTGGCGAGGCTGGTGATGTTGCTCATCCTCAGATGAAGTGATGAATGCAGCCATGGCACCCCCCATCCTGGCGGTGTGAGTTTGAGGGGGTCCGCAAAGTAGGTAAATATGGTTGCACTGCAGCGTTTTGGGTGGAAAGTAAGAATGTTGTGTGAAAACGCAAAGGTCTTGCAGCCAAAACTTTGTCTGAAGTGACAGAGTGATCTGGTGCAATAAATGAGGTTTTCTCCCCACCTGTCAAATAATCATTTGCATCGCCCACTGGCTGCTGGCTGAAATACGTCTGTTGCAACAGGAAGTATTTCCCACAGCACGGGAAACGCGCTGAGGATCCTTCAAAATTGCACCCCTGCCAAAATGTCTACTCAATCAAGTACTTCAAGCACTTTAACTATCTGTCAAACTATGGAAATTATCATTTCACCGGCTTTAATTGCCGGTGGGACTCCCGCATTCGGGAGGCGCACGCACACCCGAACGCATCACTGGGGAAACTGGAAGTCAGTGGATTGGAGCCCGGCTCTGAACCTGTTCCGGATTTCTACGATTTTAGGAGCCCCCAACGCACCTGCTACCCCATCTGAAAATCAGCCCCATTATCTCTCCCATTTGAGTAGCACATGCTATATGCACACGTTTTGATATGCATCAGTGTTGCCACACAAGGGGAGCCACAGCACTGTGGATGTAGTTTACAGTCCAACTCACCACAGGTACGCCTACTTGAAGCTGTCATTTAAAAAAAATTAAGTTAACAGCCTTAATAAAGCCAAGGAAAAACATGGGAAACTTAATAGGAGAGTTCATGCTGGTCAAAAGTACCAGAATGGCATGCATACCAACAGAGATCCAAAGGATAATAGAAACTATCTTAGTGCATCGTTATGCTACAGGTACTGGTTTGAGACTGTTTAGAATGATGTCGAGCAACCAGACTGAAGATATACTGTGACTTTGCACTGTGCTTTGGCCAGGGAAAACATATGTATAGAACTTTGTTCACTGGCATCCAAACAATATCAGCAGAGAACTGATGTTACATTTGGTTTTTTTGTTAACATTAAAACATTAAAATTGAAGTTTTGAAATTTGATTTGGTTGACTTAGCATCCAATTTGAAACACATTTTCCATTGGCAAAGCTAAAACTGCTTTAGATCAACACAAACTATAACTGGCCTATTATGTCTCATAACAGGTAACAATGGAGGTGGAAGCTCAAAATGAAAATTGAAAAAAAAGCACGAGTTAATTTTATCTGCTGAAAGGAAAGTGGCCTTATTATTTCACATGTTTAAGCGAAGGGAGAGCACATCCAACCAACCCACTGAATCTGGTAAATTCATGACTAACACTATATTATCATGGTATTTACTAATTTAAAATATTAACTGTAAGGAAACTATAAGAATATGATACATTACAGAGCATATCAAGACACATATATAATGTTCATCATCCACTTTTATCTGCATTCCACAAATTTCTGCAAGCAAAAGTATGATGTTGATGTTACCTCCTTACTCCTAAGTTATATGTTCATAAATCATGTTTCATGTCTACACATTTCAAATAACCACATCATAAACCATGTCTACGCCTCTCAAGAAACCACCACTGCCAAATCTGAGGAGTGGAATAAAGAAATTATGAAAGAAGGGAAATGAATACCACTAACATTGTGGAATGCCATCCAACATTTGAGGGGCAAAACAGGCAATAGAAAAGAAAAATGACAGTTCACTTACACGAGCCTGCAGAGATCCACTTTGCTAAAGGAAAATGTCATCCCTGGCTGCACCTAAAAAAAATAGCAAAGGGGGATGGATTGGTCACAGGGTCAGGAATTGCTTTAAATCCAATGCTTCCCAATCTAACACTTTGAAACAGCAGCAAACCGGCAGCACATTGAGGGAATTTTGAAGCTCCAGCCAGTTGGAGGGGGACATAGATGTTTACATCTTTCATTGAAGTGGACAGTATAAATAGGTTTAAGTGGCAGACAGGGGTGTGTCTGGGTGAGAAGAGATTGAGGGATATGGCAAGAACGTGGATAGGCGGAGTAGAAAATCAAAAGAGGACATGCTAATTGGGCCCAAAGTTCTTTCTTGCTCCTAAAAATTTTTGTGTTCATTACAATATGCAAGTTGGGATGGCACAGTTTGACAAGCAGGTTAGCTGTAGTCTACAGCATTCACCCTCCTCCATAAAGCTCAGAAATCACTCCAGCCAGATGCCTTTTGACCCTTCTGATGATCAATTTTAGTGTGGGATTGTTGGGGCAGCCTGGAATTCCACTGTACGCAATGTGCCAGTCTTCTCAGAAGCTGATCCTATAGCAGATCCTGCTGTCAATGTTTCCTCAGAGAAGATCTATTTCAAGCCATCTCTAAATGTAAGTTGTGCTGAAGTTAACTAATAGCTTTTTCTCAATCTATAAAAAAAAATTAATATTAATAGTATTTATTTTCATTTTTAATTGAATGCTCAATAAAAGTCCAAATAAAAAATAGAGGTTGTGCTGTAATGTGCCGAGCCCCACACTTTGAATTTCTACGGCCATGTTTTCCTCTGCTTGTTAATTGTAACAAAAAATAGATACGAATAAAGAATGGTGCTGCATTGTTAGAAAGCGCTAAAAGACTATTCATCTGTACTTAGCATTGCTCTGCATAGTCCCATCTGTTCAAAAATAGAAAAAAAGTTGCTTTGTGCTCGATAAGACCTTGTTGAAGTGATTAATAAGGAATTTGTGCAGCATTCTGTAGCCATACGGTGTATCAAAAAGTAATTGTTTTATTCATGGGCAGACCCGACGTTAGTCAGTTTAAACAATGGGAAGATTTCCAAGTATTGTTAAAGCGGGGATAGAAGTGAACAGTACAAGCTCAAACTGGGAGAGGGAAGGGTTTGGTGGTTAAAATGAACATATGCAAGCACATGCAGTTGTTTTATAGTGCAACCGGTTGCTGTAGAAAGAATCCTGTAATATAAGTGGGACAATTTCTACCTCAGCAGCACCCAGAGCCAGTATTTCAAGCAGTTCTACAATATAAGTGCAAATTAGAAGCTCTTTTGCTCCTTAATTATTTGTCTTATTATCTACTTTGGTGGCAATACTTAACACTGGTGACTCTCAGTGCTAAATCTGAATTTAATGGTAATAATGCCAAAAGTAGATTTAAAGCTCCACACACAAATTGCTACAGAGTGCTAATAGTACAGACAGCCCCAGCCCCAGCCCAGCTTAGTAATATATCCAAGGCGGGCCCTACAATGATGCCATCGACACTTACTATTCAAACAGCAATATTCAAAGAAATGGGTAAAATGAAACAAAAAGATGTTGAAGATAATCATAATTTTTGTAACTGATCTAAAAAATAAAATTTCCAGTGCTCCCCTCGGCTCTCAAGGCAGTTAGTCAAGTTGGAGTACAGTTTATTGATGCCAGGAACCTTTTGCCCAATTCATAATTTATCATGTGTGGACCCTGACAACGAGTATTGCTGTTCTGTGTGACCTTGGAGGGCATCACAGGCAATATTGATCCCACCCTCACAATATCCATGCACGAATGCTTGGACTCAGTGGATAGTGATGAGGAGGAGGGCCTCTGGGTGATCTTCCCTCTCTCACCCAGGTATGCCATGTAACATCCCCATTGGCAGAGATGTAGCAACATTTTTAGAATTTGAGTATACTATGCAAATAGGGTGTGGGCCAGAAAATGTAATTTTTGACACTTCATTTGATACATTTTCTAGCATTTTGGAGTAAAGTACATTATAATCTAATATATAATACATTTTATTTTGCTTTTGATTACACCTCTGTGAAACACTTTGGGATGTTTATCTGCATTAAAGGTGCTATATAAATGCAAGTCGTATTTGTTGCTGTTATGTTATAAGAACATATTCCAATGATTAAGAAACACAATAGGAATAAGAGGAAAACTATGTGGGTAACAAGAGAGGTATTACAAAGGAAGTGATTTTAACCCTACCTGCCTATGGGAAGTCAGGTGGGTGGGCAGTTAAAATTGCCCAAGTTATTTACCCACTGGAAATCCACGATGACACCACCATCCAGGATTTTAAACTACTCTCCCGAGCAGGCGGCAAGGACACCCGTCTAAAGCTGACATATGATTGCAGGGTCCCAATGACGTCATCAGTATCCAACTGCAATTTTAACTCAGGCCGGAATCAGAGGATCAGCCCCAGAAAAGATACATTTTTTTCTTTCCTTTGCGGGGCTGGGAGGAGCAGAGTGCAGTAGAATCACAATTTGTGCCGAAGGAATGGAGAGAGGGGAAAAGTGTTATGAGAAAAATGTTAAGAGGCTTTCCTGAAGAAGGGTATTGTGAAACACTTAGAAAAATACGAAATTATCAGGGCAATTAAGGGAGGGGAAGATTATGCTTGACAAACCGATCAGAATTATTTGAGGCGATATCAGATAAAAGGTACTATGTGGACATAGTTTATTGATACTTGAGCATGGCTTTTGATGTCGTACCAGATGGAAGGGTCGAATAATGCTGATGATGTTTTCAACATGTAGTGTGGGGAAGTGAGGGTTCCAACAGTGCTGAGAATAGAAGGTGCAGAGTGTGTGAATAGGAAAATAGTGTAATAAATAAGCAGTAGCAGATAAGTGGCAGTTCTATGCAGCACCAGGTTGTCATGCTGAATGTAACCGAGAGAATTCAGTATAAAAAGAAAAGGAAGGCAAGATGATGAAAAACCCTGCTATGTATGCCCTCCAACTTTGCCATCTCCAACGCGGTGTGTCCTCCCTCTGCCAATGGCCTCCTCCATTGGTATTAGCACTTGTATTGATGCCAGCCCTCTTCATAACCTTGTCATCTCCCTTCTGTTGTGTGCCAGCTTATCCTGCAAGAAGAGTGGGTTGTGTGTGCCCTGTTGATGGAATACTCATCACTTTCCTGGCTGGGTGCAGCCGCAACAACACTCAAGAAGCTCAACACCATCCAAGACAAAGCAGTTCATTTGATTGACAACCCTGCCACAGGAAGGCATTTGATAAGGTGCCGCACAAAAGGTTGTTACACAAGTTAAAGGCTCATGGGGTTGTGGGTATATATTAGCATGGATAGAGGATTGGTTAACGATCAGAAAACAGAGAGTAGGAATAAATGGGTCATTTTCAGGTTGGCAGGTTATAACTAGTGGGCTGCCGCAAGGATCGGTGCTGGGCCTCAGCTATTTACAATTAATATTAATGACTTAGATGAAGGGACCATATGCGATGTATCCAAGTTTGCTGATGATACAAAACTAGGTGGGAAAGTAAGCTGTAAGGAGGACACAAAGTGTCTGCAAAGGGATATGGACAGGTTAAGTGAGTGGACGAGATGGTGGCAGATAGAGTGTAATGTGGGGAAATGTGAGGTTATTCACTTTGGGAGGAAGAATAGAAAAACAGAATATTTTTTAAATGGTGAGAAACTATTAAATGTTGGTGTTCAGAGAGATACATTTCTTGTACACGAAACACAGAAAGTTAACATGCAAGCAATTAGGAAGGCAAATGATATGTTGGCCTTTATTGCAAGGGGGTTGGAGTACAAGAATAAGGAAGTCTTGTTACAATTTTACAGAACTTTGGTGAGACCACATCTGGAGTACTGTGTACAGTTTTGGTCTCTTAACCTAAGGAAGGATATACTTGCCTTAGAGGCAGTGCAATGAAGGTTCACTAGATTGATTCCTGGGATGAGAGGATTATCCAATGAGGACAGACTGAGTAAAATGAGCCATATTCTCTGGAGTTTAGAAGAATGAGAGGTGATCTCATTGTGACGTATATAATTTTTAGAGGGCTTGACAGGGTAGATACTGAGAGGCTGTTTTCCCTGGCTGAACTGTCTAGAACTAGGGGGCATGGTCTTGGGATAAGGGGTCAGCCATTTAGGACTGAGATGAGGAGGAATTTCTTCATTCAGAGGGTTGTGAATCTATGAAATTTTTCCCCCAGATGGCCGTGGATGCTCAGTCGTTGAGTATATTCAAGGCTGAGATCGATAGATTTTTGGACTCTAAGGGAATCAAAGGATATGGGGATCGGGCAGGAAAGTGGAGTTGAGGTCGAAGATCAGCCAAGATCCATTGAATGACGGAGCAGGCTCGAGGGGCCATATGGCCTACTCCTGCTCTTATTTTTTAGGTAGGATTCGGTATCTACCTTCTCCACCACTGGCATACTTTCACTGCAGTATGTACAATAAAAAGGTGCACCCTGAGAGCTTGCTTCAGTAGCACCTCTCAGCTTCATAACCTGTACCATCAAGAAGGACAAGAGCAGCAAGATCATGGAACATTATTAGCTTCAAGATCCTCACACACCGCCCTGACTTTGACATATATCGACGTTCCTTCATCTTCACTGGATCAATATCCTGGAATTCCCTACCTAACACCATTGTGGGAAACCATGATCACATGGACTGTGAGCCCTCAGCAGCAATAGATTTGTGTTACATCACAATCTGTAATACGAACATACGAATTAAGAGCAGGAGTAGGCCATTCGGCCCCTCGAGCCTGCTCTGCCATTTGATAAGATCATGGCTGATCTGATTGTGACCTCAACCCTTCTTTCCCTTCGACCAACTAAAACCTTTGACTCCCTTGTTAATCAGGGATCTATCTAACTCAGCCTTAAAAATATTCAATAACCCTGCCTCCACCGCTCTCTGGGGAAGGGAGTTCCACAGAGTCATGACCCTCAGAGAAAAAATTTCTCCTCATCTCAGTCTTAAATGGGAGACCCCTTATTTTTAAACTGTGGCCCCTAGTTCTAGTCTCTCCTACAAGGGGAAACATCCCCTCAGCATCTACCCCTTCCATTCCTCTCAGGATCTTACATGTTTCAATAAGATCACCTCTCATTCTTCTAAACTCCAGTGTATACATGCCCAACTTGTCCTAACTTTCCTCATAAGATAACCCCCCCATCGCAATCTCATGGTCTGATACGTTCCTCACTCCTCCATCAATATCAAGCAAGGGGACCAACCCTGGTTCAATGATAAGTGTAGAAGGGTGTGTCAGCAGCAGACATACATTAGAATGAGGAATCAACCGAGCGAAGCTACAACATAGGTTTACCTATATACTAAACACGAAAGCAATACACTATGGGCAGAACATTGCCCATATCCCAAGAACAAATAAAAAAATTATATCAAAGTCTTGCTTGGATGGATTAACTCACTGTCAGCTGCAAATCAAGGTGCTAAAATGGAGGTAAATAAAAGAAAGAGAAAAAAGAAAGACTTGCATTTATATAGTGCCTTTTACGACCTCAGGACATCCCAAAGCGCTTTACAGCCAATGAAGTACTTTTGAAGTGTAGTCACTTGTAATGTAGAAATCACATAAATACATAGGAAATCAATGTGGTTAAAATCCCATTTAATGCCAAATGCCCTGAATAGTCACATTAGTCTGATTTCATGTTTAATCTCTACTGAGATAAATTTAGCAATGGTTCACAATGTGGCAAGGCCGTTGACTCCTGGTGCATTAGCAACACTACTGAGCATACTTGGTTTGTTGAATCAAATGACAGTGACAGTGACAGTGGAAACCCAGTTTTTGCCAGATCTCCTGATCTGCTGCTGGTTCCAGGAACACTGGAGCCTGGCCAGTAAGAATGTTCAGCCAGATTTAGCATTTCTGTGGGCTGATGTCAGATGTTACACGCGCAGTCTACAAAATGGCACAGCATGACTATGCATGAGTAATTGAGCAGGTTCCATTGAAGCGTATAAATGCGAGTGAATGGTGTATATGGATCACTCTCCCAACATCCAGACTTAGAACCCAACAAAATGTAATAGTAACTCAGATCTCTCACATCATCAGTAACTTCAACAAACCAGCTCCCCTAATAATATCAGCATCATTGTGTAAATAAAAATATTCAAAATAATCTGAAAATATAGACAGGAAAATGCATATTAAGTTTAATCATAATTTTGAAAGTGGACCCCCTTGACGGTGAGTTTCTCTCAAAATATACTGAATTACACTCTTCAACAAAATAAGAACTTGAAAGAAAAACTTGTATTTATGTAGCGCCTTGTGCATCCTAAAAATGTCCTAAAGTGCCAATTAAGTACTTTTAATATACAGTAACTGTTATGTAGGTAAACAAAGCAGTCAATTTTACACACAGTAAGATCCCACAAACAGCAAATGAGTTAAATGACCAGTTAATCTCTTTTGGTAGTGTTGGATGAGGGATAAGTGTTGGCTAGGATATCAGGTGAATTCCCTGCTCTTCTTCAAGTGCTCTTTTACTGTCACCTGAACAAGAAGATGGGGTCTCCGTTTTAATGTATCATCCAAAAGACGTTACCTTTGACAATGCAGCACTCCCTCAATTACTGTGTTCTTGCTCACATTCAATTTCAAATTCATGCAGATTAACTTCAGATAGTTACCATGGTATGATTATACAGATTTGCTTTGCACTTAATATTAATATTTCCATATTGGACATCTCCACTTTAGCAGGGGCGCAAAACGGGCTGAAGCAAATCGGTGGGCCATTTTACATCCCACTCGATTTTAGTTTCCACAATGGAAATGAAAATCAGGCAGGTGTAGAAGAGGCGGCCAATTCACTCCAGCCTGTTTTGTGCACCCGTCAAAGTTGAATTTCACCCCCATATTTTTTTGTATGGTATCACATTTTAACATGTGTGGCAATATGTAGACAATCATAATAAAGTAAAAATGTAATTCATTTTCAGCAATGATGGGGTTAGACCACCTCATAGCAAAATGAAAGACAGACACATTTATAAATAGGATGTCATGAAAGAATAAGAATATGGACTAAGAGCACGGTTTTATATATAAGCACGCTCTTCTGTACATAATAGAACAATCTCTCTATTCAATCTCTATCAGTGTTACATCAAATTGAATTTAGATTTTCTTTATACTCTCTATTCTTATCAGGTTAACCTGCAGAATGTCTAATATTCCCAGTGGCTAGGCTCTTCTGGTACTGTATCAGTCAACAGATCAAGGGTAGTTCCTCCATAAAATGAGTTTGGTTGATGGTTCCACTGTGTCTGATGCTTCCTTTCACATATTTCCCCAGACAAGCAAACCAAATAGGTAATAGCTTTCAGAATGATACTGAACAGATTTTGTCTAAAAAAAATACTACCCACATGTGTTTTTTAAAAAATTTGTCAATCCCATTTTTCTCTAGATGACAGGATATTAATTGTTGGCAGACAGTGTTAAGAATTTGCAGACTCTAAGGAGTCAGAAACAAATGTGATAAATGTCATGAAGCCAAGGTCTTCTGTTATTTATCAGATTAGAAACTTGTTGCCAACCATGATTTAAAGCTCAAAAATATAGTAATATTACACTTACAGAAGCATTATCACAAATGTAAATCTTTTTTTGTCTCCCACGCAGCATGGTTGACACTACAGACGTTATTACAAATTCAAGGTCAAAGGTTATCATGTCCTGGGAAGTAAGTCTTAAAATGGTCACTATTAATCTTCAGAGCTACTGAATGGAGATTGGCCTAGTCTGAATTGATCATTTGAGCAGCATACAAGCCAGAGCAGTAGAGATACACAATATGGATTGATTTAAGCTGGTACATCACATTTCCAATATTTTAATCATACTGTCACTATTTAATAAGATTTATTTATATACTTTATATGGCAGAGAACAGAAAACAAACTTTAATGTACATAACCCAGGAAACCAGTGCCCTAACAAGTAGTCCTGCTTTATCCAGCAGCATGAAGTTTAAAAGTGCTTTGCGCTGGTAGGCTTCACAGTTTTTAGCAGGGTAAACTCCAGCAATACACCGACACATTCTTTTCAGGGTCCTTTGGCTCTTGCCGACTTAGGTAAGTGAGATGGGACCCTATAGGGAGATCATGTGCACTTCATATCAGGCAATGAAAACTACTTGTGTGGATTTCTCAGTGGTTTGGTTTGAGAATCTTAAGTTCTAAATGATGACGGATTTCCGCTTATGGTTGGATATCCAGTTGGCCAAAATAATAACTGTGACACAAACAGTACTTCTTAAACACACCAGAAAACTTTACAGCAATATAAAACATTGGTGTATGTTACATGTTTAAATTAATCAATAATTAATGCAGCACAGTGCCTCTGTTTAAAAGCTGGTTTGGATTATTGTACGCTTCTATGGATTAAAGGAAATTCCCTTTAAAATCGATTAGCATGTAAAAAAAAATAATGGCCCAGAAATTACTCACCCGAGGACGTCGTTCATCGATAGCGTCCTCTCTCTCCGCTGGCGAATCAATGAAGCTAGTTCACGAATGTTCACCTGCGCACCAAAACCTGGAAATCGCAAACTTGCTCCCATTGGTTCGCTGGCGGTTTGACAGGTCTGAATTAAAAGGCCACACCACACTATAATCAATAAAATCATTCAACTTTTGTAAACTTACCCATCTGCCCAGCTGGAACAAAGATACTTACATCACCAAAAGGTACGCTGGAAAATACCAGCTCTACACTATTTTTTAAAAGCGAGATGACTGTTAATGATTGCGAAACAACAAAAAATTAAACTTTAAAAATGTGGAATGTCAAATTACACTTATTTTAATTTTTTTGATCATTAAAATTTTTTTTAAATTTAAAACTTTTTGTTTTACTTTTAACTTCTGCTTGGTTTTTTATAATAAACTATGTTACATTTTTATTTAAACTAACATACAGAAGTTAACTGTAAAGGAATGATCTCTATTTGCCTGCTTGTGGCCGTGACTTCTCTTTTTGACAGGCTCTGTGGGCCTGGCTTCCATTCCCACGGTCTCTACCAATACGAAAGAACCTGCACTGATTTCACAGCGCTGAACTTCTAAAAAAAAAATTGAAGAGGGAGCAAGTAGATGTCGGAGATCAGGAGGTAAGTATTTTCGTGCTGTTTGTCTGCAGGATGTGTGGACTGCCTTGCCACGCCGGTCTGAGCAAGTTCCAGCCCAATATACTAAAATACGTAATTTGATTTGATTTTATATTTCTCCACTGTACAAACTACCGTACTGACTCTATTAAAAGTCGATTCAGTATCACCTTCATTCACACACAGCTATTATCTAGGCTTTAAAAAAAAGTCAGGTTAATCTTCTCTACAGTAGCTATGATGTACTCAAAGAAATTATATTTATTGATTTTGGTGAACTATGACAGATCTGGAGCCGATGAGTTAAGAGTGAAATTCATTAATATAATTTTTAAATAACCAGGACCCTGAAATTGCCCATGAGATACCAGTGTATATATACCAAATACACTTTTCAGCTATTTTAGCAGAGGCATTAACCCATTTATATTAAACAGGTTAAAACCCTCGCTAAAATAATGGGGAGAGGAACTTCAGATGGATGAGTTAAGTGTACGCACTCTAGTATTCCACAACAAAATTTTAGGTCCCTGATTGTCTCTTTCACTTTGAAACTAAACACAGTAGAATATTTGATGGAGCAATAAATGAGAAAACTATCCATTCATGACTTCTAATTCCAACTAGATTGATGTAGTAATTATCTGCTCTATCTGCTTGTAGTAAGAGCAAAAGCAAAATGAGTTCAGGCAGTTTCAACACAGTTCCAACAGAATTCTCAGGTTAAAACTGCCATTTATTCATCACTGAATTGGCAATCACATTCAGAAAGGCCATATGGATGGATGGTGTTTGGAATGGAACTGTCACATTGATGCAGTAAAGGGTTCTGTTCTGAGACAGACCAAGGCACATTGTTTGACCAAAGCTTTGTTCTGACTTTGATACATGCCATATTGGAGCACCAAGTGTTGATGCTGGATGGCAAAAGTGGATAAATATTCCATTCCACCAACAAAAGGCCATTTTTATGTTGATTCAAAGATCCACTCAAATACAAAAATAAATTATAAGTAGACAAAGCTCTAAATGGGTTTGCAATCTTTCCCACTTTTAGTGCTCACCAGGTCTCACTCCAGAGAGAGACCATCCACATCTGATAGGGTTAATGAGGGTAATTTTTGTCCTCAGGTGTAAAACAGTTCCATTCTAGTTTGCACTGCTTTAAAACCTACCTAAATACCAAGTATAGTACTCATGTTTTGTGTCTAACCATATTTGCACAATGACTCACAACACCAGGGAAAACCTCAGTCGGTCTAGTGGTGACACCAATGGTAGATGAACATTATGTTTAAGTTAAATCTAAAGGGTTGGGAACAATTAAAGGGAAGTGTTACATGAAGGACAAAAATGTAGAAAGCTTCCAGAGAGCATTAATAGTAATCTCAAGCCATCAGCAACCTTTTCTGAAGGCTGACGGGCAGGGGATTAAGAATTAGCAGGCCAGGATAAAAGGTTTAGAAAGACATTCACATCTCACTGTGATGCCACTGGGGGTCTGCTGGTGCAGCCATCATTGGGAAGAGGAGCCTCCAGCAGCAAGGTCTGCCAAAGGGTGGTTTGCTCCCTCTCTCTCCATAGATGTTGGGGTGTGGGTCCTGGTGGGAAGGCTCAGATCACATGTCGGGCAACATGACCTGTCTGTTCTCCTTCCACTGGTCCACTTTTCTTCCCAACACGTTACTCAAAGAATTCCTGGTGGCAAACCCTCTGATGCCAATAAAGGGAGCTCAGGACAAAATAAATAAATAAGAAGCTCAACGACCAGCACACACATGGGCCCGAAAATGGCATGGTGTCCTTCCCTGCCCCCTTTTACATATGCAAAAGATGCTTCCATCTGCTTCTTGTAAACAATTTTACAACACCAAGTTATAGTCCAGCAATTTTATTTTAAATTCACAAGCTTTCGGAGGCTTCCTCCTTCCTCAGGTGAACGTTGTTGGAAATGAAATCCTCAAAATGAAATCGCATTTATAAATCACAGAACAATGCTTAGTGATTACAAACAGTTTTTTCAACTGCCCGTTGCCAAGGCAATCAGTGTGCAGACAGACAGGTGTTACCTGCAAGGTCTCCGAATATACAAATCACCAAACAAAAAACAAAAAAAAAAACAGAGATAGAGAGGTAGAAACATAGAAAAGACAGCAACTGACCCGTTATATTAAAAACAGATAACTTTTGTTCGCTGGTGGGGTAACATGTAGCGTGACATGAACCCAAGATCCCAGTTGAGGCCGTCCTCATGGGTGCGGAACTTGGCTATCAATTTCTGCTCGACGATTTTGCGTTGTCGTGTGTCTCGAAGGCCGCCTTGGAGTACGCTTACCCGAAGGTCGGTGGCTGAATGTCCTTGACTGCTGAAGTGTTCCCCGACTGGGAGGGAACCCTCCTGTTTGGTGATTGTTGCGCGGTGTCCGTTCATCCGTTGTCTCAGCGTCTGCATGGTCTCGCCAATGTACCATGCTCTGGGGCATCCTTTCCTGCAACGTATGAGGTAGACAACGTTGGCCGAGTCACAGGAATATGAACCATGCACCTGGTGGGTGGTGTCCTCTCGTGTGATGGTGGTATCTGTGTCGATGATCTGGCATGTCTTGCAGAGGTTACCGTGGCAGGGTTGTGTGGTGTCGTGGACGCTGTTCTCTTGAAAGCTAGGTAATTTGCTGCGAACGATGGTCTGTTTGAGGTTGGGTGGCTGTTTAAAGGCGAGTAGTGGAGGTGTGGGGATGGCCATAGCGAGGTGTTCGTCGTCATTGATGACATGTTGAAGGCTGCGGAGAACATGGCGTAGTTTCTCCGCTCCGGGGAAGTACTAGACGACGAAGGGTACTCTGTTGGTTGCGTCCCGTGTTAGTCTCCTGAGGAGGTCTATGCGATTTTTCGCTGTGGCCCGTCGGAACTGTCGATCGATGAGTCGAGCGTCATATCTCGTTCTTACTAGGGCGTCTTTCAGCGTCTGTAGGTGTCCATCGCGTTCCTCCTCGTCTGAGCAGACCCTGTGTATTCGCAGGGCCTGTCCATAGGCGATGGCCTCTTTGACGTGGTTAGGGTGGAAGCTGGAAAAGTGACTCGGCCAACGTTGTCTACCTCATACGTTGCAGGAAAGGATGCCCCAGAGCATGGTACATTGGCGAGACCATGCAGACGCTGAGACAACGGATGAACGGACACCGCGCAACAATCACCAAACAGGAGGGTTCCCTCCCAGTCGGGGAACACTTCAGCAGTCAAGGACATTCAGCCACCGACCTTCGGGTAAGCGTACTCCAAGGCGGCCTTCGAGACACACGACAACGCAAAATCGTCGAGCAGAAATTGATAGCCAAGTTCCGCACCCATGAGGACGGCCTCAACCGGGATCTTGGGTTCATGTGATGCTACACGTAACCCCACCAGCGAACAAAAGTTATCTGTTTTTAATATAACGGGTCAGTTGCTGTCTTTTCTATGTTTCTACCTCTCTATCTCTGTTTTTTTTTTTGTTTTTTTTTGGTGATTTGTATATTCGGAGACCTTGCAGGTAACATCTGTCTGTCTGCACACTGATTGCCTTGGCAACGGGCAGTTGAAAAAACTGTCTGTAATCACCAAGCATTGTTCTGTGATTTATAAATGCGATTTCATTTCGAGGATTTCATTTCCAACAACGTTCACCTGAGGAAGGAGGAAGCCTCCGAAAGCTTGTGAATTTAAAATAAAATTGCTGGACTATAACTTGGTGTTGTAAAATTGTTTACAATTGTCAACCCCAGTCCATCACCGGCATCTCCACATCCATCTGCTTCAAGGAGGGAAGCCTGAGACGTCCACCCCAGGCCCAACCCCAAATCAAGCGGACAATTAAACAAGCATAAATCCAACAGAAGTGGTATCCGCCAGATTTCCAAACAGTAATGGTGACTGTCTTCCTCGTCCGAGGTCCAATCTAAGGCAGCCATGACATGACCCATCCTGATGCTCTCTGTGTGAACACCTCCAAACTTTACCAATAGTCTAACGTTACAAGAACTCTCAGCAAACCATTTACCAGAGGGAACTGAGAACGCAGCAGTGAGAACTGAGCCATTATTCATGTCGGGACACCGAACCTGTAACCTTTCCCGTGTCTTGCTACTACCCCAATTTGGTTTCTAAGATAAACCGGAGGTGAAATGAAAATCGCACACAGTGTGTCTTAAAATCCAAGGGGGGAATTTTAACTCCCCATGATGGACAGCTTAGTGGTGGTTGGGCAGGTTAAAATTTCAAAAATGGGAAAACCAACCCCAACACGTCTCCAACGTGCCCACTTCCGGTTTTAACGGAAGCGGGTTTAGGCGTGGCCAAGTAACCCGCTCTCAAGAGGCGGGTCTGTCATCATCATATGTTAACGAGGGTGCTTTCATGAGATTATGGCAGCAATGTGAAATTAACACCTCCAACACAGGTTTCCTGGGACTCAGGAAACTCGGCAGAAAAATGAAGGTGAGATTGAGCGGCACTTCAGGGGTTGATTAAAGGTCAGATGTCCTGATATGAATAAAGCCTCAGTGCTCACAGCTGCTTTCTCAGTTCTCTCTGGTAAACAGTTTGCTGAGAGTTCTTGTGGTGACAGACATATTGGTAAAGTTTGGAGGTGTTCACACAAAGAACATCAGAATGGGGAGCGCCATGGCTGCCTTAGATTGGACCTCGGTCGAGGAAGACAATCACCATCTACAGCAGCAAATGGCAGTTGCAGGTAGGCAACAGAGAGGGGGCCAACAGAGAGATGGACAAACAGAGAGATGGACAAACAGAGAGATGGACAAACAGAGAGATGAGCAACAGAGAGCTGAGCAACAGAGAGCTGAGCAACAGAAAGGAGACCAACAGCGAGTTGGACAACAGAAAGGAGACCAACAGACAGTTGAGCAACAGAGAGGTAAGCAACAGAGAGGTGAGCAACAGAAAGGAGACCAACAGACAGTTGAGCAACAGAGAGGTGAGCAACAGAGAGGTGAGCAACAGAGAGGTGAGCAACAGAGAGGTGAGCAACAGAGAGGTGGACAACAAAGAGGTGGACAACAGAAAGGGGCGCAACAGAGAGGGGCGCAACAGAGAGGGGCGCAACAGAGAGGGGCGCAACAGAGAGGGGCGCAACAGAGAGGGGCGCAACAGAGAGGGGCGCAACAGAGAGGGGCGCAACAGAGGGGCCGAGTTCGCAGGAGGCACTACCCACCTAACAGGATGTACAGACAGAGGCGCAGCTTCCTTGATCTCTCTGAAGAGCAGTGCTTCCAGAGACTCAGACTGACATGTCAGGTGGTCACAGACATCTGCAGCCTCCTAGAAGAAGAGCTGCGCCCAGCTGGACTTGCTGGCCATGCATTACCAGTCACTGTGAAAGTCATCACTGCCCTCAATTGTTTTGCCTCTGGCTCCTTCCGGAGACATATCGAGAGATTCCCAGTCGGCTGCACATGAATGCATACGGCAGGTGACGGGTGGGTTGTTTGCCAGGGTGTCCACAATCAGAATGAGCGAGCACTCGGATTCGGATCTCTGGCTGCCTTCCCACAGGTACAGGGTGCCATCGAATGCACACACATGGCAATTCCAGCACCACCAGATCAACCAACCTTTACCAACTGTAAAGGATTTCATTCCATCAATGTGCAGCTGATGTGCAATCACAAGAAAAAGTTCATGCTGGTGTGCGCCAAATTCCCTGGGAGCTGCCATGGTGCTTTCATCCTGCGGCAGTCCAACATCCCCGACCTCTTTGTGCCTGAAAGCAGACTGAAGGCGTGGCTATTAGGAGGCAAAGGATATCCCCTTCAAACCTGGCTGATGACACCTCTGAGGAACCCCACCAATGAATCCCAAGAGTGGTACAACGACAGCCATATCACCACCAGATGTGTCATCAAGCAAGCCATCGGCATGTCCACGATGAGCTTCAGGTGCCTGGACAGATCTGGAGGCGCCCCTCAGTACTCGTCAGTGAGGGTCTCTAGAACAATCATGGTGTGCTGCGATCTGCACAAAATAGTGCAGCAGCAAGGATTAGAGGTTCAGAAGGAAGAAGGCGCTCATCACTCATCATCTGATGACGATTCCAATGAAGAGGCGGACGAGGAGGAGAATGAAGATGGGGCACCCAACGCCAGACTAGCCACTCATTGCTGCTCGTGATGCCAGGGATGCCCTAATATTTCAAAGGTTCAGTTAGTCAATCACACTGGACCAAAGTTACTATCACATCCGAGTGATGTCTCCCCGATCTCTCAGGATCGATCTCTCCCCTCAACCAATCAGATTGCAGCATCCTTGAAAAGCCGCAAAGAGTCAAAACGTTGAAGTACAAGCTGCAACGTAAACACCAGGAAATGAAAGTTACAACTATAAAATCATATTTATAAACAGTTACAGACAGCGAGAAAAAGAGGGTAAGAAATATCAAAATAAATAATAGAGACAGTGCGAGTATTTGCGCTGGTGCCTGGTAATTTGACCTGGTGCAGTGCACCTTCAGAAGGAATCAGGTCCTCTGAGGAATCGTCCTCAGGAAAGTTGACGGACTGCTGTTCTACACATGAAGGCCCTGAAGGAGAGAAAAAACGGATATGAATTAGTACTGACTATGCATAAATGTTGCCACTCGGCATAATTCGCTTGTCATATTTCACTCGTTGCTGAAATCAAGTCAACATGACTGAGTCTTGTATGAGATATGGGTCAAAGATATTTAATTCGGTCACTAGGCAGCTGCGAAGTCCCAGGGGGTGATTTTAAACCCCAAGAACAGGTGAGTTGGCACCGGGTGGGAGTTGAAAATAGTTGTTTTTTTGGGTCGCAACCACAACATTTTTGGACTTTGCATTCCCAGTGGGAAGCCTGTACATTTCCACGCCAATGTTAAACCCGGAAATAAAGACGGGTTGCAATCGCAACCCAAAAAACAACTATTTTCAACTCCCACCTGCCCCCAACCCACTCGTTCTTGGGGTTTAAAATCATCACCCCCCGCCCGGTCTCTTCATACTCAAAAGTCAGGGACGCAGAGATTTTTTTTCGAAAAATATACTTTATTCATAAAATTTGCAGCAATACTTACAATACAGTTGTCATATCACATTCCAAACATAAACAATACATATTATAAAATTTGCAGGTTACATCAAGTACAGTTCAATGAACACATTGTACATAATTACAGTTCATCACACTCTAGGATGCCTCACTGCATTACACTCAATATAGATTATTGATTACAGATTCATTACAAGTACATTACATCAATTTGAATTTTACATTCTGCCCGAGGTTTTTCCATGATTTCAGCCCCTCGGTTTACAATGGCGGGAAGGCTCTAAACGGTTGCCTTTCCCCACCGAGCCTTTGCGGCGGCCGCACCCAGCCTCAGTGCGTCCCTGAGCACGTAGTCCTGGACCTTGGAATGTGCCAGTCTGCAAAACTCGGTTGAGGTCAGCTCCTTGTGCTGGAAGACCAGCAAGTTTCGGGCAGACCAAAGGGCGTATTTCACCGAGTTGGTGGTCTTCCAGCAGCAGTTGATGTCTGTCTTGGTGTGCGTCCCCGGGAACAGCCCGTAGAGCACAGAATCCTGTGCTACGGAACTGCTCTGGATGAACCTGGACAGATACCACTGCATCTCTCTCCAGACCTTCTTTGCAAAGGCACATTCCAGAAGGAGATGGGTGACAGTCTCATCTCCACCGCAGCCTCCTCGGGGACAGCGCGCGGTGGCGCTGAGACTCCGGGAGTGCATGAAGGATCTGACGGGAAGGGCCCTTCTCCCCACCTGCCAAGCTAGGTCTTGGTGCGTGTTTGAAAGCTCTGGCAATGAGGCGTTCTGCCAAATGACATTGACAGTCTGCTCGGGGAACCAACCGACAGGATCCACCATCTCCTTTTCCCGCAGGGTCTTGAGGATGTTACGTGCGGACCACTTGCTGATCACCTTGTGGTCAAAGGTGTTTTTCTGCACAAACTTTTCCACGAAGGACAGGTGGGGCGCAACGGTCCAACTGGACGGAGGGTTCCATGGCAGCATAGCCAGGCCCGTCCTTCTCAACACCGGGGACAGATAGAACCTCAGCACGTAGTGACACTTTGTGTTTGCGTACCGAGGGTCTACACACAGCTTGATGCAGCCGCACAAAAAGGTGGCCATCAGGAAGAGTGCCACGTTGGGCACGCCTTCCCCCCCTTTCTCCGGAGATTTGTACATCGTGTCCCTGCGGACACGGTCCATTTTTGATCTCCAGATAAAGTGGAAGATGGCTCGGGTGACTGTTGCGACGCAGGAGCAAGGTATGGGCCAGACCTGCACCACGTACAGCAACACCGAGAGCACCTCGCACCTGATGACCAGGTTCTTGCCCACGATCGAGAGGGATCGTCGATCCCACAGTCCCAGTTTCTGCTTCACCGTGGCAATCTGCTCCTTCCAGTTTTTGGTGCACGCCCCGGCCCCCCTTGAACCAGATCCCCAGCACCTTCAGGTAATCCGACCTGATGGTGAAAGGGACAAAGGATCAGTCGGTCCAGTTCCCAAAGAACATGGCCTCGCTCTTGCTACGATTTACCCTGGCCCCCAAGACTAGTTTGAACTGGTCGCAGATGCTCACCAATCTGCGGACCGACAGCTGATCCGAGCAAAAGACGGCGACGTCGTCCATGTACAGGGAGGCCTTGACCTGAGTGCCTCCGCTGCCTGGGATCGTCACCCCTCTTATGCCCGCATCCCTCCTGATGGACTCGGCAAAGGGTTCGATGCAACACATGAACAAGACGGAGGAGAGAGGACAGCCCTGCCTGACTCCAGATTTGATTGGAAAGCTTTCTGATTCCCACCCGTTGATTGAAACTGCGCTACTGATGTCTGTGCAGAGCAGTTGGATCCAATTGCGGATTCCTTCCCCAAACCCCATTTTGGAGAGCACGTCCATCATGTACATGTGGGATATTCTGTCAAAGGCCTTCTCCTGGTCCAGGCTGATCAGGCAGGTGTTCACCCCCCTGTCCTGTACGTAGGCGATCGTATCCCTGAGTAACGCCAGGCTATCAGAGATCTTCCTGCTGGGTATGGCGCAGGTCTGATCGGGGTGGATCACCACCTCCAGGGCTGACTTGACCCGATTGGCGATGACCTTGGACAGAATTTTGTAGTCCACGTTAAGTAGTGATATGGGTCGCCAATTTTTGATTTCTTCCCTCTCCCCCTTCTGCTTGTAGATGAGGGTGATGATGCCTTTCCTCGTGGAGTCTGACATGCTGCCTGCCAGAAGCATACCCCCGTACACTTCCAGCAGGTCTGGGCCTATCCTGTCCCACAGAGCAGAGTACAACTCCACCAGTAAGCCGTCGCTTCCGGGAGTCTTACTCTTCTCGAAGGAACGGACGGCCTTTCTCATTTCGTCCAGAGTTAGCGGGTGATCCAGACTCTCCCACTTGCTGTCGTCTAGAACCTCCGTGATAGATGACAAGAAGGACTGGGAGGCCGCGCTGTCTGTGGGCTTCGCGTAGTACAGTCCGGCATAAAAGGATTTGCAGATCCTCAGTATGTCGGGCTACGAGGACATGACCAAGCCGTCCTCCTCCTTCAGGCTGCTGATCACAGAGCTCTCTCTTTGCACCTTTTGGAAGAAGAAACGCGAGCAAGTCTCGTCCCACTCCACGGAGCGGACTCTGGACCAGAAGATGATCTTGGAGGCCTCGGAGGCAAAGAGCGAGGCTTGCTGGTCCTTCACCTCTCTGAGTTCCTCCCCAACATCGATCCCCATCGACTGCAGCAGGAGAAGATTCTGCATGCTTTTCTGGAGTCGCAACATTTCCCTCTGCCTCTCTCTCGTCTTCTGAACACCTTTGAGGATGAAGTACCTCTTGATGTTTGCCTTTATGGCTTCCCACCAGTGCACCGGGGAATCAAAGAGGGGCTTTACAGTTCTCCAACCTTTGTAATCCCTCTTCAGTTCCTCAATGTTTCCCGGGGTCAACAGTTTCACGTTCAGCTTCCATATGCCCCTGCCCTCTCTGATCGTCCTGTAGGTGACAGTCGGCCAGGAGGAGGCAGTGGTCAGAGAAGAACACCGGTGTGACCTTGGTGGATCTGACCTTGAGCGTCGGGGACGCAAACAGGAAGTCTATCCTGGAACGAACGGACCCGTCTGGTCTGGACCAGGTGTATTGACGCGCCGCTCCGTCTGCAGGGTTGCTGAAGACATCACACAGCTTGGCGTCTTTCACCGCTTCCATCAGGAGTTTGGATGTGGCGTCCAGTTTGCTGTCGGCTCTGCCGGATCGTCCAGCCGCATCGATGATGCAGTTGAAGTCACCACCAAGAATGACCAGCCTGGATGTCGCCAGCAGCAGTGGGAGCTGCTGGAAGACAGCCAGCCGCTCATTCTTTAGAGCCGGGGCATACACGTTGATCAGTCTGAGCGGAGCGTTTTTGTACATTACGTCTGCTACGAGGAGGCGACCCCCCACCACCTCCTTTACTTCGGTGATGGTGAAGTTGCCTCCCCGCAGCAGAATCCCCAGGCCGGAGACACGGCAATCATTGCCTCCCAACCAAATCGACTGCCCGTGGGCCCACCGCTGAGACCATTGCCGGTAATTGCTGAGGTACTCCTGCAAGAACAGCAAGTCGCTCTTGACCTTGGCCAGGTAGTGCAAGGTCGACACACATCGCGTAGTGCATTTAACGCTACGCACATTAATGGATGCGACTTTCAGACCCATTTTAACAACAGTTTAAAGTCTCACCAGACAGTCCGTTTGCTGTTTCCAGCTCATGGCCATGCCCCTGCATCCAGGTGATCTGTGCAAAGTGTTCCAGGCTCCCTGAGCTGAGGTATGAGTCTTGTTCTGCCTCAGAGAGGAAGTCGTCGTTCCGCCGGGGTGACATCGGCGGCGTGGTGTCAGGTGAAGAGCCTCTCCATGGCCTCTTCCTCTGCTGGTGTCAGCTGCACTATCTGTGACGAGTCACCTCCAGTCCTCTCCCTCTCCCTTTTGTTTTGTGCTTGTTTCTCCTGCAACGGGGGGAGGGGGTTACAAAAAACCTGTGAGTGACTGTAAGGCAGGATTTCACCCGATGGATGCAGCACATTCAGTGAGGGTGACTATCAGGCAGATGCATCACACTGTACAAGGATTGGGGTGAAAGTGGCAGTGGTTGATGGAAAAATGGAGAGATGAGGAAGTGCATAGAAAGTGAACGATGGGTGCTCTTGAAACTTAAGTAGCTCTGAGGAGTGATGTCATGAGGTACACTTGATAAGATAGAGTTGCGGGGGGGGGGGGGTGTGCACTACAGAATGTAGGTGAATCTGCAACTGTACTCACCTTTCCTAACCTGATTAGGTCATTAAAGTGCCTCCTGCACAGGATCCAGGTACAGGGCACAATGCTCCTGCTGCTGACCTCCTCAGTTAGCTCCAACCATGCCTTCTTGGTGACAGCAGCAGGTTTCTTCTTCCTGTTGCTGGGTAAGATTATCTCCTTCCTGCACCCATCAAGTGACCCAGTACCTTAAGTGATGTGTCATTAAACCGGGGCACAGCCCTTGACCATCCTGAGTCCATCTTTAAACTTCGCCGTCTCTTTACACAACCTCCTAACTTCTCCAAATCCCACCTGTGAATTGGCACTTTAAATAGTCAAGTTGAGATCACATCATGCGGGTTCGCATCACACCCGGTGTCACACATTGGAGACGTGAAACCCGGAAGCGAAATTATAATTTGGTAGCCATGTTGAAATTGGACATTCCGACACACCAAAACTTCTTCCGGCTTTCGCGCCCGTTATCACCTCACTCTCCTTCCCACCCACCCCACTCAGAACCCACCTCTGCATTATTATCGGGCCCCAAGACACTGGGTGAGCAAATTTCTTGACATGTTGATATAATCTCACCATCCTATGCATGTGTAAATCATGAAGTGTCTAAAGTACAATTCTCAGCTCTTCGATATAGAAAAGATTACTAGAGGAGAGAAATAAAGTCAAAGTTCTCACTGTTTTACCTCTTCCCCTGTTCCATCTTGATTATGTTTCAATAAACTGCATTCTGAATGCCAAAGAATTATATTTCTCTTTCCATTACTATCTTATTTTTTTAATGAATAATATTCACTGCCATGCAGCATTTTGTGAATGAAGTGAATTTTTTTTTTAAAAAGGATCTAAGTGAAAAATAACAAAAAAATTACATTAGGCAAAGTCAACGGGGGCAATTTACATCCTTGTAACCACCTCCACCACTAGAATCATTACGGGAAGGTAATAGGGCTGATATTGTGGAATGATAAGATCAAACAGGTTAAAAGGCCTTCTTCATCCATACCTATCTTCAGAGATCCAGAATGCAATTAACATATTTTGAACTCCACTGAGGAGATAGTGGCATAACTATACATCATTGAATCTCTGATTCTCGTCAATCTTACTGCTTAATGGTATGTATATCTCAAATGCATTATTTACTAATCCATTCACTGAAAAGCACATTATAATATATGCGAAATGGTTTCCGATAGAAAATTTGTCCTCATGATCATATAATTATGTCACAATTGCAGTATTTCCTTTTTATCTGCCAACATGATTTTCCTCACTATTCCTTTTTCCAATCCTCACAGACTTGTTGGGACCACAAAGAGTCATAAATCCCACAGTCTACAGGAAACAATATAGACACCACCACCCAGTCAGTCCCAAACTCACCACCGCATCTGAATATAACACTGGCACAGCTGCCTTCCAGCTTCAAGTTGCTGCAACACAGCAAATGGAGGAATGAATCTTAGGAAAATTCTCTGAGAAACAGCCAATAGAGGAAAACATGTTCATCTGGCACTCCCTCACAAAATCTTGAAGCACAGGAGGCAGAAAATGTAGCTGCAAGACACCATGTAGAGTAGCATAGTCAATCTGCAAATAGCTGTACAGGTTGGTATGGTAAACAAGCATGATGTTTTGCAGCTTGGCATAGCAGGACATACAGAGTACCAATATAGGCTTTTAAAGAGCCATGCAAGACAGATATTCAGGATATATCTGAAATACAGGTGCAATCCCCTCTGCTCTTACCCAACGGTCTAGCCAGCAACAGTTGCACACAACTGTATAAATTGGTTTTTGACAAACTACTAAGGATATTAAGCTCAGTGGTTGACTTAAATACTGAACTGGTTTCAAATCAGACATCCTCCTCCAACCAGCTGAACAATGATGTCAGTCATCCTTTCCTGAAAGACTATTGGCCAAATAGAGGAGGATGTTGAAACTGCTTCTGCTGTTCCGGCAAGAGAAGATCTGCAAAACTCAAAAGCATACCTAATCCAAATGGCAGAATTCCAGCCAAGAGACTGTTATGCATATTTAATGAGCGCTGACCCAAGGAAATGGGTTAGGGATGAAGTGACTATGAAGGAGTGGGTGAAAGACCCACTCCACTGGATCTCCACCCCAATGAGGAGAATTGCCCCAATGTGCAATTGCAGCATTCTATGCTAGAAAATAAATATGAATTTTTAGAAATGAGTGAAAATTAGAATGAGTTAGTTGTGTAGTTGTGTGAATAATGAAAAAAATTATTAACTTCTGGGTAATTCAGAAACTCACTATTTGGCTGATACATCACCTTTAAATAATCATTTCTTGCTGTGTACAATCCTGTTGATAAGTTTAATCAACCAACCAAAGGTTCTATAATGTTGCAACAAATTAACTCTTCAGCATAAACCCATAAACAAGATGCCTGATTTGCAGCATCTATAATACAAAGAAGTAGCAAGGTACAGAGACTTCCATCTGGTAATATTTTGCAGTTGAAGCAAATCTAAAATATTGGACTGAAAATATACATGCTTGGTGTATTAAGCAGCTGCCTTGGAGGTAATTATCAGGCTTTTATTGCCTAGTATTTACTCATGCAGTGTCAAGTTGGGTAACAACATATCATTAATTATCTCCTTTGGTAATCACTTAATTTATGCTGTATCCAGTAGTTGCTGGAGAAGCTAATTTACAGCATTTAATCCTCAATTCTCTGGCAGACAATCAGGCACCCCAAAGGAAGTCTAATCCAAATAGGTATAATTAGACAGTTTACTTTGAGTTGGTTGCACAATGGATGTAGACGTATGTGATAAGGATTTGTGAGTGCATTGTGAATAATTCCTACTTTTAACTCCAGCTCTGGATCATGAAAAGTGTCCTACAGAGTTGCCAGGCCCATGAATTATGGGTCAGACCCAGATTTTAAACAGTAAACACTGTTTGTGGAGCTTAGCAATTGTCATTCAATTTTATTTGCTATATCACCAAGTTAGAATAACCCACATTTGAGGGTATTGCTATAATGCAGGTCCCAGTTAGATTTGTTTAAAGTGATGCAGAAGTAGTAGAGCAAATTATACTGTTGGCTTCCCTTTTGCTCTCTGGCCAGTAAAAATGGAACTTGGCACATGTATCACTAGCATCCAAATTTTAATATTTTAATATCGCTTCTCGGCCTTTTGGCTCAGATCAAGTGTGTTCCTTTTCGGGCTTATTTGGATCTGAGCGGACTGGAACGCTGGCCGCGACCTCGTGCGCTCGCAAAGTGCGGACTTTGCTGTGATTGGTCGTTTGTGTGCTGGCTCCGCCCCTAAATTTGCATAAGGACCACATCAACACTGCAATGGCAGGGAAGGGCACCCGGGCAGTCGGCCATGGTGTGCCAAACACCGTCAGGGTGACGGTAACGACAGTCGAATGTGTTTCGCCGGTGGATCGGGAGCTTTTCGTCAAACGCGTTCTGCTCGACTGCTGTGGTTTCAAAGCGACGGACATCTTCTGCCTCCAGGATTTCCCTCGAAGCGGACATTTTGACGTCACCTTCAAGACCGTCGCTGGATGCCAGAAGCTTCTTCAAGTCTTCAAGGAGAAGGGGAGCGTCGGACTGCTGGCCATGCTCGCTGCGGAGCCGCTTTTCACCCTCCCAACGCAGAGGAATCGCAAGCTGATTGTACACATGTACAACCCACACGTCCCGGTCGCCGATGTGCTGATGTTCCTCGCCAGATACGTCGACGGGGCGCAGAACAGCGTCGACGTCACCGACCAGTTTGGGATCTGGACCAGCAAGAGGGAAGTCACGGCAACGTTGAGACTGGACGCCCACGGCAACATCGTCCACCCTCCCTCCAGCTTCACCATCGGAGGAAGTCGAGGATTCATCATGTACGTGGGGCAGCCCAGAGTCTGTCGCACCTGCGGCAAATCCGGCCATTTGGCGAACACCTGCACTGCAACCGTCTGCAAGAACTGCAAGCAGGAAGGACACCAGACTAAGGACTGCAAGGAGAGCAAGCGCTGCAACCTGTGCGGGCTGGAAGGCCATCTCTACAGGGTCTGCCCCGAACGCAACCTCAGCTACGCCCAGGCGGCCAAGAACAACACAGCGGAGGAGGAGGGGGAAACAAGCAAGGATGCCCCAAAGAAGGCCAAGAGTCAGCGCCCGGCCGCGACCTCCTCCAAGAAGCCCCTAGCCCAGGAAAACAATGAACGAGGAAAGGGTCAAGCCGAAAACTGCCAGACCCCCACACCCAGCTCCGAGCCTCCCCAACAGACGACAGAGTCCATGGACGAGGAGGCAGCAGAGGGAGGATGGCAGCTGGTGGTCAATAAAACCAAAAAGAAGAAGCCAGAGAAAAGGAAATAAGCCCCTGCCGACACTACACCAGGGGCCAAAAGAGCACTCGAGTCGCAGTCGGACTGCAACGACTACCCCGAGTCTGACGAGGAGGGACGACAGGAGCGAAGTGGTCAGCCGTCCCACCCAAAGCGGCAAAATACCCAAGGTGACCCCGATGCGATCGGCAGCCCCCATCTCCAGAACACTGGGAGCGACAACGCCTCCAGTGCCCTCCAGCTCCGGGAAGCCGGCAGCATTGTAGTGCCCAGCGCACACCAGCTCCGAGACACCGGGAGCAGCACCGCAGAGAGCGAAGACCAGCTCCGGGAAACCGGGAGAAGCGACAACGAGGAGCCCCAACCGATCGAGGATCGCACGGACTCTTCACCCGACACCAGACCGCCGATGTCACCCCGGCGGAACGAAGACCCCCTCTCTGAGGCAGAACAGAACTCGTACCTCAGCTCAGGGATCGTGGAACACTTTACACAGATCACCTATATGCAGAAACACGGCCAAGAGCTGGAAACAGCAAACGGACTGACGGGTGAGACTTTAAACAGTTGTTAAAATGGGTCTGAAAGTCGCATCCATTAACGTGCGTAGCGTTAAAAGCACTACGCGATGTGTGTCGACCTTGGACTACCTGGCCAAGGTCAAGAGCGACCTGCTGTTCTTACAGGAGTGCGGCCTGCCGCATCTCAGCAATTACAGGCAATGGTCGCAGCGCTGGGCCCACGGGCCGTCTATCTGGTCGGGAGGCAACGATAACCGTGCCTCCGGCCTGGGGATTCTGCTGCGGGGGGGCAACTTCACCATCACCGAAGTAAAGGAGGTGGTGGGGGGCCGTCTCCTCGTAGCAGACGTAATGTACAAAAACGCTCCGCTCCGGCTGATCAACGTGTACGCCCCGGCTCTGAAGGACGAGCGGCTGGCCGTCTTCCAGCAGCTCCCACTGCTGCTGGCGACGTCCAAGCCGGTCATTCTCGGCGGTGACTTCAACTGCATCATCGATGCGGCTGGACGATCCGGCAGAGCCGACAGCAAACTGGACGGCACGTCCAAACTCCTGATGGAAGCGGTGAAAGACGCCAAGCTGTGCGACGTCTTCAGCAACCCTGCAGACAGAGCGGCACGTCAATACACCTGGTCCAGACCAGACGGGTCCGTCCGTTCCAGGATAGACTTCCTGTTTGTGTCCCCGAAGCTCAAGGTCAGATCCACCAAGGTCACACCGGTGTTCTTCTCTGACCACTGCCTCCTCCTGGCCGACTGTCACCTACAGGACGATCAGAGAGTGGGCAGGGGGACATGGAAGCTGAACGTGAAACTGTTGACCCCGGGAAACATTGAGGAACTGACGAGGGATTACAAAGGTTGGAGAACCGTAAAGCCCCTCTTTGATTCCCCAGTGCACTGGTGGGAAGCCATCAAGGCGAACATCAAGAGGTTCTTCATCCTCAAAGGTGTTCAGAAGGCGAGAGAGAGGCAGAGGGAAACGTCCCGACTCCAGAAAAGCATGCAAAATCTTCTCCTGCTGCAGTCGATGGGGATCGATGTCGGGGAGGAACTCAGAGAGGTGAAGGACCAGCAAGCCTAGTTCTTTGCCTCCGAGGCCTCCAAGATCATCTTCCGGTCCAGAGTCCGCTCCGTGGAGCAGGACGAGACTTGCTCGCGCTTCTTCTTCCAAAAGGTGCACAGAGAGAGCTCTGTGATCAGCAGCCTGAAGGAAGAGAACGGCTCAGTAACGTCCTCGCAGCCCGACATACTGAGGATCTGCAAATCCTTTTATGCCGGACTGTACGACGTGAAGCCCACAGACAGCGCGGCCTCCCACTCCTTCTTGTCGTCTATCACGGAGGTTCGAGACGACAGCAAGCGGGAGAGTCTGGATCAACCGCTAACTCTGGATGAACTGACAAAGGCCGTCCGATCCTTCGAGAAGAGTAAGTCTCCCGGAAGCGACGGCTTACCGATGGAGTTGTACTCGGCTCTGTGGGACTGGATAGGCCCAGACCTGCTGGAAGTGTACGGGGGTATGCTTCTAGCAGGCAGCATGTCAGACTCCATGAGGAAAGGCATCATCACCCTCATCTACAAACAGAAGGGGGAGAGGGAAGAAATCAAAAATTGGCGACCCATCTCACTACTTAACGTGGACTACAAAATTCTGTCCAAGGTCATCGCCAATCGGGTCAAGTCAGCCCTGGAGGTGGTGATCCACCCCGATCAGACCTGCGCCGTACCCGGCAGGAAGATCTCTGATAGCCTGGCGCTACTCAGGGATACGATTGCCTACGTACAGGACAGGGGGGTGAACACCTGCCTGATCAGCCTGGACCAGGAGAAGGCCTTTGACAGAATATCCCACACGTACATGATGGACGTGCTCTCCAAAATGGGGTTTGGGGAGGGAATCCGCAATTGGATCCAACTGCTCTACACAAACATCAGTAGCGCAGTTTCAATCAACGGGTGGGAATCAGAAAGCTTTCCGATCAAATCTGGAGTCAGGCAGGGCTGTCCTCTCTCCTCCGTCTTGTTCGTGTGTTGCATCGAACCCTTTGCCGAGTCCATCAGGAGGGATGCGGGCATAAGAGGGGTGACGATCCCAGGCAGCGGAGGCACTCAGGTCAAGGCCTCCCTGTACATGGATGACGTCGCCGTCTTTTGCTCGGATCAGCTGTCGGTCCGCAGATTGATGAGCATCTGCGACCAGTTCGAACTGGCCTCGGGGGCCAGGGTAAATCGTAGCAAGAGCGAGGCCATGTTCTTTGGGAACTGGACCGACCGATCCTTTGTCCCCTTCACCGTCAGGTCGGATTACCTGAAGGTGCTGGGGATCTGGTTCGGGGGGGCCGGGGCGTGCACCAAAAACTGGGAGGAGCGTATCTCCAAGGTTAAGCAGAAACTGGGACTGTGGGATCAACGATCCCTCTCGATCGTGGGCAAGAACCTGGTCATCAGGTGCGAGGTGCTCTCGGTGTTGCTGTACGTGGCGCAGGTCTGGCCCATACCTCGCTCCTGCGCCGCGACAGTCACCCGAGCCATCTTCCACTTTGTCTGGAGATCAAAAATGGACCGTGTCCGCAGGGTCACGATGTACAAATCTCCAGAGATAGGGGGGAAAGGCGTGCCCAACGTGGCCCTCATCCTGATGGCCACCTTTGTGTGCGGCTGCATCAAGCTGTGCATAGACCCTCAGTACGCAAACACAAAGTGTCACTACGTGCTGAGGTTCTACCTGTCCCCGGTGTTGAGAAGGATGGGCCTGGCCACGCTGCCACGGAACGCTCCGTCCAGTTGGACCGTTCCGCCCCACCTGTCCTTCGTGGAAAGGTTTGTGCAGGAAAACACCTTTGACCACAAGGCGGTCAGCAAGTGGTCCGCACGTAACGTCCTCGAGACCCTGCGGGAAAAGGAGATGGTGGATCCTGTCGGTTGGTTCCCCGAGCAGACTGTCAATGTCATTTGGCAGAACGCCTCATCACCAGAGCTTGGCTGGTGGTGAGAAGGGCCCTTCCCGTCAGATCCTTCATGCACTCCCGGGCTCTCAGCGCCACCGCGCGCTGTCCCAGAGGAGGCTGCGGTGGAGACGAGACCGTCACCCATCTCCTTATGGAATGTGCCTTTGCAAAGAAGGTCTGGAGAGAGATGCAGTGGTATCTGTCCAGGTTCGTCCCGAGCAGTTCCGTAACACAGGTTTCTGTGCTCTACGGGCTGTTCCCGGGGACGCACACTGAGATGGACATCGGCTGTTGCTGGAAGACCATCAACTCGGTGAAAGACGCCCTTTGGTCTGCCCGAAACTTGCTGGTCTTCCAGCACAAGGAGCTGTCCTCGACCGAGTGTTGCAGACTGGCACATTCCAAGGTCCAGGACTACGTGCTGAGGGATGCACTGAGGATGGGTGCGGCCGCCGCAAAGGCCCTGTGGGGAAAGGCAACCGTTTAGAGCCTTCCCGCCATTGTAAACCGAGGGGCTGCAATCAGGGAAAAACCCCCTCGGGCAGAATGTAAAATTCAAATTGCTGTAATGTACCTGTAATGAATCTGAAATGGACCAGAAATGAATCTGTAAGCAATAATCTGTGTTGAGTATGATGCAATGAGACACCCTAGAGTGTCATGAACTGTAATTATGTCCAATGTGTTCATTGTACTGCACTTAACGTAACCTGCAAATTGTATAATCTGTATTGTGTACGTTTGGAAAGTGATATGACAACTGTTTTGTATGTACTGCTGCAAATTTTTATGAATAAAGTATATTTTTTGGAAAAAAAAATAATCCAAATTTTAATATTAACTAAGAAATGGCTGGACAACGGGCTCTGTGCTACCATTAAAAAAATTAAAAATAAAGGGGCGAATTTCCTCACCATTTTTGGTGCATTAGCTGTATTTTGTTTCAGCATGAAAATTGGATGGAAATTGTTTTGGCTCGTTTTGCACCATTAAAACGCTTCCCCCAATTTCCGTCGCCCTTTTTGAGCCTTCCTGTGATCTGCTGACCGTATCCCCACTGATCTCATTTTAATATATCAGAGTGAGGGCCAGTGGCAAAACAGCTGCAAGTTTCCTGGGTTTTCACTGCTAATGCATTCTGGGTAAATGAGAGTGAGATATGAGCAGTGAAGTTGGTTTGAGGTGGTAGAGCAAAATGGATGATAGTGAATCGACAGCTTGTTTTACATTCTGCCCGATTTTCTTTTCCATTCGCTATAGCCCATTTTGCACTTCTGCCCAAGAAGCATTTCACCTCCATGAGGTGCCGCAGCTGCAAGGATCACCTGATCAAGGCAAGAACCTGGCGACTTTAAACACTGAATTCTACAGCCGGGAAACGCTTTGTAAAAGCATTTTATTTTTGATTTTGGACTACAAATACCCGCACTTGCTTTTGACTGCTTTTGTCATGAAAGACAGCAGTATCATGTAGCTGCTTAGAGAGGGTGCAGAAAAGATTTACTATAATGGTGGCAGTGATGGGGGACTTCAGTTACGTGGATAGACTGGAGAAGCTCGGGTTGTTCTCCTTAGAGCAGAGAAAGTTAAGAGGAGATTTGATAGAAGTGTTCAAAATCATGAAGCGTTTAGATAAAGTAAATAAAGAGTAACTGTTCCCATTGGCAGAAGGGTCGAGAACCAGCGGACACAGATTTAAGGTGATCAGCAAAAGAACCAAAGGTGATATGAGGAAAAATGTTTTTACGCAGCCAGTAGTTATGATCAGGAATGCGCTGCCTGAAAGGGTGGTGGAAGCAGATTCAATCGTGGCTTTCAAAAAGGAATTGGATAAATACTTGAAGAGAAAAAATTTGCAGGGCTACAGGGAAAGAGCAGGGGAATGGGACTAACTGGATTGCTCTTACAGTGAGCTGGTGCGGGCTCGATGGGCCGAATGGCCTCCTTCTGTGCTGTAACCATTCTATGATTCTATAAACTCCTGGGTAGCTTGATCTTCAACATCCTCTTCACCATCATCATCTACTTCTTACTGTTGCCGTGATGGATCTGCAGCAAAGAATGACAAAAGCTAAGAATGAGCAAGCATTACCCCCTTGGGATTAAGGAGACAGAGAAGTGGTGGAAGGTTGTGGCTGTGTGGTGCTTCACAGGGATGCCAGGGAGACAGTGTAGGTGCTCAGTCAGCAACCTGGTGCCAGCAAGATGCCGTCGACCTCACCATCTCCCATGGCAAGAGCAAAGTGCCTCCCTACGAGCTCCATGACATTTTCCTCAAAGGGAATGAGATATTAAAGGTTGGGGAAGCCCCCTCTGGTGGCATGCCTCTGACGGGCACTGTGAGCCAAATTTCTTCCAAGAATATAGAGTAAATAATGGGAAGGCTGGCAGTTGAGGAGTGTGTGCCATGTGGCATTGGAGATCTGAACTAAGAGATGTGACGATATGAAGGTGTTAAAGTGGAAGAAGGATTTTTAGGTTTGTGCATGTAAATAATTGCTATGGGGAGCTGGGTAGCCATAGTGCAAGATTCTGAGTTACAGCCCCCCCTTAACAAGAAAGCTGTTAGTGGGAGGAAAGGTTTGTACCTCTTTGCTGAACAGAGTTTCAGATCTTGGCAGGAAGCAATGCCTACATCACCATGACTCCACTGATCAAAATTCTGTATCCTGGTGTTAAAGGATTTGCCACCCTCTCCTCCCCTACACCGAGGAATTTTCCACCTCCCTCCCCCACACTGAGAGGAATTTCTGGGTGGCGGGGGGTAGTTAAAGTTTAACCCACCTCAAACTACATCCCCTCTACAAACAGCATTTTTAGAGCCCGTTCATGAAGCAAGCTGAGATTCACCCCTCTGCAGCTCCACTGAGGAATTTCTGGGTATGGGTGAGGAAGATTTAGGCCCCCATACTCAGATGAAAATCTGGGCTATCCCTCCCTGCTGAAATAATTTTCCTGTCTTTGTTCCCTCACCCCCCTCTCTCCTACTTCTCTTCCAATCCCCTTCTCAATCCTCCTCCTTTCTTCTCCCTTCCTTCTTCTATCCCCTTCCCCCTCTCTCTCCCACCTCCCCTCCTCTGCCCACTACTCTATCCTCTCCTCAACCTCAGTATCCCCTACCTCTCCCCTTTCCCGTCTCATCCCACCTCTCTTCCCTCCATCCCCTTCTCCCTCTCTCTCCCATCTACCATCTTCTCCCTTGTGCCCCTTTCTCCACCTCTGTTCCCCCTCCCCACCTTTTTTCTCCTCTCTCTCCCTTCTATCCCTTTCCCTCTATGTTCCTATGCCCTCTTCCCCACCTCCTTCCACTCTAAAATTAATGAAACATTTTTAAATAAGAATCAGAATAGAATCAGCTGCCAATCTCGAGAAACAGTCAGGCCCCTTTAATTCACCTCAGGATATCTCTGAGGAATTGGTCACTAATGACATCAGGATATATTTAAACTTTGTCTCCTTAGAGGAACACAGCTCCACCCATAATACATTGAAAGTGTACTCCCATTCAAATTATCTTATCACTTTTTAGCACTAATTTTCCATATTGCTTAATTCAAATCATGGGATAATTCACATACATGCCAGCCTAGAAACCTAGCTTCAAAAAAGCTGACAGCCCCCAAAAAAGCTAATAACTCACAACTGTTCCTGCCATGTGAAATAAAGCAGTTACATGAGCTTTGTACTTACACAGTAGGTACGTACAACATTCCTTCTATGGCAGGCAAAAAAAACATAAGCACCTGAATGCCTGAAGGGACGTTCCAAATAAGGATGACACAAAATTAGTGACGGCTTTTGAGGGGTTCTGCTCCCCTGGGAAAAATCAGAATCTTTACATTAAAAATTATGCATCCCGGTTAAATTTAATCACTTCCATACTTCACAAATTTTAAAAGGACAAGGTTCACGTTCTGCCCTTCCTTGCTGCTTGCCCTTTCAATGCATTCCATCCATCTACTTGCCAAGCCTTCTTCCCCCTGCATTCAGCCCAATTTCTACCCTCCCCTTGCGTTCTCCTATGGCATTCATTCTCCTTTTCATTCTCTCTATTCTTGGCCTCTGCTTAAATTCTGTCTTCTCTTGCATTCTATCACCCCCTCGCATTCTCTTCACTCCCTGCTTCCACATGAGTCTGGTGGCTAATGACACTCTCTTCTTCACATACTTCCAGTAGTACTGTCCGCAATTGCTATCTCTGTACACTGGAAACAGGAACTCCGAGAGTACTATAGTATAAAGAAGGAGCAATCGGTGCCAGTAGTGCTGATGGGGCTCGTCCAGTGATTTGGTCTCGATAGGTGCAGGACTGTGGAGCCAGGAAAGGGTGAGTGTGGGATTTGTGTCAGCAAATGCTGTCGGTTAAACCAAATGGTTAGCATGTGCGAATTCAATTTTTTTTAGCATAAAACATCACTTTGAAATATCAGGAATAGACTGCAAAGCTCCTGATCTTATAAAACAGTGCATCCACCAACTTACCATGAACAATGTCATGCGAGAACCTTTAGTATATGAAATGATACGACACAAGAAATAGGAGCAGGAGTAGGCCATGCGGCCCCTCAAGCCTGCTCCGCCAGCAAATCATGCACCAGGACATTGCTGCAGGAGTTCTTCAGGGCAGTGTCCTAGGCCCAACCATCTTCAGCTGCTTCATCAATGACCTTCCCTCCATCGTAAGGTCAGAAATGGGGATATGCGCTGATGATTGCACAGTGTTCAGTTCCATTTGCAACCCCTCAGATAATGAAGCAGTCCATGCCCGCATGCAGCAAGACCTGGACAACATCCAGGCTTGGGCTCATAAGTGGCAAGTAACATTCGCGCCAGATAAGTGCCAGGCAATGACCATCTCCAACAAGAGAGAGTCTAACTATCTCCCCTTGACATTCAACGGCATTACCATCGCCGAATCCCCCACCATCAACATCCTTGGGGTCACCATTGACCAGAAACATAACTGGACCAGCCACATAAATACTGTGGCTACAACAGCAGGTCAGAGGCTGGGTATTCTGTGGCAAGTGACTCACCTCCTGACTCCCCAAAGCCTTTCTATCATCTACAAGGCACAAGTCAGGAGTGTGATGGAATACTCTCCACTGGCCTGGATGAGTGCAGCTCCAACAAGAAGCTCGACACCATTCAGGACAAGGCAGCCCACTTGATTGGCACCCCATCCACCACCCTAAACATTCACTCCCTTCACCACCGGCGCACCGTGGCTGCAGTGTGTACCATCCACAGGATGCACTGCAGCACCTCCCAAACCCACGACCTCTACCACCTTGAAGGACAAAGGCATCAGGCACATGGGAACTATACCACCTGCACGTTCCCCTCCAAGTCATACACCATCCCGACTTGGAAATATATCACCATTCCTTCATCGTTGCTGAGTCAAAATCCTGAAACTCCGTACCTAACAGCACTGTGGGAGAACCTTCACCACACGGATTGCAGCGGTTCAAGAAGGCGGCTCACCACCACCTTCTCAAGGGCAATTAGGGATGGGCAATAAATGCTGGCCTTGCCAATGATGTCCACATCCCATGAACGAATAAAAAAAAATCAGATCATGGCTGATCTTCTACCTTAACTCCACTTTCCTGCCCGATACCCATGTCCCTTGATTCCCTTAGAGTCCAAAAATCTATCTATCTCAGCCTTGAATATACTCAACGACTCAGCATCCACAGCCCTCCTCATCTCAGTCTTAAATGGCCGACCCCTTATCCTGCGACTATGCCCTCTAGTTCTAGACTCTCTAGCCAGGGGAAACAACCTCTCAGCCTCTACCCTGTCAAGCCCCCTCAAAATCTTATATGTTTTAATGAGATCCCCTCTCATTCTTCTAAACTCCAGAGAGTATAGGCCGATTCTACTCAACCTCTCCTCATAGAACAACCCTCTTATACCAGGAATGAATCTAGTGAACCTTTGTTGCACCATCTCTAAGGCAAGTATATCTTTCCTTTGATAAGGAGACCAAAACTGTACGCAGTACTCCAGGTGAGGTCTCACCAAAGCCCTGTACAATTGTAGTAAGACTTCCTTACTCTTGTACTCCAACCCCCTTGCAATAAAGGCCAACATGCCATTAGTCTTCTTAATTGCTTGCTGTACCTGCATGCTAACTTTTTGTGTTTCTTGTACCAGGACACCCAAGTCTCTCTGGACACCAACATTTAATAGTTTCTAACCATTTAAAAAATATTCTGTTTTTCTAACGGTTTAAAGGAAGAAATATAAGGGGGAATTTTAACAGGCAGAAGGTTTTGGGCATGGTGAGGGGAGGCAGGATGAGTGCCAAACTGCCCTACCTCTGTGTGAGACCCGGTCGATTTTAACTCGCGGGCATTTGCATCTGATTGGTGGGCTGCCCACCTGATTACATCAAGTACGGGCAGCCTGCCCACTTTCAGGACGAGATTTCTGGTGGGTCTCTAGAGGCCTATTGTAAGTGAGAATGCACCTCTTAAAGGCAGGTTCATAGAATCATAGAAATTTAAGGCACAGAAGGAGGCCATTCAGCCCACTGTGTCTGTGCCAGCCGAAAAAGAGCTACACAGCCTAATCCCACTTTCCAGCCCTTGGTTCCAGTGGGGTTCCACAGAGCTCAATACTAGGTCTCTTGCTTTTTGTGGTATATATCAATGATTTAGACTTAAATGTAGGGGGCATGATTAAGAAGTTTGCAGATGATACAAAAACTGGCCGTGTGGTTGATAGTAATGGACTGATCAGATGGGCAGAAAAGTGGCAAATGGAATTCAATCCAGAGAAATGTGAGGTAATGCATTTGGGGAGGGCAGCAAGGCAAGGGAATACACAATAAATGGGAGGATACTGAGAGGTGTAGAGGAACAGAGGGACCTTGGAGTGCATGCCCACAGATCCCTGAAGATAGCAGGACAGTAGATAAGGTGGTTAAGAAGGCATACGGGATACTTTCCTTCATTAGCCGAGGCACGGAGTATAAGAGCAGGGAGGTTTTGCTAGAACTGTATAAAACACCAGTTAGGTCACAGCTAGAGTACTGCATACAGTTCTGGTCACCACATTGCAGGAAAGATGTGATTGCACTAGAGAGGGTACAGAGGAAATTTACAAGGATGTTGCCAGGACTGGAGAATTTTAGCTATGAGGAAAGATTGGATAGGCTGTGGTTGTTTTCCTTGGAACAAAGGAGGCTGAGGGGAGATTTAATTGAGGTGTATAAAATTATGAGGGGCCTAGATAAAGTGGATAAGGGATACTGCTATTTCCCTTAGCAGAGAGGTCAATAACCAGGGGGCATAGATTTAAAGTAATTGGTAGAAGGATTAGAGGGGAGCTGAGGAGAATTTTTTTCACCCAGAGGGTGCTGGATCTCCGGAACTCACTGCCTGAAAGGGTGGTAGAGGCAGAAACCCTCATCGCATTTAAAAAGTACTTGGATATGCACTTGAAGTGCGATAACCTACAAGGTCACAGACCAAGAGCTGGAAAGTGAAATTAGGCTGGATAGCTCTTTTTCAGCTGGCACAGACACGATGGGCTGAATGACCTCCTTCTGTGCCATAAATTTCTATGATTCTATAAGTATTTTTTTCCTTTTACTGATTTACCTCCTTTGTGTTTTCAAATGATTCTCTTAATTTCCCCTCTTTTGTTTTGATTTCACCTTATGTGCTTTAATCCTTCATCTTGGGTGAACAGCAATTGCAAGAATCTCAGCTGTATAGCTCTTTTCACCCAGATGCATGATAGATATTGCTTGTCCTTGCAGTTCCAAATTGACAATGAGACAAAATCAGGTCTTCAGGGTTACAGCTAAAATGTCTAATATCAGTTGGGAAGTCTGTAAGCCTCATCATTATAGCCCTGTTAACACTTGAACTGAGAAGTTGGATCCATCTTAAAGTCAAATGATATACGACCTCTATTAACTGCTACAAATGGTATGAGTTTAAAATAGACCCACCCAAGAGTAGGTTTTGTGCTTGGATTGATCTGGATACTCACCAACAAAAACTGTAGATGGTCTCCAGCACCACATCATGCGTAACTGCGTGAACAAGGAAATTGGATAAATCCTACATCACAGATTTTAGTACTGGTTACAGTACTGGTTCTCAATTTGAATGTGGTTTTGTATAACTCTGATATTATTTGAATCATTTGATTAAATAGGTAAGAGGGAGTTACAATGACACATTCAGTAGAAAGGCTGTAGGAAATCTCAATGAGCGTATGAACTCTATCAAGTTATTAGTTTCCTCTAGATTTGACTATTCCAATGCTCTCCTCTCTGGCCTCCCACCTTGCACCCTCCATAAACTTGAGCTCATCCAAAACTCTGCTGCCTGTATCCTAACTCGCACCAAGTCCCGTTCACCCATCACCCCTGTGCTCGCTGGCCTACATTGGCTCCCGGTCCAACAACACCTTGATTTTAAAATTCTCATCCTTGCTTTCAAATCCCTCCATGGCCTCACCCCTCCCTAACCCTGTAATCTCCTCCAGCCCATCAACCCTCCGAGATCTCCGTGTCCCCAATTTTAATCGCTCCACCATTGGCGGCCGTGCTTTCGGCTGCCTAGGCCCTAAGCTCTGGCATTCCCTCCCAAAACCTCTCAGCCTCTCTTCTCCTCCTTTAAGAAGCTCCTTAAAACCTACCTCTTTGACCAAGCTTTTGGCCACCTTTCCTAATATCTCCTTATATGGCTCAGTGTCAAATTTAGTTTAAATATTGCTCCTGTGTAGTGCCTTGGGATGTTTTACTACATTAAAGGCGCTATATAAATTCAAGTTGTTATTGTTGTTGTATAAGGAACAAAGGGGATGAAATTTGACTTGGGCGGGGCCACAAAACGGGCTGAATCGCTTCAGATGTCCGTTATACACCCTGCCCCATATTTAGTTCCACTGACTTCAATGCAACTGAACATTCTGCGGGGAGTGTAACGGGCAACTGATTCGATTTTGCCTGTTTTGCGTCCCTGCTCAAGCCAAATTTCACTCCCACAAACTTAGAATAATTAAACTTGACAAATCCTGGTCCTTTAGTGGACATTGAAATTTCAATGGCATGTCATATATTTAAAATACAGATTATTTATATATTTAACAAACAGAAAGCAACTCAAAATACTGGGATGGACATAACACAGAAAGTTATTTGTCAGTAACTACACAATACATTGTGACAGGAGGATTTTCAATTGCCAGACTGAAACCATGATAGAGCTTCTTGTTGCATACTTGTATTGAGTGGAGTTCTGGAGAATATTGGTTCTGTCATTGTTGTATCAGAAGTGGTTTGCACAATTCACAGCAGTTATACTGTCAACAAACTTCAAATTTGCTCCTAATGGTTAAAAAGCATGGGGAGTACCATATGAGCAAGATGTAACGTGCAATAATATTGTTACATTGTGTCAATATATATCAATGTTAACAGACGCAATTGAATTCTGGGGCTGCTGGTAGTTCATTTTTCCTGTGTCAAATCTATTGTCTTAATCTTCCAGAGTTGTAATCCTTTCTATTAACATAAATATTAACATGCCTGCAAAGTATAGTGTAAACCAATATGGAGGCATTAGCTGGCAGCTGCAGTGCATGAGAGTTCCCCACAGACTTGCTGTAAAGCACTATGGAACAGAGGTCTGAGACAAATCAGGTCAGACTGCTTCAGTAAGAGTCTGAACTGAGTACAATGTTCTCTAGAAAGCCAGACCGTACTGGAAATGGGAAGCACTCTGGTTTGTAAAGGCTTGGAGAGAACATAACTGTCTATCACATCTACTTAAATGAACATCTAATAAATACAAATTGAAGGGCTATTCTTTCTATTCTAGTCCATTCCACACTTAAGCATGCCTTGCCTGACCTGGGAGTGATTGATGCTGACAATTAATGCCTGAAATGGAAAAGTATTTTATTTCCCAGAAAAACACCTTTCATCTTGTTGGCATATAATTTGCCACTTTAAAGAAAACCTAAGAATATATTTTTCCTTTTAGGCTTGTTTTTTAGTAGGTTAACGTGGCTTTTATTTGGACTGGAAGCAGTCTGTCAGAATGAAATGTTAGAAAACTAATGTAAGAATAAGCCATTTTCCCTTAGACACTGGCTTGGGTTCAAAGAATACAGCTGCATGAATATGAATAGGATTCTATCATTTTACTGCCTTTACATCAAATGTTATATTCCAACTTTCAGATCAAGCACTGAGAACCTGGCTATCCTCAGCTGTGTGCTTAGTGGATGGTGGTCCACAAAATTGCCCACAATTCACTACAAATTGATACTGTATTGGCAGTCTTACTCATAGTAGTCATTAGGAAAGCTGGTGTGGAAAACAGAAGAAATCACATTGGTGCAGTGTTAAGGGGGTGCTCTTCTGAGATCATGGTTTATGCATATGATTGGGCCTGACCAGGGTGCCTGAAATGGAAAAGAGTTATACTTCTCAGCACTAATGTTACGTGCCTTGGTGAATGTAAAAAATCATCAGTAAATACAAAATTAAGAAAACTAAAATCCTACTCTGTGTATTGTATAAAGAGAATACACTCTTGTTGAGCTGTAACAATTTATTTGAATTTGTGTGTTCATTAATTATGAGGTTGGTGACACTGCACACCCTGACATGTTCTTTTCTATTCGAATAGGTGAACAATGTGTATATTAGCATTAAAAATAGTATTTACATAGTTCTAAACCAAAACAAAAAATGTTTAACTCCAAATTTAGTTAACAAATATGTCCAAATTCTTACCTATTCTAATTACAGACAATATTTTACTGTATTATGTTTTTATGTATTTATTTTCTCTATAATAAAGGTTTATAAACATCAATTCAAACACTTATCATTAAGCCTTTAAGAGTTATACTAGTAATTTTGAAGAATTGATGTTTGCACATTCCCCTTTCCAAAGGAATACACTTTTTTTTAAAAAGAATTATTTGTAGCACTTACAGCTGAGTTCATTCATGGTAAATATTTTTGAGAGAGAGCTCTATTAAGTACACTGTATGGATCCCCATGATATTTTAATAACTTGAAGCAGTAACAGTTAACAAATTGTGTCAAATTCTGTGAAAGTTGGAAGCTTCTCAAAATTAAGAGAAATGTTCATGCACTGCAATTCTGTTTATTTAAGGTCTTTCAAAACAGGAAGTACCTCAAAACCATGGAAATTTGAGGTAAACAACTTTATAACAGAACTTTTGAATTAATATAGAAGCAGTATTTTTCAAACCCAGTCCCAGGAGCCATGCTGACCTACTTAGTAGGTAAATGCCAATGGAATTGCTGGCTTAGAATGTTCTAGGCAGGGGTTCAGATCGTGCCATAAACCACAAGCGTAACTTATATAAAGTCATCAAAAGTATTTTACAACCTTATAATATGAGCGTAAATTTTGCAAGGTGACACTTCTGGTGCAGAGCTATCTGTTCAGCTATCTCTGCTGCCTCCCCTCCTTCCTCTTGATCCCTTAGCCAACATTCCCTCAAATCTTTCTCCTATCCCAGTCCTGATCCCCATCTCTCTCCAGTTTCACCACCATATCCTCCCCTGCCCACTCCATGCACATTTTGTCCATGGGATGTGCCTCTTGCTCCCTTGACTCCATTCCCATTAAAGTCTTGATCACCACATTCTCTCTCCTGGCCCCCATGCTAGCTGACATTGTAAATGCCATTATCATACCCCTCCCCAAAAAGCTTAACCTTGACCCCTCTGTTCTTGCTAACTACTGGCCCTTCTCCAAACTTCCTTTCCTATCCAAGGTCCCTGAACATGTTGTACCTCCAATCCATTTTCCGCCCCTTCCACATCACCAAAACAGCCCTTACCAAAGTCACAGGTGGTCCTTGAGCTCGCTGCAATTTTTAATATAGCTACCCACGCTTTCCTCCTCCAACACCTTTCCTCCATTATCCAACTCAGTTTCCATTTTTTCTTACTTGATCATAGCCAGAGCATCTTCAGTAATGGCTTCTCTTCCTACCCCTACTCTGTCGTTTCTGAAGTGCCACAAGGATCCATCCTGTGCTCCCTTCTCTTATTCGTCCATATGCTGCCCCTCAGTGACATCATCCACAGACATCAGATCAGCTTCCACAAATATGCTGATGACACCCACATCTAACTCTCCATCATCTCTCTCAATCACTGCACAGTCTCTGTCCTGTCAGACTGTTTATCTGCTATCTAGTTCTGGATAAGCCTTAACATCCTCCAGCTAAATGCTGCAAGATTGAAGCCATTATATTGGGCCCCAGTAGTAGTCTTTAAAATGGGGACTGAATTATTTATGTGTGTCCTGGTCGAATTATTTCACACCCTCTAATACCACTTCAGCTGCAGACTTTACTTGGTCTTCACTCCCTTGTGTAACGCCAGAGGAGATCAACTAGTTTTAATTATAAATGCAGTGAAATAGATAAAGCATATTACTGTCCCAAGGCTAATCGCTGCATAGTTTCTGCTATAGTAAAATTTTTACTTTTATTATTTAAACTAATCAAATTACAAATCAGATGAACGAGTCATTAGCAACAGCAAAAAATAAAAAGAACCAAAATTGTCAGAAGTAAGATTTCTGCAAATCCTACAAACAGCAGCTATTAATTTGCTTCTGCCTTTTCTATGTCGTTTGGCAACCCTGGATTCCTCCATTCTACGAGAAAAAACAACAACCAGTGGAAATTATAGAAAATATGGCATCTTACGTCACTACATCATTACTGCTTTTGCACGCATCAGCACAAAAATGAGCAGGCGTTTCCCCTGGCCACCGGAATTTACGGCGGAAAATGGGGTGGTCGCTAAAGTGGGCAGAGATCTGGTGGACCGGATCTCCAACCCATTTCCAATCCAGGCTGATGGATGTACATCGGGAAAACAGATACTCCTAATTGGAAAATTTAGGCTTCACTATCTAGGCTCATACATGAGATTTGCTCTCTTGAATGCTGATGGCACTCATGGAACCTAAGACCAGCAAGAGTTTGTTTTCAGTTTTACATCAGTTTTGAGTTGTCATCTTTTTTAAAACTTATATATGCAAATAACGGATAGGAAAAGACCAACTGGTCCATCTAGCCTGTCCATTATAGTTGTGGTGCCTTATGCATCACAACATAGACACTCCCCACCAACCTGGAGCCATGTAATCTCCTGAGAGAGGTGAAAAAATTGATAAAACCCCAGGCCAATTTAGGGAAAAACATCTGGAAAATTCTTCTCTGACCTTTTAGGCATCGAAACTCGACCTTTTAGACGATCACAATGATTTATATTACAAGCTGTTTATCAGTTTTTCTGAGCTTTGTAGGTTGGTGTGTATGATTATTTTTCAAATAATACTTATATGTGGAAATTTAAAATAGAAGGCTTACTTTTTTCTAGTGGGCAAGGCTCATGATCTGCACCAGTGCTGCACATGATTTGGCTAGAGACCATTTATAGCCTATTTTACCTTCTCCTCCGCCTCTCTTTAGTAGGTGTGTACATGGGATGTTGTCAGAGCTACAATTCAGCATTGCTTCCTACTTATAAGGTCTATAGTTTTAATAAAACGATGGGCAAAATTTTCCGAGATCCACACCACTGCATGTTCTTAGGCACAATCCAGTCGGTGGCTTATCAGAAAATCATGACTGCATTGATGTTCTGATACATTGTCTGCTCTCTGTGAGGCTCCACCAGTGGTGTGAGGTATCAAAAAATGTTGCCCTAAATGTCAGCCCTACATTTTCTCCTCCTCATTTCATTTAGTGAGGTTCCTGGCTTTCAATGCCCAGGTTGGCAAATTTGAATTGAAAAGCACACTATGTGAGGATTACAGGCATAGACCCATGTTCCATCTCTCCGGTGCAGTGTGGAACATTCTTGAGACTAGCCCTCAAGGAAGATGCTGCTCTAGAATGCAGCCTCAACCACAAAATTAGTGAATGACCCTAATCCAATTACTGTACTCAAAAATGGCACGAAGGTGACTAGCTACTCCACTGCATACCAATTAAATATTTCAGTTAAATTACATTACTTAAATGGCATTACTTTATCTTTTACCTTTATGGAAATATTAACCTATGCCAACTAATCCTGAGAGAAAACTAAGTCCTGAACAGGTTATTCCCAAATCACTTAGTAATGATTGTTTTAGTGGTACACATGGCATAAATATATCAAAAGAACATTTCTAAATGGATTAAAAATAATAGACTGGCTTTGATGGTTTAGATTATCAAAACAAGAAAGAATTGTAAACACACGTTAAAAAACACAAACTATTCCTTGAAAAAAAGTTTTACTATTTCTAATTTATTTTAAAATGAGGCCAAAAAACTACCATTATCCTGAAAAATTAGTACCCAGACTTGTTTAGTGATTTGAATTAAAGGAAATAATTACTTATCTGCCACAATGTTAAGAAATTTATCAAACAAAAATATTGAAAAAGTAATACTTATTATTGCTTATAGTTAGCAAGATAGATTCTTGTGGCACAGTCTTAGATGATCACTGATTTAGGCAATTTGTTTTGAATTTGGAAATAGAATCATTATTTTAGGGTAATGTTAAATAATGATAGTGCTCCAGGATCTTCAATAGACAAAATTAAACCCACAATGTTTATGATCTGATAAACAACATACGGTCAGTGTTGCCATAGTGACAGCAATCCTCCAGAATTCATACTCATTTTAGTTTTGAGCCTTAGCCAAACCGTACAGAAAATTGTTTATGCAAAGAATTTTAACTTCTACGAGGTACCGTCTCATGCAGGAAATTCAATCCAAGAACACTAAAGAGAATAAAGAGACGAGCTTTAAATTAAGCTGTGCAGTCTTGACAAGTGAATGGTTTCGATTATAATGTGCTGGTTTTTACCCTGCTCTAACATTTTACAATTCTCTGCTCACTTTTTGTGATTGGTGCCAGTTTCTTTTTCTAAATTTCATCTCTCCTCTTATTCTCAGTCCAAACACAAACTCACCTCCTGCTTATTGCCTTCATAGCAGCTTCTAACAACATTCTGTTCTCACATGGTAGCAACTGCAGAACAAGGAACTCCTCTCATGTCTGCTTCCTCACTTCACACTCCAGCCACTTGCTTTCCATTCAACATCTCTGCATCCTGCTTGCATCTTGCTTTATCTCCTCTCAGCATCTGCTCAACAAGCAGCAGCCTCACACATCTGCAATCTCCTTTTAGTAGCCACTCACTAAACCTTGCCTTAAGTTCTCATGGGAATGGCACTGGCGCAATGATAGCCCTCAACATGTTGCCCTCTTGTAGGATGTCAGCACGTCTGCTTCCTCACCACCCCCTCAACCAATAACCACCATGGTGACAAGAAACCAGCTGAGCCAGACTGCCCCGACAGCAGCCGAAGTGCTGCAGTCTGCAGCCGGGCCCTCACAGGCTCAAGTTCCCAGAAATTGCCAGCCACAAGCATCTGAAGGGTCGCAATATGTGCAACAGCAGTCTTCCACCAGCTTTGCTGAAACCACTAGGGGAGCACCTTGTAGGAGTAGTAGATTTAGGAAACCTTCTTTTAACAAAAGGCACTGTGGGTTGACACTTGGGTGAAAGATGAATTCAAGGCAATTATTGTGTTTGGCATTAATTCATCACCTTTATCACATTTTGCACTTTGGTCTGCAGTGTGTTTTCATAGCAGCTTCCAAGTCTGCATTGTCAGAATGTCATTAAGTAGAAGTTAACTGAATGCTTTCAGTGTTCTTTAAGGCAGATTAAGGGAGTGGTGATGGGGGTAACAAGAGGGACTTTGTATAACTTTTCAGGGAGGGGAATGAGTAGGTCACCGGAAGCGCTGTTCTATCAACTAATCTCCGGTCTCTCTGGCTGTAATGAGTTTTGCTCGCCCTCCTTCCTCTGTTTCTCTCTCACCTTCATCCACGACTTCTGGAAAAGAGGATCATGTCTTATCAACCTGATAAGCTGAAGCTACTGAGGGAGCTCTTCGTAGCAAAGTGAGTAAACCTTTTATAAAAGGCACTATGGGTTGACACTTGGATGATTAAAGATTTGAAGCAACCGATTGTGTTTGGGTGCACATTAAAACTTCATCATTTTTGGCACTTTGGTCTGCAGTGTTTGTAGAGCAGTTTATGAGTCTGCCTTGTCCGTAAATCATTGATGTAAAAGTTGGCTGAATGGTTTCAATGTTGTACAATGCAGAATTAAGGGAGTGGTAAATAAAGTTATCAAGACTGTTAATGCAGAGGGGCTTTGTTTATGTTGTCAGGGGAGTGGACTGAGCAGTTCACCTGAAGTGTTGAGCTATTAATTCATCCCTTGTATTTCTGTCTGCAAGGCATTGTGGAGTCCCTCATTCCTGTGCTTCTCCCTCGCCTTCATGCAACTGTTCCTCATCAAATGATGTGTCTTTTTGTACAACTGCCTCCTCCAGCTGCAATCCTCTCCATATCGCAATATTGTGCAAGATGCAGCAGGCCACAGTGATGCAGGAGACTCTCTCCGCAGCACATTCCAGGGAGCCTTGGACCTATCCAGGCACCTGAAACTTTGCTTCAAGAACGCTATAGTGAGCTCAGTGATGTTCCTTGTAGTACCATGGCTCTGGTTATACCCGAACTGCTCAGGCGTGGTGGGGTTGCGAAGGAGTATCATCAGCCATGTGAGAACGGGGTAACAATTGTCCGAAGCAGCCATGCTTGAACATTCCGGGTAGGGTGGAAAAGTGGAAGGATGTTTGACAGCCGTAAGATGAATGCATTGTGACAGCTGCGTGAAAACCTGGCACAGACTTGCATGATCCTTCTGTTGTGATCACATACAGCTGCATATTAATGGAGTGAAAACCCTTCCTGTTTATGAAAGCTCCTGGCTGATCTTGTGGTGCTTTGATGGCACGAGAGGTAAAACAGCTTTTGCTGCAAACCCCATGGCTCTCTAATTTTACTGTTCTCAGCCATAGGAAAAGCGGTGTACCAATTAGCTCTGGCAAATAGTGCATTGGTGCACCTCCCTGATGCACTTGTGGACTTCAGATTCCTCAAAGACAAGTTGTACTCATTGAATTTAGTGAGTTTGATCATAACTGTTGCTCTGTATGTTCATTTGCTGTGAAATAAAGCAACTTAACAATTCTTATCTGGTATTGTATTAAAGCAATTCTTATCTGGTCTTGTATTAAAGTACTAAATGAATACTTTGCATCTGTCTTTACCAAGGAAGAAGATGCTGCCAAAGTCACAATAAAAGAGGAGGTAGTTGAGATACTGGATGGGCTAAAAATTGATAAAGATGAGGTACTAGAAAGGCTGGCTGTACTTAAAGTAGATAAGTTACCCGGTCCGGATGGGATGCATCCTGGGTTGTTGAGGTAAGTAAGGGTGGAAATTGCAGAGGCGCTGGCCATAATCTTCCAAACATCCTTAGAATCGGGGGTAGTGCCAAAGGACTGGAGAATTGCAAATGTTACACTCTTGTTCAAAAAAGGGTGTAAGGATAAACCTGGCAACTACAGGCCAATTAGTTTAACCTCAGTTGTGGGGAAGCTTTTAGAAACGATAATCCGGGACAAAATTAGAAGGGGGTTAAATTCGATAACCCCCACAGGTTGTGGTGCACAATTAACCCGTGCCCGGTCGTTGTGATGCAGGCAGCACTTGAGATTCGTGCTGCCTGGTCATTTACCTGATTCCTGCGGGCAGCCAGGCCTAGCTGCACTGTTGAGTGGCTGCTCACCAACAAGGGGGGGAGGGCCCAATATCGTGAGTGGCTAGCAACACTTAAAGGCAGCCTGCACCTCTTATTTGCAAAATAAAAGATACGGGTCCGCACGGAGTCTGAACGGAGAACAGACATCGCACACGTAAAACACAAATGCAGGTCCTGTCCCTATGTTTAAAAACTGTTGGGTGATGTTAAAACATTGAATAAAGCTTGCGCACTACTAAATCCCACACCCTCCAATCTGCACGCCAGACCTCATCAATCTACTGATCTGAGTTTGCACCAAGGTTCACTGATGATGCACGAGAGGACTTGGTGCAAGAGGTGGACAGAAGGAGGGGCATCCTATATCCGCAGGGGGACAAGAGGCCCTCCAGATATATGCTCCCGATGCAATGGGAGGCAGTAGGGGACGAAGTCAATGCCAGGTGCATAGCACCACGAACATGGATGCAGTGCAGGAGAAAGTTCAATGCTTTGACACGAGTGGTCAAGGTGAGTAAGGTCAACTATCAAGTGGCGTCTCCTACCAACTGCACCACGAGCTGCATCCACTGCTCCACGCACTACACCCCCATCACCCACATACCTTTCAGACAGTACTCAACTCTTCCAATCAGATGCTTCCTCTCATCTTCACACATTACCACTTTTGCAAGCCGCACACCTGCAGCTCACAGGTCACACACGCTGGCAGCTATTCAACCAAGACAGGCACATCACCCAAACATCTTGCAGGACACTTATCGACATACGTCCCGCTTTCTTGCAGGAGAAGATGGCTCATAACAGGAGGCAGCAAGTGGCAGTAGCTCCATGGAACATGAACCTGCTGTCCTCTCTCAGGATGACAGCATTCCTGTCCCACCCCTGCCACTCCGCCAGTGCCCTTGTTGTTGCCTGTCAGCTGGCCAGCTCACTCCTTGTAGAGTGTTGAAACTTTATTATAGGAACGTAGGCAGATAGGAACAGGAGTAGGTCATCTAGCCCCTCGAGCCTGTTCCGTTATTAGTTAAAGGCAAATCATGTTTAACTAACTTGATTGAGTTTTTTGATGAGGTAACAGACAGGGTTGATGAGGGCAATGCAGTTAATGTTGTGTATATGGACTTTCAAAAGGCATTTGATAAAGTGCCACACAATAGACTTGTCACCAAATTGAAGCCCATGACATAAAATGCAGCATGGATACGAAATTGGCTAAGTGGAGGAAGTTATACAGTGGTGTTCCCCAGGGTCGGTACTAGGACCATTGCTATTTTTGGTATATATTAATGACTTGGACTTGGGTGTACAGAGCACAATTTCAAAATTTGCAGATGACACAAAACTTGGAAGTGTAGTAAACAGTGAGGAGGATAGTAATAGACTTCAAGAGGACATAGACAGGCTGGTGGAATGGGTGGACACATGGCAGATGAAATTTAACGCAAAGAAGTGTGAAGTGATACATTCTGGTAGGAAGAATGAGGAGAGACAAGATAAACAAAATAATACAATTCTAAAGCGGGTGCAGGAACAGAGAGACCTGGGGGTATATGTGCACAAATCATTGAAGGTGGCAGGACAGGTTGAGAAAGCAGTTAAAAAAGCATACAGGATCCTGGGCTTTATAAATAGATGGTAGTCATGATGTGGAGATGCCGGTGATGGACTGGGGTTGACAATTGTAAACAATTTTACAACACCAAGTTATAGTCCAGCAATTTTATTTTAAATTCACAAGCTTTCGGAGGCTACCTCCTTCCTCAGGTGAACGATGTGGAAACATTAATGGCACTGTGTGCAAGGTTAGGTTCTCACCATAAATATTCTCTTGGGTACATTGGTGCTAATTTCCACATCGTTCACCTGAGGAAGGAGGTAGCCTCCGAAAGCTTGTGAATTTAAAATAAAATTGCTGGACTATAACTTGGTGTTGTAAAATTGTTTACAATTTATAAATAGAGGCATAGAGTACAAAAGCAAGGAAATTATGTTGAATCTTTATAAAACACTGGTTCGGCCACAACTGGAGTATTGTGACCAATTCTGGGCACCAGACTTTAGGAAGGATGTGAAGGTCTTAGAGAGGGTGCAGAAAAGATTTACTAGAACGGTCCCAGGGATGAGGGACTTCAGTTATGTGGATAGACTGGAGAAGCTGGGGTTGTTTTCCTTAGAGCAGAGAAGGTTAAGAGGAGATTTGATAGAAGTATTCAAAATCATGAAAGGTTTAGATAAAGTAAACAATGAGAAACTGTTCCCATTGGCAGAAGGGTCGGGAACCAGAGGACACAGATTTAAGGTGATTGGCAAAAGGACCAAAGGTGACATGAGGAAAAAGATTTTTACGTAGTAAGTAGTTATGGCTGGAATGCGCTGCTTGAAAGGGTGGTGGAAACAGATTCAATCGTGGCTTCCAAAAAGGAATTGGATAAATACTTAAAGGGAAAAAATTTGCAGGGCTACGGGGAAAGAGGGGGGGAGTGGGACTTACTGGATTGCTCTTACAAAGAGCCAGCATAGGCTCCTCGATGGGCCGAATGGCCTTCTTCTGTGCTGTAACTATTCTATGATTCTATTACCAAGTGTTTTCTCAGGCTACCTTCAAAGTAGTTGGAGAGGCGCATGTGGGAGCAAATGCAAAAGCCATAAATAACAAGTTCAGGTCACAAGGCAGCACCGTTGTTACACTCCTAGGTTACATTATCGTATAGTTAGATATTGGGCAGTATGGGCACATTCCTAAATATAAGACAGAGACCGTTTATAGGAGTAATTAGCACCAATGTACCCAAGAGAATATTTATGGTGAGAACCTAACCTTGCACACAGTGCCATTAATGTTGTGCATATGTGCGCACGTGTATACATTGTGACAGATTTTACAGGCTGTAGCCTGTGCACCAGTGTTCCCTTTGTACGATGGCCCATAAATTGCTCTGAGCAGCGAACCAGCAGTGGTAGCCACTCATTAGATTTAAATTCACCCACTAAGTTACCGCGTTCTTTTTGGCGGAAACTTCCTTGAACTGCGACTTCAAATAATGCAACGTTCTTTCCCGGGCTTGTGTGAGTGGTGAAAGTATCTCTAAGGCCGCTAAACCAATCAGCTTGAAGCAAGCCACGCTGTGAGAACCAGGAAGTACAATTCATTGACGAACAGTGCAGATTAAAAACCTGATGTGGCTGATAAGGTATATAGAATGACATAGAGAAAGTGAAATAGAGAGGATAAGATTAAAAGACTGAGATAAAAGGGACAGAAGGAAAAAGTAAAAACATTTTTTGAATTGTTTAATTTAAATTTTTTTTAAATGTCCAAAGACTATTAAAATCAGGAGTAATGAGACTCCATATTTTAAAAGTTAATTTTTCGTGCCAGAGAGGTTGTTTGGCAGTCATTAAGACTTACCACAATATTAAAACTTAGTTTAGACTTTTAAAACTAAGCGTATCTTTTTTGTGGTGATATTAGTTAGTTTCCATCAGGGCAGAAGAGCAAGTTGGCGCTGGTCCATTGATTCTATTGATTGCAGCCGGCAATGTCCCTTTAAGGCAAAGCCGACAGATAGCTGGCAAACCAGGAAGATCAAATTCCGGATTTCTGCATTTGACTGCGCATATGCGGTCGGCAGAACTTGCTATTCTATTTTGCCACTAATAATAGTGAGCACTGTTGGGCTCACCGTTACTTTGAAAGCAATTTCCGGCCCAAGGTCTTTTGTGATCCTTCTGAGTACACGTAAAGCAGAATAATGTAAGTTGCCCTATACTTGCAAGCTGATCATCAGTTTTAAGGCATAAATTATCACTTTATTTTGTTATCAAAATCAGATTTCAAATCCCTTTAATCAGACACAAACTATAATAAACACTGCTTTCTACCAATCATTGTGTGTCATGCACAGTGCCTAAAGGTTACATAAAGGCTAGACTTGACGCACAGAATGAAAAGCATTTGTTGCTTCTCGGCCTATCCTGACTGTTCCTTGTGGTCTCTGTGCTCTTTAGATAAGCTTGCAAACATTTTTCACACTATAGACATTAGGTTAACTGGTTTCAAACTTTCAGGTTGATGTTTCATTTCTTTTTTTTCAACAGAAGAAGATATTTAGCTCATTGTGCCAGTGCCAACTCTCCACTGGAGCTATCTACTCTAATCCCAGTACCATGACCTTTCCTCATTTTTTTTTACATTCTTCATTTTCAAATACTATCCATTCCCTTTTAAATCATGTTATAGTCTCTGTCTTAATAGTTACTTGTGGTAAAGCATTCCATGTTCTAATAACCTCTGGGTGAAAACATATCTTCTATCTTCCTCCTTCAATCTCCTAGTGATAATCCTCAATCTGTGCCAATTCACCAACTAGTGGAAACAATCTTTCACTATTTACCTCCTCAAACTCTTTCATAATTTTGAAAACCTCTATTAGATCTTCTTGACCTTGTCTGTTCCAATGAAAACCCCAATTCTTACAGCCTTTCTTCATAACTATAACTTTCCATTTCTGGTACAATTCTATCGAAATCCTCTAATTTTCAAGTACAACAACAACAACTTGCATTTATATAGTGCCTTTAACATAGTAAAATGTTCCAAGGAGCTTCACAGGAGCGCTATCAAACAAAATTTGACAGCTCCAGTGTTTATGCAGCTCCTAAAAATATTAACCAAAGTTTCACCTATTTCTTGTCTTGTGTCCATGAGAATTCTGGGGTATATCCCACTTGCTGTAGGCTACTTGTAGACATTTAATTATTTGAGTTTCTGCATAATGCCATAATGTCTACTTATGTTATAGATTCCTGTGCCAAAATGTCAATTGCTAATTTGCCTTATGGCAAAACTGATACGATATAATGCATAGCATACAATTATGCTTCCCTTGTGTGGGGTAGGATTGTATCTAGAAAACAGCAGCTGATCTTTGGCGAATCAAACTAGTATCTTCCTCTTTGTCAGTTCCCTTCTCTAATGATCACTGGCTCATGTCTTATTTTGTGCTGTGTTCCCTAACCTCTAAGTGACTTGTTTAGGTATAATGCCCTCTCTGCTATTTCCTGCAATAGTTCTTCATTTTTTTATCACTACTTTCTTTATTTCATTAAACCTATTTATCTATCTTCCGTCCATGTCATCATTCTATCTTCTAAACATGTATCTTTCTCATTCCTTTGGTGTTTATGTTTGTCACTCTCTAATATTGCAAAATGTATCAGAGGAACATTAGCAGAACAGCATAAACGATCAATTAGCAATGTGAGCCATTCCAATGAGAAAGAAAGTGAGATCCACACGGACAGTAAGCTTCCAATAAAACATTGGAAATCTGAAATTCTGGTTGGGCACTATGGATGTGCAGGAGAGCAAGACTTCTGCCTACCAGTTTGCCACAGCAATGACCCCATCCTAAATCCTGAGGACAGGGTAATTTGCCCATTTATGGTGCTACTGGGGCACCTGCCATGGTGGGGCACTGTACCTTGCTGGTCAATCGCTGGAGGGGCTAAACAGTCTAAACAATGTGGCTGAATATCAAAATCTTTCTGGCTTCCTGTTCCAGCTATTATCTGCCACTTTTCTAACAGTAATCATTCTCTCTTAGATTAATTTCTTAATTCATTCATTTCTGTTGGGATATGGTATTGTGGGCCCCAAGTACAGCCTTTATACTGCTGTTTCATGCAGGCATATTTTCTGTTGGCTATCCAGGGAGGTTCATCATCCCACCAGTCCCACCTCCAAATTTGAAATCACAATCAAAAGGCAGATGTTCCCCTCCCCATGTAATAATTTCTCAGAGTGGTCAGAAAGAGATGGAAACTCAGCAGAAACAAGACTGTCCCAATATCCTCTCCCTGCCCAGAAAACTCCAATTCTCCACCCAAAACAGGCCAAAATTTCTAGCCTTACGTGAACTCAATCTATACCAAAATGCTTTTGTGTATCCTAAATAGCACTGGTTAATATCACTGCCATCACATAACAAAACTGAAAGCACTTTATCAGCATTACAGAATAGCTGCACTTATGCTGAGGAGCATGAGTAACAACCAGTGCCATTTTAACTTCTACATCACAATTCATGCTAAGTGAGAGTGAAACTAGAATCTTGGCATGAACGGAAACATATTAAATATCATAGAGTACCTAATCATTTTTGACAGATGCACATATGAAATAGTGAACCTAGTGAAATGAATCCCTACAATGTAATGCGCTAAATTAACTGTACCCTCACCTACCAGACTCATTGCTGATACTCGTTTCCTCATCGGTTCAACAGCACATCAGTGTTGTCAGTCCTTTTCCTCTGCCTCATGTAATCACTATTTTACCTGTTCCTCCGCCTTATATATCACTGTTTCTCCTTTTGCTTTGCCTTGAAGCTGCAGCATTCCTTCTCCTTGTGTTGTTCCTTCGCAGCCTTTGGTTTCCGTTCCTCTAGCTGGTAAGTACGTTCCTTTCCGTTTTCTTCAACAATTAAATGGGCTAATTCAATATCTCTGTCTACTTCTTTCTGAGCCTGAGTGGACATTTTTAACTACAATTAGCTGCTACAGCTCCACTTATATTAAATTTAGTTTGTTAGTCTCCAAGTGATATTCTACCTCAGCTATGCTCCCACCACTGTTACATTGTTGTTAATTTATCCTCTTTTTTTAAATTTTAGATATATTTTGGGTTCCACATCACGACCACCCCTGCAGCTAGGCCTTCACTTCCTATGTCAAAGGGAGTGCTTTCACTTGCCCAGATATTTAGGTAAATTTCTAGCATGCCGTGGAATTCAACAGATAACACTTTATTTCTTCTTTTTTGGTATTATCATGTACCCTCACATGATCTTCCTTCACTTCTGAAGGTAGCAGAATAAACACCAGATGGTGACTTAGACTTAAACTTCCAAATAATTGTATTAATCAGTAAAAGAATAAGTGAACAGTAGCAGTGACACACTGTTGATGTTACTGTAATTATTAAGTTTAACTAACTCCTCAAATAAGTAGAAAATAACTGCTGCACTAAGCTATGATGTATACAATATTCTTACATGAGCGTTCTTTTTTCTCACCAGCCACAGGAACATTCCAGCCTGACTATCTTTTTCTGAGGGCTACACAGTTTCTCAAATTTGAGACAAATAGGTTGAAAAATACCTTCCAAAAAACAACTATTAAAGTCCAAAAAAGTTGCCAATCAAATATAGATACAAACCAATTCTATAAGATGTTGCATTTGAACCCATACATCTGACTCAGACAAGCAACTGATTCAGCAGCAATTGTATCTGAATAAGCTAAAACATTTTCTTTTTTGTGGCTCAAGCTGATTTTGAAACCATTATATACAGTTATAGAATAAAAGAAGTCAATACCACTTTGTCACAATGAACATGGGCCCGATATTAGGAGGGAGGCGGGTTGGCAGCGGGTGATCGACTGGGCGCATGGGTAACGCGCCCAGTGAATTCGGGGTGCTCCGCAAGTGATCGCAGACTAATTCAAGGTACTTACGCATGCTTCTGGGTTTCCCGTTCCAGACCTGTGCAGCAAGCGCACTGCGCACCCGCATCACAGGCTGTCAGCAGGAGGAGCCTATTTAACGGGGCAGTCCTCCAATGCTCCTCCTGCAGCAAAGAACCAATTTTGGATCATGGAGCAGGCCAGAGGCAAGGCTGCTCCAAGGTTCTCTGACTTCTCACTCCAGGTGCTGCTTGATGGGGTGAGGAGGAGGAGGGAAATTTTTTTTCCATCGGATGGGAGGAGACAATGTGTGCCGAACCTGTCCAGTGCAGGAAGCGCTTTAATGACCTAACCAGGTCAGCCAAAGTGAGTATACTTACGCATTCTCCCACACTCCGTCTTCCACATCACCTCCACCATCGCACAACTCCTTCTGCACTACCACCATAACGCTCTCGCATCACTCCTCACATCCACTCAACTATCATCCTCACCTTTCCTGCACGGACTCACCGCCCCAGTTCCCATTCAAACACTACCACGCAACCCAATCCTCATACAATCTCATGGCTATGTCTCACACACACCCTTCCGTGCATCTCCCTCATGCTGACCCCCACCCACACCAATGCATGCAGCGGGTCACCATGCAACCATCACTCAATCACGCCTCTGTGTTTTGCCTTGATAGGAGAGGGCAAGAACCGGAGGGGGCCCGCCACACCAGGTGGTCTTAACAGATGTGGAGCAGCAGGCACTCGAAATAAGCCGCACGCTGGAGTGCCTGTCCGTGGCGGATGCCGAGACTGGGAGTGCACAAGCGGCTGGTGACAGAATTCTAACACTCAGCACTCATGATAGCGAATGATCTTAGCATCACTTGGCATCTGCAGCACCTCAACATCTGTCCACATGCTTAATATTGCTTTCTGTTCTCATGCAGGGCCATCTGCGAGCGCCGTGACAGCAGAGGGTGATTCCTCAGAGGACCTGCCGGCCTCTGAGGGTGCATCATCACATCTGAGCAAGCCATCCACCAGCGCAGATACACACACCTCGGTACGTCCCCGTCCTCACTTAGTTGGGCTTGCACATGGTGAGTCACCACGCACATGTGAGCACGAGCAGGGGCAGCCGTGGCGAGTCCATGTCGGTGGGAGCACTCTTCTCCAGGCTCTGCTCAGCTGGACCCAGATGCTGAACCCTAGGGACCAGCCATGAAAAGGAGAGTCATCGAGGGCCAGCAGCACATTGCCGAGGTACTGGAACATTTGCCGCACGCACTCTCCACAATCGCGCAGAGGATGGAGGAGTCCAACTCCTGCATGAGTGGAATGGTGGCACAGGTACAGGAGAGTATCTCCGAGATAGTGTCACAGGGACGTGAAGGCATCTCTGAGATAGTGTCGCAGGTAGGTGCAGGAATGTCTGCGATGGAGCAAAGGCTAGCCTCCATCGAGCTTCAAGCACAGCTCAACAATGAATCCATTCAGGCCCTGACAACAGCCGTTCGGATTCAGAGTGAGCAACATTCTGGCCTTACAACTGGCCTTCCTAGGCCTAGCACAAGTCCTCCAAACTGTCGTCCAACAGGGTGGAAGGAGTAATGTGGGCCTGGGCCAGGTGAGGGATGATGGTGAAAGGGGACATGGAAGTGGGGACGCCACTCAAAGCGCTCCCACGTCTCACCCGTTGGCCCCTCTCAACCAGTACCCGCAATGCTGCCCCCTCTCCAGGTGGCCAAGTCTGCCCCTGCACAGGTGCAGGTGGAGCAGTCTTTGGAGGGGCCCTCACGGGCACCGAAACCCAGAGGGCATCCGTGCAAAGCATCTCATCCCTCAGGGCATGGACAAGAGCAACCTGCCACTACCTCTGCTGAAGCCACAGGGGTAGCACCACGAAGGGGTTCCCGTAAACGTAAGGCGAAGGTTTTGTGAGCACAAAGGAGATGCACAAGGGTGTAAAACAAAATGTCATGTTTTTGATTTACTTTTGTTTGTTTTGCAAAAAAACATAAAAATTTGTTACCACCACTAATGCCACGTCTTTGCAAATCTTGTCTGGTTTGTGCAATAATGCCCTTTCCTGAGGATCACCATGAAGACCCACAACTGATGCCACCCATTGTGTCACTGCAGAGTGGGTGTAGGTGTATTTGCAGGGCTCTTTTGTGCAGACGACTGAGAGACGCTGGAGATGTCCCCGGTGCCACCCTGGAAGGATGCAGAGGAGAAATTGTTGAGGGCAGTGGTGACTTTGACAGCGACAGGTAAGAAGATGGTGCTCGGGCCAGCCGGGAGCAGCTTGGCATCAAGGAGGCTGCAGATGTCCACAACGAAATGTCGGGTGACTCTGAGCCTCCGTGTGCACTGCTCCTCAGAGAGGTCCAGGAAGCTGAGCCTCAGTCTGTAGAACCTGTGGTGAGGGTAGTGCCTTCTGCGACGCATCTCTCTCTGTGGTTGCCCTCCCTCCTGCTGTGCAGGTGGATGTGTCACAGCACTGGGTTGTGGAGCTCCACGTGTCAGAGGTGGACGGCGTGGCCGGCGAAGCTGGTGATGCTGTTCCTCCTCCGAGGAGGTCATGACTGCAGCTACGGCGGCCCCCATCCGGAAGATGTACGTTTGAGGGGGTCAGCAAGGTAGGTAAATATGTCTGCACACCGGGATTGAGGTTGCAAGTTTGTGATTTTTAGTGTTAGGAGGAGGGTGGTGCAGCCAAACTTTGTCCAAAGTGACAGAGTGGCCTCCTGCAATGAGTGAGGGTCTCCCCCCAACCTGTCAAATGGACCATTGCAACTGCAACAGGCTCTTTGCAACACATCCATTTCAACTGGGAGTGTTTCCCCCAGTACGGGAAACACGCTCAGTTGACCTGAAAATCCCACCCCTCTTAAAATATCCTACAAATCAGGTCTCCTAACAACCTGAAGTATCCAATTAATTGATTTAAGTAGGATCCCACCGGCTTTAATTGCTGGTGGGAGTCCCGCATGCGGGGGCTGCGCACCCATCTAAGTGTGTCATTGGGGAACCCAGAAGTGGGCGGGTTGGAGCCGGGCTCCGGACATCCGAAAATTGAGCCCCATGTCTTCAAAATTTTAATGCTAAAATGTCAACACAGACATTCAAATTCCTCTTGTTGTAAACTCCAATCTTCCTTGTTGCTAATGTGCAACACCTTGTTGCAAGTATCACAAGATAATAAATTACAAAATTATTCTTTTCTTACCTTTTCAATTAGGCTAATATCTTTCTTAAAAGTTGGCTAAAAGACAGAAAGCAATGGTTAATAGCTGTATTTTGGACTGGAAAAATGTAAATAGTGTGGTCAGGTCTCAATGTTGGAACCACTGCTCTTCTCAGTATGTATAAATGATCTGGATTTGGGTGTGGGGGCACAATATCAAAATTTGCAGAGTACACAAAAACAAGAACTGTTGTTAACTATGAAGAAGACTGTCAGCAACTCGGGTAAGCATAGGTTAGTAGATTGGGCAGATCGGCGTCAGATGAAATTTAATGCAGAGAAGTGTGAAGCAATACATTTTGGGATGAAGAATACACTATATATTAAAACTTTACAAGGAATAGAAGAGCAGGGAGACTTAGGGTATTTAGATACAGAAATCTTTAGTAGCGGCAAGACAAGTTAATAAAGCTGTAACAAAAATGCATGTGCGATTGTAGACTTTATAATTAGGGGCATAGAATACTAAAGCAAAGAGATAATGCTCAACCTATTGAAATCATTAGTTAGGCCATAGTTAGATTATGTTGTCCTGTTTTGGGCACATTACTTTAGGAAAGATGTCAAGGCCATGGAGAGGGTGTATAAATTCACATGATAGGAAGGATGAAAGACTTTAGTTATGAAGAGAGACCAGAGAAATTGGGGCTCTTTTTGTTACAACAAAGAAGGTTAAAAGGAGGTCTGATAGGTGTTCAAAATTATATGTAAACAATTTTACAACACCAAGTTATAGTCCAGCAATTTTATTTAAAATAAAATTGCTGGACTATAACTTGGTGTTGTAAAATTGTTTACAATTGTCAACCCCAGTCCATCACCGGCATCTCCACATCAAAATTATATGGGGTTTTGATAAGGAAAATCAGGAAAGCAATTTCTGATTTATCTTAATGAGTCAATAACTAGGGGGCATAAGTTTAAGATTATCACCAAAATAACAAAGGAAGAGGTGCAAATATTTTTTTGATGCAGTGGGTTGTTAGGACATGGAATGCCCTACAAGAAAAAGTGTTGGAAGAAGAGCCCATAATAACTTTTAAAAGGGAACTGGATAAATATTTGAAAAAAGAAAAATTTAAAGGTATGGGGAAAAGGCAGGGAAACGGGACAAAATGAATAGCTCTTTCGGAGAGCAGGCACGGGTATGATGGGCCAAATAGCCTCCTTCTGTGCTGTAAAGTTGTATGATTCTGTAAAAAAGTAAATAATAATGAAGTTCCAGTAGATATGCAGATAATAGTCAAGCTATAAGGACTGACATTTAGTTGTATACCTCCTAAATCTAGATATTATTACTAAATGCATTACACAAAGCAACTTAGCATAATATAGTCAATCACTCAAATGCGGTTCTACAATAAGCAGACTAAATGTGACAATGCTAAGCAACTAACTAGTTCAGACTGGCTTGGGATTTATGAAAATTACTTCCTAGAAGTTTATCATGTTTGATGATGTATTACTTAAAATAATTATCTGTAATTTCCTTGGCTCTTTCACATTCAACTTGGCCTGTTGAAGTACTTTTAATGTTTTACTGGAGGCTTGCAGTGTACGTGGACCTTTCTGTCTCACTGGAATGATTCTATTTACTAGTGGGCCTTTCATGCTCTTTTGGCTCTTCTAATTATGTTCCCTGATGAATCTTATCATATTCAAGTTAATAGAAACTTAATCAGGCAACAGTAATGCCTTTAGAATAAGACCTGTTTATTACATATTTTAAAGCCGAGTGCTGTATGATTTATAACCCAGACCTAACAATACCAACAAATGGGATATAAATGTCTGTTTTTCACAATGTGATGTGTTCATTCAACACATTAAAAATTAATCCAGTATCAATGAAGTTTATCAGGGGAGAGGTTATAAAAATGACCTTAGTGATGCATTATAGAGAGAATTTTCCACCTCAGTGTTTCTGGTACATTCCGGGGCACATAGAATCATTGAATCATAGAAAGTTACAGCACAAAGGAGGCCATTCGGCCCATCATGTCCATGCTGGCCAAAAAACAGCTATCCAGCTTAATCCCACTTTCCAGCACTTGGTCCGTAGCCCTGTAGGTTACGGCACTTCAAGTGTACATCCAAGTAGTTTTTAAATGGTTTGAGAGTTTCTGCCTCTACTATCCTTTCAGTCAGTGAGTTCCAGACCCCCATATTGGATAGTTGTGCAACTTCAAGTCCACGTTTTTGTTTCCATTAAAATTAATGAAGGGAAAATTATAGGCTGGGTATGAAATCTCCTGATAAGCATTTCCAGTGGGTGTCAGGACCATCCCGAAGTGAAAAATTATCCCTTATATTCCATTGTGCTTTGGCTTCAGTACAACTGGAGGCAGTGCAGATGGTAATGGAAATAATGGGCCATCATTTGCTGTAGCAGGTCATCTAACAGTATCTGCTATTAGTTAGACATGCCCTTGCACATTTAGGTTTTTAAATTTTTTGCTTGACAAGTTGCTGAAAGTGCGAGCTGATAACGTCGCAGCGAGTGAAACAGGGCATCTGGGACCTGAGTGAACAGGGCAAGCAACTGTGTATCTCCTTAACCAATCAGATTGAAGGATTGTGAAATTAACAGTGCAAGGACTGAGAAGGAAGTGTAAATTGGAGTGGGTGAAATGTCAAATCAAGTGCAGAAAGAGAAATAAAAACATGGCAGAAAGATTAGATTAAGAGAGAGAGAAAAAAGAGACAGAAAGGAATAATTTTTTTTAAAAATTAATTTAAAATTTTACATTTTTAAAATCTCCAACAATCTCCAACAAACCTGAAGGAATGAGACTCCACATTTGTAATAGTTAATTTTCAGTGCCAGAGAGGTTGATTGGCTGTAATTAGCACGATGTTAAAAGGGTACTTAGACTGGAATGGACAAGACTTAACTTTCTGTGGCGAGTTTAGTTCATTTCTACTGCGCAAATACATCAAATTCACGCCAATCTTTACATTTCAATGGTGAAGCAGACAGCGAGATGCCGTTCTCGCAAAGCTAATGGCGGAGTGGGCGCAACTTGGACAGTAACTTTTGGATATCCACGTTTAACTGTGCATCTGTCCCTCACCTGAAGTTACTGTACCATTTGCACATAAATAAAGGTGAGTGCCATTAGCCTCACTGTTACTTTGACAGCAAATTCTGGCCCATTGTTGTGCAGATAAGATGTTTATGCTTTTGAACAATCTTTTAAAAAATGAATTTTCAAAAGAGAAATAAATCATTGATCAGTAATTAATGGTATGCAATTTCCATGCAATATAAAGAATATTTCATGGAAATTATGCACATGGCATAGATTGTTCTATAACATTAAATAAACTTTTTTTTAAAGGATTCCCTAACTTTTTGTTGTTGGCAGCGAATCTGTGAACAGTCTCATCGTACCAGTTTCTCTTGGCCTCCAAGCCTTGGCAGACTGATCACATGTTGAAATGGAAGATGGGACGTTTTCAGACAGACATCAATTTAACAAAAGCAAAAGATAGATGAACCAAAGATGATGACCCTTCTTCAGATGCCCCAACTTTTTCAGATCTCCTATGAATCACCTAACCCTAACCCTAATTCTAGACTTTCTTTATGGTTTGACCTCATACATAGGGATCGATAGTAACTTCCCCACAACGGGCGGGAGAGGGTTGGGGGTGGGGAGTTAAAAATTAAAAATTGTGAAAAGCTACCCCAACCTGCCGCATACATGTCTACCGCCATTTTTATAGTGGCAGGTTGCGTGGTGTGCCTGTGGAGAGGCAGGACACTTCATTACAATATTTAAATCTGGCTCCCACCGTGCAGCTGGGAACCTGATTTAAATTTAACGGTTGCTGGCCGGGTTTCCCAGGGCTCAGGGAACCCAGCAACAAAATGGAGATGGGAGGCCGGCTCAAGCAGTTGTGCTTTTTAGAGCACTCCTTGTGAGCCAGGAGGAGCAGGAGTGCTGCCCCTGCCTCTCAAGCAAAACTTCTGCCGATTGTGGCCACCCCTCGCTGCCGCGGTCGGCCGACACTACCCAAATTCTCAATCTCGAGCCATTTCCCCTGCAATTGGCCGACCCACCCCACCCGCCCCACAACCCCATCACCACCTCCAAGCCCTGATCTTTACTTACCTCCCTCCCAATTGCCGAGCTCCAACCCCCACCACCCCCACCAAACCCCAACCTTTCCCTCCCTCCCTCCTGATTGCTGGCCTCTGACCTCCCCCCCAATCTTTACCAATTGCTGGGAACCATCCCCAACGGTCCCCGGTTGCGGCCTTGTACCGCTGGCTTTCCTGCCCGGCAGGCAGCCAGCCAGCCTGTCAATCTGGCCGGCTGCCGGGTGGGAAATGGAATAAAAAATATCATGAGGTCCTGCCATTAAATTCGGCAGGACCTCCATGTCCCTGGGATTTCCAGGTTTCCTCCCCACTACCGTGCTCCCCTGCATCCTCTCTGCCTCCCCATGAATGTCGGAGTCATAATAACAGCAGTTTAATTCATTTCACATACCTTGGGTGAAACCTCTCTAAAAGCAGCTCAAGATGTGCAGAAGCATAAAGAGCACAGGCCAAAGTGCAGCTAGTTGTTACTCGTAATGTACAAGACTTAGAGAATGGTTTCACCTATTTGTGCAAGTGCACTTGTGAAAATCCCATTATTTGCAACTTCGAAAAGTTGTAGGGGATGATTTTCCTCTACATTACATCTTGCTTGTGCACATCTCTGGGGCTTAACACAGAGGAAAAAGAGGCACAGATTCATTATGCCTGGTCTCTGCCCCATTTGTCTTTGCTTTATTTTTGCATTCACTTCCAGAGATGGGTTGGATGAGAGGGCCAAGATATAGCATGCGAAACAGACATTCCTATTAAAATTATGTTTAAAAGGTCAGCAAGTGACATAATTGTGACTGCGTGTCAAATTCCCCCATTGGATTGGTCAACGTGCAGACAGCGTTCATATAAACTGGGCAACAATTGTTCATTGTTTCACCTCGTGTAATAAATGCTACGACCATAAAATCTCACATCCTAGGTTCTTTCTGCCTTCCACCTAACATTATTACCACTCATTCTATGAATCCGGACAGATTTTTACTGGATGGAGATTGCATCAGCCAATTAACACAATGCATTCATCCTACAGGAGAAGACAACACTTAATGCCAGGGAAGTGCCAGAGAAGGCACACAAATCTGCACTTTAACTCAGGATAAAGAGGAAGAACTGGCAATCATAGGATGTAACTCTAGTCTGGCAGTTGGGCATGAAGATAAGTCATTCCACCTACAATGGCTTCATGAGCACATGTATCTTTTCTTATGTAATGTTTCTATGTATTCTTCAATCTCTTCACCAGCTATCTGTTTCCTCATAAGAGATCTACAAAGTAGTTGTTTAAGATAGCATGTTGCTTAAGCAGACCCAAGTTAACAGTGCTGTTTTTTTTTCCTTCAGAAGCTGCAAGGCAGGGAACAGGTGAAAAGGATAAGGATGAGCAAAAGAGTGCAGTCCCCTCTACCTCCTGCAACATGCAATCTGTCATTCACCCTCACCCTTGAAATCAACCCAGTGCCACCCAATTGAGAGGATCCAGATAGTGTAGGTGAGGAATTGACATGTGGTGAGAGACAGTGCTCAAGAAAGCCAAAGGATGCAGATGTAGTTCTTTGGAGGCCAAAAACCTGTCAGCACACAGATGATAATCTCAGGGCTCCTGCTATGAAACAAAGGATGTTAGCAGAGCGTTAAACACATATGGAGGTTCTACATGATCTCACCCAATATGTGTGGCAAATGGCTGGGATATCACTGTCCTGTTGTGCACCAACATTCAAGATAGTTTCACCTCATTGCAAGGCATCCTGGAGATAGTGGCAGCTGCAGGAACATCGGCAAACCTTCCCCCCACTTCATGAGATCTCCAAACAAGTCAGTCAATTCAACATGCAGGTCTTGTGGGACTATTTGGTCAACAAGATTGCAAAGTATACAGGGCAAGATTTCGGATCAACTAGAGGATATTCAGTTAACTGTTTCTCAGGGATTTAAGGATCGTTCTGATTCCATAAGGTCTATGTACCCACAGATCACTAGTAACCAGAATCCTGTTCCCAGAACCAATGGAGGAGGTGGTGTTTTGCCTCCCTGACTTCAGCTTTGCAGGACAAGGCTGCCAAGAAGCCCACGACACGGAGTTAGCTTATCCCACTACTGTCCCAGAAATTGTGGGGCCCTGGGAGAAGAGCCACCTCCATCCCAAGAGGCTCATAATCTTTTGCAGCACCCGCATACATCTCAGATCTTAGGTGCTACACAGAAGAATAGGGAAGGGAAAAGCTTGTGTGGTCACAAGGGGTGTGCATAGTGAAAAAAAAAAGTTATGTTTTGATAAATAATTGCAACAAATCAATTGGAATATTTGGTGTAAGGACTGCATAATGTTTGCTTCTCTTGTAGGGGAACAGCTAATGTGTTGATATTGAGGTTCAGGATTATGTAAAGACTCGCTGTGAGGAGCAAGAATTTTACTTAGGCCATAGAGAGGTTGATGAGAGAAAGCAGATCTTTGATGGGCTGAGAGTTCCAAAACATTCTGCTTTATGTATCTGTGAAGATGTCCCAAATGAGTTTGGCTCTCAACTATCTGGCAGCACGAGTCACTGCACCTGCTTCCTGTTCTTCATGGGCCTGGTCTTCAACATTGTCAGCCTCTCTGAAAAGTTATGTGCTACCACAATTCATGAGATGGTGTTGAGCACATATTGTATAGCACCCCATCACCTTCCCCTTGCCCCTAATGTTGAAATAAAGCTGAGACACTGCACTGATATAAAAGTATCATGATAACTCCCAGGATATTGTAAATTCATGAGCAAGAGGCTGTGCTCATTGTTACAAATGACCTGCATATTTAGGGAATGGAAGCTTTTGCAGTTCTTACAAATGTGGGGGTTTATTTTTGGGGCATGCAATGTCCCATGGTGCATTCAATAAGCCTTACAAACTTAGGGAATTTGTCAATTCTGAAAAATGTTATGGCTCTCAGTTATCTGTCTGGAGCCACTGTTGAACTGAATAAACTGAGCTGTCCTGGCAAAGAGGGTGACTTGCCTTCTACAAAATGTACAGCAAATTGACTGTCTCCTGTGGCTCCATGAAATGAACCTGTTATCTAAATGTTCACAGCTGTGGTCATTTTCTCTGCCATAGTCAGAGCTGTGTGTGCTGTGGACCTTGGTAGCAGATCTGGCCACAGCAATAAACAGAGCTCCTCCGAAGCTTTAGAATTGAAGCACAGCCTCTTGAGACACAGCGCCTGGAAAAATTCTTGTAAAATGCATTTGGGTCCATACTTCCTGCTGGATAGGTACAACCGTGGTGGTCTGTTTCTCCTCTGGTGCTGCCTAATTAATCTGGCTTCCCTTCTAGCCTCCTGCTGCTTCTTTTCCTCCTCTTCCTCCAACATACATTTCATGTAAAGTGGGATGCCTATTGAGAAGCTCCATTGTGCAGCCTTTAGATACTAGCTCCCTAATTCTCTTTAAATAAATGCTCTCTAAGGATAAGGTGACATTATCCCGTCCTAACTCCATGATTTACATGTAGGTGTCACTCAGAGTGGATGTATCTCAGCACAACTTGAAACTTAAGGAAATTTATGTGGTGCACTTCTGAGGCACAGAATAGGTGGACATTGGGCCTGGTCCAGCCCTAATTCCTGGTCCTACAAAGGTAAAAATATAGACTTACGCCCTCCCTCAATCCAGGAATTTCAGGGCTGGTTGTTCAAGAGGTGATGCTTTTCTATTGCTTATAGTAGTTACATTATTGAGGCCAGAGAGTTGCTTAGTATTGCTCTTCGCCTGTATCACAACTGACCAAGTGAGTACTTAGTGCTAACACCAGGTGAAAATAAGGACGATCCATTCTCTAGCATCAAAGCTCCGTTATTAACATCAAACATTTGCTGCATTCCATCTTGATCATTAATTTGCTGGGAATAAGATTAAATATAAGAAACGAGATTGATTGCAAACCCATGACACAAACACCTAGGACTGTTTTAAGAGCGATCATAGAGGTCACACTTAAAAAATTACTGGGTCTCACTCTAAATGAGTAAGAGTGCTATTATATTTATTAATGTTGTAAGGACACAAATTCAGTATGAAGACACCAGTGTAAATGTAGCATTCTGTTGTTACAATATTGCCATTGCGTCTGAGAGATAGCAAGCGTGTCATGTGAACTCCCTTGCCAATTACTCTTTCTTTTCACTCTTTATGTTAAACACCAGTGCTTACTGTAATTGATATAGAAGACTACAATGTCCCGTGGGTATAAGTGGAAAATGAGTATCCCAGACACAATGAAGACTTCCTGTCTCCAGTCTCTTTAGACAATGCATCCATTCATGCCATTATAAACTGGCAAACATCAGACATCCGAAATCTCTAGAACAAGCATTGTGAAGAGCACTTGTAGTACTTTAATGTGACAGTACCTATCTAAAAGGAAAATTTGCTGCCTACTGTGTTTCTATTTGATAATGCTTGACCTTTACTTGCATTCAATTAAACTGATGAATATGTTTTTGTGGCGTACATGTTTGAAAATTCATTCAAATGCAGCACAATTTTGAGATCCAAATATGTCAGCAGTGAATTATTTTATTCATACATTTCAACAATGTAGTTTAACTCCAAAAAAGTAAAACACTTACAAAGAATTATTTCCTGATGGAGAGGACTGCAGAACCTGCTGGGTTTTCATTCCATTAATTTAAATAAAAGGAAAATCAGACATCTTCTGTTACCGGTGTGCAATTCTCCCCACCAGATGTTCCTCTCTGTGCTCTACCTTTGGTGATGCTTTACACCCAGGTGGTAAAAATGAAAATCTAACCCATAATATGAAGCTGTGTAGCTGTTAATTGAAGGTAAGACAGTACAATAGAGAGCTAATGGAGAGAAAGACATAGGGTAATACTTCTTTTTTTAAAGAAAGGTGAATAACCCCCTTTTGAGAGTTATTTCTGACCTGCAAATAAAATGGCAATTTTTAAAAATGCAACATTATTAGTGAGAACAACCAAAGGCAAACCAATCACATCGCACCTGTAATAACTTTTTCACAATGAGTGTGCCACTTAACCAGTATAAATGATGAAAGGTTTGGTAAATTGTGGAGTGCACAATTGTGTGTAATGGCTCAATGAAAATTGAGATTTTCAATCTATCAGGCCCTATTGGTAGTAACAATTCTAGTTGGAATACAAAAGAGAGCCCAGTGTGGTTAATTTCTGGGAAGACAAATGCAAATCCGAAATTAAGTAGATTACTAAGAAAGAGCATATATGATTTTCCACACAATGGGATCTTTTAAAGGCAAATACTTTTTATTTTTCACAGATCATCCTATGGATAATACATCAGCATTTCATATTCCAATATGTGTAGCTTTCAGAGAATAGTCATAAAAGTTAAATTGATAAAATTGTATTATATTATTTTATAAAAGTTGACACTTGTGGAAAAACAAATGTTTTCATCTGTGTTACTCCTCCAGGATATGTAGTTGCTCTGTGCACACAAACTACAGTTCATAAACAAGTTACGCACCACAGACGCTAAAACACTATCGGCAGTTCTGTGGTCCTGGAGGATAACATTGCTTGTAAGTAAAATTATTCACAATCAGTTAATTACCAAAAGAAAATGCAGCTGTTTATATTGTGCACAAGATTCATGATTTATAACTGCCCAGTTCATGCACTGATGGCACATACTGGAGAGCACTACACTGTGCTTCATATGTAACTTGTAAAGTACTGCTTCACTAGCCCAATGTATCCAGATGTATCCAACCTCTTCTGCATAGATTTAAATAAAAAATGAATTTTAACAAAGAGCTCATGCTTATTTTATACTCAAACAATTCCCCCAAAATAGCTATAGATAATTGGGTGATTTTCATCTGCAAATAATAAATGGGTGAGCCGTGCGTACTGCAGCCGCTCAGCATGGGTCCTGTGGTGGGCTCTCATTATCGTGGTTGGCAAGCTGCCAGCAGGAAATATAGGAACAGAGGAAGAGGAGTAGGCCATTCAGCCCCTCGAGCCTATACCGCCATTCAGTTAGACCATGCTTTATCTGTACCTCAACTCCATTTACCTGCCTTTGCCCCATATATCTTGATACCCTTAACCTAACAAAAATCTATCAATCTCAGTCTTAAAAATTTCAATTGACCCAGTATCCATAGCCTTTTGGGAGAGAGAGTTCCAGATTTCCACTATCCTTTCTGTGAAAAAGTGTTTCCTGATTTCACTCCTAAATAGGGCTAACATCACTAAAGAAAATCATGAGGAAAATAGAAAGAGGTGAAACAGGAGACTAGAAGGACTAAAATGGAAATTGAAAAAAAACACTAGCAGATAATGTAAAAAGAAATAGTGCCACATAAAAGGTTGTTCCACAAGATAAGGGCTCATGGGGTTGGGGGTAACATATTAGCATGGATAGAAAACAGAGAGTAGGGATAAATGGGTCATTTTCAGGTTGGCAGGCTATAACTAGTGGGGTACTGCCAGGATCAGTGCTTAGACCTCAGTTATTTACAATCTATATTAATAACTTGGATGAAGGGACCGAGTGTAATGTAAGCTGTAAGGAGTACACAAAGAGTCTGCAAAGGGATATAGACAGGTTAAGAAGGTGGCAGATGGAGTATAATGTGGGGAAATATGAGGTTATTCACTTTGGTAGGAAGAATAGAAAAACAGAATATTTTTTTAAATGGTGAGAAACTATTAAATGTTGGTGTCCAGATAGAATTAGGTGTCCTGGTACAAGAAACTCAAAAAGTTAGCCTGCAGGGACAGCAAGCAATTAGGAAGGCAAATGGCATGTTGTCCTTTATTGCAAGGGGGTTGGAGTACAAGAGTAAGTAAGTCTTATTACAATTGTACAGAGATTTGGTGATACTTCACCTGGAGTACTGCATACAGTTTTGGACTACTTATCTAAGGAAGGAAATACATGCCTTAGAGGGGGTGCAATGAAGGTTCACTAGATTGATTCCTGGGATGAGAGGCTTGTCCTATGAGGAGAGGTTGAGTAGAATGGGCCTATACTCTCTCGAGTTTAGAAGAATGAGAGGTGATCTCATTGAAACATATAAGATTCTGAGGGGGCTTGACAGGATAGAGGCTGAGAGGTTGTTTCCCTTGGCTGGAGAGTCTAGAACTAGATGGCACAGTCGCAGGATAAGGTGTCGGCCATTTAAGACTGAGATGAGGAAGAATTTTTTCACTCAGAAGGTTGTGAATCTTTGGAATTCTCTACCCCAGAAGGCTGTGGATGCTGAGTTGTTGAGTATATTCAAGGCTGAGATAGATACATTTTTGGACTCTAGGGGAATCAAGGGACATGGGAATTGGGCAGGAAAGTGGAGTTGAGGTTGAAGATCAGCGATGATCTGATTGAATGGCGGAGCAGGCTAGAGGGGCCGTATGGCCTACTCCTGCTCCTATTTCTTATATTCTTATGTAAAGCAAATAAAAAATAAGAGAGTAGTTAGGGAGAATAGGATCACTCAGGGATGAAGAAAGGAGACCAATTGTGGTGGTGTGGCAGAGATATTAATTATTTTGTATCAGTTTTTACAAATGATAGTGGAAGTAAGAACATATGTGTACTAGAGGAATATATGGGATGATTAATAGAGGTAACTGTAGAAAAGGAATTATTTCTGAAAAAAGTCAGCAGTACTAAAGTCAGTAGCCTCGGATGGCGGGCACTCTGGGCTGTAGAAAGAAATAAGAGATGAGAGAGAAGAGGCTCTGGACATAATTTTTCAATCTTTCCTTAAATATACAATTATTATACTACAAAAGTGAGAGCAGAGGCCCGAGAACGGAGATAAAAGGCCCGAGAGGAGAGTGAGAGCAGAGACCCAAGAGCAGGGATAAAAGGCCCGCGAGCAGAGCGAGAGCGGAGGCCGAGAGCAGAGATAAAAGGCCTGAGAGCAGAGCGAGAGCGGAGGCCGAGAGCAGAGATAAAAGGCCCGAGAGCAGAGCGAGAGCGGAGGCCGAGAGCAGAGATAAAAGGCCCACGAGCAGAGCGAGAGCGGAGGCCGAGAGCAGAGATAAAAGGCCTGAGAGCAGAGCGAGAGCGGAGGCCGAGAGCAGAGATAAAAGGCCTGAGAGCAGAGCGAGAGCGGAGGCCGAGAGCAGAGATAAAAGGCCCGCGAGCAGAGTGAGAGCGGAGGCCGAAAGCAGAGATAAAAGGCCCGCGAGCAGGGCGAGAGCGGAGGCCGAGAGCAGAGATAAAAGGCCCACGAGCAGAGCGAGAGCGGAGGCCGAGAGCAGAGATAAAAGGCCCGCGAGCAGAGTGAGAGCGGAGGCCGAAAGCAGAGATAAAAGGCCCACGAGCAGGGCGAGAGTGGAGGCCGAGAGCAGAGATAAAAGGCCCACGAGCAGGGCGAGAGCGGAGGCCGAAAGCAGAGATAAAAGGCCCGCGAGCAGGGCGAGAGCAGAGGCCGAGAGCAGAGATAAAAGGCCCACGAGCAGGGCGAGAGCGGAGGCCGAAAGCAGAGATAAAAGGCCCACGAGCAGGGCGAGAGTGGAGGCCGAGAGCAGAGATAAAAGGCCCGAGAGCAGAGCGAGAGCGGAGGCCGAGAGCAGAGATAAAAGGCCCACGAGCAGGGCGAGAGCGGAGGCCGAAAGCAGAGATAAAAGGCCCGCGAGCAGGGCGAGAGCAGAGGCCGAGAGCAGAGATAAAAGGCCTGAGAGCAGAGCGAGAGCGGAGGCCGAAAGCAGAGATAAAAGGCCCACGAGCAGGGCGAGAGTGGAGGCCGAGAGCAGAGATAAAAGGCCCACGAGCAGGGCGAGAGCGGAGGCCGAAAGCAGAGATAAAAGGCCCACGAGCAGAGCGAGAGCGGAGGCTGAGAGCAGAGATAAAAGGCCCGCGAGCAGAGCGAGAGCGGAGGCCGAGACCAGAGATAAAAGGCCCGCGAGCAGGGCGAGAGCGGAGGCCGAGAGCAGAGATAAAAGGCCCGAGAGCAGGGCGAGAGCGGAGGCCGAGAGCAGAGATAAAAGGCCCGAGAGCAGAGCGAGAGCGGAGGCCGAGAGCAGAGATAAAAGGCCCGCGAGCAGAGCGAGAGCGGAGGCCGAGAGCAGAGATAAAAGGCCCGCGAGCAGAGCGAGAGCGGAGGCCGAGAGCAGGGATAAAAGGCCCGAGAGCAGGGCGAGAGCGGAGGCCGAGAGCAGAGATAAAAGGCCCGCGAGCAGAGCGAGAGCGGAGGCCGAGAGCAGAGATAAAAGGCCCGAGAGCAGAGCGAGAGCGGAGGCCGAGAGCAGAGATAAAAGGCCCGAGAGCAGAGCGAGAGCGGAGGCCGAGAGCAGAGATAAAAGGCCCGAGAGCAGAGCGAGAGCGGAGGCCGAGAGCAGAGATAAAAGGCCCGAGAGCAGAGCGAGAGCGGAGGCCGAGAGCAGAGATAAAAGGCCTGAGAGCAGAGCGAGAGCGGAGGCCGAGAGCAGAGATAAAAGGCCTGAGAGCAGAGCGAGAGCGGAGGCCGAGAGCAGAGATAAAAGGCCCGAGAGCAGAGTGAGAGCGGAGGCCGAGAGCAGAGATAAAAGGCCCGAGAGCAGAGCGAGAGCGGAGGCCGAGAGCAGAGATAAAAGGCCCGAGAGCAGAGCGAGAGCGGAGGCCGAGACCAGAGATAAAAGGCCCGAGAGCAGAGCGAGAGCGGAGGCCGAGAGCAGAGATAAAAGGCCCGAGAGCAGAGCGAGAGCGGAGGCCGAGAGCAGAGATAAAAGGCCCGAGAGCAGAGCGAGAGCGGAGGCCGAGAGCAGAGATAAAAGGCCCGAGAGCAGAGCGAGAGCGGAGGCCGAGACCAGAGATAAAAGGCCCGAGAGCAGAGCGAGAGCGGAGGCCGAGACCAGAGATAAAAGGCCCGAGAGCAGAGCGAGAGCGGAGGCCGAGACCAGAGATAAAAGGCCCGAGAGCAGAGCGAGAGCGGAGGCCGAGACCAGAGATAAAAGGCCCGAGAGCAGAGCGAGAGCGGAGGCCGAGAGCAGAGATAAAAGGCCCGAGAGCAGAGCGAGAGCGGAGGCCGAGAGCAGAGATAAAAGGCCCGAGAGCAGAGCGAGAGCGGAGGCCGAGAGCAGAGATAAAAGGCCCGAGAGCAGGGCGAGAGCGGAGGCCCTCCTTCACTTACAGTTCAGACCAACTCACACAAGCAGAAATTTGAAAGAATGACGTCACAGGTGATTGGTTGGTGAATACTATCATTTTTTTTGTTCTTTAAGTTAGGGCAGTGGGTTAAACTAAGAGCTGGGAAACTATAACTTGCTATTATTTTATTAAATTAATAACTTAAACTAAATAAACTAATCAGTTAATGAAACTAAAACTATCGAGAGAATGAAAACTCTAAGTAAATAAATAAAACAGGGCTAGATAGAGATGGCAGGGCAGGTGGTGTGTCGTAACTGAAGCATGTGGGAGTTTGTGGAGACCAGTGCGATCTAGAGCAACCACATCTGCAGTAAGTGTCTGCAGCTCGAGGAACTTCAGCTCAGAGTTGTTGAGCTGGAGTCCGAACTGCAGACATTGCGATACATCAGGGAGGGGGAGAGTTATCTGGATGCTTTGATCCAGGAGGCAGTCATACCCCTTAGGTTAGGTTGTAGTTTAGAATTGGCCGGTGGTTAGGGACATGAGGATGTGACTGCGAGTCAGGCAGGTATGGGGACCCAGGATGCAGTGATAGAGGAGCCTCGGCCTTTGACCGTGTCCAACAGGAACGAGGTGGTTGCTACCTGTATGGACGAGAGCAAAGACTGCAGGGAGGATGGCCAAACTGAACACGGCACCATGGTACAGGAGGCCATTCAAGTGGGAGGAGTAAAAAGGAATGTGCTAGGGGATAGTATAGTCAGGGGATAGATACTGTTCTCTGCAGCTGCGATCGGGAGTCCCAAAGACTGTGCCAGGGTTAAAAACATCTCCTCACAGCTGGAAAAGAACATGGAGCATGAGAGGGAGGATCCAGCTGTCGTGGTCATTGTCCCCTCTAAGCTGCATGCATGCATGACCGCACAGCAGTCTGTTGTGGGCCGCGCACTTAAACATTCCATCCGCAAACCAAACCGGTGCTCTTGGCCCCTCTCTCACACTGACCAGTCCCCAGGCCCCTCTCCCACACTGACCAGTGCCCGGACCACAGGCCCTTCTCCAGCTCTGCCTCCCTGGTCCCCAGTGCTCCAGCCCCAGGCGGGCTGCTCTGCCTCTGGTGCTGGGGAGTGTCCGGAGGGCCGAGTGTCCGATCCCATGGCTCTGGCTCCAGCCGCTGCACTGTTTACCGCGTTGCTAGGAAATGCAGTCTGCGAGCAGCTAATTGACTGCGCGGAAACCAGACCAGGAAGTAAAATCGAAACGGATGCATTTGTCAATGACCAATCATGACCTATCCACCCAATCAGAGACCAGGCGTCTCCACTCAATCAGAGACCGGACCTATCAACCCAATCAGAGACCGGACCTATCAACCCAATCAGAGACCAGGCGTCTCCACCCAATCAGAGACCAGGCGTCTCCACCCAATCAGAGACCAGGCGTCTCCACCCAATCAGAGACCAGGCGTCTCCACCCAATCAGAGACCAGGCGTCTCCACCCAATCAGAGACCAGGCGTCTCCACCCAATCAGAGACCAGGCGTCTCCACCCAATCAGAGACCAGGCGTCTCCACCCAATCAGAGACCAGGCGTCTCCACCCAATCAGAGACCAGGCGTCTCCACCCAATCAGAGACCAGGCGTCTCCACCCAATCAGAGACCAGGCGTCTCCACCCAATCAGAGACCAGGCGTCTCCACCCAATCAGAGACCAGGCGTCTCCACCCAATCAGAGACCAGGCGTCTCCACCCAATCAGAGACCAGGCGTCTCCACCCAATCAGAGGTGAGGGGCCCATACATAGAGACTGCCAAAACTAATGAGACCTGCATGATGTACAGTTGGAATGCAATAATTTTTTAAACCCTGCTGAGGAGTCAATGGAGGGGGAGAGGGGAGAGCTTTAATTAAACTGTTCCTTATCTCCAAATTCACACTGACTGACTTCACAGATGTTTTGTAATTCTGACTCAATTTAAAAATTCTGATTGCACATGATTTATTTCTGTTTGAATCAGAGTCATTAAGCTGATTCAACAAAAAGCTGATTGCAAATATTCCCATCAGATAATTTTTAATAAAATATTACGAGACTGGTCTGCTCAATCCTAGTGCAACTTAAGAAACCCATTTCATAAATTATATAAATTTATCAGCCAACATAACATTAAATTGTTACAATTGTCCATTATTTTGTACATTTGCTCTGTTTGTTATTGACTCTGAATAATGTATTCTAAAAAGATGTTCTATTTAAAGTTGTGATTTTTTTTATGGTGGCACACACAGCCTTTATATCGATGCACAAACCTAAATTCGTTCCGCACATGGGTGAAAAAAATTAGATGGAACCTTGGTCGTGGTCCACGTAGGAACCTACAACATAGGTAGAACTAGGAATGAGGTTCTGCTGGGGGAGTTTGAGGAGCTAGGGACCAAATTAAAAAGCAGAACCTCAAAAAGTAATAATCTCTGGGACAAACAGATTAGATGGTTAAATGCGTGGTTGAAAGAGTGGTGTGGAAAGCAGGGGTTTCAATTCATGGGGCACTGGCACCAGTACTGGGGAAGGAGGAGCTGTTCCACTGGGACGGGGTCCACTTAAACCGGGCTAGGACCAGTATCCTGACAAATCGAATAACTATGGCTGTAGATAGGACTTTAAACTAGTAAGAGTGGGGGAGGGTTCTGGTAAGGGTAATTTTATCAGTCTAAAAAGAAAAGTCAAGGCTGTAGAGCAAAATAGCGATTTGGGTAAAATTAAGCAGAGTTTGTCAGGAAGAGACAAAGAGTTTAACAAAGGTAATAGGGAAAAAAAGTAAAAAGTTAAAATTAAAGGCGCTGCATCTGAATGCACAAAGCATTCATAACAAGATAGATGAATTCATAGATGAAATAGAGATAAATGGGTTTGATCTAGTAGCCATTACTGAGAAGTGGTTGCAGGGTGACCAAGGTTGGGAATTAAATATTCCAGGGTACTTGACTTTTAGAAAAGATAGGCAAAATTGAAAAGGAGGTGGAATGGGGGTAGCCCTGATAATAAAAGATGCGATAAAGACAGTAGTGAGAAAGGATCCTAGCTCAGAAAACAAGAATGTAGAATCAGTATGGGTGGAGCTAAGAAATAACAAGTGACAAAAAATACTGGTGGGAGTAGTTCACAGGCCCCCTAACAGTAGTTATAATGTTAGACAGAATATAAATCAGGAGATTAGAGGAGCACGTAACAAGGGTAATGCAATAATAATGGGGGACTTTAATCTTCATATAGACTGGGCAAACCACATTGTTCAAAAAAGGGTGTAAGGATAAACCGGGCAACTGCAGGCCAGTCCGTTTAACCTCGGTGGTGGGGAAACTTTTAGAAACTATAATCCGGGACAAAATTAACAGTCACTTGGACAAGTGTGGATTAATTAAGGAAAGCCAGCAAGGATTTGTTAAAGGCAAATCGTGTTTAACTAACTTGATTGAATTTTTTGAAGAGGTAACAGAGAGGGTTGATGAGGGCAATGCAGTTGATTGGTGTATATGGACTTTCAAAAGGCGTTTGATAAAGTGCCACATAATAGGCTTGTCAGCAAAGTTGAAGCCCATGAAATAAAAGGATCAGTGGCAGTATGGATACAAAACTGGCTAAGTGGCTGGCAACAGAGAATAGTGGTGAACGGTTGTTTTTTTGGACTGGATGAAGTTGTAAAGTGGTGTTCCCCAGGGGTCGGTACTAGGACCCCTGCTTTTTTTGATATATATTAATGACTTGGACTTGGATGTACAGGGCACAATTTCAATATCTGCAGATGACACAAAACTCGGAAGTGTAGTGAACAGTGAGGAGGATAGTGATACGCTTCAAAAGGACATAGATAGGCTGATGGAATGGGCAGACATGTAGCAGATAAAATTTAATGCAGAGAAGTGCGTAGTGGTACATTTTGGTAGGAAGAATGAGGAGAGGCATTATAAACTAAATGATACAATTCTAAAGTGGGTGCAGGAACAGAGAGACCTGGGGGCATATGTGCACAAATCCATGAATGTGGCAGGGCAGGTTAAGAAAGCGGTTAAGAAAGCATAAGGGATCCTGGGCTTTATAAATACAGACATAGAGTACAAAAGCAAGGAATTTATGATGAACCTTTATAAAACACTGGTTCAGCCACAACTGGAGTATTGTGTCCATAGTGGTTATGTTACTAGACTAGTAATCCAGAGGCCTGAACTAATAATCCGGAGTCATGAGTTCAAATCCCACCACGGCAGCTGGGGAATTTAAATGCAATTAATTAAATAAAATCTGGAATTAAAATACTAGTATCAGTAATGGTGGCCATGAAACTACTGGATTGTCGTAAAAACCCATCTGGTTCACTAATGTCCTTTAGGGAAGGAAACCTGCCGTCCTCACCCAGTTTAGCCTTTATCTGACTCCAGACCCACAGCAATGTGGTTGATTCTTAATTGCCCTCTGAAATGGTCTAGCAAGCCACTCAGTTGTAAAATCTCGCTAAAAAAAGTCATAATAATAATAAAACCGGATGGACCACCCGGCATCAGACCACTAGGCACCGGACACGACAAAGGCAAACCAAGCCCAGTCAACCCTGCAAAGTCCTACTCACTAACATCTGGGGACTTGTGCCAAAATTAGGAGAGCTGGCCCACAGACTTGTCAAGCAATAGCCTGACATAGCCATACTCACAGAATCACACCTTTCAGCCAACGTCCCAGACTCTTCCATCACCATCCCTGGGTATGTCCTGTCCCAGCGGCAGGACAGACCGACCAGAGGTGGCGGTACAGTGATATACAGTCAGGAGGAAGTGGCCCTGGAAGTCCTCAACATTGACTCTGGACCCCATGAAATCTCATGGCATCAGGTCAAACATGGGCAAGGAAACCTCCTGCTGATTACCACCTACCACCCTCCCTCAGCTGATGAATCAGTACTCCTCCATGTTGAACACCACTTGGAAGAAGCACTGAGGGTAGCAAGGGCACAGAATGTACTCTGGGTGGGGGACTTCAAAGTCCATTACCAAGAGTGGCTTGGTAGCACCACGGCTGACCGAGCTGGCCGAGTCCTGAAGGACATAGTTGCCAGACTGGGCCTGCGGCAGGTGGTGAGCGAACCAACACGAGGGAAAACTTACTTGACCTCGTCCTCTCCAATCTACCTGTCGCAAATGCATCTGTCAATGACAGTATTGATAGGAGTGACCACCGCACAGTCCTCGTGGAGACGAAGTTCCGTCTTCGCATTGAGGACACCATCCAACGTGTTGTGTGGCACTATCACCGTGCTAAATGGGATAGATTCAGAACAGATCCAGCAGCTCAAAACTGGGCATCCATGAGGCATTGTGGGCCATCAGCAGCAGCAGAATTGTATTTCAGCACAATCTGTAACCTCATGGCCCGACATATTCCTCACTCTACCATTACCAACAAACCAGGGGATCAGCCCTGGTTCAATGAGGAGTGTAGAAGAGCATACCAGGAGCAGCACCAAGCATACCTAAAAATGAGGTGCCAACCTGGTGAAGCTACAACTCAGGACAACATGCATGCTAAACAGCAGAAGCAACATGCTATAGACAGAGCTAAGCGATTCCACAACCAACTGATCAGATCAAAGCTCTGCAGTCCTGCCACATCCAGTCGTGAAGGGTGGTGGACAATTAAACAACTAACGGGAGGAGGAGACATTGTAAACATCCCCATCCTCAATGATGGCGGAATCCAGCACGTGAGTGCAAAAGGCTGAAGCGTTTGCAACCATCTTCAGCCAGAATTGCTGAGTGGATGATCCATTTCGGCCTACTCCTGATATCCCCAACATCACAGAAACCAGTCTTCAGCCAATTCGATTCACTCCACGTGATAACAAGAAACAGCTATGGGCCACGACAACATCCTGGCTGTAGTGCTGAAGACTTGTGCTCCAGAATTAGCTGCGCCTCTAGTCAAGCTGTTCCAGCACAGCTACAACACTGGCATCTACCCGACAATGTGGAAAATTGTTCAGATATGTCCTGTCCACAAAAAGCAGGACAAATCCAATCCGGCCAATTACCGCCCCATCAGTCTACTCTCAATCATCAGCAAAGTGATGGAAGGTGTCGTCGACAGTGCTATCAAGCGGCACTTACTCACCAATAACCTGCTCACCGATGTTCAGTTTGGGTTCCGCCAGGACCAATCGACTCCAGACCTCATTACAGCCTTGGTCCAAACATGGACAAAAGAGCTAAATTCCAGAGGTGAGGTGACATCAAGGCAGCATTTGACCGAGTGTGGCATCAAGGAGCCCTAGTAAAATTGAAGTCAATGGGAATCAGGGGCAACATTCTCCAGTGGCTGGAGTCATACCTAGCACAAAGGAAGATTATCATGGTTGTTGAAGGCCAATCATCTCAGCCCCAGAACATTGCTGCAGGAGTTCCTCAGTGTGATGTGGAGATGCCGGTGATGGACTGGGGTTGACAATTGTAAACAATTTCACAACACCAAGTTATAGTCCAGCAATTTTATTTTAATTTCACAAGCTTTCGGAGGCTTCCTCCTTCCTCAGGTGAATTTTGTGGACATCATTGAGGATGGGGATGTTTACAATGTCTCCTCCTCCCGTTAGTTGTTTAATTGTCCACCACCCTTCATGACTGGGCAGCGTCCTAGGCCCAACCATCTTCAGCTTCATTAATGATCTTCCCTCCATCATACGGTCAGAAATGGGGATGTTCGCTGATGATTGCACAGTGTTCAGTTCCATTTACAACCCCTCAGATAATGATGCAGTTTGTGTCCACATGCAGCAAGACCTGGACAACATCCAGGCTTGGGCAGATAAGTGGTAAGTAACATTCGCGCCTGACAAGTGCCAGGCAATGACCATCTCCAACAAGAGAGGGTCTAACCACCTCCCCTTGACATTCAACGGCATTACCATCACCGAATCCCCCACCATCAACATCCTGGGGGTCACCATTGACCAGAAACTTAACTGGACCAGCCATATAAATACTGTGGCTACAAGAGCAGGTCAGAGGCTGGGTATTCTGCGGCGAGTGACTCACCTCCTGACTCCCCAAAAAAGACTTTCCACCATCTACAAGGCACAAGTCAGGAGTGTGATGGAATCCACTTGCCTGGATGAGTGCAGCTCCAACAACAGTCAAGAAGCTCGACACTATCCAGGACAAAGCAGCCCGCTTGATTGGCACCTCATCCACCACCCTGAACATTCACTCCCTTCACTACCGGCGCACTGTGGCTGCAGTGTGTACCATCCACAGGATGCACTGCAGCAACTCACCAAGGCTTCTTCGACAGCACCTCCCAAATCCGTGACCTCTACCACCTAGAAGGACAAGGGCAGCAGGCGCATGGGATCACCACCACCCGCACATTCCCTTCCAAGTCACACACCATCCTGACTTGGAAACATATCGCCGTTCCTTCATCGTCGCTGGGTCAAAATCCTGGAACTTCCTACCTACCAGCACCTTCACCACAAGGACTGCGGTGGTTCAAGAAGGTGGTTCACCTCCACCTGCTCTTGCTGCAATTGTACAGGGCTTTGGTGAGAGCATGCCTGCAGTACTGTGCACAGTTTTGTTCTCCTTACCTAAGGAGGGATATACTTGCCTTAGAGGCGGTGCAACGAAGGTTCACTAGATTGATTCCTGGAATGAAAGGGTTGTCCTATGAGGAAAGATTGAGTAGAATGGGTCTTTACTGTCTGGAGTTTAGAAGAATGAGAGGTGATCTCATTGAAACATATAAGATTCTAAGAAGGCTTGACAAGGTAGATGCTGAGAGGATATTTCCCCTAGCTGGAGAGTCTAGAACTAGGGGACACAGTCTCAGGATAAGGGGTTGGACATTTAGGACTGAGATGAAGAGGAATTTGTTCACTTAGAGGATGGTGAATATTTGGAATTCTCTACCCCAGAGAGCTATGGGTGCTCAGTCGTTGAGTATATTAAAGACTGAGATCGACAGATTTTTGGACTCTCGGGGAATCAAGGGATATTGGGATCGGGCGGGAAAGTGGAGTTGAGGTTGAAGATCAGCCATGATCTTATTGAATGGCGCAGCAGGCTCGAGGGGCCATATGGCCTACTCCTGCTCCTATTTCTTTTGTTCTTATTCCATTGGAAAGGAGAATGGCTGATGTAGCACCCTTATCAGGCTCTTCAAATGCTGCGTTAGATCCATAAACAGAGGGCACAAATTTAGAACAACAGGGCATCTCCCAATATTGAAACAGAATAGTTTATTTATCTTGTGGTCATCCAATGAGCAGATGAGAAGAATAGTTCTAAAATCAAAAGTTACATTTGATTTCTGGGCTTCAGCAGCAGATGGGCTGAGATGGGGTGGAGGCAGGCCATGTTACAGAGGTGGAAGTAGGCAGTCTCTGCGATGGAGGAGATATGGGGTCGGAAGAACAGCTCATGGTCAAATCGGATAACGAGGCTGTGAACAGCGTGGCTTAACCCGAGATAATGGCTGGGCTGGAGGGGGGGCAATGGAATCAGTGTCAAGGTGTGGATTTTGTGGCTGGGGGCAGAGTTGGAGTGTAATACCAGGCTCTCTGTGACAGAGATTGTAATGTAATACCAGGCTCTCTGTGACAGAGTTTGAGCTCTTCAAATGTTGCATTAGAACCATAAACAGAGGGCACACATTAAGAATAAAAGGGCATCTCCCAATATTGAAACAGAATAGTTTATTTATCTCATGGTCATCCAGTGAGCAGATGAGAAGAATAGTTCTAAAATCAGAAGTTACACTGTGACCTTTGGATTGGGAAGCATCTGCTGCTCTGAACAGAAAATATTCCCAGGAGCTATCCTTTTCTGAATTTTGAAAAGAACAGATCTGAGTGGGAGAAATACAGCTTTTGGATAGTTATGATCTCTAACAGTGTTTACAAAGGGTAATGCAGTGTAATGCACTCAGAAAGGTTCTTCCACATAGGGAACAGGAAATGTTTTAAATGCTTGGATGGACAATGCTGTAAACATTAATACAGTGTTACATCTTTTTATTCAATCTTATGATGGTCATAGAGAAAATTTCTGAAGGAACTTTTCTAAAAAAGTATTAGTTTTAGCAGAAAGCATGCTGTCACTTGTTGCCAGTTGTGAGACAAATTGTCTTCATGAAGGAAATGTTTTCAGACTCAAAGCACTTTCAAATCTACTTAAAGCGACTCATCTTAAATAGAATCAACATGCCCAGAGTCGTGTAAGCGCTGAGGTATCTCAGAAGTATGAAGCCTAATTATTATAGAGACGAACAGTTAATGATATATTGACAGTGTGTGACTCCTGTAATCCTTTCACATTCAGACATTTGCCAAAAGGGTATATCTTTCTGCAGACAGGGAATTACAGTAAGATACACAAAGACTGGTGCGTTGATAATCAAAAGGATTTGGGACTTTTTCCCTATTTTTCATCTGTGCTTAGAAGGACCGGCATGATGCTAACCAGATAATTTCAAGAACATCTTCCTGACTATTTGATGTGACAGTTTATTTAACTAATAAACTCCCCTCAAATTAATCTTAGATTATATCAGTTCCACCCAGCCAACTCAGACCATCCAGTACAATTACTGTATGTGAAGTTTTCCTTCAACACTTTCTAAGAGGTGTTTTATATTTACAAGTGTTTATACTTAATTGAAGTCTGTAGAGAATGTAAATTTGAACATACATTCATCTAAAACAAATATTGAAAAACCTGGGGATACAGCTTTTCTTTAAAACTAGTATTAGATACTTGTACATCAATCTTAATTATTGCTAAGTTTGTTAGCTAAAGTTGCTTCATGCATGATGAAAAGTGAAAAGGGAAGCAAAATTTCCAGCTATTCTAAATATACCATACTTTGCATCACTGCCAGATTGTGGTGCTTGTGTCAAGCTAACCAAGATGAGATTAGAACCAGTTACTTTTCAAAAACAAAGTCAAACTTTTTTAAAATTTAAAGTATTTTAATTATCAATATAAAGATTATTAAGAATTTTCTTTTCAAAACACAATCATTTTAATTTCCTAAACTTCAGTTTGAAGACGGCATTGATTATTGATCAGTGTACAGGATCCTCATGTAATAGTACAAGCCACTAACCTGGATCATCGTGGGCTGGCAAAGATCAGCTAATCAAGCACAGACTAGAGATCAAACCTGGAGCCTTCTTGGTCTTTGTGGCTCAATATCATGGCAGGCATGCATTTAAATTTAATAGCACAAGATTATGTTCAGAATTCAAGAATTATAATTTTGTGCTTGAAAAGTGAGCTGAGTACTTCTATCATGATTTTAATCATTAAAATGTTTATCTCAACCAATAAAACAAGTAAAATAAGAAATGGTACAATAGGTTGATATGCTACAGAATGAAACGATAAGTGATTACCGCTGTCATTCCCCCATAAAACAAGATTAGAGGGGAGCTGAGGAGAAATCTTTTCACCCAGAGGGTGGTGGGGGTCTGGATCTCACTGCCTCAAAGGGTGGTGGAGGCAGAAACCCTCATCGCATTTAAAAAGTACTTGGATATGCATTTGAAGTGTTGTAGCCTACAAGGCTATGGACCAAGAGCTGGTAAGTGGGATTAAGCTGGACAGTTCTTTTTCGACCGGCACAGACATGATGGGCTGAATGGCCTCCTTCTGTGCCATAAATTGCTATGATTCTATGAACTACATTTGATGAAATCAGTGAATGAAAGCTTAATGTGCTCATTTGACATTCCTCTGTCTTTTATTTTTACATAGGTGTTAACTCTTATTTTAAATGGGTTAATCTCCATTATCAATAAATAAAGGAGTGTCATACAAATGCATTAAGATTTCACCCAGTGAGTTGCAGATATCAATGAAGCTGTCAGACTGGGGGCATTGAGTGGAGGCTGAGAGATGCAGGACAGGAGGTCTGGGAGGGCACAGGGTGGCACAAATGAAAATTGAAATAATGTAAAAGAAATCAATAAGAAGCAGTGGATCACTCCCATGATGGCTTAGTGGATATATGCACTGCCCAGAGTGTTTCTTTTTATTCATTCATGGAATGTGGGTGTCGCTGGCAAGGCCAGCATTTATTGCCCATCCCTAACTGCCCTTAAGAAGGTGGAGGTGAGCCACCTTCTTGAACCGCTGCAGCCCATGTGGTGAAGATATTCCAACAGTGCTGTTAGGTAGGGAGTTCCAGGATTTTGACTCAGCGATGATGAAGGAACAGCGATGGTGTGCGACTTGGAGGGGAATGTGCAGGTGGTGGTGTTCCAATGTGCCTGCTGCCCTTGTCCTTCTAAGTGGTAGAGGTCGCGAGTTTGGGAGGTGCTGTTGAAGAAGCCTTGGCGAGTTGCTGCAGTGCATCCTGTGGATGGTACACACTGCAGCCACAGTGCACCGGTGGTGAAGGGAGTGAATGTTTAAGGTGGTGGATGGGGTGCCAATCAAGCGGGCTGCTTTGTCCTAGATGATGTCAAGCTTCTTGAGTGTTGTTAGAGCTGCACTCATCCAGGCAAGTGGAGAGTATTCCATCACACTCCTGACTTGTGCCTTGTAGATGGTGGAAAGGCTTTTTTGGGGAGTCAGGAGGTGAGTCACTCACTGCAAAAAATCCAGCCTCTGACCTGCTCTTGTAGCCACAGTATTTATGTGGCTGGTCCAGTTAACTTTCTGGTCAATGGTGACCCTCGAGATGTTGATGGTGGGGGATTTGGCGATGGTAATGCCATTGACCGTCAAAGGGAGGTGGTTAGACTCTTTTGTTGGAGATGGTCATTGCCTGGCATTTGTTTGGCGCTAATGATACTTGCCACTTATCAGCCCAAGCCTGGAGTTTTCCAGGTCATGTTGTGTGTGGGCACGGATTGCTTCATTATCTGAGGGGTTGCGAATGGAACTGAACACTGTGCAATCATCAGCAAACATCCCCACTTCTGACCTTATGATGGAGGGAAGGTCATTGATGAAGCAGCTGAAGGTGGATGGGCACAGAACACTACCCTGAGGAAATCCTACAGTGATGTCTGACTAAGCCATATGGACCAGGAAGTTTCCAGGTCCCGCCTATGACTGTTAACTAATCTTGTCTGGCTCGTTTAGGCTTGCTGTAACTGGCCTTTGTACCCTTGAGCTAGGCAGGGGAAATCATCCAGGGTTCCTACTCCTGACATTATCCAGTGATGTCTGCAGGAAAGTATTATTGGGTGAATATTGGATGAGAAGGTTTGGGCTTGCCTGTGATGTCCTCCCACGGTTGAATACCCGGCCAACAATCACTAGAATGCTATAGCACAGAAACAGGCGATTCATCCCATCAAGTCTGCATTGGTGTTTTTCTCCACTTGAGCCACCTGGTCTAATCCCACTCTCCTGATTGCTCCTAATATATTTTAATATTTCTCTATTTCAAGCAACTATCTAATTTCCTTTTAAAATAATTTATGGATTCTGCTTCAACAATGGTTTGTGGTGGAGAATTTCACATTTTAATCACCCTCTGTGTAAAGAAATAATTTCTAGCCCTCTCTTTAATTCTTTTTGTGATTATCTTAACAATGTTGCCCTCTCATCAATGTCTCGTTGACAAGTAGAAACAATCTATCGCTATCTGCACACAAAGGTCCTTCTGCTCCTCTACTCCATTTGAAATCTTACTTTTTAAGGTATATCTCATTTCCCCTATTATTACTTCCAAAATGTATTACTTCACATTCTGCTGGCTGACCTATATCCTCCTATAGTCTTTCACAATTTGCCATATTCCCCAATTTGGCCGGTTAGTTGAGATGCTAGAGGGCTGTTGGTACCCAGACCATAGCAGCTCCGGAGAAGATGAGAGAAAAAAAAATAGGAAAAAAATTATTGGAAGCAATGGCTGGCTTTCTCCCAGGTAACAGACACATTTGTTTGTGCTACATTAGAAGGTAAACTCACAAATTACTGACAGATTACTTATAGACACTGTGCAGACTTGTTTGTTATAAAATACAGTATTTAATTGTGACAGGACTGACATAACTCATCCATCTGGATCCTGAATTAGTAATTGGAAAAAGGAGTCTCTCCGTCCCTGAAGCGACTTAGAAAGTGGTGTTATATTCCTCAGGGTTGGCTCAGGGGATCAGAGACAATTTTTTAGTCATTTTTTAAACCAGTAAAAACAAACAAAACTGCACAGCTCCGTTTTATCACAGTTACCAAGGAATCTGACATTTAATTTAAACTAGATGTTCAATTTGTCTGTCAGAATCTGTTAAAGTATACTAATTACAAAAAAAGTTATGACACAATTCAGCAGATGGTCCAGAACATTTGACCTTCCTTAGTTCAAAAGAAAATCAGGATGTAAGCAGTAGGCTGGTATAACTAAGACCCTGTCTACTTTACCATTTTCTTTGAAATAATTCCTTTTATTTGCTTTATTAACTTGAATTTTGCTCTATCTATAGGTGAACAGGGTTTTCACTTATCTTAATGTAACATATTCTGTCCTTAGAATTTCCCAATTATCTCGCATTAATAACATCACAATTTTCATGCAGTATAAACATCATCATGCATCAGTGACACACAGAACAATATTAAAATTGGAGATAATAGTGCTGATTCCCCAGTGTTGCACTCCGGGAGTGGCCCCTCACCACCGGCATGTGAGACCCTTGGAATTGGGTGGGTAGGCCTCAACACACATGATGCCGAAATCCCAATTTTGCAGGAGCAAAATTTTTTGGAGGCTGCATCACTAGCATACCTCATTAGTGATTCAGAAATGATGTATGATAATTAGTCCCTTGATAAATTCCCAAATAAAACGGGCACTGGGTGTCTGCAAGCTATTTGGTGAAGAATGCCACTGCCTAAAGCTAGTTTGCCTTATTTATGAGAGTTGCATTTGGATGCTGTTTTTGACTTGCCAAATTGAACTTTAAGCTTTACAGCAAGAGCCTTTTTCTTCTGTCACTTGCTGCTGATTTTCTGCAATTTAAGATTCCATTGGTGCACACCTCCAATAGCAGCATTCCTGTTGCCACCAGTTGCAAGCACAGTGTTCAGCATGAGCATTCGGTTGAGCCTGCCAATAGCTGTGCTGTAATTGAAAGAGGAAGAGAAATTCCTGCAGAGGGGAGAAAGGCAGCTTCTACCCACATACAGCTGGCCCCGGAAATATATGAAAAGGCCCAGGTTATGGGGAGCGGGCAGGAAATTGGACATGAAGCTGAGTTCGGATCGGTCAATGCCCTGTGGGTGGCGGAGAGGGCCCAGGGGCTATGTGGCCGGGTCCTGCTCCGACTTCTTGTGTTCTTTAGATTTGTGGTTGGGATCAGATCAGCCATGATCTTATTGAATGGCGGAGCAGGCTCGAGGGGCCGATTGGCCTACTCCTGCTCCAATTTCTTATGTTCTTATGTTCTAACTACTTGAGAATGTCAGAAAAGACTTGCTTTGCCATCTACGATTCAGTGGGAAGGTAGTCACCATGTTGTACTAGAGCCTGACATTCAGACTACTTCTAGCATAGAGACAATCTGCCCGTTGTGGTCAAAGTCACCAGTGCATTGAACCTTTTTGCTGCTAACTCATTTGAAGCTACCACTGGTGACTTTTGCCATGTAAAGGAGGGAACAACTCAAGTAGGTTCAGCACCTCTATTAGGTGGCTGTGTTCCCAAAAGAGCTGGGGCTCATTGATGGCACCTATTCAGCCATCAAGATGACTTAAAACAACTCTAATAACATCAGTGGAGAACCATCACACCAAGGCAGAGAGAAAATACAATGAGGCTCATACCTCCACTTGAATTCTGGTGGAACATGCAATTGGTCTGGGAAGATCAGCTCTAAGAAAGTGTCTCAGATCATCCGCATTTGCCATGTTGGCACAAATTTGCCATTTGTGGAAGGGAACCCTTGCAGCCGGAAAGACTAGATGTGAGTCTGCAGCCTGGGCTGCACAGAAGGAAGAAGAGAAGGGAGAAGTAGCCAGGGTTGATGGTTAGCCAGGCAGACTGGTGTGTCAAGGAGAAATTGACAGGAATTAGAGTTAAAAGCAGCCTTGAATTCCTACATGAACAGTTCTATGGTCATCTCAGTACTACACACACCCCATAACAACATGCTGGACCAAAAAAGCAGCCTTGAATTCCTACATGAACAGTTCTATGGTCATCTCTGTACTACACACACCCCATACCAACATGCTAGACCAAATTTTCCCTGCCTTCACTACGATGCCTACATATCTGCCCCCAAGACCAACAGTTATATGTTCCTTTTGGTCAACTATTGAAACCAAACACTCTAACCAAGTTGCAATCAGTTTATTTAGCTTCTCATATGTGTCCATGCATTAATGCTTTCTTCCCTAGTGTTTGCCCTTGGTGATACTCCAGGGTGTATGTTGTCCACGTCCTAATCTCATGCACCATCTAAGTGCCACCTCATTAGAAGAAAGATGTATGGATGGCATGCTGATGATCCTCAAAGAGGACCTTGTGATTCCCCTGTGGTGAAAACACTTTTTTGTTGGGTCAGAAGGCCCTGCCACTACTGCCAGCACTTTGGCATATACACTGGCTCACTTTTCCTGTCCCTAACTTCCTCTTCTGCAGTCCTTTGAGGGGGGCCAGCTGAGAAGGACAGATGGTTCATCACCCTGAGAGGACAAGTTGTTATCCGCCTCTCGTCCGCCATACTCCAGCTGTTAGCTCTTCGTTATGGATGGCACCTTGCGTGCACAGAAACTTGGCTACCACTAAAGACCCTGAAACCTCTGGATGAAGGAAAAGGGGTTGAAGGGATATGGGAACAGGGTGGGTAGAACTATTTGCTTGCGTGGAGGGTAAGCGTCAACACAGACTAGTTGAACCAAATGGTCTGTTTCCGTATTGTAACGTCTATGTATTTCTACACCATGAAGATGATCTCAAGCTAATCTATTAACTTCTGTAGACTAGGGGTGACAGCCATGGTGTTGGCGAAGAAAACTGTAGCAGCATTTAGACACTCTGTTCCCATGTGTTCTTCTGCAAGGTGCCCTGGAGTTGTCATTGACTCCATGGTACGTTGCAAATTCCTGAAATCTTCTCACATACCTGCACAGGTGTCACAGCAGCACTGATATATATGCTTTCTTATATTCCATGCAAGGGCTCTGAAGAGTCATGTGTAGGTTAGACCAGGCAAGGGTGGCAGTTTCTCTTCCCTGAAGCACATGAGTGAACCAGTTGGATTTTTACAACAATCCAGGAGCTTTCTTGGTCATTTTCTGGTGCAAGCCCACAAATTACAGAGAAATACATAGAAGTTATAACACAGAACAGGCCATGATAATGTTTATTCTCCAAATGAGCAAATTTTCTATTAACATTCACCAATACAATTCCCATATCCCTTCAACCCCTTCTCCTTCATCCATCTATCCAATCTAATCTTGAATGTTGACATAGTTTCTGCCTCAACCGCTAACCATGGCAGTGAATTCCATATCTTCACAACTTTCTGTGTAAAGAAGTTTCTCTTCCTCTATTCTAAATCGCTTACATTTAATCTTGTTACAACAGCCCCTTGTTCTTGACCCCTCAACCACTGGAAACAATCTACCCTGTCCCATCATTTCATAATGATGACTAGATTTATTGAATTCAATTTCACAACTTTCCATGGTGGGATTTGAACTCATGACCTTTGAGTTACTAGTCCAGTACCATAACCACTAGGCCACCGTACCGATTCTCTGTTGATTAATGAGTCCCTGTAAAAGTACAAATCTGTGGATTAGAACCATAGAAAAGATACAGCACAGAAGGGGGCCATTCGGCCCATCGTGTCCGCGCCAGCTCAAAGAACAACCAGATGCCCATTCTAATCCTAGCTTCCAGCACCCAGTCCGTAGCCCTGCAGCTTACAGCACTTTAGGTGCAGGTCCAGGTACTTTTTAAAAGAGTTGAGAGTCCCTGCCGCTACCACCAATTCGGGCAGCGAATTCCCTACACCCTACCCTCTGGGTAAAAAAGTTTTTCCTCGTGTCCCCTCTAATCCTTCCGCCAATCAGCTTAAATCTATGTCCTCTAGTTCTTGAACTCTCCACTAGGGGAAACAGGTACTTCCTGTTTACTCTATCTGGGCCCCTCATAATTTTGTACACCTCAATCAAGTCTCCCCTCAGCTTCCTCTGCTCCAAGGAAAACAACCCCAGCCTATCCAATCTCTCCTCGTAGCTGCAATTTTCAAGCCCTGGAAACATTCTTGTAAATCTTCTCTGCACTCTCTCCAGAGCAATTACATCCTTCCTGTAATGTGGTGACCAGAACTGCGCACAATACTCCAGCTGTGGCCTTACCAGCGTTCCATCATTACATCCCTGCTTTTGTATTCTATACCTCGACTAATAACGGAGAGCATTCCATATGCCTTCTTCACAACCTTATCTACCTGTACTGCCACCTTCAGGGACCTGTGCACATGCACTCCAAGCACTTCCTCTACCCCTCTCAATATATTCCCGTTTACTGCGTATTCTCTTCTACTGTTTGCCCTCCTAAGTACATTACCTCACACTTCTCCGGGTTGAACTCCATTTGCCACTTTTCTGCCCACTCCACCAACCCATTAATATCTTCTTGGAGTCTACAGCTATCCTCTTCACTATCAACAACACTGCCAATTTTTGTGTCGTCTGCAAATTTGCCAGTCATGTCCCCTACATTCAAGTCCAAATCATTAATATATATCACAAACAGCAAGGGACCCAACACTTAGCCCTGTGGCACACCACTGGAAACGGATTTCCATTCGCAAAGTCATCCATCGACTTTTACCCTTTGTTTTCTGTTACTCAGCCGATTTTGGATCCAATTTGCCACATTTCCCTGTATCCCATGGGCTTTTACCTGCAGGAGTTGCCCCCCAACTCTAACACTCCCTTCCTCTGGTTGCTGCTTTTCTGCTGCCACCTCCCTGAAATTAATATATCTGGGTTGGTTCTTGCCAGGTTTGGAATGCTTGACGGGTGTTAATGCGATGAGAACTGCTTTATGATCCTCCTTTGTACCAGTATTCTCATCTTGGGTATGCAACTAATGGCTTTGCACACAATAACAAGGCCACATGGTGTGTTACAACAGAAGGGAAGCCTTTTAGTCACTGGTTGAGTATTAGGGTCTAGCAAGAAGTGGCAGCAAACACTTACCTTGTTGGGCTGGAATTAAGTCACCAAGTTCTCCCTTCCCCACACCCCCTTAATGGCTTCCACCCCAGTCATTTGGAAGGCCTGCTCCTCATGTGATTTGAGGCACCATAGTTTGGCTGTGCTGCCACAACTGCAGATTTTTTGCTTATGGTTATGCACAGCCTTCTTCTTTGAAAAGAGAATAAAGACCCATTGAACATTAGGAGCTAACACAAGGGGTGCCCCAGTGAGCAGCTTACGTACTACCTAGCGTGAAATGTAAGCCTCAGCTCACTCGGCACCAGGTCCCAAATGAACCAGAAAGAAAGAACACTCATGGTTGGGAGTCCCAACCCCAGCAACATTTGCCTTGTAAGGCACAAGGCAGACTGGAAAATCCTGGGAACAGCAACCAGGTCCCTGCCATTTTCCAGTGATTCCACAGTCTCCACCTAGACTTACAGCGGGACTTCAGTGGAACCACTCAAGAAAATTTGCAGCCACATTTCTTATTTGCCAATGGATATTTATAAAGTGAACCGTGATATATATTCCCCAAAGTATGCGTCCCAGCAGATTCTCAATCAGCAGTCTAACACCTTGCTCCTCACCAAATGGTAATTCATGTGCAAGGAAAATATGATACATTATTTAATCAGTGTCATTCTCTTCAAAGTGAAAACCACTGTAATTTTACAGGTCTCACTTCACTGATTATGTGTCAATAACTAGCTTTTACTATTAGAAACCTCTAATTATAGGCTTTTGCTAATACCGCAGATCAAAGCTGCCTATAATTGTTCAGATTCCACACTGAGTAGTTGGTTTCTACTATATTTACATTAATGACCCGTTTATTTTTGTTTCCATGGAGTTATAGCTATCACAGTTGTAATGTCTGCCACAGAATTAGTGGTCTGTATTTGTTAAGCAGCACCTTTGTGGGAAGTACTACATATTAACTATTGTATAATACCCATTCCTTTCAAAAACTCTGCATTACTTGAATTACGTACTTGTTTGGTTTGGCAGGTGCTGCGTCTGAGCGAAATATTTTAGCAATGTCATCACATTATAGGTCTTAAGGGATGCTATTAACCCTGTCTCTCTGGCGGACACCGAGCAGGCGGTAGATAAAATGGTCGCAGCGATTTACCCACACTGATCCCCCTGCCTTCCTGCAGGTTGCAATCTTAACCTGCTCGGGACTGCCGCTGGAAGGCAGCAGAGTCCTTCTTTAAATATGCAGATTGGGCTCCGATGACGTTATCAGGGCCTGACTGAGACTTCAACTCGAGGCCTGCACACAGAAGTAATCGTGGCTACCCTGCTGGGCCAACCTGTCGGCAAACTGAGCTGGAGCCAGAAAAGGCCAGGAAAGGTAAGTTAATATATCTATTTTCTGTTTCTTTGTGGGCCAGGAGGAACAAGAGTGCACCTCCGAGCCCCAGAAGTAAACCTTGTACCTCCCCTCCCCAGGGCTCCAACACCGTCTCTCCTCGCACCCCACCCCCCCCCACCGACCCCAACCGCAATGCCCTCCCAGCCCACCTTCTAACCACTAACCTGAGTGCCAAGGATGGTTCCTTCGGGTTCCCAGCAGCGGCCTCCTAGCGCCCAAAATCCTGCTCCCGCCTGCCGGCCAGCTAGTACTTCCTACCGGATTCGGGCTGGAGACTGAAAGGGCTTGTGGAGATAAGGCCCGGGAGTTAAAATCTCCCAGGCCTCACGCTGCGGAGGGCTGAACGGTTTGCTGTTTGCCTTGGCCACCACCCACACAACGCATGGCCAGGCACTTTATAAACATTTACGGTAGTCTTCTATGCAGTGCATTATTATTATCATCATCACATACCCTTGTGGAGGAGAGCCACTTAGGGCAAACGGTGAAGATTTCGTCACCCACGCATTTGCCTCTCAACCAGTCAATGGCTACTGCATAACAGCTGACAAAATAGTCCCATTAATTGAAGACTGACCATCACAGAAAGAAGTTTATAATTTCTCTGAGTGAATTAGACATAGTCTGTGCAGTAATAGGTGAGGACATTGCAGAAGCATTAGTCATAAGTTTCCAAAGCTTTCTAGATTGAGGAATTGTGCCTTTGGATTGGAAAGACTTGATCACACGTGATCAGCCGACCCCACCCCCCCCCACCCCTCCCCGATGACCTAACATCCAGATGTCCGACTCCAACACCCCCAATGTCTGGCTTACCTGGCATCCGCTCCCCGGCTGTTTTACTGTCCGACAGGCAGCCAGCCTGTCAATCTAGTTGGCTGTCATGGTGAAAAAATTTAAAAGATGTCCTGACATCAAAATCGACATTCGGGAAACCCATACTGCCGGATTTCCTGTCCGGAAATTCTCCCACCCGACTCTCTCCACGGCTCGGAGCAAAAATCCAGGCCCACGTAACTGCAGATCTGTCACTTTAACATCAGTGGTGGGGAAGTTACTGGAATCTATCATCAGAGACAGTGTGACTGAGCACTTGGATAAGTATCAGTTGATCAAAGAGAGTCAGTATGGATTTGTGATGGGTAGGTCATGTCTGACTAATCTAGTTGAATTTTTTGAGGGGGGTCACTAGCAAAGTGGATAAGAAAGTGTGTATGGATGCTGTCTATATGGACTTCCAGAAGGCATTTGGTAAGGTTCCGCACAAGAGATTATTGGCAAAAATGACAGCACACAGAATTGGAGGTAACCTTGTGACATGGGTCGGTAATTAATTGAGAGGTAGGAGATAGAGAGTAGGAATAAAGGGGTCAGTCTCCCCTTGATGTCTTCTTTGAGCCTCTTTTGGTGCAGTAGCAGCAGTCCCGCTGCAGCATCGCCTGTATCTTCCTGGGGGCCATTGGTGGACTCCCACTTGCTAGTGGGAATCCCGCTAGGAACCCACCATCAATAGATAATGACCCCCGAACCAAGGAAAACTAGGACAGAGTCAAGGGAGGGTGAACCCAATAGGGTCAGGGTCAGAAAGATCCAGCCCTAACGTCCTCTCAATCTTCTGAGGTTTGCCATACATTCCCTGATACGTTGGCTACTTGCTTCAAGTCTTTCATCATTGGTGCCCTGAAACTCGTCACTGGGAAGTGGGTGACTGTGACCCTCGATGCATATTCCTCCAATTTTCCCTCACTCCTTGGGATCTACTTGGCATCATATTACTACAGCATGGTTGAGATTGGTAATGTGCTGCCTGTCACTCTAAAAAAAAATACAGTTTTCAAATGGTGGGTATAGTTGTCTTACACTAATAAATACTTGACACTGATAAATAAGTAAACAAATAACTATTCCTCTCGTGTGTGTCAATAATAGGAACGAATAAACAATTTAGAAATTGTCCCTGCACTTTCTTTATCCTTTGCAATGTATGGATGTTCAAAATCTTAGCTTGGGAATCTGAAAAAAATATGTTCTTAGAGGCTATAAAGTCAGGAAATGAAACTGTTCCAAATTCAGCATTGCTCTGACAGGTTAGTAATTCTGAGCTGATCCAGTACATCCACAGAATAATCATTAAAGCATAGATCTAGTGCTGTACTGTTGCCCAATGCAGGTTAAAGCAAAATTGAAACCCAGGCGAGAATATGTTACAGCAACATATTCCACACTCATAACTTGAATAAACACTTATTTTTACAATTGCTGCAGAATAGTAGTAATAATAAATGCATTTATATGCTGGACAAGTTGTATGCCTCAACACTTTCACCTTCTTTACCCTCTGTGTAACTTTAACTAACTGAATATATTTAAGAAGGAGCTAGATAGATTTCTAGACACAAAAGGCATCAAGGGGTATGGGGAGAGAGAGGGAATATGGTAGAGATAGAGGATCAGCCATGATCATATTGAATGGCGGAGCAGGCTCGGAGCGCCGAATGACCTACCCTGCTCCTATTTTCTATATTTCTATGTAACAGTGATAAGCCTAGAAATTACTGTTTTCAATATTAACCAATGAACATTTAATGCGCTTGTATGACATCCCTCTGTTAGTGTTATCCCCTGTTTTAAATGGGCTAACACCTGCACTAAAATAGCAGACAGAGGAATGTCATAATAATGCATTTGGCATTCGTCCACCAATATTATCAATAGTAATTTCTAATTTGTTAATAAATCTGGCAAGCACCCCCAAGGGCTTACCGAGTAAATACACTGCCTGATGTGCTGTACTGCTGAGTAACACAGACAAGCAAAATCCCAGGTTCAATCCCCAAGCTGAGCTACCCAATAGGTGCTAGAATTGGCCTCAGCATCCGTGGCTAGGGAAGAGAGAACTCTGTGAAGCTTTGAACTCCTGACCCTAATTAAGTTACTACTGAATTTAAGAAGGATGTTTGCTTGGCTGCATTGCATCCCACAGCTGAATATCTATCAACACTCACTGTTCTGGTTTACATGTGAAGAATTGTCACTTTGGTGAGGTACTGGGAGCAGCCAAGACCTGTAGAAGCATACCACAGCACAATGTCTTTATGAGAAGATAGAATATTGGAAGGAAAAAGCGCAATTGCACAAAAAAACCAGCTGCAGAACCAATACAAATATTTAGACTGGCAAAAGTCATGTACTGTGTTGCTGTATCACCAAAGGTGCTGTGTAATGTGAAACAGAAAGGGATAATACTGCACAGGAGCATGTGGATATTATCACAACAGAGACACATGAAGCGTTTTATTTATCTTCTTGCTTTAAATGCACTTGTTTTAGTTTCATCATCCCTTTCCCAGCATGAACGTTTACACAGTCCCAGAATGCAAGCGTGATCTATCCCATCTGTTGGGCAGTGTGTTTGATATCTAGCAGATCGACATCTCACTTACCCGCTACTGAATTTTTATACATATACACAGACATCTGCATGTCTATTTTGTAACTGTTACCAAATGTTTGTCCAAGTACAATGAGATGGTGTGTTCCTTCAGAAACTGTAGGTTCCTGAAGCTGATTTCTGTATGATTACAAATGTGTGATAATATTCAGTCACCAAAATTATTTGATTAAGAACAGTGATAAAAGCATAAAAAAGCTCTAACAAAACCAGGCCATCCATCTCAGCCTGTTCTTTAGGCCCACATCAGAGATCCTGCAAAGAACATTTTCATTTCTCTCCTTGCTTTGCATCAAGTTGCTATTTCGTTACTCCGTCCTGAGTTAGCAAACTGTTCATTTATTTTTTGAATACTTCAATAGAGTTGGGATTTGCTGAGCCAGGTCGTAGTCTAATAGCCCCTTTATATGCAGGAAGTGCTCCACTGATCCCATTTCAAGCCCCGTTGCTGTTAAAACTGACCTGTTTACTTTAATGGATGGTTTTAGCAGCAGTCAGGGTTGAATAGGTAGCAAAAGACCTTTGGCAGTGTGAGCAGCTGAATCACTACCGCTCCCTTCTGTACAGGGGTTGAAGTGATTTCAGCACCACCCACCTGTACAGAGCTTCCCTAGCCACTGGGGGAGTTAAAATACTGGGAATACTCTTCAAGGACAGAATGATGCTAAAACTCCTTCATTTTCTGCATGGAGGGGAACAGAAGCTCTTCAGCTGCTCAATCTAATAACAGTGTTTTCTGTTGCTTTGTTGGAAGTGCCATCTTTCATGTGAGATATTAAACCAAGGCCCATCTGCTTGTTGAAGTGAATGTAAAAAGTGCCATGGCACTTTTTGAAGAAGAAGAACAGGGAGGTCTCCCGATAACCTAGCCAACTTTAATCCCTCAATCAAACACCCATCAAAACAGATTAACTGCTGTTTGTGGAACCTTGCTGTGTGCAAATTGGCCACCGCGTTTGCCTACAAAACAACAGTGGCTACACATCAAAATGTAATTCATTGGCTGTGGAGCGCTTTGGGATGTCTTGGAGATGTGAAAGTTGATAGATAAATGCAAGTCTTTCTTTCTATACTGCAGGTATCTGCACCCTGCTGTAAGATGCATGGGTGACAAAACCAACTTTGATTGTGCTTGCTGATTCCAAAGTTCCAGAGAAACAGGGATTTACATGACATGTTTGCTGTTGACATCAGCAGTGTCATTGGTGTAAGCTGTCAATGTAAAGGAGGGTATTGTTAAATACTCCAGTATGAAGGATCCTTTGGTCCTTTATATATGCAAGCTTAGAACTAGTGTCTTAGCCATTAGACTACTCTCGTGACGGTAAAACAGGTGGAGTCTCTCAAACTGGAGGGAAACCAGTAAGCTATACAGGACATTGCATTCATGTTTCACTGTACCATAAATCAGCTGTTGAGAGCCACACTCTCCGCTCGCATGAACACGTAAGTTATTCCCATTAAGTTTTTAACTTCTGATAGAAACATACGTTTCCTGGTTAAACTCCCTGGCTACAGAATAGCTGATTTAATGAGGAGTTCCAAATCAGTCTCTAATCCTCTCCAGTCTAAACCAAATGAAAAAAATCCATATATTTTCAAAGTATGTTTAAAATTCCAGTGCTAAATTATGCAAAATGATTACTTTTTTCTCCTATATTCATGCCACTGGTGACAATATTTGGCCTTTAACCAAAGCTAGCAGCACAGACCATCCAACCCTCACACACCTCATATGTTGCTCTTGTCTCAATGATCCTGCCATCCACCATAAAGGGTTTTCCTGAAACCAACCAACACATGCAAAACTGTCCTTTCTGATTCAAAGGGCATGATTTTAACATTGAAAAACGGGTGGGTTGGAGGCAGGGGGGCATTCAAAGTCGCAACCATTTCAGACCCACCCCCAACCCACCCATTTCCAGTTTTCATCGGGGCGGACAAGGGGCGGGTGACTAACCCACTCCCAGGAGGTGGGTTGGTGACTAAAACCTTTCAAGGAGGCTGCGGGCCTCCATTTTTGCAGAATTTGCAATTTCAATCCCTGGGGGCCAGGATTCCCGAGCCTTCTCCTTCAATTGAATGGAGGAGAGAAGGCCTAAAACTGCAGTTAAGTGCCTTTCTGGCACAGCTTGTGGGCAGGACTACTTCCCCCAGGCCAATCAAGCCTACCTGTAACGACCACCCAATGATCGCGGAACCCCCCCCTCCCCGATCTCCAACATCCCCCCCAATGATTACAGATCCCCCCAATTTCCGAACACCCCAACGATTGCGGACTCCCACGTTGACCCCCGATCCCGACACCCCCCACGTGTCTGACCCCCCATCCCTCCCCCCATAACTGACTCCCCCCGTGACCCCCATGCCCACCCCCATCCATAAAATCAAAGACTTACCTGAACACGTGCTCTCCTTGGCTGCTCTCCCGTCCAACTGAGACCAACCTGTCAATTAGGCCGGTCAGTTGGACGGCAAACCGACAAAAAAAAAATAAACGACGTCCTTACGTCAAAATTGTAAGGACGTCAGGGAAACCCGTACTTCCGGGTTTCCCATCCGCCATTTGACCCCCCTGCCCCTTCCCGGCTTGGGGTCAAAATCCTGCCCAAAAACTCTCACGGTTACAGCAATAAGGAACCTTTCAGAATTCACAAACAAAATAGTTTGGCCTACAATCTAAACAAACAGCAGCTCTCTCCACTTATTACTGTTTTGTATGTGAATTATTTTGAATTAGAAGTTCATGTTATGCAGCAAAGTAAAGTAATGGGATCAGTGCTCCTTTAACTGACATAAACACACTACACTCCAGAGAGCACTAACCTCGATTCCTGTTTGTGTTGTTAAGTTCTGCTTTTTGGTTTAAACATTATAATTTTCTAGCAGTGTGATATTCCAGGTATAAAATACACATCAACCAGATTAAATTGACCAGGACGTCTAGCTAAATTATAAAATAATTGTCACTCATTAAGTGAGAAGATGCTACATTCAAAAGGTAATTTCATTAGAACCAGATGATCATCCTAATTTGAGTTTCTGATGAAAGGTTATCAACCTGAAATGTTAACACTGTTTCTCTCTCCACAGATGCTGAATGTTTTCCAGCATTTTCTGTTTGTATCCTAATCTGAATGTCTGGACTGGTGAAGGTTTCAGGCTAATGTACCTTGCAGATACTATGACATTTTTAATGTCGGTCCCAGTCTGGACAGATTTCTTTTTCACATTGTTCATCTATGTAAGAGATGGTAGTGTTGTTAAAATTGAACATTTTCTGTCTTTGTATGTGGTAAAGTTTAGCCTTAGTAGATAGAGAGTTTGGAGCTCCCTTTGCACTGCTCCAATAATGTATTTTAACCATTGTTTCCAAAAATTACCCCTACTAACCCCAGGTGAAATTTCTTCTTATAAAATAAAAGTGTTTCATTTTTTTAATATGTAATCAGGTGTCACTGTGATACTAACTCATTGTACGGTGTAAGAACAGTGAGCCCAGATCTATCTCAATAGAAAAACAGCTGACAAAGCAAAAATAAGCAATGTGTACAACAGTGATGTCACGTTGAACCAGCACACATACAGATTTTAAATATACTAACTGACTTTTTACTTTTTGACAGCTCTTGTATAAACTGCAGACTTGATGAGAAAGAGGATAACATAGTCTTTTTATAAGGTTATCTGGCTGGCCTCACTCAAGTAATAAAAAAAAATCCATCAAGTAACCTTCCACTTTCCATGCCTACCTGTTTGATTGGTTTATATTATTGATTCACCACCAACAGGGTTTGGACTGAAATTGTCCAAACTTGTTTTACTTGAGATGCTACAAGCCAATTAAAGGACAGAACTTTCATGCCATCTGATTCAAACCTGGCTACCAGGTGTGAGAAGTCTTTGTTTTATAACCCATTTCACCCTCATCAATCATACTTTTGTTCATAGAACTTGAAACTTGCACAGCTACTTGCTTAATCCCTCCAATACCTTAGAGTAAAACAAATTTTCACCCTGGGAATATCCGATCAATTAATGACATCAGATACACGATAAGTGAGCATCCCTTCCTTCCACTGTGGACCATTCTAAGGCGATAAGTGACACAATCTATACCCCCTCAGCTCTATAACATCCTGTGTATCATATCTACCATCCTTCTAGCTCGGAAACAAATGAATAAATCAATCAATTCGTTGATTAATGAATTCTAGAAAGCACAATTCATAAACTGAACATCAACAAAATTGACAGGCCAACACATCTGTTCTGTTTTAGTCTTGTAAACAATTTTACAACACCAAGTTATAGTCCAGCAATTTTATTTTAAATTCACAAGCTTTCGGAGACTTCCTCCTTCCTCAGGTAAATGTTTCAGGAGCTCCATGAAGCCTACGCATTTATACATATAGAACAATACATGGTGTTTACAGACTGCCCCTGCAACTGCCCGTTGCCAAGGCAATCACCGTGTTCAGACAGAGAGGTGTCACCTGCAGAACCCCCGAATACACATTCAACAAAAAAACAAACAGGGAAAAAAAACAGAGAAAAAAAAACAGAGAGAGGCAGAAACATCCGGAAGGCAGAGAGAGCCAGCAAATGACCCATTATATTAAAAACAGATAACATTTGTTCGCTGGTGGGGTAACGTGTAGCGTGACATGAACCCAAGATCTCGGTTGAGGCCGTCCTCATGGGTGCGGAACTTGGCTATCAATTTCTGCTCGACGATTTTGCGTTGTCGTGTGTCTCGAAGGCCGCCTTGGAGTACGCTTACCCGAAGGTCGGTGGATGAATGTCCATGACTGCTGAAGTGTTCCCCGACTGGGAGGGAACCCTCCTGTTTGGCGATTGTTGCGCGGTGTCCGTTCATCCGTTGTCGCAGCGTCTGCATGGTCTCGCCAATGTACCATGCTCTGGGGCATCCTTTCCTGCAACGTATGAGGTAGACAACGTTGGCCGAGTCACAGGAATGTGAACCATGCACCTGGTGGGTGGTGTCCTCTCGTGTGATGGTGGTATCTGTGTCGATGATCTGGCATGTCTTGCAGAGGTTACCGTGGCAGGGTTGTGTGGCGTCGTGGACGCTGTTCTCTTGAAAGCTAGGTAATTTGCTGCGAACGATGGTCTGTTTGAGGTTGGGTGGCTGTTTAAAGGCGAGTAGTGGAGGTGTGGGGATGGCCATAGCGAGGTGTTTGTCCTCATTGATGACATGTTGAAGGCTGCGGAGAACATGGCGTAGTTTCTCCGCTCCGGGGAAGTACTGGACGACAAAGGGTACTCTGTTGGTTGCGTCCCGTGTTGGTCTCCTGAGGAGGTCTATGCGATTTTTTGCTGTGGCCCGTCGGAACTGTCGATCGATGAGTCGAGCGTCATATCCCGTTCTTACTAGGGCGTCTTTCAGCGTCTGTAGGTGTCCATCGCGTTCCTCCTCGTCTGAGCAGACCCTGTGTATTCGCAGGGCCTGTCCATAGGGGATGGCCTCTTTGACGTGGTTAGGGTGGAAGCTGGAAAAGTGGAGCATCGTGAGGTTGTCCGTGGGCTTGCGGTAGAGTGAGGTGCTGAGGTGCCCGTCTTTGATGGAGATTCGTGTGTCCAAGAAAGAAACTGATTCTGAGGAGTAGTCCATGGTGAGCTTGATGGTGGGATGGAACTTGTTGATGTTATCGTGTAGTCTCTTTAGTGATTCCTTGCCGTGGGTCCATAGAAAGAAAATGTCGTCGATGTATCTGGTGTATAGTGTTGGTTGGAGGTCTTGTGCAGTGAAGAAGTCCTGCTCGAACTTGTGCATGAAAATGTTGGCGTATTGGGGTGCGAATTTGGTCCCCATGGCTGTTCCGTGTGTTTGGGTAAAGAACTGGTTATCGAAGGTGAAGACATTGTGATCCAGGATGAAGCGGATGAGTTGTAGGATGGCTTCCGGAGATTGGCTGTTGTTGGTGTTGAGTATTGATGCTGTCGCAGCGATGCCGTCATCGTGGGGGATACTGGTGTAGAGTGCCGAGACGTCCATCGTGGTGAGAAGTGTTCCTGGTTCAACTGGTCCGTGGGTACTGAGTTTTTGTAGGAAGTCTGTAGTGTCGCGACAGAAGCTGGGGGTTCCCTGTACGATGGGTTTCAGGATGCCCTCGATGTATCCAGAGAGGTTCTCACACAGGGTTCCGTTGCCTGATACGATGGGACGTCCGGGTGTGTTGGCTTTGTGTATCTTTGGGAGGCAGTAGAAGTCTCCCACGCGGGGATTACGTGGGATGAGAGTGCGTAGGATGCTTTGAAGGTCTGGATCGAAGGTCTTGATCAGTTTGTTGAGCTGGTGGGTGTGTTCTTTGGTCGGATCTGCGGGTAACCGTCTGTAGTGTTCCTGGTTGTCCAGTTGTCGGTATGCTTCTTTGCAATAGTCTGTTCTGTTCTGTATGACTATGGCTCCTCCTTTGTCCGCTGGTTTGATGACGATGTTGCGGTTGGTCTTGAGAGCGTTGATGGCGTTGCGTTGTGCTCGGGTGACATTCTGGACTGTCTTCTGAGTGCGGCTGATGAATCTGGCATTGACGCATTTCCTGACAGCTTGAGCATACATGTCCAGCTGAGGGCAGCGACCCTCCGGAGGAGTCCAGTTTGACTCTTTCCTCTTCGGTTGCTGTACCGCGGATCCCTCTGTCTGCTGTTCCGGATCGTCGATTGTCTCATTGGGTTCGCTGCTGAAATCTTGGGGTTTGTGGTAGAATTCCCGGAGCCTCATTCTCCTGATGAATTCCTCTGTGTCCGCCGCGAGACTAGTGGGGTCCATTTTGGTAGTGGGGCAGAAATTGAGCCCTCGGCTGAGAACTTCGATTTCGTCTGGTTGAAGGGTGTGGTCGGATAAATTGACAATAGACTTCCCTGTGGTTGCAACCGTGGTACCAGGGGAAGCTTGGTCGTTGCTGGTGGTGATGCCGAGTTTCTCAAGCTTCCTGCTCTTGGTTTTCATGTAGGCAGCGTAGTTCCGTTGCCTCGTCTGTTTGGCGGTATAACGTAGCTGGTCTGCTGTGTCCTGAGTACAGGTTGAGAGTATGGACTCTATCTTGGTTTCGAGGTTGTGGCGTCTGCTGTAGAGTTGGTGTATGAGATGGTTGCGGAGTGTGCGAGAGGTACGGCGGCAGAGTCTCTCAGCGTAATCCGAGTTGTATGTGGACTTGAGTGGGTTCGTGATCTGGAGTCCTTTCGGGATCTTGTCTGCTTTCTTGCAGCTCTGTAAAAACTTGATGTCTGTGTCTAAATGCGCGATCTTCTTGGATATCCTTTCCAATTTAGTCTAATTTATCACTCATTCTTGCAATTAAGATGTATAATTCAGTAATAATAGTTAATACTACATCAACATCTATTATATGTTAATTTAGTAGTTAGGGTATACATTTCATTGAAAAGCCATCAAGTATCTGTAACACCTATTATTCTGTAGGTGGCACTGTGATAGGTATTTTCAATGTTAGAGGTGTCACACTGTGTGACAAACAATAGTTGTTACTTTATAGTGAGAGTATTTCACCATGTGATTGCGCATGCTGGGCACAAGGTTCCCATAAATTTTTCTTCAACTATTTTATTTTCTCAGCAACTGAAATTGTGATGTCCAAAAAAGGGTTTAAACAAAATTTTAAAAACATTTAAATATATTTTTCACAGTAACGTGATTACATTTCTCCATTGAATTATCTTCTGTGTCTTTTAATTCCTTCATTAAAGTTTTTACTTGAAGGCCTCAGCCTCGCACAAAAGCATGGGCTTGGACTTTATATTTTTGTTCACAACTGTGACTCTGAGCTGAATTTGGATTGTGCTGTCTGAGCATGTGCAGTGTACCTAAATTCCCAGGATGCATCAGTACTATTTAGTCAGCTGTATTGATGGGATATTTTTCTGTAGCTCTTAGTTCTTTCTTTTTTTGAAAAACAAGAGAACAAATTTCAAAAGCTGTGTTGATGTAAAGTTTACAATGTGTCTTTTTAAAAATAAAGGTTATCTGCACCTGTGCGTGAACAAATGAGAAAAATTACAGTGTTCTGATGATGCACCTGATATAGCTTCTGTTTTGTGCTCTATAAACTTTAAAAAGTGTATTAAAGTGAGATTCTAATTTATAACACCTATGAAACAGAGGAACAGAGAGAGAGACACACACAGAAAAAGACACAGCGAGGTAGTCGGGTAGTTTTGATCCTCATTTAATTTCTTAAAAAACTGTTGAATTTTGAAAGCAAACAAGCCTCTTCGAGGGAAGCAGATAGAAATGGAGGATGGAGGTGGGAGGCGGGGGGGAAACTGCTTGAGGGAGGCCTCTCGGTACCCACTCTAGGGAGCAGTGAGTGGGTAAGATGGAAAGTTGTCAGAGGGTTAACAGCAAGGTGAGTCAGAGAATAGCAAGGTAGGGGCGAGGATACAGGGGTTGAGTGGGTAGTTCAAAAGGGAAGAGATAGGGGTAGTGATAGGAATGAGGGCATTAAAGGTGATTGGGTGATGGGAAGGTGAAAGGGTAGGGGATGTAATGGGAGTGAGGGAGTGGGAGGAAACATGAGTGATTGGGGGCATGATGGATAGGGAGCCACTGAGAGCTACATTTTCCCTGCAAACCCCTCCCATCCCCAAATAAAGCCTACTCCTTTCCACACCACATCATACTACTCACCACCTTCCATCTGAAAGAAAAGAAGAAAAAGTCAGAGAAAACCTGAAGAGGACAGAGAGAGCAGCAAAAAGAAGAGTTAAAGAGAGTGAAGCAGCAGAGAAGGGAAAGATAGAGTCAGAGAGAATCAGCAGCACAAAGACATTAGAGACAGGTAAGAGAGGGACGATATTCTCTGACTTAACATGTACAATGCTACAGCAGATTTGAGAAGTTTTTTTTATATAAAGTGTACAAGAGATAGCAAGGTGCAGCAGGTATCAGGACAATAATGAAAGAATGAGAAGAAACATACAATCAAGTGATTAAATCTTGTTTCTTTCAAATTTTCAAAGACGCATTTTTTCTATCTGTCACAAGTCTAACCAACAGCTGCTGTCTTCTATCTTTGATGGCTCCATCCATAGTCCTTTATCTATTGGCATTCCAGGCCTCACTATCTCCCCTAACCTCTAATAGAATTCCCATATCTCCTCAATTTCCCTACATTATAAAAGTGCCTACATTTCAAAAGTACTTCATTTCATGTAAAGCACTTTGAGACATCTTGAGGACATGAAAGGCAATATACCAAACCAAGTGTTTTCTTCTTACTTTCTTTGATAAACCTGCCTCCAAGAAGTTCAGTTTTCCCTTTCATGCCAAACAGTTATTTTCCTCACAACAGGGGTGCAACCCAGTGCACTACTGTAAGTGTAACGGTGTGGAACACTCACGCACCATTTTCACCTGGTAGCAGCTTAGTCCTAAGTCCCAAGGACAGTGTCATTTAAATAATGGGTTGAACACATGCAGCTTCAAGGGGCACAACAGGGGCACCCACTCTGCAGTCACATCAGAATCTCAGAGCAGCACCTTGCTGTTCCAAAGTTGGGGGGGGGGGGAACCAGTGACTGAGTGGCCTGAAGATTAAGGTCAGATGCATTTTTTTCAAAATTTCACTGGACCAGTAAAGCCAATCTGCAATGGTAATCAATCCCTCTGGATCGATTACCATTGTATTTTTCACTACTGGGGCATTCACTCGGCCCAGAATGGAACGTATGCCTGTTCTCAACAGACGTAAACCCTGCTGGGCTGATCAACAGATTGCCAGGATAGCTCAGCAGCACCTCAGCCATACACACAAACTGCTGCCAGGATGTTAGTGGAGTGGGCATTGGAAGCAACTGTCGCCACTGGATAACATTGTTCTTCAGCTTCTTGAATGCGGCAGAAGCCTGACGGAGAGGGTTCCACTCCCCCAAATTCCAACCCCTTATCACAACTCCATCAGAATTCCATCACCCACCCCTCAGGGGGTAGGATTTCTAGGGTAACATCTCTTAACTATATATTGCAACCTTTTCACCGTCTCCAGTTTATCAATTCCATTTGTAGTGTTTCTCTGAACTTTGTTCCTCTGTTCCTCCTAAGCTACAAATATGCCATCCTACACATCCTTCCCCTACCTGTATCCTTACGGTGTTGCAATCAAGACTCATTGCACAGTCTGCTATTCTAGTTCATTCTTTTCCAGGACTTCAAAACTGTGGAACTTTGTTCCTTTCTCTGACAATTTTTATGCTCTTAAATCCCAAACCTGGTGTTGCCTCATCATTACTCCTGATTTACCTCATCATCTGTTTGTTATTTTTCTCCCAAAACGATTTTTCTCCCTTCCTCCATCTCCTGAAGATATTAGGGAGATTTTGGCCCCCTTAGTCCCCTAAGCGCTTGAAAAGGGGGCAGTAGTGGTCAGAAGATGGAATGTCAGTTCCTGCCATCCAGTTTGCATTGGTTGCAGAACTAGCCTGATTTTTCCAGGGTGGGTGGAGTATGATTCCTGGCAGCTAGAGCTCCAATCTGAAATAGAAATTGACGTTGTGTGACAACTTTATGACTCCAACGCAATTTTCTGATCTTACCATCTGACTAATACCACTTCCTGCTTCTGTCCACAAACTATGAACAGTAAAAATTGTTAGCATTTCAAATGCTATTTGAAGGAATCCTCATCTGCTTTCAAGTATGGTGCTTTTTGGAAACATTTTTCTTCCAGTGGCTTGTGTATATTTTGACCTTGAAGTTAATCAAAGTTCTTTTTGTCACTATTATAGGTTCTGAACTGTAAAAGGGTGTTTGGCATTGCATTTGTTTTTCATGGGATACTTCTTGGATTCCCACTGAGGAGGAGGAGAAAGGTTACAGAGTTGCAACTGGAAAGAGAGCAAATAAAAAGGATACATGTTCGGAGAAATCCTTACTCTCCCAACAGAGTTTATAACTACAACAACTTGCATTTATATAGCGCCTTTAACGTACTAAAATGTCCCAAGGCACTTCACAGGAGCATTATCAGACAAAATTATTAGCTCAGAACAACACATTTGCAGTTCTCTGAGAAATAGTGCATAAGGAGGCTTTGCTTCTCCAGGGAGGCAGTGATGGAGATGTGTCACATCCTGCAAAAAGATTGGCAGCTAACTGCTGCAGCTAGCACAGAACTGCCTGTTAGTCAAAAACACTGAAGCCATTAACTTCTTTGCCTCCAGCTCCTTCCAGGCTGTCAAAGGGAATATCAGCAACATCAGCCAACCTGCAGTTTATGTTTATTTTATAAAGTGACAGAGCCTTGTTTGCTGGAAAAGATAGATTCATCACTTTCCCCATGGACATCCAGAAGCAGCAGGATAGGGCTCTGGGGTGCACACAGATTGCATGGTTCCCCCAAATCCAGGGCATCCTTGACTGCACCCACATCATCCTGCAGACAAAACAACCACCTTTATGAACCACAAGCTGTTAATGTGCAACTGGTGTGTGATGACTAGCGGTGGATCACATAGCTCTGTGCCTGCTTAGCTCGAAGTTACCATGCTGCTTTTATATTGTGTCAATTGTCCATCTCCTTACAGTTTGCCCCTGCATAGCAAGTTAAAGGCTGACTGCTTGGAGACAAGAACAATTCCCATTCTCAGTAGGCTTAGGACTCCTCTTAAGTAGCCTCACTTGGATGCTAAGCTTTGCTACAATCAAATCCATTGCTCAACTACAGCCCTCATTGAAAAGACATTGGAGCCCATAAACAATTATTCCGATGCCTGGACAAGTGTGGTGGCTTTCTGCAACACAAGGCTCTCCTGTATGACTGTGATTTCCAGTATGCTGCATAAATTTGCTCTGAAATGGGGACAACACGTGGAGTCACCATTGGAGGAGGACTGTCAGCATGATGAGGGAGAGGACACTGATGACATAGAAGATATTGAGTAGTGGGAAGGGTCCAAAAGTTGCCTGCAGCCAGAGCTGTTTGGCAGCAGCTCACTGAAGAGAACTTCAGCTGAACAATTCCTGCTCCTGTGTATTAATAGTCATGTCCAACATCTGTCCTAGTCCTTCCACCCTACAATCAACAGAATTTGCCCAAATACCAAAATACATACATATTCAAAATATATATTCATGTCAACTAACATTGCCTTCTCGAGAGCAATTAGGGATGGGCAATAAATGCTGGCCTCGCCAGCGACGCCCACATCCCGTTAACGAATAAAAAAAAAATTACAAGATCACCAGCTATTTCAGGAAAACTCTCTGCGCACACACAGCAAAGATCTCAGCATTGTGGTTTTACTGGCTTACAGAAAGTCCTACAAATTATTTCTCATCTTGGTGTGAACCACTAGTACTTGTCTAAAATACTCTTTCACCTACTTTAGTGCTTCTACATAATGAAGCTGCTGCAGCTCATTCAGATGGCATTCTGTTCCATTCCCATTGGAAAACTCTCACTACTACCAGATTGTAGCTCAGCACTCCTACTGATGTGTAGGGGAGCAGACTCTAGAAGATCAGCGATTTGAATGAAGCCCCTTTCTGTTCACTCTCCCAGGCTGTCCAAGGCAGAAGAGATATTTGAGGTCTGAGTCCACATGACCCCACTATGAGCATCCCAGGCATCTGCATCTCTGTCCTCTTAAACAGAGCCGAGACATGTGCTAGGTGTTCGGGTAGCTCTTGCCTCAGTCTTCCTTGTGACCTCCACCTGCTCCTGCTCATTTGTGCTTGGTGAAACCCCCAGCGCAATAACCATTAACTCATTATCTGTCACATGGGATGCTGACTTCTGTACTGGTGCTCAGCAAGCTAAGAGTGAGTGACAGTGCATTGTCACCAGAGTTTTCATTACCAGTCTGACTGACTTAGAAAATGAGGGACAAGGGTAAGCGCTAGCAAACCAGTGTCAGCATAAAGTAATACCAGGTTGCCTTGCTCAGTGTGTGACTGTGGGAGTGTGCGGCTGAAAGAGTTATGTAGAAAGCGTAGAGGAGGAGAAGATGCTAGCACACCTTGTTGTGTCAGATCTCCAGCCTCATCATCTCCAATGCTGACTGCTGCGTTTTTTCCTATAATGTCAATGGCAACCTCTTCAAAAGGACGAGTGACCTACATTGGCCCCCGTTCTGGCAATGCCTTGATTTTAAAATTCTCACCCTTGTCTTCACCTCTCCCTATCTCTGCAGCCCCCTCCAGCTCTACAGGCCTCCAAAATCTCTGCGCTCCTCCAATTCTGGCCTCCAGTGCATCTCCAATCTTCATCGCTCCACCATTGGCGGCCATGCCTTCAGCTGCCTAGGCCCAAAGCTCTAAGCTCTGGAATTCCCTCCCTATCCTCTCATTCCTCCTTTAAATGTAGGAAATACCTCTCTCTCCTCCTTTAAATGTAGGAAGTGTGGGAATATACAATAAATGGGAGGATACTAAGAGGTGTATAGGAACAGAGGGACCTTGGAGTGCATGTCCACAGATCCCTGAAGGTAGCAGGACAGGTATATAAGGTAGTTAAGAAGGCAAACAGAATACTTTCCTTTATTAGCTGAGGCACAGAATACAAGAGCAGGGAGGTTATGCTAGAACTGTATAAAACACCAGTTAGGCCACAGCTTGAATACTGCGTACAGTTCTGGTCACCACATTACATGAAAGATATGATTGCACTAGAGAGGATACAGAGGAGATTTACATAAGAAATAGGAGCAGAAGTAGGCCATCCGGCCCCTCGAGCCTGCTCCGCCATTCAACAAGATCATGGCTGACCTTCTACCTCAAAGCCATTTTCCTGCACTATCCCCATATCCCTTGATGCCTTTAATATCTAGAAATCTATCGATCACTGCTTTGAATGTACTCAATGACTGAGTGGCCACAGCCCTCTGGGGTAGAGAATTCCAAAGATTCACCACCCTCCGAGTGAAGAAATTTCTCATCTCAGTCCTAAATGGCCCACCCCTTATTCTGAGACTGTGACTCCCCAGCAAAGGGAAACATCCTCCCTGCATCTACCCCGTCGAGCCCAGTAAGAATTTTGTATGTTTCAATGAGATCACCTCTCATTCTTCTAAACTCAAGAGAATACTGACCTAGTCTACTCAATCTCTCCTCATACGACAATCCCGCCATCCCAGCAATCAATCTGGTGAACCTTCATTGCACTCCCTCTATGGCAAGTATACCCTTTCTTAGGTAAGGAGACCAAAATTGTACACAATACTCCAGGTGCAGTCTCACCAAGGCCCTTTATAATTGCAGTAAGACATCTTTACTCCTGTACTCAAATCCTCTTGTAATAAAGGCCAACATACCATTTGCCTTCCTAATTGCTTGTTGTACCTGCATGTTAGCTTTCAGTGACTCATGTACAAGGACACCCAGGTCCCTTTGAACATCAACATTTCCCAATCTCTCACCATTTAAAAAATATTCTGCATTTCTGTTTTTCCTACCAAAGTGGATAACTTCACATTTTTCCACATTATATTCCATCTGCCATATTCTTGCCCACTCACTTAGCCTATCGATATCCCCTTGAAGTCTCTTTGCATCCTACTCACAACTCACATTCCCAACTAGTTTTGTGTCATCAGCAAATTTGTAAATATTACATTTGGTCCCCTCATCCAAATCATTGATATGGATTGTGAATAACTGGAGCCCAAGCACCAATCCCTGTACCTCTCTATATAATACAATCAAGGAGAGTCAACATGGTTTTAGGAAGGGGAAATAGTGTCTGACAAATTTATTAGAGTTCTTTGAGGAAGTAAAGGGCAGGGTGGATAAAGGGGAACCAATGGATGCAGTATATTTGGATTTCCAAAAGGCATTCGATAAGGTGCCACATAAAAGATTACTGCACAAGATAAGAGCTCATGGTGTTGGGGGTAATATACTGGCATGGATAGAGGATTGGCTAACTAACAGAAACCAAAGAGTCGGGATAAAAGGGTCATTTTCAAAATGGCAATCTGTAACTAGTGGGGTGCCGCAGGGCTCAGTGCTGGGGCCTCAACTATTTACAATACATATCAATGACTTGGATGAAGGAACAGAGTGTCTTGTGGCCAAAGATAGGTGGAAAAGCAAGTTGCGATGAGGACACAAAGGGCTCGATTTTCGCACCCGCGATCTGGTGCGTTCGTAGCATTCGTGCGAAAATCGGGGATTCCCGGGGCGGGTCGGGAGCACGGCTCCAACCCGCCCCATTTCCGGGTTCCCCACTGACGCGCTGACATGCGCGTGCAGCCTCCGCATGTGGGACTCCCACCGGCAATTAAAGCCGGCGGGGTGCCATTTAAGGTAATTGAACAGGTACTTCAGGTTGTTTACAGACCTGATTGACCTGTTATTTTAGCAGGGATGCGATTTTGCAACTGACTGGGACCGTTTCCCGTACTGGGGGAAACACTCCCAGTTCAAATGGACGTGTTGCAGCCATCAGCCTGTGGCAGCTGCAAAGGTCCATTTGACAGGTGGGGGAGGGAGACCCTCACGCATTGCAGGAGGCCACTCTGTCACTTTGGACAAAGTTTGGCCTCCACCAACCTCCTCCTAACAATAAAATTCACCAACTTGCACACTTACTCCGGTGTCCAGAAAACATGTACCTACCTTTCGGACCCCCTCAGATGTACATCTTCCGGATGGAGGCCGCCGTAGCTGCAGTCATGACCTCCTCGGAGGGCGAACAGCATCACCAGACTCGCCGGCCACGCCGTCCACCTCTGACACATGGAGCTCCACAACACAGTGCTGTGACACATCCACCTGCACAGCAGGAGGGAGGGCAACCGCAGAGAGGGATGCTTCGCAGAGAGCACTACCCTCGCCACAGGGTCCACAGACCGAGGCTCAGCTTCCTGGACCTCTCTGAGCAGCAGTGCACACGGAGGCTCAGAGTCACTCGACATGTAGTCGTGGACATCTGCATCATCCTTCATGCCGAGCTGCTCCCGGCTGGCCCGAGCACCATCTTCTTACCTGTTGCTGTCAAAGTCACTACTGCCCTCAACAACTTCTCCTCTGCATCCTTCCAGGGCGCCACCGGGGACATCGCTGATGTCTCTCAGTCGTCTGCACAAAAGAGCCCTGCAAATACACCTACACCCACTCTGCAGTGACACAATGGGTGGCATCAGTTGTGGGTCTTCATTGTGATCCTCAGGAAAGGGCATTATTGCACAAACCAGACAAGATTCGCAAAGACGTGGCAGTGGTGGTGACAATATAATATGTAATGTGAGTTGCTGAGAAATTAAATATAAGTAAAAACCATGACAAACCCTCAAACACCCTTGTGCATCCCCTTCATGCTCACGACACGTTTGCCTTACGCTTCCTACTGCACATATGTGATGCATGCCCTGTGGTTGCAGCACAGGTAGTGGCAGGTTGAGTGAGGCTGACTGTGAAAGAGATGCATGAGAGGGTGAGTATGAGATAGAGCCATGAGATTGTATGAAGATTGGGTTGAGTGGCAGTGGCGGGATGAGTACTGGTGAGGTGAGTAAGTGCAGGTAAGATGAGGATGAGGTTTGAGTGAGTGTGAGGAGTGATGTGACAGAGTAGTGTTGGCTGTGCAGAAGGAGATGTGGGGTGGGGGCGGTGATGTGGCAGACGGAGTGTAGGGGAATGAGTAAGTGTGCTCACTTTGGCTGACCTACTTAGGTCATTGCAGCACCTCCTGCACTGTATGCAGGTGGGCGATATGTTGGTGGTGCAGGTGACCTCCTCTGCCGCCTCGAGCCAGGCCTTCCTGGTGGCAGAGGCAGGCCGCTTCCTCCCGCCCGCCGGGGGGAAGATCTCTGTCCTCCCCCTCCTCCTCACCCCATCTAATGATACCTGGAATGAGGCATCATTAAACCTGGGAGCAGCCTTCCCCCTGGGCTGCTCCATGCTGTAATTTTTCCTATTTCTTGCAGCATCAGTCAGTGGAGGACTGCCCCTTGAAATAGAGCTCCTCCAGCTGACAGACCTTACTGCGCATGCGCAGTCCGCCCGCCGCGCAGCTTAGCAGCGGGGAACCCGGAAGCACAGGTAAGTGGATCCAATCAGCCTGTGATTGCGCGCGGAGCAGACTGATTTCACTGGGCGCGTTACCCACGCGCCCGATCGACCCCCCGCCGCGAACCCACTGCCATGGTAATATCGGGCCCATAGTATCTGCAAAGGGACATTGACAGGTTAAGTGAATGGGCAAAAATTTGGCAGATGGAATATAATGTGGGAAAATGTGAAGTCATCCACTTTGGGAGGAAAAATAAAAACGCAAAATATTATTTGAATGGAGAAATACCACAAAATGCTGCGGTACAGAGGGATCTGGGTGCCCTCGTACATGAACCACAAATACTCAATATACAGGTGCAGCAAGTAATCTGGAAGGCGAACGGAATATTGGCCTTTATTTCTAGGGGAATGGTGTATAAAAGCAGGGAAGTCATGCTACAACTGTACAGGGTGCTGGTGAGACCACACCTGGAGTACTGCGTACAGTTCTGGTGCCCTTATTTAAGGAAGGACATACTTGCATTGGAGGCAGTTCAGAGAAGGTTTACTAGGTTGATTCCGGGTATGGAAGGGTTGTCTTATGAGGAAAGATTGAACAGGTTGGGTCTATACTCATTGGAGTTTAGAAGAATGGGAGGAGATCTTATTGAAACATACAAGATTCTGAGGGGACTCGATAGGGTCGATGCTGAGAGAATGTTACCCCTCATGGGGGAATCTAAAACTAGGGGCAGAGTCTCAGAATAAGGGGTCGCCTGGTCCTAACATGGACAAAAGAGCTGAATTCCAGAGGTGAGGTGAGAGTGACTGCCCTTGACATCAAGGCAGCATTTGACCGAGTGTAGCACCAAGGAGCCCTAGTAAAATTGAAGTCAATCAGAATCAGGGGGAAAACTCTCCAGTGGCTGGAGTCATACCTAGCACAAAGGAAGATGGTGGTGGTTGTTCGAGGACAATCATCTCAGCCCCAGGACATTGCTGCAGGGGTTCCTCAGAGCAGTGTCCTTGGCCCAAACATCTTCAGCTGCTTCATCAATGACCTTCCCTCCATCATAAGGTCAGAAATGGGGATGTTCGCTGATGATTGCACAGTGTTCAGTTCGCAACTCCTCAGATAATGAAGCAGTCCGTGCCCGCATGCAGCAAGACCTGGACAACATCCAGGCTTGGGCTCATAAGTGGCTAGTAACATTCGCACCAGACAAGTGCCAGGCAATGACCATCTCCAACAAGAGAGTGTCTAATCACCTCCCCTTGACATTCAACGGCATTACCATCGCCGAATCCCCCCACCATCAACATCCTGGGGGTCATCATTGACCAGAAACTTAACTGGACCAGTCATATAAATACTGTGGCTACAAGAGCAGGTCAGAGGCTGGGTATTCTGCGGCAAGTGATCGTCTCCTGACTCCCCAAAGCCTTTCCACCATCTACAAGGCTCAAATCAGGAGTGTGATGGAATACTCTCTACTTGCTTGGATGAGTGCAGCTCCAACAACACTCAAGAAGCTCGATGCCATCCAGGACAAAGCAGCCCGCATGACTGGCACTCCATCCACCACCCTAAACATTCACTCCCTTCACCACCGGCGCACAGTGGCTGCAGCGTGTACCATCCACAGGATGCACTGCAGCAACGCGCCAAGGCTTCTTCGACAGCACCTCCCAAACCCGCGACCTCTACCACCCTAGAAGTACAAGAGCAGCAGGCACATGGGAACAACACCACCTGCACGTTCCCCTCCAAGTCACACACCATCCCGACTTAGAAATATATCGCCGTTCCTTCATCGTCGCTGGGTCAAAATCCTGGAACTCCCTTCCTAACAGCGCTGTGGGAGAACCTTTACCACACGATTCAAGGAGGCAGCTCACTACCACCTTCTCAAGGGCAATTTGGGATGGGCAATAAATGCTGGCCTCGCCAGTGACGCCCACATCCCATGAACGAATAGGAAAAAAAGATAGAAACGAGGAGGACTTTCTTCTCCCAGAGGGTCGTGAATCTTTGGAATTCTTTACCCCAAAAAGCTGTGGAGGCTGAGTCATTGAATACATTCAAGGCTTAGTTCGACAAATTTTTGATCAGCAGGGGAGTCAAAGGATATAGGGGAAAGGCGGGAAAGTGGAGTTGAGGTAAAAATCAGATCAGCCATGATCTCATTGAATGGCGGAGCAGGCTCGAGGGGCCCGAATGGCCTACTCCTGCTCCTATCTCTTATGGTCTTACCCCACTAGTCACAGTCTGCCAACCTGAAAAAGACCTGTTTATTCCTACTCTCTGTTTTCTGTCTGTTAACCAATTCTCAATCCATGCCTGTATATTACCCCCAATTCCACACGCTCTAACTTTGTTCACCAACCTGCTGTGTGGGACCTTATCGAAAGCCTTCTGAAAATCCAAATACACAACACCCACTGGTTCCCCCTTATCTGTTCTACGAGTTACATCCTCAAAGAATTCCAATAGGTTTGTCAAACATGATTTCCTTTTCATAAATCCATACTGACTCTGCCAAATCCTATTATTATTTTCTAAGTGTCCTGTTATCACATCCTTTATAATAGATTCTGGCATTTTCCCCACTACTGATGTCAGGCTAACAGATCTGTAGTTCCCTGTTTTCTCGCTCCCTCCTTTCTTAAATAGTGGGGTTACATTTGCTACCCTCCAATCTGCAGGAACCATTCCAGAATCTATAGAATTTTGGAAGATGACAACCAATGCATCCACTATCTCTATAGCCACCTCTTTCAAAACCCTGGGATGTTGATCAGGTCCTTGGGATTTATCAACTTTCAGTACCATTAATTTCTCCAGTACTATTTTTTTTTACTATTACTAATTTCTTTCAGTTTCTCATTCTCGCCAGACCCTTGGTTCTCTAGTATTTCTGGGAGGTTTTTTGTGTCTTCTTCCGTGAAGACAGACACAAAGTATTTGTTTAATTTCTCTGCTATTTCCTTATTCCCCATTAAAAATTCTCCCGTCTCTGTCTGTAAGGGACCCACTTTTGCCTTTGCCAGTCTCTTCCCTTTTACATACCTATAGAAGCTTTTGCAGTCTGTTTTTATGTTTCTCGCTAGTTTACTCTCATATTCTATTTTCCCTTTCTTTATCAATTTCTTGGTCCTCCTTTGCTGAATTCTAAAATGCTCCCAATCCTCAGGCTTACTGCTTTTTCTGGCAACTTTATATGCCTCTTCCTCTGATTTAATACTATCTTTAATTTCTCTTGTTAGCCACAGATGGACCACTTTACCTGTGGGTCTTTGTGCCTTGAAGGAATATATATTTGTTGCAAATTATGTATTAATTCTTTAAATGCTAGCCATTGCCTGTCTACCGACATACCTTTTAATGTAGTTCCCCAATCAACCACAGCCAATTTGCGCCTCATACTTTCGCAGTTTCTTTTGTTTAGATTTAGTTTCAGATTGAACTACATCACTTTCAAATTTACGAGGATGTTGGCAGTACTGGAGAATTTTAGCTATGAGGAAAAATTGGATAGGCTGGGGTTGTTTTCTTTGGAACAGAGGAGGCTGAGGGGTGATTTAACTGTGGTGTATAAAATTATGAGGGGCCTACATAGAGTGGACAGGAAGGAGAGAGGTCAATAACCAGGAGGCATAGATTTAAAGTAATTGGTTGGAGGATTAGAGGGGAGCAGAGGAGAAATTTTTTCACCCGAAGGGTGGTAGGGGTCTGGAACTCACTACCTGAAAGGGTGGTAGAGACAGAAACCTTCATCACATTTAAAAAGTACTTGGATATGCACTTGAAGTGCCATAACCTACAAGGCTAAAGCTCTTTCTCGACCGGCAAAGACACAATGGGCCTCCTTCTGTGCCGTAAATTTTCTATGTTTTTATGTTTAAGTCACTCTTTGACCAAGTTTTGGTCACCTATCCTAATATCTCTAACTGTGGCTTGGTGTCAAATCTTGTCTAATAACGCTCATGTGAAGCGCCTTGGAACATTTTTGCTACGTTAAAGACGCTATATAAATGCAAGTTGTTGTTGAATGTTTGCAATGTGGTGGGATCTCCTCTTGTTGTGTGCCAGCTTCTCCTGCAAGTAGAGTGTAAGTGGGTTATAATGTGCCCAAGGCAAAGTCTCACCATGTATGAGCCAGATTACCAGAGTGGGCATGATGACAGGAAGAAACAGCAAGTGAAGTCAAGGGAGAAGTAGTTGTGAGGGTAGTAGCAGCTTTTGAAGATGTGACTGCAAAGAGAAATGTACAGCAGTGAAGTCTTCCCTGCTGAATTATGGACAGCCATGGCAAGCAGAGAAGGGAAGAATTGATTGTACTGAGGCAAAGGTAGGGTCCTATGTTGGCACTCCTGGTGACATCATTAAATGTCTTTCTGTACCGCAGCTAGGTCCTGAAGAAAATATTGAGCACATTCCGATGTTGTGCCACCTCACCATGCCCGTGCACCAACTCGCCTTGGCACCCGCCGACCACCTGAGTACAAGAGGACCTCCCTCCTCTCATTGATTTGTACCACCACTGTTGTGTCTGAAAACCCAGGGACCCTGCTGGAACTCTTCTTGTATCCAGACATCTTCCTACAGCCCTACAGTGTTCTGGTCACCCTATTATAGAAAGGATATTATTAAACTAGAAAGAGTGCAGAAAAGATTTACTAGGATGCTACCGGGACTTGATGGTTTGACTTATAGGGAGAGGTTGGATAGACTGAGACAGTTTTCCCTGGAGAGTAGGAGGTTTAGGGGTGATCTTATAGAAGTCTATAAAATAATGAGGGGCATAGATAAGGTGGATAGTCAAAATCTTTTCCCAAAGGTAGGGGAGTCTATAACGAGGGGGCATAGTTTTAAGGTGAGAGGGGAGAGATACAAAAGGGTCCAGAGGGGCAATTTTTTCACTCAAAGGGTGGTGAGTGTCTGGAACGAGCTGCCAGAGGCAGTAGTAGAGGCGGGTACAATTTTGTCTTTTAAAAAGCATTTGGAAAGTTACATGAGTAAGATGGGTATAGAGGGATATGGGCCAAGTGCAGGCAATTGGGACTAGCTTAGTGGTATAAACTGGGCGACATGGACATGTTGGGCCGAAGGGCCTGTTTCCATGTTGTAAACTTCTATGATTCTATGATTCCCTGCTTTAGACACAAAAAAACTCCCCTTTAAGCTGCCACAGACCCTTAAGAACCTGCAGAAGTACCTGAATTCTTGCCTCCTAATTGGTGAGCTCCACAAATCCATGTCTTCCACTACCTCACCTAAATGGCCATTATTTATTGACCATTCACAGGAGTGCTGTTCACAAGCTATTTTAAAATGGGGGATGATGGTCTTTTTTATTAATTTCAAACTTGGTTCTATCCTGCACTATGGGTCTTAGCCTGATTCCTTGATTTCTCAACAAAATAAAAAGGTAAATGCAGCATCTAACTTCCCTATCTTTCGCTTTCAGACACTGATTTTCCAAAAGTTTCTGTCTTTATTACAATATAGCATATTTTTTGTATTAACGACTAATCAACTGGAATTTCCGTGGGTTCTCCCAATCCATTGCCGTAACTTTAGTGGAAGAATGGTGGAAGGCTTGGTGAAATAGTGTTAACGGCAAAAAGCAGCCATTTGCATCGTTTTTCTGGGGGTCCTGCTGATCTTCTGCCAAAGATAATGACAATTGATCGGGAGAACCCCACAGAAATTCTCCCCCAATACTGTTACAATTTATAAAAATATACCAATAATCTCTACACTTAAAGGTGTGTGTCACGCTGTAGAAGGCTTGGATATAGAACAATTTCTTGACGGGAGAATGTGCGCGCCAGGGATAACTGAATATGGCAATAAAAATGAAAAAATTGCAATTATTGGAAAACTGAAATAAAAACAGAAAATGCTGGAAAGACAAAGCATCCATAAAGGGAAAAAAAACAGGCCAACATTTTTGGGAGTCGACTCTCATAGAAACTCAGAGTTCTGGTGAAAAGTCTACCTAAAATATGAACCCATCTTTTCCCTTTACAGAAGCTGCAGGTTACCTGTGTATGGCAGGCATTTTCCAGTTTTATTATTAAGCATGGTGATGCTGCCACCTGCTGATTACTATAATACATAACACATTCAACATTTACCACCAATGTAAAAAAGATCAGGTCACAAAATTTCTTGGGTCGTGTTTGATGGTACCCTCCAGCGTTGACCCCACTGGAGTTTGCAGACTCACTGGAAGGGCACCTCATTTGAATGGGGCAGGCACAAATGCCACTTTATGCACGTGTTCAGTGACTGCCTGCCCACCCCTGCCAGAAACTCTGGAGCCCGCCTACTTGTGGGAAAGTGTTGCCCAGGCTATCCTGGGACATTATCGCTTGATCCCCTGAACCGGGGGTCGATCTCTAGAAATTTTCTAAACAGAAATATGGAGGCCTGGACTCCACCAGTGGGGCCCCACATATGCCCATGTGGGGACCAGTAGGCTCCACTCTTTCGATGTACTGGCCACCACTACAACTGTAGATTCCAGCTCAGGAGCAGGAATTTCCATCTTAGGGGGTCCCCGCCCAGCTTCGACTCTGCCCTTTATTTGACTTGTAAGAAGCAGACAGAAGTTCTGTCCATTACAAGTTATTGAAGAAACTCTTAAAAATTTATTTATTTATTCGTTCATGGGATGTGGGTGTTGCTGGCAAGGCCAGCATTTATTGCCCACCCCTAATTACCCTTGAGAAGGTGGTGGTGAGCCGCCTTCTTGAACCGCTGCAGTCCGTGTGGTGAAGGTTCTCCCACAGTGTTGTTAGGTAGGGAGTTCCAGGATTTTGACCCAGCGACGATGAAGGAACGGCGATATATTTCCAAGTCGGGATGGTGTATGACTTGGGGGGGAATGTGCAGGTGGTGTTGTTCCCATGTCGCGGGTTTGGGAGGTGCTGTCGAAGAAGCCTTGGCGAGTTGCTGCAGTGCATCCTGTAGATGGAATACACTGCAGCCACAGTGCGCCGGTGGTGAAGGGAGTGAATGTTTAGGGTGCCAATCAAGCGGGCTGCTTTGTCCTGGATGGTGTCGAGCTTCTTGAGTGTTGTTGGAGCTGCACTCATCCAGGCAAGTGGAGAGTATTCCATCACACTCCTGACTTGTGCCTTGTAGACGGTGGAAAAGCTTTGGGGAGTCAGGAGGTGAGTCACTCGCCACAGAATACCCAGCCTCTGACCTGCTCTTGTAGCCACAGTATTTATATGACTGGTCCAGTTAAGTTTCTGGTCAATGGTGACCCTCAGGATGTTGATGGTGGGGGATTCGGCAATGGTAATGCCGTTGAATGTCAAGGGGAGGTGGTTAGACTCTCTCTTCTTGGAGATGGTCATTGCCTGGCACTTGTCTGGCGCGAATGTTACTTGCTACTTATCAGCCCAAGCCTGGATGTTGTCCAGGTCTTGCTGCATGCGGGCACGGACTGCTTCATTATCTGAGGGGTTACGAATGGAACTGAATATTGTGTAATCATCAGCGAACATCCCCATTTCTGACCTTATGACGGAGGGAAGGTCATTGATGAAGCAGCTAAAGGTGGTTGGGCCTAGGACACTGCCCTGAGGAACTCCTGCAGCAATGTCCTGGGGCTGAGATGATTGGCCTCCAACAACCACTACCATCTTTCTTTGTGCCAGGTATGACTCCAGCCACTGGAGAGTTTTCCCCGATTCCCATTGACTTCAATTTTACTAGGGCTCCTAGCGGCATCCATGCCATTTTCCTGGGGATTCATCAGTCTCTTGTCGGAATTACAGCAGGAGATCAGTGGAACCCCTGTGGGATTTTAGGTCTCAACTATTTAAGGGTCTGTGGTGCAGAATTCCAGAATAAAACAGTCCATTTCATTTCACCAATTCCCCTCCTCCCCCCCCCCCCCCCCCCCCACCCACCACCACTGTCCTCAAAGCATTGCCTCCTTGCTGTATGTGATTCTTGAGCTTCTGGTCCTGTACTCGGGGGGCCAGTATTCAAGACAATTACAGATTTACAGTAAATGGCAAAAGAACCAGAGGTAAGATGAGAAGAATTTATTTTATGCAGTGAGTTGATCTGATCTGGAATGCATTACCTGAAAGAGTGATAGAAACAGATTCAATAATAACTTTCAAAGGGAATTGGATAAATACTTTAAGGGGAAAAATGTGCAGGCCAATGGAAAGGGCAGGGGAGTGGGACTAATTGGGTAGCTCTTTCAAAGATCATGCACAGGCACTGTGGGCTGAATAGTTTCCTTCTGTATAATTCTATGATTCTACATGGGGTCAGCTTCCACATGTACACTGATGACACCCAGCTCTATCTCTCCACCACCTCTTTCCACCCCTCCATTGCCTCTGTGTTGTCAGATGTCCAACATCCAGTCCTAGATAAGCCACAATTTCCTCCAGATAAAGATTGGGAAGACCAAAGCCATCATCTTCATCCCTGACTACAAACGCCATACACTTGCCAACAATTCCATTCCCCTCCCCAGCCACTGTCTCTCAGATTGAACCACACTATTCCTAACCTCGGTATCCTATTTGACTACGAACTGAGCTTCTGACCTCATAATCCTCTCCATCACAAAGATCGCCTACTTCCATCTCCATAACATCACCACCTCCACTTCTGCCTCAGCCCATCTGTCACTCAAACCCTCATCCATGCCTCTGTTTCCTCCAGACTCAACTACTCCAATGCTCCCATCCTCCATGCTGTATAAAGTTCAGCTCATCTAAAACTCTAACAAGTCCCACTCTCCCATCACTCCTGTTCTCGCTGACCTATTTTGTCTCCTGTTCCGACAATGTGTCCAATTTAAAATTGTCATCCTTGACTGAGCTCCTTCATGGTCTTGCCCCTCCATACCTCTGTAATCTCCCACAGCCCTGCAACCACCCCGAAACTCTCCGTTCCTCTCAATAGTGTCTTGTACATTCCCCCCTCCATTGATGGCCATATCTATATTTGTCTAGGTCCCTTGCTCTGGAATTCCCTCCCTAAACTCTTCTGCCTCTCCACCTCCCTCAACCTCCTTAAAAACTCACCTCTTTGACCAAGCTTATGGTTGTCCTCCTATATCTCCTTTAGCTCGGTGTCCATTTTTATCTGATTACACCTCGGTGAAGTGTCTTGGAATGATTTTCTATGTTAAAGGTACTATATACTGTTGTTGTTATTGATAGAAACCTAATGCATGATGTTCAATTAAAATACAATTCTTCCTGGATTATGTTAAAGGCAATAAAACAACAGAAAGTTGGTAGTGGTTGTTGGAGGCCAATCATCTCAGCCCCAGGACATTGCTGCAGGAGTTCCTCAGGGCAGTGTCCTAGGCCCAACCATCTTCAGCTGCTTCATCAATGACCTTCCCTCCATCATAAGGTCAGAAATGGGGATGTTCGCTGATGATTGCACAGTGTTCAGTTCCATTCACAACCCCTCAGATAATGAAGCAGTCCGTGCCCGCATGCAGCAAGACCTGGACAACATTCAGGCTTGGGCTGATAACTGGCATGTAACATCCGTGCCAGACAAGTGCCACGCAATGGCCATCTCCAACAAGAGAGAGTCTAACCACCTCCCCTTGACATTCAACGGCATTACCATTGCCAAATCCCCCCACCATCAACATCCTGGGGGTCACCATTGACTAGAAACTTAAATGGACCAGCCACATAAATACTATGGCTACAAGAGCAGGTCAGAGGCTGGGTATTCTGCAGCGAGTGACTCACCTCCTGACTCCCCAAAGCCTTTCCACCATCTACAAAGCACAAGTCAGGAGTGTGATGGAATACTCTCCACTTGCCTGGATGAGTGCAGCTCCAACAACGCTCAAGAAGCTCGACACCATCCAGGACAAAGCAGCCCGCTTGATTGGCACCCCGTCCGCCACCATAAACATTCACTCCCTTCACCACCGGCGCACCGTGGCTGCAGTGTGTACCATCCAAAGGATGCAATGCAGCAACTCGCCAAGGCTTCTTCGACAGCACCTAGAAGGATAAGAGCAGCGGGCACATGGGAACAACACCACCTGCACGTTCCCCTCCAAGTCATACACCATTCTGACTTGGTAATATATCGCCGTTCCTTCAACGTCACTGGGTCAAAATCCTGGAACTCCCTACCTAACTGTGAGAGAACCTTCACCACATGGACTGCAGCGGTTCAAGAAGGTGGCTCACCACCACCTTCTCAAGGGCAATTATTGATGGGGAATAAATGCTGGCCTTGCCAGCGACGCCCACATCCCATGAACGAATAAAAAAAAGAAACTGAGTTGATTGTGTTTTTTTTTCCTGCTGTGCAGTCCTCAGCAACTTCAGTACAAATGTTTTAACAGAGTAGCCCAGATATCTGCACCATTCAGAATTAAGTCAAGGCACTGGACTGAATTGAAGTTTTTTCTTTTGAACTTTGCACTTTTTTCCCCCTCATGGATATGGCTCATGCGGGGTTGAAATCATTAAAATTGTGCTCTCTCACCCTTTCAGAGCATTCGTCAATGTCACCGAACTATTGTAAATGTTGATTTTGTGTCTCCTAAGGGAGACTGCTCCCTCTTACAGTATACTGCAAATGATAGCAGTAATGGTTGAAAAACAGGGGAGGAACAAGGAAAACCAACTCAGTCCTCTCCCGCACCTCATACATCTCACTACAAGAATTGACACAAACAGCACTGTGTACATACCAGTAAAGCAGTATTTTTTGATGTAGGTATGTATTTTCATTGGGTAAACTGTAAATATTCAATTACTCACCTGTTAAATATAGCATTTGAAAAGGCTGCCGTAATATCCATGAGAACATGTGTTGGTGCCTTACATCAAAACAAGTGGATAGGTAAATTGACAACACACTTTTCATTCAGGACTGAATAAATTTGTTATAACCCTATTACAAAAAAGGAAACCTCTTTATAACTATTGAGACACTGAGGTGAAGAGCTAAGGCCATTGTGAAGGACACTGCCAAGATTGAAAAGCGAAATAAATTGTGAAAAAGTAGCCAAGCTTGGGATTTAAAAGCTTATTTCTTGTAGGAAGAAAGAAAGACTGAAGGAGATAAAAAGTTTGATAGTTTTGAAGGAAGGATTAAGCTAAAGTAAGAGACAATGAGGGGTTTCTCCTCCACAATCCCCCCCAAAGTTGAGAGGTATCATGGCCAAGAATGTCGGAAAATGCGAGAAGTAAGGCATATCCCTGCCTCACTGCCTTGACAGGGATTACCGCCCCCCCGGCCCCACCAAGACCACTGCTGGCCACATGAAAATGGTGGTGAGGGAAATGAAGCTCGGGTCCTTGGCAGATTTTCCTTCTATCTGCCCCACTTACCACTGTTTTCTGTGGCTACCATGTGGAGAAAGAGGGCCTTGTAGCAGCCTCCTCTCCTTCGTCAGCCCTAACAACTTTCCTGCTGAAGGCCTTGGTCTCCGCCAAGGCCTTCAGTGAGTCTTCATTTCAGATCTTCAAGTGCTTCTGCCCCTTTAAGTGGTGTCCCCACTGTAGCGCCGCCAGGATTCTCTGCCTTTACACTGGTGGGCTCCCTTTTGACAGCAGCAATCCTACCAGGAGTCCACAGTGTATCTTTAATGAGCCCCGACCCAGGATAATAGGTTGGGGCTCAGTTGGCTACAGAAGTAAGGGCAGAAGTCCCACCCTACCAAAATTCTGCCCCAAAGAGGAGAAACTCCTTCAATGTGATGTCTTGACTTCAGCACAGTAGAGAGGAGGAAGAACATGAGGGATGGTGCAACTGAAGCTTAGGAGGGACAAAAGAGGAAAATTCAGAACAGCAACAACCATAATAACACTGATAAAATAGCAAGGGACAAGTTGCAATGGAAAGAAAGGTTACATTGAGTCTACAGCACAAAAACAGGCCATCCAGCCCAACTGGTCAATGCCGGCATTTACACTCCACATGAGCCTCCTCCCTCCCTACTTCATCTACCCATCAGCATACCTTGATATTCCTTTCTCCCTCATGTGCTTATCTAGCTCCACCTTAAATGCATCTATGTTATTTGCCTCAACTACTCCTTGTGATAGCGCATTCTACATTCTTACCTCTCTTTGGGTGAAGAAGTTTCTCCTGAATTCTCTACTGGATTTATTAGTAACTATCTTACATTGATGACCTCTAGTTTTGGACTTCCCAACAAGTGGAAACATTTTCTCCATGTCTACCCCTTTCATAATCTTAAAGACCTTTATCAGATCACCCCTCAGCCTTCTCTTTTCTAGGGAAAAGAGCCCCAGCCTGTTTAGTCTTTCTTGATAAGTATATCCTCTCAGTTCTGGTATCATCACTGTGAATCTTTTTTGCACCTTCTCCAATGCCTCTATATACTTTTTATAATATGGAGACCAGAACTGTGCACAGTACTTCAAGTGCAATTTAACCAAGGTTCTATACAAGTTTAACATAACTTCTCTGCATTTCAATTCTATCCCTCTGGAAATGAACCCCAGTGCCTGGTTTGCCTCTTATGGCCTTATTAACCTGTGTCGTGATTTTGAGTGATTTGTGTATCTGTACCCCAAGATCTCTTTGCTCCTCTACCCCATTTAGAATCTTATTACCCAAGCAGTATGCGGCCTCCTTATTCTTCCTACCAAAAAGCACCACGTCACACATATCTATATTGAAATTCATTTGTCAATTACACAAGTTTATTAATGTCTTCTTGCATTTTAACACATTCTTCTTTTGTATTAACTACACCACCTCCCTCACCTTAATTTCATGTCGTCTGCAAATTTTGAAATCGTACTTCCGATTCCAAGTCCAAATCGTTAATATAAATTGTGAACAACAGTGGTCCTAGCACCGATCCTTGTGGAACACCACTTCACACCAATCTGAGTAGCTACCCTTAACCCCTACTCTATGTTTTCTGTTTGGTAGCCAGCTTGCTACCCATTCTGCTACCTGTCCCGTGACATCACATGCTATGACCTTAGTCATGAGTCTACAATGCGGTACCTTATCGAAGGTTCCAGGTTGGAGTCCATTAGAGAGATTCAGCATTTACCAATGTCTTTAAATGCTCACATGTGTTGGTGTCCTTTTTTTATCCATTTTGCTCAGCTAGGAATTCCTCAGTACTATGAGGAAAAACAACGTGAAATATTTCCTTTTCTACATTGCCGACCGCTCATTTCTTCATACATATCAACCTAAGGGGAATTGTCATCAGTGAAAACTGCTTGCAAGGCATTTTATCAATTTTGTAAACAAAAGTGCATCATGGAAAATCATGCAGATGAATAGATTTACACTTTAATTCTTATCAGCTTACAAATTGATGTAGTTACACCAAATATTTTTCAGTTCTTTGTAATAAAAGGTTTCTAGAAGGACAAGGGCAGCAGGTACATGGGAACGCCATCACCTCCAAGTTCCCTTCTAAGTCACACATCATCCTGACTTGGGCATATACCACTTTTCCTTCTCGGTCAAAATCCTGGAACTCCCTAACTAACAGCATTGTGGGAGTACCTTCACCACATGGACTGCAGCGGTTCAAGAAGAAAGCCCACCACCACCTTCTCAAGGGTAACTCGGGATGGGCAATAAATGTCAGTCTTGCCAGCGAAGCCCATATCCTGCGAATGAATTTTTAAAAGATGTGCTGGTAGGTGTCAGCCGTGGCTCAGTGGTAAAACTCTCGCCTCTGAGTCAGATGGTTGTGGGTTCAAGTCCCACTCCAAAGACTTGAGCTGACACCTGAGTGCAGTAGTGTGAGTGTGCTGCACTGTCAGAGGTGCCTTCTTTCAGATGAGATCTTAAACCAAGGCCCCATATGCCCTCTCAGATGAATGCAAAAGATTCCGTGACACTATTCGAAGAAGTGCAGAAGAGTGCTCTCCGGTGTCCTGGCCAATATTTGTCCCTCAACCAACATCACTAAAAGACAGATTATCTGGTCATTATCTCATTGCTGTTTGTGGGACCTTGCTGTGCGCAAATTGGCTGCTGCGTTTCCTACATTATAACAGTGACTACACTTTAAAAGTACTTCATTGGCTGAGAAGGGCCTTAGGATGTCCCACGGTCGTGAAAGGTGTTATGTAAATTATTTTCTGTGTCTGCTATGGCCACAATGTGTCTCATTCACATTTCGAACAAAGTTGGACCTGCCCACCAATGCAATCTAACTTGTGTTTTTTGAATAGTTTCTACTGTTATCAGTCACATGACCCTCTTTTACACAATGTGAAGCAATTTCAGATGGACATTCATACAAAACCAGTTATAGAAGTACAGTCAGGTTTCATGATTTCATTATCAAATGCACTGAGGCCAAGAGGTATGAGACCATCTCCAGTAGGTAGCTTCACACTGCTTCATTTGCATAATGGGTGCAATATAACTACAGCTTGATCCATACCCAAGTTCATAAAGTTCCACTGGACTACCAGAAAACTTGGTAATCTTTCTGTTAAATGAAAAGCACAGTAACACAATCTCTTTCCACTTAACTCACACCTCCATCTATTTGCTCTCCCTCCAGCTGCAGCTCTATTTGCTCCTTCCTCCTGCTTCTCCCTGACTGGGAGTCCTAGAAGGATCCCCATCAAAAAGCAACTGCAATACCTGAAGCCCCATAACAGTTCAGAACCTACAATAGCAACAACAAGCACTTTCAAATCCTTCTGGTCAAAAAACACACAACTACTGCAAAAAAATGCCTCAAAAGTTCTATACAGATTTACAGGTTGGTGGGCAGAAGTAGGAAGTAGTGTTAGGAAGGCGTTAAGGTTGGAAATGGCAGTGGCATTGCAATAAGATCACTTGACCCCAATTTGAATCTATTCAAGAGACTCCCACCTGGTGCAGATGGGAGCTCTGGCTGCCAGGATTAATGCCCCCTGAAAAATCAGGCCAATTGTAAAAGCAGCAGTAATGGATTGGAGGAAGAGACATTTTATTTTCCGCTCACTATCAGTCTTTTTTGAGTGCAAACAGGGCAGTAAGGAGAGAAAAATCATCACCTCTAAATCAGAAAGCCGCCTCCCATTTACTAACCAGTGATTGTGAAAGTTGACCCATTTGAGTTGAAAGTCAAGGATGAGGAAAACGCAATCCAGCCACCAGAGTTTATCTTTCTAGTAGCCCAACTCCTTCAGCCTAGCAAGCATTTTGAGGAAGGTGATATTGTGCCTCATATCAGCATGTTTATGTTCTTGGCCTTTAATTACCTGTTCTAGTTTGTTAGTTAAATGATACATCAATGGATTATCGTATGGCCCTGAAATTCTAGGGGGGTTCTCCTGGTTTACACTTACGCCATTTCTCTGGGCGAGATTGGCAGAACGCTTGTGGAATTTCAGGCCAATTTATTTATTCACCAATAAAAGTTTTTAAACAGCAGCTGAAACAATGTCATTTGCAGACATATCCACATGGTGGTGCTGTAAATGTAATTAAATACTGACATGCTCTCAGGGTGCTTTTAATGCACACAATTTTATTTATTCTTCTGTTCATTATTTTGAGTACACAATAAGTATTGCACACAGTATTTTATTACACAAAATTCCACCCAAATAAAATAGCATCTCCTTTGACCCCAACCTTCTTCTCATTCCCCATCCCATTCACTTCAGCATTGGCGGCCATTCCTTCAGCCACTATGACCCCATCCTCTCGAACTCCCTCTTTCAGCATTTTCGTCCTGTCACTATTCCCCCTGCTTCAAAAGTCTCCTACTCACATTTCTTTTCAATTGTGTTTTCACATCCTCAACCACTCTTTTCCCTTTCTTCCTCCTGATTCATACTCATTTGTTGCACAACCTTGTAAAGTGGTCTGACTTATCTCTCTGTAAGTGAGTGGTGCAATAGAAGTGTCGGTTATTATTGTTCTTTAGGCGTTAAAGAGTCATTCTACGACAACATGCAGGGCACAGATTCACTGGGATAGTCATTTCGATCACAGAATTACCGTCATTAAGGTTACTATTCATGCACACAGTGATGCACTGGATTGTATGATGTTCTTTTGCCATTTGATACTAGATTTAAATCTAGCATAGACCAATGGGAATAAAGGCCGAGAAACTGGCACAAAGTGAGCAGCAAGCCTGGAACATGCACCCGAAGGCATCAGCCCGAGGCTCACTCCAAATTGGACTTGGGCTTCATTTCGGCTTCATTTTCGTAAAACTAGCATGCCACCAATCAGGTGCTCTGATGCAGCTTGCCGATTGGAGCCATCTCTAAATCAGCCAGCTCGGCAGGAACGGGGGTGGTGGCAGAATCTGGGCTGGCGGCAGTCTGCAGCACTTCTGCTTCTCCTGGATTCACATTAAGGAAAGGTTTACTTACCTTTGCATTGGCAGCCTCCATTAGGCCCCAGTAGACCGGGCAAAACTGAGCGGAGTATGCATGGTGCATGCTCTGTCCATTTTCTGCCGAATTTGGGAGCAGTGTCCTGAAACAGGCATCAGGCCATTGATTAGGATAGTCAAGAGGCCAAATGCCTGTTACAGGAGGGCGCCCAGGGATCGATCGTGGGATACTGTCACCCAAAATTAACCCCCGAACACTCATTCAGTGCCCAGAAATCACGTACGATGCAAGCCAATTTCTTCGGTATAGTCTTCACTCCATTGTCAACAACAGACATGAGTGAAGAAAAGAAGGAAAACTCAAATGGACCAGGTGTTTGCACAACACCATAACGTTTCTTTTAAATTCCTCTCTCCATTAGCGATAAAGCTTGGGCGACTTCAGCCCAGCTCCTGATAGGTGCAGGTCCACAGCATAAAATTACCCAAAATTTGGCAAATGTTTACAGTAAATGGGCAGTCTCAGTCAGAGAGTCAATAAGGACTGCTAGGGATAGATTTCTATCTACTATCCCTACCAAAATCGGGTGGTATAGTAGCAAAAAAGGTGGCAAAATTGGACAGAGAGCTGCTGCCATCTTGCCACCCTGACCTGAATTTCCCACCTCCCTCGCTTGATCGCTACTTGTCACTAATTCCCTGCCAGCCATAAACAAATACTGGTGGGGGAAGTAGTGCCCAGGTTCCTGGCCATTTCCTCCCTTCTGTGCCTGTTCCTGCCACTGACTCAGCCTCCATTTTGTAATCAGGCAAAGGTCAGCCAGGCCCCATATACCATGTTGCTTTAGCTGTTTTACCATTTTCCTTCCTGTATCAAATTCTGTCATATTTTGCTTATAAGTGCAGAAATCCCAGTAGATGTTGGAGTGTTGATGCAACAATGCTTTGCATTTGTCTGTGCCAACACATCATTTGTCTCACCGTAAATAGCATTCCACCAAATTGGATTTATGCCATTTTGAATATTGAAGTGTTTATTAATTTTTAGATACTATAATAAAAAGATGCGTGGATGAAAGAAACTATTTAAACATTAAACCTCATTTTAAAAATTGTATAAATTGGATTCAAATAGAGGCTACCAACAAAAGAATGAATGTACCAAATATTAAAACGCTTCATTAAATCTCTGGTGTTGAGTAGAAAGTGCAATTTATTTTTACTCAAAGTTGTTTTTTTCTGCCCCAAAGGTATTATTATAAGCATTCTGGTTTAGAATGTGCAAGCTTGTCAGAACTAAATAAACACTAGTTTGCTTTTTCTAGAGAATTGCTGATGTGCATGATGTTCAAACTGATTATTCTGCCTTTGATTGTTTCAAGTGTCATTACAGGTAATTGCTGAGTACAGAGGTTCAATCAGTGTTTTTTTTTTGAGTACACCAGAAGAGATGAGAATTTGCTGGATTTTTTTGGTAGAGTGGAGGGGGAGGTTAGTAACCCATAAAATTCTGGCATTTATAAAGTTCTGATTTAGCTGCTTATCAGACAGCCTCTCCAGATTGACATGGAACTGGAATGCATTTCTACCTCCAGTACTGCCACTATATCTACACACACACACACATATCCCTGCATCAATAAGCATTAATGCAAAAATTGATAGGGAAAACAGTCAGATACTCCATTACTAGACCACCAGGGATCAGATACTGCTCATTAGTCTAACTAGAGAAAATGCACATATTCTTATGGCAGATTCCCTGGGGTAGGGTGTCCAAAATGCATCTATGGACCACATTGGCCCCTGAGCCTTGGCATTCAGGCCTCAAAGCCCATGCAACATGATCCTATTTCCATTTTTACCTCTTACTGGTTTGTTTTATTTGAATTTTATGGGTTTTGGAAAGAACTACTCTTAGTGCTGTTGCTTCATTGGTTGATAAATCAGAAAACCAACATCTGTGAGAATCAGCAAAATATATGCAAAGTAACAGGAAAATTGCTTTAAACTCAGTATGTGGCCCCTAATGCTCCATGGCACGCACATACTGCAGCCCACAAAGCAGCCCTGGGGAAAAAAATGAGTTTTTCGAGTGCTGTCCCAGACTTCCACAAACACTGTGTTTTCTTTCAACAGTAACCTCCATGTTATGGTTTCTTATGCATAGTTCTAGCAGTAGTTTTATTAGGTCATATAATCTTACCCACTGAGTATGAGGGAGTTCTTCATAGCCAGGAGGTAGGGTTTAATTTCCTGTGGATTATTTCAGTTACATGCCTTTGAAAGATACAAAGCAAACTAGCCGAAACATTCTAAGAGACATGAGGAAAGATATGGTTTGCAGGAAGGACTTCTCAATTACACTGCTTGGAATTTTTTTTTTATTCTGAAAGATTTTCCTTTTATTCTGAAAATGAGTTTCCTACTTAGATTGCTAAACCTTTTTCAGAAGTTGCCAATGTGTATAACCTATTTTCACCAAGTTTATTGATGACAATTATAAAACCTAGATTTTGATAACTATAACTGCCCAAACAGAAGGGACCTGTTGGTACAATTAATAGATATTATTATTGGACAAGAACAAGCCATTAAAAATGAGTATCAGCCTCCCACTTTCAGTACCCATGAGGTTCAATGGAGTTGGTGTGCTGTGAATCCCTATCAATTTCTCATCTTCAACTCCCCTCAACACCAAACATCCCACCACAAAGCAAGCTCATCCCAAATCGGGAAAGGATCTACAACAATACTTTAAAAGTGACTGGCTTGTTGAACATAATTGGGGACAGTTTTCAATTGCTGGCCATCCGTTTCCCATCAGGGACGGGCACCTCGGCCACTCAGCCTATAAATGGACGAACAGCTGCCCACCTGAAACAGGCAGGACACTGCTTAAATATGCAAACAAGAGTCTTACGCTGGTTGTAGGATCCTGATTGCAATTTTCAAGCATGAAAGGGACCACTGCAGGCTGTTCACAAAACAGCCCAGAAAACTTTACATTTTTTTTGATGGGTGCAGGAGGAGCAGGAAGGTCGAGATCCTCACAGGATCACCTCCTCATCCCAGACCAGGCGGCAGGCCGGCTCAGCAAGGCAGCAGGCCGATTTCCCGCCCTCCCACAAACGGTGAGCTGCAGTGAGACGCCCGCTTGGCACTCACAGCTCGCCGCAACATTTAAATGAGGTCTTGACCTCAAAATGGCTAAGCAATAACAGGCAAGTGGCACGGCCATTTCAGGCGGAAGTAGAAGATTATCCCAATTATATTTTCTAGTTCCTAAAATTCTTGTTACTATGGGCCAGAAATTGCTCCCGAAATAGCAGGGCAGGTCAAAAGCGCTCTCTGTTTTTAATGGCGAATTGAAGGAGCAAATTCCCGCATTTGCACATGCACACTAAATCGAGGAAATCGTGAACTTGCTCCTATTGGTTCGCCGGCGATTTGACAGCTTCGAATTAAAGGGCCATCGCACGCTGCAATCAGAGAAATCATTGAAAAAAAATCGCAAACTTGCTCCTCTGCCCAGTTGGAAAGTAACTAATAATGCCACCAAACAGGTACGCTTAAAAGTACCAGTTCTATTTTAATAGTTTTTGGTCATTAAAAAAAATTTAAATAAATTAAAATTTTAAAAAATGTTTCCCTTCTGTCTCTTTAATTTGATTCAATTATTTCTTTGGCTTTTTATAAAAATACATTTTTTTTTCTTACAATGACATCCAGAATACCAAGTTTAAATGTATGAAGTCTGCTTGCCTGCTTAAGCAATGCAGCCTGAATCTGTGAACTTGACTTCACTTCCTGACAGATTTTGTGGGCGTGTCTTCTATTCTCACAGACTGTTCTATGCGCATCAACTCACACTGCTCAGAGACTGGGTTGATAGCGCACTATTTTTTTAAGTTCGAAATCAAGCAATTCGACGCCACAGAGCCCACAGTAAGTATTTTCAATAATTTAATTCGCAGGATCTGCGGTGAGGGTTGTCATGCCGCTCTGCACAATTTCTGGCCCTATGATTTTCTTATGTCACTATATGGTAAAGTTCCGATAGTTATGGCTCTCCAGCAGTGGTTATCATTATAAGGGAAAAAACCACAACAATTGAAAGACTTTCTTAGATTAGAAATGTGCAAGTATTCGTCTCTGTAGAAAAGGACAATGTGCCAGAGATGTGGGAGGCAATCTTCGACATGACTCAATACAAGTTGAGTCAATCTCCTCTCGCTCATTCTTTGATTGAATTCTTTTTTCCTCTTAGAATCATAAAATCATAGAAAGGTTACAGCACGGAGGAGGCCATTCGGCATATCGAGTCCGCGCCGGTTCTATGCAAGAGCAATCCAGCTAGTCCCACTCCCCCGCCCTACCCCGTAGCCCTGCAATTTTTTTCCTTTCAAGTACTTACCCAGTTCCCTTTTGAAGGCCACGATTGAATCTGCCTCCACCACCCCCTCGGGCAGTGCATTCCAGATCCTAACCACTCGCTGTGTAAAAAAGTTTTTCCTTATGTCACCTTTGGTTCTTTTTGCCAATCACCTTAAATCTACGTCCTCTGGTTCTTGACCCTTCCGCCAACGGGAACAGTTTCTCTCAATATACTCTGTCCAGACCTTTCATGATTTTGAATGCCTCTATCAAATCTCCTCACAACCGTCTCTGTTCCAAGGAGAACAACCCCAGCTTCTCCAGTCTATCCATGTAAGTAAAGTCCCTCGTCCCTGGAATCATTCTAGTAAATCTTTTCTGCACCCTAAGGCCTTCACATCTTTCCTAAAGTGCGGAGTCCAGAACTGGACACAATATTCCAGTTGTGGCCAAACCAGTGTTTTATAAAGGTTCATCATGACTTCCATACTTTTGTACTCTGTGCCTCTATTTATAAAGCCCAGGATCCCGTATGCTTTTTTAACCACTTTCTCAACCTGCCCTGCCACCTTCAACTATTTGTGCACATATACCCCCAGATCTCTCTGTTCCTGTATCCCTTTTGGAATTGTGCCCTCTAGTTTATATTGCCTCTCCTCGTTCTTCCTACTAAAATGTATCACTTCGCATTTTTCTGCCATGTGTCCGCCCATGCCACCAGCCAGTCCAAGTCATTAATATATATCAAGAAAAGCAGTGGTCCCAGCACCGACCCTGGGGAACACCACTGTACACCTTCCTCCAGTCCGAGAAACAACTGTTCACCACCACTCTATGTTTCCTGTCCCTTAGCCAATTCTGTATCCATGTTGCTACTGCCCCCTTTATTCCATGGGCCGCAATCTTGATGATAAGCCTACCATGCGGCACTTTATCAAATGCCTTTTGCTTTGTGCGAGGCCTGAAGCTTTGATCTTAGATCTTGATTGAGAATATGTATGGGTATCCAATTATAGATATCCAATTAGGCTATGTGCAGCTTGATATGACATAGGTATCATTTGCATAGTAACATATAATATATTCTGGGAAAAGATTTCTTGCCTGGCATTCTTATATTTAAATAATTTGTTTGTGTTCCTACTACAAATGGGTCCTGCACTCCGTTTAAACCTGAGAGAATGTTCTATGTCAAGCTCAAAAGCTAAGTGTATAACACATGCCCATACAAAACTATTCCCTTATCCCCTTCTCCAGTTGCATAAGTGCCAGCAGTATCAGGAGTGTTCCAGAATATATAAAGGTCATCAAGTTATACCAAATGCCATAGATCCATAGAACAAAACTCATCAGTGTGAGTGAATTCCAGCTGTTAACTTAATGCAAAAGAGCTTCATAACTTGTTCACACCTGCAGTGCTGGTGAATTATGGGTCTTTCACTCTCATGAATAACAGTAGTTACTCAGCATACCTGGGGTGATAATTAATAATGACCTTCACCATCTGTTCTGCTTTGCTGGTATCTTGTTGACATCTTGAGCAAAATCATATAGGATAGTGGCTTGGGGTAGTTTGGAAGGCTTGATTTGTTCCTGGATGTACCTGGAAATCTGTACTGCCAAAACAAAAAATAGACACGGTCAATACTAAATTAATTACATATCAGGAGAGTATTACTCATGTCTAGTTTGACCTGTATTTTAAAAAATATAACTTTTTTAAAAGGAAAATATGATCAAAGCATTGAAAATACTATATTTTTATCTGAAAAAAATGTATATAATCTTTTTCAGGTAATACCAAGGGAAGAAATTCCACTGCAAAGTACATACATGGCTTAGCCAATACTGTTGCTATGGCAACAGTTTCTCCACTCAGTCCAGGTATGTATTAAATGTGTCAATCCATTTCTGCAGAAAAAAACATTCAATTGTCTTATGAGTTATCTTAGGATGGGTAAATGAAACAAAAATTCTTCTTTTCAAATGTAATTTCCATGGTTTCATTTCATAGCTTTAGCTTTTTAAACGTGTTGCTGTATTAGGGAATCTTTATTTTTGTTATTTCTTTTAATTTGGTATGCGGTATTTCAAAACTATTGCCACTCAGGTTTTCTTAGGGTATCCATTATTGTATGCAAATTTTGTTGATGGGACGGATAGGTGAACATTTTGGATGTGACCTTTCATCAGACCTGAAGGGTCACACCTGAAATGTTAACCTCTCCCAGATGCTGATCTAGATATTGTGCATTTTCTGTGTCAATTTGAGATTACAAGCATTCGCATTTTTCTTTTTCTTATCAAATGGTTCCATTAGTGAGGCCTGTAATGATTCACCACTCCAATGCCCTGTTCACATGAATTCTGTAGGTAAACCCATACGAATATCTGTGTTAATGCATTCAGATCCTCAGTGAACCTATTTCTCTTGAAAGAGGAGTGAAGCAAGGTTGTCTACTATCTCCCATCATATTCCATGTCGCCATCAATGATATGCCGGATGGCTTTGTAAGGCACAATCGTGAACTGTCTGTTCTGTGCATTTCTCAAAGAATTGTTCCACTTCTTTTCACAGACGATTGTGTTTTGACAAACTTACCTGGGAATCTAGTGTGCTCAATTTGTCATTTTAAATAATGGGTCAGCCAGTGGAATATGGTCATGGGTCTACCAAGTGCAATATTACTTGGCCTTGCACAGCTCAAGAATCTTGAAGGTATTGTTTGAAAAATACAAGGTTATCTGTCCAACTGTCAGATCAGTCCGACAGATACTTCAGCACGAAGACTGTTTTTCAGGACTATGCTGAGAAAGGATGCTTTCTACAATTACAGCAAAGCAGATGCTTTGGCATATGAGGTATGCATCCAAATGGTTCACTTTAATGGTTGAAAGGTAGCAGGCATGCACCACAGTGGCTTCCTTTAGCCCATGTGTGAAGATTCAGGACTAAGCTGTGAGTTTGATTGTGGCAGAAACAGGAAAGGATCCAGCTCTGTAAGGGAGAGAGGGGGGAAGAGAGGTGATCAGCCTCATAGCAAGTAAGTCTTTTTACCAAAGCCTCTCACAACAAGGCTACATTAAGTAGTTGATGATAAGTAAATCTGGTATACAAAAATGGACTTGTTTGTCCTGAACATCAAGGTGTCTAGCATATCGTAAGCTATGCTGCACAGGTCCCTACATCATGCTGAAAGCAAAGCCCCAACTTCAACCTAATCCACCCAGTGGGAATGGGTCAAACGCCCATTTTACACCCCATCCGATTTTACTCTTCATTGACTTTAATGGAGAGTAAAATTGGCCGTGGTGTAAAATAGGCGCCTGGCCCGTATCCGCCCTGTAACCACCGATCGGGTTAGGTTAAAATGAAGGCTCAAATGTGTGTCGTATAGATGATAAGAAAAAATTGAGTCTTTGAATGGCAGCTGCTGAAAGGCATTAAATGGAGGCCAGGTATGAAAACATGTGCTCACCATGATTGGGTTGCAAAGAGGCAAGGTCTTCACTTCCAACTGGTGGAAACATGATATGTACAGTCAGAAGAATGGTTGAAATTCACTCATATATTTTGGTGAATTCCTGGTATCTGTTGTCCACTTATTGAGGGCTCAACTCACAGTTCTCAGTTATCTAGTGACTAATTAGTGATTATGTTTCTTGTGGGAAGCTAAGAAGGGATTTTTGACTGCCTCTAAGACGACACACCAGGTGATGAGAGATTGGAACTGATCCTTTTGTGATGAGTTTGGTAATCAAATCCCTAAACCAGATGGGCCAACGGTGCTCCAGGGCACTCATAATGATTAGAGCCAGAAGGGGTACATCTGTCACTGGGGTTTTTTCTGGTCTATTCCAAATAACCCTGAAAGCCAATGTTCTAAGCATTGGATGGCCCTAACTGGACAAGTAGCATAACCTGGGGGTGGAATTATATGAATCTTGTTATATGAACTATTGTGACCCTCGCACGTGCCATCAAGTGCTTCTCCAACCTTTCAAAAGGTAGACTGATTTCCACCTTGGTGAGATGAGGCCAGATACAAATCACTAAGCTGTTTTATTTTACAGTCAGTAAGTGAGCATACATAGTAACAGTTATAAAAAAATCTCACCGTAATACAACTTAGCTTCAGTTCCTCCTTGTAAATAAGAAAAATAATAAATAAGAAAACACTGCCCTGTTACCAGTCTAAATAACACTTTCTTTCAATCAGCTCTCAGAATCTGACCAGGACCAAGGCTTATCCTGGGCCTGGTCAACTCCTTTAAGGTAGACTGCCCTAGGCATTACCTACCTCTCTCAGCAAACCTTACCAACTGACCTGGAACATGTAACTTTTATTTTTATACGTGGCCTCTCAGGTGGACAAAAAATTGAAGACTTGACCTACAGTCTTTTCTCTGTCCAGAAATTTTCCAGTAAAGCTGCCAATTAAATCAGCTACCACCTCCCTCTGAATGTGGGTTCCTTGAAGTTTACCTCCTGCATGGCTGAAAAAGATATGACATTCCAATCCCCACTTTGACTGTTTCTTAGGTTGCCCCCCGTTCCACCCTCTAAGGACCGAGAGCAGAGCACATAAAGCCGAGACCAACTCAAACACAGGCAGACATCAGAGGACAGCAGGTTGGTGATTGGCTGGTAAGTAATACATTTGTTTGCTCTCAAAGGTGGGGCAGTGGTTTAAACTAGGAACCTATAACTTGTAATATATTAACTTAAACTAGATAAATTAATTAGTTTAAAAAAAAACTAAAAATAAACCAAGTGAATTAATTACCTAAAAACTTTAATTAAGTAAATAAATAAAACAAAGTTAGAGATGGCAGGGCAGGTGGTGTGTCGTAACTGCAGCATGTAGGAGTTTGTGGAGAGCAGTGTAATCCCAGGCAACCACATCTGCAGTGAGTGTCTGCAACTCGAGGAACTTCGGTTCAGGGTTGTTGATCTGGAGTCCGAGGTGCAGACATTGCAATGCATCAGGGAGGGGAAGAGTTACCTGGACACTTTAACCCAGGAGGCAGTCACACTCCTTAGATTAGGTAATGGTTTAGATTTGGTTAGCAGTCAGGGACTGGAGGATGTGACTGCGAGTCAGGCAGGTAAGGGGACTGCTTACAGTGGTGGAGGAGCCTCAACCTTTGCCCTTGTCCAACAGGTACAAGGTACTTGCTACCTGTGTGGTGGAGAACAAAGACTGCAGGGAGGATGCGCAAATTGACCATGGCATCATGGTACAGGAGGCTAGTCAAGTGGGGGAGCAAAAAGGAATGTGGTAGTGCTGGGGATAGTATAGTCAGGGAGATAGACACTGTTCTCTGCAGCCGCGACCGGGAGTCCTGGAGGTTGTGTTGCCTGCCTGGTGCTAGAGTCAAGGGCATCTCCTCGTAGCTGAAGAAGAACTTAGAGGATGAGGGGGAGGTTCCAGCTGTCACGGTCCACATAGGAACCAACGACATAGGTAGAACTAGGAATTAGGTTCTGCTGAGGGAGTTTGAGGAGCTAGGGTCAAATTAAAAAGCAGAACCTCAAAAGGATAATAATCTCTGGATTACTACCTGAGCCACACACAAATTGGCATAGGGACAAACTGTTTAGATGGTTAAATGCGTGGCTGAAAGAGTGGAGTGGGAAGCAGGGGTTTCAATTCTTGGGGCATTGGCAACAGCACTGGGGAAAGAGGGAGCTGTTCCGTTGGGACGGGTTCCACTTAAACCAGGCTGGGACCAGTGTCCTGGTGAATCAAATAACTAGGGCGGTAGATCGGGCTTTGAACTAATAAGAGGGTGGAGGGAAGGGGCTCGGGTATGGATAAAAGTCTAAAGAGAAAAGTCACAGCTGTAGAGCAGAGTAGCGATTAGGGTAAAAACAAGCTAAGTGTGTCAGGAAGGGACAGAGTGTTTAACAAAGGTAATAGGGCATTAGTGACTAAGGTCACATCAGGGAAAAATAATAAAAAGTTCAAATTAAAGGCGCTATATCTGAATGCACAAAGCATTCATAACAAGATAGATGAATTAATGGCACAAATAGAGATAAATGGGTTTGATCTAGCAGCCATTACTGAGACGTGATTTCAGGGTGACCAAGGTTGGGAACTAAATATTCCAGGGTACTTGACTTATAGAAAAGATAGGCAAAATGGAAAAGGAGTTGGGGGGGGGGGGGGGGGTTAGTCCTGATAATAAAGGATGAGATAAAGACAGTAGTGAGAACGGATCTTAGCTCAGAAAATCAGAAAATAGAATCAGTATGGGTGGAGCTAAGAAATAACAAGGGGCAGAAAACACTTGAGGGAGTAGTTTATAGGCCCCCTAACAGTAATTATAGTGTTGGACAGAGTATGAATCAGGAAATTAGAGGAACATGTAACAAGGGTAATGCAATAATAATGGGGGACTTTAATCTTCATATAGACTGGGCAAACCAAATTGGCAAAAGTAGTTTAGAGGACAAGTTTTCTAGAATAATATGTCGAGGAACCAATGGGGAACAGGCTATTTTAGATCTAATATTGTGTAATGAGACAGGGTTAATTAGTAATCTTATAGTTAAGGATCCTCTGGGGGAGAGTGATCATAATATGATAGCATTTCATATTGAGTTTGAGTGATGCAGTTAAATCCGAAACTAGGGTCTTAAATTAAAACAAAGCCAAATATGTAGATATGAGGGGTGAGTTGGCTAAGGTCGATTGGGAAATTAGATTAAAAGATATGGGGCATGATTTTATCAGGGATGCGGCGGGGGAGGAATTCCTGTCGGGAAACCTGGAAGAATGGGCTTCCCGGACCTCCTTACAATTTTGACGTAAGGATGTCTTTTGTTTTTTTGTTAACAGTTTCCAGCCCGACAGCTGTCCTGATCGACTAATCAGATGGGAGAAGGAGGAGGAAGATAACGTGAGCAGGTAACTGGGGGGGGTCAGTCACCGGGGGGGTGGGTCAACAGTCATCGGAGAGGGGGAAAGCTCAGTCATCCGGGGGGGGTCAGGAGTCAGTCACCGGAGGGGAGGTCAGTCATTGGGGGGGAGTCAGAGGTCTCAGGAGGGCGTCAGGGGTCAGTCATCGGAAGGGAAATCAGTCATGGGGGGGAGGAGGCTCAGTCACGGGAGGGGAGAAAGAGGCTCAGTCACGGGGAGGTGGGTCAGTCATTGGCGGTCATCACGGGAATTGACGGTCATCGCAGGAGTCAGCAACCATGGGGAGGTCGGCGAACATCAGGGTCAGAGATCGCTCGGGGAGGTCGGGGGTCATCTTGGGGATCAGTGGTCGCTTGAGGGGTGTCGGAGAACATTGGGGTCAAGGGTCGTCATGAGGGTCGGGGGTCATCAAGGGTCGGAGGTCATAGATCATGGGGGTTGGGGTCGGAGATCATGGACGGGGGGGGGTGGAGGGCGGGAGATGGTAGTCGATCGGGTTTGTAGGGTCACTGCAGGTAGGCTTGTTGGGCCAGGGGAAAACACTCCTGGCTCCATCAGCCCACAAGCAATAAAGGCACTTACCTGCTGTTTCGAGCCTTCTCGCCTCCTCTCACGTGGCGTGATTCAGAATGCTTGGGAATCCCAGTCCCCAGCGGTTAAAAACAAAAAGCTGGTGAAAATGGAGACCTGCAGCTTCCTTGAAAGCTTCCACTGACCTACCCGCCTCCTGAGAGTGGGTTGGTTGCCTGCACCTCGTCCCACCTCCGTGAAAACCGGAATTGGGCGGGATAGAGGCAGGTTTTAGATTTTTGAAATTTTTACTGCCCCCCCCTGCCCCCAACCCACCCATTTTTCCCATTTGAAATCATGTCCATGATGGTAGATAAGCAATAGTGAACACTTATAGAATCATAGAATGGTTACAGCACGAAAGGAGACCAATTGGCCCTTCGAGTCCGTGCCGGCTCTCTGCAAGACGATCCAGCTACACCCACTCCCACTCCCCCACCCTTTCCCTGTAGCCCTGCAAATTTTTTCCCTTCAAGTATTTATCCAATTCCCTTTTGAAAACCACAATTGAATCGACCTCCACCACCCCCTCGGGCAGTGCATTCCAGATCATAACCACTCGCTGTGTAAAAAAGATTTTCCTCATGTAACCTTTGGTTCTTTTGCCAATCACCTTAAATCTATGTCCTCTGGTTCTTGACCTTTCCGCCAATGGGAACAGTTTCCCGCTATCTACTCTATCTAGACCGTTCATGATTTTGAATACCTCTATCAAATCTCCTCTCAACCTTCTCTAGACTTGCAGCTTCCTTGAAAGCTTCCACTGACCTACCCGCCTCCTGAGAGTGGGTTGGTTGCCTGCACCTCGTCCCATCTCCGTGAAAACCGGAAGTGGGCGGGATAGAGGCAGGTTTTAGATTTTTGAAATTTTTACTGCCCCCCCCTGCCCCCAACCCACCAATTTTTCCCATTTGAAATCATGCCCATGATGGTAGATAAGCAATAGTGAACACTTATAGGATCATAGAATGGTTACAGCACGAAAGGTCTCGAAGGAGAACAAACCCAGCTTCTCCAGTCTATCCACGTAACTGAAGTCCTTCATCCCTGGAACCATTCTAGTATTTGTTAGTATTTAAAGAAAGACTAGCATTCTAGTAAATGCTAGTCTTAACTTCTCTAGTTAGCTAGGGAAAAGTGATCCAGCCATGGCTAACTAGAGAATTTAAGGATAGTATTAGATTAAAAGAAGAGGCTTACAATGTTGCCAAGAAGAGTAGTAAGCCTGAAGATTGGGAGGGTGTTAGAAATCAGCAAAGGATGACCAAGAAATTGATAAAGAGGGATAAAATTGAATATGAGAGTAAACTAGCAAGAAATATAAAAGCAGATTGTAAAAGCTTCTACAAGTATGTAAAAAGGAAGAGATTAGCAAAAGTACACGTGGGTCCCTTAGAGGCAGAGACAGGAGAAATTTTATTTGGAATAAGGAAATGGCAGATGCATTAAACAAGTGTTTTATATCTGTCTTCACAGTCAAAGACACAAAAAACATAGTGGAAATAGTGGGGAACCAAGAGTCTAATGAGAGGGAGGAACTTAAAGTAATTAAGATTAGTAAAAGTACTGGAGAAGTTAATGGGACTAAAAGCCAACAACTCCCCTGGACCTGATGGCCTACATCCTAGGGTTTTAAAAGAGGTGGCTGCAGAAATAGTGGATGCATTGGTTTTGATCTTCCAGATTATCCTAGATTGTAGAACAGTCCCTGTGGATTGAAGGTAGCAAATGTAACGCCGCTATTCAAGAAAGGAGGGAGAGAGAAAACAGGGAACTATAAGCCAGTTAGCCTGACATCAGTCATAGGGAAATTGCTAGATTCTATTAAGAACATAGTAACTTAGAAAGTCAAAATATAGTTAGGCAGAGTCAACATGGTTTTATGAAAGGGAAATCGTATTTGACAAATCTATTAGAGTTTTTTGAGGGTGTGACTAGTAGGGCAGATAAGGGGGAACCATTGGATGTAGTACATTTAGGTTTGCAAAAGGCATTTGATGAGGTGCCACACAAAAGGCTGCTACACAAGATTACGGCTCACGGGATTGTGGATATTATATTACCATGGATTGAGGATTGGTTAACGAACAGAAAACAGAGAGTAGGAATAAACGGGTCATTTTCAGGGTGGCAGATTATAACTAGTGGGGTGCCGCAAGGATCAATGCTTAGGCCTCAGCTGTTTACAATATATATCATAGTGATGAACTGGATTCTTTTTTCCCCTCAGTCTGGTTCAGCAAACACTGAGTCGAATACACCTTTAAAGTTCAACACAACTTTAATAGCAGGACTTAGCCTGTAGCTTCGATTCAGACTCTTTAGGGAGTCCGGTCGATTCTAACAGAGTAAGAAGACCAAGACACATACAGAAATTCATACCTTTATACAGATCAATTGGGGTTGGAACATCTTTAACACAAGGGTCAACACCAATCATAAGCTGGGCATAGGTTGGCCATGCGAAGTTACATGATTGCCGGCCAATCACAGATATTCCATGTGCTGATCATGCTGCAATTAGACATCAAAGGGGATACCTCCTTATCTTCCAACTTGGAATGTCCTTTTGGTCTTGCTAAGCTGTTACCAATATTGATTAGCTCGCTGCATGGAGACACTCAGACCAGACCCTGAAACACATCAAAGACTCTTACATTGATAAGACAATGCAGGCCTGCTGACTACGCAAACATATGGCCTAGAAGGGGGGGGCCCCCTCTACCAACCTCAGCTACCAACTAATTAACCCTTGCCTAACCACATTGCTACTTCTGCTATTTTGCCATGTAGGCACTTTACTATTTTACTGGACACTGACCACACAGGGATTCTCAATAGAATCAAAGAAAGGTTACAGCACGGAAGGAGGCCTTCAGTCCATCGTGTTCGCACGAGCTCTATGCAAGAGCAATCCAGCTAGTCCCACTCCCCCGCCCTATCCCCGTAGTCCTGTAAAGTTTTTCCTTTCAAGAACTTATCCAGTTCCCTTTTGAAAGCCATGATTGAATCTGCCACCACCACCTCCTCAGGCAGTGCATTCCAGATCCTAACCACTCGCTGTGTAAAAATGTTTTTCCTCATGTCACCTTTGGTTCTTTTGTCAATCACCTTAAATCTATGTCCTCTGGTTCTTGATCCTTCCGCCAATGGGAACAGTTTCTCTCTATCTACTTGGTCCAGACCCTTCATGATTTTGAATACCTCTATCAAATCTCCTCGCAACCATCTCTGTTCCAAGGAGAACAACTCGAGCTTCTCCAGTCTCTCCACGTAACTAAAGTCCCTCATCCCTGGAATCATTCTAGTAAATCTCTTCTGCACCCTCTCTAAGGCCTTCATATCTTTCCGAAAGTGCGGTGCCCAGAACTGGACACAATACTCCAGTTGTGGCCGAACCAGTGTTTTATAAAGGTTCATCATGACTTCCATACTTTTGTACTCTGTGCCTCTATTTATAAAGTCCAGGATCCCGTATGCTTTTTTAACGGCTTTCTCAACCTGCTCTACCACCTTCAACGATTTGTGTATATATACCTCCAGATCTCTCTGTTCCTGTACCCCTTTTAGAATTGTGCCCTCCAGTTTATCTTGCCTCTCCTCGTTCTTCCTACCGAAATGTATCACCATGCATTTTTCTGCGTTAAATTTCATCTGCCACGTGTCTGCCCAAGCCACCAGCCTGTCTATATCCTCTTGAAGTCTATCACTATCCTCCTCACTGTTTACTACTCTTCCAAGTTTTGTGTCATCTGCAAATTTTGAAATTATGCCTGGAGCACCCATGTCCAAGTCATTAATATATATCAAAAAAAGCAGTGGTCCTAGTACTGACCCCTAGGGAACACCACTTTATAGCTTCCTCCAGTCCAAAAAACAACCGTTCATCACTACTCTCTGTTTCCTGTCCCTTAGACAATTCTGTATCCATCTTGCTACTGCCCTCTATATTCCATGGGACGCAATCTTGAAGATAAGCCTACCGTGCGGCAGTTTATCAAACGCCTTTTGAAAGTCCATATACACCACATCAACTGCATTGCCCTCATCTACCCTCTCTGTCACCTCATCAAAAAACTCTATCAAGTTAGTTAAACACGATTTGTCTTTAACAAATCCGTGCTGACTTTCCCTAATCAAGATGTGGAGATGCCGGTGATGGACTGGGGTTGACAATTGTAAACAATTTTACAACACCAAGTTATAGTCCAACAAATTTATTTTAAATTCCACAAGCTTTCGAAGGCTTCCTCCTTCGTCAGGTCCACTTAGCCCGCCTCATTCCCTAGAACCACGTCCAGCAATGCCTCCTTCCTCGTTCAGCTGAAAATGTACAGGTTAAGAAAGTTATCCTGAACACATTTCCATACCGTTCACCTGACGAAGGAGGAAGCCTCCGAAAGCTTGTGGAATTTAAAATAAATTTGTTGGACTATAACTTGGTGTTGTAAAATTGTTTACAATTCCCTAATCAATCCACACTCGTCCAAGTGACTGTTAATTCTATCCCTGATTATCATTTCTAAACGTTTCCCCACCACTGAGGTTAAAGTGACTGGCCTATAGTTGCTGGGTTTATCCTTGCGCCCTTTTTTGAACAAGGGGGTAACATTTGCAATTCTCCAGTCTTCTGGCATCACCCCCGTATCTACGGATGTTTGGAAGATTATGGCCAGTAACTCCGCAATTTCCACCCTTACTTCCCTCAGCAACCTAGGATGCATCCCATCTGGACCGGTGACTTACCTACTTTAAGTACAGCTAGCCTTTCTAGTACCTCTTCTTTATAAATTTTTAGCTCATCCAGTATCTCAACTATATATTCCTTTACTGAGACTCTGGCAGCATCTTCTTCCTCGGTAAAGACAGATGCAAAGTACTCATTTAGTACCTCGGCCATCCTCTCTGCCTCCATGAGTAGATCGCCTTTATGGTCCGCAATCGGCCCCACCCCTCCTCTTACTACCCGTTTACTGGTTACATGCCTGTGGAAGACTTTTGGATTCTCTTTTATGTTGGCCGCCAGTCTATTCTCATACTCTCTTTTTGCCCCTCTTATTTCCTTTTTCACTTCCCCTCTGAACTTTCTGTACTCTGCCTGGTTCTCACTTGTGTTATCAACCTGACATCTGTCATACGCCCCTTTTTTCCGTTTCATCTTACTCACTATCTCTTTTGTCATCCAGGAAGCTCTGGCTTTAGTTGCCCTACCTTTCTGCCTCGTGGGAATGTGCCTAGACTGTACCCAACACATCTCCTCTTTAAAGGCTGCCCACTATTCAATTACAGTTTTGCCTGCCAATCTTTGATTCCAATTTACCCGTGCCAGATCTGTTCTCATCCCATTGAAATTGGCTCTCCTCCAATTGAGTATTTTACTTTAGAGTGGTCCATGTCCTTTTCCATAGCTATTCGAAACCTTATGATACTATGATCGCTGCTCCCTAAATGCTCCCCCCAATGACACTTGCTCCACTTAGCCCGCCTCATTCCCTAGAACCACGTCCAGCAATGCCTCCTTCCTCGTTCAGCTGAAAATGTACAGGTTAAGAAAGTTATCCTGAACACATTTCAAAAATTCCTCCCCCTCTTTGCCCCTTATATTATTATTGTTATCCCAGTCTATATTAGTTGAAGTCCCCAGTTATCACTACTGTATAGCTTTTGCACTTCTCTGTAATTTCCTGGCAAATTTGCTTCTCTATATCATGCCCACTAATTGGTGGCCTCTAGAATACAACCAGTAGTGTAATGGCACCTATTTTATTTCTTAACTCTAACCAAATAGATTCTGTCCTTAACCACTGCAGGGCATCCTCTCTCTCCAGTACTGCAATATTCTCCTTAATCAATACTGCCAACCTCCCTCCTTTCTTTCCTTCTTTATCTTTCCTAAACACCTTGTATCTAGGAATATTTAGTACCCAATGACTTAGATGAGGGGACCGAGTGTAATGTATCCACATTTGCTGACAATACAAAGTTAGGTGGGAAAGCAAGCTGTGAGGAGGATGCAAAGAGGTGCAAAGGGATATAGACAGGTTAAGTGAGTGGGCGACAAGATGGCAGATGGAGTATAATAAGGGGACATGTGAAATTATCCACTTTGATAGGAAGATTAGGAAAGCAGAATATTTTTTAAAAGGTGAGAGACTAAGAAATGTTGGTAGTCAGATGGATTTGGGTGTCCTGTACACGAATCACGAAAAGTTAACCTGCAGGTACAGCAAGCAATTAGGAAGGCAAATGGTATGTTAGCCTTTATTGCAAGGGGTTGGAGTATAAGAGTAAGGAGGTCTTTCTGCAATTATATAGGCTCTGGTGAGACCACATCTGGACTACTGTGTACAGTTTTGGTCTCTGTACCTAAGGAAGGATATACTTGCCTTAGAGGGGTTGCAATGAAGCTTCACTAGATTGATTCCCGGGATGAGAGGGTTGTCCTATGAGGAGAGATTGATTAAAATGGCCTATATTCTCTGGAGTTTTGAAGAATGTGAGGTGATCTCATTGAAACGTATAAAATTCTTAAAGGGTTTGACAGGGTAAATGCTGAGAGGCTGTTTCCCCTGGCTGGAGAGTCTAGAACTAGGGGTCATATTCTCAAGATAAGGGGTCGGCCATTTAGGACTGAGATGAGGAAAAAATTCTTCACTCAGACAGTTGTGAATCTTTGGAATTCTCTACCCCTAAGTGATGTGGATGCTTAGTCGTTGAGTATATTTAAGACTGAGATCCATAGATTTTTAGACACTAAGGGAATCAAGAGATATGGGGATAAGGCGGGAAAGTGGAGTTGAGATAGCAGATCAGCCATGATCTTATTGAATGGCGGAGCAGGCTCAAGGGGCCATCTGGCCTACCCCTGCTCCTTTTCTTATGTTCTTAACATTGTCTAAGGCCACCTGGATAGTTGATTGGTCTGACTTCTGATCCATGTCCCCAGTTGTGGCTGTCCTGTGATCTGAACCCTTGCAAGCAAACTTTAATTTAGAAACATATTTCAATGTAAATTATACCAAACCCTCTTTCTGTGGTAACATGGTTACAAATCCCAAAACACAACAATAACCTTGGATCCAATTAGTTTCTAATTAGCTTTTTCTAACATTCACTCCCCTGAAGCATGCTTCCGGACAAAAAAAATCCAATCCTCAAATACACGAGAAAACACCTATAGAGTCAGTTGATGTGTTGAGATGATTAGACTTTAACATTTCTTCTTTACTTTCACTTCAGGATGTAGAGTAGCATCATCCGTAAATTAAAAATGTACTGAAGCTGCTGAAGGTGGGGAAGTGCAGCCTTCTGGAGCATGGACGGTCAGAAACGTCTAAGTATTTTTGGTCTGGACACCCTGAATATTGGCATCTATGTACAGTTTGAAACTCCCTTTTAAAGGGAGAAAAATTCGAAGAGGAGCAGGGGAGTTCTCCTGGTGGCCTGACCAATATTTATGCCTGAACCAACATCACTAAAACAGATTATCTGCTCACTTATGTTTGTGGGACTTGCTACGTACAAATTGGTTGCTGCATTTCCCTACATTACAATAGTGACTACACTTCACAAGTACTTCATTGGTCGTTACATCTAGTTACGTCGGGTCTACAGCACAGAAACATACCATTCGGCCCACGCCAGCGTTAATGCTCCACACGAGCCTCCTCCCTCCCTACTTCAACTAACCCTATCAGCATACCCTTCTATTCCTTTCTCCCTCATGTGCTTATCTAACTTCCCCTTAAACGCATCCATGCTATTTGCCTCAACCACTCCTTGTGGTAGCGCATTCCATGTTCTTACCACTCTTTGGGTAAAGAAGTTTCTCCTGAATTTGCTATTGGATTTATTAGTGACTATTTTATATTTATGATTTGGATTCCTCCACAAGTGGAAACATTTTCTCTACATGTACCCTCTCAAACCCTTTCATTATCTTAATAAGATCACCCCTCAGCCTTCTCTTTTCTAGGGAAAAGAACCCCAGCCTGTTCAGCCTGATAAGTATATCCCCTCAGTTCTGGTATCATCCTTGTGAATGTTTTTGCACCTTCTCCAATGCCTCTATATCCTTTTCATAATATGGAGACCAGAACTGTACACAGTACTCCAAGTGTAGTCTAACCAAGGTTCTATACAAGTTTAACATAACTTCTTTGCTTTTCAATTCTATCCCTCCAGAAATGAACCCCGGTGCTTGGTTTGCCTTTTTTTTATTGCCTTATTAACCTAGGTCGCTACTTTTAGTGATTTGTGTATCTGTATCTCGAGATCCCTTTGCTCCTCTACCCCATTTAGACTCTTATTATCCAAGCAGTATGTGGCCTCCTTATTCTTCCTACCAAAATGCACCACCTTACACTTACCGATATTGAAATTCATTTGCCAATTACATGCCCATTCTGCAAGTTACCCTTGTCTACTCTTTCTGTTATTTCTTCAAAGAATTCAATAAGGTTGGTCAAGCATGACTTTCCCTTCTGAAATCAGTGCTGACTACTCTTTATTACATTTTCATTTTCTAGATGTTTTTCTATTATATCTTTGAATAAAGATTCCAGTATCTTTCCTACCACTGACGTTAAGCTGACTGGTGTATAGTTCCCTGGACTTGATCTATCTCCCTTTATAAATATAGGAATAACATTAGCTGTCCACCAGTCCTCTGGCACTATTCCCTTTTCTAATGAATTTTTATTTATATGTAATAGCGCCTCTGCTATCTCTTCCCTAACTTCTATTAATATGCGCGGATGCAATCTATCTGAGGTTTCATCTTCTCTAAGTTTGATTAGTTTATCAATTATCTCCCCCCTTTCTATCTTAAATGTCTTTATATCTTTTTTGATCTCTTCTTCCAATGTCATGCCCACCTTGTTAGTCTCCCTGGTAAATACTGAGGCAAAGTAACTATTCAATATTTCTGCCATTTCGCTGTCATTACCTGTGAGTTTATCTTCTGTACCCCTTAGTGGTTCTATCGCTATTCTGATTTTTCTTTTGTTATTTATGTGTTTGTAGAATACTTTACTATTTCTTTTTATATTCCTTGATAATTCAATCTTGTAGTTCCTCTTTGCTTTCCTAATTGTTTTTTTGACTTCTTTCCTAACCTCTTCATATTCCCTTTTGTCATCCTCTCCTTTATTGTCTATGTACTTAGAGTATGCTTTTTCTTTAGTTTCAAATTTACCCTTATATCTTTATTCACTCATGGTGTTTCATTATTGGCTGGATGGTTCATGTTTTTTAGTGGAATATATTTCTCCTGAACTCTATTGATCACCGTTTTAAATATTTCTTGTTCACTGCTGTTCCATCTCTTTGTCTGTCAACATTTTTCCCAGTTTACCATCCCTTATTCCATTCTCATCCCCTCAAAATTAGCTTTTTTCCAATCTATTACTTTGGTCTTTGTCTCACATGTGTCTTTCTCAATTATTATGATTGAGAAATGAATTATCATTTAAACCGTATTATGTTATGATCACTACTTCTTTACCCAAAGCATGGTAAGAATGTAGAACACACTACCACAAGGAGTAGTTGAGGCAAATAGCATAGATAAGCACATGAGGGAGAAAGGAATAGAAGGATATGCTGATCTGGTTAGATGAGGTAGGGAGGGAAGAGGCTCGTGTGGAGCATAAACGCCGGCATTGACCAGTTGGGCCAAATGGCCCATTTCTGTGCTGTAGACTCGATGTAATGTAACTCAATGTAATGTAACTCAATGTAATGCATTTACTTCTCATATCTGTTCTGGTTTATTTCCCATTGCTAGATCCAGAGGTAATTCCTCTCTTATTGGGCTTCTCACATACAGGATAAGAAAGGATTCCTGCACACACTGTAAAAACTCCATTCCCATTTCCCTACCTCTTCTTGCCAGTTTATTTGGGGGTAGTTGTAATCTTCCATGATTATTAGTGGATTTTTTTTTTACTCATTTCACAGATTTGCCTACATAATCCATCCTCCACTTCCCTTCCACTATTAGGAGGTCTGTAGAATATACCTATTAACGTGATCGATCCCGACTTATCCTTTGTCACAATCCATACGGATTCTGTTTCTATCTTAATATTACTTATGTCCCTTCTATTGCCAAAATGTTGTCTCTAATTGGTACAGGTTGCAAAATGCTTTGGGAAGTTCTGAGATTGTGAAAGGCACTATATAAATGCAAGTTCTTTTTTCTTCTAGAATTATCTTCAACTTCGGCAAGCATCATCTTCTATTTTCACCAATAGTTGTATAAGTTATTTTGATTTTACTTATCTGCCAGCAACTGGTTGATGAGCTCACATGGTAGTCATGTGATCATAAGAACATAAGAAATAGGAGCAGGATTAGGCCATACGTCCCCTCAAGCCTGCTCCGCCATTCAATAAGATCATACCTCAACTCCACTTTCCCGCTTATCCCCATATCCCTTGATTCCCTTAGTGTCCAAAAATCTATCGATCTCAGTCTTGGATATACTCAATGACTGAGCATCCACAGCACTTTGGGGTAGAGAATTCCAAAGATTCACAACCCTCCGAGTGAAGAAATTTTTCCTCATCTCAGTCCTAAATGGCTGACCCCTTATATTAAGACTATGACCTGTAGTACTAGACTCTCCAGCCAGGGGAAACAGCTGCTCAGCCAGCATCTACCCTGTCAAATATTCTGCTTTCCTATTCTTCCTACCAAAGTGGAAAATTTAACATTTCCCCACATTATACTCCATCTGCCACCTTCTCGCCCACTTACTTAACCTGTCTATATCACTTTGCAGTCTCCTCACAGCTAACTTTCCCATCTAGCTTTGTACTGTCAGCAAACTTGGATACATTACACTCGGTCCCCTCATCTAAGTCATTGATATATATTGTAAACAGCTGAGGCCCAAGCACTGATCCTTGCGGCACCCCACCAGTTACAACCTGCCAACCTGAAAATAACCCGTTTATTCCTACTCTCTTTTCTGTCCATTAACCAATCCTCTATCCATGCTAATATATTACCCCCAATCCCACATGAGCACAGCATTTTGGCGAACCAGTCTCTGGAGATCTGTATACCTCAGGAGAATGGCCAGGCAGCGTGTGGTGTTCAATTTCTACCCTGATTTTTGTAAATAAATGCTGACAAGTAGACAAAGCATAAAAACAATGATGGCTGGCATGTATGTTTTTCTCTCAATGATGCCACTTTAACATCTGCACTGACAGCCTAACTAAGCTCAAGCAATGCAGAGAAGTGATCAAACCTGGGACTTTCATGGTCTGTTCCACAGCTCATTTACTGAGCCACCAAAAAAACCTTACCAAACATGTATGTTTGTAAATTTTGTATACTGTCAGCAGGAGAAACAACTCCTGAAAGTATTTCCAGACCTAACAATCTATCACAATCTCCCATTTGAGGATCATTGTTACGATTAATCCTGGCTTTGTGCTTTTCTTGCTCAAGAGTGGATGAATGTAAAGATCACTACGGAGATGGAACTGTCCCAGCATTCATGAGAACAATGACAGCCTTATGTTAACTTACAGGTCCAATAGTTCTAGTAGAAGGACTTTCAATACGACAGTGGAAATAGGCTTTACTAGAAAAAGTTAGAGAGTAAGAAAAAAAGACAGGGAAGTAAAAGAAAGTGTGATATCAACAGAAGCCATTTATCATGGTCTGTTGACGTGGTTGTGAAGTTGAAGAGGGCAGAGTTGCTTGTACTGAAATGCATGCTGCCAGTATGACTTGAAAATAGCTAATTCAAAAATGCTACATCTAGGAGTTGCCCAATGTTGAAAGTTCTGAATATATCCATGAAAGGGTTTTTCAAGTTAGTAAGATTGGAAGTTGGGTTGCCAAATTGATTCTCTTAGACCTACAGCATATGTCGAGAAAACACGAGACAGTTAACGTTTCAGTCTTAAACACTTCCTCAGAATGCAGTATTCTGAGGAAAGGTTATTTAGCTGAAATATCAACTGTCTTGATGCTGCCTGACCTGCTGAATGAGTCCAGTGTTTCCTGTTTTTCACTCATTATTTATATTTGGAAAATGTAAACTCTTTCTGCTCTAGGTACTAGCTAACGTCATATAATGAGATTTCATGAGAAAATTAATGCAAGCTAGCGTTGCCACCCCTCCTGGATTGCCCGTGAGTCTCCCCTGGAGGGGCATGGATCTCCTGGGCGCTGATGCCAGCCACCCGGGAGATCGTCGCACTCTAAATTTCTTGCCGCAGCAGCAGCAACCCTGCTCCGGAATGTCACTGGCTGCCGTTCCGAGAAGTCTCCGGCTTGGTGATGTTAACCTGCCGCGCCGCAGATAGCTGGGACTAGTTGGTGCATCGGAACCAATCGGGAGTCGGGGGCTTGGGAGTCACGGGGAGGAAGGAGGAGGCTGGAGATTTGGGGGGGGGGGGGGGGGGGGGAGTCGCGTGGGGGGAGGAAGAGAGAATGGCGGGGGGGGGGAGAGGAAGAGAGAATGGCGGGGGGGGGGGAAGAGGAAGAGAGAATGGCGGGGGGGGGAGAGGAAGAGAGAATGGCGGGGGGGGAGAGGAAGAGAGAATGGCGGGGGGGGGGAGAGGAAGAGAGAATGGCGGGGGGGAGAGGAAGAGAGAATGGCGGGGGGGGAGAGGAAGAGAGAATGGCGGGGGGGGGGAGAGGAAGAGAGAATGGCGGGGGGGGGAGAGGAAGAGAGAATGGCGGGGGGGGAGAGGAAGAGAGAATAGCGGGGGGGGAGAGGAAAAGAGAATGGCGGGGGGGGGGGAGAGGAAGAGAGAATGGCGGGGGGGAGAGGAAAAGAGAATGGCGGGGGGGGAGAGGAAGAGAGAATGGCGGGGGGGAGAGGAAAAGAGAATGGCGGGGGGGGAGAGGAAGAGAGAATGGCGGGGGGGGAGAGGAAGAGAGAATGGCGGGGGGGGAGAGGAAGAGAGAATGGCGGGGGGGGGGGAGAGGAAGAGAGAATGGCGGGGGGGGGGGAGAGGAAGAGAGAATGGCGGGGGGGGGGAGAGGAAGAGAGAATGGCGGGGGGGGGAGAGGAAGAGAGAATGGCGGGGGGGGAGAGGAAGAGAGAATGGCGGGGGGGAGAGGAAAAGAGAATGGCGGGGGGGGGGGAGAGGAAGAGAGAATGGCGGGGGGGGGGGAGAGGAAGAGAGGATGGCGGGGGGGGGGGAGAGGAAGAGAGGATGGCGGGGGGGGGGGGAGAGGAAGAGAGGATGGCGGGGGGGGGGGGGGGAGAGGAAGAGAGAATGGCGGGGGGTGAGAGGAAGAGAGAATGGCGGGGGGGGGAGAGTAAGAGAGAATGGCGGGGGGTGAGAGGAAGAGAGAATGGCGGGGGGGGGAGAGGAAGAGAGAATGGCGGGGGCGGGGGGGCGGGGCGGGGGCGGGGGGGCGGGGCGGGGGCGGGGGGGCGGGGCGGGGGGGCGGGGCGGGGGCGGGGGGGCGGGGCGGGGGGGCGGGGGAGAGGAAGAGAGAATGACGGGGGGGGAGAGGGAGAATGACCGGGGGGGGGGGGGGGGAGAGGGAGAATGACTGGGGGGGAAGAGGGAGAATGACCGGGTGGGGGGGGGGGGGGGGGGGGGGGAGAGGGAGAATGACCGGGGGGGGGGGGGGGGGGGGGAGAGGGAGAATGACCGGGGGGGGGGGGGGGGGGGGGGGGGGAGAGGGAGAATGGCGGGGGGGGGGGGGGGGGGAGAGGGAGAATGACCGGGGGGGGGGGGGGGGGGAGAGGGAGAATGACCGGGGGGGGGGGGGGGGGGAGAGGGAGAATGGCGGGGGGGGGGGGGGGGAAGAGGGAGAATGGCGGGGGGGGGGGGGGGGGGAAGAGGGAGAATGGCGGGGGGGGGGGGGGGGGGAGAGGGAGAATGGCGGGCGGGGGGGGAAGAGGGAGAATGGCGGGGGGGGGGGGGGGAGAGGGAGAGAGAGAGAGAGAATGGTGGGGGGGGGGGGGGGGGGGGAGAGGAAGAGAGAATGGTGGAGGTGGATAGGGAATCGTGGGGGAGCCATTCTCTCTTCCTTCCCCCGCCATTCTCTCTTCTTGGAGATTCATGGAGAAAAAGTGCGAGGAGAAAGAGTGGGAGAAGAGTCAGGGGCTCAGGAGTCGGGAAGGGGAGAGCAGGAGACTGGGGATGGTGGTCGGGAGTGAGGGTAATGGTGGTCAGGGGTGGGAGTAGTCAGGCATAGAGGGAGCATTAGGGAAGGGGAAATTGGGGCTCAGGCGAGTGGAGAGAGGGAGACTGGAGGTCAGGGGACTTGGCCTTGACTGGAGGGAGGGGGGACTGAAGAATGAGGTGGGCATGGGAATCAGCACTTCACTCAGAGCTGGGAGCAGCAACAGCAACGTGGTAAGTGGGATCAATGCCATGACAGGAAGTTGCCAATAAAGAGGATGAGTAAAACCTGGGGACTTTACTGTGGGTAACAGGGGAAAGATTGTTTCCACTTGTGGGCAAATGGGGAACAAGGGCTCTGAGACCAAGGATTCTCACTGAAAGAACCAAGGGGAAAAGGAGAAAGAAGGTTTTTGAACTGAGGGCTATTAGACCATGGGATGCTTCACAAGTGGCTACTGAAACAGAGACCAGAACATAATTTAAAAAAGGAACGGGATAAGTATTTGAAAAGGAAGACTATATCTGGGGGAAATGGGGTTAGAGGAGTGAGCATCAGGGCCTAGGGCCAAATAGCCTCCTCCTGACTTGTAATTTCTATCATTCTATGAAAACACTCCTCTATTTGAGTCCAAGCCTAGGAAGTGGATTAGAAATGTTGGTGCTGAACTGAGTTAGGATGATGTGTCCTGTGAGACGTGCCCCAAAAACTGCCCTTTGTGCAATCTCTCAGTTTGGTTCAGGTCGGGCTGTGCCGGCCGGTTTTTAGGTGTGAAGTCCAAGTCCTGATCGGGTCTGACTGAGGCTCCCAGTTCAGGGTTGTCACCTTCACAAGGAATCCGAGTCCAAACCAGAGTCCAAGGAGAAAGGGAGGGAGATGGGGCCTATTAAGAATGGTGTCCACTGGGGATCCTGACCACACCTTGTACAGTGCAGGAGGATTCTGGCTGTAGTTACAGGCGAATATCAGCGGGTTATAAGATTACTACTAGTTACAGGTGGCAGGCCTCCTATCTACCACAGTCCATAAATTTGAGCACATCAAAAACTCTGCTGCCTGTTCAACCATCACCCCAGTGCTCGCTGACCTACAGCGGCTCCCAGTCCACCAACGCCTCAATTTTAAAATTCTCATCCTCGTGTTCAAATCCCTCCATGGCCTCGCCTCTCCCTATCTTTTTTACCTCCTCCAGCCCTACAACCCTCCATGAACGCCACGTTCCTCCAGTTCTGGCCTCTTTTGCATCCCCCACTTCCTTCATCCCACCATTGGCAGCCGTGCCTTCAGCCATCTAGGCCCTTAGCTCCGGAATTCCATCCCCAAAGCGCTTTGCCTCTCCTCCTTTGACTAGGCTTAAAACCTACCTATTTGACCAAGCGTTTAGTCACCTCTCTTAAATGTCTCCTTCTTGGACTTGGTGTCAATTTTTGTCTGATTACGCTCGTGTAGCACCTTAAGACGTTTTACTATGTTAAAGGTGCTGTATAAATGCAAGTTGCTGTTGATTATGAGGGGAATCTGAGTGTTTCCAGTATTAAAGAAAAATATTTACAAGGATGATACCAGAACTGAGTAGGTACTTTTCTTTAGAAAAAAGAGACGTGACCTGATAGAGGTTTTTAAAATTATGAAGGGGTTCAATAGTGTAGACATAGAGATGTTTCCACTTGTGGGGAGTCCAAAACTATGGGCCATAAATATAAGATAGTCACTAGTGAAACCAATAAGGAGTTTAGGACGAACTACGTTACTTAGAGACTGGTGAGAACGTGGAACTCGCTGCCATATGGAGTGGTTGAGACGACTAGTATAGATGCATTTAAGGGGAAGCTAGGTACGTACGAGGGAGAAAAAAATAGGATATGTTGACAGGGTGAGATGAAGTAAGGTGGGAGGAAGCCCATGTGGAGCATAAACAATGGCATAGATCTGTTAGGCCAAATGGCCTGTTTCTGTGCTGTAAATTCTCTAATATGTAGTATTACTCTTAGTTATTGTTGCCCTCAGTTTCCCTTCTTCACCTGCTGGTGGCCTCCTGGTTCTTGGAACTTCCTTGCACAACAGTTGCTGGTGCAAAACCAGGAGCAAAGATTCTTAACCACAAGGACCCAACTTCTATGCAGTAAATGTAATAACATTTGCAGATCCTACATGATCAGATGATGTGGTCAGAATGTCACATGATCAGACCTCCAGGAATACCTCCAACCAAGGCTGGCAACTCTAATACAATCCAAAATGCAAACGGATTGTGATAGAGCTTCTAGTGTCATGTATAAAGAGAACGAGGTATAACAAATTGCTAACATTTATCATGAAAATAAATGCGAGTTGTCAGGATTGTTTCTCTACATTCTCTTGGGAAGCGCACCCATTTCCAAAACTATATAATTCACCTCTCTCTGTGTTTACAAAATCTCACTCCGATAAATGTGACAAAATTAGAAGCTGCACAGCGTTAGCCTGCTCACCATTAGCGTAAAATGGATCATGTACCACAAACAAATTCAAACTCCCGGCCCCCGGCCGGCCAGCCGAGCCACTACAGCTGTGTGTCGCTGTTGCGAAAAAGATTCGTGTCCGCGCGCTCAACAGTTCCGGGAGGTGCAAATGGCGTCACTTTGGAGCGCGCTGCTCTGCCGGTTTGTGACGTAAGTATCGCCACGAGATTAAAGCCGTTAAATATTGACATTTCAAACAAAAAAATTGGTTCCAGTCACGCGCGTGGACGAGGATTAAAGGCGACGAGTTCCAGGAGCGGGGCCGGACTGAGAGACACTGACATACGACAGAGAGAGGGAGGACAGACAGACAGAGAGAGGGAGGACAGACAGAGAGAGGGAGGACAGACAGACAGAGAGAGGGAGGACAGACAGACAGACAGAGAGAGGGAGGGGAGACAGACAGACAGAGAGAGGGAGGGGAGACAGACAGAGAGAGGGAGGGGAGACAGACAGAGAGAGGGAGGGGAGACAGACAGAGAGAGGGAGGGGAGACAGACAGAGAGAGGGAGGGGAGACAGACAGAGAGAGGGAGGGGAGACAGACAGAGAGAGGGAGGGGAGACAGACAGAGAGAGGGAGGGGAGACAGACAGAGAGAGGGAGGGGAGACAGACAGAGAGAGGGAGGGGAGACAGACAGAGAGAGGGAGGGGAGACAGACAGAGAGAGGGAGGGGAGACAGACAGAGAGAGGGAGGGGAGACAGACAGAGAGAGGGAGGGGAGACAGACAGAGAGAGGGAGGGGAGACAGACAGAGAGAGGGAGGGGAGACAGACAGAGAGAGGGAGGGGAGACAGACAGAGAGAGGGAGGGGAGACAGACAGAGAGAGGGAGGGGAGACAGACAGAGAGAGGGAGGGGAGACAGACAGAGAGAGGGAGGGGAGACAGACAGAGAGAGGGAGGGGAGACAGACAGAGAGAGGGAGGGGAGACAGACAGAGAGAGGGAGGGGAGACAGACAGAGAGAGGGAGGGGAGACAGACAGAGAGAGGGAGGGGAGACAGACAGAGAGAGGGAGGGGAGACAGACAGAGAGAGGGAGGGCAGACAGACAGAGAGAGGGAGGGCAGACAGACAGAGAGAGGGAGGGCAGACAGACAGAGAGAGGGAGGGCAGACAGACAGAGAGAGGGAGGGCAGACAGACAGAGAGAGGGAGGGCAGACAGACAGAGAGAGGGAGGGCAGACAGACAGAGAGAGGGAGGGCAGACAGACAGAGAGAGGGAGGGCAGACAGACAGAGAGAGGGAGGGCAGACAGACAGAGAGAGGGAGGGCAGACAGACAGAGAGAGGGAGGGCAGACAGACAGAGAGAGGGAGGGCAGACAGACAGAGAGAGGGAGGGCAGACAGACAGAGAGAGGGCAGACAGACAGACAGACAGAGAGAGGGCAGACAGACAGAGAGAGGGAGGGCAGACAGACAGAGGGAGGGAGGGCAGACAGACAGACAGAGGGAGGGAGGGCAGACAGACAGACAGAGGGAGGGAGGGCAGACAGACAGACAGAGGGAGGGAGGGCAGACACAGACAGAGGGAGGGAGGGCAGACACAGACAGAGGGAGGGAGGGCAGACAGACAGACGGAGGGAGGGAGGGCAGACAGACAGACGGAGGGAGGGAGGGCAGACAGACAGACGGAGGGAGGGCAGACAGACAGACAGAGGGAGGGAGGGCAGACAGACAGACAGAGGGAGGGAGGGCAGACAGACAGACAGAGGGAGGGAGGGCAGACAGACAGACAGAGGGAGGGAGGGCAGACAGACAGACAGAGGGAGGGAGGGCAGACAGACAGACAGAGGGAGGGAGGGCAGACAGACAGACAGAGGGAGGGAGGGCAGACAGACAGACAGAGGGAGGGAGGGCAGACAGACAGACAGAGGGAGGGAGGGCAGACAGACAGACAGAGGGAGGGAGGGCAGACAGACAGACAGAGGGAGGGAGGGCAGACAGACAGACAGAGGGAGGGAGGGCAGACAGACAGACAGAGGGAGGGAGGGCAGACAGACAGACAGAGGGAGGGAGGGCAGACAGACAGACAGAGGGAGGGAGGGCAGACAGACAGACAGAGGGAGGGAGGGCAGACAGACAGACAGAGGGAGGGAGGGCAGACAGACAGACAGAGGGAGGGAGGGCAGACAGACAGACAGAGGGAGGGAGGGCAGACAGACAGACAGAGGGAGGGAGGGCAGACAGACAGACAGAGGGAGGGAGGGCAGACAGACAGACAGAGGGAGGGAGGGCAGACAGACAGACAGAGGGAGGGAGGGCAGACAGACAGACAGAGGGAGGGAGGGCAGACAGACAGACAGAGGGAGGGAGGGCAGACAGACAGACAGAGGGAGGGAGGGCAGACAGACAGACAGAGGGAGGGAGGGCAGACAGACAGACAGAGGGAGGGAGGGCAGACAGACAGACAGAGGGAGGGAGGGCAGACAGACAGACAGACAGAGGGAGGGAGGGCAGACAGACAGACAGACAGAGGGAGGGAGGGCAGACAGACAGACAGACAGAGGGAGGGAGGGCAGACAGACAGACAGACAGAGGGAGGGAGGGCAGACAGACAGACAGACAGAGGGAGGGAGGGCAGACAGACAGACAGACAGAGGGAGGGAGGGCAGACAGACAGACAGACAGAGGGAGGGAGGGCAGACAGACAGACAGACAGAGGGAGGGAGGGCAGACAGACAGACAGACAGAGGGAGGGAGGGCAGACAGACAGACAGACAGAGGGAGGGAGGGCAGACAGACAGACAGACAGAGGGAGGGAGGGCAGACAGACAGACAGACAGAGGGAGGGAGGGCAGACAGACAGACAGACAGAGGGAGGGAGGGCAGACAGACAGACAGACAGAGGGAGGGAGGGCAGACAGACAGACAGACAGAGGGAGGGAGGGCAGACAGACAGACAGACGGAGGGAGGGAGGGCAGACAGACAGACAGACGGAGGGAGGGAGGGCAGACAGACAGACAGACGGAGGGAGGGCGGGCAGACAGACAGACAGAGGGAGGGAGGGCAGACAGACAGACAGACAGAGGGAGGGAGGGCAGACAGACAGACAGACAGAGGGAGGGAGGGCAGACAGACAGACAGACAGAGGGAGGGAGGGCAGACAGACAGACAGACAGAGGGAGGGAGGGCAGACAGACAGACAGACAGAGGGAGGGAGGGCAGACAGACAGACAGACAGAGGGAGGGAGGGCAGACAGACAGACAGACAGAGGGAGGGAGGGCAGACAGACAGACAGACAGAGGGAGGGAGGGCAGACAGACAGACAGACAGAGGGAGGGAGGGCAGACAGACAGACAGACAGAGGGAGGGAGGGCAGACAGACAGACAGACAGAGGGAGGGAGGGCAGACAGACAGACAGACAGAGGGAGGGAGGGCAGACAGACAGACAGACAGAGGGAGGGAGGGCAGACAGACAGACAGACAGAGGGAGGGAGGGCAGACAGACAGACAGACAGAGGGAGGGAGGGCAGACAGACAGACAGACAGAGGGAGGGAGGGCAGACAGACAGACAGACAGAGGGAGGGAGGGCAGACAGACAGACAGACAGAGGGAGGGAGGGCAGACAGACAGACAGACAGAGGGAGGGAGGGCAGACAGACAGACAGACAGAGGGAGGGAGGGCAGACAGACAGACAGACAGAGGGAGGGAGGGCAGACAGACAGACAGACAGAGGGAGGGAGGGCAGACAGACAGACAGACAGAGGGAGGGAGGGCAGACAGACAGACAGACAGAGGGAGGGAGGGCAGACAGACAGACAGACAGAGGGAGGGAGGGCAGACAGACAGACAGACAGAGGGAGGGAGGGCAGACAGACAGACAGACAGAGGGAGGGAGGGCAGACAGACAGACAGACAGAGGGAGGGAGGGCAGACAGACAGACAGACAGAGGGAGGGAGGGCAGACAGACAGACAGACAGAGGGAGGGAGGGCAGACAGACAGACAGACAGAGGGAGGGAGGGCAGACAGACAGACAGACAGAGGGAGGGAGGGCAGACAGACAGACAGACAGAGGGAGGGAGGGCAGACAGACAGACAGACAGAGGGAGGGAGGGCAGACAGACAGACAGACAGAGGGAGGGAGGGCAGACAGACAGACAGACAGAGGGAGGGAGGGCAGACAGACAGACAGACAGAGGGAGGGAGGGCAGACAGACAGACAGACGGAGGGAGGGAGGGCAGACAGACAGACAGACAGAGGGAGGGAGGGCAGACAGACAGACAGACGGAGGGAGGGCAGACAGACAGACAGACAGAGGGAGGGAGGGCAGACAGACAGACAGACAGAGGGAGGGAGGGCAGACAGACAGACAGACAGAGGGAGGGAGGGCAGACAGACAGACAGACAGAGGGAGGGAGGGCAGACAGACAGACAGACAGAGGGAGGGAGGGCAGACAGACAGACAGACAGAGGGAGGGAGGGCAGACAGACAGACAGACAGAGGGAGGGAGGGCAGACAGACAGACAGACAGAGGGAGGGAGGGCAGACAGACAGACAGACAGAGGGAGGGAGGGCAGACAGACAGACAGAGGGAGGGAGGGCAGACAGACAGACAGAGGGAGGGAGGGCAGACAGACAGACAGAGGGAGGGAGGGCAGACAGACAGACAGAGGGAGGGAGGGCAGACAGACAGACAGAGGGAGGGAGGGCAGACAGACAGACAGAGGGAGGGAGGGCAGACAGACAGACAGAGGGAGGGAGGGCAGACAGACAGACAGAGGGAGGGAGGGCAGACAGACAGACAGACAGACAGACAGAGAGAGGGAGGGAGGGAGGGGAGACAGAGAGGGAGGGAGGGGAGACAGACAGACAGAGAGAGGGAGGGGAGACAGACAGACAGACAGGGAGGGAGGGAGACAGGGAGGGAGGGAGGGAGGGAGAGCGGGGAGGCAGACAGACAGACAGACAGACAGACAGACGGAGGGAGGGTGAGACAGACAGAGAGAGGGGCAGGCAGGCAGACGGACAGAAAGAAAGAGAATGAGAGGGGCAGATTGACAGAGAGAGGAGAGACAGAGACGGGGAGATAGACAGAGATCAAAATTGGAGCTTTCTGTATCCATGCTGAAACCAGGGTGTCCCAGTCAGGGTGCTAGTTAAATTTTCATGTTACTGAATTGGCAGGCAGTCCAGGGGACTTCCAGAAAATGTTTAATTAAAGTTTTAAAAGATTGCGCCACATCAGTTACAGGTGTTCCCAAATTTGATGCATTATTAGCTAAGTCAGAGAGCATCAGTGACTCTGACCCTCTGTACCCCCAGTTAGATTATCATCTTTGATGTAACATGCAAACCTTCAAAGTGTCACATGAGAAATAAAGCTCATCTATCCAAATAAGATCACATCTAGAGATAAACTTACCGTCCAATCTCTGCCATGTATTTGCCTACTTTGTTGAAGCAACTCATTCTGCACAAAATGCTTGATAGAGGAAAGCAGTATTTGTGCAAAAGTATCTGCTGCAATCCGCCAGCGCCTTTTGTTAGTACTCATATTTTACTTTAAAATGTCTATTCCTTTGGAAAAATAAGTGGATTCATATTTTTAAAGCGGTTTACAATCTTTTAGGGTTCAGAATTAATCTGATATGACACATCCTTTTTCGCTCACCGTTTTCCAGAATTTAGAAACTATTATTGTATCTTTTGACACTAAATTTTTCAAACTGGGATCTCCAGACTGCGGGGGGGGGGGGGGGGAAGATAGAGAAGATCCTTGGAGATAGAGAAGATCCTTGGGGATACCCAAGATCACCAGATTTCTGCGTGCCTGGCATCTGATTTCTGTACTTGTTAACTTTGTTAGATTATTAATATTGCTGGATGTTAATGAAAATTATTTTTTGTAATGATGGCACTTCTACTTTTGGTAGCTGACACTGATTTTTGGATCTAAGGACAAGGTGCCTCCCAGAAGAAAGACTGGACTATATTTTTAATTTTCTAAAATATTGGCAATTTTTTAATGCCCTAAAGTCTATAGCCCTTTGATTTGAGTGAGAAACAATGGTTGCGGGGGGGGGGGGGGGGGGGAGGGGAAGTGGTGGAGACTGGCATTAGCTATTACAAGTTCTACTGGCAGTCATTCTTCTGTCACTTGCCACTTTATGGAGTTCTCTGTGGGCTAATGGATGTGTGTGAGTTGCAGCCTTAAACACATAATGTCACATCCATTACTACAGCTGTGTTTCCATAATTTTTGAACCAATGGTTCACTCCTCTTTAAGGGGGGTCACAGCAGATGGTGCTGTTGTATTGTCTTTTTTCCAACATTCATTAGCCAACGCATAGTTCCACTCCCTATTTGCCCAAAATGGTACATAATAAAGTCCAAATTTAGAGCTAAACAACATTAAATTAGACATTGAGCCTTTAAGCAAATCTTATCTTAAATTATTAGAACCTTTATTAAATAACAATGTTTTAAGGTTTCAATTCCTTAATATACACCTCCAAATTTAAGTTTTTTTTACTGCCCCTCTCCATTTCTAAATTTTTCATTGGGTTAAATCTCGGCCATTATTCCCACATCATCTGTTTGATCACGCAGAGATGCAGTTCATATGAGAAAGAGGATAGATTATAAAATTTAAGGCGTAGCTTCAGGAATTTGAACTTTAAAATATTGGGTTTTTTAGATGCATTCATAGAATCATAGAATGATACGGCACAAAAGGAGGCCATTCAACCTATCGTGCCTGTACTGGCTCTTTGGAAGAGCTTTCCAGTTAGTTCCACACCCCTGCCCTTTCCCCATAGCCCTGTAAAATGTTTCCCCTTCAAGTATTTATCCAATTCCCTATTGAAAATTGCTGTTTGAATCTGCTTCTACCACCCTTTCAGGCAGTGCATTCCAGATCATAACCAAAAGTCCCTGAATTTTAAATAAGAAACTAGCTATTTTTGTAAAAGTAGTTTTGCCAATTTGATTATACATTTAAATCCAGCCTCTTCCACCATGACTGAATTTCACACACAGGATTGCTATGTTGTTGTTGATTTTGTATGTGTTTTAAATGTTGGAGTAATCGTTGCTTTAAATTTATGAGTGAATCTTTACTTTTAACAGTTCTTTACAGCTAAATGCTTCTGAAAGATTGCTTCCTGCTATGTATCCCGTGCACAGCATGACAAGGCGGAACAATTCTAATAGAACTTCGATAGTTCGCTGTGGAAGACAGGCCTATGGCAGGCTATATCCTGTTTTGATGGTTCGACCAGATGGATCCACTATCAATATCCGATACAAGGAGCCTAAAAAAATGATTACTGTAAGGATTAAATAATTATTGTTTGAGGAGGGGCAGGAAGTTTGTTGAAAAACTCCAACGTTAATTCATTGTTTGTGAAGTACTTTAAAATGTATTTCCAAGAGATGTGATAAGGTACCACATAAATGCAAGTTTGTTTCTTTATAATCTTTCATTACAACTGCAGCATTTTCACACATTTTAACTCATAAAAGTATTTCACAAGTCATTTTTTAAATGAATATTTTCATAGGATAAGACTTTTTTTAAAGTTAAATATTCTTTTCCATGTTCATGGGTTTCCCACACCACACATTATCCTGAGAAGACTAAGTAGCTGACTTCCAAGCAACTCCCAATGTAATCCTGAAACTCGGCATTAGAAAATAAGAGGCCCGGGAGGGGGTGCATGTGCACCTCTATCTATCTATCTACCTACCTACATTTATCTCTTTATCCAGATAGTCTCGAGGATTATGGGGAATATAAGTATCTGGATTAGTAATGCAGCCCTTGATCACTTAAGCCATCACAGAGTATTTAATAAACACCTTTAGCAACTTGATCAATGTAATGCTTGTTTTAGAGGGGGTGAACTTTAACAAAAACATTTCCTGTATTACTACCTGCTAAATTTAAGTAAGATGCTGTTGAAGGTAGAGAATGAGGAGAATGTACAAAGTACATGATGTTCATACTTTTTTTTTATTCATTCATGGGATGTGGGCGTCGCTGGCGAGGCCAGCATTTATTGCCCATCCCTAATTGCCCTTGAGAAGGTGGTGGTGAGCCACCGCCTTGAACCGCTGCAGTCCGTGTGGTGAAGGTTCTCCCACAGTGCTGTTAGGAAGGGAGTTCCAGGATTTTGACCCAGTGACGATGAAGGAACGGCGATATATTTCCATGTTGGAACGGGGTATGACTTGGAGGGGAACGTGCAGGTGGTGTTGTTCCCATGTGCCTGCTGCTCTTGTCCTTCTAGGTGGTAGAGGTCGCGGGTTTGGGAGGTGCTGTCGAAGAAGCCTTGGCGAGTTGCTGCAGTGCATCCTGTGGATGGTACACACTGCAGCCACTGTGCGCCGGTGGTGAAGGGAGTGAATGTTTAGGGTGGTGGATGGGGTGCCAATGAAGCGGGCTGCTTTGTCCTGAATGGTGTCGAGCTTCTTGAGTGTTGTTGGAGCTGCACTCATCCAGGCAAGTGGAGAGTATTCCATCACACTCCTGACTTGTGCCTTGTAGATGGTGGAAAGGCTTTGGGGAGTCAGGAGGCGATCACTTGCCGCAGAACACCCAGCCTCTGACCTGCTCTTGTAGCCACAGTATTTATGTGGCTGGTCCACTGTGATGCATGTTTACAGTACAGTTGTTATATTTCCTGCTATGAAACTGAAGTGTTAAAAGTCTCTGCAGTGGTAGATGCATTTGTGGAATACGGAAACCCAGATACACTTGTTACATTACATATTTGTGGAAGACTGTTACCATTTATTCAAGGAAAGGAATATGTGACAGAAAATAGGCTTCTACTTATTCCAAGAGTAGTGTCCTCAGATCAACAGAAACAATTTCCAGATTGAAGTATTCTGTAATGCTCTGTAATTATTTTGCTGTACTTTGATTCTCCTGAATCTACACTGGGATACATTTTTCTCCCACTGACTAACATTAGCAAAAAAAGGGGAAGCCCCATCTTATAGTCATGCTGATTTCTTCACTAACATTAGCGAATGGGGAAAATATACCCTATATTCTGTGTAGTTTTTATTCTGTGCAGTTTCACACGTACCACTGCAGGTGCTCTGGATGAGTTAAAGGGCCTACTTTAACAAAAACATAAGTACCAACGTGCATCAGACCTCTACTCCCTTTTGTTTGAAACCTCGGGCATCAACTCTACTTAGTAGAGGTGAAATCTAAAAATGAAAAAATCAGTTGCTGCTGCAGATTTCCTGCAGTAGTAAATAAACATCAGCAAGAGCATCAAGGAGTTGCAGAGCAGAGTGAGGGACCACTGCCCCTTTCGTAAAAACTTTACAAGGCTATATTGAGTGAAAAGTTAGATTTAAAGTCAAATTTAAGAAGCATTAATCTTTCTATACTAAATGTTTTGAAGAGTTGATGTATTAGTTATGAAGCTTGATATCCCAGATTCACTTCATTGTAAATACTTAACTGCATTAACACTCAGGGAACATAGGAACAGTAGTGGGCCATTCAGCCCCTCGAGCCTGTTCTGCCGTTCAATTGGATCATGGCTAATCTGTATCTTATTTTCCTTACCTAACAAAAATCTGTCTATCTCAGTTTTGAAATTTTCAATTGACCTCGCCTCAACAGCTTTTTGGGGAGCGAGTTCTAGATTTCTACTACCTTTTGTGTGAAGAAGTGCTGTCTGACATCACCCCTGAACGGGCTAGCTCTAATTTTAAGGTTATGCCCCCTTGTTCTGGATTTCCCCAACCAGAGGAAATAGTTTCTCTCTATCTACCCTATCAAATCCTTAAATTATCTTAAAGCACCTCAAATAAATCACCCTTTAATCTTCTGTACTCAAACCCTGCCTCTACGTAGAGGTGAAGTCAAATATAAATAACTGCTGCAGCTGCAAAGAAACTACACAGCGTTCTTGCAGTAATTTTATTATAGAGGCCATTTCACCCATTGTGAATGATTCTGCATATCCCGCTTATATTTTTAAACCAAAACATCTTTTGTTCATTCGTATGGGCCGGATGGCATGTTTTCCTGTTGTAACGTCTATGTATTTCTATGCATTAATACAGGGTAATCAGGGCACCCAGATTGTTTGATGGCAATTTTTAGAATAATAATAACATGATCTGTTACAGATGCCAGTTGATGTTTCCCTCCTGCCAGAAGCTGAACGGAAAGCGAGAATGCGCAAACGTGACCCCAAGAAAGCCAAAATGAAAGAAGAGGAATTTGAAGATGAATTTAAAGTTAACGATTATAGCAAATTCTGGAAGAAAAAATAGTCTTCAGTTTTTTGGATTTTAGAAACACGAAAGTATCAGTGAACTACTCGCCTGGTGTTGATGCCGATGGCACCTTGACATATGGACAGTGCACTATTGTAATAACTATAAATCTCAATAAATTAATGAGTAATGGTTTTTATTTGTATGATCTAATCCATCTATATTATTAAAGTCAAGTTTGTGTTTCTACAGGAAAGCCTCAGGGAATGAATCAACAGATTCTTGTTTTTATTTCTAGTATTATATGGCTTAAAGACTACATGCTAGAGGAAAATATTGTGAATGTTAACAAAGCTACCCCCCACCATCACCATACCCATTTATTAGGTGCCAACTGTTCCTGACTGCACCTATGTGGATTTGAAATGCATATAATATATTTTGTTAAATTGCTTCAAGTATCATGAAAACTTGGCTGCAGTAAAATGGATTATGTTAGATATTATCTTATTTATGGAACATTTAACTGGAGGATTACAAGTGCTTTCACTTAATTATATTCTAGGAGTGGAACGATGTTTACAACAATCTCAATAAATGAATGAGTTGTGGGTTTGGCACTAAAAGTAAAATCTTTACCTTTTCTAATTTGGTTTGAAAGATTTGATCAGAAAACCTCTGATACATACGAGCATACAAAATTGACGAGCAGGAAAAGACCAGCTGGTCCATCAAACATGCCCCACGCCATGATGGCCGGACCATCATGGCTAAACAATTCTTTCCTCCCCCGAACTCTCTCCCTTCCCCCCAACCCCCATCCCCTCAACCATATAATCTCCTGGGATAGGCAAAAAAACAGGGCCCATAAGGGAAAAAATGCTATGGAAAATTCCTCTCTGGCCCCTCTCAGGTGATCAAAACCATTCCAGGAGATCACATGGACCAAGTATTATCTCTAAAGACACTTACCTTCTATACGATGTGATCTCTGTCCCAGTCAGGAAACAGTCCAGCTCCCTCTTGAAGGCACGCAGAGAGTCAGCACCTACCATACCAGCAGGCAATGTATTCCAGAGGCTCACAATTCTCTGGGAAAAGAAGAACTGCCTAACATCCACTCTATTTCTACTCTTCCATAGTTTAAACCCAGATCCTCCCCAATCTGTTAAAACTGGAATAATCTATCAATAGGGACGCTATCCAGTCCTTCAATTATTTTATAGACCTCTATCAGGTCACCTCTAAGTCTGCGCTGCTCTAAAGTAAATAGACCAAGGTCCTTGAGCCTATCTGAGTAGCTGAGGTTCTTTAAGCTAGGAATCATTCTTGTAGCTCTCTGGACCTTTTCCAAAGCCACTATATCATCCAACATGTGGGGGGACCAAAACTGGGCACAGTACTGACCTGTATAGTGGTGTCTTTGATTTATAGTGAATGGTTCTATTAATATAACCCAATACCTTGTTAGCTTTAGCTAGTTTCTCTACGTTGGTCATGAACCTTTACTGATCTGTGCACAATAATACCGAGATCTTTTTGTTGCTCAACCTCTTTCAGTATTGTTCCCTGCAAATGATACGTGTATTCTATGTTGGCCCTACCAACATGCATAGCACTACATTTATCTAAATTAAACAACATTTGCCAATGTGTGACCCACTCACTCAGCACATCTGAATCTTTTTGGATTTGATTGCATTCCTCTACCGTCTTAACCCTTGCACATCAGCAAACTTACCATACTCCCAACACCACTGTACAGGTCATTAATAAAGACCGTGAAGAGTCGCGGGCCCAGGACCAATTCCTGGAGTCCACCACTAGTAACGTGTTTCCAAGCTGAACCACATCTGTTAACTACAACTTTTTGGCTGCGGGATTGGAGCCAATTACTAATCCAGCTTGTCAAATTTCTATTACCACAAGATTCTTTCTTGTGAAGTAACCTAGTGTGAGGTACCTTATCAAAGGCTTTCTGAAAGTCCAGGTAGACAATGTCTACCTGATTACCCTCATCCACTACCCTAGTGACTTCCTCAAAAAACTCATCAAATTTTTTAGGTACGGCCTATTTTAACAGAAGCCATGTTGTGTATTTCCAATGGCCCCTTTCCTTTTCCAGTGATCCTTGAGGGCATCTCTTACGATCCCTTCTAGCATCTTCCCAAAAATTGATGTCAGGCTGATAGGCCTGTAGTTCCCCGGCTCTGATTTGTCCCCTTTTTTGAAAATAGGAACTACATGAGCTAGCTTCCAGTCTAAGGGAACTATCCCTGACTCTATTGAACTATTAAAGATATGGGCAAGGGACTCACAGAGCACCTGTCCCATCTCTTTAATCACCCTTGGATTAGCCGGATCTGCAGCCCAATCAATTTTGAGCTTTCCTAACCTATCCAAGAGGACATTACTATCTATTTTAATATTAATGATGCTATTCAATACTAAGCACCCCTCATCTGGAACATACGCATCATCCACAGGAGTATAGACTGATGCAAAATAGTCATCACCAGGACAAAGTACTTTTGAGTGGTTTAGCCATATTAATCTAAACCATGCCACACTTAAAATACTGGGGCCTGATTTTAACCCTACCCCCATGGCAGAAACCACGTTAGTTGGCAGTTTAAATTGCTTGGATTAGTTACCTGCCAAGAGAGCTAACCGATAGTGATTTAAGCAAAGGGCAAGGGCACCTGCCCAAAAGCCACACGGGTCCTTTTTTAGATAAGCATGTCGGGTCCCGATGATGTAACTTGACAGCCTGAGCAGAATGCTGCAGTGAGTTTCCCGCCAGGCCAACATAGTAGGGATGTGGATCGGGGGCATGAGAGGCCCGTAAAGGAAAATTTTAAAATGTTGTTTTGCTTTACTTGGGCAAGGAGGAGCAGGAAAGTTTACGCCTCCCCTGAAGCGGACTTGCCCCCCCATTGCAATCATGAAACCTACAATGAATGGGCCCGGCAGCCAATCCTGCCACTTACGTGGTCTCGGCAGATGGCTTCCGAGCCCTGTGAAACAGGTGGGAAGTCAGCCAGCACGATGTAAACGAGACCCGGGAGTTAAAATACCCCGAACCTCATTTCTGGAGCAGTGGGTGAATTTCTAACTCGCACCACTGGTCTCCCACCTAAAATCGGAGCGCTGGTGTTAGTGTGAATGCCTACACTTCTTGTTACCACACTTTTTCTGTTAATTGGAATGTGTCGCCATCTTCTGTGCAACTCTACAGCCTCCAATTTTATGGAAGGAATGAAAGGCGTCCTCAGAGTGGCTATGCTCTATATAAAATGCTATTACTAAAAATTTGCTAAGATTTTTAGCACTGTTTTAAAACTACAAATTTAGAATGGTCCATGCTGTAAAACTAAGACACCAGAGGTAAGATATCTGTAAGTACCTTGCATCACCAGCTAAACTAACCAAAACTGCCTAAGTATCCTTTCCCCTACAAATCCCAATCCATCAAACAATAAAACTTCCTACATCTATAAATAAAGCACCGCAATATAATTTGTAGATTGTATATATTCAGCGTTACGGAAAATTTTAAAAGTAGTGTGTAAGTAGCTGATGTTCATTCTCTTTGGGTTGTGTTCTAGCAGGAAAGCAATCAAGAATCTGAAGCCATGAGGACAATTTTAACTCCAGAAATCTTCAATAGTTCTGGAACCTAAAATGAGTTTACAAAAGCCAAAACACATTAAGCTTCTCAAGTTCAAAAGTAAAGGCTTTAACTAATCTTCTCCAATACCCAATATCCTGCAAAAGAAAAAAGTAACAGTTGTACATAGTTGTTCATTCTGTCAGTCGTGCATAACCCTAATGGTGGGCTCAGGGAAGTGCTTTCATGGTAAATGTAATTCCAATTTTGAACTTTAAGTTGGCATTTGCCTGGGTGGATTTCCTTTAGCTACAATAATTCAGTTAAACATTGTTGGCAGCTATCAAGATAATGGAAGTCTTGAGATTTAGCTGAGGAAATTAGCTTTCAGGATGAAGCCAATTTGTTCACCCATGGTTTGGATACATGATGCACTTTATGTAGAAGAAAACGCTTGTTTTGAAGCGAGGCCAGTTTTCTTGGTCCTGCCTTTCAGAAAAATTTAAATATTGAACACAAGATTCAAAATGTATTGAACTGCTCATAGCATAGAAAGATATACCTTCATGGAGCTGAGCTTCAAAGCTATCATATCCCATCTAGTGATGAGGCTGAGGGTAAACCTCCACAGGTTGCTGGTAGCCTATGAAAGGCAACATTTCCTGGGTGATTCAGAAATTTACTTCAGCTCCGCTTTTCCGTTATGGAATTGCTCTGTAATAATGTTTATTTTGTCCACTTATCTTTTCTCTTCTTAATTGATAAATTATATTCAAAAGTAATAATTTCAGTTGTCAGCAACTGAAGCTGCATTGTAGCAAACCCATTCCATGCAAGGTGAAGCGTAACACTTATCATCCTTAGTAAGGAATTGTTTCGCTTGACAGTCATGTACAATTAATACAGGGTAGCCTTACAACAACAGGCTATATTTTTGGCAAACCTGAATTTTGCTGTAGCCGTTCAGCAGGAAGCTCATTAGTTAAAAAAAAAAATCAATTGTCACTTCTTGGCAGATAATTACACCACCTTACTTCAATATGTTAATAATTAAATACGTCCAAAGTTCAGTTTAAAAGAGTTGTAGCTCTCAAAATTCATTAATAGTGATAGACCACAGATTGGAACCAGCAACCAAAATTTCGAGAATAATGTTTGCTTTGGAGATACCAGACATCATAGTGATCGTCATTTACTTTGTGTTTGTTATGACTGTTGGAATATGGGTGAGTTCAGAGTACTCTGGTTAAGCAGCCTGTTTATTTCTCAGTTTACAATTAGTGAAGGGTGTAGTCTTGAACTCTGACGTTTATTAATGCAGATTTGTGCTGTTTGAATAAAATTAATGATTGTATATCGTCTTACTTTATGCTGTTTCACTTTTTGATGGGAATGCATTCCCTCCCCATCGTGGTACAATATGATTGTTATAAACAAAATAAAGTGTCTCTATCAACAGAGGTATCACTCTTTGTGACCTTATGAATTTAGAAAACCTAATAAATTTTCCAATATAAATACATTTTAGGAGAAAATAATGCAGTTCTGATATTTTTTAGCATTCTTTCATTTTTGTTGGCTTGTATCTGTAGAATTGTTTTGGAGACTTGCATGTGCATTAAAAAATGTCAAACTCTGCTTTATGTTACGTTCTTAAAACTTTTTTATATTTTTAGTGATTATATATGGATTGCATTTCAAAATTTTCAAGCAAAATTTAAACACGTATTACATGTTTACAATCAGTGACAATTAAACTGTTAAAGAATTTCATTAACTAAACACTTTGTGTTGGAATCACTGCAAAATATGAGGATCTGTTCGAGTATATTTAAGATAAGTTTTTATGTGAAAATTACACATGGGGCTCGCTTGCTTAAACGCAAGTTTATAGAAATATATTTAAATTAAAGAGAGAGGTCATTTTTAGTATGTACTTAGCAGGCTAAAGAAATACTGTCATGACAAGGTTGTTTTCTAACAGTTCCTGGTTCCTGTACTCTTAACCGCGTTCCAACGACCTTGGTGCATACGGTTTATTTTTAACCTGGCTATATTCTATTTCATTTGGACTTTGATTAAGAGAATTGACATCTAAATCTATCTGCATTACAGTCATCTGTGCGAGCTAACCGGAGCACAGTGGGAGGATATTTTCTTGCTGGAAGATCCATGACCTGGTGGCCTGTAAGTCTATCATTGTAGTTATTTTTTGAAGTAGGTTAATATTTGATGCGGATTAGTGCAGCGTTCAGATAATATAGCAAATGTAATATACACTTTTTGTTAATAAATGTTATTCCCTTTTGTTATATCAGCAATAACAGTATGATAAAAACAACTTCCCCTTTTAACTTTTAAGTACGGTATTAAGGTCAAGGATTTGAACTTCAATTACCTCCATCCACCAGGAAAAAAACAAGCAAGATAATACGTAATAAAAGCAAATTGGAAGAGAGATATTATTCACCTCTGACCGGGAGGGATACCCTCTTTCACCTCAAAGTCCTTCACAAATTCAGTTTTCCTTTTCCCTTTTTGTCTCCTTGGGATGACTAGCTGGCTGTTCGCAAAGGAACTTTACCCCCTAGACCACAATACAAATGTTTACATTTAGGAATTATCACATCACCTTCCATACCAGAGTAATGCTGAAACCTGTTGGACAAAAAGCTAATTTCCAACTTGCATTTGGAATCTGTTTCTTTAGTTTCACATTAAAGAAAAGAATAATGAAAATAATTATTAAAAATAAGTTTCTATTGTCTGAATAGATATGCTTAAAGTTATAATCAAACAACAGAATGAACATTTATGAATTTCATAGATGTTGCAAGCCTCAGGTAAATGAAATGCATGTACATTATAAAAAAATGTTTAACATTGAAACCAGTTGAACCTCTTTGTTTTATCTTGTTATTCTCAATATATTAACAGATTGGGGCATCACTCATGTCCAGTAACGTGGGCAGTGGCCTGTTTATCGGTCTGGCAGGCACAGGAGCTGCAGGAGGCATTGCTGTTGGAGGTTTTGAATGGAATGTAGGTTTGGCTGTTACAGTTTCTAAATTATCACATGCAATATCTTATTGATAAACTGCGTGTTCTTTTTTTATATCTAGACAGGCTACAGTATAGTCTCCTATTCTTCCACCCACAGTCTGGATTCTTGCTCAAAATCTTCCCCTTTGCTGAAACAGAAATTACTCATGTACTGCAGGGTTCAGTTTGTATTGAGCTGCAGTCGATCACTGTTTCTAAATATTAAAAGCTGGGAAACAAAATTAACTAATTATACATCATCAAATCTTGGATGCTTTTTTCTCACTGCACTTGTCATGATTTCATGATGTGTATTGGATTGTGAATTAGTTATTACATTGGAGCTGACACAATTTTACTCCAGTTCTGAGTTACTTATTTGGGAGGCACATTGAAGAGTGTACAGACAAATGAAAATGGGATTTGAGTGCTCTTTACTATGATTTTCTTGCAGAGGTTATGAAGATCATTGTATAAAATAAATAAATCCCACCAAATAAGCAGTAAAATAACAAGGATATTAATGATCTCAACCCATTACACAGTAGGGCAATTTCACAGAGCCCCATTGCTAATACAATAAGGCAGTGGTGTCCAAGCTTTTGTGGGTGGCGTAGGTATCTATGATGGAACCTTGGACGCCACATATACTGTTTATATCCATGTTCCCACTAATTTGCTGATAACTGACAGATCTTGGTGTTCTGTTTAGAATTATTCTACCAATGAGACAATAGTGCTAAAAACAACCCTTTGCGAACGTCAGTTAAAATCATCAAGAGGTTCAATAGGGTGCATGTGGAGAACCTGTTTCCATATGTGGGCAAGTCCAGAACAAGGGGGCATTAATATTAAATAGCCACTAACAGATCAAATAAAGAATCTAGGAGGAATTTCATTACACAGAGAGTGGTGAGAAGGTGGAACTCGCTGTCATTTGGAGTGGTTGAGGCAAATCGCCCTGGTGCATTTAAGGGGAGGCTTGATGCATACATGAGGGAGAAAGGAATAGAGGGATATGGGGGCAAGGTGGGGAAAAAAAGAAAGAACTTGCATTTATATAGCACCTTTCAAGACCTCAGGACGTCCCAAAGTACTTTACAACCAATTAAGTACTTTTGAAGTGTACTGACTGTTGTAATGGAATAGTAATTGGAATGGGAGAAGGCTCATGCAGAGTATAAATACCAACATAGACCAGTGCAGCCAAATGGCTTGTTTCTGTGCTGTAGATTCTATGTAATCCTATGTAAAATGAAAACAAGACAAATGAACAAATTAGAAATATAAGCACAAATACAGCTTAGTTGGCTGGGCTTTAAGGGCCAGATTGCCAGGGCTCAGGGGCATGTGATCCTAGGGCTGTGTTGGACACCTTGGGTGCTCTTTTGAGGTTATGGTTACAGCACCTATGAGTCAGAAGGTTGTGGGTGCAAGCACATAATTTAGACTGATACTTAGTGTAGCACTGAGGAAGTGCTGCATTGCTAAAAGGTGCCATCATTCAGATGAGAAGTTAAACTGAGGCTCCATCTGCCTGTTCAAGTGGAGTAAAGATCCTTTGGCACTATTTGAAGAAGAGCAGGGAGTCCTCCTTGTGTCCTGGCCAATATTCTTCAATCAACAAATACCAGCAAAAAAAATTAACTGGTTATTCACATAATTTGTTGTGTGAGAAATCTTGCTGTGTGCAAATGTGTGTTGTATTTGCCAACATAACAGAAACCATACTTTAAAAGTAATTAATTGAAAATGGAATGCTTATGACATCCTGTGGATGTGATGGCGCATCTAAATCCAAATTAATTTGTCGATTATTTTGAAAGTGTTTAAAGACAAGTGTATGCAACAAACAGATGGGTAAGGTGGTGTAGTGGTTGTGTTACTGGATTGGTAATCCAGAGGCCTGGGCTAATAATCCTAGAGGCCTAGGCTATTAATCCAGAGAATATGAGTTCAAATCCCACCATGGCAACTTGAGAATTTGAATCTGGAGAAGTAGCCCAACAGAAGTAGCCCAACATGTGACTGCCACTGTGAGGGTGGTGCTTGTTTAGCCCACCCTAAAACTGAATGGAACAGCATAGAGGAGTACTCCATCAACTCTCTGCAGAAGCCTTCAGCTTTGCAGGACCAAGGTTCCAAGGAGCCCACGGGTTTCATGTCCATAGAAGAAGTGTTAGGATTGGACGCAGAAAAACTCACGTGCTCACAAGGGGTATGCACAGTGACAGAGCAAATGATGCTTTTTTAAATAGTTGTAATAAATCTAGTGTAATAAGTCACTGCAATATGTAAGGTAAGGACTGTTTAGTGTTTGGTTGTCTTATATACCAATGGGGAGTGAGTAATATGCTGATCTTGAGGCTCAGGATTAAGAAGTGATGGCTAGCTATGAGGAATAATGATTTTAAATAGACCATAGAGAGTTTGTGAGAAGAGGCAGTTCTTGTGAATGTGCACCACAGTTTAAAAATTCTTCCTTCCCATCAGTTCTTGTGAATGTGCACCACAGTTTAAATGGCACAGTTTCACAAGACCCATTCATCATGGTTTGGTTAAAGGGGTACTGCTCACTGAGATTGCTTGTGGAGACGTTTGGTCATATCTTAGAACTTGCTGAAGGTATTGAAAACATTTTTTCATTCATACTCAGGAAGTCTTCCCTTACATTCTGTGTTAAGCTTGAAAAGCTATTGATTGCACCCATGTGACATTGCATGCACCAAATTCAAACCCTTATATTTACATGAACCATTCCCTGAATATGCTGGTCATTTTCGATGATAGGAATAGCTTCTTGCACATGAATTCACAATATGCTAGAAGCTGCCATAATGCTTTTATACTTAATTAATCCAGTGTTCCAGCTCTAATTCAACAACAGGAACAAGGGACAGGATGGCTGCTGGGTGACAAGAGATACCCTCTACTCCAAAGACTCTTGGTGTCTCTCCATAGGACCACCTGTGCTGCAGAGGATTGTTACAATGAAGTAACTTGAAGACAAGGCTAAGAATTGAGAAAACCATTAGGATGTTGAAAGGAAGGGTCGTTTGGATACCTCCAGTGGTACCATACAGTATACGCCCAACAGTATTTCTGGAATTATGGTAGCATGTTATGTGCTTCACATCTTTGAAATCAGGAAAGGACTGATGGTAAATGACCCAGACGATGCCAGGGAGGCTGATGATGACACTGCTGATGCTGAACACCTGGCCCATGTAGAAGGGGAACCAGGTGCAGTGGCAATGTCTGCTAGACAGCTGAGGGACAGATTCATTTGGCACACCTTCATCGATGAATACAGCACGATTATATGGAAGTCTCAGCCTATTAGAGATCTGCCTCTTCTCACAAACTCTCTATGGTCTATTTAAAATCATTATTCCTCATAGCTAGCCATCACTTCTTAATCCTGAGCCTCAAGATCAGCATATTACTCACTCCCCATTGGTATATAAGACAACCAAACACTAAACAGTCCTTACCTTACATATTGCAGTGACTTATTACACTAGATTTATTACAACTATTTAAAAAAGCATCATTTGCTCTGTCACTGTGCATACCCCTTGTGAGCACGTGAGTTTTTCTGCGTCCAATCCTAACACTTCTTCTATGGACATGAAACCCGTGGGCTCCTTGGAACCTTGGTCCTGCAAAGCTGAAGGCTTCTGCAGAGAGTTGATGGAGTACTCCTCTATGCTGTTGCCATGAGGGGATGTAGCCTCTGAGGCCCACAGACCAGCTTCTCCATTGGTAAACAGGATTCTGGTTACTAGCGATTAGTGGATGAAAGGACATCACAAAATCAAAAAGATCCTTAAATCCATGGGGGAAAAGCAACCGAATATCGTTTAGTCCCTCCGAGACGCTGCCCTGTATACTTTGCAATCTGGTTGACAGTGATCTCTTCAGATGGTCCCCCAAGATCTGCAGTCCTTTATACAATGCCTTCACATTGAGTTGACTGACTTGCCTGGATCACTCATGAAGTGGGGGATAATTTTTTTAAATTCATTATCGGGATGTAAGTGTTGCTGGCGAGGCCAGCATTATTGGCCATCCCTGGTTGCTCTTGATATAATTGGTATTGATACAACTGAGTGGCTTGCTAGGCTTTTTCAGAGTTCCTGCAGCTGCCACCTTTTTGCAGACTGCCCTGCAATGTGTTGAACCGTCCAGGTCGTTGGGCCATTGCAGGGCAGTGGACTTCACTGCTAGCTCATCTGTTTGCCACACATCTTGGGAGAAACCATGCCGAGCCTTCACATTTGTCTGATGCTCAGCTTACATCCTTCTTTTCATGGCAAGACCCTTGAGATCATCGTCTGTTTGTTCAAAATTTGAACATAATTACCGATGAACAGCATTTAAAAGGGAATGGAACAAATGGAAGGGGGAGGAAAAAGCACCTGTACACACACACGCAAAATGAAATAGATGATCTGTAAAGTACTGAAGTGGAAGAGGAGATAGTTAAATGGCAGGTGATATTACACTGCCATCCTGCACCTGTGTGCATGTATGATTTCCCCTCCCCCTTCACTTTGTTATGTTCCTTTTTAAATACTGTTCATCAGTAATTATTTTCCAGTTTTGACAAAGGGTCCAAACCCAAGGTGTCAACTTGTCTGCTCTCTCCACAGATGCTGCCTGATCTGCTGAGTTTTTCCAGCATTCTCTGGTTTTCTTTCAGATTAACAGCATCTGTAGTATTTTGCTTTTTGTTTAAATCGCGTAGCTTGTTTTTGTTCGAAAGAGGCTTGGCTGATCCCTCAGCTTTACAAACAACTGAACTAAACTTCATGCTTTGGCATCAAGCTTGGGCCAAGTTTCTGTCTGTAGCTAGTTTTTTGAAACTTCTTATGAATTGTGAATGAATTTAAAGGGACAGCCACCAAGTTAAAATGAGACAAACAAAAATGTAATTTCTGTCACAATGGGTATACTAATTGTTTGAATTACCCCCATGTCTCATGTTGACATAAGGTGAAGTGGACAGCGACATGGTTTAAAATAAAGCATAAAACTAATTCGTGCACGTCTTTGTGTTCATTATGGCCTAAATAAATATTTTTTAATAATCATTAGCCAGGGGTTAGAATAGAATCATAGAAGTTTACAACATGGAAACAGGCCCTTCGGTCCAACATGTCCATGTCGCCCAGTTTATACCACTAAGCTAGTCCCAATTGCCTGCACTTGGCCCATATCCCTCTATACCCATCTTACCCATGTAACTGTCCAAATGCTTTTTAAAAGACAAAATTGTACCCGCCTCTACTACTGCCTCTGGCAGCTCGTTCCAGACACTCACCACCCTTTGAGTGAAAAAATTGCCCCTCTGGACCCTTTTGTATCTCTCCCCTCTCACCTTAAATCTATGCCCCCTCGTTATAGACTCCCCTACCTTTGGGAAAAGATTTTGACTATCTACCTTATCTATGCCCCTCATTATTTTATAGACTTCTATAAGATCACCCCTAAACCTCCTACGCTCCAGGGAAAAAAGTCTCAGTCTATCCAACCTCTCCCTATAAGTCAAACCATCAAGTCCCGGTAGCATCCTAGTAAATCTTTTCTGCACTCTTTCTAGTTTAATAATATCCTTTCTATAATAGGGTGACCAGAACTGTACACAGTATTCCAAGTGTGGCCTTACTAATGTCTTGTACAACTTCAACAAGACATCCCAACTCCTGTATTCAATGTTCTGACCAATGAAACCAAGCATGCCGAATGCCTTCTTCACCACCCTATCCACCTGTGACTCCACTTTCAAGGAGCTATGAACCTGTACTCCTAGATCTCTTTGTTCTATAACTCTCCCCAACGCCCTACCATTAACGGAGTAGGTCCTGGCCCGATTCGATCTACCAAAATGCATCACCTCACATTTATCTAAATTAAACTCCATCTGCTATTCATCGGCCCACTGGCCCAATTTATCAATATCCCGTTGCAATCCTAGATAACCTTCTTCACTGTCCACAATGCCACCAATCTTGGTGTCATCTGCAAACTTACTAACCATGCCTCCTAAATTCTCATCCAAATCATTAATATAAATAACAAATAACAGCGGACCCAGCACCAATCCCTGAGGCACACCGCTGGTCACAGGCCTCCAGTTTGAAAAACAACCCTCTACAACCACCCTCTGTCTTCTGTCGTCAATCCAATTTTGTATCCAATTGGCTACCTCACCTTGGATCCCGTGAGACTTAACCGTCTGTAACAACCTACCATGCGGTACCTTGTCAAAGGCTTTGCTAAAATCCATGTAGACCACGTCTACTGCACAGCCCTCATCTATCTTCTTGGTTACCCCTTCAAAATACTCAATCAAATTCGTGAGACATGATTTTCCTCTCACAAAACCTTGCTGACTGTTCCTAATCAGTCCCTGCCTCTCCAAATGCCTGTAGATCCTGTCCCTCAGAATACCCTCTAACAACTTACCCACTACAGATGTCAGGCTCACCGGTCTGTAGTTCCCAGGCTTTTCCCTGCCGCCCTTCTTAAACAAAGGCACAACATTTGCTACCCTCCAATCTTCAGGCACTTCACCTGTAGCTGTCGATGATTCAAATATCTCTGCTAGGGGACCCGCAATTTCCCCCCTAACCTCACATAACGTCCTGGGATACATTTCATCAGGTCCCGGAGATTTATCTACCTTGATGCGCGTTAAGACTTCCAGCACCTCCCTCTCTGTAATATGTACACTCCTCAAGACATCACTATTTATTTCCCCAAGTTCCCTAACATCCATGCCTTTCTCAACCGTAAATACCGATGTGAAATATTCATTCAGGATCTCACCCATCTCTTGTGGTTCCGCACATAGATGACCTTGTTGATCCTTAAGAGGCCCTACTCTCTCCCTAGTTACTCTTTTGCCCTTTATGTATTTGTAGAAGCTCTTTGGATTCTCCTTTGCCTTATCTGCCAAAGCAATCTCATGTCCCCTTTTTGCCCTCCTGATTTCTCTCTTAACTCTACTCCGGCAATCTCTATACTCTTCAAGGGATCCACTTGATCCCAGCTGTCTATGCATGTCATATGCCTCCTTCTTCTTTTTGACTCAGGCCTCAATCTCCTGAGTCATCCAAGGTTCCCTACTTCTACCAGCCTTGCCCTTCACTTTATAAGGAATGTGCTTACCCTGAACCCTGGTTAACACACTTTTGAAAGCCTCCCACTTACCAGACGTCCCTTTGCCTGCCAACAGACTCTCCCAATCAACTTCTGAAAGTTCCTGTCTAATATCATCAAAATTGGCCTTTCTCCAATTTAGAATTTTAACTTTTGGGCCAGACCTATCATTCTCCATAGGGTTAATACAATTTATCAAAATAATGTTACTCTGAGCACAAATAGAGATCTGACTCCTGGCCTCTCTAATTGCATCTTCTTATTGTTTTAGGCTACTTGGCTTCTGGTGGCACTTGGTTGGATCTTTGTCCCAGTGTACATTGCTGCTGGTGTTGTCACTATGCCCGAGTATTTGAAGAAAAGGTTTGGAGGGCAGAGAATCCGAATCTACATGTCCATACTATCTCTAATCCTGTACATATTCACTAAGATATCGGTAAGTAGGAGAGGTGTTGCCAATCTATCGGTCCTTTACTAGATCATGCCTGGAGCAGCACCATGAAACGTTAGCGTTTAAGTCACATTTCCACATTTTATGCCACAAACACAAGAACTGCTGCAGCTATATCCCAACATTCTACATCAATCTCAAAAGTTCAAACGGAATACCAGCTGTGAAACTTTGCACACTACTCCCGTCTTTACTCCTGGCTGTTCTCCCAACCAAAACTTGCCTTTCTCTGTTTTGCAATCAAAAAGCAAAAAGCTGCAGCTGTTGAAAATCTGAAACAAAACAAAAAATGCTGGAAACAGTCAGCAAGTAAGGCACCATCTCTAGGGAGAGGAGGGGAGTTAATGATTTAGTATTAAAAATAAAACAGAAGGGAACGGGGAGGGAAATCATAAATATGTGGGCGCACACACTCACACAAACACGTGTGAGAGAAGAAATAGAAGTGGACACAAAGGAGATAGTTAAATGACAGAAGTGAAATTAGCATGAGACAATAGGAGGTATAATGAGTGAAATTAAAGACATGTACAAGGCACAGAGAATGGGTGAATAGGCTAGGCAGTAGATAGTAGGGTAGGTAGAAATGGAAGCAGGAAAAACTGGCAAAGCATAGAAGAGTCCAGCAGCTCAGGAGCCTGAGAGAAAAAAATAGCAGATTGACATCAAGGGTGCAGAGCAAACCATCATCCAACAGAGGGTCCCCACCCAAAGCATCAACCCATTCCCTCCCGCCCAATCTCAGAAATGTCGTTTGTTTAATCCATTTCTTCTCCTGATCTGGTCTTTATTACTTTCCTATTTTTATCTTCTATGTTTCCCACACTCTTTGCCCCTTTTTGCATGCCTTTCTGATTCTCATCTTGTTTTATCCCAGTCCCTGCTATATTAGATTAAACCCACAGTGCTAGTTACTAGTTACATTGGTCCCAGGACTGTTTACATTGGGACGCTGATGACCGATGCTGTTGAATGGAACTCTTGTCTCTTGTATAAACAGTTCAAATATAAAGTTAGTTATTACTTGCTGAGAGTTATTGGAGCGTGCATTAAGCAATGGAAAAGTTTTGTTTTGTCCATTGACAACCCAGTTCACATCAGTCAAGTCTTTTTGTACTTTCACCAACTACCAGGGTCAGTTTGCCCTTTTACATGTCTCTTGATGTGATTGATTTTTTTTGAAACCTGAAGCAGTTATTATTTTCAGTAAAATAGTGCTCTGTGTCAATTGTTCATGAGCACAACTCACATTCATGGAAAGAAATGACAAATCCATAAATCTTGTAAATGGGCATTATAGTGCAGAGAGCAACTAAACTAGAACACCCAGCAGGAAATACAATGCCACCACAAACTTAACCATTTGTTCCTCTCTAGTGGAACTATGTGCTTTATTTATATACTCTTATATGTAAACCATCCCCACCATTTTGTTTCCAGGTATCTTTACCCACAGTGGGGACATGGACAAGTGATCTAGTCCCAAGCTTCTGCTTTTGACAATTTTTAACCAGCAGTTAGAAGGTGCTCTAGACTGGTTCAGGTAACTACGGATCAGCTGCTGATTCTCCAGTCTCTTTCTTCTGCAGAAGAGAAGTGGGCAATTGACATCTCCCACTCCCCCACCAATAGGGAAAGTCACTCTAAGCCAATCTTTAGTACCTTCAAAGAGATACCTAAAGAGGCCTGGAAGCAGCTGTTCTAGCCGGGGATGATAAAACAGGGAAAAATATGCTTTAAAAACAATTTTCTTAAATTAATCTTGGAGGGGATCGATTATCTTGAAGCCCTCTTGGCTCCATTGGGAGCTGCAGGGGAGAAAAAACCTATCTTGATCATTGGGCTTTGGTTCTGCCCTCAGGGCGGCATGGTGTCACTATGATTTTCCTGGCCTCCATCAGGACGGGTGTTGGGATTTGATAAAAGGTCCACATCTTAGCGCTTATAATCAACTACAAATTATTTACCCATAAACCTTCAGTAATGGATTGACAATCATTAATCCATTTACATCGCTGTGCCCAAGTCCTTTACAATGGCACTTTCAAATTTCCAACTGTCTAGCCTTTGGCCCTCCATTCACCACAACATTTCTGCAGCTGCCGATCTGCTCATTCACACCCTCACCTCCATCTTTGGTATCCTTGTCCCCATTAAAACCATTACTCTCTCTCACCCTGTTTGTTCCCCCTGGTATGGCCCCCATCTCCGCTCCCTTAAGTCCAAGGGATGCAGACTTGAACGTTTATGGCAGACAACTGGTTTAGCCATTCATTGCCAGATCTGACTGGACCACGTAAAGCACTATCAGGTCCTGCTATCCTCTGCCAAAACTGCTCACTGTTCCAGGATCATCCTGAACTACAAAAATAACCCCCAGCTTCTCTTCTCCACTACAAGCCGTCTTCTTAAACCCCTCCCCCCGCCTCCTCCACCCTCACCTCCAACAACAAGTGCGAGGAACTCATGGACTTCTTTGTCACTGAGATTGAGACCATCCGTTCAGCTGCCTCTGCTGCTTCCCTCCCTTCCCCTAGCCCACCAAGCCAAACTTCCTCTAATGCTCCCCCCTGCTCGAGCCCTGAACTCGCATCTTTCTCTAGTTTCTCTCCTATCACCCCTCATACCCTCTCTGAGCTCATCTTGACCATGAGATCCACCTCCTGCTCCCTCAACCCTATTCCCACTAAACTGCTGACCACCCAACTTTCCTTCCTGGCCCCTATGTGAGCTGATATCGTTGATGGTACCCTCTCCTCAGGTACTGTCCCCCTCCTCTTCAAATCTGCCATCATCACCCCCTCCTCAAAAAACCCACCCTTGACCCCTCTGTCTTTGCAAACTAGCACCCCATTTCCAACTTCCCTTTCCTCTCCAAAGTCTTGAACATGTTGTCGCCTCCCAAATTCGTGCCCATCTTTCCTGCAACTTCATGTTTGAATCCCTCCAATCAGGCTTCCACTCCTGCCACAATGCTGAAACGGCCCTTATCAAAGTCACAAATGACATCCTATGTGACTGTGACCATAGTAAATTATCCATCCTCATCCTTCTCGACCTGTCTGCAGCCTTTAACATGGTTGACCACATCCTTCTCCTCCAAAGCCTCTCTTCTGTCGTCCAGCTGGGTGGGACTGTGCTCGCCTGGTTCCATTCTTATCTATCCAGACATAGCCAGAGAATCACCTGCAATGGCTTCTCTTTCCGCTCCCTCACCATTACCTCTGGCCCTCCAAGGAGCTATCCTTGGCCCCCTCCAATTTCTCATCTACATGCTGTTCCTCAGCCACAAAATCCAAAAACACATCAGGTTCCACATGTACGCTGACGACACCCAGCTCTACCTCACCACCACCTCTTTTGTCCCCTCCACTGTCTCTGATTTGTCACACTGCTTGTCCAGTACTGGATGAGCAAAAATTTCCTCCAACTAAATATTGGGAAGTCCGAAGTCATTGTCTTTGGTCCCTGCCACAAACTCCGTTCCCTCGCCACTGACTCCGTCCCTTTCCCTGGCCAATGTCTGAGGCTGAACCAGACCTTGACATCCTATTTAACCCTGAGATGAGCTTCTGACCACATATTCGCACCATCACCAAGACCGCCTACTTCCACATCTGTAACATCGCCCGTCTCTGCCCCTGCCTCATCTCATCTGCTGCTGAAACCCTCATCCATGCCTTTGTTACCTCTAGACTTAACTATTCCAATGCTCTTATGGCTGGCCTCCCATCTTCCACCCTCCATAAACTTGAGCTCATCCAAAACTCTGCTGCCCATATCCTAACTCGCACCATGTTCCATTCACCCATCACCCCTGTGCTCGCTGACCTACATAGGCTGCTGGTCCGGCAATGCCTTGATTTTAAAATTCTCATCCTTATTTTAAAATCCGTTCGTTACCTCACCCCTCCCTATCTCTGTAACCTCCTCCAGCCCTACAACCTTCCGAGATCTCTGCGCTCCTCCAATTCTTGCCTCTTGCGCATCCCCAGTTTTCATCACTCCACCATTGGCGGCTGTGCCTTCAGTTGCCTCGGCCCTGAGCTCTGGAATTCCCTCCCTAAACCCATCTGCCTCTTTACCTCTCTCTCCTTCACCTCTCTCTCCTTCTTTAAGATGCTCCTTAAAACCTATCTCTTTGACCAAGCTTTTGGTCACTTGTCCTTATAACTCCTCATGTGACTCGGTGTCAAATTTTGTTTGATAATGCTCCTGTGAAGCTCCTTGGGATGTTTTACTATATTAAAGGCGTTATATAAATGCAAGTTATTGTTATTGTTGCATCAAAGACCTGGAAAGTACTGAGTGCTCCCGCCAACACAAAGCAGGTCCAAATAGAATAAACCACCCTCACATAAAGTGCATGTTGTAAACAATAACAAATGATTTTAAAATTGTAATCTAATCTTAGGGTTTAGTGAACAATTAAAAACTATTTAAAATTTTTATGACATAATCTAAAAACTTTGATTAGATTTTCTCGTTATAGTCACTCCATACTCAGTAGCTTAAAAACTTTGGTACTGATGGAAAATTATCACCAATTTCTTTTTTTTAAGTGGCTTCTTAAAGCATCGCAAAGTTTTTGTTACTGTGTGTCTACCTTTAAGAAGTAGATTATTAATGTAGGTTACAGGTTGTTATTTAAAAGTAACAATTATATTCCTGCTTTCAGACTGACATTTTCTCTGGAGCGCTTTTTATCCAAGTCTCACTGGGTTGGAACCTCTACATTTCTACAGTAATCCTGCTGGTGGTGACTGCCATATACACAATAGCTGGTAATTATTTATACCACACATATGTGCCTTTGAAAGTACAAGAAAAATGTTGCTGTCGGTAAGACACAAGTAATCCACATATCACTTTTAGTAACAGGCAGTTTATTCTCTTATCCTTTTCTAGTACCCATGAGCTATGAATTGTTCCATAGCCAAGAAAGCATACAGAAGATCTTTGCCCCCACCTTATATTAATGCTGCTCCTGTTCATGGGGAATTGTTTCAGATCTGCTGTGCTGATTCCCTACGTGCCCAGAGTAAGATCAGGAACTCTCCATGGGGAAAACTGCTATCTTTTCCAATAGAGTGATTACAACAACAACAGCTTGGTTTTATATAGCACATTTAACATAGTCAAACGTCCCAAGGTGCTTCACAGGAGTGTAATCAGACAAAAATTAATATTGAGCCAAAGAAAGAGACATTAGGTGACCAAAAGCTTGGTCAAAGATGTAGGTTTTAAGGAGTGTCTTAAAGGAGAGAGAGGTAGAGAGGTGGAGAGGTTTAGGGAAGGAATTTTAGAGCTCAGGGCCTAGGCAGCTGAAGGCACAGCCACCAATAGTGGAGCGAAGGAAGTGGGGGATGCACAAGAGCCCAGAGTTGGAGGACCTGCTGTACTAGTTTCTGCATCACCACTTTAAGGCCTGAGTGATATGTATACAGTCTGATAATCATTGATTTGTTCATCCATGGAAACAGTAATAACATTATCCAGAAAAAATCATTAAAGCTGAAAAGTCTGTTGAGACACAACGATGGAAGTGATTTAGGCAGTTATTGCCTGTGAAATCAAACCACTGATCCCAATAATGGATGGCTGCTTGAAGAATGGTAAATAAATCCTTCTTTAGTTTGAAACAGTCATCTGTTGGAAAAGATCTTCCAAGTGTCACTTCATTGAACTAGTATTCTAGTCAAATTTTTATTTACTTTTCTTTAAAGAAGTTAATCATGGAGGATTGGTAGTTTATTTCAATTCTTATAACGTGTTCCTAGAAAAATAGCATCTATTGAAAATAATAGAGATAGAAATGTCTCCTGTTCTCTCTCCATTGTCATGGTCTTTAAATTGCTACTGTATGCTTGTGGTGTTTGCTCTTCATCAATTGACGGGAAGCACACTCATGGAGCTGGCAGGTATTTAAGGATCCTGTCAGCAGCTGAAAGCCAAGTCAGTCAATTTGTAGAACTAGTTCAAAAGGACCTTTTCCCATGAAAAAAAACACATCTTAACAGTGTATGAGGTTCCATCTTAACAGTGTATGAGGTTCCATCTTAACAGTGTATGAGGTTCCATCTTAACAGTGTATGAGGTTCCATCTTAACAGTGTATGAGGTTCCACGTGGTAGAACCCATCCAATATGTCTCCTTCTAGCTGTACCTGAAAATAACTCAAAATAGACTCAAAATACTAATGCAAGAGAAGTGACTAATGACTATACAGTTCAGTTCTCTTATGTGATTTTGGTACCATAAGGGAAGCTGATGCTTGAACTTTATTTGAACCTTGCACAAAGATGGGCAAAGTGATACAAATCAGTCAAAGGGGCATTTATTCTCTTCTCATAGTCAGCAATAGTGGGGTTTAGGATAATTTATCAGTAAAAACCTGCACTTATGTCATTTGTTTAATGTAACAAAACAAGGAAACAATAAAATGTACCCTGTTAACTTTTAATTAAGTGCAGATGCAAAGCACTTGCAGAGATAAGGTAGTTGGACAACAGATGGTGTGCCATTTTAATTGGAATCTTACTATTAATCTGTTGACTCTAAAGAGATACTGGTAACAAAGGATAAAGTCAGGCACAGGATCCTTTGTTGCCTATTGTCAGTAATGACTGGTAATACCCAATAAGATGACTTTAAGAATAATAGATATTTTATTAACTTTTAATTAAGTGCGCATATGTTTGTAGTGGTTAATTGGTCAATCTTCTGATACAATGCTATAATTTTGATAAGGGAAGATATTTAAAGGAGAAGTTTTTCACCCTAGAAGTAGGACGATTGAACAAAAGTTAAAGAAGACAAGAGCAGAAGGAAAATTGTAGAGAAGTTTGGACAAGATGATTTTAGAACATTGTAGAAACTTTTTAGAAGGTTTGGGAAAGTGTGAAGAATGTTTAAAAAAAAGAACTATAAAATTAGTTGAATCATAAGAAATAAACGCCAGGAATTTCCTCGGGAAGTCAATGGAATAGAAAATGAAAATGGGCGAGGTGTAAAACGGGCTGCCGATTCACTATTGCCCATTTTGAGCTATTGCCAGGTGTTAAGGATGTAATACTGCAATTCTAAACTGAGTTATATTATATTAAGTTGAACTTACATAATGGGCTCGATATTGCCAGGGCTGCGGGTTCGAGGCGGGGGTCTATTGGGCGCGTGGGTAACGCACCCGGCGAAATCAGTATGCTCCACGCGCGATCGCAGCGTAATTGGATCCACTTACCTGGTCTTCCGGGTGCCCCACTGCTGAGCTGCGCATCGGGCGGACTGCGCATGCACAGTAAGGTCTGTCAGCTGGAGGAGCTCTATTTAAAGGGGCAGTCCTCCACTGACTGATGCTGCAAGAAATAGGAAAAATTACAGCATGGAGCAGCTTAGGGGGAAGGCTGCTCCCAGGTTTAATGATGCCTCACTCCAGGTATCATTAGATGGGGTGAGGAGGAGGGGGAGGACAGAGATCAGGGGGAGGAAGCGGCCTGCCTCTGCCACCAGGAAGGCCTGGCTCGAGGCGGCAGAGGAGGTCACCTGCACCACCAACATATCGCCCACCTGCATACAGTGCAGGAGGTGCTGCAATGACCTAAGTAGGTCAGCCAAAGTAAGTACACTTACTCATTCCCCTACACTCCGTCTGCCACATCACCGCCCCCACCCCACATCTCCTTCTGCACTGCCAACACTACTCTATCACATCACCCCTCACACCCACTCAAACCTCATCTTCATCTTACCTGCACTTACTCACCTCGCCAGTACTCATCCCGCCACTACCACTCAACCCAATCCTCATACAATCTCATGGCTCTATCTCATACTCAACCTCTCATGCATCTCTTTCACGGTCAGCCGCACTCAACCTGCCACTACCTGTGCTGCAGCCACAGGGCATGCATCACATATGTACAGTAGGAAGTGTAAGGCAAACGTGTCGTGTGCATGAAGGGGATGCACAAGGGTGTTTGAGGGTTTGTCATGGTTTTTACTTCTATTGATTTCTGACCAACTCACATCACATATTATATTGGCACCACTACTGCCACGTCTTTGCGAATCTTGTCTGGGTTGTGCAATAATGCCCTTTCCTGAGGATCACTATGAAGACCCACACCTGACGCCACCCATTGTGTCACTGCAAAGTGGGTGTAGGTGTATTTGCAGGGCTCTTTTGTGCAGACGACTGAGAGACATCGGCGATGTCCCCAGTGGCACTCTGGAAGGATGCGGAGGAGAAGTTGTTGAGAGCAGTGGTGACTTTGACAGCGACAGGTAAGAAGATGGTGCTCGGGCCAGCCGGGAGCAGCTCGGCATGAAGGAGGCTGCAGATGTCCACGACTACATGTCGAGTGACTCTGAGCCTCCGTGTGCACTGCTGCTTAGAGAGGTCCAGGAAGCCGAGCCTCGGTCTGTGCCCCCTGCGACACATCTCTCTCTGCGGTTGCCCTCCCTCCTGCTGTGCAGGTGGATGTGTCACAGCACTGTGTTGTGGAGCTCCACGTGTCAGAGGTGGACGGCGTGGCCGGCGAGGCTGGTGATGCTGTTCGCCCTCCGAGGAGGTCATGACTGCAGCTACGGCGGCCCCCATCTGGAAGATGTACATCTGAGGGGATCCGCAAAGTAGGTACATGTCTCTGGACCCCGGAGTAAGTGTGCAAGTTGGTGAATTTGATTGTCAGGAGGAGGGTGGTGGAGGCCAAACTTTGTCCCAAGTGACAGAGTGGCCTCCTGCAATGAGTGAGGGTCCCCCCCCTGTCAAATGGACCTTTGCAGCTGCCACAGGCTGACAGCTGCAACACGTCCATTTCAACTGGGAGTGTTTCCCCCGGTATGGGAAACAGTCCCAGTTGTTTCTAAAATCCCACCCCTCCTCACATATTCCCATAATCAGGTCTGTTAATGACCTGAAATAGCAAGGTAAATACTCTCAAGTGGCATCCCGCCGGCTTTAATTGCCTGCGGGAGTCCCACATGCGGGGGCTGCACGCGCACGTTGGCGCATCAGTGGGGAACCTGGAAGTGGGCGGGTTGGAGCCGGGCTCCCGACCCGCTCCGGGATTCCCCGATTTTCGGAGGCCCCAATAGCGGGTGCTAAAATGGAGCCCAATGATTTGCTGTTGGAACTTTGACACCAAATTATTATACCATTAATGATGTTCACCTAGACAATTGTATTATCTGTGTAGATGTAGTAAAATAAATAAAGGTGTTAGGCAAATGCCAAATTGTGTTCAGCTCAGTTCTTGATATCCTTGAAGTAGCTACGAGTTAAATGGTACTTCAACTAATATTATATTGCATTTCTGCTGATGTCTAAACCATGCCTGGATATTTTCAATTTGAGTTGGTTTATATATGGGAATTCAAGAGCCAGATTAAGTATCATAATAAGACTCTAGATGCAAGTATAATTTTTTTCCTATATCGTCAACATTACAGCTTGTTCTACCTTGAATTTTGTGATCTGTTTTCTGCCTTTTATCAATGTGGTACAGTGGGTTGATACACTGATACACAGAACACTACAGGAGTTGGATGTGAATTTGAGCCACATGTTGACTTGCAGATTAAACAGGTCATTAGGAGAAAGAACCAAGGGAAGCCAGTGCATTTATGAGAAAAAAATAAATAGATGAGTCACCCTGAGGCAATTCTCAATCAGCCAACTATTGAAAGGTATAGATAGAGGCCTGGGAGTATATTTCCTCCCACACAGCTTGGAAATTACACAGAGCCAAAGAAGAGAACAAAAATAGATTTTTTTTTAAGGTTATTTATAATTTTTTGCTTCCTTCTTCTGTCAACGTTATACTTAGACAAAAGGGGTGCTCGCAAACCCTTATCTATGCTGCCCTGTAAATTGCCTCTGGATGGTACCTGACAATAGTTCAGGATGACTTACCCTCCAGTCTTTCCTCCCGCTCCATAAAGAAGTGCCTTGCTCAGTGCTTTTCCTAATACTGCAGCAGAGATTAGAATGCTGTCATGTCAGAACTTTCAGAATCAAACCCGTGTTGTGGCACTCAGTGTCACAGTACACTGGAGCTCCAACATACTGTACCACTCAGAAAAAAGCCGGTAAATAAATTAAATAAAGCAAAATGCTACCCACGTTTCATTAAACAAAGGGTACTCATTCCCCACCCACCCCCCAGAATTTACACTTACATTATCAGCTGACGTTCATCAATATAACAATTAACCTTTCAGAGATCTGATTAGTCATACCACCTGCATACTCGTCAGAGGCTGAATACAGATCTGGTCATGTTCAGCAGCAGTATTGGCAAAGGCCAGCAGTAAATTATCTTCCAGTTGGTCCTTGGCACAGGAAGATCTAAAGAAGATGAAAAAATAAAACAAAAAAAATACTGTAGTTTATCTTAAATAGACATATATACATATAAGACCTGAAGTCCAATAGATTAATATTTCAAATTCCCTGCTAGTAAGGAACATAACAGTTAAGGAGTGTTTAAAAATCCTGAGTTCTTAACCCCCCTTCCTTTATTTAGGCCTATGTACAGAACTGGCTCAAACCTTGCTCCCAAACATGTACCCATTTACTCTCTTTTGAATCGGAAATGTGTCCAGATATATCTCTACTGCAGTGGAGCCTTGGTAGGTCCTTAAAAAATTTCCAGTCATAAATGTATTAAAACAAGTTCAAAACTAAAGTATGACAAGTATAATTTCTGGCACTCAGCTCCACAGGCTCAGTGTTCAGAAAGATTTATCTTCATTTAAATTCATCTAAAAGCTTCAGGGAGTAGCATGACCACATTTATATCAGATTTATTATGTACAGTCTAAGATTATTTGCTTGGAAAATCAGTAAATGGCTATTTTTGCCTTCCCACTGGCAGGTGGTTTGTCCGCAGTGATTTACACAGATGCCCTTCAGACTGTGATTATGGTGGCAGGAGCTCTCATCCTTATGTTCATAGGTGAGTCTTTCAGTATGAACAAACCTTCATGTAAAAATTGTACACATAAGTTAAAGTATTATGGAGATGATGAGTCCATAATGGAGAGCAGATTCAGTGTACTGACTTTGAAGCCCACACAGCTACCACTGATCTGTTAGTTGGAATATGATGGCTTCAAGCTGAACATTAATAAGCTTTTAATATAAACAGAGTCTCAATAGCTTCAGACTGCATTTTCTGAAATGAATAAATCACAGAAATACTTTTATATGCATTGTATCAGTATATTTTCCTGTATCACATTGAAAATCTAATCTGGTATTCAAGTGTCTCGGTCATATGTTGCCATTTATCTTCAACTCCTATGTCCCTAACATTGTTATTACACTTCCAAATCCACGATGCTGTCTCTACTGCACAAACCCATAGCTATCCTCTGTGCCTCACTCAGCATTCTGCGATGGGCCCATCATGGCACCCATCAGAGTCTCCTTAAGAGCAATAATCTCAACTACTCCATCTTGTTCTCTCGCTAACCTTCCTGCTCAGTATGTCCACTGAGGGTTAATCTTACCAACCTCCTTCTCATCACACTCACCCCATCCACCATTGTGCCCCCGTCCTCTCCTGGCAGATCAACAATCTGCCCTCTACTCGTTTCCCTTCAGAATGTCCGCTCACTCGTGAACAAGTCCCTTACCATCCATGACATCATGACTCCCGTCTCCCACCTCTGAATAAAGCCCTCCCCAACTGGCCCCTGTCATTTGCCACCAAAAAATGCATACTGTCACCTAGATCCCTCCCCCACCCAATGACCTGTGGCCCAAAAGGCACCGGTAACTTGCCAGCCTGTAGCAATGGCCAGATTCCTCCTCAGCACCCCGTAGCCACCACCAGCAACTGTTACCTTTCCCATCACCATCCATCCATCTCTCACCTGAAAGGATAGATGAGAGGGAGGGAAGCAGAAGAAGATAGAAAGAATAGTGGAAAAGAGGAGTGAGAATCAAAAGACAAAGCAAATGGACAGAGAAGCAGAAGAGGAGAGAAAAACGTGAAGATGACAAAGACAGATAAGAAAGAGAATATGACTTGCTATGAGCAACACCATGAGAGATCATCTAGTAAATATTCAAATGCAGAGTGTGCTCTAATATACTTTTCTTTCATTATTAATTTACTAGTAAATACATGTTGCCTTATTCTAGCCAATAAGGATTCTATACATAATTCATTATCACTGTAATTATTATTGATAACTAAAGGTACTTCTTTCGCTCAGTTGGCAGCCCCCTGAAATAAATTCTCAGAAGATATACCTTAACTCCTTATTTGGCTTCTTAATCCTTTAAAGTGCCAGTAATGGATTTTAGAATTTAAAGGATTTTAGCAAGGCTTTTGACAAGGTCCCACATGGCAGACCGGTCAGAAAAGTAAAAGCCCATGGGGTCCAAGGGAAAGTGGTAAGTTGGATCCAAAATTGGCTCAGTGGCAGGAAGCAAAGGGTAATGGTCGATGGTTGTTTTTGTGAGTGGAAGGCTGTTTCCAGTGGGGTTCCGCAGGGCTCAATACCAGGTCCCTTGCTTTTTGTGCTATATATTAATGATTTGGACCTAAATGTAAGGGGCGTGATTAAGAAGTTTGCAGATGATACAAAAATTGGCCATGTGGTTGATAGTGAGCAGGAAAGCTGTAGACTGCAGGAAGATATCAATGGACTGGTCAGGTGGGCAGAAAAGTTGCAAATGGAATTCAATCCGGAGAAGTGTAGGGTAATGCATTCGGGGAGGGCAAACAAGGCAAGGGAATACACAATAAATGAGAAGATACTGAGAGGTGTAGAGGAACAGAGGGACCTTGGAGTGCATGTCCCCAGATCCCTGAAGGTAGCAGGACAAGTAGATAAAGTGGTTAAAAAGACATACGGGATACTTTCCTTTATTAGCCGAGGCATGGAATATAAGAGCAGGGAGGTTATGCTAGAACTGTAAAAACATTGGTTAGGCCACAGCTTGAGTGCTGCAAACAGTTCTGGTCACTACATTACAGGAAAGATGTGATTGCACTAGAGAGGGTACAGAGGAGATTTACAAGGATGTTGCCAGGACTGAAGAATTTTAGCCATGAGGAAAGATTGGATATGCTGGGGCTGTTTTTATTGGAACAGAGGAGGCTGAGGGGTGATTTAATTGAGTGTATAAAATTATGAGGGGCCTAGATAGTGTGGATAGGAAGGACCTATTTCCCTTAGCAGAGTGGTCAGTGATCAGGAGGCACAGATTCAAAGTAATTGGTAGAAGGATGAGAGGGGAGCTGAGGAGAAATTTTTCACCCAGAGGGTGATAGGGGTCTGAAACTCACTGCCTGAAAGGGTGGTAGAGGCAGAAACCCTCAACTCATTTAAAAGTACTTGGATGTGCACTTGAAGTGCCGTAAGCTATAGGACTATGGACCAAGTGTTGAAAAGTGGGATTAAGCTGGATTGCTCTTTTTTGGCCGGAATGGACACAGTAGGCTGAATGGCCTCCTTTTGTGCTGCAACTTTCTATAATTCTATGATTCTCTGATGAATGTCATTTCTTCTGGTAATGACATGGGGCCCGATTTTACCAGGGGTGCGGGTTCCCGGCGGGTAGGCCTGCGGGCACGTTCCAAACGCGCCCGGTGAAATCAGTGGGTTGCCCGCGCGATCGCAGCAGGCAATCCACTAATTGGATCCACTTACCTGCTCCTCCGGGTTCCGCGCTGCTGATCTGCGCGTCGGGCGGGCTGCGCATGCGCAGTAAGATCTGGCAGCTGGAGGTGCTCTATTTAAAGGGGCAGTCCTCCACTGACAGATGCTGCCACAAAAAGTAAAAATTACAGCATGGAGCAGGCCAGGGGGAAGACTGCTCCAAGTTTAATGATGCCTCACCCCAGGTATCATTAGATGGGGTGAGGAGGAGGGGGGAGGACAGAGATCTTCCCCCCGGCGGGCGGGAGGAAGCGGCCTGCCTCTGCCACCAAGAAGGACTGGCCCGAGGTGGCAGAGGGGGTGAGCTGCGCCACCAACATATCGCCCACCTGCATACAGTGCAGGAGGCACACCAATGACCTAAGTAGGTCAGCCACAGTGAGAACACGTAGTCTTTCCTCTACACTCCGCCTGCCACATCACTGCCCCCACCCCACATCTCCTTCGGCACTGCCAACACTACTCTGTCACATCACCCTTCATACCCACTCAAACATCATCCTCATCTTACCTGCACCTACTCACCTCGCGAGTACTCACCCCGCCACTACCACTCAACCCAATCCTCATACAATCTCATGGCTCTATCCCATACTCACCCTCTCGTGCATCTCTCTCACGGCCAGCCTCACTCAACCTGCCACCACCTGTGCTGCAGCCACAGGGCATGCATCACATATGTGCAGTAGGCAGCGTAAGGCAAACGTGTCGTGAGCATGAAGGGGATGCACAAGGGTGTTTGAGGGTCTGTCATGGTTCGTACTTCTATTGAATTAAATAACAACTCACATCACACATTATATTGGCTCCACTAGTGCCATGTCTTCGCGAATCCTGTCCAGTTTGTGCAATAATGCCCGCTCCTGGGTATCCCTATGAGGACCCACCACTGATGCCACCCAGTGTGTCACTGCAGAGTGGGTGTCGATGTATTTGCAGGGCTCATCTGCGCAGACGACTGAGAGACACCGGGGATGTCCCCGGTTGCAGCCTGGAAGGCTGTGGAGGTGCCCTCACGGGCACCGAAACACAGGGGGCGTCGGCCCAAAGCATCTACCAGGTCAGGGCATGAACAGGAGCAACCTGCCACCACCTCTGCTGGAGCCACAGGGGTAGCACCACGTAGGGGTACCAGGAAACGAGAACCCAAAGTTTCGTGAGCACACAGGGATTGCACCAGGGTGTTTGTCTATTTGTTATCTTTTTATTTCCAGTCTTTGAATGGCAACACGAAATAAAGTCACTTTTTCTCACCAATGCTGCCACCTCTTGTCCATAATTCTGCAGCTTGTGCAATACGTCCCTTCCGTGTGCCTCATCATCACGACGACCACCCCGTCCCACCCATTGGGCATAATACAGTGGGTGCAGGTGTACAGGCACCACTCTTCTGTGGAGGGAGCCTGTATGGACCCTCGTCTGCGCACGTTATGACTTGTGAACGCCTCACACAGTGTGATGTTAGGAGAACCGTTGGCATATGAGTGCCTCCCTGGCCTGACGAGCACGAAGGTGAGCCGGTGTTCGGGCCATGGGTCGTTCCTCCTCCTCTCGCTCGTACTTCTCCTCTTCCTCCTCCCCCTCCTCCTCCTCCTCATTGTCGTCCTCAATGTGGGTGGCGGGTGTGCATGGGGCCTCCTCCAGCGGCACCCCTCTCTGTAGTGCCATGTTGTGCAGGGCACAGTAGACAACTATAATTCGTCCCACTCGGAGTGGCGTGTATTGGTGCGCTCCCCCGGAACGATCAAGGCACCTGAAGCGGATCTTGAGCAGCCCTATGGCCTGCTCAATTGTAGACCTGGTAGCAATGTGGCTGTCATTATATCGACAATGCGGCTCGGTAATGGGGTTCCTCAGAGGTGTCATAAGCCACGTGTGCAGGGGATATCCCTTGTCGCCGAGGAGCCAGCCGTTGCCGGTGTTGGGTGCGTGGAAGAGGGGCGGGACGGTGGACTCCCTGAGGACGAAGGCATCGTGGCAGCTGCCAGGGTATCTGGCGCACACGTGTAGGAATCTCTGGCGGTGGTCACAAATGCGCTGGGCGTTCATGGAGTGATACCCTTTCCTGTTGATGAACAGCCCTGGCTCATGTGGAGGTGCCCGTATTGCTATGTGGGTGCAATCGATTACACCCTGCACCCGTGGGAAGCCAGCCACATCATGGAATCCCACCGCCCTCTCCATCTGGCTGCGCTCATCCATGGCGAAGTTGATGTAGGTCGAGGCCCTGCGGAACAGCCCATCGGTGACCTGCCTTATGCACTTGTGTGCAGACGACTGAGAGACCCCGGAGGCGAAGAAGTTGAGGGCAGTGGTGACTTTGACGGCGACGGGTAAGAAGATGCTGCTTGGTCCATCCGGGAGCAGCTCGTCATTAAGGAGGCTGCGGATGTCGGCGACTACCTGGCGAGTGACTCTGACCCTCCGTATGCACTGCTCCTCGGAGAGGTCCATGAAGCTGAGCCTCGGTCTGTAGACCCTGTGCGGCGGGTAGTGCCCCCTGCGACGCCGCTCTCTCTGCGGTTGCCCTCCCTCCTGCTGTGCAGGTGGGTGTGCCGCAGCAACGTGTTGGGGGGCTCCACGTCGATGAGGCGGACGGCGTGGACTGCGAGGCTGCTGGAGCTGGTGATGCTGTTCGTCCTCCGAGGATGTCGAAGCGGCCCCCATCTGGCAGGTATTGGTCTGAGGGGTTGTGCACGGTAGGTAGGTGTTTCCTCGCACTGGGGCTGCGGTTCCACGTCGGGGTTCCCTCTGGCTTGGAGGGGGGTGGTGGAGGGCAGGCGTTGCCCTATGTGATGGAGTGGCCTCCTGCGTTGATGAAGGGTCTCCCCCACCCTGTGGAGTGCACCTTGGCAGCTGCCACAGGCTGCTGGCTGCAACACGTCCGGTTGGAGTGAGACTGTTTCCCCCAGTGTGTGAAACAGTCTCGGTTGAAGGTAAAATCCCACACTTCCTATTAAGACAGCTGAATCAGGTCATTTAATGACCTCAACAAGCAAGGTAAATACACTCAAGTGGCATCCCGCTGGCTTTAATTACCTGCGGGATTCCCACCAGCGGGGCCTGCGCACGCAGCCCCGCACGTCAGCGTGGAACCCGGAAGTGGCCGGGATCGAGGCGCGATCCGGTGACGCACCTGGATATCGCGATTTTCGACGCCCCCCCCGCCGGGAACGCACCTGGAACCCGCTGGTAAAATCGAGCCCCATGGAGTTTGTGTTTATTTAGCAGTGTGAGAATATTCAGTTCAGATCCTGTCTCACAGAGGTAATGGCTGGGTAAACCAATAATGTAGGACATATAACCATCAGGGGTTTCATTACAAACCCTGCAAATTGTAAATTGAGAGGTCTTTTATTTAAGTAACAAATTTAGGCAGAAGATATCAGCTGCTAAACATGAACTAAATATAGTGACTTCAGGAAAGCCAATTATCTAAACTGTGCAACCTGCACTTCTTTTCCATAATTATTTGAAGTACCACAGAAGTGCTGATACCACACATTGGCCCTGATATTACCAGGGAGGCGGGATGGTGGGGGGGGGGCGAATGGACGCATGGGTAACCCACCCAGTAAAATCCATCCGTTCCCCACGCGGATTTCGGGTTTCCCGTCGTCAACCTGCGGAGCGGGCGGACTGCGCACCAGCATCACAGGCTGTCAACTGGAGGAGCCCTATTTAAAGGGGCAGTCTTCCAATGGCTGCTCCTGGAGCAAACACCCAAGATTATAGAATGGAGCAGCCCAGGGGAAAGGCTGCTCCCAGATTTACTGATGCCTCACTCCAGGTCCTACTGGATGGGGTGAGGAGGAGGAGGGGTATTTTCTACCCAGCGGACGGGAGGAAGCGGCCTGCCTCTGCCACCAAGAAGGCCTGGCTCGAGGTGGCAGAGGAGGTCACCAGCAGCAGCAATGTCTCCCACACATGGATCCAGTGCAGGAAGCGCTTCAATGACCTAACTTGGTCAGCCAAAGTGAGTACACTTACTCATTCTCCTACACTCCGTCTTCCACATCACAGACCCCACCCCCCATCTCCTTCTGCACTTCCAACACTACTCTATCACATCACTCCTCACACCCACTCAAACCTCTTCCTCAACTTACCTGCACTTCCTCACCTCCCCAGTACTCATCCCACCACTACCACTCAACCGAATCCTCATACAATGTCATGGCTCTGTCTCGTACTCACCCTCCGATGCATCTCTTTCATGGTCAGCCTTACCCAAACCAATGCATTTAGCATTTGGCCACGTCACCATCACTCACTCATGCCTCTCTACTTTCTCCCCTTATAGGAGAGGAGAGCCCAAAATGCACGGGAGAGGGTGAAGACCGGAGGGGGGCCGCAACATCTGGTCGTCCTCACAGACGCAGAGCAGGAGGCTCTGGAACAGAGCTGCACCCTCGAGTGCCTGTCCGTCGGGGACGCCGAGACTGCCAGCCGACAAATGGCTGGTGACAGAACTAACATTCAGCACTCACAATAGCAATCGATGTTCACGTGCCATGCCATCTTCAGCACCTCAACATCTGTCATCATGCTTGATATTGCCTTCTGTTCTCTTACAGGGCCTTCAGTGGCCGCTGTGATGGCGGAGGGCAATTCCTCAGAGGACCTGCCAGCCTCTGAGTGGGTACCGTCACATCTGAGCGAGCCATCCACCAGTGCAGATATACACACCTTGGTGGGTCCCCGTCCTCACTTAGTCGGGATCGCACATGGTGAGTCACCACACACATGTAAACAAGAGCAGACACTGGTGGCAGGGGCAGCTGTGGAGAGTCTGCGTTGGTGGGAGCACTCTTCTCCAGGCTTTGCTCAGTTGGACACAGATGCTGAACCCTGGGGGCCATCCTTTAAAAGGAGAATGATCGAGGGGCAGCAGCACATTTGTGAGGTGCTGGAACAAGTGCCACGCGCACTCTCCACAATCGCACAGAGGGTGGAGGAGTCCAACTCCTGCATGAGTGGAATGGTGGCACAGGTACAGGAGGGAATCTCTGAGATACTGTCACAGGGACGTGAGGGCATCTCTGAGATAGTGTCGCGGGTAAGTGCGGGAATGTTTGCATTGGAGGGAAGGCTAGCCTCCATCGAGCTTCAAGCACGGCTCACCAATGAGTCCATTGAGATCCTGACAACGGCCCTTCGGACTCAGGGTGAGCAACATTCTGCCGCCTTAAATAGGCAGGCAGATACTCTGGCACTGGCCTTACAAGGCTTCACACATGTCCTCCAAACTGTCGTTCAGCAGAGTGTTGGAGTGGTGTGGGCCTGGCCCAGGGGAGGGAAGATGGCGAAAGGGGACATGGAAGTGGGGACACCACTCAAAGCGCTCCCACATCTCACCCATTGCCCCCCTCTCAACCAGTACCCGCAATGCTGCCTCCTCTCCACGTGGCCGAGTCTGCCCCTGCACAGGTGCAGGGGGAGCAGTCTTTGGAGGGGCCCTCACGGGCACCGAAACTCAGAGGGCGTAGACCCAAAGCATCTAATCAGTCAGGGCATGAATAAGAGCAACTGCCATTACCTTTGCTGCAACCACAGGGGAGGCACCACGTAGGAGTACTCATAAACGTAAGGCGAAGTTTTTGTGAGCACAAAGGGGATGCACAAGGGTGTTTGACGGTTTGTCATGTTTTTTATTTATATTTGATTCTTGTTAATGGCACATTAAATATTATTATTGTCACCATTACTACCACGTCTTGGCCATTCTTGACTGGCTTGTGTAGTAAGTCCCTTTCATGAGGTTCACCATGAACACCCACACTTGATGCCACACATTGGGTCACCCTACAGTGGGTGTATGTGTAGTTGCACGACTATTTTGTGCAGGTGCCTGTGGCTCAGCACTGTGTTGTGGAGCTCCACATGGCGGAGGTGGACGGCGTGCCTGGCGAGGCTGGTGATGTTACTCGTCCTCGGATAAAGTGATGAATACAGCTATGGCGCCCCCCCCATCCTGACGGTGTGAGTTTGAAGGGGTCCGCAAAGTACACAGCAGAGTTTAGGGTATAAATTAATAATTTTGAGTGGAAAGACAAAGGTGTTGCAGCCAAAACTTTGAAGTGACAGAGTGCTCTGCTGCAATAAATGAGGTTTCCCCCCCCCACCTGTCAAATAATCCTTTGCATCTCCCACTGGCTGCTGGCTGAAATACGTCTGCTCCAACAGGGAGTGTTTCTCTCAGCACGGGAAACATGCTGAGGATCCTTCGAAATTGCACCCCTGCCAAAATCTCCATTCAATGAGGTCTCTCAAGTACCTCAACTATCTGACTAACTATCTGAAGCAGCATCCCGCCGGCTTTAGTTGCCGGTGGGAGTCCCGCATTCGGGAGCTGTGCGCCCACTCGAATGCATCTCTGGGGAACCCGGAAGTCAGCGGGTTGGAGCCAGGCTCCGAACCCGCTCCGGGTTTCTACCATTTTAGGAGCCCCCCCGCCCCCAATGCACCCGCTCGGCCATCCGAAAATCGGCCCCATTGTATCAGTTTGTTTGAAAATAGGTCAAGGTCAGAAATACTGTGTTGTAAGTTTCCTTTGTGCATCTTCTCAAAAGAACATACTAGGATTCCAAACCAGTCAATTGGTTCTCTGAGGATACCATATTGAAGCATGCAGCTGATTCCACTGGAGGGCAGAAGCACAGCAGCTGTGGTATCTAAGGTTGATGAATGGAATATGAAGCATAAGTGGTCTTAAGTTTTTTTTCCACTCCAATTCTCTTCCCTCCTTCTGAAATTGTTGCCACTTGTCGGTGTTCGATTCCACCTGGAACAACCACTTTCCAATAAATCCTCCGAACGGCCATTCCTTATGTTTCAGCCTGGAGTGAGGGCTGGATTCTGCTCTTGCTGGCAGGGTAGCGGTGGGTCGGGATTTCCACCTGCTGCCGTGACCCTACTGTAACCCCAATCTATTTTCCTGGGTCGAGGCTCATTTGTCATGCAGGCAGGATCCCCACTACCAAGAAGGAGCCCATCGCCCCCAAGATGGAAAATTCTGGCGGTGCTGCAGCGACTTGAAGAGGCGGCCATGAAGAAAAAGACAGGAAATTTATTTTAGGCTTTGGACACCTAAATAGTCTAAAATTTGCAGGGCTATGGGGAAAGAGCAAATGTGTGGGCTAATTGGATATTTCTTTCAAAAAGCCGGCATATACACGATGGCCTCCTTCTATGCTGTAAGATTCTATGATTCTGACAGGCCACTACAAGGTGTGCCTTCGGGTACTTACCACCGCTACCCTAGGGACTACTGCCGCCGTGTACCTGATAATCCGAGATCAGCAGAGACAGCGGCAATTAGCAGGAAAATAGGGCGCTTGCTGGGTGCTGTCTCCTCGCCAGTATTTACTTGTGACAGGCGGAGAAGGGGTGGGCAGCAACTGTTCCAACGGAGGCAGAGGGAGTTGAATTGAGGTCAGGGAGGAATTTGACGGTAGGCCTCACCTCCAGATTTCCTTGCCTTTATCCTGCCTGATTTTGTGTAGGATAGCGGACAAAATTGTGGACCTAAAGGGCTCGATTTTAGCGTCGGGTTTCCTGTGGGTTTCCAGCGGGGGGGCCCCGAAAATCCCGATATCCAGTCACGTGACCGGATCGCGCCGAGATCCCGGCCACTTCCGGGTGCCGCGCTGACGTGCGGGGCTGCGTGCGCAAGCCCCGCTGGTGGGAATCCCGCAGGCAATTAAAGCCAGCGGGGTTCCACTTGAGTGTACTTACCTTGCTCGTTGTGGTCATTAAATGAGCTGAAGCAGCTGTCAAAACAGGAAGTGTGGGATTTTAGCTTCAAGGCAGTGAGTTTCACACACTGGGGGAAACAGTCTCCCTTCAACCGGTCGTGTTCCAGCCAGCAGCCTGTGGCAGCTGCCAAGGTGCACTCCACAGCGGGTGGGAGAGCCCTCACCCACGCAGGAGGCCACCGCGTCACGTAGGGCACCCCCTGCCCTTCACCACCCCCCGCCAAGCCAGAGGACAGACCGACGTGAAACCGCAGCCCCATTGCGAGGAACCACCTACCTACCCTGCACAACCCCTCAGACCAACACCTGCCAGATGGGTGGTGCGTTGACATCCTCGGAGGACGAAAAGCATGACCAGCCCCAGCAGCCTCGCAGTCCACGCCGTCCTCCTGGGAGCAGCCTTCCCCCTGGGCTGCTCCATGCTGTAATTTGTTCCATTGGTTGCAGCATCTGTCAGTGGAGGACTGCCCCTTTAGCTAGAGAGCCTCCAGCTGACAGATCGTACTGCGCATACGCAGCCCGCCCGACGCGCAGACCAGCAGCGCGGAGCCCGGAGGAGCAGGTAATTGAATCCCATTAGTGTGTTGCCTGCCACGATCGCGCGGGCAACCCACTAATTTCACCGGGCGCGTTGACCACGCTCCCGAAACCAAACCCGCCGGAAACCCGCAGGCCTGCTAAAATCAGGCCCAAAATGTCAGTGGGTTATTCAGTGATGGGGTAGGAATAAGGGATCACAGCTAAGTCTGCACAGACATCGACTGTCAAGCGGGCGTCACTAGTTACCAAACTCAGCACAGACTGCCAATCGAACTGGGGACCTTGTAATCTGTACGATTTAGTGCAACAATACATTCGGGAACTGATGCACTCTCAGCTTCTCATTTTGAATTTTAAAGCAGAAAGAAATTCATACCTATAAGGATTACAGTTAGTATTTGTAGCTCACCAGGTCAATGCACTAATGCAGCAAATTTTTGAAGCTACCTTGTGTGTTCAGGATGGAGGGGTGCTTAGATTTTTAAATTTTCATTTCCCCGTTTTTATTTTTTTATCAGAGTTTCTGTGTAAATTTCTGTTTTATTTTAGTATTTTTATTTATCTGCAGCTGTATGGTGTCTGCAGCCAAGGAAGCAGGTGCATGATCTGCTCACAGGTCTTTGCCAATGTTTCCCCCTCATCAATGCCAGGGAGTGCCAGAGACTACCCAGGTGTGACTGTCCTTTCTGATTTTCTCTTCCACTCAGTTGGGAGGTGTCACAGCCCCACTCCTTCCTCTGTGTTTTTTGACAATGTTTTCTTTCTCTTTCCATTCTTTTGACTGTCCTTTCCCTGTATTATGGTCTTGTGCCAGTGGCAATCCCCTCAATTGGAATTAAAGATTCTTGACACCTTACTAATGTCAAATGTGGTATGAGCTGCCTTTCAGTTGTATTACAGTCTTGGTGCTAGACTTACATTGACAGGACCAATTCTGTGTCTATTGTTTTTTTATTTTACTTCAAGAGGGGGGCTCACGGTTATTTGTTTGTCCTATGTCATTTATGATGTGGAAAATGAATATTTTAAAGAAAGAGTAATCTTTTTGTTAGCCATCCAGTTTAGACAGTTAAATCACAGTTTTAAGTTAACAGCAAGATGTTTCATTGGGTTGTCTTGTGTGTCTGACTGGCAGGAATAAATTTCTGTAGTTTTATGGAGATTCCACAGGGGGAGAGCGTAGTCACTGATTTCTTCATTCAGTAGTACAGTTACAGAGAACAGTCTTCTCTCAGCTCACCATAATATGGACATGTTCTTCAAGAGTTTTTCGGCATTGTTATTGGTTTTTATTTTAAAATGCACATGAAAACAAATGTGACAGGCTCCTTGAAGCCAAACAATGTCTCCTTCAATTAATTGTGCACATTGAAATGCTCACTGCATTTCCCTGCAGAGTTAACCCTTTCTGTTTTCCAAGTGAGGTCCTTATAGATGAGAGAGGAATTGAAGAGTCACTCTTTTCTGATTGGTGACGCCTGATAATCGGACATGAGGTGGGTGCAACCAATCAGAAAAAGGGGTGGAAGTCTGTTACACTGGATCTCTGCTCATTTAATGCTGCATGCATTTCATGATCAAATTTTTCAGTGCCTTAGGAAGTGCCAGTGGATGTATGTAAATAAGACCTCAATAAAGTCATTACATTCACACCAGCATGGTGCTGCTTCATCTCCCCATTCTTATAAAACATTGTTCGCCTCCATCCCTGTCTCAGCCCAGCTGATAACCTCATTCATGCCTTTGTCACCTCTAAACTTGTTTACTGCAATGCTCTACTGTCCAGCCTCCAATCCTCCATCCTTCAAAACAATACTGTCTTCGCTGACATATATTGGCTCACAGTCTCATAACACCTCAAATTTAAAATTCTCACCCTTGTGTTTAAATCCTTCTGTGGCCTTGCCCTTCCCTATCCATGTAACCTTCTCCAGCCTTACAAAGGCCTCCCCAACCATACTGTTCATTCCTCTGACTCCAGCCTCTTTTGTCTCCTGTCCTCCCTTCACCCTGCCATTGGTGACTGCGCTTTCAGCAGCCTAGGTCCCAATTCTCTCCCTAAATCTCTCTGCACTTCCCTCTCCTCCTTTAAGACCCCTCCCCTAAAACCTACCTCTTTGACCAAGTTTTTGGTCACCCGCCTAGTCTCTCCTTCAATTGAGCACATTGCCTGGCATGGCTGCCAATGATTCGAGCAATGCATGATGCTCAGAATGCTTCCTTCTTTTAAAAACAAATCCCATGAGGTCCAAACCCCCACGTGGGATGCAAGCTAGCCTTCTGGACAGCAGGTTCCAGCATCTCATCTGCTACTATCACCTCATTTAATTGACATTCAATTTAAAACTCCTAGTGACAGCAGTTTCCCTCTTAATTAAATGGAGTATGACCTTATACCACCAAACAAACAGAGGCTCAAGTCCATAGTCGAAAGAGTTTACATATATATTGCTGTTACATAATACAAAGAGATGTTTATGATCTCTATCATTATTGGGAGAGATACTGATACATGGTGCCCATTGTTTGTAGCATTCTAGGGATTTACAGAATGCATTATAACTCACGGGGGCTATCGAAACTCATTGGACTTTCAGGAATTAACAGTTGATCCTAAATCAGTTCCACATTAAGCATTCTCCTTTCAGAGGTATAAAATCATAATGATATCAAAGTCAAAGTACTACTGGGTGGGAAGTATTAGAAGCTGGAAAAGCATAAGGCAGGAATTTATGGCCAATTAGCTTTATTAATTCATTCTTGGGATGTGGGCAATGCTGTATTTATTGCCCATCCTTAGTTGTCCTGAGGGCATTAGAGTGAATGATGCAGTGCAGAACTGGAGTCATATATAGGCCAGACAGGGTAGGGGTGGTAGGTTCTGTTCCCTGAATGACATTAGTGAAAAACAATCTAGCAGATTCCACAGTCATTTCCTGGTGGTACCCACAAATTGCCAGGTTTATCGAGTTCAATTTTACAAGTTGGGATTTGAACCTGTGACCACTAGGTTACTAGTTGAGTATCATAATCACTAGGCTCCTGAATCTAGCTAATTAGTTTTATCTCAGTTGTGGATCGCGCCCATAATATGGGATTAAATTAGTGAATTAGAAAGGCATAGACTAATCAAGGATTTGTAATGGGCAAATTGTATTTGCTTAATTTAATTGAATTTCTGAGGAAGTCTCAGAGTTTAATGATAAAGCGGAATGTGGTGGATGCTATATATATATATATATAGCCTTCTAAAAATCCATATATATATATGTATATATGTATATATATATGGATTTTTAGAAGGCTTTTAATAAGATGCCATCGAAGGGACACGTTATGAAAATTAAGGCAGATGGAGGTAGATTCCACTCCGAGGGATTTTGGGCGGCTGGCTAGCGGAGTGTGCCAGCTGCCCAATAGTCCCAGCATGAAGCTCAGTCCATTATGAGGGCCGGGCCTCATTTGCATTAGGCCAGCGGCTGCAGGCAGGAATTGAACACCCGAGTCAGCTCATCGGCCGGCCTCCAGGCCACAAGAAGGTAGGTCTGTGGGGGAGGGGCGTTCAATCTCAGGGGGGGACAGAAAGTCAGAGTGGCAAAGGCTGGTATTGTAGAGCTCTTGTTCCTTCCGGTCCCACAAAAATAACATGAAACATACCTGAGGCAGTGACTATAACATCATTTAAAATGGAACTGGACAATTTTTGAAAAGGAAGAATATAAAACAACAAAGCAACAACTTGCATTTTTGCATTTATATAGCGCCTTTATCCCTCCTCATCCTTATCGACCTGTCTGCAGCCTTTGACATGGTTGACCACACCATCCTCCTCCAAAGCCTCTCCTCCGTTGTCCAGCTGGATGGGACTGCGCTTGCCTGGTTCATTCTTATCTATCCAGTCGTAGCCAGAGAATCACCTGCAATGGCTTCTCTTCCTGCTCCCACACCATTACCTCTGGAGTCCCCCAAGGATCTATCCTTGGCAATTCTCCTAGTTCTCATCTACATACTGCCCCTTGCCGACATCATCCGAAAACACAACGGGCATGATTTTAGCTTGGAGCCGAGAACCCAGCCTGTGCATCAATATCTGCATGGGGAACGCGGAAGGCAAATGAGTGCATCGCAATCTGCAATCACAATTCAATTGAAGGTAAGTATTTGAGCTTCCGGGTTTCCCACGCGCCAGGCGGCCAGATTGACAAGCTGGCTGCTTGTCGGGGCGGGGGGGGGGGGGGGCGGGAAAGGAGCCGTAAATTGGAGAGGGGGGAGGGAGGGAGAGAGAGATAATGGGCTGTGGAAGAAATCCGAGGGGTGGAGAGAGGTTGGGGGAGCTGCACAACATCAGGTGGGCCTTGGAGAAGATTGGGAGGGTCACCATTGGGGGAGGGTTCAGCATTGAGGAGAGGTCCAGCATCAGGGGCGAGGGCTTCCACCATGGGGAGGGGATACCACCATGGGGGGAGGAGTCCCACATTGGGGGTGGGGGAGTTGGCCGATCACGCGAGGTGAGCTTGTTGGGCCTGGATGAAGCACTGCTGCTCCTGCTGGCCCACAAGCAGTGCAATAAAGGCACTCATCTCATGGATCCGGCCCTTCTCGCCTGCTTTCACCTGATATGAATCAGAAGCGATGGGAAACCCGAACAGGTAAGGTTAAATTTGTTTGACATTTCTAATACACAAAGAATTAAGTGCCTTAACTATTGCATTGATGTACATTGCCCTTTTAAGTATCGGCCCGTCAGCTTTACGTGGGGACGGGACTTCTGGGTTTCTGTTGCGCGTGTGCATCCAAACACGCCTGGGTTAAACCCGGAAGTTGGCGTGTTGGAGCCGGGCCACGGTCCCGCTCCAAAAATCAACTATTTTTACTGCCCACCTGCTCCCAACCCACCCGTTCTTGGGGGTTAAAATTACCTCCAACGTCAAGTTCCACATGTATGCCGACGACACCCAGCTCTACCTCACACCACCCCTATCGGCCCCTCCTCTGCCTCTCATCTGTCACACTGCTTGTCCGACATCCAGACATTTGGATGAGCAAAAATTTCCTCCCACTAAATATCGGGAAGACTGAAGCCATTGTCTTTGGTCTCTGCCACAAACTCCGTTCCCTAGCCATCGACTCCATCCCTCTCCCTTGTCCATCTGTGAAATTAAAATCAATAAAATATGAATTTTTAAAAAATTAGTCCATTGACAAAACGTACTCATCAGGTCCTGTATTTACAGAACTTTGATTAAACTGCGTTATTATTTGCTTTTTTGTGTGTTATCAATGCATTAAATACATTATTAATCACTATTGGGATTATGGACATTGGCTCAGGGGAACATGAAGATCCCATGCAGTGGGATTATGTCAATTTTGTAATTTTTACAGCAGCACTATTTGCTTTAAGTATTGGTATGAATAATTCAACCATTGATTAAGTGAGTGATGTGGAAAATTTATGTAAATTTGTGAAATAATCATTTACATTAAGGAAACCATGTCTAAATTGTTAATCAATCATGTTTTCGTACAAAATAAAAACTGAAAATGCTGAAAGTACCCAGTGACCTAGATTTACACCTTGGGTAAAATCTCAAGTGGAATAATGGTGGAAACACAATTTGACCCCGCCCAAGAAATCGACCGACTCGGCTGCAGTTTTTGGGATCAGACTAATTTACATATTGAAGTTGAGCTCTCAGTGCTATGAATGGCAGTAATTGGAATCGCCATTGCACGTTACTGCAAGATTGAATGGTATCCAACAGCTTATAGGGGCCCTTCCAGCTGGAATTGTTTTGCATGCCCAACAGAAACTTTCTTGTTTCAAGAATGTCTTTTGGGTCTGTGAGGTGTGGGGGAGGGCCTGGAGCCATGGGTTCAATGAACCAGATGTCATGTATGTTTAAACATACAATTCCAAAGCAAGGTGGGTACTGTGACCTGTATCAGTTGGTCACATTATGTTAGAGTTGCCAACTCTGGTTTGATGTAGCCTGGAAATTTTATCATGTGGCATATACTCACATGACATTTGATCACGTGACACCATTCGTGTGATGCTTACTCACATTACATTTGATCATGTGTCATTTGCCCACTGTTTTGCAAATGTTATTGCATTTACCTTAGTTGAGTATCTAAGTATCACCAAGACCAGAATAAAATAATTGACTTTTTGTTTTACAGTAAGATGAGTAACATAATTTATAAATCAAAGAACACCAAACAATAGAAAGATTTAAGGATAAGTAATGTTTAAATAAAAAGTACTTCTGTGATGTTTCTACAGTATCGAACGCAACGAGAAACACCAAGTAAATATCATTGATTCAACAAAAACATGATCGCCATAAGTAATTTCTAACTAAAGTTTTTGTACCATTTTATGACTTTTTACAAACACAGCAAGTTATAAAAATAATAAATAAAACCAAAATCAAACCTAATTCAATTAACTGACTCCCACACCCCACCGCTGAAGTCCAGCTTTAGGGAGGTAAGACTCAGTCCTCAGGGAGCAGTACCAAAGCTGCCTGACTCAAGTAATAAAACAGATTATACAACAGTGCACATCACAGACTGACATGAACTCTCCCTCCCCCAGTTTGTTTCTCTCTCCCTCAGTTTGTGTTGTTCTCCCTCTCCCTCCCTCCCCCAGTTTGCGTTGCTTTCTCTCTCTCTACCCAGTTTATGTTGCTCGCTCTCTCTCCTTCCCTCCCCCAATTTGTGTTGCTCGCTCTTTCTCCTCCCCTCCCCCAATTTGTGTTGCTCACTCTCTCTCCCTCCCTCCCTCTCCCAGTTTGTATTGCTCTCTCTCCCTCCTTCTCCCAGTTTGTGTTGCTCTCTCTCCCTCTCTCCACCAGTTTGTGTTGCTCTCTCTCCCTCCCTCTCCCAGTTTGTGTTGCTTGCTCTCTCCCCCAGTTTGTGTTGCTCTCTCTCCCTCCCTCTCCCAGTTTGTGTTGCTTGCTCTCTCCCCCAGTTTGTGTTGCTCTCTCTCCCTCCCTCTCCCAGTTTGTGTTGCTTGCTCTCTCTCCCAGTTTGTGTTGCTTGCTCTCTCCCCCAGTTTGTATTGCTCTCTCTCCCTCCCCCAGTTTGTGTTGTTCTCTCTCCCTCCCCCAGTTTGTGTTGCTCGCTCGCTCTCTCTCTCTCTCTCTCTCCCCCCACCAATTTGTGATCTCTCTCCCTCCCCCAGTTTGTGTTGCTCTCTCTCTCTCTCCCCCCCTCAATTTGTGATCTCTCTCCCTCCCCCAGTTTGTGTTGCTCGCTCGCTCGCTCTCTCTCTCTCTCCCCCCCTCAATTTGTGATCTCTCTCCCTCCCCCAGTGTGTGTTGCTCTCTCAGGATTACGGAGTTTCCAAGCAATAATAATTGGCCCGGATGCCGCCATCCTCACAACCGGCAATGAAGTGGTGTTTCCAAATAGTGGGGACAACGCGGTTTGGTTGCAAACCACGACAACTAGGGCACTGCGCACACAAGGACCATTTCTCCCGACTACCCTGCAGCAGCGCTCAGGAGACCAATTGCCCATTCCAGGAGACTCCCTCCCAGGGAACCCTATAATATGTGCATGGGCAGACATACTGGTCTTACAAAGAGTTTCTGTTCAGAATCTACAGAAATCAGTGAGCAGATGACATCCAAAGTGATTTTCAAGGTGTTTAAAGGCTGCAATGCTCCCCCCTCCCCCACCACCATCTCTCGGTTTCAAAATACTGCACGGCTTCTTTATGTAGTATGTGGGGCTACATCCTGCAGGGACCAACTGAAAATATAAATAGGCGGCTATGAAAATAGCTTGGCAAAGAACAGGAGTGTAGCTGCATCACTAATATACCTCTGCAGTCTTGGTACTGTAATACTGACCGGTCATTGTGTACGTCTAGTACTGCCTCTGCTTTGAAATTTCAATTTTGAATGGAGATTTCATTAGATTCTGTGACACATCAGACTTCAGTGTTTCCCACAGTCCTTCATCCCCAGCAGTATCATGGGATGGACAATATCAATAGAAATAAGTCAATGCTTTCAGCTGCAAAGGAAGTACTTTTGTTTTAAGTATTGGCACATTCTGGGGATGAATTTCCTCGGAGGTTTACTCGCGCTACTGCCATTTGTGCAGGTAAACCGTTAAACAGCGATGGAGCAGGAGAAGCTCTGAGGAAATTCAACCCCCTCTCCCAACTATTCATAAAGTGAGGTGGAAACATATGTAAATCTGTGGTGAATAACCACTTAGATTAAGGAGAGAATGTGTCAACAATTAATCAATGGTGTTCTCTGAAACTTGCGGTCATTTTAGTATCATCAATCCTTAAAGATGACGTTAACAATTCAATATTAAAGGGACATAATCCTCATTAAAAATGCTTGTCAGATCCTTTCTGATTGTTTACTGACACATGCTGTAATGACGCTAATCCTGTCCAATTGCATTACTTGCATTCAATGTCACTGGGATGAAAATAACACACAGGTCGTCCGGTTCTTCTCCTCCTTCCCTAAATAAAGCAAGTTTCATCAAACAATTTTTAAAGACAGTAGTTTCCTTTTAATGCACTGCCTAACTATATAGGGTAGATTTTATAAGTTCATGATCCAAGTGCAGGCTATACATTGAGTATTAGTTTGTGAAGGTCTGAGGGGCCCCACTGGAAAATCCTATGTGACCCGCTGACCTCCAGTTACGCAATTTTTAAAAATCTACCCTATATGGGTCCATGCAAAAAATTATAGAACAGCATTAACTGCACAGAATTTCGCCTTTTCACATTCACTCTCTCTTGCCTCTCAGTCAGCTCACCCAACATAGAATGTTGGCCTCAGTTCCCCAGGTTAGGGAAGAGAAAGTCACTCATGGTTCCTGCCTAATGCTATCTAGCTATCCTTACTGGAAATGTGCACATATGGTTCTCGGATGGGGACACAATCAGACTTGTCCTACCAACTCTCACTGTTACGGTTTACACACATATAATGGCTACGTGGATCAGGTACTGGAGGGGAACTCTTGTCTGGAACTGTCAATATTTTCAGAAGAGGAGAAGAAAGGGAAAAACTGGCAAGAAAAAAATCTAGGGTGAACAAAAGCTCACCAATATTACTGAACAAATTAAAGATTTGTTTAATACAAATTGATTATCTTCTCAACTTTACTTGAAGTTTACTCAATTTTTGTCATAAAGTGAATAAAGTTAAAGGGATTTATTCAACGGATAGTGTCTGGTCAGGTGAAAATTAAAGGGAAGTTTCAATAGGTGAAGCGTAAAGACACATTACCTTCAGAAACAAATACCTATATAGTGACATGTTCAATCATGCATCGGGTGTCATTGATTGCATCTCATCCAAGTTTTTAAAATTGAAAAATACTTTGCAAAACTTAATAATAGAAAGCACATCTTGTGTAGATATCCCAACGTTCCTCACAACAAATTAATTCCTGACACACATGGGCAAACAAAGCAGCCAATTTATACACAGTAAAATCCCATAAACTTCCATTGACATGAATAACAAGTTAATCAGCTTGTTGGATGTGAAAGACATGTTAACTAAAGGCAACAGAACTCCTTTCCTTTCAAGTGGTACCATGGGATCTGTTACATCCATCTGAACACGCAGATCAGACACCCAGGCCTTGGTTTAATATATCATCTGAAAGACAGCACCTTCAACAATGCAGTATGCCCTGAGTACTGCACTGAATTGTCAGTCTAGGTTATTTGCTCAAGAGCAGGAAAGAAGTTTGAACCCATCACCTTCTGACTCAGGTGAGAGTGCTACCAGCTGACTAATCCAACATTTGTTACACTTAATGCAGCAGTTTGTATCTGCTACACTGCCAATTTAACTCACCTGCCAATACTGGGGACTTTTTTAGTACAGGTTATTTCTGACTGTTCAAAGAATTTAGCCATCTTGAAAACTCCACAACATGATGACGCCATTTCTTAAAACCCTGTAAACTTAAATTTTTGAAATGACTAAAGGGAAAGAAGCATAATTTCAGGACTATTATGTCATAGTCCTGAAGGCTGACACAGCAAGTTATAAGAGAATTGATACGTTTCCAGAATTGTTACTGCTGTAGTTCATGATGTAAAATATATTACCAATATTAAGAATTGAAAGTATCATTCTCTTTTACTGTAACTTTAATGTACTTTTCTGGTGAAAATTCTGAATGAATTATAAAAGTCCTCATGGCATGTGGAAGTAAAATGTGAATCTTTTTGAATTCAGGTTTTAACAAAGTTGGTTGGTACTCAGGGTTGGAGGAGAAGTATTTCCAAGCAATTCCCAACGTCACTGTGGCAAACACTTCATGTCACATTCCACGTGCTGATGCTTTCCACATGTTTCGAGATCCAATCAGTGGTGACATTCCTTGGCCTGGACTCATTTTTGGTCTTACAGTGCTTGCCACATGGTGTTGGTGCACTGATCAGGTAAACCACATCAGCCTGAAGACATCAAATGGAAAATTAGCATCTGACTGTGATAACAATTGTATACTTGAAATGATTTGACCTCCATGTAGTTGGATACCTGGCAATTATTGTAGAATGTTGATTATGTGATTTTTCTTAATGGACTCTTTAAAACAATTTTCTTTTCTTCTCTCATTTTGCTAACCACCTTTTATTTTTCCTTTGTTATAGACACTCATACCCATTCATAACACCCAGACAAGGAGTTCCCTTATGTCTCTGGGAGCATAAGGACTTCCCTAAGTTTGAACGGACACGGGTGTTAGTTGTAGAGTGGGAGCACGTACTAAACAAAGGATTCTGGCATTGCATTGATCTTCATAAAACTGTTCAACTGAACCAAAGCCACCATTGATGGCGAGCTCAGATTTTCCTGTTTGTCCCACAATATTCTAATTAGGCTAGAAATTATTGTTGGTGAGAATAGCAGATGAACACTGAATGAATTTGTATTACATTTCTCTGGTATTTTAACAAGCATACATTAGACATGTTAAGCATTGCCCACTATTATTACCAACAGTAATTGCTAGCCTACTGACACTGAAATTAAGCTGCGGGATGCTAACTTGCAAATGCTTACTTCATGCATCTGAAATTTTTCTCTCTGTTATCTTAGTAGAAATGCTGACCCATTTAAAATAAATGGCTTAATGCCTCCAACAACAACAGAAAGAGAAATTTCAAACAAATCCATTAAGAGTTTGTATGTTAGTATTCCACAGTGTAATTGCAGGGCTGAAAGCAGACACAGCAAACTATCATAGAAATAATGTTTTTTAACTATCTCAATTGACTAATGTAAAAAAAAACTGCATTTATAAGGATTTTTATAAGGGAGAAAGATTTCATATGACATTTGACATTCCCTACACAATCGATTGTGCCTCCGTGAAGGGCTTTGGGATATATATTCTACGTTAAAGATGCCGGGGGCTATTTTGAAGTTGGGCGCGAAGTCGGTGGAACAGCCACTTCGTCTGTCTGTTCATGCAGGTGTGTGACCTGAGCCATTTTGAGGCCCAGTCCTCATTAACATGCCATGGCGAGCACCACTCTGTAGCTTGCCAATTTTGCGAGGGCAGGAAATCGTCCGGCTCCCACGCTGTGCTGATCGACAGTTTGGGTCTGAGAAGCGGGGTGTGATCCCTGGGGAGGCCTTGAACGGGCCAGCAGTGGGCTGGAGTTTTTTGGGGGGCCCAGGAGCAGCATACCTGCTGGTACAAATGGACATAGCGTGCACAGCACAAACTTCGCTCTTATTTACTTGAAAATTGCAATTGGGGTCCTACAACCAGCGATGGCCCCTGATTTACATATTTAAGCATCCTCCCACCTGCTTCAGGAGGACAGGCTGCTCACCTGGGCTGTAACAGCAGGTACGCTCCTCCTGGGCCCCCCAAAAAACTCCAACCCAATGCTGGCCAGTTTAAGGCCTCCCGGGGATCACACCGATCTTCCTAGACCCAACCTGTCAACCAGCTCAGCATTGGAGCCGACCGATTTCCTGCCCTCGCAGAATTGGTGAGCTGCAGCGGGATGCCACCTAGGTGCCCACAGCTCGCTATGGCATGCTAATGAGGACTGGGCCTCAAAATGGCTCAGGCCATACGCCAGTATGAACAGGCGGGCGAAGTGGCTGCTCCACCAACTTTGAAAATAGCCCTTGGCATCTTTAACATAGAATATATGTTCCAAGTTGGTTCACGGAGGCACAATCAATTGTGTAGAAAATGTCAAATGACATATGAAATCTAACTCACTTAGATATCTAACGTTTTTTTTACATTAGTGAATTGAGATAGTTGAAAAGCTTTATTTCAGGCCCGCCTGAAAGTTGCATCATGTGGACCTTGGACATCCAAGAGGGAGCCAAGGTGCCCCCGATCTTCAGTTGCTGGCCGCCCATTTTTCAGACAAGAATCGGGTGGCTGGCAGTTGAAAATTACCCCCACCATATAAATGCAAGTTGTTGTTGTTGTTAATGGACTCAAATGAGATGATAATTATAAGACAGCCTTCGAAATGATTTCATTTATTTGCAGTTGTCTCTTTTAAATAGGTAATAGTACAGAGGTCCCTTTCAGCAAAAAATCTTTCTCATGCTAAAGGAGGATCAATTTTGGGAGGTTACCTGAAGATGTTGCCCATGTTCTTTGTTGTTTGGCCGGGTATGATTAGTAGAGCACTGTATCCAGGTATGTACAAAATTGGTGTGAATGTGTTTAAAAGGAACATGAGGCTTTGCTTTGAAACCATCATTCAAACAATTTCAGCCTATAACCCTTAGTTTGCATAGAAAGATCAAGTAAAGATTAAAATGTTGTTCTCGTGATGTCTATGTTGTCAATCTGTATTAGCAAAGTGATAGAGGGACGAGTAACAGTGTTTTAATTTGATCCATATTAGATAGAAAATTCTTGTATGCTTTCAAGATGAAATAACAGGGAATAATCAGTAAGCGCTCTGAAAATAGCACAGCTGTGGATATCTGTGACAAACTCACAACACAAATAGGGTTGAGGGTTGCATTTATGTTGTAATTTGTTTTAAGAGTTAAAGAATGCATTTACCTGAATTGTGTAATTACTGACTTTATTTTCTTTGGTATAAATTTAAATTTAACATTTCCAGATCAGGTGGGCTGTGTGGATCCTGATGTCTGTCAGTCAGTCTGTGGATCCAGAGTAGGATGTTCAAACATTGCATACCCCAAATTGATAGTGGAACTTATGCCTATAGGTGAGACTGTGCATTTATTCTTATCTATTAGCTTGAGAAATGTATATTTATTAGCAATGAGACTATTCTTTTTTCCCTTATCTACTGCTTGGTGTATATTATCTCATGCTGGGCCTATCCACAAGAAGGCTGGTTGAAACAGTCAGATATTATTACGAAACAGTCTCATAGTTAATTTATTTCATATCACATTTCTAAAGGTTATTTTCTTCTACCTTCTAGTTACTCACCATGCAAGCGAGGTACCAATTTTCCAGCAGAGATCAGGCAAACCATTCTCAGGCCAATGTGACTTTGTAACTCACTGTGAGATCGGTGGTACAGTGTGATTTGCCTTTCCTTTTTCTCTGTGCAGTGAGCTGCCCAGCCGCCATTCAGGTCCTTTTCATGGGTATAGAACTTATGAAATCACTGCATTCCAATGGGAAGTTTTCCTTTTTATTTCGATTTTTGGGAAATCTCAAAAGGATTAATTAATTTTCTACCACCTACAATCTTAAAAATCAAGGCTCTAAATATCAGGGACCAATGACCAAAATCAGAGATTCATTAGGGGTAGTTTTAACTCCCCTCGCCCTGTGGAAATGGGGCAGAGCGGGAGTTACAATGGAGCTGGACCATTTCCCCTCCATTGCACCCTGCAGCCATTTCAACACTGCTGTTTTTTTGGGCGTCTGAGGTGCCCACCTGACTCAGACAGGGGCGTCATATATTTCTGCCAATCGGGGTCCCCTGACGGCATTTTAACTGCCAACTGAGCAGGACGCCCCATTCAGTGAAAGCTGGTTTGCAGGAAGAAGAGGGACCAGGAGGAGCAGGATTGCTCCAGATAAAACAAAGAAAGTCTAGGCCCCGCTGCCCGGGCTCCCCTCCTCCCACTCATGAAACCCTGCGACTGACCTGAGGGCCAGCGGTCCGCCTGTGGGCTGTCCGATCTTCAACTGCCTGCAGCCGGCCAGCTGTCTCTTTCTGCCCATTCCGAATGGCAATTGGCCAGCGGGATGTCAATCAGGCCCAGCCGTTAAAATCGCCCAATTGGCTTTCTGCCTAGGAGTTAAAATTTCCCCTTTTATTTTACTATACACAGTATCATTCCTATCCAAATAACCTCATATATCCATTTTTAGTATTATTATTTGTGCACTTGAAATAGATTTCAGTCTGATACATGTTTGATTGTTTTGTCACTATGTACCATCAAAATACAATGACATGTTAATCTCCCTGAGAACTGAGAAACATTTGCTTTATGCCCCAAATCCTGTAACTCCAAAAATCAGCCTTTGACCCAAAAGTTTTAGGTTGGGAGGATATTCTAAAATTTGGGAATGCTGCTCCAAATTTGGGCGAGGATAGAAATTTACATTATAGGGATTTCTGGGTTTCGAGCCAGAATTTCTGGATGTTGGCTGCCTCTCCACCACCACCCCACCACCACCCCCTCCACCACCACCCCACACCACCACCCCACCCACCACCACCCCCACCACCACCCCACCCACCACCACCACCCCCTCCACCACCACCCCACCCACCACCACCCCCACCACCACCACCCCACCCACCACCACCACCCCCTCCACCACCACCCCACACCACCACCCCACCCACCACCACCCCACCCACCACCACCCCCACCACCACCACCACCCCCACCACCACCACCCCACCCACCACCAACACCCCACCGCACCCTCACCACCACCACCACCCCACCCACCACCACCACCACACCACCCCACCGCCCCCCCCTCCACCACCACCACCCCACCCCACCGCCCCCCCCTCCACCACCATCACCCCACCCCACTGACCCCCCCTCCACCACCACCACCCCACCCCACCACCCCACCCACCACCACCCCCACCACCACCACCACCCCCACCACCACCACCCCCACCACCACCACCCCCTCCACCACCACCCCCACCACCACCACCCCACCCCACCACCCCACCCACCACCACCACCCCACCCACCACCACCACCCCACCCACCACCACCACCCCACCGCACCCTCACCACCACCACCACCCCACCCACCACCACCACCACACCACCCCACCGCCCCCCCCTCCACCACCACCACCCCACCCCACCACCCCCCCCTCCACCACCACCACCCCACCCCACTGACCCCCCCTCCACCAACACCACCCCACCCCACCGCACCCCCCCACCAACACCACCCCACCCCACCGTGCCCCCACCACCATCACCCCACCCCACCGCCCCCCCTCCACCAACACCACCCCACCCCACCACGCCCCCACCACAACCCCACCCCATCGCCCCCCCTCCACCAACACCACCCTACCCCACCGTGCCCCCACCACCACCACCCCACCCCACCGCCCCCCCCACCACCACCACCCCACCCCACTGCCCCCCCTCCACCACCACCACCCCACCCCACCGCCCCCCCTCCACCACCACCACCCCACCCCACCGCCCCCCCTCCACCATCACCCCCCACCACCCCACCCCACCACCACCACCACCCCACCCCACCTCACCACCCCCCCACCACCACCATCACCATCACCCCAACCCACCACCACCCCACCCCACCCCACCCCCCCACCCCACCTCACTGCCCCCCCACCCCACCCCACCAGCACCCCACCCCACCACCACCACCACCACCCCACCCCAGCAAAGAGACTATCTTAAATATGATTGCTTTTATTTTCTTTGTTTATTTTGAACCAGGCCTGAGGGGGCTGATGATAGCAGTACTGATGGCTGCTTTAATGAGTTCACTCACCTCAATCTTTAACAGCAGCAGCACACTCTTCACCATGGATATCTGGCAGCGAATCCGCAGAAACGCCACCGAACAGGAGCTGATGATTGTTGGCAGGTACTTTCACATTTCAACAGGACTGATAACAAAAAACAGAGTTTACAGGGGGCGATTTTCATTTCCCTTCCGCCCCATTTTTTGGTAGTGTGACGAAGGTGGAATGAAATTAAAGAAATAAAAAAAATCACCAACTTACCGCACCGCCGGAGGCCCATCCATCATGTGTGCCAGTGGGAGCTTCATTACCATATTCAAAAGGGCTTGTGTGGAAGGGCCCCAGAGGTATGATGGACACTGAACTTGCCACCCAGGCGTAAAACTGACATTGCGGATCGGTTGCCCATTATAGAAACCATCTGATTTTCATTTCCAGCAGAAGCATGCCAGGGAGGTCTTCATAGTATCATAGTAAATACAGCACAGGAGGAGGTCATTCAGCCATCGTGCCTGTGCCAGCTCTTCGAAAGAGCTATCCAATTAGTTCCATTCCTCTGCTCTTTCCCCATAGTCCTGTAAAATTTTTCCCTTCAAGTATTTATCTAATTCCCCTTTGAATACTATTATTGAATCTGCTTCTACCACCCTTTCAGGCAGTACATTCCAGATCATTACAACTCATTGCATAAAAAAATGTTTCCTCTTGTCGCCTCTGGTTCTTTTGCTGATCACCTTAAATCTGTGTCCTCTTTTTTACCGACCCTTCTGCCACTGGAAACAGTTTCTCCTTATTTACTCTATCAAAATCATTCATGATTTTGAACACCTCTATCAAATCTCCCCTTAACCTTCCCTGTTCTAAGGAGAACAACCCCAGCTTCTCCAATCTTTCCACATTACTGAAGTCCCTCATCCTTGATACCATTCTCGTAAATCTCTTCTGCACCCTCTTCCTAAAGTGTGGTGCCCAGATTTGAACACAATATTCCAGCTGAGGCCTAACCAGTGTTTTATAAAGATTTAGCATAACTTCCTTGCTTTTGAACTCAATGCCTCTATTAATAAAGCCCAGGATCCCATATGCTTTTTAACAGCCTTCTCAACTTGTCCTGCCACCTTCAAAGATTTGTGTATATGCACCTCCAGGTCTCTCTGTTCCTGCACCCCCTTTAAAATTGTACCATTTAGTTTATATTGCCTCTCCTCATTCGTCCTACCAAAATGTATCACTTCATACTTCTCTGCATTAAATTTCATCTGCCGTGTGTCTGCCCATTTCCCCAGTCTATGTCCTCCTGAAGTTTGTTACTATCCTCCACATTGTTTACTACATTTCCGAGTTTTGTATCATCTGCAAACTTAGAATTTATACCATCCATACCCAAGTCCAGGTAATTAATATATATCAAAAAGAGCAGTGGTCCTAATACTGACCCCTGGGGAACACCACTGTATACTTCCCTCCAATCAACCGTTCACCACTGTTTTCTGTCCCTTAGCCAATTTTGTATCTTGCTGCCAGAGGGTTGCTCTCTTCTCTTCTGTCTTCACTTCCGCCCCAACATCTGCAGAGAGGTTAATGAACCTCACTTTGGCAAACTTTTTGGTAGAGGCTCCTCTTTCCAATAACAGCTGTGCTAGCAGGCATCACAATGAGACGTAAATGCCTGTCTAATCCTTGTGCTGGAAGGTTCTTAAGAAGCATCCCAATCACATGCTTTACATGGTATTGCATGAAAGAAGGCCTGTCAGGGTGATCAGGAGCTAGCGTTGCTTGTTTGGCTGTACCTATCAAGATGTGGGCTCTGGAAAAGCCACCTGGAAATGACTGTGATAACCTGTCTTGTCAGTGTCCAGATCAGCAGAGGGGAAAATGCTGAGCTCCACCATCTGCTGCAAGGTCACCAGCGGTGACCATACAGCATAGAGCTTGCTCTAAAACTTGGCTTCAGTTTCTCACAGGCATGCTGCAGTGCTGACCTATGGGATGGTGCCATAGAGTGCTACAGGTGCAAATACTCCTTGCAAGCATCTGATGCAAGAGCTATCAAAGAGAAGGCCAAGTGTTGGGCTGTACCGTCACTTGTCTGCAGACTCATGCCTGCACTTACAGATCCCTTACCCTTCAACCTGACCTGCCACTTAGACCATAAGACCATAAGAGATAGGAGCAGGAGTAGGCCATTCAGCCCCTCGAGCCTGCTCCGCCATTCAATGAGATAATGGCTGATCAGATTTTTACCACAACTCCACTTTCCCACCTTTTCCCCATATCCTTTGACTCCCTTGCTGATCAAAAATTTGTCTAACTCAGCCTTGAATGTATTCAATGACTCAGCCTCCACACCTTTTTGGGGTAAAGAATTCCAAAGATTCATGACCCTCTGAGAGAAGAAATTCCTCCTCATTTCCGTCTTAAACGGGCGACCCCTTATTCTGAGACTATGCCCCTAGTTTTAGATTCCCTCATGAGGGGTAACATCCTCTCAGCATCTACCCTATTGAGTCCCCTCAGAATCATGAATGTTTCAATAAGATCTCCTCTCATTCTTCTAAACTCTAATGAGTATAGACCCAACCTGTTCAATCTTTCCTCATAAGACAACCCTTCCATACCTGGAATCTAGTGAATCTTCTCTGAACTGTCTCCAATGCAAGTATGTCCTTCCTTAAATAAGGGCACCAGAACTGTACGCAGTACTCCAGATGTGGTCTCACCAGCACCCTGTACAGTTGTAGCATGACTTCCTGCTTTTACTCCATCCCCCTAGAAATAAAGGCCAATATTCCGTTTGCCTTCCGGATTACCTGCTGCACCTGTATGTTGACTTTTTGTGTTTCATGTACGAGGACATCCAGATCCACTTCTAAATCCTTTGCCCATTCAGCCTTGGTAAAGGTTGCTGATGGATTGAGATGTCTTTTAATGCTATAAAGAACTCCGATTTAAATATATTAATGAGGCTCACCTGTTTCAGGTGGGAGTGCTGGGCGTCTACTTCAAGGCTCCTCCAAAATTGCAACAGGCGCGAAGAAGGTGGGAAGTTGGCAATAAGTTTTATTTTTCCCATTTGCACCTCGCTACCGCCGCATTTTTTAGCGTGAACAGGGCAGTAGCGAGATGAAATTCAGCCCCTTGGTTATATTGCAGCTTTTATATTGATGTGTTTCAAATACCACATTGCAGGCAGAAACAAAGCAAACTTCAGCATAACTTGGCCATAGAATGAAACTTTCTGTTGCTTAGACTTAGGTAGGTGTGTGTGTGTGTGTGGTGGGGAGAGTGTCAGGGAGGAAATTGAATACATCCAGTGAGCATCTGCCTGAAAAGTAAAGTACATTTTTCATTGTTTATACATGCACCTTACGTTTACTCTTCGTCTCATACTTATTTTATAACTTTTGTCCATTTCTACACTAAGTTACTCACATGTATTTGTAGATTAATTTTCTTCTTCTGGTTTACGCACATGCAGTTCATGCAAGTAGCTTCTGTAAATATAGAATATTCTGAGGACACACACTCAGAGACATCTGAAGCACACCTTGTGATGTTGTTCTAATTTATAGCAGTTATTAGTCGCATGCTCAGACATATGCTTACCTCTGTCTATAGCATACGGCTTCCACTGTTTCTGCCTGTAGTCCTGTGTTGTAGCTTCACCAGGTTGGCACCTCATTTTCAGGTATGCCTGGTGCTGCTCCCAACAGCAGGTTTCCTTCCCTAAAGGACATTAATGAACCAATTGGGTTTTTATGACAATCCAACAGCATCATGGTCACTTTAATGATACCAGCTTTCTATTCCAGATTTATTTATTTTAACTGAATTTAAATTCAGTCCATTTTCCATATACTTATTCTGTGAAGTGCCTTGAGATTTTTTTTTACTTTAAAGGTATATATAAATGGAAGTTGTTGTTGTACATCTCTCGCACTCTGGTTAATACGATTGTTTAGGAATTTATGGAGAATTATTTGTGCAAAAGGAAAGGCATATGTCCAGTCAGTTATAAAGGTCTTGTAGTTTTCAAAAACTCCATAACTGCAGGAATGAGGAGCACCCTTATTAATTAACTGATTTACTCCACTGGCCTGTTTGCTTGTAATAATGGAAAGATCTCCTGAATGCTTTTGTCATTACTGGAAAGTGTCTATAATTAAAGAAGGTGGTTGGTGGACAGATAAGAATCAACACTGAGAGCTTACAGTTATCTTATGCAACCCCTGACCTTTGCAGACAATGAGCTTAAATGTTGTTTCTCATTATTTATCATAGTTATCCTCCCCAGCAGTTGGAAATAAGGGCATTTTAATGATTTCTTTTCTCATGCTTGTGCATTAATTTTTTTCTTTTGGCAGGATATTTATTATTTTCCTAGTTGCCATCAGTATAGTGTGGATCCCTATTATCCAGACCGCTAACAGTGGCCAGCTCTTTGACTACATTCAGTCTATTACCAGTTACCTAGCACCGCCAATCACCATGCTTTTCATTATGGCAGTATTCTGGAAGAGAGTCAATGAGCCGGTAAGAACCAGTACCAGTGAGAGCTGTTACAATTCTGATTACTGTCATTTAATACCCCATTAATGTTGAAAATATGCTGAAGATAGCCTCAAATCTTTCTGGATGATGTCTTTCAAAATATATAAATGCAAAGTGTTTTACAAAAGATTCTGTGTATTTGATTCACTCAAAAATAATCCATGCTGCTGAAGGGGCACTTTTCATTCAGCAGAAAAGTACTGTACTTAGAATAGTTTCAAATCAGCATTGTTCTCCACCCCACTTGCTGGGATACAATCCCATGGGCTCTGGCAGCCCATCAGTAGTACAGCCAAGTGGCTATTCTTCATATACAAGTATAGACATTATTGGAAGGATATTTGATGTGGGGGTATTATTGTCAAGCCCAATCCTGTTTTTAATCAACTTCTACAAGTACATATTTTCCAATAGGTGTCACTGAAAAGTGATCAAGACCCTGGCTGCTTTTTCCCTCTCTAGCCTGGGGACATTGAGCCTAAGTGTGGTGGCTCCATCATCACACCAGTTGAGATTATGGATACTTCATCCAATTTCTCTTTTATGTGCTGTCAGTTTCCAAGTAGGCAGAACGGTATCTAAAAAACATATGACCTAAAATACAGCTAGATTACATACAGATCAGCTAAAAGACTCTTGTGGCTAGTTAGAAGCATAGGTTTTACCATTGTTTACCTATGACACAGTCTAACACATGCAGACCTAAGTCAGCAGTAGGCTTTCTCCCACAGAATTATCCAAAGGATTAAATATCTGGCATATCTTGATATCGTCAGTGACACAGTGGATTGACAATATTAGTGCTGATAGCATTGAAAAGGGAAAACGTGAGTATAGCAAATTTCAGGGTCATTGACTTAAAGCCCATTCTGGCCTGCAAAACAGGAAAATTTCTATTTGTAACTAAAGTGAAAGATTAGTACCATCAAAAACGGCAGATTGTATACAGCTGCATTCCTAGTATAAAAGAATATGACACGGTTATCTGATATAAACTCATATAAAGAAATACATTTCTGCACTGTAGAGTGTTCTAAGTTACTCCCCTGAAGGGCTGTAAGTGTTATACCTGGATTATGAATTGTCTTTTGTTGGGAACTGATATGTAGTAAAAGCACGGGGACATCATTGGGACCTTTTTTTATTATGTCACAGGGTGCTTTCTGGGGCCTGATAGTAGGGCTGGCTGTGGGTGCTGTTCGAATGATCATGGAGTTTGTTTATGAAGTGCCATCATGTGGTGAAGAGGATAAAAGGCCTGCCCTCCTCAAGGACGTGCATTACCTTTACTTTGCTTTGATCCTATGTGGAATAAGTGCAATTGTTATCACTGTCGTCAGCCTAACAACTCCAGCAATCCAGGAAGAAAATGTAAGTAACAGGCATTCAGCATTTTATCAACCCTTTGAAGAAACTGCATCTGATTTTTTTGGTGTCTGTATGTAAAATTGGCTTTTCTACTACTGGAAAAGTATTCATCGCTCTTACCTAGAACTCTCTTAAGGTTTTTCTTTAAAGGAATCTGGATTTGTTGTTCATAAAATCTATTTATGCAATACATGCAGCCAATAAAAACATGAACTAACCTTGTAATTTCATTCTTAGTTTGTAGTCTTCCTACCTCCTGTCTGCCCGCTTTTAAAACCAAACTCTGGCATCAGCTAAACACTACTTTTGACTGATCTCCTCTACTACACTTTTTAACCTTGGTGTCCAGCATTATGAGCCTACACTTAAATTTCTCTATTAGAAGGAAACAAATTTGTTCTACATATGTGATAGATAACACGATGATCAGGATTACCTATGCCTCAATGGTACTAGCAGAGATTTATGGCATAATTATCTCAGCGGCTATGAAGAAAAGGATTCATGGAGCTGACTTGAGTCAATCCATTCCACTGTGAAATGAGGATGGGATTTGATTTGATATCAAAACCAAAAGATGTTAAATATGTTTTAAAATCAGACTTTAGCCGCTGCACAGAACAGAAGCAATATATGTATATATCTAAAATCATGGAGCTAAAATAGCTCTTTAACTCCATGACTGTAATGCTCCATTTTTCTTTGTTCTTTATATATGGAACAATTTCTGTATTCCACAGCAGGAATTGCTCCATATGTAAAGAACTAATCCAGGGAACTATAGACTAACTAGCTTAATGTCAGTAGTACGATAGATACTGTCTTTGCTAAAAGATGAGCTAACAAAACATCTCAAGATGGAGAATATAATAAAATTTAGTCAGCATGGATTTCTAAAAGGAGCACCATGTTTAACCAATCTTATTGAATGTTTTGAAATAACAGAAAGAGTAGACAAGGGCAATGGAGTGGATGTGGTATACATGGACTTTCAGAAGGGCTTCAATAAGGTGCCACATAAGAGACTCATGACAAAGGTCAGGACATGTGGAGTCAGGGGCCAGGTAGGAGAATAGATTGAAACTTGGCTACAAAATAGAAAACAGAGGGTGGCAGTTAAGGGAAGTTTCTCGGACTGGCAGAAAGTGGGAAGGAGTGTCTGCAGTGATCCGTGCTTGGACCACTGTTATTCACCATATACATAAATGATTTGGACTCAGAAACTGGAGGTATGGTGTCGAAATTTACAGATAATACTAAAATTGAGGGAATAGCTACTAATATGGAAGACTGCACCAAAATACAGGAAGACATAAACAGGCTTGCAGAGTGGGCGGATAAATGGCAAATGAAATTCAATATGGCGAAGTGTGAGGTAGTTCAATTTCATGGGAGGAATAAGGAGGCTATATATTCCTCGGAAGGTAAAAAACTAAATGGGGTAGAGGAGCAAAGAGATCTGGGAATATAGATGTACAAATCGCTACAAGTAACAACACAAGTTGATAAGGCCATATAAAGTGCAAACAAAGTCCTGGGGTTTATTTCTAGAGGAATAGAATACAAAAACAATGAAACATCAGTTTTTATTCAAAAACATCAGTCTCCCATGAATCATATATGTTGGTTGTCTGGCAACATTCTGAATATTTGTGGGGTATGCTTCAAGTTATTTAGGTTGTGCTCTCTCTGGGCTCCACGTAGACAAGGTACAATTTATGTTACTGGTTCTGAGACAAATATGAATAAAAATATCATTACATGTTGGCAAACAGGGAGTTGAGTTTAATTGTTTTGGCTGCAAAAACTCTGTTTGCTTTACACATGTTTGCAGGGTACCCATATATTCTACCTCCACTCAAGTTGTGTACAGGCTGTAACCATCATAAATCCAAAACACAAGATTTCACCTATGAGTGAATTGTAAGTGGGGCAGAGCCGCAGAAATTTACTTTTTAAGATTTTATTTACATAGGCTCTGCTGCTGCAAACAGCTGTACTCTTTCTTTTATCCCCTCATCTAACCCAGGGACAAAACGGTTTCTTTATTTTACAGCATCATATGTGGCCAGTATTTCGCCAATTAAATTCCAGCACACAAGTGAATCAGTCTTTTTACTATTGTATAATGTTGACAACAAAAAAGAAACAGTGCATGAATAGTTTATTGAAGTCTGTGTAGTTCAGAGAGTAAATGATTGTATTATTTTATATTTCCAAAGCTGATGCGATTAACATGGTGGACTAGACACAGCAAAGCTTCTAAGAGTGACATGGATGATTCCAGGAGCCAGCCAAAGACAGTTGCCAAATCTGTCGAGAGTAATGGTGAAACGCTATCTATTACGGAGAGTGATGGACTACAAGAAACAGGTGATGAGTTTCTGAAATGGGCCGATATTGATGGTAGTGTCACATGCTAGCTATTGGCTATGGTAGTAGTGGTTCGTCCAGTGATTCCAATCCAAAGAGGACGTGTATCCTCTGCTAAATGATCTGCAAATGTCAGTGATCTGCCATTGAAGTCATCTGCTTGTCAGCCAGGAAATTCGCTATAGCAAAAGGAAGCGACTGAGAAGAGGGAAGGAGGTCTGGATCAAAAAGTATAAAGGTTGAAAAATGGAAAACAGTAAGGAATATTGTCGACTGTTACAGGAAGTAGGGAATAAAAGACTGCGCCGTAAAATATTGCGAGGTAACTCGCTGAAAGTATGAGTTGATAATGCAAGGGCAATGGGGCATCTGGGACCTTGGTGAACAGTGGGACAAGAGTGTATCTCCTTAACCAGTGAGATTTAAGGATTGTGAAAGAAACAGAGGAACGACAGAGAAGCAGGGTTAATTAGAGTAGGTGAATTAGAGTCAAATCAGGTTCAGAAAGGGAAATAAACAGAGGGAAAGAAAGATGAGATTAATAGAGAAAAAGAGATAGAAAGGAAAAGTCCCAAAAAAATTAAATTTAAAATTTGACATTTTTAAAATCTCTAACAACAATTTACTACGTGCAGGAATGAGATTGAACAGTTTAAATTGTTCCCATTCTGGGCCAGAGAGGTCGATTGGCATTGCATTGACAATTATCACATCGTTAAAAAGGTACTTACGCTTTAAGGTCCAGTCCTAACTTTCTGCAGCGAGTTTAATGGGCAATTAATGTGCAAATCCGGCAAGTTCTTAAAAATAGGGAGGCTAAGGGCAAGATGCTATTTGTGCGAAGCAAACGACGGAGTGGTGTAAATTGACCAGCAATTTCTGGAGATTCGCAACTCACGGTGCATCACTTAATCCCCTGAATTTGCTGGCTGATTTGTGCATTAATAACAGCATGTGTCGTTAACACACCATTATTTTTCCAGCAAGATTATTGTTGACCCCCCCAAAAATGTGGTCATTCTTCATTGCATTCCTTTTGAGAAATGTAACTCCAGCGTTGCTTGTTTATCGCAGTTGAAGCTGTTTATTCCATTTAATTTTGCTGTGCTTACTTCTGTTGAAACAGTGGAACTTTCCTGGTGGAAGAAAACATGTTTTTGTCTCTGTGGCCTGTCTGTACAGCAGAAACCTGAACTCACAGAAGAAGAAAAGGACGTCATACAGAAAAGGTTAACCAGCATTGAAGAGGACCCTTTGTGGCAAAATGTGTGCAACATAAATGCTTTAATCCTGTTGGCAATTAATGTCTTCTGCTGGGGATACTTTGGATAAGAAGAGCTCTTGGGATCCAAGTTATTGCAGGATTTGTTTTGTATCTCATTGTTTGTATGTATATTTGTAACAATAGGTTATACCAACACTTATATACGTGTTAACACTTGTATTACTGATAGGTGCAGTTAACTGTCGTCTCACTGTTCCAGATAGTTTTGTAAGTTTTCAGCTGACACATTGCTGAAATAAACACTAACATTGCAATAATAAAGCTACTGTAATGTCAGGAGTAGCTCAATTAAAGTAATACTTACCCTCTGGAGCAGAAACATATTTTCATTTTGCTAAATTTCAAATTTAGTTTCATCCATTTCGTTCAAAAAAATGTTTGAGTTGTGAAATAATATTTACTAAAGAAAGAAAACAGAAGAACCAACAGAATGTAGGTTGTTGCATGTGGTGGAGATGTGGATACGTTGCAGGAGTCCATGATCCTGCAAGAAGTTCATTAGGCCTTGCAGAACACCTTGGAGAGTGTGGCAGTCCAGGACATGCCTGCAGCAACAAGGCGTCAGGAGATTCTGAGGTTCAGAGTGGCAGTTACAACTGCTATGATAGATTCCTAGCAAGAGACATTTAACAGCTTAGGGATTTCAGGACTTATTTGGGACTATTTAGTTTAATCTCATGCCACCTGAGCCATGCCCAGCAGCAGTAGGCTGCAAGGAGTGGTAGTGGATGTCACTGTCTCTCAGAATAGTGACACTGATGTACCATCCTTCTGGCCCCCTCTGATGTCAACATATGAGCGACCTTTATGCCAGTGACAGCAATGTTTACAAGTGCAAGTTAGGTACAGCCAGAAGCTGGTCCATCAGGGCCAGCAATATCATTGATTCTTCGGAGAATTTAATGGAAATGTCTCACCCACCCTCTTTTGAACCTTTTGCCACTCAGGGAGAACCACATAGAAGTAAGAGATTAGGAACACACATTAGTAAGAAGGTAAGTACAAGGAGTATACGTGACTTTTTGCAATTAGTAAAATTGATATTTGTTAGCCAAAGTATGTGTACACTATGATGCTGGAGTAGTTTTGTGAAGGAAAATCCAGACTTAAAAGACTCTCACCCAGGGAAGATCTTCTAAAATGGTCTAGCGGGCTTTCAGTTTGATTTAGGTAGCAAGTTATGTCAAGTGGAATCTCAAACCAGATATCTTCTAATATGATTAAACAGCATCTTGTCGACACATTCTTAAAGAATGGCAAAGAAACAGATGCCTTCCAAGTGACCTTATTCACCAAGTGACTTTCCTTTAAATGTGAAATCTTTGAAAGGTTTTGTGAGTAATACTTTCACCTTTAGTACACTTTCATTTGTGCAATCTTTTTAAGTACTCACCCTAGCCCCACAATTGATTTATTCCAGTTGTGTATAACAGTAATAAATGCAACTGCCCATTCTTTTTTTTAACTAATGGTTTTCAAAGAATTTCCTAACTGGATGTTTGGCCAGCAATAATATTATTTCATTATTATCTTCATGAGTCAGGTTGTGATTAATAAAGTAAACTTATTACAAATAGAAATGTAATGGAGTCTGGTTAGTAATTATTTTATTGATCGCTATCATGATGTGATCAATAAGATAAACTTATTGTGGCCAAAACAAAGCTAAGCAAGCTAAATTCATGAATAGCTTTGCTGTAAATTTTAATGGAATCTGATGCATCACTTGGATCAGCAATGCACACCCCTTCCATCAGCACAAATTCATCTCGAGTGTTGCTGAGTCAGTGGTTAGCAGGAGCTGAGCTGCATTAGGGACTCGCATTCATATTTGCCAACTATTAATACATTATGGTGTTTAACTTTCCATAGTATTCCCACAGTAGTAAAAGTACTTGCATTGTAAAAACTGCTATGGTTCTTATGAATCTAACAGTCCAGCATCATCCAGAGGATGGAACCAGCTTCAGAGGGTGTACATCACTTAAGTGAGATAGTACAATAAGCAGTTTTATAGGACTATTCATAAATGCCAAATTGAGTTTCAAAAATGCATTTCCCTTAATGTTCCTGAAATGTCTTAATCGAAATTCAGGTATAATCCTTGCATTATATTTTGCAGTTTTATTGCATGAACAAAATCAATAAATGAAAAATTCCTAATAGATTTAGGGCAGGAATTTCCTCAGAGCTGTTGCCACTCCGCCACCATTACTTCGCCAGATATTGTATTAACTGCTTAACCTGGTTGTTTATAATAAATCAGAGGAGGCAACCTAAAAGTAGGGGAATATTTAGAAAACAGTGGAAACAATATGATTAGCTCCAATGTTAAAGGAAAAAACATTCAAGGATAAGGGCATTTGACTGAAAAAAAGATTAAAATGGTACTTTCACAGATTAAATGAAAGGGAAAATTGCCAAATAGAACCATTGATCAGCAATGAGAATTACGTAAACAATAGTTGGAAAGGCTACAAATCAGTTATATTTCAGTGTGACATTTTGGAATTTTTACCTAAATGGCCTGAAAGAGATTTTGTTTTGATTCATGTTATATAAGAGCATCATGGGTGAATTAGTATGGGGAGCTACAGTGAGGGAGAGAGAGTGAGAAAGTGCCGTATGCGGACAGGGTGATTGAGGCCGACCTTCAAGTCTGAGACAGCTCTGTGAAAAACAGACAGCTTGAGGAAGATAAAGTACAATAGCAGAATCAAATGAAGTTGGGGTAGATGTAATTACTGTATTCCTGTAGATTTGGGTTTAGATAATAGAATCTTAAATGAAACTTATATCACATGACATTAGCACTATACAAATCAAAATTGTCAAGTTTAGCATGGTACAGACCAGTCTAAGTATAATGGAAAAGTACGGGGAGAAGCTCAAAGGCAGTAACTTTCAGTAAGAGATAAGAGATGGGGTCTCATGGCTAACAGTTTCGCACCAAAAGTAGTCAAGTAAGATATTGCAGAATTGGACAAATCTGATTTGAGTCAGTTTTCGGACAACGAGATAACACATGTTGGCACCGTTACATCATATCTTATGACCAAAAGTAGGTGTATTATGGTAAATGTATAATGCAATGTATCTTCTGGGGGTACTTGTGATCAAGATTTGGCCTGGGTTGGTAACACTCGATTCCCAATGGGTATCCTATGTGTAAGTGATAGCAACTCCAAAAGTGCTGCACTCCTTCAGTTGAGCTTATGTGGTTGAGTCCTGGAGTGAGGCTTGAACCCAAGACCTTTTGACTCAGAGGTGAGAGTACTATCACTGAGTCAATGCTGAAACCTTATAGCTAAAATAGTTTCCAGCTTTTTTAAAAATGTTGAATTGATAATTTAGACTGATGTAAAAAGTTCTGAATAAATACAATTAAATATGTATTACATTTTAAAGCTATTTTATTTTTTAAAAGTTCATTTAGTGTAATATCTAAACTTTAGTTACCTATTACGATTACAAACTACAATAGCGCAGAACTGTTATGGGAATATAGTACAACTTTCAACTGCAAAACAATTTATTGCAATTACTTGGCAAGCACCAGTCCACAGGCTGGCTGGTATATGCATATTTTATATCCATAGCCTGTTATTGTAGCGGGTTCAGCACTCCTCTAACAGTGCTGCAAGCTTGGGGTTTACAAGAGCAGCAGTTGAATATTGATAGCTGTTTCACAAACTTAGTGGAAAACTGATAGAGTCTACTTTCCCTAATATAAAATGGACTTCCCGATAGTGTTGGCGAAAGTCTGGAATAATTTAAGAACCAATTAGATGCTGCACGAATGAAGACGGACCAAATGGCCTCCTCATAAAAAAGCATCATCACTGGTGGGGTAACCAGCAGTGTTGCACTGAAACCGTGCAGGTATCCTATGTCTGAAGAAAATGACACAGCTCTGACGAATGGACTAATTGACTAATGAAGACAATTAAAATGCCATTTTGTAAATTTTAACAAATCAAGCATGTATTTAACATTTTTTTATTATTATTAATACTATTGCAGATCAAAGGCAAATTGGACAAAATGTTACACATGAAGTTACCTTGTTTTTTTAAAGTTTGTTTAAGTGCAGAACAAAAAGAAAGCCTTAATGGTGTAAATTGAGCTTTCATGCTGCACTGCAAAACTAATTGGAAACAGTTTTGTCAGCACACTAACATCTGCTGTGTGGTTACCTAGAGCTTTCCATTTTCCCTCCTCTGGGCTCTGGCATGCATCATTCCTGATTGTTTTTTAAGCAGGAGAAGCATAGAAGGCAATAACCCTCATCACCCAAACATGCTGCATCTCTGAATTAACTCATAGGCTATGCTTAAACAGGTTTGCTAATAAGACTGATTTCTTCAACTACTAAGAACAGAGCATAGAATGATAGCAAACAAAAGCATTTGCTGGCCTTACAGAAACTTGCTCAACTATGCTTCTTAGTAAGTATCTTAAAAAGGTTGTCTGCTAAGCTTTAGTGAGAAGCATGACCTGAAAGACATGCTGACATTGACAAGTTTCAGATGGAAGCAACTATGGAGTAAATTGCGTCTGCAAAACGTTTGCTCAAGTGCCTTACATATGGCATCTACAGAGTTTCACTACCAGTTGGATGACTATAAGTAACACATTTTTTCCACCGAGAGGGCCGACTACTGAATGCATGGATAATTTTTCTTCATGAAACATGTACACAGTTGAATTTTATTAGTGACCCACCATATGTAACTGATTTATAATTAAAGATCACACTCTTGAAAACTTAAAAATTGGGATTTGTACATTAATATTGAACAAGCAACTAATTTGCAGGTAAATATTATGAGGAACATACAAATTATATGTTACTAAGTAGGAAATAATATTTCCGTTAATGGATTTGACAACACGAAGGACTTTGGAAAGGAAAGGAAGGTTGGAAATGTGGCGATAGTTTACAAGGAGAGAGGGGTCATGGATGGGTTTTTTGACGAGGGTGGTAACGATGGAATGCTCCTCCAGGCTACTCAACAACAACCTGCGCCGTTACCACACTGGGTCCCTCCACATCCACCGGCCGAGAACAGACTCCCCCGCCACCTCCCCCGCACCTACATTCATCCCCCTGGAGGTTAGCTGGGCCGCCCAACATTGCGGTGGCCTGGAACCGATGACCTGTTCCGGACCGCCCATTTTTCACCCACAGTTTGCTGACCCTTTGCTAATGAGATCCGGCCTTTAAAATGGACCGGGCCTCCTGTCTAGATTATCGGGTGACTGGTGGGCATGCTCCGCCAGCTGGGCACACAAACAATGCTCGGGGGACAAGTCTACCCCATAATGTCAATGCAAACATCCACATGAAGGCCATGGATAATAAGGGCCTTGATTGTGAGTGAACGGACGTTCTGGTCGTTGATTATTAATCTGCTGGCAGAGTCCAATTGGGTAGTGGTAGGTAGAATGAGCAAGATAGGAAGGAGGTTGGTGAGATTTGCCCCACTGGGCATGCTGGCTGTGAAGGTCAGCGAGAGAGGAGGATGGGGCCGATTGTTTTGCTGCTTGTATGGAGGCAGTGATGGGTGCTTCAGTGGGTCCTTCGCAAAATGCCAAAAGAGGCACAGTAGGTAGCACTGGGCTTATCCACAGAGATTCAAGTCTGGGACGCCGGCAGGAGAGTAAGAAGGCAAAGGAGTAATGATAGGTTGGAGTAAGCATTGAGGGGGCAAAGTACTTGAGAGGGGAGAAATGAAAGGTGGCATGACTGGGTGACAGAAGGGGAGGAGACAGGAGAAAAGGACCCAAGAGCGGTAAAGAAAAGAGAAAGAAAAATGGAGATAGAAGTATTGTGCTCAGGTACGGAGTGGTAACTAAAATGCGCACGTGAATGGACAGAGGACATTCAGCTTACATAGGCATGACAAAGATTATCATAGATATGTCCTGATAGTAAACGGAGAATAGAGAGGAAACAATAGGAGAGAGTCCAAAGTTAAAGTTAGAGGTCTCGTGGTGGGATAAAGTTGACTTGTAGATAAGGTGGATTCAACTTGGAGCACCGACAAACTAATGTTCAGATTCGGAGACAGGTGTGGAGAATGAGTGAAGCCAGGAGCTGTTTGAGGGGTAGAGTATCAGTGGGCGCACTGCCAGAGGTGGAAAATGGAGAGCCAAGGAGGCGTGGAGAATCGACCATGATCCAGCATTAGGTTGATCCAGAGGTCCTGCAGAGGTGAGTAGTAGCCTTGGTTATTAGCAATGCACACCAACGGATCCAGTATACCAGCAGAGGCATATCAGCAACAATAAGGAGCAGGCAGAAAGCAGCAAACTTTCTGGCGGTACAGGGATTCAGGAGTCTGGGAAATCAATTTTGAGCAGAACTCCATCCATTGAAAAGAGCACACTGTACAGGGCGAGGCTATTATACCTGGACATGTCTGAAGACACCTACATGTGGACTCAGGCCAAGACATCCCTCTGCCCCTGTAACTTTGCCAGATGTGCATCAGAAAACCCCTTTATATGTGTAAATGGAGGAAATTTCAGGCATAAGATTCCTGTAGAATTGTGCACATCCTGCAACTAGACTTGGGAACCACTTCCAGGAGAGGGATGGTTCTGACAGTGGTTGTGAAGGTCACAGCTGCTTTGAATTGTTATGTGGCAGGCTCCTTCCAACTGCAGGTGATCTTTGTCATATCGCCCAACTTCAAGTGTACATTTGTATCAGGCAGTTCACCAATTCATTGTTTGCCAGTGAATTCATCAGTTTCTTTTTGGAAAGGAGCCAAAAGCAGGAAAAAACACTCCATTTGACTTGTGGCAGGATTCCCCAGAGTGCAGGGAGTTAATTGCTGGTACTAAAATGGCAATACGCACCTCCACCCTCATTTATAAACAGAAAGGGGAGCCACTCCATGAACATCCAGTAGGTCGGTGAACATGGAAACAGAATTATGTGCATAAATGCCCATTATTCTGGAACTTCCGATAATTCCTTTATCCTATGGCAAACGACATAGCCATACTCACAGAATACTGACATAGCCATATTCACAGAATCATACCTTTCAGCCAACGTCCCAAACTCTTCCATTACCATCCCTGGGTATGTCCTGTCCCACCGGCAGGACAGACCCACCAGAGGTGGCGGTACAGTGATATACAGTCAGAAGGGAGTGGCTCTGGGAGTCCTCAATATTGACTCCGGACCCCATGAAATCTCATGGCATCAGGTCAAACATGGGCAAGGAAACCTCCTGCTGATTACCACCTACCGCCCTCCCTCAGCTGATGAATCAGTCCTCCTCCATGTTGAGCACCACTTGGAGGAAGCACTGAGGGCAGCAAGGGCACAGAATGTACTCTGGGTTGGGGACTTCAATGTCCATCGCCAAGAGTGGCTCAGTAGCACCATGACTGACCGAGCTGGCCGAGTCCTGAAGGACATAGCTGCCAGATTGGGCCTGTGGCAGGTGGTGAGCGAACCAACACGAGGGAAAAACCTACTTGACCTCGTCCTCACCAATCTACCTGTCGTAGATGCATCTATCCATAACAGTATTGGTAGGAGTGACCACCGCATTGTCCTCATGAAGATGAAGTCCCGTCTTCGCACTGAGGACACCATCCAACATGTTGTGTGGCACTATCACCGTGCTAAATGGGATAGATTCAGAACAGATCTAGCAGCTCAAAACTGGGCATCCATGAGGCACTGTGGGCCATCAGCAGCAGTAGAATTGTATTCCAGCACAATCTGTGACCTCATGGCCCGGCATATTCCTCACTCTACCATTACCAACAAGCCAGGGGATCAACCATGGTTCAATGAGGAGTGCAGAAGAGCATGCCAGGAGCAGCACCAAGCGTACCTAAAAATGAGGTGACAACCTGGTGAAGCTACAACTCAGGGCGACATGCATGCTAAACAGCGGAAGCAACATGCTATAGACAGAGCTAAGCGATTTCACAACTAACGGATCAGATCAAAGCTCTGCAGTCCTGCCACATCCAGTCGTGAATGGAGGTGGACAATTAAACAACTAACAGGAGGAGGAGGCTCTTTAAACATCCCCATCCTCAATTATGGCGGAGTCCAGCACGTGAGTACAAAAGACAAGGCTGAAGCGTTTGCAACCATCTTCAGCCAGAAGTGCCAAGTGGATGATCCATCTTGGCCTCCTCCCGATATCCCCACCATCACAGAAGCCAGTCTTCAGCCAATTCGATTCACTCAAGAAACGGCTGAGTGCACTGGATACAGCAAAGGCTATGGGCTCCGACAACATCCCGGCTGTAATGCTGAAGACTTGTGCTCCAGAACTAGCCGCGCCTCTAGCCAAGCTGTTCCAGTGCAGCTACAACACTGGCATCTACCCGACAATGTGGAAAATTGCCCAGGTATGTCCTGTCCACAAAAAGCAGGACAAATCCAATCCGGCCAATTATTGCCCCATGAGTCTACTCTTAATCATAAGCAAAGTGGTGGAAGGTGTCGTCGACAGTGCTATCAAGTGACACTCACCAATAACCTGCTCACCGATGGTCAGTGTTTGGGTTCCGCCAGGACCACTCGGCTACAGACCTCATTACAGCCTTGGTCCAAACATGGACAAAAGAGCTGAATTCCAGAGGTGAGGTGAGAATGACTGCCCTTGACATCAAGGCAGCATTTGACCGTGTGGCACCAAGGAGCCCTAGTAAAATTGAAGTCAATGGGAATCAGGGGGAAATCTCTCCAGTGGCTGGAGTCATACCTAGCACAAAGGAAGATGGTCGTGGTTGTTGGAGGCCAATCATCTTAGCCCCAGGACATTGCTGCAGGAGTTCCTCAGGGCAGTGCTCTAGGCCCAACTATCTTCAGCTGCTTCATCAATGACCTCCCCTCCATCATAAGGTCAGAAATGGGATGTTCGCTGATGATTGCACAGTGTTCAGTTCCATTCGCAACCCCTCAGATAATGAAGCAGTCCATGCCCTCATGCAGCAAGACCTGGACAATATCCAGGCTTGGGCTGATAAGTGGCAAGTAATATTCACACCAGACAAGTGCCAGGCAATGACCATCTCCAACAAGAAAGAGTCTAACCACCTCCCCTTGACATTCAACGGCATTACCATCGCCGAATCCCCCACCATCAACATCCTGGGAGTCACCATTGACCAGAAACATAACTGGACCAGCCACGTAATTACTGTGGCTACAAGAGCAGGTCAGAGGCTGGGTATTCTGCGGCGAGTGACTCACCTCCTGGCTTCCCAAAGCCTTCCTACCATCTACAAGGCACAAGTCAGGAGTGTGATGGAATACTTGCCTGCATGAGTGCAGCTCCAACAACACTCAAGAAGCTCAACACCAACCAGGACAAAGCAGCCCGCTTGATTGGCACCCCATCCACCACACTAAACATACACTCCCTTCACCACCGGCGCACCGTGGCTGCAGTATGTACCATCCACAGGATGCACTGCAGAAACTCGCCAAGGCTTCTTCGACAGCATCTCCCAAACCCACGGCCTCTACCACCTGAAAGGACAAGGGCATCCGGCACATGGGAACAACACCACCTGCACATTCCCCTCCAAGCCACACACCATCCAGACTTGGAAATATATCGCCGTTTCTTCATCATCGCTGGGTCAAAATCCTGGAACTCCCTGCCTAACAGCACTGTGGGAGAACCTTCACCACACGTACTGCAGCGGTTCAAGAAGGCGGCTCACCACCATCTTCTCCTGGGCAATTAGGGATGGACAATAAATGCTGGCCTTGCCAGTGACACCCACATCCCATGAACGAATGAAAAAAAACAACAGTGCCAACACTAACTCAAGGAGCATGAACATTGCAGGGGTGGCTATTGGAAGTCCAAGGATATGCACTGCAGCCCTGGTTCAGGACACGACTGTGTAACTGAAGGACAGGTTCTGATCAGAGATACAATGCAGCACATGCTTTACTAATATTTTATTCAAGCACACCATCGGCATCATAGAATCATAGAACAGTTACAGCACAGAAGGAGGCTATTCAGCCCGTCGAGACCGTGCCAGCTCTCTTCAAGAGCAATCCAGCTAGTCCCACTCCCCGCCCTTTCCCTGTAGCTCAGCAATTTTTTTTCGTTCAAGTACTTATTCAATTCCCTTTTGAAAGCCAAGATTGAATCTGCCTCCACCACCTTTTCAGGCAGTGTATTCCAGATTATAACCACTCACTGTGTCAAAAAGTTTTTCCTCATGTCGCCTTTGGTTCTTTTGCCAATCACCTTAAATCTGACTCCTCTGGTTCTCAACCCTTCCATCATTGGGAACAGTTTTTCTCTATTTAACTCTGACTAGACCTCTCATGATTTTGAACACCTCTCTCAAATCTCCTCACAACCCTCTCTGCTGCAAGGAGAACAACCCCAGCTCCTCCAATCTATCCACACAACTGAAGTCCCTTATCCCTGGAACCATTCTAGTAAATCTTTTCTGCACCCTCTCCAAGGCCTTCACATCCTTCCTAAAGTGCAGTGCCCAGAATTGGACACAATACTCCAGTTGTGGCCAAACCAGTGTTTTATAAAAGTTCATCATATCTTCCTTGCTCTTGCACTCTATGCCTCTATTTATAAAGCCCAGGATCCCATGCGCTTTTTTAAAGTGCTTTCTCAGCCTGCTCTGCCACCTTCAACAAACTATGTGCATTTACCTCCAGGTCTCTCTAGTCCTGCACTCCCTTTAGAATTGTACCCTTTAGTTAATATTGCCTCACCTCGTTCTTCCGACCAAAATGTATCACTTCGCACTTCTCTGCGTTAAATTTCATGTGACACCTGTCCATCCATCCCACCAGCCTGTCTATGTCCTCTTGAAGTCTATCACTATCCTCCTCACTGTTCACTACACTTGCAAGTTTTGTGTCATCTGCAAATTTTGAAATTATGTCCTGTACACCCAAGTCCAAGGCATTAATATATATCAAGAAAAGCAGTGGTCCTAGTACCAACCCCTGGGGAACTCCACTGTATATGTTCCTCCAGTCCGAAAAACAACCTTTCACCACTACTCACTGTTCCCTGTCACTTAGCCAATTTTGTATCCATGCTGCCACTGCCCCTTTTATTCCATGAGCTTCAACTTTGCTGACAAGCCTATTATGTGGCACTTTATCAAACGCCTTTTGAAAGTCCATATACACCACATCAATTGCATTGCCCTCATCAACCCTCTGTTACCTCATCAAAAAATTTAATCAGGTTAGTTAAACACGATTTGCCTTTAACAAATCCAAGCTGGCTTTCCTTATTTAATCCACACTTGTCCAAGTGATTGTTAATTTTGTCCCGGATTATTGTTTCTAAAAGCTTCCCTATCATCGAGGTTAAACTGACTGGCCTATAGTTGCTGGGTTTATCCTAACACCATTTTTTGAACAAGGGTGGAACATTTGCAATTCTCCAGTCCTCTGGCACCAGCTCCATAAATAAGGAGGATTGGAAGATTATGGCCAACATACCCACAACTTCCACCCTTACTTCCCTCAGCAATAGGATGCATCCTGTCCAGACCGAGTGACTGAGCTACTTTAAGTACAGCCAGACGTTCTAGTACCTCCTCTTCATCAATTTTTAGCTCATCCGGTATCACAACTACCTCCTCATTTACTGTGACTTTGGCAGCATCTTTATCCTGGGTAAAGACAGACGGAAGGAGGAGGCTCCGAGAACATCCCATCCTCAACGATGGCAGAGTCCAGCACTTGAGTGCAAAAGACAAGGCTGAAACGTTTGCAAACATCTTCAGCAAGAAGTGCCGAGTGGATGAACCATCATGGCCTCCACCCAATATCCCCACAATCACAGAAGCCAGTCTTCAGCCAATTCGATTCACTCCACGATATCAAGAAACGGCTGAATGCACTGGATACAGCAAAGGTTATGGGCCCCGACAACATCCTGGCTGTAGTACTGAAGACTTGTGCTCCTGAACTAACTGTGCTTCTAGCCAAGCTGTTCCAGTATAGCTACAACACTGGCATCTACCTGACAATATGGACAATTGCCCAGGTATGTCCTGTCCACAAAAAGGACAAATCCAATCCGGCCAATTACCGCCCCATCAGTCTACTCTCAATCATCAGCAAAGTGATGGAAGGTGTCATCGACAGTGCTAACAAACGGCACTTACTCACCAATAACCTGCTCACTGAAGCTCAGTTTTGGTTCCTCCAGGACCACTCGGCTCCAGACCTCATTACAGCCTTGGTCCAAACATGGACAAAAGAGCTGAATTCCAGAGGTGAGGTGAGAGTGACTGCCCTTGACATCAAGGCAGCATTTGAGCGAGTGTGGCACCAAGGAGCCCCAGTGAAACTGAAGTCAATGGGAATCAGGGGGAAAACTCTCCAGTGACTGGAGTCATACCTAGGACAAAAGAAGATGGTTGTGGTTGTTGGTGGCCAATCATTTCAGCCCCAGGACATTGCTGCAGGAGTTCCGTAGGGCAGTGTCCTAGGCCCAACTATCTTCAGCTGCTTCATCAATGACCTTCCCTCCATCATAAGGTCAGAAATGGGAATGTTCACTGATGATTGCACAGTGTTCAGTTCCATTCGCTGTCCATGCCCGCAGCAAGACCTGGGCAACATCCAGGCTTGGGCTGATAAGTGGCAAGTAACAGTCGCGCCAGACAAGTGCCAGGCAATGACCATCTCCAACAAAAGAGAGTCTAACCACCTCCCCTTGACATTCAACAGAATTACCATCGCCGAAACCCCAACATCAACATCCTGGGGGTCACCATTGACCAGAAACTCAAATGGACCAGCCATATAAATACTGTGGCTACAAGAGCAGGTCAGAGGCTGGGTATTCTGTGGCGTGTGACTCACCTCCTGACTCCCCAAAGCCTTTCCACCATCTACAAGGCACAAGTCAGGAGTGCGATGGAATACTCTCCACTTGCCTGCATGAGTGCAGCTCCAACAACACTCAAGAAGCTCAACACCATCCAGGACAAAGCAGCCTGCTTGTTTGGCACCCCATCCACCACCCTAAACATTCACTCCCTTCACCACTGGTGCACCGTGACTGCAGTGTGTGCCATCTACAGGATGCACTGCAGCAACTCGCCAAGACTTCTTCAACAGCACCTGCCAAACCCAAGACCTCTACCACCTAGAAGGACAAGGGCAGCAGGCACATGGGAACAACACTACCGTCACGTTCCCCTCCAAGTCAGATACCATCCTGACTTGGAAATATATCGCCGCTCCTTCATCGTCGCTGGGTCAAAATCCTGGAATTCCCTACCTAACAGCACTGTGGGGGAACCTTCACCACACAGACTGCATAGATTCAAGAAGGCGACTCATCGCCACCTTCTCAAGGGCAATTAGGGATGGGCAATAAATGCTGGCCTTGCCAGCGACACCCACATCCCATGAACAAATAAAAAAAACTCATTTAGTACCTCAGCCATGCCCTCTGCCTCCATGAGTAGGTCTCCATTTTGGTCCCTAATCAGCCCCACCCCTCCTCTTACTACCCGTTTACTATTTATATGCCGATAGAAGACTTTTGGACTCCTTTTATGTTGGTTGCCAATCTATTCTCATACTCTCTCTTTGCCCCTCTTATTTCCTTTTTCACTTCCCCTCTGAACTTTCGATATTAAGCCTGGTTCTCACTTGTGTTATCAACCTGACATCTGGCATATGCCCCCTTTTTCTGCTTCATCTTATTTTCTATCTCTTTCGTCATCCAGAGAGCTCTGGCGTTGGTTGCCCTACCTTTCCCCGTCATGGGAATGTACGTGGACTGTAACTGAACCATCTCCTCTTTAAAGGCAGTCCAGTGTTTGATTACAGTTTTGCCTGCCAATCTTTGATTCCAATTTTCCCAGGCCAGATCTGTTCTCAACCCGCTGAAATTGGCCCTCCTCCAATTAAGTATTTTTACTCTGGATTGCTCCTTGTCCTTTTCCATAGCTAATCTAAACCTTTTGATACTATGATCACTGTTCTCTAAATGTTCCCCCACTGACACTTGCTCCACTTGACCCACCTCATTCCCCAGAACCAGATCCAGCAATAGAAACATAGAAACGTTGAAAATAATAGCAGGAGTAGGCCATTCGGCCCTTCAAGCCTGCTCCGCCATTCAATATGATCATGGATGATCCTCTATCTCAATACCAAATTCCTGCTCTCTCCCCATACCCCTTGATGCCTTTTGTGTCTAGAAATCTATCTATCTCCTTCTTAAATATATTCAGTGACTTGGCCTCCACAGCCTTCTGTGGTAGAGAATTCCACAGGTTGACCACCTCTGAGTGAAGCCATTTCTCCTCATCTCGGTCCTAAATGTCCTACCCTGTATCCTGAGACTGTGACTCCTCGTTCTAGACCCCCCAGCCAGGGGAAACATCCTCCCTGCATCCAATCTGTCTAGCCCTGTCAGAATTTTATACGTTTCAATGAGAGCCCCTCATTCTTCTAAACTCTAGTAAATACAGGCCTAGTCGACCCAATCTCTTCTCGTACGACAGCCCTGCCATCCCAGGAATCAGCCTGGTCAACCTTCACTGCACTTCCTCGATGGCAAGTATATCCTTTCTTAGGTAAGGAGACCAAAACTGCACACAATACTCCAGGTGTGGTCTCACCAAGGCCCTGTATAACTGCAGTAAGACATTCTTGCTCCTGTACTCAAATCCTCTTGCAATGAAGGCCAACGTACCATTTGCCTTCCTAACTGCTTGCTGCACCTGCATGTTTGCTTTCAGGTGACTGGTGTACAAGGACACCCAGGTCCCTTTGTCATCATCTATCACCATTTAAATAATACTCTGCCTTTCTGTTTTTCCTTCTGAAGTGGATAACTTCACATTTATCCATGTTATACTGCATCTGCCATGTATTTGCCCACTCACTCAACTTGTCTAAATCACCTTGAAACCTCTTTGCACCCTCCTCACAACTCACAATCCCACCTAGTTTTGTGTCATCAGCAAACTTGGAAATATTACATTTGGTTCTCTCATTCAAATATTTGATATATATTGTGACTAGCTGGGGCCCAAGCACTGACCCCTGTAATACCCCACTAGTCACCGCCTACCACCCCGAAAAAGACCCATTTATTCCGACTCTCTGTTACCTGTCTGTTAACCAATTTTCAATCAATGCCAGTATATTACCCCCAATCCTATGTGCTTTAATTTTGCACACTAACCTCTTATGTGGGACTTTATCAAAGGCCTTCTGAAAATCCAAATACACCATATCCACTGGTTCTCCCTTATCTATTCTACGAGTTACAGCCTCAAAAAATTCCAGAAGATTTGTCAAATAAGATTTTCCTTTCATAAATCCATGCTGACTTTGTCTAATCCTGTGTATATTTTATAAGTGTTCTGTTATCACATCCTTTATAATAAACTAGCATTTTCCCTACTACTGATGTTAGGCTCACCGGTCTGTTGTCCCCTGATTTCTCTCTGCCTCCTTTTTTAAATAGTGGGGTTACATTTGCCACCCCCCAATCTGCAGGAACTGTTCCATAATCTATAGAATTTTGGAAGAACCAATGCATCCACTATTTCCATGGCTACCTCTTTTAGTACTCTGGGATGCAGGTTATCAGGCCCTGGGATTTATCAGCTTTCAGTCCCATTAATTTCTCCAGCACTATTTTTTAGTAATACTAATTTCCTTTAATTCCTCTTTCTCACTAGACCCTTGGTTCCCTAGCATTTCTGGGAAGTTATTTGTGTCCTCTTCCATGAAGACAGAACCAAAGTATGTATTTAATTGCTCTGCCATTTCCCTGTTCCCCATTATAAATTCTCCCGTTTCTGACTGTAAGGGACCTGCATTTGTCTTCACTAATCTTTTTCTTTTTACATAATTGTAGAAGCTTTTACAGTCCGCTTTTATGTTCCTTGCAAGTTTACTCTCATACTCTGTTTTTCTCCTCTTATTCAATCTCTTGGTCCTTTTTTGCTGAATTCTAAACTGCTCCCAATCCTCAGGCTTGCTACTTTTTCTGGCAACTTTATATGACTCCTCTTTGGATCTAATACTATCTTTAATTTCTTTTGTTCGCCATGGTTGGGCCGCTTTTCCTTTTGTGTTTTTGTACCAGAAAGGAATGTATAACTGTTGCAATTCATGCATTCGTTCTTTAAATGCTAGCCATTGCCTATCCACTGTCATGCCTTTTAATGAAGCTCCCCAATCTATCATAGCCAACTCACTCCTCATACCTTCGTAGTTTTCTTTTCTTTAGATTTAAGACCCTAGTTTCAGATTGGACTACTTCACTTTCCATCTTAATGAAGAATTCTATCATGCTACTGTCACTCTTCCCTAAACGACCCCGCACAACAAGATTATTAATTAACTAATGTAGAATAGCCTGTTGCCTACTTGGCTCCTCAACGTACTGGTCTAAAAAAACAATCTCACACACACTCCAGGAATTCATCCTCCACAGTATTATTGCTAATTTGGTTTGGCCAGTCTATGTGTAGATTAAGCCACCCATGATTACTGCATCAGATACAGTGCCTTTAGATTTGTCTTTTTAACATTTTTAGACATTTCAACATTTTTTTGTACTTTGGCCCTATTTGTCTTATTACCATTTTTTCTTACCCGGACCCTATTTGTTAGTGCATCTTTTTGTTTGCACGCTCTGTCCCTTCCTGACACAATCTGGTTATCCTTACCCCAGTCACTTTCCTGCACTGCTTCTGTCTTTTCTCTTTAGCATTCTAGATTTCTCTCCACCGGGACCCTCCCCCCATCTTATTTAGTTTAAATCCCTACCTACCTCCCTAGTTACTCGATTCACTAGAATTCTGGTCCCACGTGGTTCAGGTGTAGTCCATCCCAACGGAACAGCTCTCTCTTTCCCCAGTACTGGTGCCAGAGATTATTACCTTTGTGGTAAATTACCTTGTGCCTCTACAACCATAGAACCATTGAAAAGATACAGCACAGAAGGGGGCCATTCGGCCCATCATGTCCGCGCCGGCTCGAAGAACAACCAGATGCCCATTCTAATCCCACCTTCCAGCACCCGGTCCGCAGCCCTGCAGCTTACAGCACTTTAGGTGCAGGTCCAGGTACTTTTTAAAAGAGTTGAGAGTCCCTGCCGCTACCACCAATTCGGGCAGTGAATTCCATACACTCACCAACCTCTGGGTAAAAAAGTTTTTCCTCATGTCCCCTCTAATCCTTCCGCCAATCAGCTTAAATCTATTTCCTCTAGTTCTTGAACTCTCCGTTGGGGAAACAGGTACTTCCTGTCTATTCTATCTGGGCCCCTCATAATTTTGTACACCTCAATCAAGTCACCCCTCAGCCTCCTCTGCTCCAAGGAAAACAACCCCAGCCTATCCAATCTCTCCTCGTAGCTGCAATTTTCAAGCCCTGGAAACATTCTTGTAAATCTTCTCTGCACTCTCTCCAGAGCAATCACGTCCTTCCTGTAATGTGGTGACCAGATCTGCGCACAATACTCCAGCTGTGGCCTTAGCAGCGTTTTACACAGTTCCATCATTACATCCCTGCTTTTGTATTCTATACCTTGGCGAATAACGGAGAGCATTCCGTATGCCTTCTTCACAACCTTATCTACCTGTACTGCCACCTTCAGGGACCTGTGCACATGCACTCAAAGTTCTCTCACTTCCTCTACCCCTCTCAATATATTCCCGTTTACTGCATATTCCCTTTTACTGTTTGCCCTCCCTAAGTGCATTACCTCACACTTCTTCAGGTTGAACTCCATTTGCCACTTTTCTGCCCACTCCACCAACCCATTGATATCTTCTTGGAGTCTACAGCTATCCTCTTCACTATCAACTACACGGCCAATTTTTGTATCGTCTGCAAATTTGCCAATCATAACCCCCAACATTCAAGTCCAAATCATTAATATGTACCACAAACAGCAGGGGACCCAACACTGAGCCCTGTGGCACACCACTCTCTCCTCGCTGGGCTGGAAACATAATGATCTGGAAAGTTCTCCTGAACTCACTTCAGAAATTCTTCCCCCTCTCCGCCCTTTACACAATTACTTGAGCAACAATTCAGGTGCCTGGAAAGGCCTGCAGTACACAGAGGAGGTGCTTCAGTACACCCTAGCCAAGGTTTGGATCCTGCTGTGTCCTGTACAATTTGGCCCTGCAAAAGGGTATTGCCAACAACCAGGCAGAGGAAGAAAAGCAGAAAGCAGAGGAAGAAGAGGAAAATGGGCACACGTCAGAACACCTACCTGTGTAAAGAACAGCTCAGTCATTAGGCAAGTTCTAACAGACTAAAAGTTTACTTAAGTGACTTCTACCTCCAGTGCTTAATAGACATCTCTACATTTGCCCAATAACCTTGTCAAATAAAGCATCACTTCCATTGGGCCCAGTCATACATTATGGCCACGACTCATTAGTCAAGCCCATTTTAATTCACTTTTATATTCTGAGGTGCAGTTGTCTTTTGCCCCAGTGTTTCTTCGTGAAAGTGTGGTATGTATCTTCTACTTCCTAAACATTTGCTCCTTCTATGTGTTCCCTTAGTGGAGAAGAAAGTAAGATGGTTGGCTGCTCGGTGTCTGTGGCTGCCACTCGGGCTGCAGATGGCCCAGTCCCTCCTTGTGCTGGTTCAGTGGATCGCCCAGCAACTCAATGTGCACAGGGATTGATCAATGGCTGCCTGTATGCTTGGGAACACATCTGTAGTCATTTGAGTGAGGTGGCTAGGAGGAACAGATGTGGTTTCAGCCTGAGAGACAGCTCCCTGATCCATGCCAGCTCTTGCCATGACTCTGCTGCTGGGCACTCCCTCAGCACCGAGGGCTGTGCAACAATTAAGTTGCTGATGCTGCGCATTATGGTGGTCTCAATCTGATTACCCAACATGGTGAATCCAGACAAGACAGACTACTGTTGATTGGAGGTCAAGATCTATATAGCCTCAGGTAAGAACATAAGAAATAGGAGCAGGAGTAGACCACAGGGCCCCTCGAGCCTGCTCCGCTATTCCATCAGATCATGGCTAATCTTCCACCACAATTTCACTTTCCTGCCCGATCCCTATATCCCTTGATTCCCCTAGAGTCAAAAATCTATCTATCTCAGCCTTGAATATACTTAATGACTCAGCATCCACGGCCTTCTGGGGTAGAGAATTCCAAAGATTCACTCCCTCTGAGTGAAGAAATTCCTCCTCATCTCAGTCTTAAATGGCCGGCTGCTTATCCTGCATCTATGCCCTCTAGTTCTAGACTCTCCAGCCGGGGAAACAACCTCTCAGCATCTACCTTGTCAAGCCCCCTCAGAATCTTATATGTTTCAATGAGATCGCCTCTCATTCTTCTAAACTCCAGAGACTCTAAACTCAATCTCTCCTCATAGGAAAACCTTCTCATCCCAGGAATCAATCTCGTGAACCTTTTGTTGCACTGCCTCTAAGGCAAATATATCCTTCCTTAGATAAGGAGACCAAAACTGTATGCAGTACTCCAGGTGAGGTCTCACCAAAGCTCTGTACAATTGTAGTAATTGTAGAACATGGCTAATGGGAGCTTCACTGCAGAGGGCTGTTGAGTGGCCTCTTTTTACCATGGTTTTCAGCAAATTGGTCATGGGCATTGCACAGATGCACGTTGCTGACTCTACAATTTACACCCCAAACTTTACAGACTGCTTGGTACACTCTCAAAGGAGCCCACAAGGTGCTGATGTTGAACTAACAAAGTACATTTGTTGGCAAACACTGTCAGGTCTGAATCCCTTGAGCTGGTCCTCTAGACAACAGGTTATGTCTCCTGCAGTTCTGCCTCTTCTTAATCCTTCTTGCTTATGCTTTGTTCTTCACCAAGTGATCCCTCCTGCAGTGTATATATCAGTGATGGTGCTTAGCACTGTAGATGTGGCTGACGAAGGATTCCATGAGGTGCACAGTTGAGGCTGTACATTGGCTTGGCCACCTCCTCCTCTTGACCACAGAGAGGAGCAGAAGAAAATGTATTTTATGATGCTTATTGTAAGACACCCTTGACCATAGCTTCACATGGCAAGATGGTGCAGTGTGTTATACTGAATTGCTGGCATGTGTGCCTGTGTGTGATGCTGAGTGAATAAGAGTATAAAGAATGAAAGGCAAAGGATGCTAGCCATGAGCTCAAAGGAGGTCTCCAACCACACCATTCGTCACTCCCTTTATTGACTGCACGCCAGGAATCCCCATGGTCCTTTCCTCATAATGAGTCAAGTTTGCTGCTTTAGTGAACCCATTCTTGTCTGCATGCATTGCCTCTTGTTATGTCAGTCTTCTCTTGTAAACAAATACAAAAGGAACATATATTGGAAAGAGGAATTCGAGAGATGCATGCCGCCCGGGCCACTAACCAACTTATGGAAGTGTGTCGATATGAGCATTCAGGTACCTTGTGCTTGTCACATTTACTGCTCCATAGACTCGACACATTGATGTAACAACATTACAGTGCCCAGGAACAACTTAAGCATTCCTGTGCATTTAAAAATAATGCCAGACCTGCATGCATGGAGGTGAATGATGTCTCACCTGTGGCTCAAACCAGAAATTTGCTGGGCTGTGCGAGGTTGTCAAAATAAGGGAAATGCCTAGTGTTTATAGTGCTGGACCAGCAATCCAGAGGTTGAGAGTTTGCCAACTGTTTTAAAAATAAAACAGTTGGCAAAGTGCAGTGCATTTCTCCTCTGTTTAGGAACAGTGCAGTTCAGATAAGGTAACATAGTAAAGGCAAATCACATGTCAGCACACTTTTTATGACAAAGCAGTAGCTTTCATGGTTATCTTTTAGTGATTACCAGATTCATTAAATTCAATCTCTCATTTTGCTATGATGAGATTTGAACTCTCAACCTCTGGATTGCTGGTCCAGCACTATAAACACTAGGCATTTCCCTTATTTTGACAACCTCGCACAGCCCAGCAAATTTCTGGTTTGAGCCACAGGTGAGACATCATTCACCTCCATGCATGCAGGTCTGGCATTACTTTTTATTACAGCGTGGCCCTGTAATAAACAGCATGCTAGAAAAGAACCACCATTCTCTGCAGGACTTCAGAAACCTATGTCATTCATTTAATAGTACTCATCTTTGTCTGCCTTCAGATATTTTCTCATCAGTTACAGGACTATGACTCCATCGCTCTCCCTGGCTACTGTCCGAGGCTGAACCAGACCATTCGCAACCTTGACGTCCTATTTGACCCTGAGATGAGCTTCCGACCACGTATCTGCTCCATCACCAAGACTGCCTACTTCCACCTCTGTAACATCGCCCGTCTCCACCCTTGCCTCAGCTCATCTGCTGCTGAAACCCTCGTCCGTGGCTTTGTTACCTCTAGACTTGACTATTCAAATGCTCTCCTGGCTGGCCTCCCATCTTCCACCCTTCGAAAATTTGAGCTCATCGAAAACTCTGCTGCCCGTATCCTAACTCGAACCAAGTCCCATTCTCCCATTGCCCCTGTGCTCGCTGATCTACATTGGCTCCTGCTCTGGGAGCACCTCGATTTTAAAATTCCTATCCTTGTTTTCAAATCACACCATGGCCTCACCCCTCCCTATCTCTGTAACCTCCTCCAGCTCTACAACCCTCCGAGATCTCTGCACTCCTCCGATTCTTGCCTCTTGCGCATCCCCAATTTTAATCGCTCCATCATTGGCGGCCATGCCTTCATCTGCCTAGGCCCTAAGCTCTGCAATTTCCTCCCTAAACCTCTCCGCCTCACTACCTCTGTCTCCTCCTTTTAAGACGCTCCTTAAAACCTACCTCTTTGATCACCTGTCCTAATATCTCCTTATGTAGAATCATACAAAGTTATGGCATAAAAGGAGGCCATTCGGCCCATTGTGTCCATGCCAGCCAAAGATGACCTTTCCATCTTAATCCCAATTTCCAGCACTTGGTCAGTAGCCCTGTAGGTTACGGCACTTCAAGTACACATCCAAGTACTTTTTAAATGAGTTGAGGGTTTCTGCCTCTACCACCCACTCAGGCAGTAAGTTCCAGACCCCAAGCACCCTCATAATTTTATACACCTCGATTAAATCACCCCTCTGTTCCAAAGAATTCCAATCTTCCCTCATAGCTGTTCCCTCAGATAATGAAGCAGTCCTTGCCCGCATGCAGCAAGACCTGGACAACATCCAGGCTTGGGCTGATAAGTGGCAAGTAACATTCACGCCAGACAAGTGCCAGGCAATGACCATCTCCAACAAGAGAGAGTCTAACCACCTCTCCATGACATTCAACAGCATTACCATCGCCGATTCCCCCACCATCAACATCCTGGGGGTCATCATTGACCAGAAACTCAACTGGATCAGCCACATAAATACTGTGGCTATAAGAGCAGGTCAGAGGCTGGGTATTCTGCAGCGAGTGACTCACCTCTTGACTCCCCAAAGCCTTTCCACCATCTACAAGGCCCAAATCAGGAGTGTGATGGAATGCTCTCCACTTGCCTGGGTGAGTGCAGCTCCAACAACACTCAAGAAGCTTGACCCCATCCAGGACAAAGCAACCTGCTTGATTGGCACCCCATCCACCACCCTAAACATTCACTCCCTTCACCACTGGCGCACCATGGCTGCAGTGTGTAACATCTACAGGATGCACGGCAGCAACTCGCCAAGACTTCTTCGACAGCACCTTCCAAACCCGTGACCTCTACCACCTAGAAGGACAAGGGCAGCAGGCACATGGGAACAACACCGCCTGCACCATCACAGAACCTTTATGGCCTTGCATGCAAGGTTCACAGTATCTTTATGGTCCCTGGATAGGACACCCACATCCCATGAACAAATAAAAAAAAATTCTCCAGTCCTGGCTTCATCCTCATAAATCTCCTCTGTACACTCTCTAGTGCAATCACACCTTTCCTGTAATGTGTTGACCAGAACTATACACAGTACTCAAGCTGTGGTCTAACTACTGTTTTATACAGTTCTAGCATAACCTCCCTGCTCTTATATTCCATGCCTTGGCTAATAAAGGAAAATATCCCTTATGCCTTTTTAACCACCTTAACTGCTACCTTCAGGGATCAGTGGACATGCATTTCAAGGTCCCTCTGTTCCTCTGCACCTCTCAGTATCCTCCCATTTATTGTGTATTCCCTTGCCTTGTTTGCCCTCCCCAAATGCATTACCTCACACTTCTCAGGATTGAATTCCATTTGCCACTTTTCTGCCCACCTAACCAGTCCATTAATATCTTCCTGCAGTCTACAGCTTTACTCCTCATTAGCAATCACATAGCCAATTTTTGTATCATCTGCAAACTTCTTAATCACGCCCCTTAATTTAGGTCTAAATCATTTATATATACACACCAAATTTTGGTTGGATAGCGCTCCTGTGAAGCACCATGTGAAGCTTCTCCAGCATTTTCTGTTTTTATTACTGCTGAAATACTTGTCTGGGAATCACATAGGTGAGCTATATATTGAAGGCTACACAGTACACACTGGAGCTCACAATTGCAACCCAAATGCAAGAGAACAAATAAAATGTGCATTTATATAGGACTTTATCATGTCTCTCAAAAAACTTCACATGCAATCAATTCCTATAAAATGTAGTAACTGTCATGTAGGGAAATATAGCAGCCATATTGCACATAACAGAATCCCACAAACAGCTGTGACATGAATGACCAGTTAATCTGTTTTTGGTGGTAATGCTTGAAGGAGGAATAATAAATGAATATTGAGAGACTATTGAACTGTGAGAGCACTACAATGGAATTCAAAAACAGGTGTGGATCTCTAACTAGAAAAACTCACCAAGGAAACAGGATTCAAGACAGCTCTGGAAGAAACTCATGTAATTGGGTTTTACCTGGAATAGGCTAATTGTGTCAGCATTAATCCAGTGTTGGTAGTAACGGGGTGTAACGAGATCTAAGGAACACATTTATTCAAATCCCACATAGGACAAACAGAATTGCGATTACCGTAAAACAAAAAGTTGTGTTGGTCCCAGTGATAAAGTCACACGTAGTGATAATTTTGACCCCCTGATCTCTTGATACAGTACTGCATCTAGCATGCTGTAAAATTGCTGGTCAAACTCACAACACATCTGGAATATATTAGTGTGCATTTGCACAATTTAAACCTTTGTTTTACTTTGATAGTATAATATATTTTAACCAGTTTTTTTTTTAAGCTCATATTTTCTTGATCATCCACACTTTGCATAATTTTTTCTCCATGACTTTCATTTTCCAATTATAATGAATGAGTGTATCTGATTAGAACAAAAGATTGAATTAACATTTTCGGAGGCATTAAAAATTTGATATTTTCCAGCAGTTACTTTTATAGCATTTAAATTTACAAAACCTTTCTTGAGTAATTCTGTGAGCTTATCTACAGTGACATTCAAGATTATATCCATGGACTTAATAAGAATTCTGATGCTGGTATTAATTTATGTTGTCAGATCTTTAAAACAAAGAAAACAAAAAAAGATTCCATTCACCATTCAAAAGGTAAGTTTACAGAGCCTTTTAGAAACATTTTAGTAAAAACAGAAGTGGTCATAGAATATTGCATAAACTTAAGAGTTTCATTTTTGGTACTTCTTTTCAAAGATCAATTACTTATTTCAAAGGAATGCAACTTCTCAACAAAAGATTATCTACCTTGTGGTGTCTTCTTCATTCTTTGATATGATGCATTCACTATGCACTGCTGGAGATCAGCCAGGCTAGGTTCATTGATCTAGGAAACCACAGGCAATGCTTCCTCGTGATGTTTCGATGCACCAATGTCAGGTGATGCTGATCAATGTGGCTCCCACATTGTACTAAAGCTCTGCGCACTGTCAGAGTTTGTTTTATTATGGAGGCTAGAGAGAGTATACAGTGTAGATTCAACAAGATGTTGTCAGGGATGAGAAACTATAGTTATGAAGTGTAAGAATATGGTTTGAAACAAGCATAGACAGTATTGGCTCGCTTAGCAAGAGGGCAGATGTTAAAGGGGGGCGAAGTTCAGCATCTCTGTGAGAAAGGTAACTTACAGAAACCCAAGAGGTCATTGAAAGAATGCTGAGGCATTAGAATGGTGAAAAACAAGTAAAAGTCAAGAAACAGTTCTTACCAGATGGTTGCTAAGAAACCACGTATCAAGACTTGATAACAGTGAAAGGCTACATAAACAGTAGACATTGCAGGTGCCAAGCAAGGCCGAGGTGGAACAAACTGCTTATGCAGCAGAGATAAGGGATAAGGTAGCCATACTAACATAGTATGGCCATGCTTGGTTGTTTTTGACAGAGTCAAGCACAGTGGGATGTTTTACAACAAGGAGATAAGCACAGAGATGCTTATGTGAAGAACAACGCAGATGAATAGTATAAAGATAGGGCGTGCTCCCTCCCAAAAGTTAGAGCTCTCGAGAGGGGACGGTCGGAAGTCCATTGCCACAGGCAGTCCGTGGAGGTCAGGTCTGATCATTCTGAATTCACGGGAAACCAGGTTGTATTGATTGCTTGTCATTTAATGTAATCTGAAGACAGTTGTATTATAACTACAATATTGTTGTGAGTGAATCCATTAAAGCTTGCTATTTTATAACTACTCGGGCTTGGATCACGTGATAGTTATCGTTGAAGGATTAACAAACCTTTCGTAGTGACAGTAAAGGGAAAATCCGCTAATGTGAAGAAAGTCTTCAGACACAGCCACTATTTTCACTGGAACAGAAAAGACTAACGGGAGAATTGATTTTATTCAATCTCGATATGTAGGTGTCACTGGTAAGGCCGGCATTTATTGCCCATCTCTAGTTGCTTTTGAGAAAATAATGGTGGGCTTTCTTCTTGAACCGCTGCAGTCCATGTGGTGAAGATACTCCCACTATGCTGTTAGTTAGGGAGTTAGGAGGCGGAGGCCATTAAGTGCACAATTGCATCATGACATAATAGTGGATCTGTGCTATACAAAACATATTTTAATGAACACACAACCAAATAATAATTAAATTCAGAGAAAATTAGGTCCATAACTAAAGTTAATAGTAATAATAAATGATATCACCTGCACACTTCTATTAAATCATATCATACTCACTGCTTGTAAATTTAAGCTCCATTTCCTGACACATTTTTACTTTTATTAAAAAAATTATAAAAGTGTTGTCTTACAAAACAAAATAGACAGCAAATAATACAACAACAAATCACTTTAATTACATTAAACAAAATCAGCTTGAAGTTGCATAAAAATTGTACAAATACATTTAAAAGTGAATTATTGTCACCACGTTAATGAAGATACAAAGCTGCAATTATACTGTAGTTATTAGATTGGTATCTCTGAAATGTCAGCAGTCAGCAGACTAGAGTTATGCTACTAATTGTACATCAGTCAATGTCACAGATCAGGCACAAATGAGCTCTGAGGGACAGGAATTTTTAATATTGACTGAGAACAAATAGGACCATTCAATCTCTCATAACATTAAGACATTCTAGACAAACAAAACAGGTTGTACATTGAACCACTTTTAAGTGCAGCTTTGCACCAGGCTGGAGTTATACTGCAGCTGCTGCAAACTGGTTGTGAGATGGTTTCCTAGTGGAGGTCTCACACTGCTTGGCTTCAATACAATCAGGCATCAAATCTGAATCTGACACCTGAGTTATATTGCCACATCTGTGCCAATGTGCCCTGAAAACCACTTTGAGCGGATGTAAAACTGCATTATACCTGCAAACTTAGATATGGTTTACTAAATAGTGGAACTAAAAATGTAATTGTGTTTTTTTTTATTGCATATCACTTGTAACGAATGCGCTTCAATTTTAGATTTATTGGCCAGGATTCTGCTTCTAGCATCGGTGTGCTCCAGCTGGGTGGAACTTCCGCTTGTCACCAACACTGCCGGAATCCCAACCTAATTTCCTAGGTCAGACATCATTGAGGATGCAGGGCCCCTAGAAATAATTCCCACTGCTGCTGCAAGGTTGCAGAATCATAGCAGTGCTGCAGCAGGATTGCCACTGCAGCATCGGAATAGTTGGTGTGTCGTTAAGGGGGCAGAAGCGCCCTGAGTATCGATTAGTTGTCCCAGTTAATGCCTCGGCTGAGAATGGGGCCTTAAGTGTTTATGGCGGAATGGCAGGAAAGGAGACTGCTACAAAAGCTCTTTCCCTCTATAGGAACAATTCAGGGCTGTTACCGTTGCTTCTCAGGGCCTACTGACACCTTCCCCATTGTGGCCCAGTGAAGCAGCGGTAATGCAGGCGGATGGGAGGGAACTCTACCGGGAGACCTGGGCCCTGCCCCTGCTTCCAATTACAAGCAGTGGGCTAGGAAGGAAAAGCCTGTGGTAGTCCTGGCAGGGAGTGAAATACAGGTTAGATGGTGAGTTGGTGGTCGGCGTCACTGCCAGCATTTTCCTAGATTCTCTGCTGCTCTCCAGTCCAATTACAGAGAAGAATCCAGCCCATTATATCATGTGTCATTCAGCTAAGGAACAGGATTGCCTGTTAGACCACAGAGCTTGAATTAATCATGTGCATACCGAAATAACTTATTAATTAGGAAATCTACAGCATTTCACCTAGAATTTGGTTTATTAGTTGCGATAAACAGTAATCTTATTACTAACTGCTTGGAGTATAAAGAAAACAAATGATCAACAGTAGTTTGCCTGCTGTTGTATACTCATGGTGTCTTGATAAATAGAACTTTATAAAAAATATAATTTTTACAGCAATTCATATACACTGTAAAAATAACTATTTTCATGCCCTAAATACTTTGCCTTGGAGATTTTATTTTATTAAAAAAAACCTTGGGGGTGATTTTCAACTACTTGTTGCTTGCCTGAAAAACTGGTGGATGACAGTGGAAAATCGGGGGTGCACAAATGTGGCGTCTTGGACACCTAACATCTGACTGATTTTAAGCAAACTTGTAAATGAATGCACAGTACGCCCTCCCAAAACAGGCAGGAGGCTGCTTATAAATGCAACAGAGTTCTGGGCTGATTGTAGGACCTCATTGCAATTTTCAGGTACAAACAGGTGGAGCGTGCACCACGCATACTCCGCCATTTGGTATCAAGTGATGAGTGGCCTAAAGAGCAGTTTAGGCCACTGCTTGGCCCCACAAAAATACTGCAGCCCATTGGGTAGGCTCCTCCGGGACAACTCGCCCCTTTTTGGTACCGACAACCTGGCTTGATTCACTCACGGAGCTGCTGAATTTTTGGCCTCTCGGTGTGGCAAGCTGCCTGCCAGCGCTCATTGAGCACTCGGATGAAGCCCTTACATGAAAATGATTTGGGCCTTCTTTAGCTGGCTTTGGGTGGGTGGCAAGGTCAGACCTCCGACTTCTTGCCTGTTATGGGAAAAAGTTAAAAATCTCTCCCTTTATGTTCACAAGACTGGAAATGATGAGATTTTAGTAAGGAATTATTGCAGAGAGACTACATTGTTAAAACTTGTCAGGTTAACCATCTGTGAATGCTGCACTTTTTAACTGCTAAAACATTTAAATATTAGTGAGAAATCATCTGTACTATTCCAGTGAATTCAGGCTAGGCAGGCCAATATCTTAGGATGAGACTGCACCTTAAATGCATTAAATCACTGTGTCGTTCTCTATTATTAAAACATGTCACAATCACCTTCTGTTATTAAACATTGTGCTCAATCCATTATTAAACATAATGATTACCATGTTATTAAATATAGTGTAATCACCCTTTGTTATTAAACAGAATGCTCACCCTGTTATTAAACATAATGCAATCAAGCTCTGTTATTAATCATAGTGAAATCACCATTATTAAACATAGTGCAATCACCCTGTAATTAAACACAGCAGGAATCACCCTCCATTATTAAAACATAATGCAATCTCCCTCTGTTATCAAACATAGTGCAATCATCCTATTATTAAACATAGTGCAATTACCCTATGTTATTAAACATTATGCAATCCCTCTTATTAAAATAGCAAAATCACCTTCTGTTATGAAAACATAGTGCAATCACCCTATGTCATTAAACATTCCTGCAATCACCCAGTTTTTAAACATAACACAATCATCCCATTACTAAACATAGCGCAATGACCCTATGTTATAAAACATAATGGCCTAGAATTTCCTCCATGAACGCAACCCAGAAGTTAGACCCGAAAATGTGCCCGTTCCCAAGCCCAGTCTACTGATGTCAAGTTACGCTCAAATTTCCTGCCAATCTCATTAGAATACACCGGGATAGACACTGTTCTCTGCAGCCAGGAGCATGAGTCCTGAAGGCTATGTTGCCTACCCGGTGCCAGGGTTAAGGACATCTCCTCCGGGCTGGAGAAGAAGTTAGAGTGGGAAGGGGAGGATCCAGTTGTGGTGGTCCACATAGGTACCAACGACATAGGTAGAACTAAGAAAAAGGTTCTGCTGAGAGAGTATGAGCAGCTAGGGACTAAATTAAAAAGCAGAACTACAAAGATAATAATCTCTGGATTATTACCTGAGCCATGAGCAAATGGGCATAGGGTCAATAGGATCAGGGAGATGAATGCGTGGCTCAAAGATTGGTGTGGGAGAAATGGGTTTCGATTTGTGAGGCACTGGCACCAGTACTGGGGAAAGAGAGAGGTGTTCCGTTGGGACAGACTACACCCGAACCATGCTGGGACTAGAGTTCTAGCGAATCGAATAACTAGGGAGGTAGCTAGGCTTTCAATTAAAAAAGGCGGGGGAGGGTACCGGTGGAGAGAAATCTAGAATGCTAAAGAGAAAAGGCAAGGAAGCAGTGCAAGAAAGTGATTGGGGTAAGAATAACCAGATTGTGTAAGGAAGGGACAGAGCGTACAAACAAAAGAGTGCATTAACAAATACAGTCCGGGTAACAAAAAATGGTAATAAGACAAATAGGGCCAAAGTACAAAAAAATGTTAAGATATCTAAAAATGTGAAAAAGACAAATCAAAGGGCACTGTATCCGAATGCACGAAGCATTCGTAATAAGGTAGACGAATTAACAGCGCAAATAGATGTAAACGGATACAATATAATTGCGATTACGGAGACATGGCTGCAGGGTGATCAAGCTGGGAGCTGAATATCCAAGAGTATTCAATATTTAGGAAGGACAGGCAAAAAGGAAAAGGAGGTGGGGAGACGTTATTAGTAAAGAATGAAATCAGAGCAATAGTGAGAAAGGATATTGGCTCAGAAAATCAAGATGTAGAATCAGTCTGGGTGGTGTTAAGAAGCACCAAGGGGCAGAAAACACTGGTGGGAGTTGTCTATAGGCCTCCAAACAGTAGTGGTAATGTAGGGGATGGCATCAAACAGGAAATTAGAGATGCATGTAACAAGGGTACTACAGTAATCACGGATGACTTTAATCTATATATAGACTGGCCAAATCAAATTAGCAATAATACTGTGGAGGATGAATTCCTGGAGTGTGTATGAGATGGTTTTTCAGACCAGTACGTTGAGGAGCCAACTAGGGAACTAGGAATCCTAGATTGGGTATTGCGTAATGAGAAGGGGTTAATTAATAATCTTGTTGTGTGGGGTCCTTTAGGGAAGAGTGACCATAACATAATAGAATTCTTCATTAAGATGGAAAGTGAAGTAGTCCAATCCGAAACTAGGGTCCTATATCTAAACAAAGGGAAACTACTAAGGTATGAGGAGTGAGTTGGCTATGATAGATTGGGGAGCTTCATTAAAATGCATGACGGTGAATAGGCAATGGCTAACATTTAAGGAACGAATGCATGAATTGCAACAGTTATACATTCCTTTCTGGCGCAAAAACACAAAAGGAAAAGCGGCCCAACCATGGCTAACAAAAGAAATTAAGGATAGTATTAGATCCAAAGAGGAGTCATATAAAGTTGCCAGAAAAAGTTGCAAGCCTGAGGATTGGGAGCAGTTTAGAATTCAAAATAAAAGGACCAAGAGATTGATTAAGAGGGGAAAATTAGAGTATGAAAGTAAACTTGCAAGGAACATAAAAGTGGACTATAAAAGTATGTAAAAAGAAAAAGATTAGTGAAGACAAATGTCCCTTAGAGTCAGAAACGGGAGAATTTATCATGGGGAACAAGGAAATGGCAGAGTAATTGAACAAATACTTTGGTTCCATCTTCACGGAAGAGGACACAAATAACTTCCCAGAAATGCTAGGGAACCAAGGGTCTAGTGAGAAGGAAGAATTAAAGGAATTAGTATTAGTAAAAAAAAATAGTGCTGGAGAAATTAATGGGACTGAAAGACGATAAATCCCCAGGGCCTGATAATATGCATCCCAGAGTACTAAAAGAGGTAGCCATGGAAATAGTGAATGCATTGGTTGTCATCTTCCAAAATTCGATAGATTATGGAACAATTCCTACAGATTGGAGGGTGGCAAATGTAACCCCACTATTTAAAAAAGGAGGGAGAGAAAACAGGGGACTACAGACCGGTTAGCCTAACATCAGTAGTAGGGAAAATGCTGGAGTTTATTATAAAGGATGTGATAACAGGACACTTAGAAAATATCAACGGGATTAGACAAAGTCAACATGGATTTCTGAAAGGGAAATGGTGTTTGAAACCTACTGGAGTTTTTTGAGGATGTAACTTGTAGAATAGATAAGGGAGAACCAGTGGATGTGGTATATTTGGATTTTCAGAAGGCCTTTGATAAAGTCCCACATAAGAGGTTAGTGTGCAAAATTGAAGCATATGGGATTGGTGGTAATATGCTGGCATGGATTGAAAATTGGTTAACAGACAGGAAACAGAGCGTAGGAATAAATGGGTCTTTTTCGGGGTGGCAGGCGGTGACTAGTGGGTTACTGCAGGGATCAGTGCTTGGGCCCCAGCTATTCACAATATATATGAATAATTTGGATGAGGGAACCAAATGTTATATTTCCAAGTTTGCTGACGACACAAAACTAGGTAGGATTGTGAGTTGTGAGGAGGATGCAAAGAGGTTTCAAGGTGATTTAGACAAGTTGAGTGAGTGGGCAAATACATGGCAGATGCAGTATAATGTGAATAAATGTGAAGTTATCCACTTCGGAAGGAAAAACAGAAAGGCAGAGTATTATTTTAACGATGATAGATTGGGAAATGTTGATGTACAAAGGCACCTGGGTATCCTTGTATACTAGTCACTGAAAGCAAACATGCAGGTGCAGCAAGCAGTTAGGAAGGCAAATGGTATGTTGGTCTTCATTGCAAGAGGATTTGAGTACAGGAGCAAGGATGTCTTACTGCAGTTATACAAGGCCTTGGTGAGACCACAGCTGGGGTATTGTGTGCAGTTTTGGTCTCCTTACCTAAGAAAGGATATACTTGCCATAGAGGGAGTGCAGCGGAGGTTCACCAGACTGATTCCTGGGATGGCAGGACTGTCGTATGAGGAGAGATTGGGTCAACTAGGCCTGTATTCATTCCAGTTTAGAAGAATGAGAGGGGATCTCATTGAAATGTATAAAATTCTGACAGGGCTAGACAGACTGGATGCAGGGAGGATGTTTCCCCTGTCTGGGGGGTCCAGAACGAGCGGTCACAGTCTCAGGATACAGGGTAGGACATTTAGGACTGAGATGGGTAGAAATTTCTTCACTCAGAGGGTGGTGAACCTGTGGAATTCCCTACCACAGAAGGCTGTGGAGGCCAAGTCATTGAATATATTTAGGAAGGAGATAGATTGATTTCTAGACACAAAAGGCATCAAGGGGTATGGGGAGAGAGCAGGAATATGGTATTGAGATAGAGGATCATCCATGATCATATTGAATGGCAGAGCAGGCTCAAAGGGCCAAATGGCCTACTCCTGCTCCTATTTTCTATGTTTCTATGAACATAAAAATGGGCATGATTCAGCGTAAACAAGTGGGATCCAAGGAAGACACCAAACTCACACCATATTTTCCTTCTTTAAGTATGAAAATTGAAGTTTTTAATGTTACACATGCTATAAAAATGCATTAAAAGAAATGGAAAATACAGTGCTGGTTTCAGTGTGAATACATTTTTAAAAAAATGCTCAAAAAATTGCAATAAAACACCAGGAAAATGACTTTGTTTCTTGATGCACCTGAAAATCTGGTCGTAATTTTAAGAAAGCTTCTGAGCAATAGCAATTGCCGGAAACTCGTATATAAGGCTCTGTTAACATGGGGGCGGTGCCAGTTTTATGGGCAGAAATGCCTTCAGGTGGAGGGATCGATAGACGGCTGTAAAAGATCAAGGAGATTTAGGCTTATTGTCCAAACGTCCACATTCTTTTAGGCTGCATAATTGATTTGCAGCCCAGTTACGTGTGTCTCTGGGCGCAAATATGGAGGAAATTCAAGTAAAATTGCCCTCTTATTAAACAAAGCGTAATCATCCTCTGTTATTAAACATAATGCAATCATCCTGTTATTAAACATAACACAACCATATTATAAACATAGCACAATCACCCTTCTGATATTAAAATAATCACTACCTTGTTTTTACAGGTCTTTCTAGTATTTTACTGACTGGCCCCAAAACTGTTGCAGAGAAGTCTCTGCTGATAGTAGCGTGCTGTAGGGGTTGACCTGTGTCTCAGTGTCTTGTGAGGGTACCCTTCAATCAGACCTGAGAATCAGCCAATCGGAATTAGATTGCTATATTTTCAAACAATGACTGAATTTATTTTTCACTACACTAATCTGGAAAATGGATTTGATCTCATCAGAATTAATCTGCAGTAGTGTTGTACTGTCATCATTGCTGATTTTTAATGGATTCCCTATATCATGTAGTTTTGGAGAAGTATTTACTTTTTCTGCCAAAAGTAAACTGACAGCCTAACAGGGCAGTTATACTGCACACATCAGTTTAACCATTCTGGTGTGGAAGTACGGAATCAGGCAAAGCATAGCTTTCAACAGCTGGTGACATTTTTAAAGTTAGAAAAAAGCTATTAGCTCTTTTTTAACAATAAAAACCAACGGTAAATTTTAAGGCAGTTCTTTGGACAACCTGAAAAGTTTCAAAATTCTATTCTGTCTCTATGAAGCCAAAGTGAAGTGAGACCACCTCTGTAGGTTTCATCATTATAGAAAATTCAAATCACTTCTGTTTTTTTGCTGAGAAACTTCTTGCATAGTGCAATGAGAAAACTAATTCCCACCAATGCAGGACACGCTGTATAAAATCCCTAATGGACTAATTCCTTTAACCAGATGAGATCTCTCATACAAATAGATTAATAAAAATGTAAATTAGTTAAATTAACAAAATTAATTATTCTGCTGATTTGCATAAAAATAAATTACAGTTGCATATAGGTGTTCTGACATTTAGAGCTTACAAAAACATTAAAAGAAAAAGTGAAATGTACAGAGGGTCTGCCAATGTAATTCAACAGCTCCTCTAAAGTTGAACTATCTGCATCTAAATGTATATTTTCTTAATCAGATTCCAGTGTTCAACACTTCTCAGTAAAAGCTGGTCCTCACTGTGGCATTGTTTCATAAATCAGTCACATTTTGGCACAATAATGATAATTTTATCTTGGTTTAAAATAAATCGGGGTAGAATTTTCATGGGGGTTCCCCGATCTGCTGCCATAACTTCGGCAGAAGATTGGTGGAATCTCCAGCGAAATAGCAAAAATGGTTGTTTCCGCTGTTTCTCCAGGGTTTCTGCAAAAGTTACAATGGACAATTGAGACAATCCACGTGGAAGTTACTGGCAAAGATGTATTTCTACAAACACAACAAAAAAAATTTAGCAGTTTAATAATATTTGTTGCGTTTGGGAATCATTCGTCTGACTCCAAATTATTTTCACACAAAGTTGTGTTTTTCATGAAAAAGGTGTGAGGACTTAAGGAACAAAACTAGTAGTTAGAGACAGCCACTATCTAAATTTGAACAACTACAAGGGGTTATAATATATTGTGCAACAAACTGCCTAAACTGTAACTGTTAATAAGATTATATACTTTTTTTTGGAATTCTAAAATGATTTAAATATGGATACAAAATGCTTAGTATACTACAACAGACTGGGAATCTTTGATGAGAGTTGAAATTTTCTGTGAACCAGGACTGCATAAAAGCATACTGCTGTCCTTCACCTACACTGCATGTGACATTTAGCATAGCTAACCAATATGAAGCGCTATATTTTTCAATGGATATCATTTTGACTTCAATCAGAGATTAGTGGCACAATGTTCATTTTTCAGATACAGCCTTTCATCCTAACATTGACTTAGTATTGGTCTAACCGAACGTGCATAGCTCAAGCAAGTTTAGTTATCCAACAACAGTTTCTTAAACTCTCCAAGTCTTAACCCATCATACTTTTTTTACTACAAAAATACTTTAGTACAAAATCTGAGCATGTCAATGTTTTTCTTGCTATTTCTAAAGCTAATTTGGTGGGGTCCCTTTATATTGGCTGCAAAATTTAAAATATTTTAACAAGAACTTTAATTATCCTGGTAATGTCTGGTTAAATGTCCCACTTCTAACACAAGTTAAGTTGTAAAGTAGAATATATTTGCAAAATCAATAGGGAAACTGCTGACAGTCTCATTTTTTCTTGATTATATCAGAAACCATAGCTAATCATGATTATTATGGACATTAATTCTTGTTACAGGTGGAAAACATATTAAAAATACAATTAATTATTGACCATCATATATGAATCGTAATACAACATAAACAGGTTGGAAAAAAAAGCCCTAAACCTGTAGGAACACAGTAATAGGCTTAAATATACTGGTCTATGTAATCTTTATGTACTATCTGCAGCTTTCTTGTACATATTTCTGTAGATCTTTTCTAGACTTTCTTCAAAGATTGCCCTGTGAGGCTTCCCTCTATAAACAGCAGCACGATTTGACCAATAATCACCATCACCCAGATGTACAGAAGCATTGTGCTGGAGTGTTGAACTGTATGGACAGAAAGAAGACCAGATTGTACATCTGTGCTACTAATTTAATTAAGCTTACAACTTATCTATTTTTAAAACAGTTAATGAACTCACTTCAGAAATTGATAACTTGTTACAAAGTAAGCAAAATATTTTAAAAGGAAAATTTATAAAACCTGCATATACTATTTTCATAGGTGACAATGCTTTCAATTTCAAAAGCTAGAATATCATAATGTGTTAGGTTGGATACTAAATAAGTTAGGGTGTATCCCTCAGGGGAAAAAAGAGAATCAATGCAAGACCTAGGCCACAGAGGCAAAATGAGGAGGTGAAAACTAATCCAAAAGCCAAGCAGAAAAAGAACTAAATGCCAGAAATTTCCTCGTGGGGTTTTCCAATCGGCCGCTGTAATTTGGGCTTCCACCATAGTTATGGTGGCCGATTAGGAGAACCCCGGAGGACTTTATGGGCGAAAAAGTAGAAACAAAATTTGATAGAGGGATATGAGTATCATGAGATATAGTATTTCACTGACACTGGAACTGGCCAAATGGACCGCAATGATCTTTTCTGAACCGTTGCATTTGTATACCACGAGGAATTGGAGTTATATGAAACTCAGTTGAGGATAACTAAAATTAATATCAGCAGATATAAAGCAACAATAATAAGGCAGACTGTAGATAGCAGGATGAGGGAAACAAACTTAGAAACTGTCAGAAGTGCCTCCACACCCAAGAGTTTCAAAATAGGCCTCAAAGTGTTTTGAATATGAAAATCCTTCTGTACCTGATACGCTCTGTAGTATCACACAATGAATCAATAGATGAGGCAGATCTTCTGCCTGAATGATAATCCACTTCAGCAGAAGAATCCTAGAACACGAAGCAACCGTGAAGAAAACTGATAATGGTCAACAATTCTAGTTCACTATTTTAGCCAACAAAGAAAGACATGTCAACAGTACTCCTAGAAGTCCAAAGCTTCATGCTAGAGTTATAAGTAATTAGCTGACTTCATGTTCCCAGTGAGAAACCACAACTACCAAGAGCACATATCAGAAATGCCAGCGCATGCTATGCACAATTTTATGTTACACTGGAATTTCCAATATTGCCGAGAGTGCAAAGTCAGAAAATTACACCTATCGACATTGTAGAATCATAGTTCAAATACCAGCCTTAACTATCAAGATGATAACATTTTGAAATTTCTCTCCTTCCCATTTGGGGGCCCAGTAACTGCATCACTTATAGTTAGACACAGAGTAAAAGTTCCCTCTATTCTGTCTCAACAATCTAGCTTAGCTCAAGTATCAGCTTGGCTTTGTGGAAGTACTTTCACCTCTGAGTCAGAAGATTGTGGGTTCAAGCCTCACTTCAGGGTTTAAGGACATAATCTAGATTGATAATTCAGTTCAGTATTAAGGGTGTGCTGCATTGTGAGAGGTGGCAACCTTTGATGAGATGTTAAACCCAGGCCCTGTCTGCTTGTTCAGGTGGATATAAAAGATCTTATGACACTATTCAAAGGAGCCCAGGGACTTCTCCAAGTGTCCTGGCCAATATTTATCCCTCCAATGCTTACCGTTTGTGGGGCCATGCTGTGCATAAATTGGCTACCCCATTTGCCTACAAAACAACATTGATGACACTTCAAAAGTAATTAATTCACTGTAATGCTTTAAAGTTATTTATTCAGCTGTTTTTTTAAAAGGATTTAATTCACACAGATTTTTCTGAAGGGGCGATTTTAACCCTACCCGGTGGAAACCGGGGCGGGCGGGCAGTTAAAATCAATCGGGTGACTTACCAATTGACGTCTGAAGCCGGCAGGTCCTTCTTTAAATATGCAGATCGGGGTTTGATGATGTCATCGGGCCCCGACTGCAATTTTAACTGTGATCTGAGCAAGGAAACGGTTGTGACTTTACCACCAGGTGAAGACAGCGGAAGGAGGATCCAGGACCAGAAGAGGCCCAAACAGGTACGTTTTTTTTACTTTCCTTGTGGTGCCAGGAGGAACAAGAGTGCACTAAGTAGTGTAAAACGGTCCTTGGCACCAGTAAATGCTAATGTGTTCAGCAACAACCAACTGGCCATGGCTGGATTTCTTAGCTTACTGTGCTTGTCTAATGTGCTCTGACTTAAGCAGGAAACACAATGTAGCCATTTCTTTTGAATACATTTCTTAAACCAGAAGCAAAATGGGCAAGTTGCAGTATTATGTCTAGGCAACAAACATTTTATGGAACAACTGGGCTCATCAGTGATTGCGATGGGCATATCGCATTTTGGACAGTATTTATAGCCTTAGGCAATTGTTGGAGCAAACTTGCCTACACAACTATAGGTAGGTAGACTTAGTTATTGTCGACGAGCACACGGTATTGCCGCAGCTCAGCTGGGGAACACTCTCTGAGCCAAGTATAAAATTACAATTTGTGTCTCTGCCCTTATATGCTAATATTCTGGTTTGTTTTTGCATGCTTTATTTGCCCTCTATATGGCTGCCGGTTTTGGGCAGAAAACTGGCCAGGGGCATGCAGATGAGGCCTGGGAGTTAAAATCACCCAGGCCTCACGATGCCAAGATCAGGACGGTTTGCTGCCCACCACCGTCCCTGCCCACCCGATTCCCATCCTGAGTTAAAATTGGGGCTTATGGTCCTAACCATTTCAACAACAGTAATTTGCATTTATATGGTGACTTTAACAGTAAAGCGTCCGTCCCAAGGCACTTCACAGATCCGTAATCAGACAAAAATGGACACTGAGCCAAAAGAGATATTAAAAGTCGTCACCAAAAGCTGGCCACCAATCATTTATAAGTAGAGTCGTTGTCCATCAAGTTTTGTATTAGAATCTTGAGCGGCTATCTGGAAATTTCAGAGGTAAACTGGATGCTGACAATCTGGATCTTAAAATTAAAGTCCATTTTTCTACATATGGACTGTGTCTTATGACTTGGAGGCATTAATTATTGAGGTTTGGAATAGCAAAGAGATTTCAGCAAAGCAAATGTCAGAACTCAGGCTATGATATTACCTTCTGCCCTATCCTCATTCCACCCAGTATCCAGCCTTGGATGACATAAGGTGAGCTTATCTGTGGGAAATGGAGAGGCGGAGGGGTTTAAGGACGGAATTTCAGAACGTGGGGCCTACGCGGCTGAAGGTATGGCCGTCAATGCAGGAGCGAAGGAGTGCATAAGAGCCCAGAGTCAGAGGAACGGAGAGTTTTGGGGGAGTTAGAATCATACAGCACAGGAGGTTATTCGGCCCATCGTGCTTATGCCAGTTCTTTGAAAGAGCTATCCAATTAGTCTCACTCCCCTGCTTTGTCCCCAAAGCCCTGCAAATTTTTCTTTTTCAATCATATAGAGTTGTAGGGCCCTCTGGCCTCCCTCCACCACATCCTCTATCATCACTTTTGACAATAAATGTGAAGAACTGTCTGTGCCTGCTCCATCTCTATCCCTCCACGCCTCTCCCTGGCCTCACCGGATTCTCCCCAACCTCCCCCAAGCCCTCTTTAAATTTTGTCCATGATACCTACCACCTGCTCCCTTGGTTGCCTCCTATTCTTGCTCCTAATCACCCAATTTCACCTCCTCAGCTCAATGCTCACCAATATCATTAACCTGACTCACTCCTTCAGTACTTTCTTTATTTCCTTCAAAACTCCTGTCACCAACCTCATCCTCAAAAACTCACCCGCAAATCCCTTCCTTCTCTCTAACTGCCATCCTATCTCCAACCTTCCTTTTCTTTCCAAAGTCCTGGAAAGTTTGTTGTCTTGTAACAGTGGTCCTACAACCCCCATTTGGGATCCTCCAATTTGGCTGCTGGCTCACTCAAAACACTGAGATTGCAGAGTCAAAGTCACAAATGACATCCTATGCAACTGTATCCATGGTTTGTTGGGGGAGAAATTCGGGAGTGCCCATAATTACCCAGCGCACAAATGGTGAAGTCTGAGGAAACCCAGATGTTGGGCCTTGGACCTCATTAGGCTGAAGACGGCGCTGCAGGGGGAGATCACGCAGGTAAGTACTGCAAGTTCGGGACCCACATGTAAGTGATCGGGCCTTGGGAGATTTAGGGAGGTGACAGTCAAGCCAAGGTGCTCTCAGACATATCTTTGTAGCCAATTACAGAAATGAATTGACAAAGGTCTGAAAGCAGACCTGCTTGTCTTCGTAGCCAGTGTATGGGCATTGGGAAGGGGGAATATGGAAGCAACAACAATGAAATGTGAAGAACTAATATATAAAAATTGTTTTTTTTAAATGAGAACTATTACTGAACATACAAAGTGGATCTCAGACATTCATGACTATACTCAATATAAGCATTCTGGAATTCAAGATATTAGGTTCAGTTTACTGGTAGGTTTTCAGTCTAAGTTTTTAATACTATATAAATCAAATTATTGCAGTACTTACAAATTTTAGCCTTTGTCTTGCACTGTTTGTCTTCAAAACTTTTATTACTCGCTGATGGATCTCCTCCCATTTTGTTGGTGTAGAGGGATCTGGATGAAATCTAAATTACACAAAGAAATATGGATGATTTATATATCACTAGTGACAAGAGCAAATCTCATAAAAATGCCTTCATGTTGATAGAGATGGCTGTCAAAATCATTCAAAAAAGTCAAAATGGATGAGGAAGAACTAAACACAGGTGTGTAAAATGCAACCGTAAAGGAAAAAGCCCCAGTTTTTTTTAAAAGATAGCATTATGTTTGCACTGATCTATATGTGATCTTGTATAGAAAAGAAAAGGATTTAAGCTGGTGCTGTAGAAAAAAAAAATAACCCCGTTTTCTGAAAAGAAAAAGAAAAATATGCTTGTATCTCAATGTAAGAGTGGATTATGCACTAATACTATACACTTGGCTCTGATATTCTGATAATGGCAAAAATGGGCTTGAGTTGGTCCATGGCACAGCTGGACCTGCACTGGCAGCTCAGGGGAGAGGCCGGACTGAGTTTTCCAACGGGAATACCTCCTCCTAATTTGAATAGGGTACTGGCACATGAAAGACTAGTTCAGAGCATTTGGTCTGTAGCAAACATGACTGAGCAATGGAAAATACAATCAGGCAGCAGCTCCTAAAGGGCTGCAGCTTGCCATTAAAGGGCAAGTTGTGGTTGTGACAGAAAAGTTCCTTAATTATTCACAATGGTACAGCAGAGGCATGTTGGTAGCACTGTTATTTTTGATGCTGAAGGGTAGGAGGTTTGTTGCAGGAGGTGCACCGAAGAAGGATGCCCCTAATTGGAGCTGAAGGTCACCCTCCAGTAAAAGCTTAGGTAGAAGCTGCTTGGAAGAAAGCTTCTGATTGAGTGAATGGTATTAGCCAGCTCTCTTATACCTGGCTCAAATGAGGATGAAGATTGATGATATCAGGGGGAAGGTGAAGGTAACTGTACTCAATTTTGCTTGCATTTCTTGCACAGTCCAACAACCAGGCATAAATTTAAGTTGGAAATTGCCACACCTTTTATGGAGGTAGCATTTGAAGCATCAATGCCCTTTTAAAAACACTCTTTCATTGTCCCTAAACAGCATGGCACATCTTTTTTGAACATGGTGATGGCAGCAAACAGGTGCTCCTCAGCTGTAATGGGGTTTCTCAGTGGGGTCAACAGCCATTAATGCACAAAATACCCCTATTCTTCTAAGGGGTATCCACCAAGTGTTTCCTTTCTTTATTTTGGACATTGTGGGCTGCTGCACGATGAAGGTCTTATGGCTGCTTCCCATCGTCTCTGGTATGTTCAGGCAAGTTCTTAAAATGCAGATCGTGGAGTTGCGACAGGTGAAGAAAAAATTCCTCTCATGAGGCATTCCTGAAGTCTTCCTTTTCTGAAACACTGGCACCACAAAGGAAAATTCTTATCCTCACCACTTTGTATGGTATCATTGAAATGTCAGCAGCAACCAAGAATTATGAAGGAAAGCACTGGCAGGAAAAAAGAACAAAAAATGCAAAAATGGCGCACTATCCAGAAAAAACAACTAATGCATGGAGTAAAGCGCAACAACATTTAAACAAAAATACTAAAAAAACTCTTGGCATAACAACTGTGCAACATTATAGTACCTCTAGGATGGCTACTTGAGTAGGCCAGACACCAGGGGCCCGAATTTAGCAGGCCTGCGGGTTCCCAGCGGGTGGTCCTCCGGGAGCGTGGTCAACACGCTCGGCGAAATTAGTGGGTTGCCCACGCGATCGTAGCAGGCAACCCACTAATAGGAATCAATTACCTGCTCCTCCGGGGTCCACGGCGCTGGCCTGCGCGTCGGTCGGGCTGCGCATGCGCAGTACGATCTGTCAGCTGGAGGCTCTCTAGTTAAAGGGGCAGTCCTCCACTGACAGATGCTGCAACCAATGGAACAAATTGCAGCATGGAGCAGCCCAGGGGGAAGGCTGCTCCCAGTTTAATGATGCCTCACCCCAGGTATCATCAGATGGGGTGAGGAGGAGGGGGAGGACACAGATCTTCCCCCCGGCGGGCGGGAGGAAGCGGCCTGCCTCTGCCACCAAGAAGGACTGGCTCGAGGTGGCAGAGGGGGTCACCTGCGCCACCAACATATCGCCCACCTGCATACAGTGCAGGAGGCGCTGCAATGACCGCAGTAGGTCAGCCGCAGTGAGAACACGAAGTCTTTCCCCTACACTCCGTCTGCCACAACACTGCCCCCACCCCACATCTCCTTCGGCACCGCCAACACTATTCTGTCACATCACCCTTCATACCCATTCACACCCCATCCTCATCTTACCTCCACCTACTCACCTCGCCAGTACTCACCCTGCCACTAACACGCAACCCACTCCTCATACAATCTCATTGCTCCATCCCATACTCACCCTCTCGTGCATCTCCCTCACGGCCAGCCTCACTCAACCTGCCACCACCTGTGCTGCAGCCACAGGGCATGCATCACATATGTGCAGTAGACAGCGTAAGGCAAACGTCTCGTCAGCATGAAGGGGGTGCACAAGGGTGTCTGAGGGTTTGTCATGGGTGTTACCCATATTGAATTTCAGAGCAACAAACAGCACACATTATATTGACACCACCACTGCCATGTCTCCGCGAATCCTGTCCGTTGTGTCCAATAATGCCCGCTCCTGAGTATCACTATGAGGACCCACCACTGATGCCACCCATCGTGTTACTGCAGAGTAGGTGCAGGTGTATTTGCAGGGCTCGTCCGTGCAGACGACTGAGAGACATCGGCGGTGTAGCCGGCTGCACCCTGGAAGGATGCGGAGGAGAAGGTGTGGAGGGCAGTGGTGACTTTGCCAGCGACAGGTAAGCAGTTGGTGCTGGGGCCAGCCAGGAGCAGCTCGGCATGAAAGAGGCTGCAGATCTCCACGACTACATGTCGAGCGAATCTGCGCCTCCCTGTGCACTGCTGCTCGGAGAGGTCCGGGGAGCTGCGCCTCGGTCTGTGGACCCTGTGGCGAGGGTAATGCCCTCTGCGACGCGTCTCTCTCTGGGGTAGCCCTCCCTCCTGCTGTGCAGGTGGGCGTGCAACAACACCGTGTTGGGGGGATCCACGTCTCTGCGGCGGACGGCGTGGACTGCGAGGCTGCTGGTGCTGGTCATGCTCTTCGTCCTCCGAGGGTCTCCACACACCACCCAACTGGCAGGTGTTGGTCTGAGGGGTTGTGCAGGGTAGGTGTGTGGTTCCTCGGACTGGGGCTGCGGTTTCGTGTCGGTCTGTCCTCTGGCTTGGCGGGGGGTGGTGGAGGGCAGGGGTTGCCCTATGTGACGCGGTGGCCTCCTGCGTGGGTGAGGGCTCTCCCCCGTGGAGCGCACCTTGGCACCTGCCACAGGCTGCTGGCTGCAACACGCCTGGTTGGAGGGAGACTGTTTCCCCCAGTGTGGGAAACTCACTGCCTTGAACCTAAAATCCCACACTTCCTCTTTTGACAGCTGCTTCAGCTCATTAACTGACCACAACGAGCAAGGTAAGTACTCTCAAGTGGAACCCCGCTGGCTTTAATTGCCTGCGGGATTCCCACCAGCGGGGCTTGCGCGCGCAGCCCCGCACGTCAGCGCGGTACCCGGAAGTGGCCGGGATTTCGTCGCGATCCGGTCACGTGACCGGAGATCGGGATTTTCGGGGCCACCCCGCTGGGAACCCGCCGGAAACACGCTCCTAAAATCGAGCCCCAGGATTCCCGATGTGCCCAGTTTATACAGGTGAGCTGCGTGCTGTGGGTGAAGCCTTGTCCAAAGTTGGAAAAATTGGCATGGGATAGGATTTAAATAATTATTCAATTTAAATATACGCTGGTAGCACAGACTTATTTTTGGCTCCAAATTGCATATTGGAAAATTTGGTGAGCTGTGAATTGGTAACGAGAGGTCAGGTGCCCGATTTCCCGATGTGTGCCATCTGCCAGCGAGGCACCTAGACCACCAACCGATTTTGAAAAATCATTGAGCTTTAGAGCCAATTAAATTACAAGATGAACAAAAACTTCTCCTTTGAACTGTCAAACAGCGTGACTTTGTATTTGTAAAAAAATGTTCTTTTTTCATTAATTTGTTCTCTCCATTTAGTACACATGACAATGAGTGGGTTATTCCTTGGTGGGGAATGGTGTCGTAGGTATTGAATGTTGCAACGTGGGGGGGAAGCCAGTCTGGTCTAAGTTGCAAAACTTTTAAATTTTATTTGAAATTGCTCCCCTGCTGGTCTGCTGCACTCCTAACAGCATTCAATCTCTTGGATCAATTGGTGTTTGGATACAGCACTGCGTGGCCCACTTACAGTCCTTGTATGGCAAGTACGTCTGCTTCACTCGGAAACGGCTCCTGCCCCTTTGCTCCTGTTGCACTGAAATTACACTTGTCCTGTCCAGGTGCCAAATCTTCATGTGAGAGCTTAGAAAATAAGTGTCGGCAGGCTATTCACCTCAGGAATGCATCACAAACAAGCCCTCAATGCTCTATTCTCCCAATATCCACACATACACAAATAAACACAAACACATCCAGCAGGCATCAGTAGAAACCCTGGAAGATTTCCTCTCCATCAGCTCTCTCTCCAGACAGCTATCGACTGAGAATGTGTGTGTGAATGTTGAGTGAAGACAGAATCAGGCTCAATCCACCAGTATGAATTGCCTGCTAAAACACTGTCCAGGTTCCTTGGCAACTACATCTGCTTCATGCATTCTGCCACTCCGCTCCCTTTGCCCTGAAACCACATCCCACAAAATCCAGGAATTTTGGGGATGCGCGTTTCAAACTTGCTGCAAGAAAAACTTAAGTAAGTCTAGAAAGATAATGGAATCTTCACTCAAAGATGTAATAGAAAAATATCTAGAAAACAAAAATATAACTAAGAATAGTCAACGCGGTTTTCAGAAGGGAAAGTCATGCCTGACCAATCTTAATGAATTCTTTGAAGAGGTAACAGAAATAGTAGACAAGGGTAATGCAGTAGATGTAATATATGTAACATGGACAAAAGAGCTGAATTCCAGAGGTGAGGTGAGAGTGACTGCCCTTGATATCAAGGCAGCATTTGACCGAATGTGGCTCCAAGGAGCCCTAGTAAAATTGAAGTCAATGGGAATCAGGGGGAAAACTCTCCAGTGGCTGGAGTCATACCTGGCACAAAGGAAGATGGTAGTGGTTGTTGGAGGCCAATCATCTCAGCCCCAGGACATTGCTGCAGGAGTTCCTCAGGGCAGTGTCCTAGGTCCAACCATCTTCAGCTGCTTCATCAATGACCTTCCCTCCATCATAAGGTCAGAAATGGGGATGTTCGCTGATGATTGCACAGTGTTCGGTTCCATTCGCAACCCCTCAGATAATGAAACAGTCCAAGCCCGCATGCAGCAAGACCTGGACAACATCCAGGCTTGGGCTGATAATTGGCAAGTAACATTCGCGCCAGACAAGTGCCAGGCAATGACCATCTCCAACAAGAGAGAGTCTAACCACCTCCCCTTGACATTCAACGGCATTACCATCGCCGAATCCCCCATCATCAACATCCTGGGCGTCACCATTGACCAGAAACTTGACTGGAGCAGCCACATAAATACTGTGGCTACAAGAGCAGGTCAGAGGCTGGGTATTCTGCAGCGAGTGACTCACCTCCTGATTCCCCAAAGCCTTTTCACCATCTACAAGGCACAAGTCAGGAGTGTGATGGAATACTCTCCACTTGCCTGGATGAGTACAGCTCCAACAACACTCAAGAAGCTCAACACCATCCAGGACAAAGCAGCCTGCTTGATTGGTACCCCATCCACCACCCTAAACATTCTCTCCCTTCACCACCGGCGCACCGTGGCTGCAGTGTGTACCATCTACAGGATGCACTGCAGAAACTCACCAAGGCTTCTTCGACAGCACCTCCCAAACCCGCCACCTCTACCACCTAGAAGTACAAGGGCAGCAGGCACATGGGAACACCACCACCTGCACATTCCCCTCCAAGTCACACACTATCCCGACTTGGAAATATATCGCCGTTCCTTCATCGTCGCTGGGTCAAAATCCTGGAACTCCCTACTTAACAGCACTGTGGGAGAACCTTCACCACATGGACTGCAGCGGTTCAAGAAGGCGGCTCACCACCACCTTCTCAAGGGCAATTAGGGATGGGCAATAAATGCTGGCCTCGCCAGTGAGGCCCACATCCCATGAATGAATTTTAAAAAATTGGAATTTTAAAAGGCCTTCGATGAGGTACCGCATTGTAGACTCATGATTAAGGTCAGAGCAGGTGGAGTCAGGGGACATGTAGCAGAATGGATAGCAAGTTGGCTACAAAACAGAAAAGAGAGTAGGGATTAAGGGTAGCTACTCAGACTGGCAAAAGGTGGGAAGTGGTGTTCCACAGAGATCGGTGCTGGGACCACTGTTGTTCAAAATTTACATTAATGATTTAGATTTGGGAATTGCAAGTACAATTTCAAAATTTGGGGATGACACCAAATTGGGGGGTGTAGTTAATATAAAGAAGGAATGCGTCAAAATGCAAGAGGACATTGATAAACGTGCAGAATGAGCGTGTAATTGGCAAATGAGTTTCAATATGGATAAGTGTGATGTGGTGCATTTTGGTAGGAACAATAAGGAGGCCACATACTGCTTGTGTACTGAGAGTCTGAATGGGATAGAGGAGCAAAGAGATCTAGGGGTACAGATAAACAAATCACTAAAAGTGGCGACGCAGGTTAATAAGGCCATAAAAATGGTAAATCAAGCACTGGGGTTCATTTCTCGAGGGATAGAATTAAAAAGCAGAGAAGTTATGTTAAACTTGTATAGAACCTTGGTTAGACCACACTTGGAGTACTGTGCACAGTTCTGGTCTCCATACTATAGAAAGGATATAGAGGCATTTGAGAGGGTGCAAAAAATATTCATAAGGATGATACCAGAACTGAAAGGATATACTTATCAGGAAAGGTTGGGCAGGCTGAGCTCTTTTCTCTAGAAAATATAAGGCTGGGGGTGACTTGACAGAGTTCTTTAAGATAATGAAAGAGTTTGATAGGGTAGATGTAGAGAAAATGTTTCCGCTTGTGGGGGAGTCCAAAATTAGAGGTCATGAATATAAAATAGTTGCTAATAAATCCAATAGGGAATCCAGGAGAAAGTTCTTTACCCAAAGAGAGGTAAGAATGTGGAAAGCACTACCACAAGAAGTAGCTGAGGCAAATAGCATAGATACATTTAAGGGGAAGCTAGATAAGCACGCACATGAGAAAGAAAGGAATAGAAGGATATGCTGAAAGGGTTAGATGAAGTAGGGATGGAGGAGGCTTGTTTGGAGCAAAAATGCTGGCATAGACCAGTTGGGCTGAATGGCCTGTTTCTGTGCTGTTGTTTCTATGTAACTCGATGTAGACACCAGTGTCAGTTTTCATTTCTAAGACTGTGTTTTGATTTTCTTGAGAGAAAAAATTCTTGAAGTAAGATATCATTAAGCAAGTTATTTTGGCAGCACATTGCGTTCAACTTCAGAAATGTTGCCGATGAAAGGGTTCCAATACATCTTGACATGTCTATGAAACAATTTTCCTCTCATTTTTAAATTAAAATGATAATTTCCCAATAAATCAGGAGGTTTACTCAATGTATTGACAGGAAGTAATTTGTATGTTCCTGCCAATGTCAATAATGACCAATAGGCAGTGGTTGTGTCTTTAGCAGACCGGGAAAGAGGAGAAAAAATATTTTTTTAGGAAGCACACCCAGTGAAAGTCTTGACTGTTAACACTTAAGGTTGATTACACAGCCTCAGTTCTGACTGGTACACCAGTGATGGCATTTGTTAAAGAATATTCTCAACAATAATGTTAGTCTTTAACACTTGGCTGCGAGGCAGATTCAAAACTGCTTTTGTTTAGCTGCACACTGCAAGAAACCCCCTATTCAATTCAATTCCTAAAAATCATACTGATTACATGCAATATATAATAAAATTAAATATATTTTAATAGCACACCTAATTTACTGCATTAATGATAGTGTAACACTTTGGACAATCAAATTATTCTTTTTAGGTAAACTTTACTCTTTAGTCAGGCATAATATGAAAAAATTATATTTTCCTATCCTCAGCTTTGTGAAAGGCATAGCTGCTTACTTTGATAATAATAAAAAGGGATTTTTTTTTTCGCCCTGACCTGAATGCACTTGGTTGGTTGTAAACATCTCTCACGGAGTACCCCATAGGATGCATTGTCAGTGTATTGCAATGAAATCTCAACTACTGCTAACAAAAAGCTCCAGCTAGAAATTAAACATTAATGATTAGATGTCAGAAATGTTTCCTGTATCCAAGAGTTGTTAGACCAACAAGCACGGAACCAATATTTTACTGGAAGTAAATGTTAATGGTATTTGTTGAAAGCAAAAGTATCTGAAAAACTAGTCAAGCCCTTTGTATGAACTTCTGATGTGTGCAAATCCCTGTTGTATTAAGGGTCCTCCATGTCCAATAACATATAGTCAACCCTCAAGTCTCCACAGGAAACTATGGACTTCCCTTCTTTTATTTGACAAATAGAGAATGATGGTTCGGCCATTTGCCATTTCTGTCCACTAGTCTGCGCTATTGTATAAAGCAAACACACTGCAACTTTGTTTCTTGCAAGTTAAGATTTTCAAAGTCAACACGACATTTAGGATAGATCTAGGATTGCCAACCCTCCCAGATTGTCCAGGAGTCTTCCGGAATCAACAATTAATCTCCAGGGCACTGCTGCTGGAAACCTGGGAGAAAATGCGGAAGGAGAGTTTGCGGTTTGTGCATGCAGGACTTCTTGTGCAACAGCTTCAAGTTCTACTGCCAAACCCTTCCTGCACATAGTGTCGTGAAGGAGAACTCATGAAAGGCTGCAGTCAGCTGAGCGTAGCGGTCAACAATGGGGAAATGCTTTGTGCGGCACGAGTTTGGAACAAGCCCAAAACCGGACAAGAGGTGAGATGGATTCAAAAAATATATTAAGCCAAAAATAAAGGACTGGTTTAAACATATTTTAAGACCAGAATTAACTTCAAACTATATTTCTTAACATAGATGTGTTGTATTACATAGAATTACATAGAATGTACAGCACAGAAACAGGCCATTCGGCCCAACAGGTCCATGCAGGTGTTTATGCTCCAACAAACTTCCCTCCTCCTTCCTTCACCTAACCCTATCTGCATATCCTTCTATTCCTTTCTCCCTCATGTGTTCATCTAGCTTCCCCTTAAATGCATCTATGCTAGTCGCCTCAACTACTCCATGTGGTAGTGAGTTCCACATTCTAACCACTCTCTGGGTAAAGAAGTTTCTCCTGAATTCCCTATTGAATTTATTAGTGACTATCTTATAGTTATGGCCCCTGGTTCTGGTCTCTCCCGCAAGTGGAAACATCTTCTGTATGTCTACCCTATCAAATCCTTTCATAATTTTAAAGACGTCTATCAGGTCACCCCTCAGTATTCTCTTTTCTAGAGAAAAGAGCCCCAGCCGGCTCAATCTTTCCTGATAGGTATAACTTCTCAGTTCTGGTATCATCCTAATAAATCTTTTTTTGCACCTTCTCCTGTGCCTCCATATCCTTTTTATAATATAGTGACCAGAGCTGTTCACAGTACTCCAAGTATGATCTAACCAAGGTTCTATACAAGTTTAACTTAGCTTCTCTGCTTTTCAATTCTATCCCCCTAGAAATGAACCCCAGTGGTTGGTTTGCTTTTTTTAAGGCCTTATTAATCTACATCGCTACTTTTAGTGATTTGTGTATCTGTACCCCCACATCCCTCTGCTCCTCTGCCCCTTAGACTCTTATTATCCAATTGAAATCAATTTGCCAATTACACACCCATTCTGCAAGTTTATTAATGTCTTCCTGTACTTTGTAGCAGTCCTCCTCAGTATTAACGATACTGCCCAATTTGGTGTTGGCCACAAATTTTGAAATTGTACTTCCGATTCCCAAATCTAAATTGTTTATGTAAATACATAAATAGAATAAATTGTACAAATAGAATACAAAAAATACATGCATAACCACTGAACTGCACTATTCTATAATTTATTTTCCATTAAAAACACTTGATAAAACTAGGAATCTTCAACAAGTATTTGTTTAGCTTAAACAAGCTTCATTTGAAATAAAATTCACTCGACATGACACCTTTGTATTTCAATAATTGTGCAAATATCAACATGTACAAAAATGAATCAAAGTGCATAGGAGATAAAACTGGACAAATTATGATTTGTTTTTTGCTAAATAAACTGCTATAAAATCTATTATATAACTCACAACTTCTAAATTTAGAAAAATACTTGGACTGATGCAACTCCTAGATTTTCCAAAAGAACAAGCCTAAGAATGTGGGTGCACCATACAAACCTTGCCTTTGCAATAGATAAGGTGGTTACAAAAAAAAACAGAATACATGACAGTCTACTTTTACACAAAATGGCTATCCTTTAACTATTGTATTTATTTCTAAAAATATTGTTATGCGCAAACAAAGACACTCAACTACAGGGGACCCAACCTTTACAAGGTAAATGCAAAAACATTTGCAAACTGTGGGCAAATGTCTAGTGATAAAATGTCACCTGATTTATGTCACATGATCAAACCTCCAGGAATACATTCAACCAGAGTTGGCAACCAGGGTTAGATCATCCTACAGACTTGTATAAAAGGTGTTCAAATATCTGAAGCTGTATTTCCTCTTGAAGCTTTCAAATCTTTTCATTCAATGTGTACTAGTTGCTCAGTATAATAATTTGAATTTAAAACATATCCATAATCCAATATAAATATTCTTTTTTAAACATGTTAAGCTGCAAGAATATTTAAACATGCTTTCGACATTTAGTCAGTAGAGATCATAAATCACTATTCTTTTTCAGGGCTTTTTTTAGAATTTATATTTCACTCTTATTTATCTAATTTTCTACCGTGAGATGGACCTAGGGATATAGAGATCCACTGCCATCAATAGCAACATTCGGCTCCCTGCTGACATAAGTATCTATACAGTATTGAGCTAAGAGTATGTGTGCTTTCCTCCTGCTCATCTGAGTGACGGGAGGGATAAGGAAAGATACCCTGGATTTTGTGTGATGTCTCATAAAATGGCCAAGCCAAGCGCGAACATTACTCCTGTATGTAGCTGCCAGATTGAAATATCAGCAGATGATAAAATAAAATACAAACTCATAGGGATTTAAAACAAACACCTTCAGTGCAATGTCACCAGACCACTTTGTCAGATATACTGACAGCTGTAAAAATATATGGCAACATCTAACCTGAACTTTTGGCACAATGGATTAGAACATGTTGCTTTCATTTTTAGGCCAGGCCTAGATAACAGAATCTCAGCAGACTCTGTTCAAATTTTAGTGGATTATATTAGTATAATCAATCAAAAGCAGAAATTGTTCAAAGCTCTGCACTAAATTATAATTTTCACTCATAGTGGTTATAAGGATGGCTGGTATGGAAATTCAAACAGACACTCTGGCATAGGAGGAGAGCTTTTCAGTGTTTCTTGAAAATGGAGTTAAAATAGATAGTTAGGGGAGTGCAGAAGGAGCCAATCTACACTATACCTGACCTAGGAATATCTGACAATGACACTCAGTATAATACTAATCTCAAAGCCATCATAGATAAGCTTGTGAAGAACACACCCTGGGCTACATTTTCTTCTTCACCACATAGGCGGTATCTGGCTAAGCAGATTGCATTCCCATTATAGAACCTACCTAATGGAATGAAAATCGGGCGGGCTCTAACAAGTGGATGATCCAATCTGCTAGATTACAGTCCATGCAGTGTCACTGAAAATTTAAACCCCCAATGTTTGTAATGAGTGTCAGACAATGGATCGAATTTCCAATGCCTCTTTCATAAATCTCAACACATGTGCATACTCTCCTATAATCTTCCCATTAACAGGGGATGAAGAAACTCTAGAGGCTTGAGGCAAACAGTGGAGGTAAAGCAGCATTGTGGGGCATCACATTATGTCTCTAAACTGATTCCTCAGGCACCATAGACCAAACATTTTCCTAATAGCACTATATACCTTCAATGTGGAGGATTTTCAAGATGCTAACAATTTACAACTAAGAAACCTTCACTTATTCTTTTATAACCCGAACCACAGTTGCTGCAATGCACTGGTTCTGACTATTCACGCAGAGGAGTGGATCTGGCCTCTGACCAACACCAAGAGCTCAACTAAAACTCAGTTCTAGAAGATCCAAGAACCAAGCTTTCTTCAACAATTATGGGGGTTATTGGAGGTACTGCTGTCACATCTGTAGAGTTTGAGACTCAAAGCATGGAGGAAGGAATACATAAAGGGACAAAGCCCTTTCTTGAGGAATCAGAAACTGCCATGGATTGCATTTCAATGGCATTGAGTAACTGTAGTTATTTTGTAGTTATGAAGCAAAAATATGTATAGGAATTGCATCCAAGAAATATCACATACACATTTACACTATCATTTACTCCCTATAAAAATTCATACTTTTACATTGTTCTTTTCCAAAGAAATAACATCCTTTTCCTTGATGGGCCCCTGCCAAAAATAATAAACAAACAAATAAATAAGGCTCAAGTTAAAACTGTATACCATGCCCTCAATACTGTCAAAGTCCACATTTGTAAATCAATGCAGAACTGTTGATTTTATGAAACACGAGGGTGAAAATCACATAGCTTTAATTGTGTATTTGTAAACTGTCCTAGGAAATGGATGATTCTCTCTAAACTATAGTTTGCTGTGGTTGCAATGTTGATCAAATCATATAAGAGGCAAAGAATTTTGAAACAGAAAAAAAATCTGGTGGTTACGCATTGTGGCCTTAGCAATAATTTTCATTTATCTTCGAGTGACAAATACTGGTATTTTTAATTGGTTTTTGATAAATATCATCTCATGTACAGTGGAAACACTGTGCACCAAGCAAGAAAAGCAGGTCAGTCAAATGATTCCCTGGATTCATCTGAGCAACATCTGGCCAAAACCGAAACATACTGACCCACACAAGAACTGAATCAATAACAATTTCTTGCAAAAGAAATGTAATTTCAAAATGTATGATCATGTAATCAATATGGGAGCTGCAAAACAGGTCACCGATCAATTTAAAAAAGAATAACATTTTTGACCCATGGAATCAGAATCTTATATTGTGTTACTTTTTACTGAAAACATATGGCTTGAATACCTCACTTTTTATTTCAGAGCCATTAATATTAGAGCAGGATGCTGCTCAAATTCTTATTTTTAATTGCAGACATATAAGCCCTGAAATTGAGTGAATGCCAGTTAGCACTTATGTGCTGTCCATTTTGCGGATGCTCCAATATTGTCAGTCGGGTTTTGAGCACTACAGTGCTCCAGACATGCGTTACAATGATTCAGTTTCTTATCGCTCGCCGGATACCTGAACAACTGAGCAGACCTTATCACAAAGCCAATACATCAAACACGCATTAACTCATATAAAATCAGCATTGCTACAGTGGCTGCAGTTTGTGATGTCAAATTTTTGAAACACTGTAGGGATTATATTCAGTGCTCCAGTAGCACTGCATATTGCAGAGAAGTATCAGCAAGATTAGGAAAAGGTTGTCCATGGTGTCAAGTGGCACAAAAGGCATACCAACAGATCCCACTGCTACGCAACACAGTGGGTCTACCGTACTAGGCAGAGCTATATGACAGAGATGCTGAGATTTAACAGGGAGACTGTGGCATTGCTGTTCCATCTCCTTCAGGAAGACGACCAGGCCATATCTAATATGTGCACAGCAAAGCATTGCCAGTGGCTGTCAAAGTAATCTCGATCTTCAAATTTTATGGATCTGGTTTCTTCTAGGCTAGCACTGGGGACATTGTTTCATTATCCAGTTTGCCATCCACAGGTATCAAAGAGGTCACTGATGCATTAGTCAGCAGGGCCAATAACTTAATGACTTTCATCACTGACCAACAACACCAATATGAGAAGTTAATACAATTCTACAGAACTGCTGGCTTTCCCAGAGCACAGGGGTCATTGATTATACCCATTCAGGCGAATCTGTACAATGCTGTGCCCTATAAGAACCAAAAGGAATTATATTCTCTCAATGTCTAGCGATGTAGAACATACAAATAGTACAAGGGTTACAGACGTTGATTTCTATTACTTTCTATTAATGCTGAGTATAATGATATTAAGTGACATTCAAATGTTCATTATATTAAATACTACTGCCATATTTTTTATAATTGTAAATTATTTTCTATATTTTTCCTCTTTTCTTCACCTTTCCCTTTCTGTGCCAGTCACATTCTATGATAAGTTCCTACATAATGATTTTCCAATTTCAGCTATTTTGTCAAGGGCAGTGAAGACCCGGGGAATTCCAATGCATCTCTGAAAACTCATGCATTACCACTTGCTAATATAGTTTGCTGGTATCTGGCCCATTTTGTTTTCCCTTTTAGTTTTTTCTTTTCTCTTCCCAGTTCGACAAATGCTAGCAGCCCAAGTGGCTAATCTTCACGCGTGAGCCTATTCCCAAGAATGTTCAAGATTTCAACGCTGCTTCCATATCTGAAAGGCTCAACTAGCACCTCTCTCACAATCCTGAATCAGGTACAAGAAAAGCCTGCCACTGGACTCTTTCTCTCCTCTAGCCTCCAACCTCTCTCTCGGTCACAAATGTTCTTGCATTTCTCTATTTCATCAATACTAGTATGGTCAGTAGCCCTCTGAACTTTCCTATCTTGTTCTTTCCAAGTTCAAAATAAATCATCCTCTTCCTGCATCCTCACAGTGTTGAAATCAATACTCAAGAGTACTGTCTTCTACTCTAATTTATTCTTTATCCTGACCTCAAAATTGTTCAACTACTTACCTCCCTCCGTCTTCCCTTCCTTCGACAACCTTCTTGCTTTTAAAATCAATAGTGTTTCCTGATTTTCTTCATCTCTTAGTCCTTTCAACCATGGTAGAATTAAGCACTATTGGCTTTGGTCCGCAATTAGAACAGACAGTGAATATCAGCAGGCTATTTGACTGCAGGGGCAGTCTTCACCCAACATCCATACATGCACCCCTTCCAGCAAGATTCATTGGATAGCGATCAAGAGCAAAAACCCTGGATGATGATCTTTTCTCTTCATTGGCAATGGAAAGCTGAAACCAATGATAGTGCCCCCATTACTGTCCATGCTGAGATCGCCTACCCAAGCACAGAGTAGGGTACGGTAATGTAGTAATGTTACGTTACTAGACTAGTAATCCAGAGGCCTGGAATAATAATCTAGAGAACGTGAGTACAAATCTCACCAGGGCAGTTTGAGAATTTGAATTCAATTTTTTTTAAAATCTGGAAATAAAGAGCTGATATCAGTAAAAGTGACCATAAAGCTATTGGATTGTTATAAAAACTCGACTGGTTCACTAATGTTTTCCTTTAGGGAAGGAAACCTGCCATTCTTACCCAGTCTGGCCTATATGTGATTCTGGACCCACACCAATGTGTTTTACTCTTAACTGCCCTCTGAAGTGTTCTAGCAAGCCACACAGTTGTATCAAACGAGGGACAAGCTAGGCAATAATTGCTGGCATTGCCAGCAACAGCCACATCCTGAGAATGAAAGAAGATGAAGGATCAAAGCTGAGACCAACAGGTGTGCATGGCTTTGTACCAATCTGTGTTGTGAATTGAGCCATGGGGAAATTATATATATATATATCATATATCTATATTAAAAATCTTGAGTATGTATGCACTTCACTTCCTGTTGTCATTATTTTTGTTACACTATTATCATAGAATAATAGAGTGGCTACAGCACAGAAGGAGGCCATTCGGCCCTTCAAGACCATGTCGGCTCTTTGTAAGAGCAATCCAGTTAGTTCCGTTCCCCTGCTCTTTCCCCGTAGCCCTACAATTTTTTTCCCTTCAAGTATTTATCCAATTCCTTTTTGAAAGCCATGATTGAATCTGCTTCCACCACCCTTTCAGGCAGCACATTCCAGATCATAACTACTCGCTGAGTAAAAATGTTTTTCCTCATGTCGCCTTTGGTTCTTTTGCCAATCACCTTAAATCTGTCTCCTCTGGTTCTTGATCCTTCCACCAATGGGCACAGTTTCTCTTTATTTACTTTATCTAAACCCTTCATGATTTTGAACACTTCAATCAAATCTCCTCTTAACCTTCTCTGCTCTGCTCTAAGGAGAACAACCCCAGCTTCTCCAGTTTATCCACGTAACTGATTCCTGGAATTATCCTAGTAAATCTTTTCTGCACCCTCTCAAAGGCCTTTACATCCTTCCTAAAGTGCAGTGCCCAGAATTACATAAGAACATAAGAAATAGGAGCAGGAGTAGGCCATATGGTCCCTTGAGCCTGCTCTGTCATTCAATAAGATCATGGCTGATCTCCAACCTCAACTCCACTTTCCTGCCTGATCCCCATATCCCTCGATTCCCTTAGAGTCCAAAAATCTATCAATTTCAGTCTTGAATATAATCAATGACTGAGCATCCACAGCCTTCTGGGGTAGAGAATTCCAAATACTCACGACCTTCTGAGTGAAGAAATTCCTCCTCATCTCAGTCCTAAATGTCAGGCCCCTTATCCTGAGACTATGTCCCCTAATTCTAGACTCTCCAGCTAGGGAAAACATCCTTTCAGCATCTACTATGTCAAGCCCGCTTAGAATCTTATATGTCTCAATGAGATCATCCCTTATTCTTCTAAACTCCAGAGATTATAGGCCCATTCGACTCAACCTCTCATAGGACAATCATCTCATCCCAAGAATCAATCTAGTGAACCTTTGTTGCACCCCCTCTAAGGCAAGTACTTCCCTCCTTAGGTAAGGAGACCAAAACTGCACACAGTACTCCAAGTGTGGTCTCACCAAAGCCCTGTAAAATTACAGCAAGACTTCTTTACTCTTGTACCCCAACCCCCTTGCAATAAAGGCCAACATACCATATGCCTTCCTAATTGCTTGCTGTACCTGTATGTTAACTTCCTATGTTTCGTGTGCAAGGGCACCCAAGTCCCTCTGAACAACAACATTTAATAGTTTCTCACCATTTAAAAAATATTCCGTTTTTCTATTTTTCCGACCTCACATTTCCCCACATTATACTCCATTTGCCACCTTCTTGCCCATTCGCTTAATCTGTCTATATCCCTTTGCAGACTCTTTGCGTCCTCCTCACAGCTTACTTTCTCACCTAGCTTTGATCATCAGCAAACTTGGATACATTACACTCAGTCCCTTCATCTAAGTAATTAATATAGATTGTAAATAGCTGAGGCCCAAGTACCGATCCCTGCGGCACCCCACTAGTTACAACCTGCTAACCCGAAAATGACCCGTTTATTCCTACTCTTTGTTTTCTGTCCGTTAACCAATCTTCAATCCATGCTAATATATTACCCCAATCTCATCTTGTGTAACAACCTCTTATGTGGCACCTTATCGAATGCCTTTTGAAAATCCAAATATACTACATCCACTGGTTCCCCCTTATCTACCCTGCTAGTTACACCCTCAAAAAACTCTAATAGATTTGTTAAACACGATTTCCCTTTCCTAAAACCACGTTGACTCTGCCTGATCATATCATGATTTTTAAAGTGCCCTGTTACTACATCCTTAATAACAGATTCTAGCAGTTTCCCTACTACCGATATCAGGTTAACTGGCCTATAGTTCCCTGTTTTTTCTCTCTCCCTCCTTTCTTGAATACATTTGCTACCTTCCAATCCAGGGGGACCATTCTAGAATCTAGGGAATTCTGAAAGATCAAAACCAATGCATCCACTATCTCTGCAGCCACCTCTTTTAAAAACCTAGGATGTAGGCCTTCAGGTCCAGGGAATTTGTCAGCTTTTTGTCCCATTAATTTCTCCAGCACTTTTTCTTTACTACTCTTAATTAATTCAAGTTCCTCCCTTTCATTAGGCCCTTGGTTCCCCACTATTTCCAGTATTTTTTGTGCCTTCTACTGTGAAGACAGGTGTAAAATATTTGTTTAATGTCTCTGCCATTTCCTTATTCCCCATTATAATTTCTCCTGTCTCTGCCTCTAAGGGACCCACCTTTACTTTTGTTAATCTCTTCCTTTTTACATACTTGTAGAAGCTATTACAATCTATGTTTATATTTCTTGCTAGTTTACTCTCATATTCAATTTTATCCCTCTTCATCAATTTCTTGGGTTATCCTTTGCTGATTTCTAAAACCCTCCCAATCCTCAGGCTTACTACTCTTTTTGGCAACATTATATGCCTCTTCTTTTGATCTAATACTATCCTTAACTTCTCTAGTTAGCCACGGTTGGATCACTTTTCCTGTGGAGTTTTTATTCTTTAATGGAATGTATATTCGTTGGGAATTATGAAACATTTCTTTAAATGTTCGCCATTGCTTATCTACCATCATATCTTTTATTCTAATTTCCCAATCTACCTTAGCCAACTTGCCCCTCATACCTACATAATTGGCCTTGTTTAAATTTAAGACCTTAGTTTTGGACTTAATTAGATCAATCTCAAAATCAATATGAAATTCTATAATATTATCGCTCTTCTCCAGAGGATCCTTTATTATAAGATTACTAATTAATTCTGTCAAATTACACAATACTAGATCTAAAATAGCCTGTTGCTTAGTTGGTTCCTCGACATATTGTCCTAGAAAACCGTCTCGGATGCATTCCATGAACTCGTCCTCCAAACAACTTTTGCCAATTTGATTTGCCCAGTCTAAATGAAGATTAAAGTCCCCCATTATTATTGCATTACCCTTGTTACATGTTCCTTTAATTTCCTGATTTATGGTCTGTCCAACACTATAACTATTGTTAGGGGGCCTGTAAACTACTCCCACCAGTGTTTTCTGTCCTTTGTTATTTCTTAGCTCCACCCATACTGATTCTACCGCATGATTTTCTGAGCTAAGATCGTTTCTCACTCCTGTCTTTATCTCATTCTTTATTATCAGGGCTACCCCCACTCCTCTTCCATTTTACCTATCTTTTCTAAAAGTCAAGTACCCTGGAATATTTAATTCCCAACCTTGGTCACCCTGCAACTACGTCTCAGTAATGGCTACTGGGTCAAACCCATTTATCTCTATTTGTGCCATTAATTCATCTATCTTGTTACGAATGCTTCATGCATTCAGATACAGCACCTTTAATTTTAACTTTTTACTTTTTTTCCCTGATGTGACCTTAGTCACTAAAGCCCTATTACCTTAGTTAAACTCTCTGTCCCTTCCTGACAGACTCTGCTTGTTTTTACCCAAATCGCTACTCCTTGACTTTTCTTTTCAGACTGATAAAATTATCATTACCTGAACCCTCCCTCCCCCCTTATTAGCTTAAAGCCCTATCTATTGCCCTAGTTATTCGTTTTGCCAGGACACTGGTCCCAGCAAATGGAGCCCATCCCAACGGAACAGCTCCCTCCTTCCCCAGTAGTGGTGCCAGTGACCCATTAATTGAAACCCCTGCTTCCCACACCACTCTTTCAGCCACGCATTAACCATCTAATCTGTTCATCCCTATGCCAATTTGTGTGTGGCTCAGGTAGTAATCCAGAGATTATTACCTTTCAGGTTCTGCTTTTTAATTTGGTCCCTAGCTCCTCAAACTCCCTCAGTAGAACCTCATTCTCAGTTCTACCTATGTCGTTGGTTCCTACGTGGACCACGACAACTGGATCCTTCCCCTCATACTCCAAGTTCTTTTCCAGCCGCGAGGAGATGTCCTTCACCCTGGCACTGGGCAGACAACACAGCCTTCGGGACTCCCGATTGCGGCTGGAGAGAACAGTTTTTTTTATACATTCATGGGATGTGGGCGTCGCTGGCAAAGCCAGCATTATTGCCTATCCCTAATTGCCTTTGAAAATGTGTTGGTGAGCCGCCTTATTGAACCATGTGGTGAAGGTACTCCCACAGTGCTGTTAGGTAGGGGGTTCCAGGATTTTGACCCAACGACGATGAAGGAACAGCGATATATTTCCAAGTCAGGATGGTGTGTGATTTGGAGGGGAACGTGCAGGTGGTGGTGTTCCCATGCGCCTGCTGCCCTTGTCCTTCTAGGTGGTAGAGGTGGCGGGTTTGGGAGGTGCTGTCAAAGAAGCCTTAGCGAGTTGCTGCAGTGCATCTTGTAGATGGTACACACCGAAGCCATAGTGCGCCGCTTGGTGGGGGGAGTGGATGTTTAAGGTTGTGGATGGGATGCCAATCAAGCGGGCTGCTTTGTCCTGGACGGTGTCCAGCTTCTTGAGTGTTGTTGAAGTTGCACTCGTCGAGGCAAGTGGAGAGTATTCCATCATACTCCTGACTTGTGCCTTGTAGACGGTGGAAAGGCTTTAGGGAGCCAGGAGGTGAGTCACTTGCCTCGCAGAATACCCAGCCTCTGACCTGCTCTTGTGACCACAGTATTTATGTGGCTGATCCTGTTAAGTTTCTGGTCAATGGTGATCCCCAGGATGTTGATGTTGATCTATCCCCCTAACTAAACTGTCCCCTACCACATTCCTTTTGACTCCCCCCACTTGAATGGCCTCCTGTACCATGGTGCCGTGGTCAGTTTGCCCATCCTCCCTGCGGTCTTTGATCTCATCCATAAAGGTAGCAAGTACCTCGTACCTGTTGAACAAGGTCAAAGGCTGAGACTCCTCCATCACTGCATCCTGGGTCCCCATACCTGCCTGACTCACAGTCACATCCTCTTGTCCCTGACCACTGACCAAATCTAAACCACTACCTAACCTAAGGGGTGTGACTGCCTCCTGGATCAAAGTGTCCAGATAACTCTGCCCCTCCCTGATGCATTGCAATGTCTGCAGTTCGGACTCCAGATATGGGCCAAAGGCGGGTATATGGAGTTAGATCACAGATCAGCCATGATCTTATCAAATGGCGGAGCAGGCACGAGGGGCTGAATGGCCTACTCCTTTTCCTATGTTCCTAACCCTGAACCGAAGTTCCTCGAGCTGCAGACACTTACTGCAGATGTGGTTGCTCTGGATCGCACTGGTCTCCACAAACTCCCACATGCTGCAGTTATGACACACCACCTGCTCTGCCATCTCTATCTAACCTTGTTTTATTTATTTACTCGATATTTTTAGTTTTATTAACTACTTAGTTTATCTAGTTTAAGTTATTAATTTAATAAAGTAATAGCAAGTTATAGTTTCCTAGCTCTTAGTTTAATCCACTGCCCTAACTTAGAGAGCAAAACAAACAGTAATACTCACCACCAGTCACCTACCTGCTGTCCTGTGATGTCACTCTTACAAATTGGACACAATACTCCAGTTGTGGCCGAACCAGTGTTTTATAAAGGTTCAACATAACTTCCTTGCTTTTGTACTCTATGCTTCTATTTATAAAGTCCAGGAACCCATATGCTTTTTTAACCACTTTCTCAACCTCTCCTGCCATCTTCAAAGATTTATGAACATATACCCCCAGGTCCCTCTGTTCCTGCTCCCCCTTTAGAATTGTACTGTTTCATTTGTATTGCCCTCCTCATTCTTCCTGCCAAAATGTATCACTTCGCACTTCTCTGCGTTAAATTTCATCTGCTATGTGTCTGCCCATTCCACCAGCCTGTCTATGTCCTCTTGAAATCTATCACGATCCTCCTCACTGTTTACTACACTTCCAAGTTTTGTGTCATCTGTAAATTTTGAAATTGTGCCCTGTACAGCCAAGTCTAAGTCATTAATATATATCAAAAAAAGCAGTGGTCCTAGTACCGACCCCTGGAGAACACCACTGGATACCTTCCTCCAGTCCAAAAAACATCCATTCACCACTACTTTCTGTTTCCTGTCATTTAACCAATTTCGTATCCATGCTGCCACCGCCCCTTTTATTCCATGGGCTTCAATTTTGCTGACAAGCCTATTATGTGGCACTTTATCAAACTATTATGTCAATATTTAACACACAAATTCTCTATTTAAGCATTTATCATTCAATCTCCATATGTAAACAGTTGCCTGTCACTGTTTGTTGATGATCCAATTGAATCACTCAAAAAGCTTTTTCAAAAACAATCTCAATATCTGAAATGAATAATATCCAAAGGGTTGAAACAAAATAAGAAATTATAAAAATTACATATTTTACCATAACATAATTGAATTTACCTACTAAATTGTCTTTCATGTCTTTTAATACCTTCATTAAAATTTTTAATTTAAGACTTCAGCCTCTTTCAAAAATTTGCGATCCAATTGCATATTTTTTCCTCACAACGATTGTGCAGTAATTTGAGTTACATCTGCAAATTCTGAGCATGTGTAGTTAGCTACATTTTTCAGCATGCAATCTGTGTATCAACAGGAGTTGAAAGGTAGAAGGGTGTGTCTGCTCTGTCTGTGAGGATTTGAGATTGTTTATAGAGAATGGATTGCTATTGAAAATTCAATTTTAAAAAAATCTCCATTTTTGAGGCTAAATTTTTTTTGTATATAAAACCTTGGAAACTGCATAAATGGTGAACTTCTGAGCATTTTATGAGGTAGTTTTTATTTGTTTATAGAAATGTATTTTTATTAAAGACTATATAAGTTGGTAAACTCATATAGTTTATGAGTTTACCAACTATAAACTGTTGGTATAGTTGGTAAACTCATAAGTGCAATAAATTTTCCACTTCTGTAGTCTTGGTGCATACCAGGCATCCATATGATGGACATTTGGGGCTTGATTGTTCAACAGGGGCCAATGACAGTTTGGGTCTCATTCTCCTGAGCTGTTAGACTGTGTTACCAACAATACTGCCAGATTCTAATTACTACTAGTACTGCCAGACACTGCTTCATCCCCATGCTCCAAAACACTCTTCAAAATCCTGCCAGAAACAAGGATGCTCCTCCCTAGACTTCCCCTCCATGCCTAGATCCCAGCCCACTCCCAATCAGTGCTTACAAACCCCTCGACCATATTCATAGAACATCATCACCCAGAATTACCCCAATGCTTGCAGAATCTGAGATCTCCCTTCTCAATGCTCCCAGCTAACAGGATCCTTGACCCAGTAATCCCAGGACCTGCCCCAGTGTTCCTTGAGCTTCCTTCTCCAATGTTTCTCGAATCCTGGGAACCCAACCCCTTGGTGCTCCCAGATCATGGGACTCCCCCTCAAAATACTCTTAGGTCCTGAGACCCCATACCAGTACTGTCAGATCCCAGGCCCCCTTCTCAGTGCTCCCAGGACCCAGGTTCACCCCCAGCGCTGGTAAATCAGTGTCCCTAGTAATACAGTTTGGCATAACACCCCTATTCTTAAAAAACAAACCTCTGTGAGCAATACCTTATGACATCTGCTAATTTTATATATATATTAAATACAAAAGGTCTTCCTTTACTTTGAATTACACCATCAGGAAATGTTTCAAAGAATTACTGATGGTAATGGTGCAATGTTCAACCTACACAATCAAAATGGCAAGATTGCTGAAGCACCTTGGATTAATGACTATCTATTGTTACTAAATCAGCTTCTTCACATTAATGGTCTCAGTAAATGCTCCCGGTCACTTCCACTGATTAGGCTAGGATTTTCATTATATCTTATTACAATATATGGATTTTATCCAACAACCTTAAAAAAGAATTGAATTTACATTCACATATACACATGCTCGCGCACACAAACTAAACATCACTGGTCTTAAAGTATATATGGATTTGAAAAAAAAAGAATTAATAAATACCTTTCTCGAAGAGATAACCGCTTTAACACAGGGCTTTGTTTCTGGAAAGATGAGGGTGTTGAATAGACCATTAGAGTCGTGGCGGGAGAGAATTGTCTGCCAGCTGGTCCTGACATAATATGCTCATCTGTGTCTTCAAAAGAATCATCTAGAAGATCTTTCTCATGAGGTTTCTTGCTGATCTAGAAGATAATAAAACATCTGTAATTATTATCACTAGAAATACACAAAGGAAGCTTTGTCCTTGGCAAATAACAGTCTTTAGGAATTCAACTGTATCTAACTGTATCTTGGTCTGAAGGATGCTCCATGCTTTTCAAAAGGCAGAAACTGCAGTAAAACAGCTCTATTCTGCTAATTAACAAATTACCAATGGTCTGATTTGTGTTACTAAGTTATCAAATGTAGCTTTTGTATTTCTAATTCTTAACATGTTTTAGTAAACAACAATGTCTAAATAGTGGTACAATGAAGTTTGGTTCAGTATTTTTTGATTATACTGTATAATGCTCCTGTCATAAATCAACATATTCTCCCACCTACCATTAGCAGTGCCCTGGGAGATGTACTAGTATATAAATAAAAGTCTTGCACCTAATGTGTGTTTTTTAAATCCAATTCAGGCATTATGCATGCACATATGCAAATTTCAGTGTCACACTTGCACCCGATTAGCTTAGATTACATTTGTTGAACAAATTATAACTAGAGAGATAAGGAACACGCAAATCAAACACAAGGAAAGCAGATGGAAAAACTACCATCAAAGAACTACTAAGGAAATATGAAATAACAAATCAAGCACATGCAGTCAGAAAAATCTACCAATTTAAAACAAAAACAATCAGATCACTTCAAATACTTTTTGAAAATTTTTTCAACCACCATCTTGCTTTGTCCACTGCAGCTGAGAAAATACTACTAGAAATAAAGTTTTTTTTTAACATAAGTACATTAAAATTTACAAGAAAGTAATTATTGAATATCATTTTTGTTTTCAGTCAGAGGCCAGTGCTCCTCTGAGAAACTTGAGACTGGAGTTCATGGGGCTTCCCAGTTGTCAACTGAAAACTCTAATATACAGACTACAGCTCCCAACATGCACCTAGAGCTCCCAGAATTTTTTGATGACTAATTGTAGGAATAGCCATTCACAGAGTGCGAGGGCTAGCTGTATCTAAGCCCCATCCATCACCTGTATTCCAGTGCATCATGGAAAAACTACTGAAAACAAAAAACTCCAGGCAATCCATTTTAATAGCAGTGAAAGTAGCCAGGATTTGTTTTTTTTTAAATGTAAAAAATGAGAACTAAAGCAAAACATGATCTTTTCAATTTTCCTGAGCTAATTCTGCTTACAAAGGCAATGTAGGTTATTGTATTAAAGGGCTTGTGTATTTAACAAATGTAGCATGTTGCATGTGTGACAAACCAACATTAGCAAAAAAAAGAGATTAATATAAAGATCTGAATAAAAATCCTAAATTTATTCATGTTTATTGAAGCAAAATGTTTTTTTAACATTAAGTACTGTTGCAGATAGTTGATAAAGAAGATACAAATTAATTTAATCTATTTTTTAAGTTTCATTTATTTCTTGACCTTCAATACAAAAACTAACACACAGGAGCAGATGTACCGCAAAAGCTGCTCCCCCATATTACATGCAGAGATTGATTGATTTATGTAATTTTGATGTGTAAGGACAACGAACATATTATTCACCTGCAGTGAAAAAGAAAAATAATATTTTCCAGGAACCAAACACTTACTTCACTGGTGATTTCTTATAAACTTCTTTTCAAATCATTTTAGTGGAGACATGCACCCCTTCATCATTTCCACACCCAGTGTCCCTCCGCTCTCCCCCCAATTTCAAGAGTATTAGCTCTGACTCAGCATTAGCAACGCCATATGAGTTGCTAGTTTCCAAAAAAGTCCTCATTTACATTATTTTATTATGGGAATAAATTTTAAAAGGGGAGCTAAACTGCAGTGATGAAATCAGTCCCATCATTCTTTGATTTAAACTTTGTGACCAATTTTCATCTTCAGGCCTATGCCAGTTCTAATTTGATTTGCACTGCTTTAAGACCCACCTGAATCTGAAATACAAATAACACTCAATTCTCTGGTCTAAGCTTATTTGCATAATTATTCACAAACTTAGGTGGGTCTAGCAATGACACCAGTGGTAGAAGAAAACAGTGTGTAACTTATATTTAAAGGGTTGGGGACAATTAAAGGGGAGTTGCATAACGAGGGGCATAAAAATTCAGGAACCTTCTAAAGAGCCTTAAAGAGCATCTCAGCCTGTCAGCAGCATTTCCCAGGGATGAAAGACAGCAAACTAAAAAGTGGCAGACCGAGATGAAGGAAAAGGAAGCTATAGGTGCAGGCATGAGTCTGCAGACAAGTGATGGCACAGCCCAAGACCTGTCCTCCTCTTTGATGTTGAAGTAGTGCTGCATGAGATGATGGCGAGGAGGGCTGCCTCTGTATGCACCATCTCACAGGTCAGAATTGCAGCATACTGACATGATGGTGCTGCCAAATTTCAGGCCACAGCTGACTGTTACTGTCCCTGCAGATGTGCAAGCTCAGTGTTGCACAGCAGCTGCAGGTGTCCTTGCAGCAGCCTCTCTGCCGATCCAGGCGCTGGGAAGGCAGATTACCACATCATTCCCAGGTGGGTTTGCCAGGGCCCGCTGATATGTTTGGTGACTTCTTGTTTGCAAAATTATGCAGGAACCTCAAGGGTCTACAGAACATAAGCCAAGTGGCACAGGGTTCTAACAAAAGCTTAGTGTGTTGATGTCTGTTCAATGACTGATCCTTCTGACAATATTATCTTGATGACAGCAATGTCAACAGAGCGGCCTTTACACAGCAAGAAGCCATGAATAGAGTTGCCCTGTATCCTGTTTTTTGGCAGGAAAGGGGCAAATCAGGATATATACAGAATAATCAGACTCTAGGAATTGGAGAAAAGGAAACTGTGTAATGAAAGGTCCACTTTTACTATTTGGGTTTGCTTCCCCTTTAAATCAATATCATGTAACACCTACTACTAATTAAGTCCACAATTTTCAAGAGAAACTTTATATAACATTTTAATCAAAATACTTTTAATGAAGTCTTGCTGGGTCTGTAGCTGCCACGAAGTGAAGGATCTGAAAAGAATAAAACACACAAGACATAATGACTGACCCATCACACAAAAACCTAGCAACATAGCTCTTCCCAATAACTGTTAATTAAGCGTTATCTGAAAAAAAGTTCATTTCTAATGTTAAAAAATACCAGTAAAATTGCAAACTGCAAAACAAATAAAAATGATTATTAATGTGCACCTCAATACAATAGCACTTGAAAGCTGATTCCCTATTGGTGGTGGCCAGAAAATTCAGTGTCCGACCCTCCCAACTGATTTGGCGGATGCCCAATTTTCCACTGGGTGATTTGGGTACCAAAAATTGGCCATCACAGCTATGTGGAGGCTCTGAGGTCAATCTCTGAGGATGGGCGGTAACTGATAGATGTGACCGTTGAGTTTACAACTCTCCTTTGCGGGAACCTTATAGAAGCTTTCTCTTCATTGCAGCAACTAATGGAGTGAGTGGCAGCTTCATTGGATTTGCAGCAGAACTCCAGCTCCGAATCCACGGAAACACAGACTGCAACTCTGAAGGCATTAGGGGACTGGAAAGGGTGCAGCACACATAGCAGCTTCCAGTCACTGGCCATCGCTGTGTCTCAGGGCTTTCAGGATTTGATAACCAGCCCTCTAAACAATGGGGTTACAGATCCAGAGTCCAGTAGAATGGCAACAGCTGCAATCCACCTGCCTGATATTGCTGTCTCTCAGGACAGCAGCACGGGCCAGGCCTTCAGCCTTCCCCCTCAGAACATCACACCAGTGGAATGTGGGAGGCAAGCTTCAGAGATGCAGCAAGTGGTGGCTATACGCTAGGAGCAAGCTGCCATGAGATGAGGGCCATGAGCCTTTTGTAGACCATAAGAAGCCAACCACCTCTCGCAATCTTGGTCCTCGGGTACAAAAAAAAGACGTGTTGGCACCCAAGGGAAGCATGGTGTTAAGCAACAGTAGGTTGTTTGTGTCCACTTTGACAATCACTGCAATAAAATAGGGCCTGAATTTGCTGTAAAATTTGCGCCATAGTAATGACATATTAACGGTGTGCGCCATTGTTAGTACGTAAAAGTTCTAGGAAATAATGGAGTAAATGAGTTACACCATGAGTTGTGTTACGCCAGTTTGCTGGCACATTGGCACCGCTCCGCCATTAGCCTCACCAAATCCGATAAAAGTCTGTTCTCGCTGCTCAGTTCTCCATTGTATTCAATGGCGATTGCCAATTTGCTGCATTTATGCCATTATTCACGCCATAGCCAGTTACACTGGAATGTAACGGCATGGGTGACCTGGTGATGACGTGATTCATGGCCAACACATGACTCTCAGCCTGGTAGGCCAACAAAGGGACCATTAAAGCTGTGGCGCCTCACCCCAGCAGTCTGGAAATTGTTCTGAGTATCTTTTTTTCTAAATCTCTCATTTTTGTTAGTTTATTTTAGCCAGCTTTGTCATCCAGAGTGCTTTTAGTGTCTGACAGCAATTATTTTCAGGGCCCCCACCTATTTCTATGCATTAGGAAGGTGAAAGCATTGTGATTGCCTATCCACTGGTCATTCCCCTGTTCCTAATTATTATGGACGACCTGGTGGAAGAGCAGAGAGAGAAAGCATGACACTCAAGACAGCATGGCCAGAGACTGAACCAATCTCACTACTACCCCCCATACAGTGTGTCCAGGGAACGGATGTCATTTGAGGCACTGTAAGAGGAACTCTGCCTGCACAGACTGCGCTTCAGCAAGGAAGCAATTGGCCACCCAAGTGAGACCTAAAGGCCCGGTCCACCGCCCACAGGGCCTTGTCAACCCTCAATTTCTACAGCACCAATTCCTTCCGGTCAGACACTGGAGGCCTCTGTAATATCAGCCAAAGAGCTGTGAGAACCTGCATTTAACAGGTGACAGATGCTATTTTCCGCAGGACATCTGACTTAATTGAATATGACATGACCCCTGTGCAGCAGACAGAGGTCCATCAACTTCTACAGGATTGCTGGCTACACTAGGGTGCAGGGGGCTATTGATGGGACCCACATGTCACTGGAGGAACCTTCACTTTTATCAACAAAAAGAGTTATCACTCGCTAAACATGCTAATTGTCTGCGATGCCCAACTGAGGATTCTGCATGTAAACTCAGAGCATGGGGGAAGGAATCACAACGGGAATATGCAGACACTAGAGATTATTTTTCACAGCCTTTTAAGACATTTTTTAAAACTGTAATTAACTTTTTAAAAGTTGATTTAGGTTGATTTCAGAATTTGCAGCTCACTTACCTCCCAGTGCCACACCTCAATCTGACCTATGGCATCTGTTCTCAGCTATTTATAGTGTGATGTGGTTGGGCTGCACCATACACGTGGTTCCTGATGCGCCATAGGAACAGGAGTAGGCCATTCAGCTCCTCGAGTCTGTTCCTCCATTCAATGAGATCATGGCTGATCTGTATCCTAACTCCATCCACCTGCCATGGCTCCATGTCCCTTAATACCCTTGGGATCTCAGATTTAAAATTATTAACTGAGCTAGCATCTACTGCTTTTTGTGGGAGAGAGTTCCATACTTCTACCACCCATTGCGTGAAGATGTGTTTCTTAACTTCTCTCCTGAATGGCCTGGCACTGGTTTTAAGGTTATGTCCCCTTGACCTAGACTCCCCCACCCACTTACCTTACCTACGCTAGTATCAGCTGATCCTGGCAACTGCTGCAATTTATAAATCTCACCCAGAACGCATTAGGAGTGTAAAACCAGGAAAATGGGAACTCCTGCGTCATGGAACGACGTTTCAGAAAATTACGGCTCAAATATAGATTGATGTGAACGGAGAGCTGAAAAGTCCAAATAACGATACCGCTGCCAAACATGCCGTTCCAGCAAATTCAGGCCCATAATATAGTGCTTTGCTATTTATGGAGGTTAGAGTCATACAGGAAGAGTGCACTTATTTGGTGCTGATATCTTCATGTGGGGGCAAAGAGGGCTGATGTGTTGTCATGTTATAGTTTGAGTAGTAGATTGAAGGAATGGCCCTTTACTTGAAAGTGGGGGAGAAGAAGGTATGGCTGTGATGTCAAAGATAGACTGTATTCCACAGAAGAGAAGACTTCAGTGATGAGATGTGCTGTGATGACCCTAGCAATAAATGCTGACTGAGGCTCCTTTGCTCCATCCAATGCTGTTCCTCCTCCTCCTCCTCCACAATAATGCCATGCAAGAGTATGTCCATAGGGAATGCGACAGCCTCTACCTTGCAGTGAGAGTGTGAGGGAGGTTCTGAAAATCTGCCTGTGATCTCGTGCTGGTATCTCAGGTGTGGTTATGCAGAATGGGGAGAAAAATTGCTATTCAAAGTCTCCAGACTCTTCTGTATCAGAAACTGCTTCACCTACTCTAGTATCAGCTGATTCTGGCAACTGCTGTGCCTTATAAATCTCAGTCTAACTTATCCAGAGTGCATTAGGAATGTAAAACCAGGAAACTAGGAACTGCGCCACAGGCCCTTATTTTTACGTAAGCAAATGAATTCAGTCAGGACTCAGCGTCGGATCGCAGGAGGTTCACAAAGCACGAGGGAACTCGAGGGATGGATTTTAATGGCGGAAATTGGGCGGAAGCAGCTTCCTGCCTGAAAAAAATTTCCTGTGCCATTTGTACCACTAATACACCGAAAACAGCCAGGAAATTTACTCCCTGAGACTGACCTCAAGTAATTCGGCCACTTGAAGAAAAAGAACATATGCATTGTTTTACTCCCAGCTTCGATATCTAAACTATGCTTTACCAGAGCTAATATTTCTGTGTTGGTACAGTTTGTTATTCATATATTTTGGATACGCTTGTATCATTTTTTTTCAGAACACAAAATTCTGCATTACTGTTATATTGACTAGCAAAAATTAACCATACTGTGTGTTGCAACATCTTCTAGAATTGATCTATATTTTTGAGCCTCTAACATCTTCTATTCATTACTCTTCATTCTGAACTGTCAGTGTACCTGATAATGTACTCATTGTGACAAACCATTAACCATTTTTATTAGCTTCTAGTTTCCTGGGCTGTTGATGAGTTATCTCATCAGGCATTTGAGCTGCCACATGGTGATCTGATTTTCATGTCTAGTTCAACTTGATCACTCCAATGACACAATCAGGACAAACTGCACTGTTCGGCCAATAAGGTAAAATTTTAGCCAATCATGGTCTAATCAAAGCTACATGGGTACTAGATTGATGTGCATTGAATGATAGAGGTACAGCAAAATATGCAAGAATATTTAAAGTTAAAATAAATGATAACATAATGTATTTTTAAAATAACTATCCTAATAGGGAATTCAGGAGAAACTTCATTATGCAAGGAGTGGTAAGAACATGGAGCGCGATACCACAAGGAGTAGTTGAGGCAAATAGCATAGATGCATTTAAGGGGATGCTAGATAAGCACATGGGGGAGAAAGGAATAGAAGGGTATCCTGATAGGGTTAGGTGAAATAGGGAGGGAGTGTGAAGCATAAACACCGGCATAGACCAGTAGGGCCGAATGGCCTGTTTCTGTGCTATAGTTTCGATGTAATTCAATGTAAAGTAAAAGTTACGAAAAAAATCACCATGCAGAAAGTAGTAAACATTTGGCCCTACCATCATAAATTGGTGAACTCGGAGACCAACTCTTTTGAGAAATGGGTTTAGAAGAAAGGGAAGATGAGGCAATATACAAATCATCAGTCGGCAACAACTTCTGATCAACCTGAAAAATACAAAAAAACAGCTTACTTACATAAAAATACAGTAACTTTTTACTTCTAAACATTTACTCATGTATATTTTAATAAAAACGAACTACAGATATCATGTCTAATCTCACTGTTTTATCATACCCTCAGGACATCTCAAAGTGCCTTATAACCAATTAATTATTTTTGAAGTGCAGTCATAGTTTTATGTAGGAAAACACAGCACAAGATCCCACAAACTACAAATGAGTTGAATGACCAGTTAAGCTGTTTTGGTGGTATTGGCTGAGGGAGGAATGTTGGCCAGGACACTATAAAAACTCATCTTCAAATAGCTTCATGAGATCTTTTAAATCAAACTAGACGGGTAGATGGGTTCCCAGTTTCACATCTCATCTGAAAGATAGCATTTCCTACAATGCAGCACTTCCTCAGTAATTCACTGAAGTATCATCCTAGATTGTGTACTCAGTCCTGGAGTGGGGATTGAATCCACCATCTTCTGACTCAGAAGCGAGACTGCTGTATATTGTTTCCCAAGTGTTAGGCTTAATATACAGGCACATATTTCATTTCAGAATTCCAACATAAAGAGAAGCAAAATTATTTACAGCTGATGGGATTCCACTGAAATAGAGTCTGGCTACTGAATGTGCTACTGAATCTAGACTATGCAGTGTAGATGGTGATTTTTTTCATCTTAAATATCTTAAGCTACAGTTAAAATATTAAAGATAAAAAGAGCATCTTTACTTTTTTTTTCATCCCTTCTGCTGTATTTTTTTGTTTTTAAGGCTAAAATCTCTCAGTTTTTCTTCAGGGGACCTCTGCATGTCTTGTACCAACTGTGGTCAAAAAGAAGGGCAACTGCTCCTGGGGATCCACCCATTACATTATGAACTGTAGCTAGGAGGGCTGCGAGACCAGCTTGGGGACAATTTCTCTTCAAATGTTCTTTTTCACTTCCCTAAAGTTATATGGCTGAAATCAGGAACTCCATGGCATAGCAAAATCAAATCTACATCCCATCACTGTACATTGGTGCTCCTTCACCCTTTTCTCTGCACTTCTCCACCATCTCTATCTTAATGATGATTTCTACTACTGCCATTTTTCTTCCTACATCTTCCAAGAATGAAACTGAAAATGGCCAGAAGTATTTAGCCAGTCTTGAAAAATCAACAGCTCTTAATATTTAAGTCTTCTGCGGGGCCATTTCAAGCAACACTCCATTGAGAGAGTAGAAAAACACAATTTAAAGTTTGCTAAAGTTCCAGGCTTGTCCCAATCTAATTTATAACTGAAGAGCTCCCAATAAATGTTGCAGAGTTGAGAAAGGAGGTAAAGATTCAGAAAGGTACAGAATGGTCTCTTTCATCTGTTCCGTTCCTGTAAAAAAGAATCTTTCCTCCTATGTTTGAACACAATGCTACAGAGTGCAAAGTTTGAAATATAATGTACATTCCCTGGGATTGAAACAGCATGGTAGTTTCATTTATTAATACAAAGCATTAATGAATTTCTACCAATTTATATATTGACTCACACTAAATAATCAAGTTATGAGAACCAGCTTAGGGTAATTAGTTAGTTCCCTTTTGATTAAAGTGTTTGTGAAGTGAAGTTACAAAGAGAATATTGGGAAGAAATCACAAGCTAAGTTACGGTTAAAATTGAATTACTTTATCGTTGAGACCTGTGAATTAGTGGAATTGATTGCCACCAAGGGCAGTAAATGGAGAATTAGTTTGATCATTCAAACCAAAGTCGGTAGGTTCCCAGTTATGGGATAGGGTGAGATGGTAACAGAAGTGCTGGTCTAGAGTATAAATCCAAAATACAGATACACAGCTGAAATAAGATAAAGAAAAGAAAAGGTCAATTGCCGTTCCTCTGCTAGTTTTTAAAAGTGAAACTATCCAATCCCTTATATACACTCAAGTTCCATTGGTCTCGCTACATGGTTGAGATGGTGGGCAAGGTTTTCTGAGCCTGTTACTAGGTGTGTGACAGCAGCTGAAAAATGCTTCCTTTAATCTTTCACTTACCCCTGTGGGCAGACATTTGGCCTCTGTTCAACACCATTGCTGGCATAGAAATTTAACAGATCAGCAGGGGAGGAAATCAGATAGCTTATTATGTTCTAACATGGGTGAAACATTATAATGCAGTACTGCACATCATTAAATACAATTTTGTTCAAAAAAGAAACAAAACTAAGAAACAATGGTTCAGGAAGGAGGCAATACATTTAAAACTTTATTATTGTGGGCTTGAGTCACATTTAGGTTGAAAGTTAAATGGGAGGATATGAAATGACATACACCAAGTCCCAGCATCCATTATGCATAACTGCGGATACACAGTACATCTACAGAGTGCAAAATTATGTGTTTTAAAAAGCCACCTACTTCACCCCAAAACAAATAAAGTAGAACACCATTAAGTTAAATGTCTAGCAGTTTCAATTGCTCCTTACAATTCTTTACCAAAGAAATCAATCTGCAGTTTACAGACTCAAATAAATCAAATTATTTTTAAATGATCAAAAACAGAAAATGCTGGAAACACTCAGCAAGCCAGTCAGTATTTCCAGCATTTTCTGGTTTTGTTTCAGATTTTTACTTTTTTCTTTATAGAGACCATTTAAAAAATTTTTTTCAACAATCACGTTTTAACAAAAAATTGGTTTGCATATTTTCAAACTTTTTTTTAGCACTCAATTCACACCAATTATTTTGCATTGTTAACACAATTCATTAAACTACACTGCTGGAAAATAAAAGCAGTATTCTAGGGATTTTGATATTAATATGAAGAAACAGTTTAATCACTGTCCTAGCATATATTACTCCCCAAAAAGCTTAGCATAATAGTTGAAAAAGAAATATGAAAACAATTATAAATGCTAGACTGTGGACCCATGTATTAATCTTACAAGGAACTGAGTTTCACTTAAATTAACAAGCAAAATACTGCAGATGTTGGAAATCTGAAATAAAAACAGAAAATGCTGGTAACACTCAGCAGGTCAGGGAGCATCTATGGAAAGAGAAACATAGGGTTAACTTTTCAGGTTGATGACCTTTCATCAGAACCTTTTGTTCACTTAAATAAAGATTTTCTCTGGACACGTACATGTCTTACGACAAATGGAGGTTTGTTATCTGTTTCCTTTTTAAATTGATATGGTCCTAGGTTCAGGTGTGCGAGTCTCTGATTGGCATCCTCTGAGAGTGCTGCCATCCGTCTTTTGGTATACGGTGATGGTGACCGTGTCTGGGATGCTACAGTGGGCTGCTTGTAGCTTTTATCTTTGCTGAACTTTCTGGGGCATTCTGCAAGGCAAGTTTTTCTCTTTGATGATTTTGTCATGGATTTCCTGACTGGGGAGGATTGTAGTTCCAACTTCACATTATCCTCCTAAACAAAGAAGTTACAAAGAATTTTTTTCACAATGACATTAATAAATCATAGAAAGGTTACAGCGAGGAAGGAGGCCATTCAGCCCATCGAGTCCGTGCCGGCTCTAAGCAAGAGTAATCCAGCTAGTCCCACTCCCACGCCCTATCCCCATCAAAAATCAATCAGAAAGAACTTCACAAGCCATTATGGAGTATTATAAATCATAACACAGTCTTTACCATGAACAATGATCTTGGAAAAGAGAGGGAAATTTTAGAGCACACCCATTTTAGACTTCCACATAAAAATCAAGGCACATCACAGAAGCAAGGAAAATGCAATTTTAAACAGCAATAATTTTCTTCCGCCAGGCTAAACAAAACATGGAAAACTGTTAATTGCATTTGAAAAGAATCACTGCATAATTTGATAATAGCATTACATTGGTAGAAAAATAAAAATAAATAACCAAAAATGCTTTCACATTTCACTTCAAAGAATACAAATGAAACTTGATGGAAGTCCATTTCATCAAAAATAAAACCCCATTCAACAGGATATATTACAAATAGGTTATTGCACAATCAGTGCTTGTACACTTCACTCATATTTTCTTGGGCTCCCCTCCCTAGTGATTCGTGTTTAATATACAGCAACACAAGCACAGCGTCTGCAAGAAATTTTGTTTAATTTTTTTTAAAAACAGCGATAATTCCCCACCTCCTCTTGCAGTATGTTCCCTGGTCTCCCTCTCTTCTGCACGTCATTTCTCCAGGAAAAGAGAATAAAGAATTGCAGGTGGCATGAAGAGAGAACAGGAAAAAAGAATCAGGAATTAAAAAGGACAAGTTAGAGAGAAATGACTAATTTCCCACCTCTTCCTGTGGTTTGTTCACTAGGCTTCTTCAAACATGCATACCTTCCCCTGTACATGAGAATGCTGGCTACACAAGGTAAAGAAAGGCAAAACAAGAGAAGTAAAAACTAAAAGAAGGAGGAAGAAGAAGCATCATGTAAAGAATGAGGGAAAAGAGTCAAAGGACCCATTGGGGGAGAAAAAAGGAAGAAAAAAAAGAGGTACACAACTACCGTGATGTCACAATTAGGAGAGGTTGCCCAATTGTAGAGTGCTTCCCAAACTAATGGAAATTTCGTCGGAACTGTGCCATAACTTCACCGTATGTGTGGCAGAAACCCTGTACTGACTGTATTGCATGAGCGGAATTCTGTTACTTTATACTGGCCTAGAAATCCGACCGCGTAGTGGGTGTTTTTCTGGCACTATGTGGCCTTCTATGCCACCAACATGGCGAAAAGGAAGTGAATGCTCATTATGAGCCGGAAGAACCACTTGACAGTACTATTAACAATGCCTTCCATCACCTTTCTGATGATTAGGAGAAGGGTGATTTGTCTTGCTTATTGTGGACAAGACATGCCTCGACAAGATGCTAGTACTGTAGCTGTACTGGAACAGCTCAACTAGAGGTGCAGCTAATGCTCAAGCAAAGGTCATCAGCACCACAGCTGGGATGTCGGGACCCATAGCCTTTGCTGTGACAATGCAATCAACTGTTTCCTGAGGTCATGTGGAGTGAATTGAATTGGCTGAAGACTGGCATCTGTGATGTTGGGGACAGGAAAAGGCAGAGAAGGATCATCCACTTGCCAGTTCTGGCTGAAGATGGTTGCAAATGCTTCAGCCTTGTCTTTTGCACTCGCGTGCTGGGCTCCACCATTCTTGAGGATAGCGATGTTCATGGAGCCTAGCTCCTCCCATTAGTTGTTTAATTGTCCACCACCATTCACCACTGGATATGGCAGAGTTGCAGAGCTTTGACATGATCCGTTGGTTGTGGGATCGCTTATAGCATGCTGCTTTCACTGTTTAGCATGAGTCCTGTGTTGTAGCTCCACCCTTCTACACTCTTCATTGATCCAGGGTTGGTCACCTGGCTTGATGGTGATGGGGGAGTGAGGGATATGCCATCCATGAGGTTACAGATTGTGGTGGTATACAATTCTGCTGCTGCTATTGGCTCAGAGCACCTCATGGAAGCTCAGTTTTGAGCTGCTAGATCTGTTCTTAATCTATCCAACTTAGCACAGTGCCACATGACACAATGAAGGGTTCCCCTCAGTGTGAAGACAAGACTTGGTCTCCCTGAGGACTGTGCAGTGGTCACTCCTAACAATGCTGTCATGGCCAGACATATCAGACAGGTAGATTGGTGAGGACTGGGTCAAGTAGGTTATTCCCTCATGTTGGTTCTCTCACCAACTGCCGCAAGCCCAGTCTGACAGTTATGTCCTTCAGGACTTGGCCGATTCAGTCAGTGGTGGTACTACCGAGCTACTCTTGGTGAAGTCCCCCACCTAGAGTACATTCTCTGCCCTTGCTAGCCTCAGAGCTTCCTCCAAGTGGTGGTCAACATGGAGGAATACTAGGGCGGAAGGTTTCCTTGCCCATGTTTAACCTGAAGCCATTAGACTTTATGGGATCCAGAATCAATGTTGAGGACTCCCAGGGTCTTTTTACCACTGTGTCCCCACCAGTGGAACAGGACATACCCAGGGATGGTGATGGAGTCTGGTATGTTGGCTGATAGGTATGATTCTGTGAGTATGACTATATCAGACTATTGCTTTACTAGTCTATGGGACAGCTCTCCCAACTTTTGCACCAGTCCCCAGATATTAATGAGGAGGGTTTTGCAGAGTTGACTAAACTGGGTGTGTCTTTGTCGTGTTCTGATTCGATGCCGAGGTCGCAGCCAAGTGTTCTGTCCAGTTTGATTCTTCTTTTTCTTTCTAGCGGTTTGATACAATTCGGTGACTAGGCCACTTCTGAGGGCACTTGAGAGTCAACACACTGGTGTGGGACTAGAGTCACATACACGCCAGATTGGTTAAGTACATCAGGTTTCCTTCCCTAAAGGACATTTATGAATCAGTTGGGGTTTTATGACAAAAAACTGATACTTGCTTTTTTCTAGTTTTCAGACTTCCAGATTTATTTTTAATTGAATTCAAATTCTCATACCAATATGGTGAGATTTGAACTCACGATCTCTGGATTATTAGTCCAGTAACATAACCACTACGGTACCGTACCCGTAAAAAAATACAACTGCTTTGTTAGAGACGAAAACATTTGTTTTGAACTTAGTGTTTAATTATGATTCTGTCTAACATCCAAAATGTTTGAAACATATGTAGCCCATTTAATGGTTCTGCCCATGTATATCTGCCTCCCTGTTCCAAAAGGTTGGACACTTCTGCTCTAGGGTATCATGGGATCTCTTATTATCTCCCTGAATGTTCAAGGACTCAATTCCCCAATCAAACGATGGCAAAGTACTGATCTTTCTCTGCAGAGAGGGAACAGACATTGCTTTTCTCCAGGAATCACATTTGTCTCCATCACAGCATGAAAAGCTTAGTCAGAGACAGGTAAGCACTTCTTTACACATCCTTCATTCCTCTCCCAAACAACATGGGGAGTTGGGCAAAGTTGCCATCTGATTCACTCCCATTATGTTAGAGCAATCTCAGTGAATAAACAGGGCTGTTAATTTTTGACTTCTGCCTATTTGGCTATTGTGCCTATTTATTAAACATTTGTACTGTAAACATTGACTTATATTTTTATATCTTTTTTAAAACTCTAATCTTTCTATTCTTCTGGCCCTGAGTGGTGTCCTACTATAATTATAGATGGGGATGTCACTTATATTCTTAACCCTTGAGTGGATAAACTGCAACCTACCTTTCACCACTGATATAGCTTTCTTTTCGTGCTGCAGATGATAGAACCTGGCATTGGGTGATGTATGGCCCAACTTCATTACACCTTTTATCCTAATCTCCATATCATTTGCAATCGTCTCTCCTTTTAAATGATTGCACAAAAGGAGGGAGTGAATTGTGCCAGCCCCAGTATTTTCAGTTGACCCTTTCTCTGCTCCAGCCTGGACCTTGATGGTGCTCATGTTCAAGGAAGCTGTTCTTCCCCTCCTGTATTACTGCTTGCCCATTTTGTTTTTATTTCCTCACAAGCATGATGTCCTATTGATTCCCCCCTATTGATTCCCTAAAAATCATCTAAAGATTTTCTGGGAGGTAATAGGAGACCCCATGATATCCTAGAGCAGAGGTGTCATGGCTCAACTACCTCTTTCAATATCCGACTCCTTGTGGTTGCCCTAGCCTTTGTCCTTCTCAAGACGGTTTGGTTCATATAAATTTTTTACATTGTTCATTTGCTTAGTTTTGCATCAAGCTGCAAATTTGTACACAGGTTTGATAATGAAAGTAGCAGAAAGGATGGACTTGTCACGTGATTGAACATTCTGAGAACAAGCTGTCGTTCCCGGAGGGAGCTGCATTGCATGTGCTACCATTTAGAGAGCCTTCTGTTGAACTCTCCAGAGAGCTTAGCAGCATAAGACATGGATTCCCCTGGTGCACCAACAATTTAAAGCGCACCTAGATTGGCTCTCAGAGGTCAGACATGTAGTGTGTGGTGGAAAACCAGATAAGAATTCAGGAGATAATTGTCCTAAAGAGAAGAATATAAATAGATCCCAGATGCAGCTGAAATCTTTTAGGCAGGAAGCAACATAGATTACTTAACCAAGATTTCAGCTATGGCACAGCTTATGTGACCCGTATAAAACTGATTATACTTTTCCATCCTAAAACTATTTTGCTATTTATAGTAAAACCATTTGGGCAATTCAGAGTAAAATACAGATACTAACAGCTTGTATTGTTATAGTTGAGATTTGATGGGCCGGAAATTGCTCGTAAAGTAACGGTGAGCCTAACACCGTAATTAATGGGCAAATCGAAGAGCAAGTTCTATGCACATGCGTAGTCAAACGCAGAAATCCAGAACTTGCTCTTTCTGATTCCCTGCTGATCTGACAGCTTTGTACTAAAGAGATATCGCAAGATGGAATCAATGGACCAGCGTGAACGTGCTCTCCTGCCCAGCTGGAAACTAACTAATCACGCCAGAAAAAAGGTACACTGAGTTATATCAGGTCTGAACTAACTTTTAATGATGTGGTAAGTATTAAAGACTGCCAAACAACCTCTCTGACACTGAAAATTAACTTTTAAAAACATGGAGTCTCATTACTCCGTATTTTAATAGTTTTTGGATATTTAATTTCTTTTAAATTTTAAAGTTTTCATTTTTTTACTTTTTCTTTCTGTCTCTTTTATCTCAGTCTTTTAATCTTACCCTCTCTTTGGTTTGTTTTCTCTATCTGATTTTATAGTGCATTTACTAATCTTGTCTGACACTTCCTGGTTCTTACTCTGCACGGTTTATGAATGAGATTCACTGCCTGGTTCTCAAAGCCTGGCTTGCTTCAAGCTGATTGGTGGAGGGGACACAGAGGTCCTTTCCTCCTCTCACCACTCAGAAAAGTCCCGGAAACGACCGCTGCATTTCTTGCAGATCTCGATTAAAGCAAATCAGCGCCCAGAAGCCCACAAAAAGTTTGTGGGTAAGTTAGTTACTTACGAGCGGCGGGCGACATGTGTTCGCCGTTCAGTGCAATTTCCAGCCCATTGTACATTTTATAAGAAATACTGAATCAAAATGTTCTTAAAAGTACTCAATTTTCAGCAAAAAATGTACAAACCTCAGTCAAATTTCTTTTCCAAATTGAACCTGTAATGCACGTGGTGATATTGAATCTAAGAGGCCTATTTTTCCTGCTATACAATCAATGCAATGCTCACCTCATATTCTATTTGTGTAAGGTGGAGCTGACATTCTTTGATTATTGAAGTTGTAGAGAATTCCAGCCTGGGGGCTATGCCCTGAAGGAAAAAAGATCAAATGATATCAGAGACCAGAATTTCTCTCTCTCACACACTCGCACAAAAAAATAAAAACATAGGAATATCATAACATCTCTTATTACTCTCACTGCACTGATCTACTTTTTTCATAGTTCCCAAATGCAGACAATCATACAGTCACCTTAACTCAGTTTGTAACATCCTGAGCCTGAGTCAGACGGTCAAGGTTTCAAGCCCCATTCTAGTACTTGAGTAAATACATTAGACCGACACTGCAGTGCAATGCTGAGGGAGGGACTGTTGCATTGTCAGAGGTGTCGTCTTTTGAATGAGACATTAAACCAAGGTTCCGTCTGCTAATTAAGGTAAACTAAAAGATCCCACGGCAGTATTTAAAGAGCAGAGTGTTCTCCCAATATCCCAGCCAACATTCCTCCCTCTAACCAACACCACCAAATACAGATTAAACGGCTATTTTATCTCATTTGCTGTTTTGGCGCCTTGCTGTGCGAAACTTGGCTGCCACATCTGCCGATATGATACAGTAACTACACTTCTTAAAGTAATAAGAACGAATTAGCGAAGGCTGAGCATCATTTTCCAATCCTCACTGGATACAGGCATGGTGCCAGAGGATTGGAGGACTGCTAACATTGTACTACCATTGTTTAAAAAGGGAGCGAGGGATAGACCAAGTAATTACAGGTTAGTCAGTCTAACATTGGTGGTGGGCAAATTATTGGAATCAATTCTGAGGGACAGGATAAACCATCACTTAGAAAGGCACAGAGTAATCAAGGACAATCAGCATGGATTTTTTAAGGGAAGGTCGTGTCTAACTAACTTGTTTGAATTTTTTAAGGTAGCAAGGAGGGTAGATGAGGGTAGTGCATTTGATGTAATCAACATGGATTTTAGCAAGGCTTTTGACAAGGTCCCACATGGCAGAGTGGCCAAAAAAGTACAAGCCCATGGGATCCAAAATTGGCTCAGTGGCAGGAAGCAAAGGGTAATGGTCAACAGGTGTTTTGTGACTGGAAGGATGTTTCCAGTGGGGTTCCACAGGGCTCAGTACTAGGTCTCTTGCTTTTTGTGATATATATTAATGATTTGGACTTAAATGTAGGGGCCATGATTAAGAAGTTTGCCGATGACACAAAATTTGGCCATGTGGTCGATAATGATGAGGAATGCTGTGAGGTAATATCAATGGACTGGTCAGGTGGGCAGAAAAGTGGCAAATGGAATTCAATCCTGAGAAATGTGGGGTAATGCACTTGGGGAGGACAAACAAGGCAAGGGAATACACAATAAATGGGAGCATACTGAGAGGTGTAGAGGAAGTAAGGGACCTTGGAGTGCATGTTCACAGATCCCTGAAGGTAGCGGGACAGGTAGATAAGGTGGTTAAGAGGGTATATGGAATACTTTCCTTTTTTAGCCAAGGCATGGAAAATAAAAGCAGGGAGGTTTTGCTGGAACTGTATAAAACACTAGTTGGGCCACAGCTAGAGGACTGCATACAGTTCTGGTCACCACATTACAGGAAATATGTGATTGCACTAGAGAGTGTACAGAGGAGATTTACGAGGATGTTGCCAGGACTGCAGAATTTTAGCTATGAGGAAAGATTGGATAGGCTGGGGTTGTTTTCCTTGGCAGAGGAGGCTGAGAGATGATTTAATTGAGGTGTACAAAATTATGAGGGGCCTAGATAGAGTGGATAGGAAGGACCTATTTCCCTTAGCAGAGAGGTCAATAACCAGGAAGCACAGATTTAAAGTGATTGGTAGAAGCATTAGAGGGGATCTGAGGGAAAAAAATTCAACTAGAGGGTGGTGGGGTCTGGAACTCACTGCCTGAAAGGGTGGTAGAGGCAGAAACCCTCAATTCATTTAAAAAGTACCTGGAAGTGCATCTGAAGTGCTGTAACCTACATGGCTACTGGAAAGTGGGATTAGGCGAACACGATGAGCCAAATGGCCTCCTTCTGTGCCGTAAATTTTCTATGATTCTATGATTTAAATTCATTGGACGTCAAACAGGTCGATATATCCTAGGAATATGATACGGTGCCATGTAAATGCAAGTTCTTTCTTTTCTATAGGAACAAGACTCGATGAGGGGTGAGGAATAAATATTTACAAACACAAAAACTATGGGGTTGAATTTCTGCAAGAGCTCTCCCAATCTTCTGCAATAACTTTGGCGGAAGATCTGTGGAAACCGTCTTTACGCTGTTTCTCCAAGGTTTCCGCAGATCTTCTGCTGAAGGTACAGCGGATGATCGGAAAGCCCACTGCAGAAATTCAACCCCTATGTCTCTAGGGTGATGACACCTTCCCCCTTACTGTAGTCTCCCCGCCTGGTTATACCTTCCATCACACGCTCCATCCAAACCACAGCGGTGGCAGTGTGGCCCTTATTACCAAATCTCACTTTGGTCTGTCTCCTACTCCTCTGACAACTTATCCTCCTTTGAGCATCTCACCTACTTCTATCCCTCTCAACTTTCCCTTAAAAACCTTGTTCTCTACTGCTCACCCAAACTTAAAGCCAAGTTTCTCATCGAGATATCCTGACTGCTTTTCCCATACCCATATTCACAGCCAACCCCTCGACATGCCTTCTCATATGACCTCTCAATTCCCATTGTCTCAATCACAGACAAGGCCATCTCAGATCCTTGTATGTCTCTCAACTTACAACCCCCTCCCCGCCCTACTTCCTCTGAGTTCGCCCCTGGAAAAAACTTTCCCCCAAGTCACTTACAACGGCACTTTCAAACTCCCAAATGTCTAGTCTTTGGCACTCCATTTGCCATGATACTTCTACAGCTACCGATCTGCTCAATTACACCCTTACCTCCATTCTTGATTCTCTCGTCCCCAGTAAAACCCTTAGTCTCTCCCAACCTGTTCGTTCCCTTTGGTACCACTGTCTTCGGCCCTCGCCATAAATTCCGTTCCTTACCCACTGATTCCTTCCCCCTTCCTGGCTACTGTCTCAGGTTGAACCAGACTGTTTGCAATGTTGGCATCCTATTTGACCCTGAGCTGAGCTTCTGACCCCTACTTCATCAAAACCGCCTACTTCTAGCTCCGTAATATCGGCCGTCCTCATCTCTGCCTCAGTCCATCTGCTGCTGAAACCCTCATCCAAGCTTTTGTTACCTCCAGACTCGACTATTCCAATGCTCTCCCATCTTCCACCCCCATAAACTTAAGGTCAGCAAAAACTCTGCTGCCCGAATCCTAACTGCACCAAATCCCTATCACCCATCTCCACTGTGCTCGTTGACCTACATTGGCTCTCGGTCCACCAACGCCTCGATTCTAAAATTCTCATTCTCATGTTCAAATCCCTCGCCCCTCCCCATCTCTGTAACCTCCTCCAGCCCTACAAACCTCCAAGAACTCTGCGTTCCTCCAATTCCAATCTCTATGCACTTCCTTCACCCCACCATTGGCGGTCGTGTCTTCAACTGTCTAGGCCTTAAGCTCTGGAATTCCATCCCTAAACCTTTCCACTTCTCTCTCCTCCTTTAAGACCCTCCTTAAAACCTACCTCTTTGACCAAGCTTTTGGTCACCTGTCCTAACGTCATCTTCTTTGGCCCAGTGTCAATTTTTGTCTGATTACACTCCTGTGAAGCATCTTGGGCCTTTTTACTATGTTAAAGGCACTATATAAATGCAAGTTGTTGTTGTATTGTGGCTACTAAATTATACCAGCATGAACAGTTGTCAATGATCATCTGGAAGTCAGAGGGCTCTAATATACTTTAATTTTATACTTTTCTCATAATCAGAATTTTTGCACCTTCAGGCCAGCCAATGCGCCAACCAAATCAGAGCCACAGTCTGTATTTTATGGAATCAGACAGTGGGAGGCCAGAGAGGAAGAAAACACAGAACTGCCTTGTGGATCCAAAGCAGTGGCCTTAAATTGTTGCATGGCGTGTGGGCTAGAGATGCTAAAAATTAACACGGGTTAACAAGGCAAGGTGAGAGAGTTACTGTGGAGTTACTATCCCTGAAATTCATGGTGGGCCGCTGGACCACTGGAAGTGGGGCAGGGAAAGGCATTTGCTTACCAATTGGCCCAGATCCTGACTCTGTCCAAAATCTCAGTGTCAGCATATTAACATTTTGTTTTCACTCAATTGCAGTGCCCATCCCAGCATGCCTGCAGTGTATCAGCTGAGCCAGCTGAAGTGTACAGAAGAAGGGCTGAAAGATCCCAAACTTAAACTTTCAGCTTCAAAAAGCGACAATTAATTGTCATACGGAAACAAATATACAAAAAAGTGATGGGTTTCGCTTTTGTCAGGATTTAATGCAGGTATACAGAGCAGAGGAGGCAACTGAGGTGGAACTGGTGGAATTTAGGACACCTAAATAATTAAAATGGTTAATGGAATGTTGGCCTTTATCTCCAGGGGGCTGGAATACAAAGGAGTGGAAGTTACGTTACAGTTATATAAAGCTCTAGTTAGTCCCCATTTAGAGTACTGCATTCAGTTCTGGGCACCATACCTTAGGATGCCTTGGAGGAGGTGCAATGCAGATTCACCAGAATGATATCTAGGCTAAAAAGGTTAAATTATGAGGACAGGTTGCACTGACCAGACTTGTATTCCCTTGGGTATAGAAGACTAAAGGGTGATCTAATTGAGGTGTTTATGATGATTAATGGATTTGTTAGGGTAAATAGAGAGAAACTATTTCCTCTGGTGGGGGAGTCCAGAACAAGGGTCATAGCCTTAAAATTAGAGCTAGGCTGTTCAGGATAGATGTCAGGAACCACGTCTTCACGCAAAGGGTAGTGGAAATCTGGAACTCCATCAAAAAGCTGCTGAGGCTAGGTCAATTGAAAATTTCAAAACTAACATTGATAGATTTTTGTTAGGCAAGGGTATCAAGGGTTACAGGTAAATGGAGTTAAGATACAGATCAGCCATGATCTAACTGAATGGAGGAATAGGTTCAAGGGGCTGATTGGCCTACTCCTGTTACTATGTTCCTAAAGTTATCCTGCCAATCCCACAACCTCCTCTAGTATCAGTCTGCAGCCAGTCACAATTCCTCATCATTTTCACTCCAAATTCCTCAACCAAACAGATTCTGTGACTTTCACGCTATAATGGCACAGGAATTGTTCACACCCTGTGCACAGGCAAGGCCATATGAGATCTACCAGAAGAACCAAGTGGAACAGCAGTTAGTCTGATAAAGACTATTAAATTCAGCCGCTAAGTTGCATACTTCAAATCTCCTTCCGTGGATGCGCAGGTTTAGCAGTGTTAAAAGGACAGAATCAGAAAATCATAGCTGAAATCCTCCAGAGAAAATGGAAGTTGAAATCCCCAATAAAGTTTGAAATTTGGTCAATTCAGCTGGTTCTGTTGTTGATTGCAATAGAGATGTTCCATCTATCCCTTTGCCCCCTCCAACCTAAATGCTGGGTTCATAAGCAGGTAACTTGCAGAGGGAAAAAAAAACAGCTGCATGCAAGATAGTTAGAAACATTCTGAAAGTGGCTTTATGGCTTCATATAAATATAAGCTTGTCCCGGTCCTTTAATTTGTTTCATGTAGCAGCTTAGACCCACTTTAACTAAACATTGCCTCTCACTAACACCACAGCACATCTGCATCCAAAAGATGAGCTCATGAGAGCACACTGCTACCCACTCTTAACGCAATGGTACAGCAAGACAGTCCACATTAGGGCAGCCTCTGTGCTCCTCTACTCAGTTATCTACATGGTGCTCCCTCAGCCATCGCTATCAAAGCACCTCGATTCTGAAGCATGAGACATTACTCTCCCAGTATGTTTAATTATACCAACAGACTAGTTGTATTATTGCATTCTTGCAAATGAAATATAAGGAAATATACAACAGCACCAATATATAAACCAATGCAAAATTTTGATTTTATTTTATTTGAAAAAAAATTGCACTTTCGTTTAAAGTTACAAGTAGATTCCCCTTTTTAGATAATACATTGAATTCCCCTTCTTTATTACAAAGAAATGAATCTCATCGCTGTAACTTAATTTTGTGACTTAAAACATAAAAAGGGCTAACAAACAAGGACATGTCAAAATGTTCAACTGCCTAAACAGCTGTCGGTCGTCAAGTTAAAAAATACATTTCCTTTCTACCTCAAGCAATTAATGAAGATAACCAGAAATGGCAGAACTAATGTGGATTGTGAGGTGGATGAACCATTCACATTTGCAATAATTGAATTATATTATATTCTTTTGCTGACAGTAAGATGTAATTTATTGAAAACTTCTGTAGCAAGTCTAATTATGCACACAGTCTCTGTTGTTTCCTTTGAATGGTATTAACCATATATTTGCTATGTAACTAATTTAATCACACTCTGAACATGTCATGTATACTTGGTTATTGGGATAAATGATGAACTGTCCACATGCTTTGTTAATGTAAATAATATTTTGCTGAAAGTCCCATCATCAACAAATAAATGTTTTTTTAAGTCCAAAGTAGATGCTCCAAAGAAATATACAAAAAAGCCTATAAAAGTAGACAAAACAGCTGTGTGAATTTAAAATAAATTAAAAGCAGCGTAACTAAACATTAAGCATATAATTTGATTTTTTACAAATCCGTTGTAGTCTACAACACAACTCAAAGGTAAATATAACAACTCAAGACAGTTATAGTCACCAATCACTATCTCTTATTTGTTTTTGACACTTTTATGTTGGTCGAGGTGAGGAATAATAGTTCTGGGATGACATAATTTTCCTCTGTTCGCTCTGCACTAGGAACACAGCTTGGAGTCACCAACATGTCTGCAGCTCTGAGCTGAAGCCTAAAAATTCTCATTCAATTGCCAGGGGATCCTTGAATCACACCAATGTATTAATCTATATATCATATTTTTAAAAATCTTACGTCTGTGCACACTTCCTGCCTGTAAAATCTTACTTCACATTGCCATTTTTGTTACACTTTAGTGTCAAACATTATAAATTCTTATTGGGTTTTGCCTCTGTCAAGTCATATATAGAATATGACTTTACACTAATTTTTAAGCTTGTTTTCACTTGGTTTGCAAAATTTTATTTATTACAGCAAGTATGTCTAGGCAAAATTAAGATTTTAAAAAAAATTAAAAGCAGTCTCATTGAACATGATATTACATATAAACAATTTGATTTTTCACAAATCTGTTGTAGTCTACAACATAACTGAGGGCTGAAGCACAGAGCAGGCATCGCAAACAGAGTGGATCGTGAACCGAGAGGGAACTTGAGAATTTGGTGAAAGTGGGAATTAGGTGTAGAGTGGGAAGGAAGTGCTAATTTTTTTTTAAAAAGCGAAAAAAAAACAGACCAAAAAGTAATTATCTATAAATAGATCGATAATTTAGTCGAGAGAAGTGGCGCAGGGCACCAGGGGAGGATCCCCATTCACTAAGAACAGAGAGAGTGACATCGCAGTGAACAGAGAGGAGGAGCTCTGAGAGACCTGAAATAACAGAGTAGGTTAATCGGGGTAAGTAAACAGTAAGTAAATTAATAATAATCGAGTATCTAAAGGAAGTTTAGAAAAAAAAGGTTTCTAAATATAACGGATGGGCAGCTGAGATCCATTGCCTACAATTCCTGCGCCATGTGGGAACTTCAGGATGCTTCATGTGTCTTGGAGGGTCACATGTGCAAGTAATGCCTCCAGTTGCTCAAGCTCAAGCTGAGGATTTCTGAGCTTGAGGGGCAGCTGGAGTCACAGCAAAGCATAAGGGAGGCTGAAGGTTTCCTGGATCGGACATTCCAGGAGGTGGTCACCCCGCAGCCACAGAGTGTTAAGTATAATAAGTGGGTGGCCATCCGAAAAGGTAGGAAGAGGCAGGCAGTGCAGGAATCTTCTGGGTGTGTGGCACTCTCAAATCAGCACTGAATATCATTGAGGGTGACGATAACTCGAAGGAGTACAGTCCTGAGCATGGCACCACGGGGCAAAGGACTGCACAGGGGGGCACAGTGAAGTGTAGAAATGCAGTAGTCATAGGGGATTCGATAGTCAGGTGGAAAGACAGGCATTTCTGTGACCGCCGACATGAGTCCCGCATGGTGTGTTGCCTCCCTGGTCTCAGGGTAAAGGATATGACGGAGAGGGTGCAGAACATTCTGCAGGGGGAAGGGGAGCAGCCAGAAGTTGTGGTCCTTGTGGGTACCAACGACATAGGAAAGAAAAGGGTTGAGGTCCTGTGGCCAAAGTTTCAGGAGCTAGGGAGAAAGTTAAAAAGCAGAACCTCAAGGGTAGTAATCTCTGGATTACTCCTAGTGCCAAGCACAAGTGAGTACAAAAATAGGAAGATAAGGCAGATTAATGTGTGGCTAGAGACATGTGCTTTGGAGGAGAGTTTAAACTAATTTGGCAGGGAGATGGGCACCAGGATGTAGCTTGAGAAAGGAGAAACAAGGTGCTCAAAGGATAGGAAGAGACTGATAGCACTAGAGTAAGAAATAGTACAATATTAGGTGGGATCAGACAAAGAGAGAATATGAGAAGGGTCTAAGATAGGTTTAGAGTGCATGTGTGTAAATGCACGAAGCCATCCAAAACGGTCCACCAACTAGTGGGAAGGAAATAGAGGAGCAAATTTGCAGGGAAATTACAGAGAGGTGCAAAAGCTATAGAGTAGCCCCATCCCCATAGCCTTGCAAATTTTTTCCTTTCAAGTACTTATCCAGTTCCCTTTTGAAGGCCATGATTGAATCTGCCTCCACCACTCCCGTGGGCATTGCATTCCATTCCAGATTCTAACCACTCGCTGTGAAAAAAAGTTTTTCCTCATATCACCTTTGGTTCTTTTGCCAATCATCTTAAACCTATGTCCTCTGGTTCTTGACCCTTCCACCAATGGGAACAGTTTCACTCAATCTATTCTGTCTAGACCCTTCATGATTTTGAATACCTCTATCAAATCTCAAAACTTAATTGGAGGAGGGACAATTTCAGTGGGTTGAGAATGGATCTGGCCTGGATAAATTGGAACCAAAGGTTGGCAGGTAAAACCGTAATCGAACAATGAGCTGCCTTTAAAGAGGAAATGGTTTGGGTACAGTCTAAGTACATTCCCACGAGGTGGAAGGGTAGGGCAACCAAAGCCAGAGCTCCCTGGATGATGAAAGAGATAGGGAGTAAGATGAATCAGAAAAAGGGGACATAAGACAGTTGTCAGGTTGTTAATACAAGTGAGAACCAGGCTGAATATAGAAAGTACAGAAGAGAAGTGAAAAAGGAAATAAGAGGAGCAAAGAGAGAGTTTGAGAATAGACTGGCGGCTAACATAAAAGGGAATCCAAAAGTCTTCTATAGGTATATAAAAAATAAATGGGTAGTAAGAGGAGGGGTGGGGCCAATTAGGGACCAAAAAGGAGATCTACGCATGGAGGCAGAGGGCATGGCTGAGGTACTAAAACGAGTCCTTTGCATCTGTCTTTACCAAGGAAGATGATGCTGCCAAAGTCACAGTAAAAGGAGGTAGTTGAGATACTGGATGGGCTAAAAATTGATAAAGAGGAGATACTCGAAAGGCTGGCTGTACTTAAAGTAGATAAGTCACCTGGTCCGGATGGGATGCATCCTAGGTTGTTGAGGAAAGTAAGGGTGGAAATTGCAGAGGTGCTGGCCATAATCTTGCAATCCTCCTTAGATATGGGGGTGGTGCCAGAGGAGTAGAGAATTGCAAATGTTACATTCTTGTTCAAGAAAGGGTGTAAGGATAAACCCGGCAACTACGGGCCAGTCAGTTTAACCTCGGCGGCAGGGAAGCTTTTGGAAACGATAATCCGGGACAAAATTAATAGTCACTTGGACAAGTGTGGATTAATAAAGGAAAACCAGCATGGATTTGTTAAAGGCAAATTGTGTTTAACTTGATTGAGTTTTTTGATGAGGGCAATGCGGTTGATGTTGTGGATATAGACTTTCAAAAGGCGTTTGATAGAGTACCGCAAAATGGCCAAATTGACAGCCTGGCCTGCAGCTGAGAGGGCAAACCAGCAACAGGAGGTCACAGCCGGGGACCCTTGGGAACAGTCCCCGGCAATCGGGAGGGTAGAAGGTCAGCAATTGGGGCTTGGGGGGGGCGGGGGAAGGTCGGCCATTGGAGCTTTTGTGGGGTGGGAGGGGTGCGGGAAGGGAGAGGCCGCAATTGGCAGTGGGGAGGCCTAAACCTTCCTTGAGGGGCCGGTGGGCGCACACCTGCTCCTCCTGGCCCACAAGGAGTGCTGAGAAAGGCACTTACCTTGTGGAGCCAGCAGCTCTCGCCTCCCTTTCACTGCCGGGTTTCCCAAACCCTGGGAAACCTGCGCATCAGCAGTGAATTTTAAATCGGGCTCCCAATTGCACTGTGGGAGCCTAATTTAAATATGTTAATGAAGTGTCCCGTCTCTCCACAGCGAGACACTCGGACGCCATGATACCCACTGCCGTAAAATAGGCGGTGGGCGCATGCGCGGCGTGTTGGGGACACGTTCGCCGTATTTAAGTTTTTAATCCCTACTCTCATCTGCCTGTTGTTGGGTTGGGGAGGGGGGTGGGTTTAGTATCGAGGCCCAGGTGTCTGAAATGGAAAATATTCCAATCTCCAGAATTAACATCCCTCACCTTGATGAGCACAAAAACGTATATGGAGAGAGTATGTTCAAATGAAATGGGGAACTTTTTTTCCTTTCTTTTATTTTGCTGGTCTCCTTTCCTGTAGGCATCAAATTCTTGGTGGTGCATGGTATCACAGCTGACTTCTGGTACCTCATCCACATAATCATTCTTAATATGTGAGCCGAAACAAACATTTTGCCAAGGGTATTCAGTGACTGAATGACGTTGTTTTCTTTGGAAGAGGAGGAGGCTGAGGGGAGATTTAATTGACGTGTATAAAATTATGAGGGGCCTAGATAGAGTGGATTGGAAGGACCTATTTCCCTTAGCAGAGGGGTCATTAACCAGAGGGCACAGATTTAAAGTAATTGGTAGAAGGATTAGAGGGGAGGTGAGGAGAAGTTTTTTCACCTCAATGGTGGTAGGGGTCTAGAACTCACTGCCTGGAAGGGTGGTAAGGCAGAAACCCTCATTGCATTTAAAAGGCACTTGGATGTGCAAATGAGGTGCCATAACCTACAAGGCTATGGACCAAGAGCTGGAAAGTGGGATTAGGCTGGATGGCTCTTTTTCAGCCGGCACAGACACAATGAGCCGAATGGCCTAAATTAGAAAGCAGAACCACAAAGGTGATAATCTCCGGATTATTACCTGAGCCACGAGCAAATTGGCACAGGGTCAATCAGATCAGAGAGATGAATGCATGGCTCAAAGATTGGTGTGGGAGAAGTGGGTTTTGATTCATGGGGCACTGGCACCAGTACTGGGGAAAGAGGGAGCTGTTCCGTTGGGATGGGCTGAACCATGCTGGGACCAGTGTTCTGGCAAACCGAATAACTAGGGCGGTAGAGAAGGCTTTAAACCAAACAGAGTGGGGGGGGGGGGCTTGGGTGGGCCGAAGTTTAGATTAATAAAAAGACAAGGAAGTAGTACAGGAAAGTGATGGGGGTAATGATAAACAGAGTGTATCAGGAAGGGACAGAGCGTACAAACATAAGAGTGCACTTTGGGGTAGGAAAGAATGGTAAAAAGACAAAATTAAAGGTTCTTTATCTGAATGCACGCAGCATTCGTAATAACATAGATGAATTGATGGCACAAATAGAAACAAATTGGTATGATCTCGTGGCCATTACAGAGATGTGGCTGCAAAGTGAACAAGGTTGGGAGCTAAATATTCGGGGTTATTTAACATTTCGGAAGGATAGGAAAAAAGGTAAAGGTGGTGGGGTAGCTCTGTTAATAAGCGATGAAATTGGTATGATAGTGAGAAATGATCTTGGCTCAGAAGATCAAGTTGTCGAATCAATTTAGGTGGAGGTAAGAAATAGCAAGGGAAAGAAATCACTGGTGGGAGTAGTATATAGGCCCCCTAACAGTAGCTACACTGTAGGGCAAAATATAAATCAGGAAATAAGGGGGGCTTGTAAAAATGGTAATGCAATAATCATGGGCGATTTTAACTTTCACATAGATTGGACAAATCAACTTGGCAAAAATAGTCCCGAGGAGGAATTCATAGAGTGTATTCGGGACTGTTTCTTAGGCCAATAAATCGGGGAACCAACCAGGGAACAGGCCATTTTGGATCTGGTAATGGGTAACGAAACAGGATTAATTAATGATCTCAAAGTAAAGGATCCCTTGGGAAGCAGTGATCCATAACATGATAGAATTTCACATCCAGTTTGAGAGCGAGGATCTTGGGTCTGAAACTACCATATTAAACTTAAATAAGGGCAATTATAAAGGAATGAGGGCGGAATTGGCTAAAGTGGACTGGGTAAACAGATTAGATGGTATGATGGTGGATAAGTAGTGGCAAATATTTAAAAATATATTTTATGACTCGCAACAAAAATATATCCCTGTGAGGAGGAAAACCAGCAAAGGATGACTAAAAGAATAATAGAGGGAGAAAATAAATTATGAGAGTAAACTAGGAAGAAATATAAAAACTGACAGTAAAAGCTTCTACAAGTATATAAAAAGGAAGAGGGTAGCTAAAGTAAACATTGGTCCCTTAGAGGATGAGACAGGGGAAATAATAATGGAAAACAAGGAAGTGGCAGAGGAATTGAACAGGTATTTTGTATCTGTCTTCACAGTAGACGACGCTAATAACATACCAATAATACAGAAAATCAAGGGGCAAAGGGGAGGAACTAAAAACAATCACTATCACTAGAGAAAACGTACTAGGTAAACTAATGGGTCTAAAGGCTGGCAAGTCCCCTGGACCTGATGGCTTGCATCCGAGAGTCTTAAAGGAAGTGGCTACAGAGATAGTGGATGCATTGGTTGTAATCTTCCAGAATTCACTAGATTCTGGAAAGGTCCCAGCGGATTGGAAAACCGCAAACGTAACACCCCTATTCAAGAAGGGAGTGAGACAGAAAGCAGGTAACTATAGACCAGTTAGCCTAACATCCGTCATTGGGAAAATGCAAGAATCCATTATTAAGGAAGTAGTAGCAAGACATTTGGAGACTCATAATACAATCAAGGAGAGTCAACATGGTTTTATGAAGGGGAAATCATGTTTGACAAATTTATTAGAGTTCTTTGAGGAAGTAATGGGCAGGGTGGATAAAGGGGAACCAATGGATGCAGTACATTTGGATTTCCAAAAGGCATTCGATAAGGTGCCACATAAAAGATTACTGCACAAGATAAGAGCTCATGGTGTTGGGGGTAATATACTGGCATGGATAGAGGATTGGCTAACTCACAGAAAACAAAGAGTCGGGATAAAAGGGTCATTTTCAAAATGGCAATCTGTAACTAGTGGGGTGCTGCAGGGCTCAGTGCTGGGGCCTCAACTATTTACAATATCTATCAATGACTTGGATGAAGGAACAGAGTGTCTTGTGGCCAAATTTGCTGATGATACAAAGATAGGTGGAAAAGCAAGTTGCGATGAGGACACAAAGTGTCTGCAAAGGTATATTGACAGGTTAAGCAAATGGGCAAAAATTTGGCAGATGGAATATAATGTGGGAAAATGTGAAGTCATCCACTTTGGGAGGAAAAATAAAGAAGCAAAATATTATTTGAATGGAGAAATACTACAAAATGCTGCGGTACAGAGGGATCTGGGTGTCCTCGTACATGAAACACAAAAAGTCAATATACAGGTGCAGCAGGTAATCCGGAAGGCAATCGGAATATTGGCCTTTATTCCGAGGGGGTTGGAGTATAAAAGCAGGGATGTCATGCTACAACTGTACAGGGTGCTGGTGAGACCACACCTGGAGTACTGCGTACAGTTCTGGTGCCCTTATTTAAGGAAGGACATACTTGCATTGGAGGCAGTTCAGAGAAGGTTCACCAGGTTGATTCCGGGTATGGGAGGGTTGTCTTATGAGGAAAAATTGAACAGGTTGGGTCTATACGGTTGTTTTTCGGACTGAAGGAAGGTATACAGTGGTGTTCCCCAGGGGTCTGTTCTAGGACCACTGCTTTTTTTGATATATATTAATGACTTGGACTTGGCTGTACAGGGCACAATTTCAAAATTTGCAGATGACACAAAACTTGGAAGTGCAGTAAACAGTGAGGAGGATAGTAATAGACTTCAAGAGGACATAGACAGACTGGTGGATTGGGCGGACACATAGCAGATGAAATTTAACGCACAGAAATGCGAAGTGATACATTTTGGCAGGAAGAAAAAGACAATATAAACTAAATGGTACAATTATAAAGAGGGTGCAGGAACAGAGAGACCTGGGGGTATATGTTCACAAATCTTTGAAGGTGGCAGGAGAGGTTGAGAAAGAGGTTAAAAAAGCATGGGCTTTATAAATAGAAGCATAGAGTACAAAAGCAAGGAAGTTATGTTGAACCTTTATAAAACACTGGTTCGGCCACAACTGGAGTATTGTGTCCAATTCTGGGCACCGAACTTTAGGAAGGATGTGAACGCCTTAGAGAGGGGGCAGAAAAGATTTACTAGAATGGTTCCAGGGATGAGGGACTTCAGTTACGTGGATAGATTGGAGAAGCTGAGGTTGTTCTCCTTAGAGCAGAGAAGGTTAAGAGATTTGATAGAAGTGGGTTCAAAATCATGAAGAGTTTAGACAAATAAAGAGAAACTGTTCCCATTGGCGGAAGAGTCGAGAACCAGATGACACAGATTTAAAGTGATAGGCAAAAGAACCAAAGGCGACATGAGGAAAATCTTTTTTATGCAGCGATTAGTTATGATCTGGAATGCGCTTCCTGAAAGGGTGGTGGAAGCAGATTTAATCGTGGCTATCAAAAAGGAATTTGCAAGGCTACAGGGAAAGAGCGGGGGAATGAGACTAACTGGATTGCTCTTACAAAGAGCCGGCTCAGGCTCAAAGGGTTGAATGGCCTCCTTCTGTGCTGTAACTATTCCACGATTCTAACTCAAACAACAACAACTTGCATTTATATGGTGCCTTTAACGTATTAAAACATCCCAAAGCGCTTCACAGGAGCGTTATTAAACAAAATTTGACACCGAGCCACATAGGCAATATTAGGACAGGTAAAGAGATAGGTTTTAAGGAGCGTCTTAAAGGAGGTGAGAGAGGTAAAGAGGAGGAGATTTAGGGAGAGAATGCCAGAGCTTAGGGACTATTGGTAGAGTGATGAAAATCGGGGGTTGCACAAGAGGCCAGAATTGGAGGAGCACAGAGATCTCGAAGGGTTGTAGGGCTGGAGGAGGTTACAGAGATAAGGATTGGCGAGGCTTTGAAGGGATTTGAAAACAAGGATAAGAATTTTTAAATCGAGGCGTTGCCAAACCGGGAGCCAATGTAGGTCAGTGAGCACAGGGATGATGGGTGAACGGGACTTGGTGCGAGTTAGGATACGGGCAGCAGAGTTTTGGGTGAGCTCAAGTTTATGAAGGGTGGAAGATGGGGGGGTGGGCCAGGAGAGCATTCGAATAGTCAAGTCTAGAGGTAATGAACGCATGGATGAGGGTTTTAGCAGCAGATGAGGTGTAACTAGCAACTCATGACAATTACATTAAATGTGCTCGCCAATTGCTGGCCTTTATTTGTTCTTTTTACAACTTTCTGTTGTTCGAGGTGAGGTATAAAAGTCCTGGGATGCAGTTTCCTCCTTCCGTTCTGCACAAACATCAGCATAGCATGGAAAGCATCGTTTAGTCATCACTTTGAGTCACAAACATACCTAGAATTCTGAGCTGAAGCCTGAAAAAACCACAACTTATTAATCTATACATCTTAACAAAAATCTTATGTCTGTTCCATTTCATGTCTACAACACCTTACTGCATGTCACGTTTTTAGAATCCTGCTAAATTTAGTGTGGCTTTGATACAGCTTAGAGCTCCTTCTCTACATTGCCCCTATAATGTACCTTGACTTCAAGTTCAGAAATTCACTCCTTATTGCACCCAGCACAATAATACTGTCCATGGACAGATTGAGTGGCAGATGGACACAACATAATTGTATCTCTTTTCTCACAAGGGTGGAGGACATCAACAGGAATGATCGACCCTTCATTAAAACAGATTTTGTATGTGATAAGAATTAGTATTTCTGTATAAGAAATGTGTTTCTTGTGTATTTTTGAATACCTGAAATTAATAAAGCAAAAGCATAATATAATATGGACTAAATCCAGTTATTCTTGCCATTTTCTTAGAAAGTGTATGTTCTTGTCAACAATCTGAATCCCATCGCATATTGAGATTTGACGAGTAATTTTATTCTTAAAATACAAACTGAAGTCTCTTTTTGTGTTCCTTTCCTCTAACGTCCATCATGAACAACATGCATCAGTTAAGCAGAGTAGAGATAACTATACAATTCTTCACAATTCCAAGTCAACCAGGAAATAGCAGGGAAGCACTAAAGTACTAAACCAGCTATTTCACTCAGCTTATGATAAATGTCAGGTTCATAACAAGCAGAATACAGAAACTGCTGAGGAGAACTGAAATAGGAAATAATAGGGACAAAAAGGGTGTATGAGAAAACATTAGCAGGTAACATAAAGAGGAAAATTAAAGTATTTTATAAACATATGAAGAATAATAGGATAGTTAAAGGAAGGGTGAGATGATTAGGGACCAAAAAGAAAATCTATTTGTGGTGGCAGAGGGCACAGCTGATGTACTAAATGAGTACTTTGCATCTGTCTTCACAAAAGAAGAGGATGCTGCCAATGCGGATAGGATAGGATAAAAATAGGATAGGATAAAAATAGATAAAGATATGGTTGTTAAAAGGCTGGCAGTGCTCAATGTAGAAAAGTCACCTAGTCCGGATGGAATGCGGATAAGGGTGCGAATAATGGAGGCGCTGGACACAATCTTTCAATCCTCCTTATATATGGGAGTGGTGCCAGAGGACAGGAAGGATGCAAATGTCGCACTCTTGTTCAAAAAAAGAGGATAAACCTGGTAACTACAGGCCAGTCAGCCTAATGTCGGTGGTGGGAAAACTTCTAGAGGCCATAAACCGGGACAAAATTAATTTTCACTTCGTTAATTAATGAAAACAGAAAATGTTGGAAATACTCAGCAAGACAGGCAGCATATGTAGAGAAAGAAACATAGTTAACGTTTCAGGTCAATGATCCTTCATCAGAACTGGAAGAAGTTGAAGATTAAAGAGTTTTTAAGCAAGTAAACAAGTACAGAGCCAGGGAAAGTGGGGGGGGGGGCGGTGGAGGAAGGGGAGGGGAGAAATGAACAAAGGGGAAGGTTTCTGATAGGGTGGAGGGCAGGAGTGATTAAATGACAAAAGGGATGATGCTGAAAGGCAAAGAGTGTGGTAATGGGACAAGTAAAGAAACAAAAAGATGGGTCTACAGAAGCTGTAAATGGCAACATCAAAACAAGATGTGTTTGGTTGTGGCGTTGCGCTGGAGGTGACGGAAATAGCAGAGGGTGATACATTGAATGTGGAGGCTGGTAGGTGGAAGGTGAGGACAAGGGGGACCCTATCATGGTTCTGGGAGGGAGGGGAAGGGGTGAAGGCAGAAGTGCGGGAAATAGGATGGACACGGTCGAGGGCCCTATCAACTTCAGTGGAGGGGAATCCTCGGTTGAGGAAAAAAGGTTGATGAAATTTTCCAGTTCGGGGCGAGAGCAGGAAATGGCACCGATACAGTCATCGGTGTACTGGAAAAAGAGGTGAGGGAGGGGACCTGAGTAGGACTGGAACAAAGAATGTTCCACGTACCCCACAAACAGGCAGGCATAGCTAGGACCCACACGGGTTCCCATAGCACCACCTTTTATTTGGAGGAAGTGAGTGGAGTCATAGAGAACTTGTTCAATGTAAGAACAAGTTCAGCCAGGCGGAGGATGGTGGTGGTGAATGGGCCTCCGTTCAAGGCGGAGGGCTCGCAGGCCATCCTAGTGGGGGATGGAGGTGTAGAGGGACTGGATGATCATGGTCAAAAGGAGATGGTTAGGGCCAGGCAATGGAAACTGTTAAAGTGGCGATGGGCGTCGGAAGAGTCGCAGATGTAGGTTGGAAGAGACTGGTCAAGGAGAGAGAAAATAGAACCAAGATAGGAACAAATAAGTTCACTAATGTCCTTTAGGGGAGGAAGCCTGCCATCCTTACCCGGTCTGGCCTGTATGTGACTCCAGACCCACAGCAATGTGGTTGATTCTTAATTGCCCTCTGAAATGGCCTCCGCAAGGTAGCGGTCTGTTTGCCACACAACAGCACCGCCCTTGTCAGCAAGTTTAATGACAAAGTCAGGGTTGGACCTGAAAGAACGGAGTGCTGCAGGCTCAGAAGGAGGTAGGTTAGAGTGAGTGAGGGGAGTAGAGAAATTGAGACAGCCGATGTCACTCTGGCAGTTCCGAATGAAAAGATCAAGAGAGGCTGAGAGGCCAGCGGGAGGGGTTCAGGTGGAACGAGAATTCTGAAGGCGAGTGAAAGGGTCCGCTGTGCGGGGGTGGGGGGGGATGACTCCTGGCCAAAGAAGTGGGCGCGGAGGTGAAGGAAGAACAGCTCAGCATCGTGTCGAGCTCGAAATTCATTGAGGTGGGGCCATAAGGGGATGAAGCTGAGGCCTTTGCTGAGGACTGATCGTTCGGGGTCAGAGAGGGGAAGGTCAGAGGGGAGAGTGAAAACACGACAAAGGGTGAGATTGGAGGGAGGGATGGGGTCAGAGGAAAGTGAAGGTGTCTAAGATTTGTTGAAGCTTGCGGTCCTTGACACCTGAGAGGAAGAAAAAAAGTTTTTTGTTAAAGCGCCGGATGAGGCGAAGGATGAAATGGAACTGCGGAACAGGACAACTCTGAAGTAGAGTGAGTCCGTGCTGCTGAAAAGAGATGTCGAGAGTGTGCGTGTGGTGGCGCATGGCGTTGAGCGTGGATCTCAGGAAGCGGTGAGAGCAGTGGTTCGAGAAACGCTGAATATCATGGAGACATCTGTAATCATGGGTGGATTCAAAACATGAAGGGTGAAATTTAAGTTGGAATCCACATGGAATAAGTCGGAGCCAGAGACAGTTGCTGAGGAAAGAGATGTGGCTGTGAAAGAAAGTTTTCGTAGAAACCTGATCAAACACAAGAAGGGAAACAGAAAGCAATGAAGGTGAACAAGGTAAAAGAGACAAACAGAAATCCTGTCAGAGAGAATTCAATTTAGTATACTGTATTCGCTGCTCACAGTGCAGTCTCCTCTACATTGGGGTGACCAAACACAGATTGGGCGATCGCTTTGGTGAACACCTCCGCTCAGTCTGCAAGTGTGACCCTGACCTGCCGGTTGCTTGCCATTTTAATTCCCCGTCCCACTCCCATTCTGACCTCTGTCCTCTTACGCTGTTCCAAAGAAGCTCAAGGAACAGCACCTCATCGTTCGATGAGGCACTTTACAACCTTCTGGACTCAACATTGATTTCAATAACTTCAGATCATAACCTCTGCACCCATTTTTTCAGACAACAGGTGCTGGTATTGGTTTTGATGTTGTCATTTACAGCTCCTCCAGACCCATCTTTTGTTTCTTTACTTGTCCCATTACCACCCTCCTTGCCTTTCAGCATCATCCCTTTTATCATTTAATCACTCCTGCCCTCCACCCTATCAGAGACCTTCCCTTTTATTCTTTCCTCCTGTCCCCTTCCTCCCCCCCACCCACTCCTTTCCCTCGCTCTGTACTTGCTTAAAAACTGTTTAATTTTCAACTTTTTCCAGTTCTGACGAAGGGTCATCGACCTAAAACGTTAACTCTGTTTTTTTCTCCACAGATGCTGCCTGACTTGCTGAGTATTTCCAGCATTTTCTGTTTTTATTTCAGATTTCCAGTATCTGCAGTATTTTGCTTTTGATCGGTTAACCAATGACAAACAACATGGATTTGTTAAAGGCAAGTCGTGCCTGACAAACTTGATTTGAGTTCATCGATGAAATAACGGAGAGGGTTGATGAAGGTTGTGCAGTTGATGTCATGCAACTGGACTTTGATAAAGTGCCACATAATAGACTTGTTAGCAAAATTAAAGCCCAGGGGATTAAAGGGGCAGGGACAGCATGGATACAATATTGGCTAAGAGGCAGAAAGCAGAGAATAGTGGTACACGGTTGATTATCAGACTGGAGGGCAGTATACAGTGATCTCCTCCAGAGGTCGGTATTGGGACCACTGCTCTTTTTGATATATATTAATGACCTAAACTTGGGTATAGGGGCACAATTTCAAAGTTTGCAGATGACAAACAACTTGGAAATATAGTAAACAGTGAAGAGGGTAGTAGCAAACTTCAGGAAGACATAACTGGTGAAATGGGCAGACACATGGCAGATGAAGTGTGAAGTGAGGCATTTTGGGAAGAAGAATGAGGAGAAGGAATATAAACTAAATGGTACAATTTTAAAGGGGATGCAGGAACATAGATACCTGGGGGTTCACATACACAAATCTTTGAAGGTGGCAGGATAAGTTGATAAGGCCATTAAAAATACATATGGGATCCTTGGCTTTATATATAGAGGCATAAGAGTATAAAAGCAAGGGAGTTATGCCAAATCACTATAAATAACTGGTTAGGCCTCAAGCTAGAGTATTGTGTCCAATTCTGGGCACCACACTTTAGGAAGGATGTCAAGGCCTTGGAGAGGGTATAGAGAATTATATCAAGGATGAGGGACTTCAGTTATTTGGAGAGACTAGAGAAGCTGGGATTGTGTTCCTTAGAGCAGAGAAGGTTAAGGGAAGATTTAAGAGGTGTTCAAAATTCTGAGGAGTTTTGATAAAATAAGGAGAAACAGTTTCCACAGGCAAGTGGTCACTAACCAGAGGACACAGATTTAACAAAAGTGGTATTAAAAAGTACAGAGGAGAGATAAAGAGAATTTTTTTACGCAGCAAGTTGTTATGATCTAGAATGCACTGCTGGAAAGGGTGGAGGAAGCTGATTCAACTGTAACTTTCAAAAGGGAATAGGATGTATACTTGAAAAGGAAAAATTTGCAGGGCTGTGGGGGGAAAAGCGGGGGAGTGGGAGTAATTGGATAGTTCTTTCAAAGAGCCAGCACAGGCTAACGTTGTACCATTGTTTAAAAAGGGAGAAAGGGATAGACCGAGTAATTACAGTCAGCCTACCCTTGGTGGTGGGCAAATTATTGGAAAGAATTCTGAGGGACAGTATTAATCGTCATTTAGGAAGGCATGGATTAATCAAGGAAAGTCAGCATGGATTTGTTAAGGGAAGATCGCATCTGACTAACTAGATTGAATTTTTTGAGGAGGTAGCCAGGAGGGTCAATGAGGGTAGTGCGTTTGATGTAGTCTACATGGATTTTAGCAAGGCTTTTGACAAGGTCCCACATGGCAGGCTGGTCAGAAAATTAAAAGCCCATGGGATCCTAGGGAAAGTGGCAAGTTGGATCCAAAATTGGCTCAGTGACAGGAAGCAAAGGGTAATGGTCGACGGGTGTTTTTGTGACTGGAAGGCTGTTTCCAGTGGGGTTCCGCAGGGCTCAGTTCTCGGTCCCTTGCTTTTTGTGCTATATATCAATGATTTAGACTTAAATGTAATGGGCATGATTAAGAAGTTTGCAGATGATACAAAAATTGGCCGTGTGGTTGATAGTGAGGAGGAAAGCTGTAGACTGCAGGAAGATATCAATGGACTGGTCAGGTAGGCAGAAAAATGGCAAATGGAATTTAATCCAGGGAAGTGTGAGGTAATCCATTTGGGGAGGGCAAACAAGGCAAGGGAACACAATAAATGGGAGGATACTGAGAGGTGTAGAGGAAGTGAGGGACCTTGGAGTGCATGTTCACAGATTCCTGAAAGTAGCAGGACAGGTAGATAAGGTGGTTAAGAACGCATACGGGATACTTTCCTTCATTAGTCGAGGCATAGAATATAAGAGCAGGAAGATTATGCTGAACTGAATAAAACACTAGTTAAGCCACAGCTAGAGGACTGCATACAGTTCTGGTCACGGCATTACAGGAAAGATGTGATCGCACTAGAGAGGGTACAGAGGAGATTTACGAGGATGTTGCCAGGACTGAAGAATTTTAGCCATGAGGAAAGATTGGATATGCTGAGGTTGTTTTCTTTGGAACAGAGGAGGCTGAGGGGAGATTTAATTGAGGTGTATAAAATTATGAGGGGCCCAGATAGAGTGAATAGGAAGGACCTATTTCCCTTAGCAGAGAGGTTAATAACCAGGGGGCATAGATTTGAAGTAATTGGTAGAAGAATTAGAGGGGAGTTGAGGAGAATTTTTTTCACCCAGAGGCTGGTGGGGATCTGGAACTCACTGCCTGAAAGGGTGGTAGAGGCAGAAACCCTCATCGTATTTAAAAAGTACTGGATAAGCACTTGAAGTCTGTAACCTGCAAGGTTACGGACCAAGAGCTGGAAAGTGGGATTAGGCTGGATAGCTCTTTCTCGGCCGGCACAGACACGATGGGCTGAATGGCCTCCTTCTGTGCCATAAATTTCTTTGATTCTACAATGGGCCAAATGGTCTCCTTCTGTGCTGTAATGTTCTATGATTTTACCAAGTGTAGACTAGAATATGGGGGATGAAATTGCTCTTCGCAATTTAGAGACCATTGGTGAAATTGCTGTTCGACATTAGTGCAAAATGGGTGCTAACGAATCTGCAGCCTGTATTATATCCCACCCAATTTTTTTTTCAGTGAAGTCATTTGAAAAAAAAATTGGGCAGGGTGTAAAATTGGCGCCAATTTGTTATGGCCTGTTTTGCATTACTGATGAACATCAATTTCACCCCCCAAAGTCTCTAAATACTGCGCTGACATCCATCGGGGTACTCACTTCTTGTAGTTTTCCCACGTCTGGGGCAGAATGGTTGAGTTCAGGCCCTAATCCAGACAGTCTCTGCGAGCAAAGTCTGGAGTGGCGTCTAGTGGGGGTACTTGCATCTGATGGGTTCGGGTGGCCCCCTCATTGTAAAGGGTAGGTGTGAGGCTCTTTAGCCTTGGTTGCGGCCCACCTAGGATAAGGTACTCTGAAGATAAAAACCATGAGGAAAGCAACAGGAAACCACCTTAGCCACTCTCCCCTCGTAAGTCAAGAATCAGACTTAAGTTAGCACCTGCCCTAGGGCAGAACACAACGGTTGGATGGACTATCAATTTCCTAAATGTAGGAAGTGAGTTGAAATATTGGTCTCTGCCAACATTTCAAACTGTACCCCAGCTACTGGCAAGATAAACTCAGAATTTCAGCACATATGGGAAGCATTTTAAATGGTAATATTAAACAGATCCTTATTAAATTCTTTGATAAAAACACTGCATGCATTAGGTACTAATTACTAGTACTTTTTTGAAAAAAATACCCACTGGCATCATCCCATTAGGAACAGGAGTAGGCCAATCAGCCCCTCGAGCCTGTTCTGCCGTTCAATCAGATCGTGGCGGATCTGTATCTCAACTCCATTTACCCATCTTTGCTCTATATCCCCTGATACCCTTGCCTAACAAAAATCTATCGATCTCAGTCTTGAAAATCTAATTGCCCTGGCATCCACAGCATTTTGGGAGAGTTTCAGATTTCTACTCCCTTGTTTGTGAAGAAGTTCTTCCTGATTTCACTCCTCAATGGCCTGGCTCTAATTTTCAAATTAAATCCCCTTGTTTAGGATTCCCCCACCAGAGGAAATAGTTTCTCTACCTACCCTATCGAATCCTTTTATCATTTTAAAAACCTCAATTAGATCACCCCTCAATCTTCTACACTCAAGGGAATACAAGCCTTGGTTATGCAACTTGTCCTCATGATTAAACCCTTTCAGCTCCAGTATCGTTCTTGTGAATCTGCGGTGTACCTCCTCCAAAGCCAATATGTCCCTCCTGATAGTGCCCAAAACTGAATGTAGTACTCCAGAAAGGTTCTGACCAAGGCTCTATACAACTGCATAACTTCCTCCCTTTTGTATTGAAATAAAGGCCAACATTCAATTCACCATTTTAATTGCTTTTTGTACCTGTCCACTAGCTTTTACTTATTTGTGTACACAGACACCCAAATCTTCTTGCATCTCCACAGTTCCTAGTTTCTCACCATTTAGAAAATAATCTGGTTTTACTTCTTGGATCCAAAGTGAATAACCTCACACTTCCCCACATTGATCTCCATTTGCCACAGTTTTGCCTACTCACTTAATCTGTCTATGTCCCTTTATAACTTCTTGCTCCCATCTGCACTACTTACCGTGCCTCTGACAGCTTCCATGCTGCGATGGAAGCACAGACAGCTGCCAACTTGGCCCTGGGAGCCAGCGTTGACAGGGGCTTCCAGAGCGTCACATCACTCCTGCACTCTGTTCTCAAGCAGAGCTGTAGGAGAATTAAAGCTCAGCCGCAATACAGTGGCACCTGCTGCCCTCTCTCGGAACAACAGCATTCCTATGCCCCGACCACCCACTCCACCAGTGCCCTTACCAGTGCTACACAGCCAGCTGGGCTAAACTGCCCTGGTACACGCTGAGATGCTGCAGTCTGTAGCTGGGCTCTCAAGGCCCAGAGCTGCTAGAGGTCACCCACCATGGCTATCTGAAGCGTCCTAAATGGAAGCTCAGCAGCATTCCACCTCCCAAGCTGTAGCCACTGGGGATACACTTCGTAGGAGCACTAGAATAGGTAAACGAGCACAGTAGACAGGCATTAACGGCTTGCACAAGGGTGATTCCTAATTCAGCAAGTTAACTGTTATACAAATATGAATTAAGTAAAGCTTTTTGTTCTGAATTTGGTATTGGTGTTAATATTTGTGGTCAAGTGAGGGCAAGACCCACATGACTGGACTGCAGGAAGGCAATCAGAATGTTATTGTGCGCACGCGCTGCCTACCATGTTGAATTGTTAGGCGCCTATTTTACACCTGTAAAACGGGTGATCTAATTTCTAAGCCACTGATGCATCCTGGGAAACTGTGCCCACTGTATATAATTAGACCTGCCTTCAGTTAACTGAGTCACACCTTTGGGCAAAAATATCAAGTCCAAACACATGCTATTGGGCTACGGCCTTCAAATATTAACTTTAATGAAAGTATTAAAAGACATAATAAACAATTCAATCAATAACATTTAATCATATTATTGTGCAATATGCAATATTTAGATTTTTTAAATTTTGCTTAAAACCTTATTTTGGACATTATAAACTTCAGTTACTGAAACAAATGGTGAGCATAGTTTTTTCAAAAAACATTTTAAATGACTCCATTGGTTCATTAGCAAACCATGCCAATGAAGTGTTGACATGTTCCTTTAGGGTTCTTTCATTAATAAATGTTGATATTAAAAAGTGTTATAGGAAGTAACGTTTGTGGACAGGAAGTGTCCACCATCCACAATATTTTCAATATATAGATAGATATATAATGTAGCACATAATATAACACTCCTGTCATAAAACAACATTTTTTCTGACCCTCTGTTTGCAATACCAGAAGAGATCCGCTAGTTTTTACATTTTTATGTTAACATAGAGCAAATTAGCCCATCAGCTCCCTGCGAACATTAAAATTCAACTAGAAATTGAATGCCAGAGGGCAGCACGAAGCTGGCAGTGTAATGCAGATCTGCCAACTCTGCTCAAGTCTCAAACCACTGCCTGTGGTATAACAACAACTGTACTATAGTTAACATGTTTATGCAGAAACACTACTATAGAGGATTGCATCAGTCATGCGGCACTGAATGAGTCATATTAATGCCCATCAATGCCTACCAAAGGCAAAAAAAGACATAGCGTTCAACATTTCAAAATATCATCAACTTCTCAAATTACTGAGCTAATCTTAGGTCACAGACATCAATAATATTGCCCTGGAACTGTGCTGGTGTTGATACAAGCACAATCATCTTAATGGCACAATTTGCAAAAACGTCAAAAACAATTTTCTAACACTTTTAAGCTGGCAGCCTACACTTAACCTACACTCACTTCAACAATATGTTTTCAATGTGCACTGAATAATCTCTCAAAATAACTGTTAGTAATTTGATGTTCAGATGAGATTGTTAAAAACACTTTGTTAAAAAAAACTCAGGGGCAGAAATTGGTTTTGCACCACAAACCAACGCGAAATGGGCAGCGCATCTGGAATATGTGCCCAAGGTCGGAGGCCCAAGTCTCACTCCAAATTGCCTGCAGATGCCAAATGATGCAGTTTCCCAAAATGAGGCCAAGCCAGGCCACTGCTAAGCCCTCTTAAGGGGAGGGGGGTGGCGCAGCTGGTGAATAGGAGAGGGCAAGCACAGACCAGCAGCAGCCTACAGCATTGCTATGGAACCAGGAGAACAGCTGCTCCTCCTGGCTCCACATTAAGGGAAGTAAAAACTAAAAAACTCACCTTTTCTTCAGTTTTTCCAGGTCTACCATGGCCTAAGGGGACTGCCGGAGGCTACTGAACAGCGCAGCGCATGCTCCGCCCAGTTTCTGCTGAATTTGGCAGCGGGGTGCTAAAACAGGTGCTAGGCTCCAGATTACCATTTTCAAGGGGCCTTGGCCTGTTTTAGGTGGGCGCCCCTGTCTCTCGAAAGTCGCCAATTTGGCAGTGAGTACACCTCTGGGAGAACGTGCCCAGAAATTGATTCCAATGTGAATTTTGCACCCAAAAAATGCAAAAAATAGGCACAATGGGGAACAAATTTTCCCCCTCAGTTTGTTTTCTGGAAAAAATTCCAATGCGATACAGTAACAAATATCAAACCAAATAACAAAACCATATTTTTAAAAAAGCAGCACAATACCTATCTTCTACTTTATTTATAAAGTACAGCATGACATGTTTGTTTCACAGAGTGTACTTTAGGATTCAGCTTTTAATGGTAGCTAAGAAGCTGTATGTTACTGGTTATTCATTTTGCTATTGAATAACAACTGTTGAAACTAAATTTGACAAATGCAAAATTTTGTTAAATTTGTGCACATTTTCCAGGTGTTGTATTCTACTAATTGATCTTGATAATTTTGCAGAGCCAATCAAACCAGAATTGAACTCTGTTGTATCATTAGTCACGGCATACAATCTGCACAGGAGTTTCTCCTAAGATTTTCTTGTCATTGAATCCATAATTGAGATGAAAGCTCTCTACACTCAGCCACTGTTCTGGGACCAAAGAAAGCATTGACACTGAGGCCTAGGAATTTTATAGCACCGCGCCCAAGGAATTTGATCGCACCGCGCCCAAGGAATTTGATCGCACCGTGCCCATTTTTCAGGCACTAAACGGGTGCATAAGCGTCCAATATGGCGGACAGGAAGTGCACACTGATTATGAGCGGGAAGTGCGCCACCTGCCATATTGGATCGGGCTGCTCCTTAGGCGTCCATGATGCATGCCAGAACTATTTGGAGCGACCCAATCCAATATAGCAGGATGAGAGGGCAGGGTGAGAGAGCACTAGGCTTTGCCCGCATGGCAGGCGGGAACAGAGTGCAGGAGTGGTGTGATGCTCTGGAAGCCCGTCAATAGTAGTCCCCAAGGCCATGATGGCAGCCCTTTGAACTTCCATGGCAGCAATGAGGTGTCAAGAGAGGCTCCATGACAGCGGGTGCCACTGTCGTGTTGATGGAGCTGACCGCTCGGTCCATGTTGGACCGAATGGTCTCCATGCTCTGCGCGAAGCCTTGACACAAGTTAGAGCTGGACTCCTGCATGCTCTGCGACATTGTGCGCAAGCTCGTTAGCAGGCTACCCAGTGCACCTAGCATTTGCCAGTATATGCCGATCAGCCCTCTTTAGTAGTGTGGGCTCTCAAAGTCAGCATCTGAGTCCTCTGCAGCATAGCTAGTATGCGATCGTCTCTCCCTCTGGCGAGCTGACACTTGTGGTGTCCTGTCCCCTTACCCTAATTCCTGTGCACTTGTGCCCAGTGATTCACCATGTGAAGATCCATTCTCTAAGGTTATACGTGGTGCCAGTATCTGAGCTGGTGCTTGCAAGGGTGAGATCGACCCTGCATCATCAGAAGGCCCGGCCTCCTTTTCCTGAAGTACAGAGGTATCTCCATATCTTCAGTGCCTGAAATGAAAGAGAGTGATGAGGGTTAGCATTTAGTGTGAAGGAAGAAGAGAGAGAGAAAGCATTTCCCTGGCTAGTAAAAGCATCTGCAGTTTGTCAAGGGGAAAAAGAGGATAAGATGTGAAGAAACCCTGTGCAACGTCTCCTCCAGCATTGCCAGTCCACATAGCTATGACTCTGCCCTTGCCCATGATGACCAGCATGCTTTTTTCGAGGGGGGAAGAGGGCGTGCTGGCAGATTTGGCCTTCTCCGCCGACAGGTACGTCAGGAGTTGTGGGCGACCTTCTCCTGTAAGAAAGAAGGGAGTGTGTTAGTGACAGTCTTGTGAGGTGTTTAGAGAATGTGCCTGTCATGATGGAATAGCTGTTATGTAGTGTCTCAGATGTGAGGTGTGGGGAAGAGAGGGTTGTAAAAGTGGTGAGTGTGTGAGTATGGGGAGAAGGAGGTAGAGTGAAGTGTGGTTCAGTAATTGTAGGAGAGTGAAGGGAAGCAGGGGAGGGCAGTATTGTGAGTAGGGAGGCTGGAGGTGGTGGAGGTGTGAGCAGAAAGTAAGAGAGCAGTACTGTTACCTTGACAACTCTGATGAGGTAATTGAACATATCGGCATTGCAGCCATGTCCTGGGACATAAGCTCCTGGCATTGACTTCCTCTGTGATGTCGTCCCACTGGTGGCGGGGTTGTTACCGGGAAGGCTTTCTGCTCCCTGGGAGGAAACAGGATCGCCCTCCTCCTTCCACCACCTGGACCAGGGCCTCCAAAGTAGCATCCAAGAACCTGGGGGCACAAGCTGCAGGTCTAGCAGCCATTTCTCTCTTTACAAGTGTTTCCCGGTGTCTGTAGCCAGACTGCACCTCCCCTTTAAGCGATGTTGGCTGCCTTTAAGTGGTGTTAGAGGTACCCAATTTCCTGTCCCCCCAAACAGGCATGCAACCAATGAATAGCTTGGGTACCACTGGCTGCACTCCTAACTCATTATAATAAGCTTGCAGCATGAATATTACGTGCTGTCTGGGACAACACAAACAGTGCATTGCCCAACCTGCCCCCTGCATGCCCGTTTTCCAGCGCAATCGAATTACTAGGCATGAGATTCAAATCCAAGATCAATACATGGAAGGTCATATTATTTTGTTGTGCACTTTAGGAGGATTAGCATACTTTGTTCTCATGGTGGACTATATCTGCAGTCTTCCAAAATCTAGGGTTTTAACGATTAACACATTCCAGTTGGCTGCTGATTATTCTTTACGATTGTACAATATTAAACATCAGAAATTGGAGCAAAGTTATTTTTCCAATGTTGTATGATGTTAAAAAACTCACACTTTCAAAGCGATGTTTAATATTCAGTTAATAGAACTGGTGAAGCTTTAAAGAAGGAAAGACTAAAGAGAGAACTTTCAGTCCTATTCCTTGAAGATGGAAGTTCCTAGGTACGAGGAGACACATTTAGTTTAAGACGCTATTTCCCTTCCTATGCAGACCGGCCACTTTGGACCTTTGCTCCCATCATGCTGTTTGGAGAACTGTTGGGTATTCAGCTGGTACTAAAATTTTGCAGCTTCAGCTTTTCAAACAGCCAACTCGAATACAAAGCAACAAGTCTCCATGGAAGGGAAATACTTTATTGAATCAAAGGTATCTCCTAACAACCAGAAGTGCTTCAATTTAAAAAAAAATTATCATGGTTATCTTTTCTTCTTTTTTATAAAGGAATATAGGAACATGAGTAGGCTATCTGGACCACCGAGCCTCTTCTGCCATTTTGTTTGCCATGGCAACTCAATTTTTAAAATCCAATTAACTATCCTTTCTCCATGTTCCTTAATAACCTTACTTCCCAGGTAAGCATGTAACTCCCTTTTAAACACCTCCATTTTTTGTTGTATTCCACTCAGCAAAGCAAAGTCAATTACTATTAAAAAGGATCACCAGATATAGAAACATAGATATAGAAACATAGAAAATAGGAGCAGGAGTAGGCCATTTGGCACGTCGAGCCTGCTCCGCCATTCAATATGATCATGGTGGATCCTCTATCTCAATACCATATTCCTGCTCTCTCCCCATACCCCTTGATGCCTTTTGTGTCTAGCAATCTATCTAGCTCCTTCTTAAATATATTCAGTGACTTGGTCTCCAACAGGCTTCTGCGGCAGAGAATTCCACAGGTTCACCACCCTCTGAGTGAAGAAATTTCTACCCATCTCAGTCCTAAATGTCCTATCTCGTATCCTGAGACTGTGAACCCTCGTTCTGGGCCCCCCAGCCAGGGGAAACATCTTCCCTGCATCCAGTCTGTCTAACCCTGTCAGAATTTTATACGTTTCAGTGAGATCCCCTCTTATTCTTCTAAACCCAAGTGAACACAGGCCGAGTCGACCCAATCTCTCCTCATACGACAGTCCTGCCATCCCAGGAATAAGTCTGGTGAACCTTCGCTGCACTCCCTCTATGGCAAGTATATCCTTTCTTAGGTAAGGAGACCAAAACTGCACACAATACTCCAGCTGTGGTCTCACCAAGGCCTTGTATAACTGCAGCAAGACTTCCTTGCTCCTGTGCTCAAATCCTCTTGCAATGAAGGCCAACATACCATTTGCCTCCCTAACTGCTTGCTGCACCTGCATGTTTGCTTTCAGTGACTGGTGTACAAGGACACCTAGGTCCCTTTGTACATCTACATTTCCCAATCTATCATTGTTTAAATAATACTCTGCCTTTCTGTTTTTCCTTCTGAAGTGGATAACTTCACATTTATCTATGTTATACTGCATCTGCCATGTATTTGCCCACTCACTCAACTTGTCTAAATCGCCTTGAAGCCTCTTTGCATCCTCCTCACAGCTCACAATCCCACCAAGTTTTGTGTCGTCAGCAAACTTGGAAATATAACATTTGGTTCCCTCATCCAAATATTTGATATATATTGTGAATAGCTGGGGCCCAAGCACTGATCCCTGCGGTATCCCACTATTCACTCACTGCCTGCCACCTCGAAAAAGACCCATTTATTCCTACTCTCTGTTTCCTGTCTGTTAACCAATTTTCAATCCATGCCAGTATATTACCCCCAATCCTGTGTGCTTTAATTTTGCACACGAACCTCTTATGTGGGACTTTATCAAAGGCCTTCTGAAAATCCAAATACATCACATCCATTGGTTCTCCCTTATCTATGCTACGAGTTACATCCTCAAAAAACTCCAGAAGGTTTGTCAAACACCATTTCCCTTTCAGAAATCCATGATGACTTTGTCTAATCCCGTTGATATTTTCTAAGTGTCCTGTTATCACATCCTTTATAATAAACTCCAGCATTTTCCCTACTATTGATGTTAGGTTAACCAGTCTGTAGTTCCCTGTTTTTTCTCTGCCTCCTTTTTTAAATAGTGGGGTTACATTTGCCACCCTCCAATCTGCAGGAACTGTTCCATAATCTATAGAATTTTGGAAGATGACAACTAATGCATCCACATGGCTACCTCTTTTAGTACTCTGGAATGCAGATTATCAGGCCCTGGGGATTTATCATCTTTCAATCCCATGAATTTCTCCAGCAATATTTTTTTACAAATACTAATTTCCTTTAATTCCTCCTTCTCACTAGGCCGTTGGTTCTCTAACATTTCTGGGAAGTTATTTGTGTCCTCTTCCGTGGAGACAGAACCAAAGTGTTTGTTTAATTGCTCTGCCATTTCCTTGTTCCCCATTATAAATTCTCCCGTTTCTGACTGTAAGGGACCTACATTTGTCTTCACTAATCTTTTTCTTTTTACATACTTGTAGATGCTTTTACAGTCTGCTTTTATGTTCCTCACAAGTTTACTCTAATGCTCTATTTTTCCCCTCTTAATCAATCTCTTGGTCCTTTTTTGATGAATTCCAAACTGCTCCCAATCCTCAGGCTTGCTACTTTTTAAGTTCATAAGAGATAGGAGCAGGAGTGGGCCATTCAGCCCCTCGAGCCTGCTCCCATTTAATGAGATCATGGCTGATCTGATTTTTATCTCAACTCCACTTTCCCGCCCTTTCCACATATCCTTTGACACCCTTGCTGATCAAATATTTGTCGAACTCAGTCTTGAATGTATTCAATGATTCAGCCTCCACAGCTTTTTGGGGTAAAGAATTCCAAACATTCATGACCCTCCGGGAGAAGAAATTCCTCTTCTTTTCTGTCTTAAACAGGTTACCCCTTATTCTGAGACTATGCCCCTTAGTTTTAGATTCCTCATGAAGCATAACATCCTCTCAGCATCTACCCTATCAAGTCCCCTTAGAATCTTGTATATTTCAATAAGATCTCCTCTCATTCTTCTAAACTCCAATGTGTATAGATCCAACCTGTTCAATCTTTCCTCAAAAGACAACCCCTCCATAACCTGAATCAACCAAGTGAACCTTCTCTGAACTGCCTCCAATGCAAGTATGTTCTTCCTTAATTAAGGGCACCAGAACAGTACGCAGTACTCCAGGTGTGGTCTCACCAGCACCCTGTACAGTTGTAGCATGACATCCCTGCTTTTATACTCCATCCCCCTAGAAATAAAGGCCAATATCCCGTTTGCCTTCCGGATTACCTGCTGCACCTGTATGTTGAATTTTTGTGTGTCATGTACGAGGACACCCAGATCACGCTGTGCCGCAGCATTTTGTAGTATTTCTCCATTCAAATAATATTTTGCTTCTTTATTTTTCCTCCCAAAGTGGATGACTTCACATTTTCCCACATTATATTCCATCTGCCAAATTTTTGCCCATTTGCTTAACCTGTCAATATACCTTTGCAGTCACTTTGTGCCCTCCTCACAACTAGCTTTTCCACCTATCATTGTATCATCAGCAAATTTGGCCACAAGACAATAGTTGAGGCCCCAGCACTGAGCCCTGCAGCACTCCACTAGTTACAGATTGCCATTTTGAAAATGACCCTTTTATCCCGACTCTGTTTTCTGTTAGTTAGCCAATCCTCTATCCATGCCAGTATATTACCCCCAACACCATGAACTCTTATCTTGTGCAGTAATCTTTTATGTGGCACCTTATCGAATGCCTTTTGGAAATCCAAATATACTGCATCCATTGGTTCCCCTTTATTCATCCTGCCCATTACTTCTTCAAAGAACTCTCAGGAATTTGTCAGACATGATTTCCCCTTCACACAATCAAGGAGAGTCAACATGGTTTTATTATGAGTCTCCAAATGTCCTGCTACTACTTCCTTAATAATGGTTTTCCAATCTGCTGGAACCTTTCCAGAATCTTGTGAATTCTGGAAGATTACAACCAATGCATCCACTATCTCTGTAGCCACTTCCTTTAAGACCCTCGGATGTAAGCCATCAGGTCCAGGGCACTTGTCAGCCTTTAGACCCATTAGTTTACCTAGTACGTTTTCTCTAGTGATAGTGATTGATTTTAGTTCCTCCCTCCCCTTTGCCCCTTGATTTTCTACTATTATTGGTATGTTATTAGTGTCTTCTACTGTGAAGACAAATACAAAATATCTGTTCAATTCCTCTGCCATTTCCTTGTTTTCCATTATTATTTCCCAGTCTCATCCTCTAAGGGACCAATGTTTACTTTAGCTACCCTCTTCTTTTTATATACTTGTAGAAGCTTTTACTGTCAGTATTTATATTTCTTGCTCGTTTACTCTCATAATTTATTTTCTCCCTCTTTATTATTCTTTTAGTCATCCTTTGTATTTTTAAAGTTTTCCCAATCTGCAGGCTTACCAGTAATCTTTGCCATGTTGTATGCTTTTTCTTTTAACCTGATACCATCCTTGACTTCCTTAGCTAGCCATGGTTGGTTCACCCTTTTTGTGGAGCCTTTCCTCCTCACAGGGATATATTTTTGTTACGAGTCATAAAATATCTTTTTAAATGTTTGCCACTGTTTATCCACCATCATACCATCTAATCTGTTTACCCAGTCCACTTTAGCCAATTCCGCCCTCATCCCTTTATAACTGCCCTTATTTAAGTTTAATACAGTAGTTTCAGACCCAAGATCCTCGCTCTCAAACTGGATGTGAAATTCTATCATGTTATGATCACTGCTTCCCAAGGGATCCTTTACTTTGAGATCATTAATTAATCATGTTTCGTTACCCTTTACCAGATCCAAAATGGCCTGTTCCCTGGTTGGTTCTCCGACGTATCGGTCTAAGAAACAATCCCTAATACAGTCTATGAACTCCTCCTCGGGGCTATTTTTGCCAAGTTGATTTGTCCAATCTATGCGAAAGTTAAAATCGCCCATGATTATTGCATTACCTTTTTTACAAGCCCCCCTTATTTCCTGATTTATATTTTGCCCTACAGTGTCGCTACTCCCACCAGTGATTTCTTTCCCTTGCTATTTCTTACCTCCACCCAAATTGATTCAACATCTTGATCGTTTTTTCCTATCCTTCCGAAATGTTAAATAACCTTGAATATTTAGCTCCCAACCTTGGTCACCTTGCAACCACGTCTCTGTAATGGCCACAAGATCATACCCATTTGTTTCTATTTGTGCCGTCAATTCATCTATCTTATTACGAATGCTGCGCGCATTCCGATAAAGAACCTTTAATTTTGTCTTTTTACCATTCTTTCCTACTCCGACCCCATTTGCTAGTGCACTCTTATATTTGTACCCTCTGTCCCTTCCTGACACACTCTGTTGGGAGCTAAATATTCAGGGTTATTTAACATTTCAGAAGGATAGGAAAAAAGGTAAAGATGGTGGGGCAGCTCTGTTAATAAAGGATGAAATTGGTATAATAGTGAGAAATGATCTTGGCTCAGAAGATCAAGATGTGGAATCAATTTGGGTGGAGGTAAGAAATGATTACCCCCATCACTTTCCTGTACTACTGCCTTGTCTTTTCTCTTTATCAATCTAAACTTCGCCCCACCTGAGCCCTCCCTCACTTTATTTAGTTCAAAGCCTTCTCTACCGCCCTAGCTATTCGGTTTGCCAGAACACTGGTCCCAGCATGATTCACGTGAAGCCCGTCCCAACGGAACAGCTCCCACTTTCCCCAGTACTGGTGCTAGTGCCCCATATGAATATGAATATGAAATCGAAACCCACTTCTCCCACACCAATCTTTGAGCCACGCTTTCATCTCTCTGATCCGATTTACCCTGTGTCAATTTGCTCATGGCTCAGGTAATAAACCGGAGATTATCATCTTTGTGGTTCTGCTTTTTAATTTAGTCCCTAGCTGCTCAAACTCCCTCAGCAGAATCTCTTTCTTAGTCCTACCTATGTCGTTGGTACCTACATGGACCACGACAACTGGATCCTCCCCCTCCCACTCCCAATCCAAGTTTCTCTCCAGCCCTGTGGAGATGTCCTTAACCCTGGCACCAGGTAGGCAACACAGCCTTCGGGACTCCCACTCTTGGCTGCAGAGAACAGTGTCTATCCCTCGAACTATACTGTCGCCTACTACAACCACATTCCTTTTTACTCCCCCCACTTGAATGGCCCCCTGAACCAGGGACTGCAATGGCCAGTTTGCTCATCCTCCCTGTAGTCCCTGCACTCGTCCACAAGGGCTGCAAGAACCTCGTATCTATTGGTCAAGTGCAGAGGCTGAGGCTCCTGCAACGCTACCTCCTGGATCCCCGTACCTGCCTCACTCGCAGTCACACTCTCCTGTCCCTCACCACGTGCCAATTCTACAGTATTTAGTCTAAGGGGCGTGACTGCCTCCTGGATCAAAATGTCCAGGTAACTTTCTCCTCCCTGATGTATCGCAATGTCTGCAGCTCGGACTCCAGGTCCTCAACTCAGAGCCGAAGTTCCTCGAGCTGCATACACTTACCACAGAAGTAGTCGCCCTGGACAAAACTGTCCAGTAGCTCCCACATATTGCAGCTGCAACACATCTCCTGCCCTGTCATAACTATTTTATTTATATAATTGATTACTACACTGCCAATCAAATTAGTTTTAGGTTGAACCAAGTACTGGCCTTGTTTAATTTATTAAATTAAGTTTAGCTTTTTTTCAAAAAAATTAGTTTTATGCTATAAGTTACTTAGCCCACAGTCATAAGAAAGAAGAAAACAGAAGAGATACTCACCACCAACCACCTACCTGCCTTACCTGTGACATCACACTGCAGTTTTGTTTTGTTGTTGCTGTGACCCGCTCTCGGTACGCTCCTCTCCGCTGACTAACTAAATGCACCTCGCCCCTTACTGCACCGAATCCCCTCTTTCACCAAATTCCCAATTATAGACTCTGTCGAAACCAGACTCCGTCGATAGCTGCTACTCCGTGCTCCCTCATTCCGTGCGTTAGCAAAACCCTACTGAATTTATGCCAGTTAGAATGCCAATCACCTGAGTCAGCCTCAGCTGACAGTAGATTACCAGTTCTAACCAGTCACCTAATTAACTAGGTGACCAATTGCCACTTCAGGCTGCTTGTTTACCACTAACTGAAAGCTGCAAGTTACGATTAAATTTAAGTTAAATGCTTGATGCCAAACTTAGTCAAATTTTAGATAAAGATCAACCCTTAAAAATCCCCTCACTCACCAAATTCCCAATTATAGACTCTGTCGAAACTAGACTCCGTCGATAGCTGCTACTCCGTGCTCCCTCACTCCGGCAACTTTATATGATTCCTCTTTGGATCTAATACTATCCTTAATTTCTTTTGTTAACCATGGTTGGGCCGCTTTTCCTTTTGTGTTTTTGCGCCAGAAAGGAATGTATAACAGTTGCAATTCATGCATTCGTTCCTTAAATGTTAGCCATTGCCCATCCACCTTCATGCCTTTTAATGAAGCTCCCCAATCTATCATAGCCAACTCACTCCTCATACCTTCGTAGTTTCCTTTGTTTAGATTTAGGACCCTAGTTTCGGATTGGACTACTTCACTTTCCATCTTAATGAAGAATTCAATCATGTTATGGTCACTCTTCCCTCAAGGACCTCGCACAACAAGGTTATTAATTTACCCCTTCTCATTGCACAATACCCAATCTAGGATAGCGTGTTCCCTAGTTGGCTAAAAACAAAATCTCGTACACATTCCAGGAATTCATCCTCCACAGTATTATTGCTAATTTGGTTTGGCCAGTCCATATGTAGATTAAAGTCACCCACGATTACTGTAGTACCCTTGTTACATGCATCTCTAATTTCCTGTTTGATCCCATCCCCTACATTACCACTACTGTTTGGAGGCCTATAGACAACTCCCACCAGTGTTTTCTGCCCCTTGGTGCTTCTTAACTCCACCTAGACTAATTCTACATCTTGATTTTCTGAGCCAATATCCTTTCTCACTATTGCTCTGATTTCATCCTTTACTAACAACGCCACCCCACCTCCTTTTCCTTTTTGCCTGTCCTTCCTAAATATTGAATACCTTGGATATTCAGCTCCCAGCCTTGGTCACCCTGCAGCCATGTCTCCGTAATCGCAATTATATTGTATCCATTTACATCTATTTGCGCTGTTAATTTGTTTACCTTATTACGAATGCTTCGTGCATTCAGATACAGTGCATTTAGATTTGCCTTTTTAACATTTTTAGACATCTTAACATTTTTTTGTACTATGGTCCTATTTACTACCATTTTTTCTTACCCGGACCCTATTTGTTAGTGTACTCTTTTGTTTACATGCTCTGTCCCTTTCTGATACAATCTGGTTATCCTTACCCCAATCACTTTCCTGCACTGCTTCCTTGTCTTTTCTCTTTATCATTCTAGATTTCACTCCACGGGGACCCTTCCCCCCCTCCTTATTTAGTTTAAAGCCCTATCTACCACCCTCGTTATTCGATTCGCTAGAACTCTGGTCCCAGCATGGTTCAGGTGTAGTCCGTCCAATGGAACAACTCTCTCGGTTCCGTAGAGAGTAGTGTAATAAGGTTAGCATACCATCCTTTTACCTCTGGAACCTAGGTTTGAATCCAGGCCACTAGTCAAATGAAATCTTTCTCTCCTTGTATAAAATGCAAGTCATACTGGTGCAGTGGGGTGATAAGTAAAATAAGCTTTGCTCTTTCTCCAATATGATACAATTGACTTGAGTTCTTGATGCTGACACTGTTTGCAAAAAGTGCGAAATGTTCCTTTCTGCAGCAGTGCCATCTCTCACCTTGATAAACTTGATATTCACCCTCAAATCCTTAAAATTGGATTTATAAGAGAAGATTTTTATTTGGTGCAATGAAACTTTGTAACCTATGTTGTTATGTAACATGAGGTGGTATATTTCATATTAACTGCATATCAATACTCACTTACAGGGAAATCAATTGATCTCTTCATCAACAGCTCTCTATCCGTCCCAGGATAGCTTGGTGTTAGCCTGCGACCAGGATAAAGAAATTCCCTGGTGTTCTGCTCGTAGATAGATAGTGTTTCACCCACTGCAAAGAAATATTTTGAAGACATCAAGCCATAAAACTTGTAATCCTATTCCAGCATCGTAACAATGGCAGAGCAGGACTATTACTACGCTGCAGAATAATGTGCCTGACTCTGTCAGAATTCCAAGGATCAGACACCCACACCGGTATTGGTACAGTTAGAGTGCCCACTAGGTGAGGAAGCAGGAATATTCGGCGGTGGACACTTGCATGGGGACAGGGCCGGCTGGTGCAGTTTAAGGTTTTGGATAAGAATAGAAATAAACCTATTTCTAGGAGGGCTGATAATATTGGCAAAATCTTTAGTATCGCAATTCATAAAACCAACCTGAAACACTCCTGTGGGTCCCAGTTCAAAAGCGGAGAAGTATTGTATGCCTGTAAGAGGCAGGAGTACAGTACTTTGGAGCCACCAGAGGCAGAACTTGTGGGATTTCCAGCAGGTGACATCATCCTGTCAGTCTCATCTCCAGTCCTGACATGAAGCTGCAAGGAAGTAGATGCAAGAACTGCCCAACCTTGCAGGAAACCCTGATGCATCATAGAACGAGGCCATCACGTTTAATCATGGTAGGATGTTTTTAATATTTACATTGGTGGGTAAAGTGAACTCAATGCAGTTACACAACTAATACTAGGAAAGAAGAAGGAACTTGCATTCATATAGTACCTTAACATGTCTTCAGGATGTTCCGAAGAGCTTTGCAGCCAGTGGCATACCTATGAAGTGCTGCCACTATTTTTATGTAGGCAAGAGTGGCAGTTAATTTACACATAGCAAGATCCCACAAGCAATTTAATGAATGACCAAATAATCTGTTTTTTGTGATGGCTGTAGTAAAAATGTTGACCAGAGCACTGGAAGAAGCCTCTTCAAATATTGCCATGGAATTCTTAACATCCAACTTGAGCTGATAGATTGGGCCTTGGTTTAATCTTTTATTTGAAGGACTGTAGCTCCGACAATGCAGCACTCTCCCAACACTGCACTTAAGAGTCAGCCTAGATTTTGGGCTCAAGTCCATAGTGGGGCTTAAGCCAATAGCCCTCTGACTCAAAGGCAAGAACATTACTAACTGAGCCAAGCTAGACACTTAACTGTGATAAGTTCTTTTAAGGAATAAATTATACATTGTTGAAGCGCAGTATATGATTGTACAAAACGTACCACCTAGATTTTTCCTTTCTTAGGTGCTAATGCAAAATGTTAGCTTAAGTTAGGCACTACAATAGCATAAAGTTAGGCTCAAATTGCATTTGTACTACTGAAAGCTATTTTCTAGGATTAAAGGGGTGGGAAGCACAACACACCACAACGTCAATCAATCTAAAGCAAAATACTGCTGATTCTGGAAATCCGAAGTAAAAACAGAAAATGTTGGAAAAGCTCTGCAAGTGAGGCAGCATCTGTGGAGAAAGAAACAGAGTTAACGTTTCAGGTTGAAGACCTTTCAGTAGAACTGGAAGATGTTACAGAGTTAAAGTTTTTAAGCAAGTACAGAGCCGGGGAGGGGAGGGGAGGAAAGAACAAAGGGGAAGGTCTGTGATAGGGTAGAGGGCAAGAGTGATTAAATGCCAAAAGGGATTAGGATGCAAGGCAAGGAGGGTGGTAATGGGACAAGTTAAGAAATAAAAGATCGGTCTAGAGTGGCTGTAAATGGCAACAGCAGAACCATTACCAGCACTTGCTGTCCAAAAAAATGGGAGCGTGACCCTGACCTGCCGGTCGCTTGCCATTTTAATTCCCCGTCCCACTCTCACTCTGAATTCTCTGTCCTTGGCCCCTTACACTGTTCCAATGAAGCTCAACGGAAGCTCGAGGAACAGCACCTCATATTTCATTTAGGCACTTTGCAACCTTCCGGACTCAACATTGATTTCGATAGCTTCAGATCATAACCACTGCTCCCATTTTTTCGGACAGCAAGTGCTGGTAATGGTTCTGCTGTTGCCATTTACAGCCAGTCTAGACCAATCTTTTGTTTCTTAACTTGTTCCAGTACCAACCGCCTTGCCTTGCACCATCATCCCTTTTGTCATTTAATCACTCTTGCCCTCTACCCTATCACAGACCTTCCCTTTTGTTCTTTCCTTCCCTCCCCGCCCTCCCTCCCCCTTTCCCTGGTTCTGTACTTGCTTAAAAACTTTAACTCTTTAACATCTTCCAGTTCTGACGAAAGGTCTTCGACCTGAAATGTTAACTCTATTTCTTTCTGCACAGATGCTGCCTCACTTCATGAGCTTTTTGAGTATTTTCTGTTTTTATTTCCTCAATCAATCTGTTGTGTATCTTGAGTGGTAGAACTAGGTGATCCACCACAATAAGAAGGTTAAGTAGACAAACGTCACCAGTGAGTCAATCTTTTACACCTTCTAGCAATCTGCTTAACAGCATTATAGGTTGGAAGTCAGTCAACACCATTAAGAATATTTCAGTAAAAGTAGTGGCACATTCTCCCACACTCTCACCCCTCTGGGTCCCTTGTGCTCAGTGAATCAACCGGTACCAATTCTTCTGTCACAATGGATCCGCAGGGTGGTCATAGCACCACTACAATTGGCCTCATTGCACTGAACCAGAAAAAAATTACCTAGGATTGCTCTTCATAACACCTTTGATTCCATGACCATCTCTGTTCTATCAGATTTTATATTAAATCATGAATGATCTAAAACCTTCACCAAATTAATAACGCAAAAACAGAATCCAAACTTTTCAGCTCCCACCAAAATCTCTGTACCCATCGTGCTGATTCTATCCTTTTCCCAGTTTCTTAATCAGGTTTGTAACCTCTGTATTCTGATCAACTCGGAGCTGAGTTTCAAACTTAATATTCTCCTCATCACCAAGAACAATTACTCACACTTTTCACCTACCTTACCTTTGCTCAAACCCTTATCCATGCTTTGTTTACTTCAAGGTTTGATTTCACCAGTGTCCTCCCAAGCAAACGAGCAACAGGAGGCTGCAGCCGGGTGAAGGCTGGAAGCTCTACTGAGCCAAGATATCGGGGCCATGATCGGGACTGGGGGAGGGGAGCCAGGACATCAGGGCCGGAGTGCCAAATGCTTCCTTGTGAGGTCTGGGGGGAGAACTCCTGCTCCTCCTCACCCACAGGAGTTCTAAGAGGAGGAGACCTTTAGCACTTACCTTGGCCAGTCGGCACCTCCCACCTCGGATCTGCTGTCGGGAATCCCACAGTGCGGACCTGACTTACTGTTACATTTAAGTCGTGGTGCAATGATTTCAAAATTGAGGTTAAAATCGAGGCCTAAATTCCACTCACCCATCATCTTTATCACTTCCATAACTCCCTGACCTCCAATACACTGAAATCAAAATCCTTATCCTTGTTTACAAATCCTTTCATAGCCTAGCCCAAGACTAACTCTGCAACCTTCTTCAGCCTTTCGTGTCAGCCACTGCCCTTTGGTCCAAAGACTCCGATCTCTGTTATATCAACAACAACAATTTGCATTTGTATCGCGTCTTTAACATAGTAAAACGTCCCATGGCGCTTACAGAAGCGTTATCAATTTGACACCGAGCCACTTAAGGAGATATTAGGGCAGGTGACCAAAAGCTTGGTCAAAGAGATAGGTTTTAAGGAGCATCTTAAAGAAGGGGAGAGAGAGCATAAGAACATAAGAACGTAAGAAATAGGGTCAGGAGTAGGCCACACAGCCCCTTGAACCTGCTCCATCATTCAGTAAGATCATGGCTGATCTTCTACCTCAATTCCACTTTCCCGCCTTATCCCCATATCCTTTGATTCCCTTAGTGTCCAGGGAGGTAGAGTCTGAGAGGTTTAGGGAGGAAATTCTGGAGCTTAGGGCCTAGGCAGCTGAAGGCACAGCCGCCAATGGTGGACCGATGAAAATAGGGGATGCGCAAGAGGCAAGAATTGGAGGAGCGCAGAGATATCGGAGGGTTGTAGGGCCGGACGAGGTTACAGAGATAGAGAAAGGTGAGGCTATGGAGGGATTTGAAAACTGAGATGAGAATTTTAAAATTCTGGCATTGCCGAACTGGGAGCCAATGTAGGTCAGCGAGCACAGGGGTGATGGGTGAACGGGTCTTGGTGCAAGTTAGAATACGGACAGTTGGATGAGCTCAAGTTCAACCTCTCAAGCTGCTCCTCCATTAGCGACAAAACCTTCAGCCACTTCAGCCCTTCTCTCTGGAACTCCCCTTTGCTAATTCTCTCCTTGCATTTACCTTAAAACCAATGTTTTTAACTGTGCCTTCAGTAATGCTTCTATTACTACTCGGCATTTGTACTGTCCTATGAAGTGCCTTGGGACGTTATTACATTAAAGCAATAAAACTGCACGTTGTTGTCATAGTTGCTGTCCCATGATCCATGTTGGAAAACACCACTTATGGATGTTTGGTGAGGCCAGGATTCAGCCCTCTACGCTTGAAAACCTGATGACATTCACACATGGCTCACACATGAAGAATTGCCAATTGGGCAAGGTACAGGAGGTGAATTCTTAACACCCTTGAAATAGTACCACTGTATATATCAGCAACAATTGGAAAAAGGTGGGGGTGAACAATTCCAGTTTTTTGAGTCTCTCTTCACAACTTGGGGTTATGTCTCAGAGTCATCCTAGTTGTTTTCCCTCCAACACAGCAATTTCCATTTGAAGTTAAGGCACCTAAACAGCATATAATAATGGAAGCATGGATTCACCAATGCATACAGAAATTTTCCTTTAAATTACAATATTCAATGGACATTTTTTTTGGAAGAATTTTACCTGACCTCATATTCACAGACATTCACTTTTGAAAGTTATCTAGATTCAATATAGGGAAGGTTGTGACATTCACTTTGCAGGAATGCACACCTAAAAGTAGTCAGTGAATAAATAGAGTTAATCAGATTTCGTTTTTTTCCTTTTGTCTCTATTTTAATTTTGTTCCTCCAATTCCCCTCCTTAATTACTTGCTGGGATATGGTTCCACAGGCATCAATTGCACTTCAATAACTCCCCCAATAGTCAATGATCAAGTGTGCGCCTTGATAGTGTGTGGATCACCGAACGCAACAGAGTGGAACCCAATCCTGTATTCATCAAACATTCACACATATGCCAAGCATGTCATTTTACAGCAATCAGGAATGAGAACCAGGCTGATTTTTGTCTTTCTATCCCAGGGACTCTGAGGCCAATTATAACATTCTTATTACCATTTGAGATCTTAGCACAGACTGGGAAATTACTAGAGACCGTCCCGGTCTGTATAGCTCACCTATTCACTTGATAAACTCACTGAGACATTAGGGTAGTTTCATTTTCAATTTTCCATTTCAGGATTTTGTACGTGCTTTCCATCTTCCTTTCAATTCTAAGTATGAAGGAACTCAATGCATTTTAATAAAATAACATGACGTAAGCAATATGTGCTTGTGTTTCTACTCACATAATGCGTTCCCTTACAATAGAACTTTTTCCATTATTTTGTTCTCGGCTTATATACGAGGGAGAAATGTGTTTGTAGATCTCAAAATGAGCATCACATCACTATATATGTTAAATGGTAGTGGTACTTTACTAGACGATAGCAATCTTCAGAAAATGTATTCCCCTTGAGCAAATAGTAACTGACAAGTAAACATATTGATATTTTTGCAAATTTTGATAGTACCTGGCGGAGTCAGCTGTATCAATTCAAATTTTGTTGTATCCACTGTGAAGAAAGGAATCGTAAGATAACATCAGTACTAATTAAATGATAAATGAGTATTAGAGCTGTGCATTCATAAAATACAAAAAAATCACGAATGAGTTGTTCTTACTTTCCAGAATGTCTGCAACATGCCCTGGATTCATGGCTTCCGGAAAGATCTGTGTTTGTACAAAACAGAAAAAAGAAAATTAACTACAAAGAATCACAATTACTCATCACTTGGAAATAATCTTCCAGTATCAGGAAACATATAATTCAAGGCGAACTGTTTTTCTTGAAATAGATGATGGTTGAAGAGAAGAATTATGAATCTGGACTAATGTAAGTTTTAAACTGAAATGGAGTTTGTTGAAATGGTCAATAGGAACAGCTTGCTGCTTTAGTGGAGCAAACTGCTGCATTTGTACAATGCATTTTGGAATTAATTTAACTCAGGCAATCCACTAAATTATTAGAAATTTCAGGTTAGGGCTCCTTTGCTTAACCCTTTTTCTCAGCTGCTTTGATAGTACAGGTGATCTCACAATGAAAGTGACTTCGTTTGTTGTGAAGGTTTCTCTGAATGTTGCTTTTGTCTGTTAATTACAAATAGTGTAGATTTGTTTCATTTTCAAAAATTCTTATTGAATCACATCCATTAAATTTGTAAACGTGCTACACTATTGTGAAATGTTATCTGTTAAAATGAAAAGCAAACAGAAATGTAGGTTAATGTCACCTATATTCAAACAACTTGCCCTTATGTAGCACCTTTAACATGTGTCTCAAGCCAATCATTTGGGGGGCGGGGGGAAGGTTGGACAACAAACATAAATTCAACATTAGGGATGGTGACAAAAGACATGGTTGAAAAAGTAGGTTTTGAGAAAGTGGGAAGAGATATATCAAGGCATTTTGGTTTGGGTTTGGGAAGGGAATTTCAGAATGCAGAGACATCAGCCTGAATTTTAACAATGAGGCGGGGTCTCAGCCAGCAGTGGGGGTGGGGGGGGAATGGTTAATAAATGGGTGGGAAACCCAGAAAATTTTTTTGTGCGTGTTCCCGAACGATCGCAACTCAATTGATGCCACTTAATTCAACTTCCGGGTTTCAAGTCCTCAAGCTGCGCAGCGGGCGTATTGCACACCTGCATGAAAAGATTTAGAGCCCACTATTTAAAGGGTAAATGCAACAATGCATTTTGAAGGAGAAAGGCGCAAAAAGCAGAACGAAACGTCAGAACAAAGGCAGCACCCAGGTTCTTGGACGCCACCCTGGAGATGCTGGCTGTTGTGAGAAGCAGAAAGGAGGTGTTATACCCACCTGACAGGAGGAAGAAACCTGGTTCTGCTAGCAAGCAGGTGTGGCTGGAGGTGGCAGAACAGATCAGCAGCAGGAGCACGGTGCCCCGGTCTTGGCTGCAGTGCAGGAAGCGATTTAATGATCTAACCAGGTCAGGAAAAGTGAGTACAGTTACTGATTCACCTATATTCTGTGGTGAACATTACCTCCCTCACACTGCCCTGCGAAGCGTACTTCATCACATCACTCCTCACACCCACTTGAGGCTCAGTGTCAAGTTACCTTCACTTTCTGTGCACTTCTTCACCCCGCCCCCCACCATTTGTGCACCCACCTCGCCCACTCATCCCAATCCTGATGCAATGTGATCAATCTGTCTGATAGTCACCCTCTGATGCATCTCATTCATTGTCAGCATGACCAAGAGCAATGCATCCATCGGGTGACCCCGTTACCCTCACTCACACACATCTGTACTTTCTCCCCTTGTAGGAGAAGAGAGCGCAAAATGCAAGGGAGAGGAGTCAGACTGGAAGGGGGCCTTCATAGTTCGTGGCCCTTACAGAGGCGGAGGAGGAGGCTTTGGAAATTAGCTGAACGGGGAGTGCCTGGTCATCAGTAAAGCCGAGACTGGCACCACGCAAACATCTGGTGATAAAACTTTAACATCCCTCACACACATGGATTGATGTTATCAATGATTGGCCTGATGCACTCCTCAGTATGCTCATCGCAACATTACTTCTGCGATGAATCTAAACATTACTGTATGTTCTCTTCCAGGGCCGTCAAGGGGTGAAGACATGGTCGAGGGCGATTCCTCAATGTTCCCTGCCTATGAGGGTGCACCATCACATCTCAGTGAGCCATGCACCGGCGCAGATACTCACACCTTGGTGGGTCCTATTAGAGAGGTAGTTGGTTTGTCACCTGGTGAGTCACCACACACGAGTGAGCGAGAGCAGACACTGGTAAGTCCGCGTCGGTGGGCGCACTCCTCTCCAAGCTCTGCTCAGCTTGGCACAGATGCTGAACCCCGGGGGCCATCCATGAAAAGGAGAATGATAGAGGTACAGACGCACCTTTGCAACGTACTGGAAGACTTGCCACACTCAGTCTCCACATTGACGCAGAGGATGGAGGAGTCCACCTCCAGCATTAGTGGACTGCTGGCGCAGGTAAGAGCAGGAATGTCTGCAATGGAGGAAATAGTAGCCTCCATTGCGCTTCATGCACGGCTCACAAGAGTCCATTCAGGCTCTGGCAACGGCCGTGCGGACTCAGGGTGAACAACATTCTGCCGCCTTAAACAGGCAGACAAAAATATTAGCACTGACCTAACAAGGCACCACACATGTTCTCCAAACTGTTGTCCAGCAGAGTGGCAGGAGTGTGATGTGCCCCTGGCCCAGGAGAGGGGGACATGGAAGTGGGGACTCCACTCAAAGTGCCCCCACATCTCACCTGTTGCTCCCCCCTCAACCATTACCCGCAATGCTGCCTCCTCTCCAGACGGCCGAGTCTGCCCCTGCACGTGCGCAGGTGGATCAATCTTTGGTGGGGCCCTCACGGACTCCAAAACCCAGATGTCGTAGGCTGAAAGCATCTAAGCAGTCCGGGCATGATTCTGAGCAACCTGCCACCACCTCTGCTGCAGCCACAGGGGTTGCACCATGTTGAAACGGTAGGAAGAGGAAGTCTAAAGTTTTGTAATCACCAAGGGTATGCACAAGGGTGTCTGACAGAATATCATGTTTTTCATTTTTATTTGGTTTTGGTTAAATGTACATTAAATGTTATGATTCTCACCACCACCACTGCCACGTCTTGTCCATTCTTGAGTCCCTTTTGTGAAAGTGCCCTATCATGTGCCTCATCATGAACGGCGAGACTTGATGCCACCCATTGGATGCGTTTACAATGGGTGTATGTGTGGTTGTAGCACTGTTTTGTGCAACCTAGGGGTGGGGGTGGTGGGGGTTGCTGGTGTTGATGTTTGTTCCAGGTGGTCTGAGTTCTTGACTATCGTCACTTTGCAGATCTCCCTATGAAAATCTATCAAATATGAGTGACTCCCTGGCATCACGAGCAGCCAAGTCTGACGCTGTTCTGCCGAAGGTTCGCCCATCACTTCCCTCCTCCTCCTCTTCTTCAATCTTGATAGCAGGTGCGGCTGCTTCATGAGCACATGGGACCTCATCCAACGGTAACCCTTTCTGTTGAGTAATGTGCAGGACTCAACACACAACTATTATTCTACACACCCTCGGTGATGAGTACTGAAGGGCTCTCCCAGATAGATCCAGGCACCTGAAGTGCATCTTCAGCATTTCTATGGCTTGTTCAATGACAGTCCTGGTGATAATGCGACAGTCATTGTACCGCTGCTATGCCTCACTGTTGCGGTTCCTCACAGGTGTCACGAGCTATGTTTGCAAGGGATATCCCTTGTCTCCAAGGAACCAGCCCTTAAGTCTGTCTTGTGTGTAGAAGAGGGCCGGGATGTTGGATTCGCGCCAAATGAAGGATTCATGGCAGCTGCCAGGGAATTTGGCACACAACTGCAGAAACTTCTTCCGGTGGTTGCAAACCAGCTGCGCACTGATGGGGTGATATCCCTTTCGGTTGATGAACAGTCCTGGCTCATGTCCACGTGCTAGGATTGCTACATGTGTGCAATCAATTGCGCCCTGTACCCGTGGGAAGCCAGCCAGAGAGTGGAAACCCACTGCCTTCTCAGTCCGGCTGATGTTGTCGATGGGGAAGTTGACGTAGTCGGATGCCCTGGCAAACAAGTCATCTGTGACCTGTCGTGTACACTTATGTGCTGACAATTTAGAGATCCTGGTGATGTCACCGGTAGCACCCTGGAAGGATCTGGAGGCGAAGACGTTGAGGACAGTGGTGACCGGCAATGCATTGATGGAGTGCGACGGGCAATGCGTACCCACCAGGTCCATCCTGGAGCAGATCTGCATGAAGGAGCCTGCAATTGTCTGGGATCATCCGGCAACTCAATCCAAGCCTTCTTTGGCACTGCTCCTCAGAGAGGTCCAGGAAACTCAACCTCTGCCTATAGACCCTCTCACGAGGGTAGTGCCTCCTGCAACCTTGGCCCCTGCATTGGTCCCCTCTCTGCTCTTCTGCAGGTCCTGATGGCGCACCTCTGTCTCATGGAGTTACAACTCCCAGAACTGCACGCCATGCCTGCCACGGATGCTGGTGTGCCTCCTCCTCAGATGTACTACTGAATACATCCATTGTGCCCCCCATCCTGATGGTCTCGGTTTGAGGGGATCCAAAATATAAGTAAATATGTGCGAACACAAGAATTCGGAGTGTGAACAAAGAAATCTCAGTCTAAACACAAAGAACTCCCAGCCAAAGGTTTGTCTAAGAGTACTGATTGCCCAGCTGCAAAAACTCACCTTTTCTTCACATGTGTCAATCACTGGTTTCACGGACCAAATGGCTGCCGGCTACAACTCACCTCTGTTTCCATGGCGTGTTTCAGAGGCCACAGGAGTCACATTCAGGTAGAGTTAAAATCGTTTGTCTGCCTCAATATACTATAATTTAATTCCCTTAACTACTTCAAATTTTTTTTTTATTATTCGTTCATGGGATGTGGGCGTCGCTGGTGAGGCCAGCATTTATCGCCCATCCCTAATTGCCCTTGAGAAATACCTTAGTTGCCCCTTTAAATATCATCCCACCAGCTTTAAGTGCCAGCAGGACTTAAGGGTTTCTGAAGCGCTGGCACCCAGATGCATCTGGATGAAATGCAGAAGTCGGCAGGTTGGAACTGGGATTCATTCCTGCTCCAAACTGTTGACCGGAGGTCACCGGTTATGGTTATTGGCTTAGTACAAAGAGGAGAAGAGTCAATTCTCTCTTAACACTCAATTCACTTTATTCACGCCGTTAGATCATATACATATAGCTTATACATCTGGTGAGATATAGACATGCAGTTTACAACAGGTTATACAGTTTTATACCCAAACTAAGATCTAAATGCACACCCATTAGGTTTCTCTGACACTCCCTGAGTGGTCACAGAATATAAAGGATAATACCAGAAAAGGAGAGCTGAAGCTGGCCAGGCGTTCCGTTCTCTTTCTCTCTCGACGTCGTCTCTACGTCCCTGACGTAGGGTCTTCCACTTCCACGATGGTTGATAAGAACATAAGAAATAGGAGCAGGAGTAGGCCAATCGGCCCCTCGAGCCTGCTCCGCCATTCAATAAGATCATGGCTGATCTGATCCTAATCTCAAATCTAAATTCATGTCCAATTTCCTGCCCGCTCCCCGTAACCCCTAATTCCCTTTACTTCTAGGAAACTGTCTATTTTTGTTTTAAATTTATTTAATGATGTAGCTTCCACAGCTTCCTGGGGCAGCAAATTCCACAGACCTACTACCCTCTGAGTGAAGAAGTTTCTCCTCATCTCAGTTTTGAAAGAGCAGCCCCTTATTCTAAGATTATGCCCCCTAGTTCTAGTTTCACCCATCCTTGGGAACATCCTTACCGCATCCACCCGATCAAGCCCCTTCACAATCTTATATGTTTCAATAAGATCGCCTCTCATTCTTCTGAACTCCAATGAGTAGAGTCCCAATCTACTCAACCTCTCCTCATATGTCCGCCCCCTCATCCCCGGGATTAACCGAGTGAACCTTCTTTGTACTGCCTCGAGAGCAAGTATGTCTTTTCTTAAGTATGGACACCAAAACTGTATGCAGTATTCCAGGTGCGGTCTCACCAATACCTTATATAACTGCAGCAATACCTCCCTGTTTTTATATTCTATCCCCCTAACAATAAAAGCCAACATTCCGTTGGCCTTCTTGATCACCTGCTGCACCTGCATACTAACTTTTTGATTTTCTTGCACTAGGACCCCCAGATCCCTTTGTATTGCAGTACTTTCCAGTTTCTCACCATTAAGATAATAAAATGATCTCCGGAGTCTTCGCTCTTTCTCTTTCGAGGTTTCTCTGACACTCCCTGAGTGGTCACAGAATATACGTCGTCTCTACGTCCCTGATGTAGGTTCTTCCACTTCCGCGATGGTTGGTCTCCGGAGGCTTCGCTCTGGCTCCACGCCCCAGATCCTTCATTCTTATTCCAAATCTTATCTCTTCAAGCTGTGCTGTCTCTGTCCCTTTCGTTTAGGCTTGCTCGCTTTTGCCTGGGTCTTCTCCTCATTGGCTCTGTCCCAAGGACTTAGGTAGCATTACCTCATTACTCCTTTTCTAAATAAGGACTTGTGTTTTATCACATCTCCTTTGTCTTTCACAAAACTTAGCTAATTCAAACCGGTTCCAGCCAGCTCAGGCCAGCGACTGAACTCAGGTTACTTCAGTTCAAAAATTGTTCTTGCCTGTGTATCAGCAGCTGGGGAATCTCAGGTTACTTTCTGCAGCCCCTAGCCAACAAAACTTTGAAAAATTTTACTGCCCTCCCCCCCCCCACAAGCCACACGTTCTTCAGAGTTAAAATTTACCCCATGATGACCAATGGTTGAGCAGAGGGAGGGTGCACAGTGGACTCAAGTCAGGAGAGAGAAGGGTGTAAGCTGGAACATGCAACAAAGAAGGTTGTCGAGGTCAGCTGGAACAAGGCTCTAGAGGGATTTGTAGACTAGGACTAGGATTTTGAAATCTATACGCTGGAGGACAAGACAGTGGAGATCAGCAAAGGCAGGGATGACAGTTGAGTGGGACTTAATACAGGCACTGAAGCTCTAGATGAATTGGAATTTGTGTGGAGGGCAGCAAGAAGGTGTTGGAGAGGTCAAACATGGAGGTGACAAAGATGTGAGTAAGGCCTTCTTCAGCAATGGTAAGGGTGAGGAGGGATAGAAGGAAAAGATGTTATGGAATGGAAAGTCGAATCTTGATGGATTGGATATACGGTATGAAGCATCAATCAGGAGGAAACAAGATACTGAGATTGTACACTGGCAGCTTCAGTTGCAGTGAGCACCCGGGAATTGTGTTTCAAATTGAAAGGCAAGGTTTTTTAAAAATGTTTTAATTCATTCTCGGGATGTGGGTGTCGATGGCAAGGCCAGCATTTATTGCCCATCCGTAGTTGCCCTTGAGATGGTGGATGTGGGCCTTCTTCTTGAACCGCTGCATTCCATGTGATGAAGGTACTCCCACAGTGCTGTTAGGTAGAGAGTTCCAGGATTTTGACCCAGTGCTGATTAAGGAACGGCGATATGTGTCCAAGTCGGGATGGTGTGCGACTTGGGAGGGGAATGTGCAGATGGTGGTGTTCCCAAGCACCTGCTGCCCCTGTCCTTCTCAGTGGTGGAGGTCGCGAGTTTGGGAGGTGCTGTCGAGGAAGCCTTGGCGAGTTGCTGCAGTGCATCCTGTGGATAGTACACACTGCAGCCATTGGGTGGAGGGAGTGGATGCTTAAGGTGGTGAATGGGCTGTCGCTCAAGCGGATTGCTTTGACCTGGATGGTGTCGAGCTTCTTGTTGTTGCAGCTGCACCCATCCAGGCAAGTGGAGAGTAGGTGTAGACTTTCTAACAGGAATTGAACAGGATGACTGAAATTGTTTTCAGAAAAAGCTGCAGGCAATATTTGTTGAAAAGCACTTCTTGCTACTATATAGGACCCTTTCTGTTCATTTTTTTCAAATCCAGTTAAATATAGAGGATGTGGAAGGGGAAGGAAGGATGCACAACTTTGATGCAACTAGATTAGGAATCAAACAGCCAGTAAGATAAATGATGCCTTAGCACAGAGGAGTTCAATAACTTTTTTTGTAAAACCACCTTAGAGATAAGTAAAATTGCCTCCATTAAGAAATGTTATAGTCTAAGCAGCATATTACTACTCATAGTAGGAAAGATATGGCTACATGAACCAATCTCAGCAATAGTTTAATCAAATGAAACAGCACTTCACTAACAATAATTCACATTGAAAGCCAGACTGCTCCGGGTGAAAGTAAGTAGTTTCAAATATTTTGCCCATTAATTTCAAGTAATTTATGAAATGTCAGCAGATTTCTTTACTGTTTGTGTACTTAACAATTAGTCACCACACTCTTAAAAGTATTTCATTGTGTGAAGTACTTTAAGATGCTTCAACATGATTAAAGAATTAGTCAATGTCCCAACATGAAGTGGGGTTAGACAGCAGGGGATAATTGCTCCAGGGCACATAGATGTAATTCAGTCCCCATTTTAAAATCATACATATCATACATTGTGTTCTCAGTTTTATATTTCCATTATAAATTCTTTATGTCCACATTTATAATGTAAGGTGCCTATGTAAACTTGTCACCCTCCTACAGTGGTGTTGTTGCATCACTCCACCAGGGGTGGGGGTCGGGTGCTTTTCCAACAACAAGTTTACTACACACAGACACTCATGGACCTCCCATCGCGTTGCTCACTGTTGGCACATTTTTCTTATCTCGGTCGCCTTTGTGTTGCTGGTTTTCGCTCTCTCTTTTTCTGCTTCCTATCTTTTTCTTCTTTCCTTTCATATGAGAACGAATGGGTGACATGGTGTAGCGAGGTCTGACAGGGGTGGTGGCCACCAATTTTCTGACACAAGTGGGAGGTGTTAGTCGGAGTCTGCCAGAAACGAGCATCCAGCTAAGGCCACAGGCCATGATTTATGGCAGGGGTCCAGCCAATGCCTGCTTCGTGGTCTTGAGCCACAGGGCAAACTTTGGGTTGTAAGTGGCAAATAGCAGGTTTGTGGAGGAATTTGGCTAGATTTTGGGTTGAGGGAGCGGAAAGGATTTGAACAGAGCTGCAGGCAGGTTTGGGACATAAGAGCGAGTAGGGATTTGGCCACGGGTGCACCGCAGCAGGAGAGCAATGTATAGGTAGTGCTGTAGTGCTGAAGACCTGTGCTCCAGAACTAGCCGCGCTTCTAGCCAAGCTGTTCGAGTACAGCTACAACACTGGCAGCTACCCAACAGTGTGGAAAATTGCCGAGGTATGTCCTGTCCACAAAAAGCAGGACAAATCCATCTGGCCAATTACCACCCCATCAGTCTACTCTCAATCATCAGCAAAGTGATGGAAGGTGTCATCCACAGTGCTATCAAGTGGCACTTACTCACCAATATCCTGCTCACCAATGCTCAGTTTAGGTTCTGCTAGGACCACTCGGCTCCAGACCTCATTACAGCCTTGGTCCAAACATGAACAAAAGAGCTGAATTTCAAAGGTGAAGTGAGAGCGATTGGTTGACTGACAGGAAACAGAGAGTAGGAATAAACAGGTCTTTTTCCGGGTGGCAGGCAGTGACTAGTGGGGTACTGCAGGGATCAGTGCTTGGGCCCCAGCTATTCACAATTTATATCAATGATTTGGATGAGGGAACTAAATGTAACATTTCCAAGTTTGCAGATGACACAAAGCTGGGGTGGAATGTGAGCTGTGAGGAAGATGCAAAGAGGCTCCAATGTGATTTAGACAAGTTGGGTGAGTGGGCAAGAACATGGCAGATGCAGTATAACGTGGATAAATGTGAGGTTATCCACTTTGGCTGTAAAAACAGAAAGACAGATTATCTGAATGGTGATAGATTGGGAAAAGAGGAGGTGCAACGAGACCTGGGTGTTCTTGTACACCAGTCGCTGAAAGCGAGCATTCAGGTTCAGCAAGCAGTTAGGAAGGCGAATGGTATGTTGGCGTTCATTGCAAGATGATTTGAGTACAGGAACAGGGATGTCTTACTGCAGTTGTACAGGGCCTTGGTAAGACCACATCTGGAGTATTGTGTGCAGTATTGGTCTCCTTATCTGAGGAAGGATGTCCTTGCCATGGAGGGAGTGCAACGAAGGTTTACCAGACCGATTCCTGGGATGGCAGGATTGATGGATGAGGAGAGATTGGGTCGACTGGGCCTATATCCACTAGAGTTTAGAAGAATGAAAGGTGATCTCATCGAAACATATAAAATTCTAACAGGACTAGACAGACTAGATGCAGGGAGGATGTTCCCGATGGCTGGGGAGTCCTGAACCAGGGGTCACAGTCTCAGGATACGGGGTATGCCATTTAGAACCGAGATGAGGAGAAATTTCTTCACTCAGAGGGTGGTGAACCTGTGGAATTCTCTATCACAGAAGGCTGTGGAGGCCAAGTCATTAGATGTATTCAAGAAGGAGATAGATCTGTTTCTTAATGCTAAAGGGATCAAGGGATATGGGGAAAAAGCAGGAACAGGGTACTGAGTTAGACACTGAGCCATGATCATTTTGAATGGCGGAGCAGGCCCGAAGGGCCGAATGGCCTACTCTTGCTCCTATTTTCTATGTTTCTATGTGCTTTAATTTTGCACACTAACCTCTTGTGTGGGACCTTATCAAAAGCCTTCTGAAAATCCAAATACACCACATCCACTGGTTCTCCCCTATCTATTCTACTAGTTACATACTCAAAAAACTCCAGTAGATTTGTTAAGCATGATTTCCCTTTCATAAACCCATGCTGACTTTGTCCAATCCCGATAATGCCTTCCAAGTGTTCTGTTATCACATCCTTTATAATAGACTCTAGCATTTTCCCCACTACTGATGTTAGACTAACAGGTCTGTAATTCCCTGTTTTTTCTCTCCCTCCTTTTTTAAATAATGGGGTTACATTTGCCATCCTCCAATCTGTAGGAAGTGTTCCAGAGTATATAGAATTTTGGAAGATGACCACCAATGCATCCACTATTTCCAGGGCCACTTCCTTTAGTACTCTGGGATGTAGATTATCAGGCGCTGGGGATTTGTCAGCCTTTAGTCCCATTAAATTTCCCTAGCACTATTTTTTTTACTAATACTGATTTCCTTCAGTTCCTCCCTCTCACTAGGTTGGTTCCCTAACATTTCTGGGAGGTTATTTGTATCCTCCTTTGTGAAGACAGAACCAAAGTATGTGTTTAATTGTTCTGCCATTTCTTTGTTCCCCATTATAATTTGCCCCATTTCTGACTGTAAGGGACCTACATTTGTCTTCACTAATCTTTTTCTCTTGACATATTTATAGATGCTTTTACAGTCAGTTTTTATGTTCCCTGCTAGTTTACTCTCATACTCTATTTTTCCCCTCTTAATCAATCTCTTTGTTCTTCTTTGCTGAATTCTAAACTGCTCCCAATCCTCAGGCTTGCCGTTTTCTCTGGCAATTTTATACGTCTCCGATTACTGAGCTAACAGAGCAAGGCAAAACATTATTATATATTTATTTTAATTTCAATAAAATTGGAGCCTTGCTAATGCAGTTAAACAACAGAGAAGAAGCCAAATTGTAGAGAGATTTATATTAGTATATAAATACAAAAAAACTTAAATTTCAAAGCTGAAAATTAAATTTAAAATTACTTACTTGAGAAAAAATCAGTTCGAGAAAAATCAAGACAGTAGCGAGACAGAGAGTTCAATTTGGGAAATACATTTTTTCAGAAAAACATAAACAGAGAAGACGGCCCAAAACATTAAAAGCGTTTAATTGAATACTTTACAAGACTTTTTTTTAAGAAAAGGCAGGCCATACATCTGCACAATAGTACCAGCACTGTTTGGCATGAGACATGGCCGAATCTGTGACAAGCAAGATGGGACACCCTTAACATTGAAAACTTCTTACACGATGCTTCCTACAGGTGTAACAGGTACTATAGGTACTACAATGAAATGTACAACTCACCATATTTAATATATAATAGATTATATGTATGTAATTACAGCATAACATTGGCAGTATCCATTATAAATGTGGACATTGAAGTTTATAATGGAAATATAAAAACAACAGAATGTAGGACTTGTGGGGACTGAATTCTATCTGCATACGATGGCCCAAATATCCTTCGCCTCTATTCTTGCTTAACCTGGAGACTACACTTGGTTCTGATTCCATTTCTGGAATGTCATAGGAACTTGAGGCACTAACACGGCACGAGAATGACATGAAAGTAGCATATATCATGCCTTCTCAGATCTTTCTGAAATGTCTCAAAGCTGTTCACATACACTGAATTACTTTCAAGTGTTGTGACTGTTACGTAAATGAAAATGTTAAAGCTAAATCTTTTAAAGCTGAACTGCTAAAAAGTTAAATCTTATAGATTTAGAAAATACTAAAATAAAAACAGAACATGCTGAAAATACAGAGTGAGTCCATTAGCACGGAAAGAGAAAAAACAGGTTAACAGTTCAGGTGGAGGTCCTTTATCAGAAATGATTACTTCTGAGCCTGTCTTTTCTCTTTCAAATGCTAACTGATCATCTGTGTATTTCCAGCATTCATATTTCCAGTATTTGGAATTTTTCTTCTCTCTTTAGAAAATGCTTGAACAAGAAGACATCTTGTACCTTTTCAAACTTCATTTTGTCATTGAAGGTCAATGGAAAGACAGAAGGGAGAAACTTGGTTTTCTGGAATTTTCCTAACATGCATACACTGACGTAGACATCATCCTTTTCAGGTAGGAACACCCCAGGGCATGTAACCTATAATAAATTATTTCAAATAAAGAGAATCACAATACTGATATAGAAAAATAAAATGTTATACTATTACCAATATTAATTGAGACCGCTCATTTTTGGCAATAATGCAATTTTAAGCCTTCATGCCCTCTCGTCGGTCAGGATCTGTTACATCCCATCCACAACCTATTTTGTGTCATCCACCAATTTCCACCAGCCCTCCCCCCACATTGCTTTCCCCATTGTCAGGCAGTTTTTGTCTTTTTGTTCCTGCCTAAAGCATTCAGTGACCATTTGTAAGTTTGCTTAATAAACATAAATTTCCATAAACAAACAAAAATTAACTCATAAAATGTTCAAAAGTTCACACTTTGCAGTTTCCAAATATTTATGGAAAGAAAATTATCCGTAAGCCCCAAAAATGGTTCAGAAGAGAATTATTTTATCAGCCGGATTTTCCCCTGAAATAAAGAGAATTGGTTGCCGTGATTGACGATAGACAACAGCCAATACAATAATTCAAATGAGTCCTTCAAATGGGTTTCAATCACTTGGAGAAACAAGGTCAGACCTTCCTAACCTTACCACTGCGAAAAGATATGTATTTTTGTTGAACAGTTTTTGTTGGATTTCTGTCAACAAAGAAACCACAAGTACCACTAATCACAAATGTGGCAATCACAAGTGTTAATATTTTAAGCGCAAGATTTGCCTGAAATAAAACTTTAAGAATTCAATCTCCAATGTTTCAGTGCTTTGGAAAAAACAAAGAAACTCACAATTCCTCATAGAGTGAGGGGACACAGCTTCTACATCATCTCAGAAACCTACTTCTGCAAATGACACACGCTTAGAATGCAGAGATTCGACACTGGGAAATTATGCAAAATGCACATGGTTTAGAATATATAGATGTGGTTGGAAACTCTCCAACTATTCTGGAGGAAAATATCCAGTCAAAGCATAAACTTCTGAGACTAGCTGAGGCTCTGAAGTAAACACTTGAAGGTATTATAAAACACAAAAGACAACTCAGTGGGAAAATTTAATCATGTTATTGTGAAATGTGATTTTTTTTTTTGAATTCTTACTTTATTTAAAACCTTATTTTGGATATCAGAAATTTAATTTACTGAGGATAAAATGGCAATGAAAGTTTTTTCAAAAAACATTGAGTAATTTGACGTAATTAACGTAGTGGTTATGTTACTGGGCTAGTAATCCAGAGGCCTGGACTAAAATCCAGAGTCACGAGTTCAAATCCCGCCACGGCGGCTGGCGAATTTAAATTCAATTAATTAAATAAAAATCTGGAATTAAAATACTAGTATCAGTAATGATAGCCATGAAACTACCGGATTGTCGTAAAAACCCATCTGGTTCACTAATGTCCTTTAGGGAAGGAAACCTGCCGTCCTTACCCGGTCTGGCCTGTATGTGACTCCAGACCCACAGCAATGTGGTTGATTCTTAATTGCCCTCTTAGGGATGGGCAATAAATGCCGGCCTTGCCAGCGACGCCCACATCCCGTGAACGAATAAAAAAAAAATTCACTTTGATTTTTTTTCCCCCTTTTTTTAAATTGGTAGGTTCTCCTAATTGGTCATTCAGCATTGGTTGTTTTCATAAATGCTTAGTAGTTTCTCATTGGCAATCTAGTTGCTTACCTTGCTTTTGATTTGTACATTCTCTACCTTTTCAGACTGATTTGATGCTGCTTTACTTTAGATCGATCAATCACCTGTGGAATGAAGCTATGGTCTTGCATATAGTGCGCACATTCTGCTATTATACTATTTGAGGCAGGTCTGGTTGTCTCTCCAAAAACTTGCTATTTCTAACCTTATTGCTTATACTTACCTCTGATTAGTTCATTCTTTACACAGAATTACACAGAATATACAGCACAGAAGCAGGCCATTCAGCCAAACAGGTCCGTGCCGGTGTTTACATTCCACACGATCCTCCTCCCTCCCTACTTCATCTGACTCATTCCAGGGCTGTATTCCTAGCTCATGATCTGTGACAGGTGGTGCTATTGTTAATAACTCCAATTCGAATGATGAGAAGCTCCACAAAATATAATTTTATATTGTACCATAATTTGCTGTAGCATTGCATCCAATGCTGTCTGCCGTTGGTTAGACTTGCCCTTGCATGTTTGCTTTTTTAAAATTTTTTGCGCGGCAAGTTGCTCAAAGTACGAGCTGATAACGGCGCTGTGAGGGAAACAGGGCATCTGGGACCTGAGCGAACAGGACAAGCAACTATGGATCTCCTTAACCAATCAGATTGAAGGATTGTGATATAAACAGCACAGGGACTGAGAAGGAAGTGTAAATTAGAGTGGGTGAATTCAATATCAAATCAAGTACAGAAAGAGAAATAGAGAGGGAAAGAAAGATTGGATTGAGAGAAAAAAAGAAAGGACATTTTTTGAAAATTAAATTTAACATTTTTAAAATCTCCAACAACAATTAACACCTGAAGGAATGAGACTCCACACTTGCAATTGTTAGTTTTCAGTGCCAGAGAGGTTGATTGGCAGTAAATAACACTTATCACATCGTTAAAAGGATACTTAGACTTACAATGACAAGACTTAACTTTCTGTGGCAAGTTTAATTCATTTCTACCACGCAAATACAGCAACTTCACGCTATTCAATGGTGAGGCAGACAGCGAGATGCTGTTTTCGCAGAGCGGTGCAACTCGGACAGCAACTTTTGAATATTTGCGTTTATCCTCGCACCTGTCCCTCGCCTGAAGTTACTATGCCATTTGGGCATAAATAACAGCGAGCGCCATTAGCCGCAACGTTATTTTGACAACAAATTATGGCCCATTGAATTTAAATTAAGCTCCCCACCATTAAAATTCTTGACTCACAGGCATCATTCACCACCATTAAGGTGCCAGTCACCTCTCTGCCCCGCCTACTTGACTCCTGGGCCTTGCTTCTCACTGTTAATGCACCTGTTGTCTCTGCACCACACTGGCATTAAATCTGTTAGTATCCACAGCCACACTGCCCCATTCCGAGCACATTATTTCTTTTTGCATAGTATGCCTCATAATTATTTATTTATTTTTACCAAACCACCTTCTTCTGCCACATGCACTCCTCCCAACATGTTTTTTTTAACATTTCAGATGCATCACCCACCACCGCCTCTCACACAAGCAAATCCAACTCCCATCCCTCCCCCAACATTACAGTGCATTTTTCAGCCGCCTCTTTTGAATATGCTTGTTAAATTTCTAAAGCAGCCACTACTGCTATTGTTCCAATCTCTTTCTCCAATTCATAAATGGCCACAATCACTATACGCCACCACCACATTGTTTATTTCAAACAACTACTTTTGCCCATCACCATCACACTACAGATAACACCCCAATCAGTTCAACTCTATCACCACACCACATTACATACTCTGTTTAAAAATATTCCTCTGCACCTTTTCCATCAACCCTCTTTCCTTCATGCTCACAGTTTATTCCATTAACCTCTTCCCTGCAACAGCCTTTCCAAGGTCCTATGCTTTCCTCCTTCTTCATTCCCAATGTTTTCTCGCCACCCAAACCAATCTCCACAGAGAGAAAAAAGACGTGCATTTATATAGCACCTTTCATGACCTCAGGATGTCCCATAGCAGTGCTTTTTGAAATGTAGCCACTGTTGTAATGTTGGAAATGCGAAGCCAATTTGCGCACAGCAAGGTCCCAGCAATGTGATAACAACCAGATAAGTTGTTTCACAGCCAGAGAGAGCGAGCAGCAGATAATGTCTTTCCTCATCCTAATTTTAGGTCACTTTTTGAAAAAAATTGATTTTTTTTTAAGCCCTCAGAAAGCCTCTGATTATCTCCTCTGTTTCGTCAACGGTTAGAGAATGTAACATTCTATTTGCTGTCACCTGTGAAACAGGGACAGAGATTGAGTGCGATTTTGGGAAACAGAGAGAGTGAGACAGCCACAGAGGCCGATAAAAGAGAGGAGGGCAGCCAATGAATCTTTCTCAATAAATTGGATTTCTGTTTAAAAAAAATTAAAATTTGAAATTTGGCTGGCTACAAAATATGTTGGGCGAATTGAATGACATTTAAATCAGCAAGATATTCTAAAGTACTTCTGAGGAACAATTTGAGATGCAGCCATGGACAACGAAAGAGGTAAGGGACAGTATAAGACATAAGGAAAGGGATTACAAAAAGGCAGAAAATGGCACAGATCCTGGCGAATGGGAAAGATACAAAGATCAACAAAGGGTCACAAAACAGATAGTAAGAACTACAAAAAGAGACTATGAAAAGAAACTTGCAAGGGATATCAAAACCAATACAAAGAACTTTTATAGTTACATTAGGAAAAAGAGGGTGATCAGGAGCAGTGTTGGCCCCTTAAAAACTGAAAGTGGGGATACTGTCATTGACAATGGGGAAATGGCGGACATGTTGAACAATTACTTTACGTCAGTATTTACAGTAGAAAAAGAAGATAGTATGCCGGAAATCCCAAGAAAACTAATATTGAATCTGGGACAGGGACTTGACAAATATAAGTAAAGCAACAGTAATGAAGAAAATAATAGCACTAAAGAGTGACAAATCCCCAGGACCAGATGGTTTCCATCCCAGGGTTTTAAAGGAAGTAGGTGAGCACATTGCAGATGCCCTAACTATAATCTTTCAAAGTTCTCTAGATTCAGAAACTGTCCCTCTAGATTGGAAAATTGCACGTCACTCCGCTTTTTAAGAAAGGAGAGAGAAACCAGGGAATTATAGATCAGTTAACCTAACATCTGTTGTGGGGAAAATGCTGGAGTCTATAATTAAGGATAGGGTGACTGAACACCTCGAGAATTTTCAGTTAATCAGAGAGAGCCAGCATGGATTTGTGAAAGGTAGGTCGTGCTTGACAAACCTGATTGAATTTTTTGAAGAGGTGACTAAAGTAGTGGACAGGGGAATGTCAATGGATGTTGTTTATATGGACTTCTGGAACACATTTGATAAGGTCCCACATAAGAGACTGTTAGCTAAGATAGAAACCCATGGAATCGAGGGAAAAGTACGGACTTGGTTAGGAAGTTGGCTGAGCGAAAGGCGACAGAGAGTAGGGATAATGGGAAGGTACTCACATTGGCAGGATGTGACTAGTGGAGTCCTGCGGGGATCTGTCTTGGGGCCTCAATTATTCACAATATTTATTAACGACTTAGATGAAGGCATAGAAAGTCTCGTATCTAAGTTTGCCGATGACACAAAGATGGGTGGCATTGTAAGCAGTGTAGATGAAAACATAAAATTACAAAGCGATATTGATAGATTAGGTGAATGGGCAAAACTGTGGCAAATGGAATTCAATGTCGACAAATGTGAGGTCATCCACTTTGGATCAAAAAAGGATAGAACAGGTACTTTCTAAATGGTAAAAAGTTAAAAATAATGGATGTCCAAAGGGACCTAGGATTCAGGTACATAGATTGTTGAAGTGTCATGAACAGGTGCAGAAAATAATCAATAAAGCTAATGGAATGCTGGCCTTTATATCTAGAGGACTGGAGTACAAGGGGGCAGAAGTTATGCTGCAGCTATACAAAACCCTGGTTAGACTGCACCTGGAGTACTGTGAGCAGTTCTGGGCACCGCACCTTTGGAAGGACATATTGGCCTTGGAGGGTGTGCAGCGTAGGTTTACTAGAATGATACCCAGACTTCAAGCGTTAAGTTACGAGGAGAGATTACACAAATTGGGGTTGTATTCTCTAGAGTTCAGAAGGTTAAGGGGTGATCTGATCGAAGTTTATAAGATATTAAGGAGAACAGATAGGGTGGATAGAGAGAAACTATTTCCGCTGGTTGGGGATTTTAGGAGTAGGGGGCACAGTCTAAAAATTAGAGCCAGACCTTTCAGGAGCGAGATTACAAAACATTTCTACACACAAACGGTGGTAGAAGTTTGGAACTCTCTTCCGCAAACGGCAATTGATACTAGCTCAATTGCTAAATTTAAATCGGAGATAGATAGCTTTTTGTCAAGCAAAGGTATTAAGGGATATGGGCCAAAGGCGGGTATATGGCGCTAGATCACAGATCAGCCATGATCTTATCAAATGGCGGAGCAGGCACGAGGGGCTGAATGGCCTACTCCTGTTCCGATGCAGCTTTTAATGTCGTGAACCTGAACCCCAAAAGCTCTCTGCTCCTCCACATCATCCAGCTTTTCCCCAAAGTATATTGTTTTTAACCAAAATGTATCACATTTGCTGACTTTGAATTGCATCTGCTACTTTTCTGCCCATTCCGTTAGTTTATCAGCATCGCCTTGCAGCTTCCATTTTTTTTTATTCGTTCACGGGATGTGGGCGTCGCTGGCAAGGCCGGCATTTATTGCCCATCCCTAATTGCCCTTGAGAAGGTGGTGGTGAGCCGCCTTCTTGAACCGCTGCAGTCCGTCTGCTAAGAATTAATATGCCTCCTCCTAAACAAACTCCATAGAATTCTTTGAAAGGAAATGAGTTACAGTAATTGGAAAAGCTGAATATAATAAACATATAATGGGCGAGTAAAGCGTGTAATGTCAGACTAGCTGATTCAAGTGGGAAAAAAAAATACACCAGCGCAGACTTGCTGGGGTAAAGCGGCCTGTTGTTTTTTGTTAACAGTCAGTGTTTGGATTGTACCCCTTCCCGCCCCTCCCTCTCTCTCATTGGATCAAATAGAAAAGAATGGCCGTTTCCTCGTGTCCTATTGGTCCACCGCACGTCAATCATCACCCCCTAACCCACCGCCTTCTGGTGCAGGCCCAACCGCCGCTCATTTCCTCCACCCCCAGAAATAAAACACATCGCCAGCTGGTCTACCCACCGCTTGGATTTTCAGGTGTACAGTTAATCTCAGAACTTTCTTCGGCATTTCTCTCCGTTAAAGAACTTGATTAACTTTATTTTTTTTTAAAAATCGCTTAAAGTCTCTGGAAGGTACGGCTTGAGCCAACGATTCAAAACTGTGGAAGCTGCAACCAATCGAATCCTGGTGTTACCGCGTTGCCATGGTGCCGGACGACAGCGTGACGCCTCATAAAGGAAGTGATGTAATCATCAGCGCTGTGGGCACGATGGCTCTTGACAATTGTACGTAGCAACCGACAGTGGCGCCTGTTTTGAAGAGTAGAATTTCTAAAGTCATTATCTTGATACAGACAAAGGTTGCAGAGGCAGGACGGGGTGAGACCATGGAAGAATCTTTAAACAAGGACGAGCACTTTGATTTCAAAACCTCACGCTTTTGGTCATCTCTTCCTCATGGCAAATAAGGATTGGAGTCCTGTGGGTACCCAAAACCAGATACCAAGACCCCTACATTCTCGTTGTGGGAGAAAGAGAACTTTTTGATCAAAACAGTCTGCAAATTTTCTGTTATATCATATATTTTGGCCCTAAATTTCCATTGGATCTGCAATGCACTCCCAGCATAAGTCAGCTAGGAGTGGTACTTGGATACTCTGTCACAGCCGAGGCTGTAAGTTTCTGTCGGTGTCTGGTTGTGATCGAATCTCTGACTAGATGGCAACCAAAGGTATTAAGGGATATGGGCCAAAGGCAGGTATAGATCACAGATCAGCCATGATCTTATCAAATGGCGGAGCAGGCATGAGGGGCTGAATGGCCTACTCCTGTTCCTATGTTCCAATAGACCCCAAACTTGGCCCATGACGTGGAGTCGATGGGGCCGGGGAAGGGAATTCCCACCGCTGGATCTTACTTGGCCCTGGCCTTTTTAACGCAGATGACCTGGATACTAGAAGAAACCTGACTTACAGGTCGTTTCAGCAGCAGTGATGTGGCTCACCTGGAGGTCCAGGCCTGGATCCCCACAACAATGTCTGTCTCTTTACTAATATTGGCCCCTTAGAAACTGGGCCAATTGGGCAGTGAATAAAACTTTTCACCAAGTTGCCCAGTGAGCTACTTTCCAGCATCATTCTTCCTGTTTCCCTAACCCACCTTTGGCAAGTGTCAAAGATGTGCCTGTAGTGGCATAGTTACCCTCAACAATGCAAGAAAGGTGATCACATCCTGATCATAGATACTCCCACAGGAATAGGAGTTCCTATTCTGTTACACTTCTGACAGCAGAATAAACCCAAGGAATTTTGGCCCCTCCCTCTCTCCTTTGCTGTCTCTAAGGGCTCGATTTTAGGGTCGGGTTACCTGCGGGTTTCCAGCGGGGGGGCCCCGAAAATCCCGATCTCCGGTCACGTGACCGGATCGCGACGAAATCCCGGCCACTTCCGGGTACCGCGCTGACGTGCGGGGCTGCGCGCGCAAGCCCCGCTGGTGGGAATCCCGCAGGCAATTAAAGCCAGCGGGGTTCCACTTGAGAGTACTTAACTTGCTCGTTGTGGTCAGTTAATGAGCTGAAGCAGCTGTCAAAAGAGGAAGTGTGGGATTTTAGGTTCAAGGCAGTGAGTTTCCCACACTGGGGGAAACAGTCTCCATCCAACCAGGCGTGTTGCAGCCAGCAGCCTGTGGCAGGTGCCAAGGTGCGCTCCACGGGGGAGAGCCCTCACCCACGCAGGAGGCCACCGCGTCACATAGGGCAACCCCTGCCCTCCACCACCCCCCGCCAAGCCAGAGGACAGACCGACACGAGACCGCAGCCCCAGTCCGAGGAACCACACACCTACCCTGCACAACCCCTCAGACCAACACCTGCCAGTTGGGTGGTGTGTGGACACCCTCGGAGGACGAAGAGCATGACCAGCACCAGCAGCCTCGCAGTCCACGCCGTCCGCCGCAGAGACGTGGATCCCCCCAACACGGTGTTGTTGCACGCCCACCTGCACAGCAGGAGGGAGGGCTACCGCAGAGAGAGACGCATCGCAGAGGGCACTACCCTCGCCACAGGGTCCACAGACCGAGGCGCAGCTCCCCGGACCTCTCCGAGCAGCAGTGCACAGGGAGGCGCAGATTCGCTCGACATGTAGTCGTGGAGATCTGCAGCCTCTTTCATGCCGAGCTGCTCCTGGCTGGCCCCAGCACCAACTGCTTACCTGTCGCTGGCAAAGTCACCACTGCCCTCCACACCTTCTCCTCCGCATCCTTCCAGGGTGCAGCCGGCTACACCGCCGATGTCTCTCGGTCGTCTGCGCGGACGAGCCCTGCAAATACACCTGCACCTACTCTGCAGTAACACGATGGGTGGCATCAGTGGTGGGTCCTCATAGTGATACCCAGGAGCGGGCATTATTGGACACAACGGACAGGATTCGCGGAGACATGGCAGTGGTGGTGTCAATATAATGTGTGCTGTTTGTTGCTCTGAAATTCAATATGGGTAACACCCATGACAAACCCTCAGACACCCTTGTGCACCCCCTTCATGCTGACGAGACGTTTGCCTTACGCTGCCTACTGCACATATGTGATGCATGCCCTGTGGCTGCAGCACAGGTGGTGGCAGGTTGAGTGAGGCTGGCCGTGAGGGAGATGCACGAGAGGGTGAGTATGGGATGGAGCAATGAGATTGTATGAGGAGTGGGTCGCGTGTTAGTGGCAGGATGAGTACTGGCGAGGTGAGTAGGTGGAGGTAAGATGAGGACGGGGTGTGAGTGGGTATGAAGGGTGATGTGACAGAATAGTGTTGGCGGTGCCGAAGGAGATTTGGGGTGGGGGCAGTGTTGTGGCAGACGGAGTGTAGGGGAAAGACTTCGTGTTCTCACTGTGGCGGACCTACTGCGGTCATTGCAGCGCCTCCTGCACTGTATGCAGGTGGGCCATATGTTGGTGGCGCAGGTGACCCCCTCTGCCACCTCGAGCCAGGCCTTCTTGGTGGCAGAGGCAGGCCGCTTCCTCCCGCCCGCCGGGGGGAAGATCTGTGTCCTCCCCCTCCTCCTCACCCCATCTGATGATACCTGGGGTGAGGCATCATTAAACTGGGAGCAGCCTTCCCCCTGGGCTGCTCCATGCTGCAATTTGTCCCATTGGTTGCAGCATCTGTCAGTGGAGGACTGCCCCTTTAACTAGAGAGCCTCCAGCTGACAGATCGTACTGCGCATGCGCAGCCCGACCGACGCGCAGGCCAGCGCCGTGGACCCCGGAGGAGCAGGTAATTGATTCCGATTAGTGTGTTGCCTGCTACGATCGCGTGGGCAACCCACTAATTTCGCCGTCCGCGTTTTCGACGCTCCCGGAGGACCACCCGCTGGGAACCCGCAGGCCTGCTAAATTCGAGCCCTAATTGTCTCTTTCTTTCTCACTCTCCTCACTGCAACCTTTTTTATTTTCTATTTGTTCTCCTGACTTAATTGTTTTTGCTCTTTTATCTATGGAGTTATTCTTTCATCTAATTTTTCTCTTTTTTTAAACTTTTTAAAAGAACGATGGAAAATGTGAAAAAAATCTTGGAAATAACACAGCTGGAAAATGGCCAAAATAAGCACTGAAAATCATAAAAAATAAACAACAAAAACCAGATATAATGACTTAATTCATGAGAATGACCTGAACCTCTCTGCTGTCATTTGTAGATTATTTCAACTTTTCTTTTGAAAATGTTTATCATATTTCATTGATACACATGGCATCTCCTGTATGCCTGCTTACTGTGTATGTATTCATATTTGCTTACTAAAGGTCAGTCAAGAATAACTATGCAATAAAAATTGAACATTAATGGAGCCTCATAATATATATGCATAGGCTATGGATGGGAAACAAGCAGCTTTTAAAATCAAAGCATATGTGTGAAATAATGACAATAAGATGCAAAAAAATGGATCATTAATAATTTGTAAAGCAAAGATTGAAGTAACCTAAGATAATTTAAATCAAAACATACATATAATTAGAGTGGAATATCAATGGACGCAGGGCTTATTTAACGTTCTTATTATGTTCAATAATTGTATATATTTTTAAAGATAACCAGGTCAGTTATTATTCTTCTTGCTGTCTCTAAAATATTTCAGTTAATTTCCTATCTGTCTCCTATTCTCGAAACTAGGTTACTTAGAGCAAGAATTGGGAGTGGAACTGAGAAGAATCAAGGAAAATAGATACTGGACTCAGAATAATGAAATCACTGAAGGAGTGGTATACATATGATCCATGTGGAATACATATGATCTATGTGAGGCTACCTTGATATCGTTATCCTTTAGATAAGTGCAGTAGCCTTTTTCCACCAAAGTAAAACATGATTATTTGGAACATTCTAGGCTACTTCCACATCCTTCTGGTTCCGTAGAATTCCCATTCTGAAGGAGATCTTGGGCTCGATTTTCGCACCCACGATCGGGTGCGTTCGTGGCGGGGAGGCTGCGAAAATCCAGGATTCCCAGGGCGGGTCTGGAGCCCGGCTCCAACCCGCCCACTTCCGGGTTCCCCAGTGACGCGCTCACATGCGCGCGCAGCCCCCGCATGTGGGACTCCCGCCGGCAATTAAAGCCGGCGGGGTGCCACTTAAACTGACCTGAAGTCTGTAAACGACCTGAAGTACCTGTTTAAACTACTTAAACAGGTACTTCAGGTCGTTTACAGACCTGATAGACCTGATATTTTCGGAGGGATGGGATTTTGAAATTAACTGAGGCTGTTTCCCGTACTGGGGGAAACACTCCCAGTTCAAATGGACGTGTTGCAGCCATCAGCCTGTGGCAGCTGCAAAGGTCCATTTGACAGGTGGGGGGAGGGAGACCCTCACTCATGGCAGGAGGCCACTCTGTCACTTTGGACAAAGTTTGGCCTCCACCACCATCCTCCTAACAATCAAATGCACTAACTTGCACACTTACCTCGGTGTCCAGACACATTTACCTACCTTGCGGACCCCCTCAAACTTCCGGATGGGGGCCACCATAGCTGCAGTCATGACCTCCTTGAAGGGCGAACAGCATCGCCGGCCACGCTGTCCACCTCTTACACGTGGAGCTCCACAACACAGTGCTGTGACACATCCACCTGCACAGCAGGAGGGAGGGCAACCGCAGAGAGAGATGCATCGCAGAGGGCACTAACCTCACCACACGGTCTACAGACCGAGGCTCAGCTTCCTGGACCTCTCTGAGCAGCAGTGCACGTGGAGGCTCAGGGTCACTCGACGTGTAGTCGTGGACATCTGCAGCCTCCTTCATGCCGAGCTGCTCCCGGCTGGCCCGAGCATCATCTTCTTACCTGTCGCTGTCAAAGTAACCGCTGCCCTCAACAACTTCTCCTCCACATCCTTCCAGGGTGCCACCGGGGACATCGCTGACATCTCTCAGTCGTCTGCACAAAAGAGCCCTGCAAATTCACCTACACTCACTCTGCAGTGACACAATGGGTGGCATGAAGTGTGCGTGTTCATGGTGAACCCCATGAAATGGACCTATTCCACAAGCCAGTCAAGAATGGGCAAGACATGGCAGTCATGGTGATAATAATAAGATTTATTGTGCATGTGAAATAAAACAAATATCAATAACAAACATGATAAATCGTCAGACACCCTTGTGCATTCCCTTTGTGCTCACAAAACCTTCGCCTTGCATTTCCGGGAACCCCTATGTGGTGCTACTCCTGTGGCTTCAGCAAAGGTAGTGGCAGGTTGCTCTTGTCCATGCTCTGACCGATGAGATGCTTTGGGCCAACGCCCTCTGGGTTTGGGTGCCCGTGAGGGCCCCTCCAAAGACTGCTCCACCTGCACCTGTGCAGGGGCAGACTCGGCCACCTGGAGAGGGGGCAGCATTGCGGGTACTGGTTGAGAGGGGGGCAACGGGTGAGACGTGGGAACGCTTTGAGTGGCGTCCCCACTTCCATGTCCCCTTTCACCATCATCCCTCTCCTGGCCCACGCCCACATAACTCCTTCCACCTTGCTGGACGGCAGTTTGGAGGACTCGTGTGAGGCCTTGGAAGGCCGCTTGTAAAGTATCTGTCAGCCTGTTCAAGGCGGCAGAATGTTGCTCACCCTGAATCCAAACGGCCGTTGTCAGGGCCTGAATGGACTCATTGTTGAACCGCGCTTGACGCTCGAGGGAGGCTAGCCTTTCCTCCATCGCAGATATTCCCTCACCTACCCACGACACTATCTCAGAGATGCCTTCACGTCCCTGCGACACTATCTCGTAGATATCGTCCTGTACCTGTGCCACCATTCCCCTCATGCAGGAGTTGGACTCCTCCATCCTCTGCGCGATTGTGGAGAGTGCGCCTGGCACCTGTTGCAGCGCCTCGGTAATGTGCTGCTGCCCCTCAACGACTCTCCTTTTCACAGCTGGCCCCCAGGGTTCAGCATCTGTGTCCAGCTGAGCAGAGCCTGGAGAAGAGTGCGACCACCAACGCGGACTCTCCACGGCTACCTCTGCCACCAGGGTCTGCTCGTGCTCACGTATGCGTGGTGACTCACCATGTGCAAGCCCAACTAAGTGAGGACGGGGACCCACCAAGGTGTATGTATCTACGCTGGTGGATGCATGGCTCAGATGTGACGATGGGCCCTCAGAGGCCGGCAGGTCCTCTGAGGAATCGCCCTCCACGGTCACGGCGCTCGCAGACGGCCCTGCAAGAGAACAGAAAGCAATATTAGGCATGTGGACAGATGTTGAGGTGCTGCAGGTGCCAAGTGATGCTAAGATCATTCGCTATCATGAGAGCTGAGTGTTAGCTTTCTGTCACCGGCCGCTTGTGCAATCCCAGCCTCGGCATCCGCCACGGACAGGCACTCCAGCGTGCGGCTGATGTCGAATGCCTGCTGCTCCGCGTCCGTTAGGACCACCTGGTGTGGCAGGCCCCCTCCGGTCCATGCCCTCTCCCGGGCGTTCTGGCACCTCTTCTCCTATCAAGGCAAAACACAGAGGCGTGATTGAGGGATGGTTGCATGGTGAGCCGCTGCATGCATTGGTGTGGGTGGGGTTGAGCGTGAGGGAGATGCATGGGAGGGTGCCTGTGCAACATAGCCATGGTATTGTATGAGGATTGGGTTGCGTGGTAGTGTTCGAATGGGGACAGGTGCGGTGAGTACGTGCAGGCAAGGTGAGGATGATAGTTGAGTGGATGTGAGGAGTGATGCGAGAGCGTTGTGGTGGCAGTGCAGAAGGGGTTGTGTGGTGGTGGAGGTGATGTGGAAGACGGAGTGTGGGAGAATGCGTAAGTATACTCACTTTGCCTGACCTGGTTAGGTCATTAAATCTCTTCCTGCACTGGACCCAGGTTCGTGGCACATTGCTGCAGCTGGTGACCTCCTCGGCCACCTCCAGCCAGGCCGCCTTCGTGATGGAGGGAGGGCACTTCCTCCCATCAGATGGGAAAAAGATTTCCCTCCTCCTCCTCACCCCATCCAGCAGCAGCTGGAGTGAAGAGTTCAAAAATCTTGGGGCAGCCTTCCCTCTGGCCTGCTCCATGGTTCAGCATTGGTTGGTTGCTGCAGGAGGAGCATTGGTGGACTGCCCCTTTAAATAGGGCTCCTCCAGCTGACAGACTTTGCTGCGCATGCGCAGTCCGCCCGCCGCGCAGCTTACCAGCGGGAAACCCGGAAGCAAAGGTGAGTGGCTCAATTAGCCTGTAATTGCGTGCGGAGCACTCTGATTTCACCGGGCGCGTTACCCATGCACCCAGTCGACTCCCCGCTGAGAACCCGCCGCCCTGCTAATATCGAGCCCCTTGTGTCAATGTACCTCAGTCACCTGTGTATGTTGCCTTTGAATTCTAATAATGCACCTACATCTATTTCACCTTCTGGAACAACCACATCCTCAGACACAGGATAGTGTTCACATTTTGCAGAAGGTTGTGGTGATGGATGTCACTTATCTGGTAATTTTAGTCAGATCATGGTAATAATTGTTCCACAGGATGCATTAAGTAATTTATAGCTCTTGTTTTGGGATGGAAAACCATCAGAAATGACTTTTACGCCATTTTGCTGCCCAAAACAAAAAGATATCATGATTTTGCACAGAACCAACGGCATGGAAATTCAGGGCAATATTTCCACTTGTCAGTGTTACTTCTTTCATGTTTTTAAAGAGGCACTGTACACTCATTACCACATTGAATCAGCACATTCCAATACAACAGAATCAGGCTTAGGTATCCATCTAGAATGTCCTTATCGCATGAGAGCATTTAAATTATCTATCAGCATAAAGCAAAGGGATGGATAACTTACCTACAAACATTCTCAACAAGGTTGGGACTCCTGTCTAACACCAAATAAATGATATTAATAACAAAACTGCAGATATTAAAATGTACTTGTTCGAGTTCTCCGGCTACAAAATTCTTAAACCTCCACTGTCTCATTATACACACAAAGATCTAACAGAGTAGGATGAACTCTGGAGAAAATCTTTGGAAAAAATATTTTCCTATGCCTCCATTATATGTTGTACAAATAGGTTGTGTTTAAGCTGAGGAGCAAAAACATAACCTCCCATGTATCTGGGGCATAATTAACAGAAATAAATTGAAAGAAAAACACACAACTGTAGAATCTTTGATCTGCAGTGGCAGCCATAGCTAAATCTATCCACACTGAAGATATGTGACATGGTGTGCACACTTTTTTTTAAAAAAAGGCCCATCAAAAAGAAAAGCTTACTGCACCACAAGATTCCTATCTTTCTGGAAACAGGAGTCTGCTGTGTCTTGCTTGATTTAAATTTTGCCCTGAATTTTCACTGAAAACTAACAAGCTGTTTTTTTTTGTTTTTGATTTTGAGTGATGCCACTGTTTGAAAATGTATCATTGTTCAATTTTGCACTGACTGTCAGCATCAAGCATGCCTCGGTAAAGTATAACAGGAAGGAAAGACTTGCATTTATTACATCTTTCACAAATATCTCAAAACTACTTCACATAATTACTTTGAAGTTCAGTAACCATTGTTACATAAACAAACACGACAGTCATTTTGATCACAAAAAGAGCCTATAAGCAGCAATGTGATAAGTGGCTAGTTAATCTATTTTTGGTGGTGTTGAGGCAGGAATGTTGGCCAGGACACTCAGATCTCTATGCTTCAAATAATTCCATCACATTCCTTTGGATGTGATATTAAATCAAGGCCCCAGAATAGGCAGACAGGGACTTGGTATCACATCACATTCAAAGAAAGCATAGCATCTTTAACAATGCAGCATTCCCTTATTTCTGTACTGGAGCATAAACCTAGATTATAAACCCAAACCCACAAACTTCTGGCTCAGAGATTAAACTACCAACTGAAGCAAGCTAACACAGAAGAAAACTTCCCCTATTCTCTCCCCCCACCCACCTGCCAAACCTCCCTCATCCTCAATGTCTTAAAAGCATTCCTTACTGCCTCAATTTTATACACAGGACATCCTCAGGATCTCTATGACTGACTGTTGAGTGCCAATGTGTGGCCAGTTTTGTTCTTGTGAACTAGTGACCAAATAGCTGCTTAACAGAAATTTAAATTTATTTCACTGATCTTCACAGCCATTAATTAGATATATAACACTTTCATCCCAGATCCAACAGGGAAAATTATCCCATTGCACCTTAAATGATGTCTCTGTTTGTTTCTCTTTTTTCATGAGGGCAGAAATCTTGAACTCTAGTGGAAGATCCTGACATCCATCTCCCGACTACCTCTACATTTTATTAATGCTGGGTCTTTAATATGGCTTATAAAAAGTTTAATGAACACACTAACTGACACAAAACACCCTGAAGCAAAAATCCCTTTACACTGTTGCAAGCTGTTTTTATGGAATTGCACCAAAGGGAAATATTTACCTTTTGAATATAAATGAGGAATATATGAAGAAAAATATAGATAATGACAGAAAACTAGACATTATCTTTTTCAGGAATGTTCAATCACAACTCAAAAGTAGATTAGATTATTCAAGCCTGGTAGTCATTTAGATTATTTTTTTAAACTGATGGTCATTTTACAAATCAAGATTCAACACCTCACACATGGTGAGTTTTAGTTGCTGTAGTAATAACTAATCAACAAGAGTAATGCAGCAATAAGCAACAACAGTGAAATCTATTTAGCCAAAAATATGGTTTACCATATCATTGTATAAAAAAGTTCATTATATTTTGGAAGATACTATTTTAAAAAAATTATTGCATGCATAAGTAATGACACGAAACCAGCAAATATACACAGATTTATAGATTGTACCATTTTAGTTGAAGCTAATGAGTCAAAAATAGAATAATGTTTTACTCTGGTATATCAGCTTCTAAAACCATTTTGCTTAATGAGGTACTAAGTCTTTATAATTAGGCCCAGAAGGGAACAATATCTTGCTCATGGGCCATGGTGATTATTAAGTCCATTTATACAATTAAAAGATTTGCAATATTAATTGTTTTGAGAAATTGTACATTTTCTTCCTTGAACATATTGCTGAACAAGCACTAATCCCATTCATGACAACTGTTGCACTCATAAGCTATAAACTCTTGGGAAATTAATTCATTCAAAATTGGTTAACTGAATTTAAATATAAACAATCTGTTGTGCAAACCAGGCTGAAAAGGCTTTTTACTAAGAAAAGCAAGAAAATGACAAGTTATTATATTATTACTGCATTATTGAAACTCTAAAATGCTAAACATTGTATCTTTTTACCCTTCTTCTATTTAAAAAGATGTATTAACATATTGGTAGTGTATATCTCTGAATGTGGTTTACAATACCATTAAATATTCCCCAAGGAACCTTGAGACGCAATGACTGTCATTGTATGTAAAATACCAATTGCAATGTTTCTCCCTGTGGCCTTAGATCTAATACAAAAAAGCAATAATGATCTAAAATTCATATATCAGGAGGCTTTGTGCCATGAATTCTTTAGTAATTAAGCAGCAAAGCACCTTATCAAATAAACATGCTTTTATTAAGATTCTATTCATTTGTTGAAATTAGAACAGACAGACAAATTGTGGACTAGACAGCAACATTAATCATGGGTATACAAATTTTACTTGCAAACAGCAAAAAGAACAACATTCATGTTTCTCAAAAATTGCTTGGTATTAGTATTTCTCATTCTCTAAAGCTTACTGGTATTTAGATTAAAGTACTAACAAGTGCAAAAATCCAAATAGTGTGGCAATGATATTTAAACAGTGAAATGATTTGCCCAGCTAAACCTTTCAATGGCACTGTTTATTCGGTTGCAGGAAATGTTTGTGTCATTGCGAACAATTTGGAAATACAAGAGGCCAATAAAAACATCTCATATTCTACTGCAACAGTCTGTTCTACAGTCAATGATGTAAGAGGTCAATGTGTTGAAGGGAAATACTACTTTAATTGTAATCTTGTGAAGTGAAAGGCATTTACCATATGTGTGCACTTGTGAAATGCTGCTGACGCTGGAATCTGCAAGAATATTCTTTTTGAGGATACACTGCAGCCGGGATAAGCAATTAAACCTCTGAACCACCTACCTGGAACAAAAATTCCTGTCCACATCCAAGAAAGAAAGGTAATGCTGCCACGCCTAGATCTTCAAAACTAAATAAGATCATAAGTGACTCACTGTGGGGGGTGGGTACGGGTGGGGAGACAGGGTGGCATGTTAAAATGTGCAGCATACGCAATATTTTTGAAATCTCTTTCCTTCCCCCAATCGTGGAGGTTTTTGGGCTGTTCTGAGTGGACTGCATGTATTTTGACAGTAATGACAATCTCCAGTCAAACACAAATTAATGTTGACTATTTTGGTGTCCAACCAGCTTATTAACAATTGCAGTTAGGACTCAGCTCACCTTTAATACAATACATTATATGGTGTAATGAAATAAATGCCAGAACTCAGGCAATTGAATTGATTTTCTATTCCTTACTAATTAGAAAAATGCAGAGCTGCACTCAGAGCAGCAGACCTGGAAATGATATATTATAACTGGATGTTAATTCTTTTATTAAATATTATCGATCTTGGAAAAAGTTTTATGCCATTTTTGGTGCAACAAGATGGTTTCTCAAAACTCATCAGGTAATGAAATGAAGTAAAAGAAACAGCTGTGATGCAGATTAAATTCCATACAGTTGTTTTCAGTACCTACCAGCCCACATTTCTGATCATTTCAGCATGACAAACTATTTATACATTACCAGGGAGTCCAGCACGTTCATATTTACTATGAGTTTTTGTTCATAATGTCCTCAATTATTTGAATTAGATAAACCATTGCAAGATTATTGGATTTTGTTGTTTTCAATAAACTGAGTTGATGAAAATGGTAACTGGAGGTCCTCTCTGTAGGCAGATGTTAAAAAAGGGCTGAAGTACAAACATATTTTTGATATTCCTATATTAACTTTTATTGCTGTTTATCAATAGATGTGTCATAATTTGATCTCTCTTGTGATAGATTAATTGACAGATTCACAATAACATATTGAAACAGACTGCATTCAGTCATTGACTCATTAAGGCCGATTTTAACTGCCTGTGAAAAACAGGTGGTCAGCAGGCGGAACGGGAGCATACCTGCTGCTCACCATTCTCGCCGGTGGGAGGTCCGAGCCATTTATATGACTAGATCTTATTTACATTCCGCCAGTGAGCTTCGGGCATCAAACACAGGCGACCTGTTGCAGCACGCCAGTTCTGAGAGGATGGGAAATCGGTCGGCTCCCACACTGAGCTGGCCGACAGTCACGTCCTGGGGGCAGAGATAATCCCAGGGTGGGTCTTGAATGGGCCGGCGGTGAGGGCTGCGCATGCTCCGCCCATTCCTACATGGAAATTGCAATTGGAGTCTGACGTTTATCATAGGACTGTGCTTTACACACTTTAATGAGACTCCCGCCTTGTGAAGGCCCCAGGCAAATGGCGGTGGGCAGGAACGGGGCGATAAGTGCAGCAGTCTAATTTGCCCCCATTCCCGCAGACCAAGTTAAAATCGGCCCTATTATATCAAAAATACCACTGCAATTGCGCTAGTGAACCAATCACAAGCAAATGTAATTAGACTGAAAACAGAAGAGCAGGAAGAATTTTTTAAATCTATTTTCTCTGCCACAGATGCTGTTTTTCCTCATGCAGTTGCCTTAGATCAGTAGGTAGGGTATCCTAGCCCATGAATTTTACTACCATCATTGTAAATGCCTCTCTTTATATGCTAGACAAGAGGAGGAATTCAAGTGAAGTATGTTGCAATTACTAGATCTTTTTCCCCCCAAGATGAACCACATTGGTAGCACAAGACATGCCATGTAGCTTGATTGAGTGGTAACCCTTAGAATCAAACTCATGACCTTCTCAAAAGGTAATCTAAAATTTTCTGAGTTGGCAGACTTAACTCATATCTTCACCTACCTACTACATTAATCACTGGTGTCTTCCACTGCTATTCTTTTTCCTGTAGCCATGAGGGTAAGATGAATTGGCCTATGAAGTTCACTATGAACCCATAATGGTGCTCCTTTAACTGATTGACAAGAAGTGCTGTTCTGCTGGGTGAGGCTGATCCCAGTACCTCTGATATGAAGTGCACTCCCATCATATAGTGTTTAATATACAGGCAATCTGGCAAAATTAACCAAACAAGGCTGGAAAAACCTGAAGTCACTTCCAAAGAGCATGGAGAAAGGAAAGATTGAATTCTAAAGTTCTAAACTTAGCACTAGAGGATATCCTTATGCTGCAGCATGTTAGTTCACCCAATGAATTGCATTACACTGTGCCCTGTGGCATAATAGAAGGTTCATCCCCATGCTTCCCCAGAGACTGAGTTCAGCAGCTCATCTGGGCTATCAGGGGAGGCACGGCATTTCCTTACAGGGAAAACAAATAAGCAGCAAATCAACTGGCAATGAACTTCTAGTTTAAAAGCAGAATCTGAGTGTAGCTCACTTGCCTCTCATTTGGAATGAAGCATAGAAGAACCTAAGGAGGCCATACTGCCCTTCTGCTACAAAAGTGAGAGTGGCAAATGTAAAGTTTGAAAATATGAATTGGCATGCTAACTCAGGTAGTTTACCAACAAGGTCACAATTTTGAATCTTAGAGCTATCAGTCACTCAGAGAAAATAATCTACAAAGAGTGATTAAAGAAGAAGGAAATCATCACCAGACTTTATTTCAAAACTATAAACTGTTCAAATGGCTTATAGAACTATTACATCAAAAGCAACAGCAGCATGAAATGTGAGAGAACAGATAAACCCAAGCTATTATGAAGCTTTGTAGCAGAATAAATCTTTCTAAATATGTTTTTAAAAATTAAAATTTTAGCTATGGAAACAATTTAAATATAGTAATTTAGACAAAGACTTTTTTGCATACTAATCCGTTTCATGGGAAGGTTATTTCCATGCTTTAGCTATCATTCAATTTCCCTTCTCACAGAGATGCAGAGATGAGAAAGAGGCACTTGTGTGAATTGAAATTCATTGCAGCACATCAGTTTCCCGCTTTTAAATACTTATTGCATTTAACCTACAAACTTTCAAATCTGCAATACATAAACCTTTGAGCTTCAAGAAGATGCTGATAACCACGAGTATTAGGATTTAAGCTGGAAGTGAATATGATCACATAAATATTTCTTCTCTTCTGATGATTTATCTGGACTCATTTTACCACATTATCCCTTTTTCATAGCTGTTTATAAGATGGTTATGATGTCTGGGAGCGAAAATCCTTTCGATTTATTTGGTGTCCCTGAGCTCCACTGACTGTTGTCTTGCTGTTTTCTGAGCTGTTTCCATTGCCTTGATGGTTTGTGTGTCTGAGGCCAGGTGATTTTTCTTTGCTGCAAAAAGTATGAATTATGAAAAGAAGAAAATTGCATTTGGATAGAGTTAAAGTTTTATCAATAACAATAGATGTTTACTTTTAAGTCTGTTAATATTTTCCATAGAGATCAATGAGTTCGAGTGCACAGTAAACAATATAAAGTACACAAGCTGACAGCAGAAAATTGTACTTATTCTTCATACTGGAAGAAAGCTTCATATTATATATCATAACACTTCAATCTAGTATGTAGAGAAAGTTTCATTTTCTACTTGTATAATTTGTATGACAGATATCTTTTGGCTCAAAGGCTTTGTGCTGATGATTCCAGCTAAATTTGTGCAAAGTTAGAAAATTCAGCTAACTCAAACTGTCCATATGTAGAAGTCACAAACTTGGACATGTCATAAGCAGGAGTTTGGGACTGGAACAAGAATTCACGGCAGGCAGGACAGGGATTGGGATGGGTAGTGCACTACAATTGGAAACTGAAAGTGGAAAGTACCGCAACCTCAGAAGTAGAGTCACAATCTTGAATGGAAAAAAAGGTTAATTATCTTGTAACTAGTTAGGTACGGCACAGATAAATCTACTATCTGTAGTATAGGCTACATGTCCAAAAGTATTGTAATTAGATGGGAGCAAAAATATGTTTTGTGCTGGCATAAGTGTGCCTTCTCTGATCAGGTCATGATGTGTCATTGGTGACAGCTACATAGAAGCTTGTGACATTAGTAAATCACCCTCCAAGCTGAAGAAGACTGCATTAAGATATGTAGAATGAGAGAAAAACAGTGGCCAATTTTCTCATTTACATTTCCTTCACCAATTTTGTGCCAATTTAAAAGTTCTTATCTCCCTTTTGATTGTTATGTATCACATAACATTAGCTGAAAAGAGACTAGGCAGGCAGATTGATGTGACATCACATACCAGGGATTTTTATAAAATATCTGCTGGGGCAATTCTTATGGATACTATTAATTCTGTTGTATAATGAACCAGTTAGAATGCATCCTGCCTGGCCCCAAACAACTTTCCTAAACAGCCAAATAAAACTGAGGCCACACTCCCCCTTTAAGAGAAGCCCAAATCTGAATGTTATTGAATATTTTTTCTAATTGTTTGATTCTTTTTATTTGTTTCTCCTCTGTAGGTTTTCCCATGTCAAGCACCATTCTTCAATGACCTGCTCCTAGATGTCTTTCACCTATGCAGCTGTGAGTGGTCACTTCATTATGATGTCTCTTCCATCCTTGTGGCTTCTACTTAACCTGGTGGCACAGCCTAGACCAGAAAGTTCTTGGGTAGGGAACCACAGTTTAGATAGTGGAAGTAAGACTTCATGTTCCCCAGTGGCAGAATAGTAATTCTAACATAGTTTTCAGTGAAATATAAGAATGTCAACAACATTTTCTTATTGGGGTGTACCTTTCTAGGAGCCAACTTCAAGATTATCTAGAAAAAGCAAATTAGAGGAAAATTTTATTTCTTATAATTTTTATGAAGAAAATTACTATTAGTTAAAGCCAGTAATATTTTTTGTAGAATCCTTTAAATTAAAATGTACATCTACCCACAATTATTAAGCCAACTAAGACTTCACAGAGCTTATAAAATAATTATTTCAATGGTATAAGTTCAAAATTCTGTTCTTGAGTTTGACTACTGGGAGCAAGGTTTTCCAGTGACCCTTGCTTTTAACAACAGCATGATCTCTAAGACATGTGACTTAAATAACACAGAAAGGTTTATTTAACACACTAAAACATAATTTTATATCCATATTAAAGTGTCAGATGAGAATGGTCTAGAAAATGGCTCACACGATGTCTTAATGTGAATGTACAGCAAACACCAGTAGCATTGAAATCACTATTCTAAGTGCTTCACTTCACATAAAGTGGTGATTCAGTCAACATATTGATTCTGCTGCACTTGACAGCGTAATTATTGAAATGGAATTTTGTAACAGTCTCTGGTAGAACTTGTCTAAGAATAAGTTTCTAGGGAAACTGTACAAAACAACTAATGCAATGTAACTCAGAATCTATAGTAAAGTATAGTCTGGTGTGGGGGAATAGCAAAATTATCACAGGACCTCTGAAAAGTTCTGATTACTGACATGGTAGTCTCATCTATATTATTTCTCTTGAAATGCATTTCATTCAAGCTGTATGACTCACCACTGCAAGATGTTCTGCTTTGTGCAAAACAAGCCTATTGATAGAACATTCTCAATGGGAACTGTGGAGCACAGTATGCAGTTTTGGGAGAAACAGTTAATAACTCATGGATAATTTCACTCTTTTTCAAGAGTAACATAAACTGAAATTTCCACAGCTGCCTATTTAATATTTATTTATATTAGTGAATGGATTTGCTTACAGGGAGCTGAAAGATACATTGTTTTTTAATGACAGGAGCATTATATCATGTAATGCATAACACATTATTATATAATATGAAAACCGCTTTCTTTGTTTCAATGGAACCTATATAGATCTAGGGGGAGGCCAGGCCACACGGAAGTTAGAGCACAGCTCACAAGGGTCACGCAGGGCACTCGTGTGCAGAGCATTAAAATTCAATATCTAAATTAAAATACTAAAATTGCAAATACAGATAAAAAGTAGTTAATAAAATAATGAAAATGGAGATTTTTCAAGTAGAATCATACTGGATTGGGCAACTGGAGAGAAAAAAAGATTCAGACCAAATTACCAGAGGAACCAAAAGAGTCTAACTCACTAAGTGAATCTCCATGAAAGAACTGAAACTTGAACCCAAGCCCTTGAAAGAGGGGTAGTTCTCTACAAAGAAACATTGTTGTAGATATTTTGATTATTTGATTTTTAAAATGTTATGAATTTTATTTATGTTGATATTTTTCACATGGGTCAAAAATCATGTTAGTAGCTGAAACCAGATTTAAATATTTTTGGAGCAATTAATTGGTCGGCTTTATGGTACTTGCTGTTTTGTGAACAGTAGCTTTGAAAAGAAATAATGGTTTGATTGCTTTGTTTTGTAGCTTTGGTGGTTATTGACTGTCAGGTATTCCTTCCTGTCTAGTGAATGAAGCTGGTTTTGGATTGCTCACATTTAGTCAATGGCATATTTGTGCCAATCAGCATTGTTAATTTAACAGACAGTGGTTAATTGAACCAGTCATAATGTTTTTGCCTGTGGATACTTTGAAATGTGATGCCAGTTTGAGATGTGACACTACATATGCAAAACTTTTAATTCCAAAAATGATTTGTGCAGATAGCAAAAAATTAAATTCAAGTCATTTTAATTACTTTTAATGAGGATTATTAAATGTGCATGGGGTTGCTTTACTGCACCTCATTAGTTCATGTAAGTGGTCTCTTAACTTTCCCTAGAAGTGAGTTGCCAACATTGTGCAAAACAATACTTTGGGCAAGGATGAAGATTTAACTTCATGCAGCTATCTCCGATCAAAATAGCTGCACCAGTGAGTCATAAGGTATGATGAAGTTTTGATTCTAACTTCAAATAAAAAGAAAAAATTAAATTAGTTTATTAAAATGAGTTCTGTCACAGAACTACTTTAGTACTGTACAGTGACTGAACTATTTTGAAAAATATTTGATAGTTTCCCTTCATACAGAGTAGCTGAGCTAAAGAATTATCTTAGCATTGTGACTCACTGATGCAATAGACTGTCATTTAAATTGATCTATCACTGCAAGTCTATTTATTCATCCCAACAAAGAGTTTTTCAAGATGGTGCCCAGAAAGCTGCTGAGGGATTATGATTATCAATCATAATAGGGTAAATTTCCTAGTCCTAGTGCTGAAGCAGCAGCCAGAGCGGAGTGAGCTATGCACTCATTGAAACTGCCTACAATTAAAGAGATGGAGCTTCTTAAAGATAAGTGGTTGCAAGTGGGGACAGGTTCTTCTTTCAGCCTTTCGAAAGAAGGGGGCAAAAGAAGTAGCTGGAAAAAACAATGAATGGCAAAATAAAGATGCAAGCAGGAAACAGACCCTGTGTCCAAAATATGGAGCAGAACAGCACCAAAGCACCCTGTTTGATGGGTGCAGTGCAGCTGCTGCTGCATGATGCAAAAAGGATTGCCTCATTTGGTATTTCAGGGAACCCTCCACAAAAGACAGCATGCAACATGTCTGGCAGGAGGTGGCAAACAGGGTATAGCACCTATAGGACCTGGGAACAGATATGGAAGGAGATGGCATGCCCAAGACTTCTTCAGTACCATTTACCAGGTAGATGGCCCATGTAAATATGCCATAATGTATTAACTGTTTATGCACATTTATTACTGGCTCATGCTAAGCCCTCACACAACCCTACAATGATTTTATTGCTTACCATGCATGTCCATACTCCAACAGGACACATTCAAACTGCAACTCACAATCTAAAGCTTTGACACACTGACGTCCTCAAAGGGTTTCACACATAAAGCCATGGGAAAACATCCTAGCTGCATGATGCATGGTCACTTACTGACACACAGGAAGAGCGACAGGTTGGCACATGTCTGTCAATGTGTACACACTCCTTCACTACATCAAAACTACTTTTCGGTTTGCACGTAATACAAGGGAATAGACCCAACTGGAGGTGGGCTCAGAGATTACAAGCCCCTGAACTCCCTTGAAGGAGGCCATCCTGGATATCCTTTCATATAAAAGCATGAAGTAAGGGAAAATGAAGCCACAGACTTCCTTTAGCTCAAGATTAATACCATCCTGCTTTTGTCACTTCTCCCCATTCTCACTCACTCCCACATAGGCTGCACAGAATCATCCAAACTTCACACACAAGGATTGATTTTACAAATCAAGAGTTCCTGTGGGAAGCCTTGCCTGCCAGCAGTGGAAATTTGGAAATCATGGGTGTGCACCCTAGAATTTTTCCATCCATTAAATGTAATTACCAGCTCCTTACTGGTAGCATACATTCGTAAACTCGGCTTTACAGTCTCTTGCAGTGCAAGCTCTGTTTGAAGGTATCTCCTGGAGCAAGAATTTTAATCTCTGTTCCATTTGCAGGCAGCCAGCCAGCACTGCTAGTGGTTTAGAATAAGAAAGCATCTCGCAGCAACTTGTATCTCTCTCACCGACATTTGCAGGCACCAACAAAGCTACACAGATCCTGCAGGATGCAATTTGTGAGCTTGTGAAGCGAGCGCTGGGTGAAATGGATATACATATGTAAGGAGGGTAATGGCAAAGAATGAGCAAGAGTCTGCTGTCCAAATGACCAAGTGGCTGCTGTCAATTACCACCTGTACTTTGGGAAAAGCAGCAGCACAGTGAAAAAAAGGAGCCAGGCCATGCTTCTCAGGCTATACAGTGGAAAAGAAGGTGAAAGTGATAGTTCGGCTGATCGGTGCATGAGTTACCTGTTAGATATATCTGTGGCCAGCACATTGGCTGACAGTGAAGAGGAACCCTATTCTATTGGTGAACTTGACTGCCACCGGCAATACTATCCCCGTGGTGCAGATTGTCTACAGGTCTCCTTGCAGGAGATGGCTCAGCTCTGCAACTGGCTGCCGGTTGACCCTGAGACTCTGCTGACTATTGTTCTTATTCACTGTCAGGTATGCCAAGACCTGCACATATGATTGGTGGTACAATGATAGACGGGGGCAGTCTGGCTCTCCTGCCTGCTTATTTCCCTGAGATGCCTTCTTTCATTTTTTTTATTCATTCATGGGATGTGAGCTTCGCTGGCAAGGCCAGTATTTATTGTGCTGGGTGAAATGGATATGCACAGGTAAGGAGGATATAATGATAGTGGCAGAGAATGAGCAAGAGTCTGCTGTCCAAATGACCAAGTGGTTGCTATCAATTACCACCTTATCTTTTACCACTTCAACCATAAAATACTGTATTTGACATGCTGTAAAATCAGGCCACATCATTAATTTTAAATTGATTTGGCAACTGCCATGGGACTCTGCAGCTTGGACTCTAATTCCTTGTCACTCTCAGAGCCCCCATGAACGTTTGTATTGTAAGAGCTCTTTGATAAATCCCCTTTTTTAAGCTCCTCCTGTCCTGCTGAAGGCTTGTGAAATGCTATTACATTTGGCTTTCTGGTGATTTTGCTCATTCAGCTCTTTTTTCAAAATAAATGTTTCCTACAAGTTCTGAGAAAAAAACAAAATAAGATTTTCGAGAAAACAGAATGGGCCACAATTTGCTGTAGCTGGTCAACGAACGGTGCCCGCCATCAGTTAGGCTTGCCCTTGCCCATTTAATTTCCACGAGATCTTGCACTGGAAGTTGCTAGAAATGAGAGATGGAAACGGCGTGGCGCCTTCTACAGGGCATCTGGGATCTGAATGAACAGGGCAAGCACCTGTGTATCTCCTTAACCAATCAGATTGAAGGATAGTGAAATGAACAGCGCAGTCTGAACCAGGACGTGCAAGTTAGAATAGTGAATTCAATGTCAAATCAGGTACAGAAAGAGAAATAAAGAGAGGGAAAGGAAGGCTGGATTAAGAGAGAGAGATCAAAGAGACAGAAAGAAATAGTAAAAAAAAATTAACTTAAATTTAAAAAAAATCTCCAACAATAATTAAAAGCTGAAGGAATGAGACTCCACATTTGCAATAGTTAATTTTCAGTGCCAGAGAGGTTGTTTGGCAGTAATTAACACTTATCACATCGTTAAAAGGGTACTTGGGCTGAAATGGACAAGCCTAACTTTCTACGGTGAGTTTAATACTTACCTACCATGCAAATACAGGAACTTCAAGCCATTCAATGCATTTCAATGGTGAGGCAGACAGCGAGATGTCATTTTTGCAAAGCTAATGGTGAAGCAGCACATCTAGGACTGCAACTTCCGGATTTTCACGTTTAACCACACATCTGCACTCGCCTGAAATTGCTGTCTGATTTGCGCATAAATAACGGAGAGCGCCATTAGCCTCACTGTTATTTTGACAGCAAATTCTGGACCAATATAAATAAAAATAATAAAAAAACACTCAAAACATTTAAGTAAAAACATTTACATTAGAAGTGTCCTTTCCAAGGTCTATCAACTACAACAACAACTTGCCTTTATATAGTGCCTTTAACGTGGTAAAACGTCCCAAGGCGCTTCACAGGAGCGATTATCAAACAAAATTTGATACCAAGCCATATAAAGAGATATTAGGACAGGTGACCAAAAGCTTGGCCAAAGAGGTAGGTTTTAAGGAGCGTCTTAAAGGAGGAGAGAGAGATAGAGAGGCGGAGAGGTTTAGGAGGGAATTCCAGAGCTTAGGGCCTAGGCTGTTGAAGGCACGGTCGCCAATGGTGGAGTGATTAAAATCGGGGATGCGCAAGAGGAACTTCCTGTTACACCCATATTAGATAGCTAAGCAGATGCACACAGTACGATTTCCCATCATAAGTGGACAGGAGATCATGTTGTGTCTTATTTAAATGGATTACCATTCATTTAAATATTGAAATGAAGCTCTTACCTATCAAATTTTCAAGAAACCCACTACCGGCCATGTGAAGTAGAAAATTTGTTGTTTCTTGATCATCAATAAATAGTTTTTCTTTCATGAAAATTAATTACCATAAAAGAAGCATACCCAACATGATATTAATAACAGACCAGTTTCAGAATGCAAGAGAACCTGAGCCTTCACTGAACTCCTAAAGCTGTGAAAGTGAAAGCAGGATGGACTGACACCGTTAGTTATGCAGGCACGTGGTGGCTGAGAGGGAAACCTGAAAGCATATTGTGAAAGACGCACATGGGAAACAATGAGCAGTTATGAGAAGCAACAAGTAAGAACATACAAACATACGAATTAAGAGCAGGAGTAGGCCATTCGGCCCCTCGAGCCTGCTCTGCCATTTGGTAAAATCATGGCTGATCTGATTGTGACCTCAACCCTACTTTCCCATCTACCTACTATAACCTTTGACTCCCTTGTTAATCAAGAATCTATCTAACTCTGCCTTAAAAATATTCAATGACCCTGCCTCCACCGCTTTCTGGGGAAGGGAGTTCCACAGACTCATGACCCTCTGAGAGAAAAAAATTCTCCTCATCTCCGTCTTAAATGGGAGACCCCTTATTTTTAAACTGTGTACCCGAGGTCTAGTCTTTCCCACAGCTGCAACACGTCCATTTCAACACGTGTTTCCCCCAGTATGGGAAACAGTCCTAGTTGTTTCTAAAATCCTACCCCTTCTGACATATTCCCTTAATCAGGTCTGTTAATGACCTGAAATACCAAGGTAAATACTCTCAAGTGGCACCCCGCCGGCTTTAATTGCCTGCGGGAGTCCCACATGCGGGGGCTGCGCGCGCACGTCGGCGCGTCTGTGGGGAACCCGGAAGTGGGCGGGTTGGAGCCGGGCTCCCGACCCGCTCCGGGATTCCCCGATTTTCGGAGTCCCCTGCCAGGAACGCACCCGATAGCGGGTGCTAAAATAGAGCCCTTTGGCCCCGATATTAGCATGGAGGTGGGATGGCAGCAAGGGGGGGCTGGGGGGGTGGTAATTGGGCGCGTGGGTAACCCGCCCTATAAAAAATGTCCATTTCGCACATGATCGCGAGTCAGTTGGAGCCACTTAATGTGGCTTCCGGGTTTGCCGTCCGAAAGCTGTGCAACGGGCGGACTGCATACCCGCATCACAGGCTGTCAGGTGGAGGAGCTCTATTTAAAAGGGGCAAGGCTGCTCCAAGATTCAACGATGCCTCACTCCAGGAGCTACTGGATAGGGTGAGGAGGAGGGATGTCTTCTACCCGGCGGACAGGAGGAGGTGGCCTGCCTCTGAAGGCCTGGCTTGAGGTGGCAGCAGCAACATATCCCACACCTGGATCCAGTGTAGGAAGTGCTTCAATGACCTCACTAGGTTAGCCAAAGTGAGTACACTTACTCATTCTCCTATATTCCATCTTCCACATCACTGCCCCCACCTCCCAACTCATTCTGCAATGCGAACACTGCTCTATCACATCACTCCCCACACCCACTTAAGGCTCATCCTCAACTTACCTGTACTTCCTCAGCATTTCCTCACCTCCCCATTACTCACCCGACCACTACCACTCAACCCAATCCTCATACAATGTCATGGCTCTGTCTCATACTCACCCTCTGATGCATCTCTTTCACCGTCAGCCGCACCTAAACCAATGCATTAATCGGTTGGCCACGTCACCATCACTCACTCATGCGTCTGCACTTCCTCCTCTTACAGGAGAAGAGATGCTCAGAATGCAAGGGAGAGGGCGAGGACCGGAGTGGGGGCCCCAACAAATCGTCATGCTCAAAGACGTGGAGCAGGAGGCGCTGGAGCTCAGCAGAACCCTTGAATGCCTGTCCGTCGGGGACGCCGAGACTGGCACCCGACAAACGTCTGGCGACATAACTTTAACAATCAGCAAACACAATATGAATTGATGTTGACATGCCTTGCCATCTTCAGCACCTCAGTCTGCTCATCGCAACATATTGCCTTCTGTTCTCTTACAGGACCTTCAGCGACGGCTGTGACGGCAGAGGGCGATTCCTTAGAGGACCTGCTGGCCTCTGAGGGCACACTGTCACATCTTAGCGAGCCATCCACCAGCGCAGATACTCACATCCCGGTGGGTCCTAGTCCTCAGTTAGTTGGGTTGGCACCTGGTGAGTTACCACACACGTGAGCACGAGCAGACACTGGTGGCAGGGGCAGCTGCAGAGAGTCCATGTTGGTGGGAGCACTCCTCTTCAGGCACTGCTCAGCTGGACACAGATGCTGAACCCTGGGGGCCATCCTTTAAAAGGAGAATGATCGAGGGACAGCAGCACATTTGCGAGGTGCCACATGCACTCTCCACAATAGCGCAGAGGATGGAGGAGTGCAACTCCTGCATGAGTGGAACGGTGGCACAGGTACGGGAGGGAATCTCTGAGATAGTGTCACAGGGATGTGAGCAACTCTCTGAGATACTGTCACAGGTAACTGCGGGAATGTATGCAATGGAGAGAAGGCTAGCCTCCATTCAGCACGGCTCACAAATGAGTCCATTCAGGCCCTGACAATGGCCGTTCAGACTCAGTGAACAACATTCTGCCGCCTTAAACAGGCAGGCAGATACACTAGCGCTGACCTTACAAGGCTTCACACATGTCCTCCAAACTGTCATCCAGCAGGGTGGTAGAAGTGATATGGGCCTTGCCCAGGGGAGGGATGATGGCAAAAGGGAACATGGAAGTGGGGACGCCACTCAAAGCGTTCCCACCTTTCACCCTTTGTCCTCCTCTCAACCAGTACCCGCAATGCTGCCTCCTCTCCAGGTGGCCGAGTCTGCCCCTGCACAGGTGCAAGTGGAGCAGTCTTTGGAGGAGCCCTCACGGGCACCAAAACCCAGAGGGTGTAGGCCCAAAGCATCTAATCGGTCAGGGCATGAACAACAGCAACCTGCCATTACCTCTGCTGCAGCCACAGGGGATGCACCACGTAGAAGTAGTCGGAAGAGAAAGGCGAAGGTTTTGTAAGCACGAAGGGGATGCACAAGGGTGTTTGACGGTTGGTCATGTTTTTTTAATTTATATTAGGTTTTTGTTAAACTCACATTAAATATTATTATTGTCACCACTACTGCCGCGTCTTGACCATTCTTGACTGGCTTCTGTAATGAGGCCCTTTCATGAGGTTCGCCATGAACGGCGTCACTTGATGCCACCCATTGGGTCACTCTACAGTGGGTGTATGTGTAGTTGCAGGACTGTTTTGTGCAGGGCGGAATGGAGGGTGGGGGGGCGCTGGTCTGTCCAGGTGGTGTGAGGACTGGACTCTTCACACTGTCTGATGTTAGGAGAACCGTTCACATATCAGTGGCTCCCTGGCCTCACGAGCAGCCAGGTGAGCCGCTGCTCTGCTCATGAGTTGCTCCTGCTCCTCCTCCTCCTCTTCAATGTGGATGGCAGATGTGAATGGGGCCTCCTCAAACGGCCCCCCTCTCTGTTGTGCCATGCTGTTGCTCAGTGATGGGGTTCTTCAGAGGTGTCATGAGCCACGTGTGCAGGGGGTATCCCTTGTCCCCGAGGAGCCAGCCCTTAAGGGTGTTCGGTGCATGAAAGAGGGGCGGGATGTTGGGTTCCTGGAGGATGAAGGAATCATGGCAGCTGCCAGGGAATCTGGCGCACACATGAAGGAATCTTTTGTGGTGGTCACAAACAAGCTGATTGTTGATGGAGTGATACCCCTTCCTGTTGATGAACAGTCCTGGCTCGTGTGGAGGTGCTTGTATTGCTATATGGGTGCAATCGATTGCACCCTGCACCCATAAGAAGCCAGCCACAGAGTGGAATCCCACTACCCTCTCCGTCTGGCTGAGGTCATTCATGAGGAAGTTGACGTACTACAAGGCCCTGCGAAACAAACTGTCGGTGACCTGCCTTATGCACTTGTGTGCAGATGATTGAAAGACCCAGGCAATGTCCCCGGTGGCACCCTGGAATGATCTGGAGGCAAAGAAATTGAGGGCAGTGGTGGCTTTGATAGCGACAGGTAAGGAGATGCTGCTTGGCCCAGCCGGGAGCAGCTCGGCATGAAGGAGGCTGCAGATGTCTGCGACTACCTGGCGACTGACTCTGAGCCTCCGTATGCACTGTTCCTCAGAGAGGTCCAGAAAGCTGAGCCTCGGTCTGTAGACCCCGTGGCAAGGGTAGTGCCTCCTGCAACGTCGCTCTCTCTGTTGTTGCCCTCTGTGCTCTTGTGCAGGTGCCTGTGGCGCAGCACTGTGTTGTGGAGCTCCACGTGGCAGAGGTGGACGCCGTGCCTGGCGAGGCTGGTGATGTTGCTCGTCCTCGGATGTGGTGGTGAATGCAGCCATGGTGCCCCCCCATCCTGATGGTGTGAGTTTAAGGGGGTCTGCAAAGTAGTTAAATATGTTTGAACAGCAGAATTTTGAGTGGAAAGTAAGAATTCTCAATGAAAATACAAAGATCTTGCAGCCAAAACTTTGTCTGAAATAACAGAGTGCCCTGCTGCAATAAGTGACCTTTTCTTCCCATCTGTCAAATAAGCATTTGAATGTCCCACTGGCTGCTGGCTGAAACACGTCTGTTGCAACATGGAGTGTTTCCCACAGCACGGGAAACATGCTGAGGATGCTTCAGAATCGCACCCCTGCCAAAATGTGGAGAAAATTAAGTAGTTCAAGTACCTAAACTAGCTCAACAACTATGTAAATGATCATCCCGCCGGCTTTAATTGCCAGTGGGACTTTCACATTCGGGAGGCGCGCGCACACCCAGACGGGTCAACGGGGAACCTGGAAGCCTGCGGGTTGGAGCCAGGCTCCGAACCCGAACGGGATTGCCCCGATTTTTGGAACCCCCCCCACCCGCAACGCACCCGCAATTTCCCGGGAAAATCAAGCCCTTTATGTCCTCTTCACAACTTAGAAAGGGAGGGAACAGGATATGGAGGCAGAAGGGAATTGGATATGTACTTGAAAAGGAAAAATTTGCAGGACCACAGGGAAAGAGCAAGGGAGTGGGGCTAATTGGATAGCTCTTTCAAAGAGCCGGCACAGGCACGGTGGGCTTTATGGCCTCCTTCGGTGTTGTAGATTCTAATGAGAAAGGGGACATTGAGGAATTAGCAAGGGAAAATAAAGTTTTCATCAATTATTTTTCCCGATGAATTAAATCTCTGTGATTTTTATTACTATGTCACTAAAGCTTCTGCATAACAACATTATGCAGCACCCAGCAAGCTACTATAATTCTGGATACTTATGCTAGGCTGTGCTGCAGGGCTCCACCAGATTTGTCCAGGCACCTAAACTGAGACTTCTGAATGTAAACAGTCTGCTCTTTCACACTTCTTATAGTCCAATGGGCCTCAGTATATTTGCTGTGTCCGAGCCTGGATGATGTACTGGAGTCATTAGCCGTAACTGTAGGGGATATTCCTGACCACTAACAACCATTCTGATGCATGGTTTTGAGTCATAAGCACTAGTATAGTGGATTGTCACATGATAAGACCATAATGACAGCCACCTAGATAGCAGGCATTAACACACTGGAGTTGATTGGCATCACACACTAGCTGGACATTCATAAAATGAAACCCTTTTCTATCAATGAAATGAAGAGGGTTGTCTTATGAAGCTTTCAAGACCGCATGTATTCTTGTCCGTTGCTCCCCGCATCTGCAGGAATTCCACCACTCTATACAATTGAACTGCTTGGTTTCTTTATTTTGTAGATTCCATTGAGGTTATGAACTGTGAGACCTACTTGAACAAAGTATCATTGACTTCTTTATACTATAGTGAGCTGCTGTCTAACTAATGTGACAAAGATTACCTGAGACTGCCCAAAATGATCCAGTGGCAAATAAATTCAAAGCAGTGGTCACTTTCACTGCTACATTTAAGACTATGCCTCTCATTGAATTGGGCTCCAGATCTTCAGGCAGCAGCTGGCATAACTCCCTAGGGGATGGAACAGAGGAAGTGTAGCCTTCTGAGGCATTAACGAGCAGAGAAATCTAAGTAAAAGTTTCTAGGTCTGTATACCCCGTAACATGGGTGTTGATGTGTTGGTAACAAGTTTTTTAAATGATGTCTCACTCTAAGTACCTTCAATCTACTCCTCCTCCAACACAAGAAGAAAAGGATTTCCATTGGGCAATCCATTTTCCCAATCCAAAATGTAAGTCTCCAGTACTGACTTTAAAAGACAGAACTTTTTTGTCAAGCTCCAGAACTAAAACTAAAAAAACTCACTGTCTTGGGAAAGTTTTAGACAGCTGCACCAAAGATGTGCTCCGTTATGTGGTGTCTGTCTCAGGGATACTGCTGTGATACTCACACCACCACTTATATAGTGACAGTTTTTCCCAATTTTGGGTTAGAGGTACTAATTTGGATATATCGCAGGGATAGCTTGGCCATGTTCACTCACTAGCATTTACATGAGGGCAGGCTAAGGACGTTAGGTTATTTAGGCAGGCAATTTTTAGTAAGTAAATTTTTGGGGGGATTGGTGTTGTGGCGGTTAGTCACAGCACCCCATGTTGCTCTTTATACCAACTCAAAACCACCCGAAAATTTCAACAGTAAATCCAGCCTCATATGACTGCATGGTTCTTAAGAGTTAGTAAAATTAATCTATATTTCCAGACTATCAGTAAACTGTTTACTTGAGTCAGATTTATTGGTGTTTTTTTCAGAACTTAGATGCCAGGCACCAATGCTAATAGATTTACTAGTTCATTTTTATTTTATTTTGAAGGATAATACTGTTTTGGGAAATAGTTATGCTACTTTAAATCAATGTTTAAAATTATTTGGTTATTTCAGCAATTTAAAGCAAGTTATTTGAACTAAATAAATATCTATTCCAGATTAGCATAGTTATTACAACTAGAGATAAGGACTGAAATTATAATTTGTTTTCTTTGCATATACTTAGGAATATATTTAAGAATTCCATTTAAATGATCAATCTGACTGGAACTTATCTGTATCCAATTAATTTGATCTCCTGTTTGCTTTCTTATTTAAACTTATGATGATTCCCATCTTCCTCTAGCTCATAAAGTGTTGCAAACTGCAGATTGTTCCCTTGTCCAACTACAGGCAAAAACAAGGAATTCAAGGACATTCTCAGGATAGTCATTTTTTTTAGAAATTCGTTAAATACATGGCAAACTTGTACGCTGCATGTACTTTTATGATTGAATGAGAGAGACTGGTTTTCAGTTGCTTTATACTATCAATATCATTTATTTAAACAAATTGCTCAAAATAGCTAGGAATAAAAAGAAAAATGGCAAATGCTGGAAATCTGAAATAAAAACAGAAAATGGTGGAAATACACAGTAGGTCCATCAGCACCTGTAAGACAGGGAAAAGACAGGTTAAGCCATCCTTGTCAGAGCTGGAAACTGGAAGATACCAACCCACTTCTCAGAACTAAACAAAATGAGGTGGGGCCACAACATAGCTTTAAAATACCTGGTAAAAGTCGAGAGACAGATGTGCAAACAACTATCACAAAGAAGGAGTTAGTGAGTTTATTAGTCTGATGTGCCTCTAAACTGCCTATAAACCAGAGGTGTCAAACTCAATTTATATGGGTGGCCTGGACCGACATCCTGGCACTTGATGTGGGCCACATTCAGCAAGAAAGTTATTTGAACACACTGAGATGGAAATTGGTATGTGTTTCGCCCGTTTTTTTGGGTGTAAAATGCACGTAATGTACACCAATTTCAGGGCTGAGGTTCTACACCTAATTTGCGCCAGCAGCATGGCCGCTGCCACATTGGTCCTCACTTCCTCCTCCCATTAGAGCAATAGGTGAAGGCCTAAAGGAGACTGCATAGTTCCCGACACCCAGATCACAAGATTACACTTAAAAAACAGTTAAAAAGCCTTAGAAATACCTAAAAAATTCTTACCTAATGGTCCAGGTAAATCCTTGAGGACTTCTAAAAGTCCCTGAATGTGGTTTTCTATGAGATGCTTATTCTTGAGCGTATGACTAAATACTAAAAACGGTGTAGTTCCTGGTTCATCCCAGGAAATAGTCAATTGTAAACAATTTTACAACACCAAGTTATAGTCCAGCAATTTTATTTTAAATTCACAAGCTTTTGGAGGCTTCCTCCTTCCTCAGGTGAACGTTGTTGGACCTGAGGAAGGAGGAAGCCTCCGAAAGCTTGTGAATTTAAAATAAAATTGCTGGACTATAACTTGGTGTTGTAAAATTGTTTACAATTATCAACCCCAGTCCATCACCGGCATCTCCACATCAAGGAAATAGTCAGACTGACACAGTAGCAGAGAGCAGCTGACAATCTTGAGGTCCAGCTGGCAGTTGTGTAATAAAGTGAGTGTTTCTTTAAACACTGAGATATTGATCTAGTTCTTCTTTGTGGACCTCCTGAGATGAGCGTGCACGTTACAGTATATTAGCTGTTTTGGTTGAAATAATACCATTCAGCTGGTCAGCAAGTTATCTTCCAACCTCAATTTCAGTTAATTTCTTAAGCTTTTTTTCCTAGCCAAGAAATCTGCTGCTTCTGCATGTTCACATTTGGCCTTTGTTCAAATGTTTCTATTTGACTGTACCTATTTTCTTTTATGTATTGTTTTCTGCACCTCAAAGTTGATTGTTTAAATTTCTTCCCCAATTCTCTCCTCTTGAAATATTTTGTGTTCCTGGTTCACAATCATTTTTTGAAATCTTTCTGTTGTTTTCTAATCATTATCAGTTGAATCACATTGAATAGTGATAAGCTACGTTGTAAACTCTAGCATATCAATTATCTATTATATAGAATTGCATAGAAATTATTTCATCTTCATTTTTTAAAGGCGGAGGAGGGGCTGGAGGAGGAGAGAGGGGGAAGGGAGAGAGGAGGGCGAGGGGGAAGGGAGAGAGGAAGGCAAATGGAGAGAGGGAGGAGGGGAGGGAAGATGGGCGGAGAGAGGAGGCAAGAGGGAGACAAGGATCAGAGGAGAGGAGGAGAGGGAGAACAGAGCAAAAGGAGAGGTGGACTGGGAGAGAGAGGGGAGAGGACAGGGAGGAGGAGTGGAGGAGAAGGTGCAACGGGAAGGGGGAGAAAGACGGGGATAAGGAGAAGAGAGAAGGAGGAGAATGGAGCAGGGAGATTGGGAAGGGAAAAGGGAAGGGAGACAGTTATGAGAGGGAAGGGGTGGGGAGGATTGGGAGAATGAATGAATGAGGAAGGGGGCTGGAGTAAACGAACAAGGGACAGAGGGCGAGAGGGGAGGGGGAAGAGTAGGTGGCTAGGGGAAAGGAGGATGTTTGGATGATTAGTAGTGATGGGGGGGGGTGCTGTTTCTCAGGGCTGTGTACAGGAGGAGGGCAATGGGAAAGGGATGATTTCCCCAATCATGGGGGATGTGTTAGAGTAGACCAAAGTCAATTTCTATTCTGGGGGGGTGGGGGGTGAGGAAACAGTGCAACAGCAGGATTTCCATGCTTGGTGGGGCGGGCAGGCATGGGGCAGGATCAATTACTGCTGCTCAGAGGAGAGGGCAGCCAGAAGCTAAAACATTGCTAATGGGAGGTACTGGAAAGCTGCTCAGTGTAGGATTGGGGGAAGGGGAGGTGCAGGGGTTGGGCCAAATAGATTTTCAGTAGATGGTGTAATTAGGGGTTAGGGGGTTTTGAAGGGAAAACTGGCCTAATTCATGCGCAGTAGGGGATGAGTTGGGAAAGTATTGCTACTTAGTTGGGGGAGAGGTTACCAGACGATTTATTGTTGGGGAGGGTAGAAGAATCCAGAGGCCAAAATATTGCTGAGTGGGAGGGTGGGGTGGTACAGTTGAAGACAAGATCTATGGCTTGTGGAATGGGCTGGTGCACATTATTCCAGCTACTAAGAAAAAAAATCCAGCACCTCAGTGGGAGGGGAGAGGAACAGGCAGTAATTGTAATGGGCCACTGGGTATGTGGCCCGATAAGAAGACCATTGGGAGCAGGGGAGTTCCCAGTGCACATATCAACAATAACCAAATTGGGAGCGGTGGTCATCTGGTTAAGCGGTTGGCCGGCCGGACCAGGGGCTGAACGGACGGCCGATCAGGTGGGAAGTGTGATGGGCCAACAAGTGAGGCCATTGGGGCAGAGCACTTCTTTGGATCAAGCAGCAATGGATTTGGATGAATGTGCCACCAGCTGCTGACAGTTGGCCGTGATATCATGGACCAATTGAAGAGGGGGGAGAAAGATGCAGATGTGATGCGTCACATCCTTCCAAGTCACACACCATTCCGACTTGGAAATATATCGCCGTTCCTTCATCGTTGCTGGGTCAAAATCCTGGAACTCCCTCCCTAACAGCACTGTGGGAGAACCTTCACCACACAGACTGCAGCAGTTCAAGAAGGCGGCTCACCACCACCTTCTCAAGGGCAATTAGAGATGGACAATAAATGCTGGCCTTGCCAGCGATGCCTACATCCCATGAACGAATAAAAAAAAGGCAGCCTGTGGGGTGAGGAGCAAGGAAGTCTGTGAAGGGCTAAATATTTAAAATTAAAATTTAAGACAGGTATAAAGAATATCAAGGAAAACTTGACATACTTTACTTAATGTAAGAATTCTGGTTCAGAACAGAGGGGAGAGCAAACTTCTCCTTTGTGTCCTGGGAATGCTCAATTGCTGGGCACAAAGCAGAGGAAAAAGGGTGAAGTCGCATGATGTCTCCACCCCTTTTGCATTGCTCCAAGTGATCACCTTTAACATAGAAAAATATCTCAAGATGCATCACAGAGGTGTAATCAGACAAAAATGGACGAGAAGGAGATATTAGGAGCGGTGAAAGGTGCGTTTTAAGGAGGGTCTTAAAGGAGGAGAGAGAGGCAGAGAGGTATAGGGAGAGAATTCCAAAGTGTAAAGCTTAGATGGTTGAAGCCATGCCGCCAATGGTGGATGGAAGAGAGGAAGATGTGTAAGAGGAACAGAGAATTCTGGGAGGTTTAGGGGGCAGAGGAGGTTGCAGAGGTAGGGAGGGGCAAGACCATGAAGTGATTCACACCACATTAGTGCCAGGTAATGACCACCAAAAAGCCCAACCACTTCCACCTGACCTTTACAGGTACTATCATCGCTGAATCTCTCACCATCAACATCCTGGGGGTTCACCACACAATACGCCACAGTAACTTGCCAAGCTTACTTCGTTGGCACCTCCCAGCCCTGCGATCACTACCGCTAAGAAGGACAAGAGCAGCAATGCCATCCGAACACCATCACCCACAAGCACAACTCCAAGTTATATACTATCCTGGCTTGGACATATACTGACATTCCTTCATCATTGCTAGGTCAAAATCCTACCTAAAACCATCAAGAGAGCACCATTACCACAAAGATTACATTGGCTCAAGAAGAAGGCCCACCATCAGGGTCTCAGACAAACTAGAGTTAGGCACTAAATTGAAAGTTTCTAGTGTCGCCTGCAACCCAAGAACAATTTTTTTTTAAAAGTCACACAGACTGCACTTCAGGCATGCTTCACCTGACCAGTGCCCAGTTTGGGGAGGGGGGGGGGGTGGAATTAGGGGAGGAGGAAGAAAATCAAGGCTTATAACTATTCTGAAGTTCACCAGGTTTCTGATTTAATGGTCAGAAACTCTAGTGAGTATTGATTCAGGTCACCACTGCAATTCTCTTGATCAGATTCAGATTTACCCTAATTCTATTGTATTTTCATTGGGGATTAAGTGGGACAGTGCATCTAAGACCCAGTTTCAAATCAAACTCATAGTGATGGAATGAAATTTTCTTCTCTGACATCCTTCACAAAGTGAGTCTGAGCAGTATCAACCCAATTTCTAGTGAGTGCAAGCCCATAGCATGAAACTGCCCATAATTTGGCAATAAATTTGCATCCTTTCCAGAGACACCAGAGGAATGGCTGGTGTGAAAAATCCCACTTACCTATCAACCTGATCTTAGCTGATCTCCACTGGTCCCCATTTCCCGTAATGCATCAACCTCAAAACCCTTATCCTCATCTTCACATCTCTCCATGGTTTGGTTCCTCCTACTTTAATCCAGTGCCATGTCCCTGTCCTCTTCTAGCAGGAGGACAGGGACATGGCACTGGACCTACTGTGCATTCTCCCGTCCCGCCACTCTACCATCCATGGCAGAGCTTTCAGTCATCTTGCTCCCTCACTGTGGGAACTTGCTCCCTAAATCCTTCATCTTGCGACATTTCTCCCCACCTTTAAAATCCTCCTCAAATTCTGCTACATTCGCCACCTCCCATAACACCTTCCTATTCCAGCTCAGGTCTGATTCCCCAACTGAGAAACACCTTGGGACGTTTCGGTACATTAAAACATTAAATGTGCTATATAAATATAAGTTGCTGTTGTTAGCACTACGCTATAATTCCCTCCATTCACTTTTTTTAAAGCAAAAAAACTTGACATTGGCATAAAGCTGCAAGCATAACTTTACATTAATATATTCCGTTCTTAAAATTGGCTAATGGAGGAAAATATATTGTTATGTCACAAAATTAGAACATGTTGTAAATTTTGGCAAAATGTTCCATTCCCCAGTACTGCCACTGCATCTTGATAAGTGCAAGAATTCACCAAAAATATAAATTTTTTAAAAATCTCCACCTCTCATTTTGGTTACGTAAATGAGCCGCACTCTTTGTCATTGATCTCAATGCAGGAGCATCTGGCAGGACCTGGCGCAATGGCTGCACATAGATACCCACCCACTGGGGAAGTAGGGAGGACAGACTGAAGATAGGAAGGTAAGTTTGGACATCTTTTATTCCACCCCAGGATAAATTGAAGCACTCTGATCTCAGAGACTCGGGCTTGCAGCTATGCATAAATTTCCTGCCCAAATTTTAGGCACAAGGGTAAGCTTGTGCCTAGAGTTCATGAGGAGGAAAAACAGGTATTTTTCTCTGCTAAGGTGCTCATAGAGGAACATCTACCTTACTCTGACCCTGTTTCTTTCTACCTCTCTTTGACTCACAGGTGTTAGTAATTACAACACTTACATTTTCTAATTGTCGACAAAACACAGGTGATAGAGATCTTCTGTGTGCTTCAAAATTCAATTTGTGTTCTTTGTTTAACTCAACATAGAATAAACAAAACACTTGGTCTCTCTCAGCTTGATACACTTGCTGAAATTTATAGAACATATGACAAAAGCCAGAACAGGTGTACAATCAATATAGTCTGTCATTTTTCTCACTCTCACACAAACACTGAATATAAACGTGAGCTATATAAAGCTTTTGAAATTTGCCCTCCAGGATTTCTTCAAATACTTTTGGAAAGAAAGCTGAGCAGAAACTGCTATAAGTTAAAGAAATATATTCAGAAGCCACAAATGGTAGAGTTGCATCCTGGGAAACTGGGTACAGTGCACATGCTCAGACTGTATAATCTGCATTCAGCTGATCAGAGTCACAGCTCTGGGCAAAAATATCAAGGCTCAGTCCAGGCTGAGGACAGACTGTAATGAAGGATTTTAAAGACAATGGGCTCGATGTTAGCAGGGCTGCGGGTTCGTGGCGGGGGGGCTATTGGGCACGTGGGTAACGCGCCCGGTGAAATTAGTCAGCCACCCGCGCGATCGCAGCCCAATTGGATCCACTTAACTTGTCTTCCGGGTTCCCCACTGCTGATCTGCGCGTCAGGCGGGCTGCGCATGCGCAATAAGATCTGTCAGCTGGAGGAGCTCTATTTAAAGGGGCAGTCCTCCACTGACAGATGCTGCAACAAATAGAAAAAATTACAGCATGGAGCAGCCCAGGGGGAAGGCTGCTCCCAGTTTAATGATGCCTCACTCCAGGTATCAATAGATGGGGTGAAGAGGAGGGGGAGGACAGAGATCTTCCCACCGGCGGGCGGGAGGAAGCGGCCTGCCTCTGCCACCAGGAAGGCCTGGCTCGATGTGGCAGAGGAGGTCACTACCACCACCAACATATTACGCACCTGCATACAGTGCAGGAGGCGCTCCAATGACCTCAGTAGGTCAGCCAAAGTGAGTACACTTACTCATTCCCCTACACTCCGTCTGCCACATCACCGCCCCCACCCCACACCTCCTTCTGCACTGCCAACACTACTCTGTCACATCACCCCTCATGCCCACTCAAAGCTCATCCTCATCTTACCTGCACTTACTCACCTCGCCAGTACTCATCCCGCCACTACCACTCAACCCAATCCTCATACAATCTCATGGCTCTATCTCATACTCACCCTCTCGTGCATCACTTTCACAGTCAGCCTCACTCAACCTGCCATTACCTGTGCTGCAGCCACAGGGCATGCATCAAATATGTGCAGTAGGCAGCGTAAGGCAAACGTGTCGTGAGCATGAAGGGGATGCACAAGGGTGTTTGAGGGTTTGACCAACTCACATTACATATTATATTGGCACCAATACTGCCACGTCTTTGCGAATCTTGTCTGGTTTGTGCAATAATGCCCTTTCCTGAGGATCACTATGAAGACCCACAACTGATGCCACCCATTGTGTCACTGCAGAGTGGGTGTAGGTGTATTTGCAGGGCTCTTTTGTGCAGACGGCTGAGAGACGTCGGAGATGTCCCCGGTGGCACCCTGGAAGGATGCGGAGGAGAAGTTGTTGAGGGCAGTGGTGACTTTGACAGCGACAGGTAAGAAGATGGTGCTCGGGCCAGCCGGGAGCAGCTCGGCACGAAGGAGGTTGCAGTTGTCCATGACTACACGTCGAGGGACTCTGAGCCTCCGTGTGCACTGCTGCTCAGAGAGGTCCAGGAAGCTGAGCCTCGGTCTGTGGACCCTGTGGTGAGGGTAGTGCCCGCTGCGACGCATCTCTCGCTGCGGTTGCCCTCCCTCCTGCTGTGCAGGTGGATGTGTCACAGCACTCTGTTGTGGAGCTCCACGTGTCAGAGGTGGACGGCGTGGCCGGCGAGGCTGGTGATGCTGTTCGCCCTCCGAGGAGGTCATGACTGCAGCTACGGCGGCCCCCATCCGGAAGATGTACATCTGAAGGGGTCCGCAAGGTAGGTACATGTCTCTGGACCCCAGGGTAAGTGTGCAAGTTGGTGAATTTGATTGTTAGGAGGAGGGTGGTGGAGGCCAAACTTTGTCCCAAGTGACAGAGTGGCCTCCTGCAATGAGTGAGGGTCTCCCCCCCCCTCCCTGTCAAATGGACCTTTGCAGCTGCCACAGGCTGACAGCTGCAACACGTCCATTTGAACTGGGAGTATTTCCCCCAGTGTGGGAAACAGTCCCAGTTGTGTCTAAAATCCAACCCCTCCTCACATAATCCCTTAATCAGGTCAGTTAATGACCTGAAATAGCACAATAAATACTTTCAAGTGGCATCCCGCTGGCTTTAATTGCCTGTGGGATTCCCACCAGCGGGGGCTGCGCGCGCACGCCGGCCTGTCAGTGGGGAACCCGGAAGTGGGCGGGTTGGAGCCGGGCTCCGGTCCCGCTCCGGGATTCTCCGATTTTCGGAGCCCCCCCCGCCAGGAACGCACCCGATAGCGGGTGCTAAAATGATGCCCAATAAGACAATTCAATTGATAAATTTAATCATGTTATTGCAAAATAAGTAATATTTTGATTTAAATTTTTTATGTTTAAAACCTTATTTTGAACATTAGAAATTTAAATTACTGCAAGAAAATGCCAGACAATTTTTATATTACAAAGCATTATGAATGATTTGTGGGGAAAAGATAACACTACATGATGTTGTTATAAGGAGCTGTGACCGATAACTTTTAAGATTAAAATTACAACTTCTGTTGGACTGCCTCCTACTGGCATTACAAGAAAATGTAACCAGTATGGAGATTCAACAGGGCAAGTTGGGCCATCAAAGGGTTGAGTTCATCATTATTCAAAGCACTGCAGGTGGCAGGGACTCAGCAGCAATTTAAAAGTCCATTCAGGTTGGACTTTTATTAGCCATGGCAATGAAACTTGACAAAAAAGAAATTACAATAAAAAACTGAACAAAGTTAAAAACTTTGACAAATGTAGATCAAGTTCCAAAACAGCAGTTAGGAGACTGAGACCCGACAGTGCCATCAGTGGGGTTGGGTGATGGGGCATGCAGGAATTATAGAGCCACCAGCAGTGGAAGGGTGCAAGTGCAACTCTAAATCATAATGTTGACATAGCAGAATTCAATGTTAAATGTTGACACTGAAGTGTGACAAAAAATCGTGACAACAGCAATAAGGCTTTTGGACAGAAAGTGCTAAGAACATTAGAAATAGGAGCAGGAGTAGGCCATCTGGCCCCTCGAGCCTGCTCTGCCATTCAACAAGATCATGGCTGATCTTCTACCTCAACGCCATTTACCTGCACCGTTCCCATATCCCTTGATGCCTTTTAATATCTAGAAATCTATCGATCTCTGTTTTGAATGTACTCAATGACTGACCCTCCACAGCCCTCTGGGGTAGAGAATTCCAAAGATTCACCACCCTCTGAGTGAAGAAATTTCTCCTCATCTCAGTCCTAAATGGCCTACCCTCTATTCTGAGACCGTGACCCCGGTTCTAGATTCCCCAGACAGGGGAAACATCCTCCCTGCATCTACCCTGTTGAGCCCTGTAAGAATTTTGTATGTTTCAATGAGATCACCTCTCATTCTTCTAAACTCTAGAGAATACAGGCCAAGTCTACTCAATCTCTCCTCATACGACAATCCCGCCATTCCAGCAATCAGTCTGGTGAACCTTCGTTGCACTCCCTCTATGGCAAGTATATCCTTTCTTAGGTAAGGAGACCAAAATTAGACACAATACTCCAGGTGCAGTCTCACCAAGGCCCAATATAATTGCAGTAAGACATCTTTACTCCTGTACTCAAATCCTCTTGTAATAAAAGCCTAATTGCTTGTTGTACCTGCATGTTAGCTTTCAGTGACTCATGTACAAGGCACACAGTTCCCTTTGAACATCTACATTTCCCAATCTCTCACCATTTAAAAAATACTCTGCATTTCTGTTTTTCTTACCAACGTGGATAACTTCACATTTTTCTACATTGTATTCCATCTGCCATGTTCTTGCCTGCTCACTTAGTCTGTCTATATCCCCTTGAAGCCTCTTTGCACCCTCCTCACAACTCACATTCCACCCAGTTTTGTGTTATCAGCAAACTTGGAAATATTACATTTGGTCCCCTCGTCCAAATGATTGATATAGATTGTGAATAGCTGGGGCCCAAACACCGATCCCTGTGGTACTGTTGGCCAGGGGATGCAGAAACTACTGAGTTTATTCCGAACTGCTGACACACAGGCAAAAGCAACTTTTGAACTGAAGTAACCCGAGTTCAGTTGCTGGCCTGAGCTGGCTGGAACCGGTTTGAACTAGCTAAGTTTCGTGAAAGACAAAGGAGATGTGATAAGACACAAGTCCTTATTTAGAAAAGGAGTAATGAGGTAATGCTACATAAGTCCTTGGGACAGAGCCTATGAGGAGAAGACACGGACTAGACGAGCAAGCCTCAACCAACGGGAGAGAGACAGCACAGCTTGAAGAGATAAGATTCGGAATAAGAATGAAGAATCTCGGGTGTGGAGCCAGCGAAGACTCCGGAGACCAACCATCGCGGAAGTGGAAGAACCTACGTCAGGGACGTAGAGACAAAGTCGAAAGAGAGAGAGAACGGAACGCCTGGCCAGCGTCAGATCTCCTTTTCGGGTATTAGCCTTTATATTCTGTGACCACTCAGGGAGTGTCAGAGAAACCTAGTGGGTGTGCGTTTAGATCCTAGTTTGGGTATAAAACTGTATAACCTGGTGCAAACTGCATGTCTATATCTAACCAGACGTATAAGCTATATGTATATGATCTAACGACATGAATAAAGCGAATTGAGAGTTAAGAGAGAATTGAGACTTCTCCTCTTTGTACTAAGCCAATAACTGTAACTGGTGACCTCCGGTCAACAGTACCCCACTAGTCACAGTCTGCCAACATTAAAAAGACCCGTTTATTCCTACTCTCTTTTCTGTCCGTTAACCAATTCTCAATCCATGCCAGTATATTGCCCCCAATTCCATGTGCTCTAACTTTGTTCACCAACCTCCTGTGTGGGACCTTATCGAAAGCCTTCTGAAAATCCAAATACACCATATCCACTGTTTCCCCCTTTTCTATTCTACTAGTTACATCCTCAAAGAATTCCAATAGGTTTGTCAAATATGATTTCCTTTTCATAAATCCATGTTGACTCTGCCAAATCCTATTATTATTTTCTAAGTGTCCTGTTATCACATCCTTTATAATAGATTCTAGCATTTTCCCCACTACTGATGTCAGGCTAACAGATCTGTAGTTCCCTGTTTTCTCGCTCCCTCCTTTCTTAAATAGTGGGGTTACATTTGCTACCCTCCAATCTGCAGGAACCATTCCAGAATCTATAGAATTTTGGAAGATGACAACCAATGCATCCACTATCTCTATAGCCACCTCTTTCAAAACCCTGGAATGTAGATCATCAGGTCCTAGGGATTTATCGACTTTCAGTCCCATTAATTTCTCTAGCACTATTTGTTTTACTAATACTAATTTCCTTCAATTCCTCATTCTCGCCAGACCCTTGGTTCTCTAGTATTTCTGGAAGGTTTTTCGTGTCATCTTCCGTGAAGACAGACACAAAGTATTTGTTTAATTTCTCTGCCATTTCCTTATTCCCCATTAAAAATTCTCCCATCTCTGTCTGTAGAGGGACCCACATTTGCCTTCGCCGGTCTTTTCCTTTTTACATACCGATAGAAGCTTTTACAGTCCGTTCTTATGTTTCTTGCTGGTTTACTCTCATATTCTATTTTCCCTTTCTTTATCAATTTCTTGGTCCTCCTTTGTTGAATTCTAAAATGCTCCCAATCCTCAGGCTTACTGCTTTTTCTGGCAACTTTATATGCCTCTTCCTCTGATTTAATACTATCTTTAATTTCTCTTGTTAGCCACAGTTGGACCACTTTTCCTGTTGGGTTTTTGAGCCTTAAAGGAATATATATTTGTTGCAAATTATGTATTAATTCTTTAAATGCTAGCCATTGCCTATCTCCCATCATACCTTTTAATGTAGTTCCCCAATCAACCACAACCAACTTCAGCCTCATACCTTTGTAGTTTCCTTAGTTTAGATTTAAGACCCTAGTTTCGGATTGAAACTACATCACTTCCAAACTTAATGAAGAATTTTATCATATTATGGTGACTCTTCCCTTAGGGCTCCTTTACAACAAGATTATTAATTAACCCTTTCTCATTGCACAATACTAGATCTAAAATAGCCTGTTCCCTCGTTGGTTCCTCAACATACTGATCTAGAAAACCATCTTGTATACATTCCAGGAATTCATCCTCCACAATACTAGTGCTAATTTGGTTTGCCCAATTTGTATGTAGATTAAAGTCCCCATGATTACTGTATTATCCTTGTTACATGCACTTCTAATTTCCTGCTTTATACCATGCTCTACATTACCACTACTGTTTGATGGCCTATAAAGAACTCCCACCAATGTTTTCTGCCCCTTGCTGTTTCTTAGCTTCTCCCAAACTGATTCTACATCTTGATCTTCTAAGCCAAGATCCTTTCTCACTATTACACTGATCTCATTCTTTATTAACAGTGCTACCCCACCTCCTTTTCCTTTTTGCCTGTCCTTTGTAAATGTCAAATATCTGTGAATATTCAGTTCCCCGCCTTGGTCACCCTACAGCCACGTCTCTGTAACGGCAATTAGATCATGCCCATTTATATCTATTTGTGCCGTCAATTCATCTACCTTGTTGCGAATGCTGCGTGCATTCAGATAAAGTCCCTTTAATTTTGCCTTTTTAACTTTTTTTCCTATTTTGACCTTATTTGCTGCTGGCCTGTGTGTCCGCTGCCTTCCAATTTCACTTACTATGTTTCTGCCTTCCACTTCCAGCTTTGTTACTCACCCTTCTCAATCTCCTCCCAGGTTCCCATCCCCCAGGCAAGTTAGTTTGAACCCTCCCCAACAGCATTAGCAAACCTCCCCGCTAGGATATTGGCCCCGGCCCTGTTGTGGTGCAACCTGTCCGGCTTGTACAGGTCCCACCTCCCCCAGAACCGGTCCCAATGCCCCAGGAATCTAAAGCCCTCACTCATGCATCACCTCTCCAGTCATGCATTCATCTGCTCTATCCTCCTATTTCTATACTCACTAGTGCATGGTACTGGGAGTAATGGGAGATTACTACCCTTGAGGTCCTGCTCTCTACAGAATATTCTTAATCAGATAATACATAGGCCAAAAGTTTTTCCTGCTCTCCTCTGCTTACTCTCCACATAGTTCCCATTTTAGCAAATAGTCCATTACATTTCTCTGCTCTATCCATGAACCACTTTTCTCTCATCTATCTAGAATCGTTCTTTTGTTCCTACTTTCCTGATTATTATCCTTGGACAGCACAGGATTCTTGCTCTCATTTCTGTCCAAAATCATGTGTCATTTTGTCATCTCCATGGTCAGACTAAGCAAATGGCATGCTGTCATCATGGGGGTGATTTTAAAATGGAGCCGGGAAGGGGGCGGGGGTTCAAATTGAGATCGGGAAACCCATTAGTACGGGTTTCCCGGACGTCCTTACGATTTTGACGTAAGGACATCTTTTACTTTTTTTTGTCGGTTTCCTGTTCGACTGACCGGATGATTGACAGGCTGGTCTCAGTCGGACTGGAGACCAGCCAGGGAGAGGACGCTCTCAGGTAAGTGTGCAGGTACGTCTTTGTTTGTATGGATTGGGGGGGGGTCCACAGGGGGGCATGGGTAGACACACGGTGGGGGCATGGGTAGACACACGGTGGGGGCATGGGTGGGCACCGGGGCATGGGAGGGCATGGGGTGCATGGGTGGGCATGGATGGGCATAGGGGTCGCGAGTCATGTGGGATAGAATTGGGGGTCAGGCAAGGGGGCGATGTCAGGATCGGAGGTCACCAAGGGGTCTGTGATTGTTGTGGGGGTGGGTCGGGAGTGGGAGGATCGGAGTGAGGGAGAATTGGAATCGGGGTCGGGGGTCGGAGGAGGAGGATCGAGATCGAGGGATTGGGGTTGGGTGATCGGGGTCGAGGGTCAGAGGGTGGGATCGGAATCGGGGGTCAGGGATCGGGGGTCGGGGGATCAGGGTCAGGGGTTGGGGCGTCCATGATCGGGGGTCGGATCTGAAATGGTGGAAATTTTCAATGCCCCCCCACCCCGCCCCAACTCACCCGTTTTTTAATTTGAAAATTGAGCCCCATAAGAGCATTACACACATCTGATACAGGTTACAGGTGAGCCCAATAAATCATGCATACTTCTCTGATGGGTCACACTCTAGGATCATGCTTATCTCAACTTTAACCAACAGTCATCCCTAAGTATTGACATAGTGTACATAACATGTTAACTTTTGCTTTATTTTTTGGTCTAGATAGTGAATGCCCTCAGACTGGCCTCACAACTGAGCTCAATTCATACACCCTTTCCAGCAGAGGTCACTGGATAGCTATCAGAAACAGGAAAGCACTACTGATTTTTCCCCATCCTATCCCAAAGGTGTCAAGGCTTGTTGTACGACCACTGCCTCAGTGGAGATCATCTAACAGCACAGACTGGCGATTAAACCTTGGACCTTTTCGGACTATATGGCTGGCTTCCACGCTGGTAATGCATTCATTAAGGAAGCCATCATAGGAAGTCTAACGTCCCAGACTCTTCCATCACTGTCCCTGGGTATGTCCTGTCCCACCGGCGGGACAGAACCACCAGAGGTGACGGTACAGTGATGTACAGTCAGGAGGGAGTGGCCCTGGGAGTCCTCAACATTGACTACGGACCCCATGAAATCTCATGGCATCAGGTTAAACATGGGCAAGGAAACCTCCTGCTGATTACCACCTACCGCCCTCCCTCAGCTGATGAATCAGTCCTTCTCCATGTTGAGCACCACTTGGAGGAAGCACTGAGGGTAGCAAGGGCACAGAATGTACTCTGGGTGGGGGACTTCAATGTCCATCACCAAGAGTGGCTTGGTAGCAACACCACTGACCGAGCTGGCCGAGTCCTGAAGGATATAGCTGCAAGACTGGGCCTGCGGCAGGTGGTGAGCGAACCAACACGAGGGAAAGACCCACTTGACCTCGTCATCACCAATCTACCTGTCACAGATGCATCTGTCCATGACAGTATTGGTAGGAGTGACTAGCGCACAGTCCTCGTGGAGACTAAGTCCCATCTTCGCACTCAGGACACCATCCAACATGTTGTGTGGCACAATCACCGTGCTAAATGGGATAGATTCAGAACAGATCTAACAGCTCAAAACTGGACATCCATGAGGGGCTGTGAGCCATCAGCAGCAGCACAATTGTATTCCAGCACAATCTGTAACCTCATGGCCTGGCATATTCCTCACTCTACCATTACCAACAAGCCAGGGGATCAACCCTGATTCAATGAGAAGTGTAGAAGAGCATGCCAGGAGCAGCACCAGGTGTACCTAAAAATGAGGTGCCAAACTGGTGAAGCTACAACACAGGACTACATGCATGCTAAACAGTGGAAGCAACATGCTATAGACAGAGCTAAGCAATTCCAAAACCAACGGATGAGATCAAAGCTCTGCACTCCTGCCACATCCAGTCGTGAATGGTGGTGGACAATTAAACAACTAACGGGAGGAGGAGGAGGCTCTGTAAATATCCCCATCCTCAATGATGGCAGAGTCCAGCACGAGTGCAAAAGACAAGACTGAAGCGTTTGCAACCATCTTCAGCCAGAAGTGCTGAATAGATGATCCATCTCTGCTTCCTCCCGATATCCCAACCATCACAGAAGTCAATCTTCAGCCAATTCGATTCACTCCGCGTGATATCAAGAAACGGCTGAGTGCATTGGATACAGCAAAGGCTATGGGCCCCGACAACATCCCGGCTGTAGTGCTGAAGACTTGTGCTCCAGAAGTAGCTGTGCCTCTAGCCAAACTGTTTTAGTACAGCTACAACACCGGCATCTACCCGACAATGTGGAAAATTGCCCAGGTATGTCCTGTGCACAAAAAGCAGGAAAAATCCAATCCGGCCAATTACTGCCCCATCGGTCTACTCTCAATCATCAGCAAAGTGATGGAAGGTGTCGTCGACAGTGCTATCAAGCGGCACTTGCTCACCAATAACCTGCTCACTGATGCTCAGTTTGAGTTCCGCCAGGACCACTTGGCTCCAGACCTCATTATAGCCTTGGTCCAAACATGGACAAAAGAGCTGAATTCCAGAGGTGAGGTGAGAATGACTGCCCTTGACATCAAGGCAGCATTTAACCGAGCATGGCACCAAGGAGCCCTATTAAAATTGAAGTCAATGGTAATCAGGGGGAAAACTCTCCAGTGGATGGAGTCATACCTAGCACAAAGGAAGATGGTAATGGTTGTTGGAGGCCAATCATCTCAGCCCCAGGACATTGCTGCAGGAGTTCCTCAGGGCAGTGTCCTAGGTCCAACCATCTTCAGCTGCTTCATCAATGACCTTCCCTCCATCATAACATCAGAAATGGGGGTGTTCGCTGATGATTGTAAAGTGTTCAGTTCCATGTGCAACCTCACAGATAATGAAGCAGTCCGTGCCCGCATGCAGCAGGACCTGGACAACATCCAGGCTTAGGCTGATAAGTGGCAAGTAACATTCATGCCAGACAAGTGCCAGGCAATGACCATCTCCAACAAGAGAGAGTCTAACCACCTCCCCTTGACATTCAACGGCATTACCATCGCCGATTCCCCCACCATCAACATCCTGGGGGTCACCATTGATCAGAAACTTAACTGGACCAGCCACATAAATACTGTGGAGACAAGAGCAGGTCAGAGGCGAGTGACTCACCTGCTGACTCACCAAAGCCTTTCCACCATCTGCAAGGCACAAGTCAGGAGTATGATGGAATACTCTCCACTTGCCTGGATGAGTGCAGCTCCAATAACACTCACACTCAGGAAGCTCGACACTATCCAGGACAAAGCAGCCTGCTTGATTGGCACCCCATCCACCACCCGAACATTCACTCCCTTCACCACCGGCGCACCGTGGCTGCAGCGACTCGCCAAGGTTTCTTCGACAGCACCTCCCAAACCCGCAACCTCTACCACCTTGAAGGACAACGGCAACAGGTACATGGGAACAACACCACCTGCATGTTCCCCTCCAAGCCACGCACAATCCCGACTTAGAAATATATCGCCGTTCCTTCATCGTCGCTGGGTCAAAATCCTGGAACTCCCTTCCCAACAACACCGTGGGAGAACCTTCACTGCACGGACTGCAGCAGTTCAAGAAGGCGGCTCACCACCACCTTCTCAAAGACAATTAGGGATGGGCAATAAATGCTGGCCTTGCCAGCGACGCCCACATCCCATGAACAAATAAAATTTTGATACTCCGCTACCCAAGAAAGGCAATACTGAAAGGTTTTTGAGTACAAGCGTTTGGTCGCATGTATTAAACTTTTAACGGTAGATGGTCACTTGTTGCATAACTTAAATTGGATATAACATCTACACAATCTGTATTTACAATTATGTCAGCTTCTTAATACTAGAATTGGTCAGATATCTGGAACTGTCAGAAGAGTCTAAGGAAGCATACTCTTAACTGTTACTGTAATTCCATACCTGAAGGTAGCTACTGATGTTAAAGATTTTGTACTGGCCACATTATTTGTTCTATAGTAGTCCATGAAAGTTCGAGCCAGGTTGTTTCCAAGTTTCATATCTGTGGATTTGTAGTTAAGGATTTAACACAAATATCTATGCATAGAAATAAATACAATAACATGGAACATATAACCTATCCAAAACTCCAATTTTGTTCCTGGTTTTTACAAGACAATCACTGTAACAAACATGGGTTTGGGTAGAATTTAAATGAATTTTTAGTGTTGGCAACTAATTTATCAGTACTGGCAGCTACTGGTTTTAAAATCTGAAAGTAAATACAGTTTGAGTCTGACAAAAATGTTATTATTGGAAGAGAAAAAAATCCAAGCTTCAGAAATATTCCTCTTAAAAATAATGATCATGGTGGATTCCTAAACGTTTGTTCAAGTGATTCAAATATAGTGTAAACAGAATGCATGCACATAAAAATGTTCATTTGTAGAATATTTATTTTATTCAATATGATTTTTTGACAGTTCTTGTGATCACGAAACAAAAAGGGCTGTGTAAGTATATAAAATTTCTATTTACTGTAAGTTTGATCATGCTTTTTAGACTACTGAATAATAAGATGACTATTGATGGATATATATGATAACCAATCAGCTTTTAGTGTGCCAATGTGCAATAGAAACCTAGAATCAGAATAAGAGGAAGCATGTTAAAATTCAGTATTATTTGTGAGGTAGACCATAAGTTTTTTTTAAACATACACATAAATAAACTGCAGAGTTTGATGAGGTGCAAGGACGTTTATCATATTTGGTGAAAGTTGGACAACATGCTTTAAAAGTTTTTAGGAAACAAAATTATGTTTTCAAACACACACATAACAATCCCAGATCAAAAAGTTATTGAAAGTTTGCGCTTAGAAAGGTAGTTAAGCTCCTGGTGAATATTCACTGAAGCAATCTTAGTGTAAAGAAGATAAGACTATTCATAGCATGTTTTCAATATTTCTGTTTTTGAAAAGAGATACAGAAGTGCATTTCAACTGACAAAAGATTCTGTCACAGCCATGCACCCACATCTCCAAAATAAGTTCCTTTTAGATCTATGTTGGTAAATCATGAAATACTGCATGGTACAAACACATGCTAAAGGTGGAAAGAAACAGAGGGGCAAAGAAATTGCTTGTAGGAGGCTGAAATGTAAAATATTAATCTGGGACAAAAGAATACATATGCATGTTTATTTTTGGTCAAATGAAGATTGGTAACCATGTGTTTTTGCCATTACAGACCAAAACTGTCCCTTCAAAAAGAATTTATTAATTCCAGATTCAGCAAATACAGGAGGAAAAATATGTAAAATGATCAGGTTTGCTTCAAGATAATGGAACAAGCTGAAAGGCCAAATTGCTTTTTCATACCAGTTTTCAGAAGAAACCTGGATTCTGATGGTAAGGAGTCATATTGAGGTTATTGAAAATTTGAAGACACATTAAATTATTAAGAGAATGTTATTTTTTACAGCTGGCCTCTCAACAAAACTAAAACAGAAAGTCTTGTGGTTAGAATCTAATCTTGATACAACTTATGAAGTAGCATGACCAGGCAGAAACCTCATTAATGTATGCTAATAGGGGTCCCAACACATCCATAGGACCCCGATAATGGCCCACTGAGTTTGGGTGCCTGCTCAATAAAACCTGGTGGGGAAGAAGGTGAGGCCCTTGAAGATAAGTCAAAAACCTTCCTTGGTGAGGCTAGGAGCAGAAGTACTTCCCCAGGCCCCACAAGAGGAGACTGGGCCTCTGTTGCCTCGAGCTTCCTCTCCTTCTCACTGCCAAAACGGTCCCTATCCCCCCGTCCCCTCCCGTGACCGTCAGCTTCCACCGGCTTCCCGCCCAGGAGATAAAATCCACCCTTTAATGTTTAGGCTGTAGCAAGATGGACAATAAATTTATTTATGAAGCAGAGATAAGCTGGTGTGGCATGTAAAATACTTATCAAATGTTAATATTAGGGGTTCCTTTGAGGATAAAATGGGACAAATGCATGGCTTAATCTAAGCTAATCTAAGAGTTGATAGCTTTGGGAGGAACCTTAAAACCAAATTTACAGTCATCAAGCAAATGACTACAAAGAAATGGTAGCATAATTGTCTAATTTCGTGCTGTAATTTTATTTCTGTGTAAAGGTAATCAATTCTCCATGCTAGTTTTGCTGGCCAGCCTGCTACAGCTGTCAACTCAGCAGACACCAGATGATGCTTTGTACATATTATCAAGCATATCCTAGCACCAAAGTAATTTAAGGTATTTCAACCACATCTTAAATGAGGACAGTTAAAAGTAAAATATGGGCAGCATCTTCATTATATAGGCTTAAAATCACCAAAAGGCATTTTCTTTGGGCATCTACGGTGCTGAGAATAACCTGTCACATGGTGATGTGTCCCGCATTTTGGCTGAGCTAAGGACAAAAAAAATGCAGAGAATTAAAGCAATTGATCAGCCGTGATATGTCAGCTTCAAAAATTATTTACTTCTCCGTGTAGAAGCCATGCAATAGAATACTTTCTGCAAATGGCTCTGTTCAATAAATTTTAATTGATTAAAATTAAGAATCAGCCTCCCAAAAAGATCTTGAGGTTAAGCACCTGCTCTGCATGTATAATAACTTGTGAAAGGAAAAAAAAACAGAATTTTGAAATACAGCCAAATCCCAAACTATGCAATCCTTATAAAGACAAATTTCTGGCAATGCTCTGGTATATAAATGCAAATCCTTACTAAGTTCCAATTTTGCTTTTTTACATAATCAGTACTTTTGTGTAGCTAATCTGTTATACGAAAATCTGGCTGCACATGCTTTTTTTCTCTCTTATTCCTAGTTAAATCATAAATGTGTACTCTGACATTAATGAACTGTATAATAAATTACTATTATACAGTTCCAATATTGCTTACTGTATTATGTTTTTGAACAGTAGTTACCAATGCTGTTCATAGGCTTATCTTTACCAATATGCTGCATGTATCTCTCTGAATGCAAATGAACACACAAATGTACCCTATTCTAGATAAATACATGTTGCTAATTTTCAGCATGCAATGGTAAAAGTATTCCAAATCTATCTGAAACTGCTATATTCTGGGACAAGAGGTGTCCAGCCTTAATATTATGTATGCATTTTTTCAAATTAAAGCCTGTTGACAATACAATATATAGCTCTATAAAGAAAAGTGATAATATATAGGCATAGAATTTTTACTGCTCTTATATTCATTATTCATCTGTAATGTATACCTTGTCTATTAGGACCACATCCCCACAAGAAATCAAATGTGCCCTTCAATAGCAATACATTTAAATTAATTACATAATAATCAGTTGAAGACCTTAATAGATAAACTGCAATTCATTGCTGTATTTATTACCAATCACATTTAGGGCAATGTGATAAGATTCTGGTCATGTGATCCACAACACGATACTGGAGAGAATTCAATAATTGAAACAAAAGAGAAGTCTTTTCCCTTTCATTTCTTAGTCTTCCTTCAGGGAAATGACTATGAATCTGACCCTATGAAAGACACCTCTGGGACCAGGATACCACTTATCAGCTCTAATATCCAGTACTACTTTGGGTCAACATGAAGGGTAACATCATCATCCTGAAATCTCCTAACGACACCAGTCACCTTGGCCTGTAAATGTACTAGTTCAATCATGGCCGTTCTTCAATCAACCCCCTGTCTCAGACTCAGCTCATGCCCTTGGATAGCAGTATTTACAGCCAATCTGTTTGACACAAACACTGTTCTCACTTGAGAGGGAAATTAATCTCTCTCTGCATCACATTCCACATTGCAATTTGGCATCCTGCTTCTTTCCATTTGGCTCACACAATCAAGTGCATCTATACACCTGGGTACATCATCAGTGTTGTTTATTGTGCACTGGATTCTTTCCCATATGAAATCAATTTAAGTACAAACAGCCAATTGCATTCACATTTTAACTAAGAATCATAGAACAAATATTGAAAGGCAAGGTGCAGGATTGACAATATAGGCAGGAATTTTAACTCCCTTCGTCTGGCAGAACAGGAGTTAAAATCCAAGCAGTGCACTTAGCTCAGGTTTCCCGTCCTGTGGCGATTTTAACACCGCTGCTTTCTTGGGAGTCTGAGGCGTCCGCCTGACTCAGCGAGAGCCTCATAAACATATGCAGATTTTAACTGCCTACTTAATCGCCTGCCATAGGGAAATAAGGCAGGAAGCTGGGAACATCCCCTCCTGCCTCATTAACACAGCTCTGTCGAGCCTGCTCCCCTCCACATGGTGGGAGCCAAAGACGATCTTTAACTGGAGAAAATTGCAACTAATCCTAGACTGGACATTGGACAAACACTCCGTGTGAGTGGAGGGTTCAAGAGTGACAGTGGAGAGGTGGAGCTGGGTGTCATCAGCATATATGTGAAGGCTGACCCCATGTCTGTGGAGGATGTGGCCAAGGGGTAGCATGCAGATGAGGAAGAAAAGGGAGTCATGGATAAATCCTTGGGGCACTCCAGAGCTAACGTTGTGAGGGTGGGAAGAGAAGTCATTGTTGGAGATGCTCTGGTTATGATCGGATAGGTAAAAGAGGAAACAAGTGAAGGCAGTCCCTCTAAGCTGGGCAAATGGAGGAGAGGTGTCAGAAGAGGATGGTGTGGTCGACCATGTCAAAAGGTGCAGGTCGGTCGAAAAAGCATGAGCATGGATAGTGGACCACAGACACAGTCACAAAGGATATCATTTCTGACTTTGATTAGGGCTGTTTCGGTGTTGTGGTAGGGATGGAAATCTGAAAATTCAAATGTAGAGTTCCAGAAAAGATGGGCATGGATTTTGGAGATGACAACACGTTCATGGAACTTGGAGAGGAAAGGGAGTTTGGAGATGGGGTGGTAGTTTGCAAAAACTGAAGGGTCAAGGATGGGATTTTGAGGAGGGGTGGGATGGCGGTGGTTTTAAAAGGGATGGGGTCTGTACCTGAGGAGAGGGAACCAGTTACAATGCCAGCTAGTATGGAGGCCAAGAGCGGAAGTCGGATGGTCGGCAGTTAGTGGAAACGGGATGGAGGGAGCATGAAGGTGGGTCTCATGGACAAGGTGAGCTCGGAGGGGCCATGAGGGGAGATGGGAGAGAAATAAGGACACAAGTTCAGGACGAAGGCAGGGGAGAGCCTGAAGGGAGGTTTGGATTGTTGGGCAAGGGAAAGGTGGGAAACAGCAAAGGCAGCTGAAAGGATGGTCTCAATCGTAGTGAGAAAGAAATCCATGGGGCTCGATATTAGGAGGGCTGCGGGTTTGGGGCGGGGGGGGGGGGACTGGGCTCGTGGGTTCCCCGCTGCTGAGCTGCGTGTCGGGCGGACTGCGCATGCGCAGTAAGGTCTGTCAGCTGGAGGAGCCCTATTTAAAGGGGCAGTCCTCCACTGACTGATGTTGCAACAAATAGGAAAAATTACAGCATGGAGCAGCCCAGGGGGAAGGCTGCTCCCAGGTTAATGATGCCTCACTCCATGTATCATTGGATGGGGTGAGGAGGAGGAGGGGGAGGACAGAGATCATCCCCCCGGTGGGCGGGAGGAAGCGGCCTGCCTCTGCCACCAAGAAGGCCTGGCTCGAGGTGGCAGAGGAGGTCACCTGCACCATCAACATATCACGCACCTGCATACAGTGCAGGAGGTGCTGCAATGACCTAAGTAGGTCAGCCAAAGTGAGTACACTTACTCATTCCCCTACACTCCGTCTGCCACATCACCGCCCCCACCCCACATCTCCTTCTGCACTGCAAACACTACTCTGTCACATCACCCCTCACACCCACTCAAACCTCATCCTCATCTTACCTGCACTTACTCACCTCGCCAGTACTCATCCCGCCACTACCACTCAACCCAATCCTCATGCAGTCTCATGGCTCTATCTCTTACTCACCCTCTCATGCATCTCTTTCACGGTCAGCCTCACTCAACCTGCCACTACCTGTGCTTCAGCCACAGGGCATGCATCACATATGTGCAGTAGGAAGCGTAAGGCAAACGTGTCATGAGCATGAAGGGGATGCACAAGGGTGTTTGAGGGTTTGTCATGGTTTTTACTTATATTTAATTTCTGACCAACTCACATCATATATTATATTGGCACCACTACTGCCACGTCTTTGCGAATCTTGTCTGGTTTGTGCAATAATGCCCTTTCCTAAGGATCACAATGAAGACCCACAACTGATGCCACCCATTGTGTCACTGCAGAGTGGGTGTAGGTGTATTTGCAGGGCTCTTTTGTGCAGACGACTGAGAGACGTCAGCGATGTCCCCGGTGGCACCCTGGAAGGATGCGGAGGAGAAGTTGTTGAGGGCAGTGGTGACTTTGACAGCGACAGGTAAGAAGATGGTGCTCGGGCCAGCCAGGAGCAGCTCGGCATGAAGGAGGCTGCAGATGTCCACGACTACATGTCGAGTGACTCTGATCCTCCGTGTGCACTGCTGCTCAGAGAGGTCCAGGAAGCTGAGCCTCGGTCTGTCGACCCTGTGGCGAGGGTAGTGCCCACTGCGAAGCATCTCTCTCTGCGGTTGCCCTCCCTCCTGCTGTGCAGGTGGATGTGTCACAGCACTGTGTTGTGGAGCTCCACGTGTCAGAGGTGGACGGCGTGGCCGGCGAGGCTGGTGATGCTGTTCGCCCTCCGAGGAGGTCATGACTGCAGCTACGGCGGCCCCCATCCGGAAGATGTACATCTGAGGAGGTCCGCAAGGTAGGTACATGTCTCTGGACCCCAGGGTAAGTGTGCAAGTTTGTGAATTTGATTGTTAGGAGGAGGGTGGTGGAGGCCAAACTTTGTCCCAAGTGACAGAGTGGCCTCCTGCAATGAGTGAGGGTCTCCCCCCCACCCCCGCACCTGTCAAATGGACCTTTGCAGCTGCCACAGGCTGACAGCTGCAACACGTCCATTTCAACTGGGAGTGTTTCCCACAGTACTAAAATCCCACTCCTCCTGAAATATTCCCGTAATCAGGTCTGTTAATGACCTGAAATACCTGAATAAATACTGTCAATTGGCACCCCGCCGGCTTTAATTGCCTGCGGGAGTCCCACATGTGGGGGCTGCGCGCGCACGTCAGCGCGTCTGTGGGGAACCCGGAAGTGGGCAGGTTGGAGCCGGGCTCCCGACCCACCCCGGGAATCGCCGATTTTCGGAGGCCCCCGTCAGGAACGCACCCGATAGCAGGTGCTAATATCGGGCCCATGAGCTCTTCTACTTGTTGTAGGTGAGGTAGGACAGTGCAGAGGATTCGGATTTAAGCAGACTGTTGTTACTGGAGAAAATAAGCTGGGGGTTATCTTTACTCTCCAGGAGAATGGAGAATAGTGTCATATATTCTCATGCTTTTACTATAATAGGACTTGAAAAGTCCCTTAATGAACAGGTCAGAAATCTGTTGGCACAGAAGCCATATTTTTGAGTAAAAATATTATTTACTACACTTTAAAAGAATGAAGAAAAAGGAAGCAAAACAGTAAGCAGCCAAAGGTCTCTAAGGTGCAATCCCAGCTTGTCCCATGGTAATGAGATCCCTTCCAGCGCTGACCCCACCAGAGTTAAAGGGCCAGTGGGAGAGCACCTCATTACCATGTGACACCATTTCAGGCACATCTTCAAAGCTCACCTGCCCATGGTGGTCAGAAACTCCAGCACCCCATCATCCATGGCAGGTGTTTGCCCAGCCCCCCCACCCCGATCCTGGCTATTGTCCCATCGGCCCCCTTGGTTGAGGGGGTTTCTGTAGGAGTTCACAAAGCAATGTGGATGCCATCTATTGCACCTTGAACCATGGGAAATTCAGCAACCCCATAAAATTGGTAAGTCCTAAGATGATGAATTCCCCAAATCACCTGTAAAGTGCATGCCGGAAATCCCAAGAAAACTAATATTGAATCGGGGACAGGGATTCGATAAAATTAATATAAGTAAAGCAACAGTAATGAAGAAAATAATAGCACTAAAGAGTGACAAATCCCCAGGACCAGATGGTTTCCATCCCAGGGTTTTAAAGGAAGTAAGTGAGCACATTGCAGATGCCCTAACTTTAATCTTTCAAAGTTCTCTAGATTCAGGAACTGTCCCTCTGGATTGGAAAATTGCACATGTCACTCCGCTTTTAAGAAGGGAGAGAGAGGGAAACCAGGGAATTATAGATCAGTTAGCCTAACATCTGTTGTGGGGAAAATGCTGATGTCTATAATTAAGGATAGGGTGACTGAACACCTCGAGAATTTTCAGTTAATCAGAGAGAACTAGCATGGATTTGTGAAAGGTAGGTCGTGCCTGACAAACCTGATTGAATTTTTTGAAGAGGTGACTAAAGTAGTGGACAGGGGAATGTCAATGGATGTTATTTATATGGACTTCCAGAAGACATTTGATAAGGTCCCACATAAGAGACTGTTAGCTAAGATAGAAGCCCATGGAATCGAGGGAAAAGTATGGACTTGGTTAGGAAGTTGGCTGAGCGAAAGGCGACAGAGAGTAGGGATAATGGGAAGGTACTCACATTGGCAGGATGTGACTAGTGGGGCTCGATTTTGCGATCGCGTTTCCGGCGGGTTCCCAGCGGGGTGGCCCCGAAAATCCCGATATCCGGTCACGTGACCGGATCGCGACGAAATCCCGGCCACTTCCGGGTACCGCGCTGACGTGCGGGGCTGCGCGCGCAAGCCCCGCTGGTGGGAATCCCGCAGGCAATTAAAGCCAGCGGGGTTCCACTTGAGAGTACTTAACTTGCTCGTTGTGGTCAGTTAATGAGCTGAAGCAGCTGTCAAAAGAGGAAGTGTGGGATTTTAGGTTCAAGGCAGTGAGTTTCACACACTGGGGGAAACAGTACCTTTCCAACCAGGCGTGTTGCAGCCAGCAGCCTGTGGCAGGTGCCAAGGTGCGCTCCACGGGGGAGAGCCCTCACCCACGCAGGAGGCCACCGCGTCACATAGGGCAACCCCTGCCCTCCAGCACCCCCCGCCAAGCCAGAGGACAGACCGACACGAAACCGCAGCCCCAGTCCGAGGACCCACCCACCTACCCTGCACAACCCCTCAGACCAACACCTGCCAGATGGGTGGTGCGTTGACATCGTCGGAGGACGAACAGGATGACCAACCCCAGCAGCCTCGCAGTCCACGCCGTCCGCCTCGGAGACGTGGGGCCCCCCACAACGGTGCTGCGGCACACTCACCTGCACAGCAGGAGGGAGGGCAACCGCAGAGAGAGATGCGTCGCAGGAGGCACTACCCTCCGCACAGGGTGTACAGAGCGAGGCTCAGCTTCATGGACCTCTCCGAGGAGCAGTGCATACGGAGGCTCAGAGTCAATCGCCAGGTAGTCGCCGACATCTGCAGCCTCCTTAACGACGAGCTGCTCCCTGATGGACCAAGCAGCATCTTCCTACCTGTCGCCGTCAAAGTCACCACTGCCCTCAACTTCTTCGCATCCGGTTCCTTCCAGGGTGCCACCGGGGACATCACCGGGGTCTGTCAGTCCTCTGCACACAAGTGCATAAGGCAGGTCACCGATGGGTTGTTCCGCAGGGCCTCCCACTACATCAACTTCGCCATGGACGAGCGCAGCCAGATGGAGAGGGCGGTTGGATTCCATGCCATGGCCGGCTTCCCACGGGTGCAGGGTGTAATCGACTGCACCCACATCGCAATACGGGCACCTCCGCATGAGCCAGGGCTGTTCATCAACAGGAAGGGGTATCACTCCATGAACGCCCAGCTCATCTGTGACCACCGCCAGAGATTCCTACACGTGTGCGCCAGATACCCCGGCAGCTGCCACGATGCCTTCATCCTCAGGGAGTCCGCCGTCCCGCCCATCCTGCAGGCACCCAACGCCGGCAACGGCTGGCTCCTCGGCGACAAGGGGTATCCCCTACACACGTGGCTCATGACACCTCTGAGGAACCCCATCACCGAGCCGGAGCGTCGGTACAATGACAGCCACACTGCTACCAGGTCTACAATTGAGCAGACCATAGGGCTTCTCAAGATGCGCTTCAGGTGCCTTGATCGTTCTGGGGGAGCGCTCCAATACACACCATTCAGAGTGGGACGAATCATAGTTGTCTGCTGTGCCCTGCACAACATGGCCCAACAGAGGGGGGTGCCGCTGGAGGAGGCCCCATCCACACCCGCCACCCACATTGAGGAAGGCGAGGGCGAGGAGGAGGAGGAAGAGGAGGAGGAGGACGCGCCAGAGGATGTTGGACGACCCATGCGCCGAGCCGCGACTCACCGGGATGGTCGCCGGGCCAGAGAGGCACTCATACGTCAATGGTTCTCCTAGAGTCAGACACTGCGAGGCGCTCGCATCTCCTCACCTGCACATGTGAGCGGCCATACCAGCCCCCTCCACTGAAGAGTGCTGCCAGTAATCCTGCACCCACAGCAGTGTGCCCAATGGGTGGCAGCAGGTGTTCGCCATCATGATGGCCTCCACGGAACGCACCTATTGCACAAGCCGCGGAAGAATGGACGAGAGGTGGCAGGAGTGGTGAGAATAGAGTATTTAATATCTCGAATGTGACATTATATAAGAAAAAAAGTACAAATTAATAAACACCCTGGTGTATTCCCTTTGTGATTATAAGGCCTTTGCAATTCTTTTCCGGGAACCCCTACGTGGTGCTACCCCTGTGGCTCCAGCAGAGGTAGTGGCAGGTTGCTCGTCTTCTTGCCTTGACCGGGTAGATGCTTTTGGCGGACGGCCCCTGGGTTTCGGTGCCCGTGACGGCACCTCCACAGACTGCTCCTCCTGCACCGGGGCAGGGGCAGACTCGGCCACCTGGAGAGGAGGCACCATTGCGGGTACTGGTTGAGAGGTGGGCGACGGGTGGGACGTGGGGGCGCCTTGAGAGGCGTCCCCGCTTCCATGTCCCCGGTCACCATCATCCCTCTCTTGGCCTCGGCCCACATCACCCCTTCCACCCTGCTGGACGGCAGTTTGGATGGCATGTGTGAGGCCTTGCAAGGCCACCCCTAGTGTATCCCTCAGCCTGTTGATGGCGTCGGAATGTTGCTCACCCTGAATCCGTACAGACGTTGTCAGGGCCTGCATGGACTCGATCTGGAGCTGTGCGTGACGCTCGAGGGAGGCCAGCCTGTCCTCCACCGCAGACAGTCCCGCACCTACCTGCGACACTGTGTCGCTGGTACCCTCCTGTGCCTGCGCCACCAATGCCCACATGCAGGAGTTGGACTCCTCCATCGCCTGCGCTATTGTGGACAATGCGCGCGGCACCTCTGCCAGTACCTCAGCAATTAGCTGGTGGCCCTCGACGACTCTCCTTTTCACTGGTGGCCCCCTGGGTTCAGCATCTGGGTCCGGCTGAGCAGAGCCTGGAGATGAGTGCTCCCTCCGTCGCGGACCCTCCGCGGCTGCCCCTGCCACCAGGGTCTGCTCATGCTCACTCGTGCGCGGTGACTCACCAAGTGCTACCCCAACTAGTTGGCGAGGGGGACCCACCGAGGTGCGTGTCTCTGCGCTGGTGGATGGTTGGCTCTGATGTGACGATGCACCCTCAGAGACCGCCATGTCCTCTGAGGAATCGCCCTCCACGATCGCTTCACCCAAAGATGGACCTGCAAGAGAACAGAGGGCACTTTGAGGCATGTGGACCAACTTGACAGTGCGCCTGATGGCAGGTGATGAGACGGTAACTCGCGATCATGGGTGTTGAGTGTCAGCTTTCCCTTACCGGCCGTTTCGGCAGCGACACACTCGCCATCGGCCACCGACAGGCAATGTCGCGTGCGGACGAGGTCGAGCGCCTCCACCTCTGCGTCGGTGAGCTCCACCACTTGCGGCGGCCCACCTCCGGTGCGTGCCCTTTCCCTATTGTTCTTGCTTCTCTTCTCCTGTGAAGGCAAAACACAGATGTGTGAGTGGGTGCGTATTGCATCGTGAGACGCATCGAGCATCGGTGTGGTTGGGTTGAGCGTGGCGCGGATGGATGGGAGGAAGCGTGGGCCACGTGCCCATCCCATTGCATGGGGATTGGGGTGTGTGGTAGTGTTCGGGTGGGGTCAGGGACGGTGGGTACTTGCGTGCACGGCGAGGATGGTGAATGAGTGGCTGTGAGGATTGCTGATGGAGCGCAGTGGTGGCTGTGCAGGAGGGGGTTGTGATCTGTTTGGCGTGATGGTGGGGACGGGATGTGGGAGGGTGCGTTGGTGTACTCACCTTGCCAGACCTAGTCAGGTCATTGAAGCGCTTGCGGCACTGCTCCCAAGTCCTTGGGGTGTTGCCCCTGCTGCTCACCTCCGCCGCCACCTCTGCCCATGCCTTCCTGGTTGCGGCGGCAGGGAACTTGCGTCCATCTTCTGGGAAGAGTGTTTCCCTCCTCCTCCTCACGCCCTCCAGCATCAGCTGCAGTGCCAGGTCTGAAAAACGGGGCGCAGCCTTTCCCCTTTGCTGAGCCATCGTCTCAAACCGCTTGCTTGTAGCAGGAGGGGCTTTGGGAGACTGCCCCTTTAACTGGAGCTCCTACATCGCGTCGACGGTACTGCGCATGCGCAGCCGGCCGGCACGCAGCTGGGGAGCGCAGAACCCGGAAGCAGGGCTTAATCAGTTCAATTATCCCGCGATCGCGTGGGGGACGCACACGATTAGCCGTCCGCGTTTTCCACGCTCCCGGAGGACCACCTGCTGGGAACCCGCAGGCCTGCTAAATTCGAGCCCGTGGAGTCCCGCAGGGATTTGTCTTGGGGCCTCAATTATTCACAATATTTATTAACGACTTAGATGAAGGCATAGAAAGTCTCATATCTAAGTTTGCTGATGACACAAAAATGGGTGGCATTGTAAGCAGTGTAGATGAAAACATAAAATTACAAAGCGATATTGATAGATTAGGTGAATGGGCAAAACTGTGGCAAATGGAATTCAATGTAGACAAATGTGAGGTCATCCACTTTAGATCAAAAAAGGATAGAACAGGGTACTTTCTAAATGGTAAAAAGTTAAAAACAGTGGATGTCCAAAGGGATCTAGGAGTTCAGGTACATCGATCATTGAAGTGTCATGAACAGGTGCAGAAAATAATCAATAAAGCTAATGGAATGCTGGCCTTTATATCTAGAGGACTGGAGTACAAGGGGGCAGAAGTTTTGCTGCAGCTATACAAAACCCTGGTTAGACTGCACCTGGAGTACTGTGAGCAGTTCTGGGCACCGCACCTTCGGAAGGACATATTGGCCTTGGAGGGAGTGCAGCGTAGGTTTACTAGAATGATACCCGGACTTCAAGGGTTAAGTTACGAGGAAAGATTACACAAATTGGCGTTGTATTCTCTGGAGTTTTGAAGGTTAAGGGGTGATCTGATCGAAGTTTATAAGATATTAAGGGGAACGGATAGGGTGGATAGAGAGAAACTATTTCCGCTGGTTGGGGATTTTAGGAGTAGGGGGCACAGTCTAAAAATTAGAGCCAGACCTTTCAGGAGTGAGATTAGAAGACATTTCTACACACAAAGAGTTGTAGAAGTTTGGAACTCTCTTCCGCAAACGGCAATTGATACTAGCTTAATTGCTAAATTTAAATCTGAGATAGATAGCTTTTTGGCAATCAAAGCTATTAAGGGATACTGGCCAAAGGAGTTAGATCACAGATCAGCCATGATCTTATCAAATGGTGGAGCAGGCACGAGAGGCTGAATGGCCTACTCCTGTTCCTATGTTCCTAAAGTGTGTCAGTCTTCTAATAAATGCATGCTTTTATTACCCCCGGTTGCTATTACATTGATCCCCCATGGCTGACTGAAATGACCCTTTGCCATTAAAGTTGATTGCAGTCATCACCCTCACAGCCACAGTGCAGGGAGATGACCAAGGCTGCAGTTCCTTATGCAGCAGGTGGCAGTGCTCTCCTATTGCATCTTGCACACATCTTCTCACTAAAGTCCTCAGTTGACATGTGTTTCCTATAATTTCTATGGGGTGTGGTGTAATATATGTGGGGTCATTGCTGCTTCAATGCTGCCTGAATCTCCTTTACAACTGTGTTGTTCCTCTTCCTACTTCGTTATAATGGCATACAAGGGTATGCCCATCGGGAATGCCATACCTACTCCTGAGAAGTTCTCACTGTGAGTGAGGGACAGGGGTTCAAAATCTCTCGGTGGTCTCACACTCTCAGAAGCAAGTCTATGTACGTAGAATTCTAAAAGATCTCTAAAGTCGTTCCCAGCTGCAGAAATAGCTATTGAAACTCTCCACATTTCTCAGGCTCACAATTCCTTCACTTTCACCTGTCTCAGCTGATCCTGGCAACAGCTTCACCTTGTAATTCTTAATATAACTTACCCCTACTGCATTGTGAGCATAAAAGCAGAAGCTCAGAGCTGCAGTGTCATTAGCTCATTATAATATATGTAAATAAGCTCACAGTGGACCCAAATCAAAAGCAAAATATTGCAGATTCTGGAAATCTGAAATAAAAACAAAAATTACTGGAGAAGCTCAGCAAGTCAGACAGCATCTGTGGAGAAAGAAACAGAGTTAACGTTTCAGGTCGAGGACCTTTCGTCAGAACTGGAAGGTGTTAAAAGAGTTAAAGTTTTTGAGCAAGTACAGAGCCAGGGAAAAGGGGGAGGGAGGGGAGGAAAGAACAAAAGGGAAGGTCTGTGATAGGGTCGAGGGCATGAGTGATTAAATGACAAAAGGCAAGGAAAATTGTAATGGGACTGGTTAAGAAACAAAAGATTGATCCGGAGTAGCCGTAAATGGCAGCAGCAGAACCATTACCAGCACTTGCTGACCGAAAAAATGGGAGCAGTGGTTATGATCTGAAGTTATTGAAAACAATGTTGAGACCGGAAGGTTGTAAAGGCACTTTACAACCTTCCGGACTCAATGTCACCAAAAGGTACTGGAAAATACCAGCCCTGTACTACTTTCTGAAAGCACTTAATGACTGCAAAACAACAAAAAAATAAATTTTAAAAATATGGAATGTCGAATTACTCTTACTTGAATATTTTTTGATCATTAAAAAAAATGTAAAAATTAAAAATTAAAATTTTTTTTTAACTTTTAACTTCTGTAAGTTCCATTAGATTAAATCATTTCCTTGGCTTTTTTATAAGATATGTTAAATTTTTATTTACACTAATATACAGAGGTTCACTTTAGATGAATGAGTTTTACTTGCTTGCTTGTGGGCGGGTCTTCCATTCTCACAGCCATTTCCTTTGCGCATCAGCCCATGCTGTTCAAGGCTGGGCTGATGTTGCGATTTCATTCCAGCGATTTAATTCAAGCAATTCTACGCCACGGATCCGAAGTAAGTTAATTCGTTCATATTATTCGTACTGGCTGCTGCGGAATTTGCCACGCTGTAGTGAGCAATTTACAGCCCAATAAAATTATGTACACACACAATTTTGTTACAGTATTGAGAGATTCCTGCTACTTCAAAAACAATATAATTACAAATCTAAGATTTTTAACTAACAAAATCTGTGAATGTCCAAATTTTTTGGACACATTTCTTCTCGCTAGATTACAGCCGCTTAAAACAAGCTGAGCTTCTCTGAAGCCAAAGTATTACTATTGTTTATGTAAATAACCTATATTAAACGAATAACCTGCATTTTATATGGCATTACACAGTAAGTGGTAAAAGTGGTTTTTGACTGTATGGTTGCTAGCTCTTTCAAATAATCCTTTTCGCAACACAAATAATGTTGACTCAAAGCATTTTATATCCAGCAGCTCAGTAATTTAAGAAAGATAATGCATTATATATTTCTGCTGGAAAGCACATTCAAACATTTACAATCCACTACTACACAGATTAGTCATACTGTGTCACTGAATACAGTAAACAGCCAGGCAATGTGAGCAGCATGGTTGCTGCACTCATTAATAATACCATCTTTAATGTTGCATTACATGGTTTCTCAAGTGTCAAAATACTAATTAACAGGGATATTTAATGCAAAAAAGTAGGTAAAAAATCCATACTTTTGAATGCTTTTTTTAATCAGTTTTATCATAACATATCAGATAATGAAAAGTGTTTAGTAAGTAATTGTATTTACGAGGATACCTGCCAGCTGAAGACAACATCCTCTCCCCTGCTTTGCTTTCATAGATTTAATACCACAATGTAGGGGATAATGGACGGCTGCTCCACTCAGGGTTAACAAATTTATGGAATACATAGGCGTTAGGCCCCTTATTAGCATATTTAAGGTGCCAGATGTCGGTTTTAGGTGGCCGCTAGTAACACCTCTATGGCGTACAGCATGTTTCTGACACCGTTTGGGTGCGGGCGGTTGGCCCCCTAAATTGGACCTCTGTGCCCCTGAGTGTAATGGGGTCCAATTTCACCCCCCATATGTTAAAAATAAGCTCCTGACAAGTGCAATGTTCTGTGACCTTGGCTTCATAAAGAAGTCAATGCAGCAGCCAGTGATTAGTTGAAAATCATGCTGCATTGTAGAAGTTATTATACTATTTATAACACTCTTTTTAATTTTCTAAATAAATAGGTTTCAATTGTACTGACTATATTTACATCTGGGGGCAGAGTTCCTATGGGGACTGGCACAAACTGTCATTCATTGTCTCAATGAGAGATTATGTTACACATACAAGACATGCCAATTTATTGACTGACATGCAGTTCAACTGTCTTTAGGACAATAACCAGTTAAAACAAGATGGTAATCTGGAATTTCATTTTGTTAAGACAGAAGATAATGTCAGTGGATGAAAAATACAGCAAGGGGCTTAAACTCTAAAGCAGATACTGTTTCACTTAACCTTGTGTGGAAACACCTTGCTTTAGTTGGCATGTGTTCTTGAGGATGTTGCTGAAATCAGGGACTCACAATGAGGAGTACAACAGGCAGAAACACAGCCTATCGCTAAACCTTCCCCATCACAGAGCTAATTTAAATATCGAGCTCTGTGACTGATTACAATTACACATTGAACATACATATAAATAAATGGAAAAAGTACAGGCTCAGACTGAATTGCAACGAGGACCTATTCTCAGTTTCAGCTTTCCCAATAATATATTTAAACAAAGTTAGCTTCATGTTTTGAAAGAAAAAACTTGCATTTATATATGATTTTATTATGTCCCAAAGTATTTCACAGCCAATTAAATTATTTTTGAATTGCAGTCATTGTTGTTAAATGGGCAAAAATGGCAGCCAATTTGCACTAGCAAGATCCCAACAGTAAATAAAATAAATAACTAGTTAATCTATTTTTGGTGGTGTTGGTTCAGAGAAAAATGTTGGCTAAGACACTAGCAGAGCAACCTGCTCTTTTTTGAATAATGCCAAGGGATCTTTTACATGTATCTGAACAGACAGACAGGGGCTTGGTTTAACATCTCACCGAAAGGACAGCACCTACAACAATGTAGCACTACCTCAGTACTACCCTGAAGTGTCAGTCTCGGTTATGTACTTGAGGCCTGGAGTGGCATTTAAGCCAGAACCTTGTGACTCAGAAGTGACAATGCTACCAAGTGAGCCAAGCTGCCACTTCTGTGACAAAAATAAGTTAAGTTGAAGACTATGGGATATTTGCCATTAATTGTAGCTCTTCAACTCAGAAAATCTTTTAGTTATGCACAGAGCACCTTCGCGGAACTCCTGAGTTACAAGCTGCAGCAATAATCCCATGATCTTCAATCTTTTAACTTCATAAAATACTTAAGAGTAATAATGATTAACATAATTCAAAACTTAAGTAGCATCATGACAACTAACTTAAATATACTGGGGGCGAAACTTCAGTGAGAATGCGCTGAAAGAGTCACAAATTAGGCCAGGGCCTAGATACACCGGGTTCCGGCTTTCCATTATGAATTCCAGGATGGCCTGTTAGGAGCAGAACCTCTGCCAGCACCAAATAAGGCCATCAGCATAAGAGGGGACACAGCCAGGGGCAGGAACTCCCTATGTCAAAAATTCCTGCTTTCCTGGCCCTCAAATGGATCCGGTATCAGATGAGACTAGGCATACCTGTTAGAAGTAGGATCTAACTTGGTGCCCAGGCTTGGATAGAGTTCTGGACTCCTAAAGAGTAAAGAAATTTTGGCACACTTTATCGGCCCCCTTATAAAAGGGGGCTGATGGGAGCAGGTTAGGATTCTTTCTGTAGAAGGACATTACCCCCTCCCCCAACCCACTACCCTGGGCCGAAATTTCCATCACTTTCCTTTGGCAAGAATACGAGTTGTGCCCCTAATGTCTTAGGCACTCGCCAATGCGGTGATAATGTAGAGACCTTCCCATGACTCCACGAACTTCGGCAAGATCTGCACCATAAGTCTCAGGCAGGCGCATCTTGGCACTTAAGCTGGGATGCCCCCAGGTGGATATTTGTGGCCAATGTCTGAAAAATTAAAGTGCATCATGGGAAATTTAGTATTTTCTTCCCTCTTCTGAAACCCAAGCTAATCACTACTTCCTTGTTTACCTTATCTCCTCTTTTACAACCTTCACTATGATCTTTACCTCCTCACTTTGGTTTCTAAATGGAAAAAAAAATTCTATCGAAGCAGAGCATGGATTGGTACATATGCACAGCAGCCTTAGAAATCTACTGGTTTACAATACTGGGATTGTTGATTATTGACCAGACAGCTTGGCTCGCCGATGGAGTCTGGATGGGTAGTTTTGTCACTCGAGTCTGGGACTTTTCATACTTAGCTTCAGAATACTCGTGCAACAAATGCCCTAATACATAGTAAAAACAGAAAATACTGCAAACACTTAGCAGGTCAGGCAGCATTCATGGAGAGAGGAAGGTAGGATTAACATTTCAGGTCAATAACACTTCATCAGAAATGGTAATATATATGGTGGGCCTAATTAGACAAGCAGTGGGAAACTTACGGGGCTCAATGGTCTTTTCTGGTCCTGTACATTTGAATGTTCCTATGCACCTTTGCAGATTTCTGAATATTTGGTTTTGAAACTCTTAAACATGCTGAGGGTTTCTGCACATGTCAGATAGGTGACTGACCAAAAATAATTGTAGGGATTGAGCTTTGTCTTCAGCAACATGTGTGTTCTGAAGCCAAATCTTAAACCTTTAATGTGCTCCTCACCAACCTCCTTACCGTCTGCTCACCCCACGCATCACTGCCCTCTTAGACTCTTCTGGCGGATCAACAATCAGCGCCCCTCTTTGCATTTCCTTCCACAATGTCTGCACATTCGTGAACAAGGTCCTTGCCATCCTCAACCTTACTGTGGATGATTGCATTGACATTCTGGTTTTGACTGAAACTTGGCTCACGGGTGGTAATGCTGTGCCTCTTACCGAAGCCTCCACTCCTGGTTATACATTCCATCACCGGCCCTTCACAAACCGTTGCAGTGACGATGTGGACCTTATCATGTGGTTTCTCCCCCTTGTCCTCTGGCACCTTCTCTTTGAGCACTTCACTCTGTTCCACCCTCCTTTTAAAAGCCTTATTACCTAATGTCCTCCCCAAGCCTCACCCTGAGTTTCTTCCCGAGATATCCTCCCTCCTTTCTTTCCTCAGCCTCTGCACTGAGCAACTTCTCCTCCTCAGTGATTTCAATCAACAATAGTTCCTCTTGCCTTTTCTCCTCTGAATTCACTACCCTTCTGTCCTCACTAAACCTTTCCCTCCATATAAACTCTCCCACCCATATTTATGGCAAACTCCGCAACCTCACTATCTCCCACGGCATCTCTACTCCCATAGTCTCGATCACTCCGACCATTTCATTATACCCCTCACCACCCACAACCTCTTCCACCTTCCAATCCCACTTCCTTCTGTATTCTGCCCCTGAAAACTTACCCTCAGGTCGTTTAAAATTGCACTCTCAAACTGTCAACTGCTTAGCCTTTGGCCCTCCATTCGCTGGAATACCTCCGCAGCTGTTGATTTGCTTAGCCACTACCTCACCTCCACCTTTGATGCCCTTGCCCTAGCAAAACCTTCACTGTCTTCCATCTCAGTTTTTCTCCCAGTGCAGGCCCCATCTTCACTCTCTAAAGTCCAAGGGGTGCAGATGAGTATATCTGGCATACAACTGGTTTAGCCATCCATTACCAGATCTGGTTAGACCAATTAAAGGTCTACTGTGGCTAATTCCCCTCTGCCTACTACATATTACTTTAGGATCATCCTGGAGAGCAAGGATAACCCCAGGCCTTTTTTCTCCACTACCAACCAGCTCTGTAAATCCCTCTTCCCTTCCCCCTCCACCGTCAACTCTATGAACAAGTGCATGGATTTCTTTGCCCCAAGAAAGAGACCATCTGCTCATTTGTCTCTGCTGTTACCCCCTTCCTGTTGCCCACCAGGCCAAGCCTTCCTTCAGGCCTCCCCCTACCTAAACCTGTATCCCATCTCTCTCTCATTTCTCTCCCATCTATCTCAATGCCCTCTTTGAGCTAATACCATTCACTTATGCTCCCTCAATCTCATTCCCACTAAACTGCTGACCACCGGACTTTCCCATCTTGTCTCCAAGGCTAACTGACATTGTAAAAGGTTCTTTCTCCTTAAGCAATGACCGCCTCCCTTTCAGAACTGCATCATCACCCATCCTCAAAAAAAACTTACTTCAACTCCCATCTTTGCAGACTACCACCTCATCAACAACCTCCATTTCCTCTCCAAAGTCCTTGAAAATGTTATTACCTCCAAAATGCATGCCCATTTATCCTGCAACTTCTCGTTCGAATCACTCCAATTCAGTTTCTGTCTCCTACATCACTGAAATGGACCACGTAAGCCTGATGCTCTGGAACACCCTCTCTAAACTCCTCCACCTCCCTATCCTCCTTTAAGACCCTCCTGAAACTCACCTCTTTGACCAAGTTTTTAGTTACCCCCTTCCTTTTTTGCCTCAGTGTCCATTTTCTCCTTACGTCTCTGTGAAGCACTTTGGGATGTTTTTCTACGTTAAAGGTGCTATGTAAATGCAAGATTTTTTTTGTTGTTGTGCTAAAGTCTTCCCACCCCTCCCATATGCATTACGCTTTAATAAGCTATTTGCCATTTTGCAAATTGTCTGTTCGCAAATTGGCTGCGACATTTTGTACATTACAATAGTGACTGCATTTCAAAAGTACTTCATTGGTTGTAAAGCGCTTTAGGACATCCTGAGGTCATGAAAGGCGCTATATAAACGCACTATATAATTAGAGACACCATAATAGCAACAGAAAAAAGGGACATAAGTAACGTTAAGATAGAAAAAGAATCCATATGGATTGAGACAAAGGATAAGAAGGGATCGATCACATTAATAGGTATATTCTACAGACCACCTAATAATGGAAGGGAAGTGGAGGATGAAATATGCAGACAAATTTATCAAATGAGTAAAAAACATTGAATAATAATCATGGGAGATTTCAACTACCTCCAAATAAACTGGTAAAAAGAGGTAGGGAAAGGAGCAAAGGGAATGGAGTTTTTAACAGTGTGTACAGAATTCCTTTCTTTCCCAGTATTGCCAAGAGAGAAATAACTGCATGATCTAGTAATGAGAAATGAACCAGAGCAGATAAGAAAAGTAAATGTAGAGGAACATTTAGGCACTAGCAATCATGACATAATAAGGTTTAAAATAATGATTGAGAAAGACATAAGGAAGACAAAGACCAAAGTAATAGATTGGAAAAAAACTAATCTTGAGGTCAGGTAAACTGGAAAAAAATTCTGACAAAGAAATAGAACAGCAGTGGATAATATTTAAAACGGTGATCAAGAGAGTTCAGGAAAAATACATTCCTCTAAAAAGCAAGAACAAACTAACCAATAATGAAACACCATGGATGAATAAAAAGATGAGGGTAAAATGGAAACTAAAGAAAAAGGTTCACATCAAGTACAAAGACAATAAAGGAGAGGATGACAAAAGAGAATATGAAGAGGTTAGGAAAGCAACGAGGAACCAAGAGATTAAATTATCAAGAATATAAAAAGAAACAGACACATAAATAACAAAATAAAAGTCAGAAATATTGAATAGTTACTTTGGCTCTATATTTACCAGGGAGACTAACAAGGTGAGCAGGATATTAGAAGAGATCAAAAAAGATATTAAAACATTTAAGATAGAAAGGGGGGAGATCATTGATATAAACTAATCAAACTAAGGGAGGATAAGACCCCTAGTCTGGATGGATTGCAACCGCGAATATTAAGTTAGGGAGGAAATAACAGAGGCACTATTACATATAAATAAAAATTCACTAGAAAAGGGAATAGTGCCAGAGGACTGGCGGACAGCTAATGTTATTCCTATATTTAAAAAGGGAGATAGAACAAGTCCAGGGAACAATAGACCAATTAGCTTAACGTCGGTGGTAGGAAAGTTAATGGAATCTTTACTCAAAGCTGTATCAGAAAGTCATCTAGAGAACAAAAATATAATAAAGAATAGTCAACACGGATTTCAGAAGGGAAAGTCATGCTTGACCAATCTTATTGAATTCTCTGAAGAAGGAACAGAAAGAGTAGACAAGAGTAATACAATAGATGTAACGTATATGGATTTTTAAAAGGCCTTCAATAAGGTCCCTCGTTGTAGACTCATAGCCAAGATCAGAGCATGTGGAGTCAGGGGACAGATAGCAAAATGGATAGCAAGTTGGTTACAAAACAGAAAACAGAATGTAGGGTTAAGGGTAGCTACTCAGACTGGCAAAAGGTGGGAAGTGGTGTTCCACAGGGATCGGTGCTGGGACCACTGTTATTCACAATTTACATTAAAAGATTTGGATTCGGTAATCGGAAGTACAATTTCAAAATTTGCCAACACCAAATTGGGAGTTATAGTTAATACAAAAGAAGAATGTGTCAAAATGCAAGAGGACATTAATAAACTTGCAGAATGGGTGTGTAATTGGCAAATGAATTTCAAAATAGATAAGTGTGAGGTGGTGCATTTTGGTAGGAAGAATAAGGAGGCCACATACTGCTTGGATAATAAGAGTCTAAATGGGATAGAGGAGCAAAGGGATCTAGGGGTACAGATACACAAATCACTAAAAGTAGCGACACAGGTTGACAAGGCCATAAAAAAGGCAAATAAAGCACTAGGGTTCATTTCTAGAGGGATCGAATTAAAAAGCAAAGAAGTTATTTTAAATTTGTATAGAACCTTGGTTAGACCACACTTGGAGTATTGAGCACAGTTCTGGTCTCCATATTATATAAAGGACATAGAGGCACTGGACAGGGTGCAAAAAAGATTCACAAGGATGACACCAGAACTGAGAGGATATCGTTATCAGGAAAGGCTGAACAGGCTGGGGCTCTTTTCTCTAGAAAAGAGAAGGCTGAGGGGTGACCTGATGGAGGTCTTTAAGATAATGATAAGGTTTGATACGGTAGACGTAGAGAAAATATTTCCACTTGTGGGGGAGTCCAAAACTAGAGGTCATAAATATAAAATAGTCGCTAATAAATCCAATAGGGAATTCAGGAGAAACTTCTTTATCCAAAGAGTGGTAAGAACATAAGAAATAGGAGCAGGGGTAGGCCACACGGCTCCTCGAGCCTGCTCCGCCATTCAATAAGATCATCTTTGACCTCAACTCCACTTTCCCACCCGATCCCCATATCCCTTGATTCACCTAGAGTCCAAAAATCCATCTATCTCAGCCTTAACGACTCAGCATCCACAGCCCTCTGGGGTAGAGAATTCCAAAGATTCACAACCCTCTGAGTGAAGAAATTCCTCCTCATCTCAGTATTAAATGGCCGAACCCTTATCCTAAGATTATGCCCCCTAGTTCTAGACTCTCCAGTCGTGGAAACAACCTCTCGGCATCTACCCTGTCAAGCCCCCTCTGAATCTTATATGTTTCAATGAGATCACCTCTCATCCTTCTAAACTCCAGAGAATATAGGTAAGAATGTGGAACACGCTACCACAAGGAATAGTTGAGGCAAATAGCATAGATGCATTTAGGGGAAGCTAGATAAGCATGAGGGAGAAGGGAATAGGAGGGTATCCTGACAGGATAAGATGAAATAGGGAAGGGGTATGCTTGTGTGGAGCATAAATGCCAGCATTGACCAGTTGGGCCAAGTGGCCTGTTTCTGTGCTGCACTTTCGATACAACACGATGTAAATCTTTCAAGTCTTTTTTTAAAAAACCTACATCTATTAGACAATTTACAACAGCACCAATGGTGGCTATGTTGAAATATGTTGAGACCATTCAGCCTTTCTAGTGAAGGAGACAACATGACTGTTTAACAGGTCTGCTGTATACTTCTCTAAAGGAAAGTATCATTATTGTTTAAACTAGGTGCTGTGAGTGTAATACAACATCAGCATCAATAGCATGGCTCATTGGACACAATCAATAATCATTGTTAAAGGGTTAAAATTCATACCAGTCCTCATCACAACAGTGTGTATGCCAAACTCCATATAGTTAAAGTGTGAGAGGTATGCCACATTATTACCATGTGAAACTTATTACTGGACTTAGTTGAACAACAGCCATAGAAAACCCAAGATTCAGTTGACTCACAAAAGATCATTTGGCCTGGGTTTCAAACATTTAAGTGGGCCATATCTGACAAATAGGATTAATCAACAAAATATAGAATTTCTTCTCTTGTCGTAGTTCCTCTACATAGTCTTTCAGTACACTTGTAATGTATATTTAAGTCCTCACTGACTAAATATTATTGACACGTGAATACCCTTTTGCAGTAAGCACCGAACTTAAAAAGAAACAACGCTGTGCAGCTTTGTAAAGCATTAAAGTCTGCTTTATGCTTTGTAAAACCATGCTATAATCACACTACTTACCCTCACCTAATTTTAGGATTAGATTGAAAATGCCCAGTCCTGCATTTAAGTGTCTATGGGAAGAAAAAGCTGTGAATGAAGAACATAACTGCTGCATTGCGGAGCTTTATGAAACAAAGCATCCGTACATGCATGATGTCACATCATACTATCTGTGTGTCATTTGCATTCAGTGGGATTATCCAGCAGAGTTGCTGACCTGGATTAATTAGCCCCAAATCTTCACTTATCTTCCAGTGACTTCCTGAATAATTGCTAAACTAGCCTGGTGGTCCTAAACCACCATCAGACCATTTTTAGAACCTGCTGAATGCAGTAGTAAAGTAGGAACCTGTAACCGCAGAGCAGCACTTATCAAAATTCTACTCACATTGCTCCACTAAACAGGTTGTGAGCCATTTGTCACACATGGTTGACACTCAGAACTCATTAGGTAGCATGACATTACTATTAAAAGGAAACTGGAAAAGCCTAATGAAGCTCAATTTGTTTCCTGGCTTTAAAAAAATCATGAAAACACTGAATTTCTTTTTTTCACTAAAACATTCGGAGGTCAATTATAATTTATGAAACTGAATGTGCTGACATTTTGTGTTTAACAAACAATTTTGACACTGCTAAATATTAATGGTTTAATGTTTTAAATGGAAGGCTTCAGTTAATAGGCAGAAAGCTGAAGGTTAACAATCACTGTTGGAACTGCACTATAGTAGAGTATTCTTAGACCATATTGCCAGAGAGTCCTGTATTTAAATACAAAAGACGGCTTTTCAGCACATTCTACAACATCAATTATCAAATCCAGTAATGCCAGTTAAAGCAACCAGAACAAAGATATAGGAGGGAATTTTAACTCCTGAGTGGAAAAGTGGCCTAGCGACTGGCCAGCTGGTCCTGCAGTGGCAGCAGCAGGAGCCGGAGCCTCAGCTGATTTTAACAGCCAGGCCTCATTAAAACACTGCTGGTCGACTTCTCGACCAAAACGGCCGGGAAGTCGGTGCCAAGCAGCTGCCCGGCCATTAAAATTGGATGACACGGAAGCCACCTCTGGGCTCAAGTTAAGTGCGGGGAAGGGAGTTCCAGGGCGGTCAGCGATTTAGGGGGGGAAGTCCGGGGCAGTGGAGGCCGACACTTTTCTGCTCCTCCAGGCTCTACAAAGGAAAGAAATACACTTGCCTTGAGGTGGCCTCTTCTCCCAGTGATCAGCCTCTGGCATGCTGAAGCCTGGTGGAGAAAACCATATCTGCTTCCTCATTCAGGCCATCGTTAAAAATGGCAGTCGTGTCCCGGTGATTTCAACAGGACCCGATCTGCATCTTTAAAGAAGAACCCTGTCAGCTTCAGGCGGGTGTCCTTGGCACCTTCAATTTAAAATTTCAGTCAGCAGGATTGAGGCAGGAGGCCAGTGGGTAAATCTCTTGCAATATTTTAACTGCCCCCACCTGATTTCTGCCAGGAAGGGGGGAGTTAAAATTCCACCCATAGTGTAAGAATCACCCAGAAAACATTTGTTGAATCTCATTTTGAAGTGCAATTCTACTGTACACAAAAAAGAATAACTTAAGCTATCTTTTTATGAATTTAAAAAGCACTCACCATCTCTCTTTCAGTTATCAATAGCATTAGCTATTTGGTTACAGTGGGATCAATCCCTACATTCAAACTTAAGTTGGTACATATGGTCACAGAATTATTAAAGTAATTTTCACTGGCATCTGGCTCTAGTGTATAGCAGCATAGGTACTAGAAACCTACCCACATCTGAGCCTGACATCTGTAGTGGGTAAGTTGTTAGAGGGTATTCTGAGGGACAGGATCTACAGGCATTTGGAGAGGCAGGGACTGATTAGGAACAGTCAGCATGCTTTGTGAGAGGAAAATCATGTCTCACGAATTTGATTGAGTTTTTTGAAGGGGTAATCAAGAAGATAGATGAGGGCTGTGCAGTAGACGTGGTCTACGTGGACTTTAGCAAAGCCTTTGACAAGGTACCGCATGGTAGGTTGTTACATAAGGTTAAATCTCATGGGATCCAAGGTGAGGTAGCCAATTGGATACAAAATTGGATTGACGACAGAAGACAGAGGGTGGTTGTAGAGGGTTGTTTTTCAAACTGGAGGCCTGTGTCCAGCGGTGTGCCTCAGGGATCGGTGCCGGGTCCGCTGTTATTTGTTATTTATATTAATGATTTGGATGAGAATTTAGGAGGCATGGTTAGTAAGTTTGCAGATGACACCAAGATTGGTGGCATTGTGGACAGTGAAGAAGGTTATCTAGGATTGCAACGGGATCTTGATAAATTGGGCCAGTGGGCCGATGAATGGCAGATGGAGTTTAATTTAGATAAATGTGAGGTGATGCATTTTGGTAGATCGAATCGGGCCAGGACCTACTCCGTTAATGGTAGGGCGTTGGGGAGAGTTATAGAACAAAGAGATCTAGGAGTACAGGTTCATAGCTCCTTGAAAGTGGAGTCACAGGTGGATAGGGTGGTGAAGAAGGCATTCAGCTTGCTTGGTTTCATTGGTCAGAACATTGAATACAGGAGTTGGGATGTCTTGTTGAAGTTGTACAAGACATTAGTAAGGCCACACTTGGAATACTGTGTACAGTTCTGGTCACCCTCTTATAGAAAGAATATTATTAAACTAGAAAGAGTGCAGAAAAGATTTACTAGGATGCTACCGGGACTTGATGGTTTGACTTATAGGGAGAGGTTAGATAGACTGGGACTTTTTTCCCTGGAGAGTAGGAGGTTAAAGGGTGATCTTATAGAAGTCTATAAAATAATGAGGGGCATAGATAAGGTAGATAGTCAAAATCTTTTCCCAAAGGTAGGGGAGTCTATAACGAGGGGACATAGATTTAAGGTGAGAGGGGAGAGATGCAAAAGGGTCCAGAGGGGCAATTTTTTCACTCAAAGGGTGGTGAGTGTCTGGAACGAGCTGCCAGAGGCAGTAGTAGAGGCGGGTACAATTTTGTCTTTTAAAAAGCATTTGGACAGTTACATGGGTAAGATGGGTATGGAGGGATATGGGCCAAGTGCAGGCAATTGGGACTAGCTTAGTGGTATAAACTGGGCGACATGGACATGTTGGGCCGAAGGGCCTGTTTCCATGTTGTAACTTCTATGATTCTATGATTCTATGAAACCTCTCTGTTCACTCCAATGAATTATACTGGTTTCTCCTTCACATTTTGTAAACAGCAACAGCCCTGTTCAAGCTCTTCTTGGGTAAGTCTCAGTAGCATAATTATAATCATTAGTTTTAATGATCACTTACATAGTAATCTAATTGCAAATTGATCCTTAATTTTTTATCATTATTTCAGTCATATAGATTTGACAGTCATAGAGTCATCAATAAGATTAATAATTGGTACAGTCAATGCCAGATAAGCTAATATATGATCATAATTGTGATCTGAGCATGGAATTCCAATATCGAGCACAACTTCCCAATCATTCTCACCATACAGAGTTCCTGATCCAAGTATTAAATCTAAAGACCTGGCAATTCCAGAAGCTCCCCTGTGCTGCTGGAAGTGTACAAGATGGGACTTCTGCCTGCCCATCTGCCCTTGCCCTGTCCCCCAAATCCCAAAGTTGGGGTAATTTGAAGTGTAAGGGCAGGCATTAATGCTATTAACAGAGCTCCTGGGACACTCATCCGACAGGGGCATTGGGATTTGAGAGCAGCATATTCCAATCTCTCAGGGGTTATGGGGAGTGTAAGTAGATCTGGCCTAAGTTTTAAAATAGAGCAATTTCTACTTACAGTTGCTCTCTTGATGATCTGTCACTCTCCTAATGTCAATCATTCTCTCTTCGATTGACTGCCATTGGGGTATGGCATTATGGGGCCCGCTTATGGCCCTAACACAGTAAGTATGGAGCAAATTGGTGGGATTTCTGGGGGAGCCCAGGATCCTGCCAGACCTGCTTTTAAAGGTTACATCATGATGGGAAAAGCAAGGGAGGAGACAGGTGGAATTTCTCAAGGAAGCCAACAAGAGGTGGAAGCATGGTAGATGCATAGCAGATACAAGATCTGCTCCAAGTTCCTTCCTCGGCCCCTATTATGCTAATTCTAGGCTAAAACCTTCACACATGCAAACAAATTCCCAGTTGTCCAGTTTTTAATAATTAGCACATTAAAAATAATGTACTTGGAAATTCTACCTAGATGTAGGAATATATCAGTGTAAAAGAAATGTCTACTGTTGTTTGGTTTGTTAGGTACTGCAATTTACAGAGATCTTGATCAAAACAACAATGATTTGACATCAATTATTTTGGCAAAATTGTTGTGTGAGTAAATTCCTGCACTCCCAACATGGAGCCATGCTCATAGGTTGCATAGGTCAGAGAATCAGGGCTGCAATGTTGTAGAGATATCTCAACAGTGCTTACCAGAATGCTTACCAGTGCTTACTAGAATAAGCAGAGGTAGCCTGCCTGTCCACCTTGTGGGTCAGTGGGAAAAAGTGCAATGGGTTCTACAAAGCACTCTAACAATGCAGTCACATTACACCTTTTGTGTAACTGTGCAGTGATTTCTGCTTTGGATTAATGGAAGAATTGCAATATAACTGCAGCAAAATCAGCATCAGTTCAGCATTTTGCTTCAGATGTATGGCAACTTTGAGAAGGTGATCTCACACCACTGAGCTTCCCACTGGCTACAGTGTATAGTATTGCTCTGCTCATTCATTTATGGACACAAATGAAGAACTTTGTTTTGTCCCGACTAGAGATGGGGAGTAGCACAGTATTATTCATTGGTGCATGCTTGTACCAATCTAAAAGCAGGGGATTGGTGTCAAATGCAAATATAACCAAAACACTAGAGAAGAAAATGTGGAGGGGAAGGAGTCTGGTTCCAAGAAGTGATTTAACTTGCTCTTGTTGAATCACACCTTCTCCTATTCAATCACAGAGCAACACTGATGATAACTGTGATGCAGGTTGGAGGACCATGTGTGACCTATGCAACAAAAAAAGGATGAAACAACCTGCAAATCACATTTGAATATAAAACAGACAGATTCATGGTAAATGTATAACCATCATGTGAAGACTTTTCAAGCTTTGTTCAAACATTTGGCAGGTCTTAGTACTGCAGTCCATTAATCATTCATTCAATAATTCAATATAAAACACTCCTTAATTTTATATATAGTTTGCCAGTTCCCAAAAAACAATAAAGCTAATAAAGAAAATTTACAATCATTATCACAGTTGCTGTTGCTCTGCGAGAGAAATCATTCAATCTTGTTTGTATATAGAGAATAATGAATGCCCAAGAGTGATTACAAGGCAGTAATCTCATTGAGGATCAAATGACATCATAAACCATGGGATGAGATTTCAACCCTGAAATTATTCCCAGGAGTCAGTTTTTCTTTGTTATTTGCTGTGGAGTTCATGGAGATAATTTGAAAGCATTTTGAGTCCAGTTTTCTGTTGCTAATGGATGTCATGACATTACTAGTATTACTAATTTTTTTATATCAAATGCCACAATTCCAACCAATATGTTGCTCAAAGGCCACTTTCAGGAATGTTGCAAATCTTGTGGGCCTTTTGATTTCCCACATGGTGAACTTTTGATTTCAATTAAACATTAGAACATAGGAATTGCTAGACGATAAAAGACTAAGGTCCATCTAGTTTATCTTCTACCATCTTGGTAGTCGCATGATACAACAATAATGGAGTTGTTGACCAATCATAGCAATCAATCTCTATCAATTAGTCCACAACAGACCCAGACATAAAGGCAAGGAAAACCCCAGTAGTGGAGAGCTTTGGGAACCATAGGTCCAAAGTCACATGTTCCTCCCAAGCATGCTACCTATTTGAGCAGTTGCTAAGTGGAGGTCAGGAATTTCCCCACAGGTAGAGAAGGAAAAAAGTAAAATATAGGAAAATAGTTCTATTTAAATAAGTGTCCTATAGATGATGGGATAGCTCATCCTAATAGCATTCGATTACTTTCTTTCAGTAGGGGAGCATGAGCAGGAAACAATACCATACATACCAACCCAGAAAACTGGCAAAATCTTACTGACATAAAAGCATCATAAACGCCTCAAAAAAGCTGACAGATCAAAATCAGCCCTAAATCTATGCCTTATGACATGTAAAGACAAAGACTTAGACTTAAAGTGCAGTAAGACATGGGCTTGTTATAACTTAAACTGCAGGTATATCCAACATTCCATTGTTTTTATTGCAGGAGAAAAAAAACCTTAAGTACACAAAATTGCAGCCTGCAGCAGTGACGGATTTAGAATTTACTGAAGGGAGAAGTGAGTGCTGAAGGCATGAGATTTATTGTCTAGAGTGACCTGATGCAGCCTCATAAAAACTTGATCTTGACACTTTATTGAATTAATTTTCTGACATTTTGCCTATTGTAATTCTGTCTTTCAAGCTAAAAATACTGGTAGGACCACAGATATTTTAAGTACGAAAATGAAAATAAAAGTAATTACATGGACTTCAATACAACTTTAGAGGGTTGAGTAAATCTGGCCTCAGGAACACCATGTTAATTTGTGAATGGAAATCTTTTACAACACACACCTACAATAATCCCACGCAACAGTGTGTTCTACATGCACAAAATAAAACTAGCTCACAGTTTCATCTGGCCCTGTTCCTGACTCATGCCAGCCAAGATTACATGAATTGAGAGTATCCTGATTTAACTATTTTAAATAAACAACCTTTACTTTAAGTTAACTTCAACAGGAATAAAGATGAGTCAATATCATTGAAATAAAACTAGAAAAAAATTCTGAAGAGGGGGTCACAGCCAAACATTAACCTGTTTTTCCACTTTTAGATGCTGGTCAAACTGCTATGCATTTCAAACATTTTCTAACACATGAGGCTTGAAACTACTGTTGATGGTAATAATAAATGAATGCTTAACATGCTGGAATGCTCTTTTGCCCCTTTCAAAAAAGTTTATTTTCTTATACTGGAAATAAAAACCATTGCACATTGAAATTATTAAAAAAAAATAAAATGCACAAAGGCATGGTTTGCAGGAATGTGAGGGTTGGGGATTTTGTGACCTGACTCACTCCAGTCTAGGATTTGTAACCTACTACACTCTTAATGACTATTAATGTCAGCTTCACATTTCCCCATGGATGTTCACTGTTCTAATATGGATTGTGCAGGCACTCTCTCTGGTAACCGCATGGTAACAAAGAGATCTCTACCATGAGCATGTAAACAAACTGAAAAACTGATTTCAAGGTTACTAAGCATAGTTGGGCATTATAACTCGCTCACAAACAGGCCAATTGTCCGCATCACTCATTATAGAAGTAGACGGTAGTAAAATCCTAAATATGGGGATCTCAGTGTAATTCTTTAAGTAAAACTTACCACTATCGCAATCTTACTCTCTCTTTAATCTCCAGACCCGGGTAATTCTGCAACTGCAATGACTGAAATGCTCAAATAAAGGTACGTAATGTATTCATACCTGTGAGCTTCCGTCTCTCTCAAAAAAGTGTCCACAACTAGCCTGGCAGAAACTAAACCTTCACAGACATGCTGCAGAAAGTATCCTTGAAGAAAATAAATTTTAATGGCTACATTTTAGCAGCTCACTTGCTTTATATAACTTCTTCAGGGAAGAAAACACACATATAATTGCAACTCTCAGAAACCATCCGCTCACCTGAAAGCATTTTTGCATCATGTTGATGTGCAATTAACAGCGGGAAAAAGTACTGTCTGATTGATTGATTGCTTCTAATAGCCACCAGTCCCACCATTTAACCAATCTGATTGGTTGGTATTGACACCCTCGAATCCTAGTGGAAAAAAGCTGATTTTTCTTGTAAAACATTAAAAGTGAGCATGAGTCAAAAAAAAGTTAACTTAAAAAGCTGATGGTTGGCAAGAATGCGGCATTGAATTTCAGGTTGGTCAATATCCCACAACTGGATAAACAGAGACCCAGAGACACATAAAGCGGTAAGTTTGTTGAGGACCACAGGTGAAGGACAGGTGGATTGTGAATATATTAAATACACTGGTGTGCATTGGTAACCGCTATGCTCTGTATAAAAGATGCCGATTAATTAGGAAATTACCAGAAGCTAGCATGGTGAGTTTTTTTATATTATTCCACAAGCATGGGCTTATTACCAGTGGTTTCTTACATCATCTGCAGAACTTTCACTGTTGGTGTAAGTCACCTCTGGTTAACATCGATGCAAGACAACACACACAACCTCAGTCCTGCAATTCCTCAGACTGAATCTTCAGAACTGTCAAAACATTTTTAGAATGCAATACAAATAGAGCTGGACTGTTTCAGAAATGATCACCAAAAAAACAAGCAATGCACGGATTCTACATTTCAGACTAAATACAAAGGCCTAAAAATTACTCTGTGATATTAACATATGAACACTGAATGTAGTCGTGTGATATTCCTCTGTCTACTATTTTAACAGAGGAGTTATCCAACTTAAAAAGGGCTAATGCCTCTGTCAAAATAGAACGTAGAGGAATGCCTTCCAATGTATTACACATATGTATACCAACATCACTAATAGTAATTTATAGGCAAAAGTTGAGAGAACGGAAACAGACCAGGAGATCACAATCATATGAAAAATGTCATTACATTATATATTTACAAACAGCGCCTCTGTGTTTGTTTCATACCTTTAAAGAAGTGACAATGGGCTCGATATTAGCAGGGCGGCGGGTTCTCAGCGGGGGGGCAACTGGGCGCATGGGTAACGCGCCCGGTGAAATCAGTGTGTTCCGCATGCAATTACAGGCTAATTGAAGCCACTTACCTTTGCTTCCGGGTTTCCCGCTGGTAAGCTGCGCAGCGGGCGGACTGCGCATGCGCAGTAAGGTCTGTCAGTTGGAGGAGCTCTATTTAAAGGAGCAATCCACCAATGCTCCTCCTGCAGCAAACAACCAATGCTGAACCATGGAGCAGGCCAGAGGGAAGGCTGCCCCAAGATTTTCAGACTCCTCACTCCAGCTGCTGCTGGATGGGGTGAGGAGGAGCAGGGGAATCTTTTTCCCGTCTGATGAGAGGAAGTGCCCTCCCTCCACCATGAAGAAGGCCTGGCTGGAGGTGGCCGAGGAGGTCACCAGCTGCAGCAATGTGCCACGAACCTGGGTCCAGTGCAGGAAGAGATTTAATGACCCAACCAGGTCAGGCAAAGTGAGTATACTTACGCATTCTCCCACACTCCGTCTTCCACATCACCTCCACCACCACACAACCCCTTCTGCACTGCCACCACAACACTCTCGCATCACTCCTCACATCCACTCAACTATCATCCTCACCTTGCCTGCACGTACTCACCGCACCTGTCCCCATTCGAACACTACCACCCAACCCAATCCTCGTACAATACCATGGCTAGGTTGCACACGCACCCTCCCATGCATCTCCCTCACGCTCAACCCCACCCACATCAATGCATGCAGTGGCTCACTATGCAACCATCCCTCAATCACGCCTCTGTGTTTTACCTTGATAGGAGAAGAATGCCAGAATGCCCAGGAGAGGGCACGGACCGGAGGGGGCCCGCCACACCAGGTGGTCCTAACGGACGCGGAGCAGCAGGCATTGGACATCAGCCGCACGCTGGAGTGCCTGTCCGTGGCGGATGCCGAGGCTGGGATTGCACAAGCGGCCGGTGACAGAAAGCTAACACTCAGCTCTCATGATAGCGAATGATCTTAGCATCACTTGGCACCTGCAGCACCTCAACAACTGTCCACATGCCTAATATTGCTTTCTGTTCTATTGCAAGGCCATCAGCGAGCGCCGTGACCGTGGAGGGCGATTCCTCAGAGGATCTGCCAGCCTCTGAGGGTCCATCGTCACATCCGTGCCATGCATCCACCAGCGCAGATACACACACCTCGGTGGGTCCCTGTCCTCACTTAGTTGGGCTTGCACATGGTGAGTCACCACGCACATGTGAGCACGAGCAGACCCTGGTGGCAGGGGCAGCCGTGGAGAGTCCGCGTCGGTGGGAGCACTCTTCTCCAGGCTCTGCTCAGCTGGACCCAGATGCTGAACCCTGGGGGCCAGCCGTGAAAAGGAGAGTCGTCGAGGGGCAGCAGCACATTGCTGAGGTGCTGGAACAGGTGCCACGCGCACTCTCCACAATCGCGCAGAGGATGGAGGAGTCCAACTCCTGCATGAGGGGAATGGTGGCACAGGTACAGGAGGGTATCTCCGAGATAGTATCGCAGGGACGTGAAGGCATCTCTGAGATAGTGTCGCGGGTAGGTGAGGGAATGTCTGCGATGGAGGAAAGGCTAGCCTCCCTCGAGCGTCAAGCACGGCTCAACAATGAGTCCATTCAGGCCCTGACAACGGCCGTTCGGATTCAGGGTGAGCAACATTCTGCCGCCTTAAATAGGCAGGCAGATACTTTACAAGCGGCCTTCCAAGGCCTCACACGAGTCCTCCAAACTGCCGTCCAGCAGGGTGGAAGGAGTGATGTGGGCCTGGGCCACAAGAGGGATGATGGTGAAAGGGGACATGGAAGTGGGGATGCCACTCAAAGCGCTCCCACGTCTCACCCGTTGCCCCCCTCTCAACCAGTACCCGCAATGCTGCCCCCTCTCCAGTGGCCAAGTCTGCCCCTGCACAGGTGCAGGTGGAGCAGTCTTTGGAGGGGCCCTCATGGGCACCCAAACCCAGAGGGCGTCGGCCCAAAGCATCTCATTGGTCAGGGCATGGACAAGAGCAACCTGCCACTACCTCTGCTGAAGCCACAGGGGTCGCACCACGTAGGGGTTCCCAGAAACGCAAGGTGAAGGTTTTGTGAGCACAAAGGGAATATACAAGGGTGTCTGACGATTTGTCATGTTTTTTATTTATATTTGTTTTATTTCACATGCACAATAAATCTTATTATTATCACCACTACTGCCACGTCTTGCCCATTCTTGACTGGCTTGTGGAATAGGTCCCTTTCACGCGGTTCACCATGAACACGCACACTTGATGCCACCCATTGTGTCACTGCAAAGTGGGTGTAGGTGAATTTGCAGGGCTCTTTTGTGCAGACGACTGAGAGACTTCGACGATGTCCCCGGTGGCACCCTGGAAGGATGCGGAGGAGAAGTTGTTGAGGGCAGTGGTAACTTTGACAGCGACAGGTAAGAAGATGGTGCTCGAGCCAGCCGGGAGAAGCTCGGAATGAAGGAGGCTGCAGATGTCCACGACTACATGTCGAGTGACTCTGAGCCTCCGTGTGCACTGCTGCTCAGAGAGGTCCAGGAAGCTGAGCCTCGGTTTGTAGACCCTGTGGCGAGGGTAGTGCCCTCTGCGACGCATCTCTCTCTGTGGTTGCCCTCCCTCCTGCTGTGCAGGTGGCTGTGTCACAGCACTGTGTTGTTGAGCTCCACGTGTCAGAGGTGGACGGCGTGGCCGGCGAGGCTGGTGATGCTGTTCGCCTTCCGAGGAGGTCATGACTGCAGCTACGGCGGCCCCCATCCGCATGATGTACATCTGAGGTGGTCTGCAAGGTAGGTAATTGTGTCTGGACACAAAGGTAAGCGTGCAAGTTTGTGCATTTGATTGTTAGGAGGATGGTGGTGGAGGCCAAACTTTGTCCAAAGTGACAGAGTGTCCTCCTGCAATGAGTGAGGGTCTCCCCCACCCCCCACCTGTCAAATGGACCTTTGCAGCTGCCACAGGCTGATGGCTGCAACACGTCCATTTGAACTGGGAGTGTTTCCCCCAGTACGGGAAACAGTCTCAGTTCATTTCAAAATCCCATCCCTCCTAAAATATCGGGTCAGTCAGGTCTGTAAACAACCTGAAGTACCTGCTTAAGTACTTTAAGTGGCACCCCGCCGGCTTCAATTGCCGGCGGGAGTCCCACATGCGGGGACTGCGCGCGCATGTGAGCGCGTCACTAGGGAACCCGGAAGTGGGCGGGTTGGAGCCGGGCTCCAGACCCGCCCCAGGAATCCCGGATTTTCGCAGCCCCCCCCCGCCACGAACGCATCCAATCGCCGGTGCAAAAATCGAGCCCAATATTTCTTTAAACTGCTCTATGCATCATGCTTTCACTAACTGCATTCTGCTCACTGCTTTCACTAACTAATGCATAATAATGCCACAAAAGATCTGCAAACTGCAAATAATCCAATCAAATATCATAATGGCCAGCAGCCCTTAACAGCAATGATAAATTTGATGGTGGAGGTCTCTCTCTTAAACATTGTCAAAACAAAATCAAAAATGACCCTTTTTTTTTAAACAAGTGGCGTAAAAAAGATATGCAATGGCCAGTGCTGCTTTAGTAGGCTAATCACTTAGTAGACAAGCCTACATTCCTCCTTGCATCTGTGCAGCTCAGGAGTTTATTAAGCCTGGCATCATTCTGGAACTTATTTCCCAGTAAAACATTGCTCCCTGTCTATTATTGCAAAATGGTGACTGCCATTTAAATGCTTTAATTTGCTGAATAATGTAATTATATTTAGAACTGCCAACAATACCATGAAGAAATATTTAGTACCAGGAGATTTTGCCCACAGGAATACCTGATCAATAAAGTTCAACTCTACGCACAGCGCAGTTACTTATTGGTCACTGATCAACTGCAAAATTGAAACTGTTGACTCACAGGATAATTAAACTTCTGGACAGAATTCCTAAGTAGTTGTATTCTTGGAAAACCTCTTTCTACTTTATTCTCTACGGTTGTGACAGATATGTAAGTGTTAGAATGATCTAGGACTTACAAAAAAAACTAAATACATAAAGTTTCACCAAGGAGAAAAATAAGGTGGATGACAACTTCAAACTACATTCTAGGCATGTGTTTTTTAAAAATAGAATGAAGCTTCACAACACCAGCAGTCCTATAATGTACCTAAATAGGAAAACCTATCAAGTCTGATACAGTTTGGGCTTTCTCCCAACAGTCTATCCAATAGCCACAGTAACAAGGCAGCTTCCAAAGGCAGACCTGCACCTCCAATGAGCTTATACATGTAGTCTTATGCATGGAGTGAATGATGTAAAATGTCACAGGATTAACAATTATCCTTTTACTTAGCTATTTCATGCCTGATTTCTCCTCTCATTGGCGAGTTATCATAGAATCATAGAAGGTACAGCACAGAAGGCGGCCATTCGGTCCATCGTGCCTGTGCAGACTCTTTGAAAGAGCTATCCAATTTGTCCCACTCCCTTATTCTTTCCCCATAGGCCTGCAAATTTTACCTCTTCAAGTATTTATCCAATTTCCTTTTTAAAGTTATTATTGAATCTGCTTCCACCGCCCTTTCAGGCAGTGCATTCCAGATCCTAACAACTCGCAGTGTCAATAAATTTCTCCTCATCTCGCCTCTGGTTCTTTTGACAATTACCTTACATCTGTGTCCTCTGATTACTGATCCTTCTGACACTAGAAACAGTTTCTCCTTATTTACTCTATCAAAACCCTTCATGATTTTGAAGACATCTATTAAATCTCTATCTCTGCTCTAGAATCACAGAATGGTTACGGCACAGAAGGAAACCATTTGGCCCATCGAGCCTGCGCTGGCTCTCTGCAAGAGCAATCGAGCTAGTCCCACTTTCCCGCTCTTTCCCTATAGCCCTGCAAATTTTTCTCCTTCAGGTACCTATCTAATTCCTTTTTGAAAGCCACAATTAACCCTGCTTCCACCACCCTTTTAAGCAGTGCATTCCAGATCCTAACCATTCGCCGCGTAAAAAAGTTTTTCCTCATGTCGCCTTTGGTTCTTTTGCCAATCAACTTAAACCTGTGTCCTCTAAGGAGAACAACTCCAGTTTCTCCAGTCTCTCCGCATAACAGAAGTCCCTCATCCCGGGTACCATTCCAGTAAATCTTCTCTGCACCCTCTCCAAGGCCCCAACATCCTCCCCAAAGTGTGGTACCCGGAATTGGACACAATACTCCAGCTGGGGCCTAACCAGTGATTTATAAGAACATAAGAAATAGGAGCAGGAGTAGGCCATACGGCCCCTCGAGCCTGCTCCGCCATTCAATCAAATCATATCTGAGCTTCGACCTCAACTCCATTTTCCTGCCCGATCCCCATATCCCTTGATTCCCCTAGAGTCCTAAAATCTATATATCTCAGCCTTGAATATACTCAACAACTCGGCATCTACAGCTCTCTGGGGTAGAGAATTCCAAAGATTCACAACCCTCTGAGTGGAGAAATTGCTCCTCATCTCAGTCTTAAATGGCCAACCTCTTATCCTACGACTATGCCCTCTAGTTCTAGACTCTCCAGCCAGGGGAAACAACCTCTCAGCATCTACCCTGTCAAGCCTCCTCAGAATCTTATATATTTCAATGAGATCACCTCTCATTCTTCTCAACTCCAGAGAATATAGGCCCATTCTGCTTAACTGCTCCTAATAGGACAACCCTCTCATCCCAGGAATCAATCTAGTGAACCTTCGTTGCACCACCTCTAAGGCAAGTATATCCTTCCTTAGATAAGGAGATCAAAACTGTACGCAGTACTCCAGCTGAGTTAGTGGCAGAGTGGGAATATTGCCCACCAACATGAATCCATAGCTAACCCAATGCAATTTCCTCCAGTGGCCTTCATTTCCTGTGCAAGGTGGATTTGGAGCAGTAGATATTCTCAGGTGCATCTCTGGAGGTGTTGCTGCTTAAAGTGAGGGCCAGAAGAGGTAGACTGTTGAGCACTAACGGCAGGAAACCCCATAAGAGGATGGTGCAGGCTATCTGGAGGGAGATGGCAGAAGCATTCACTGTATCCTGCACCATCTCAAGACTGTCACACAGTGCAGGAATGAGCTCATAAGGGTGGCAAAGGTAAGTCAAAACACTGTTGCCAATAAACATCCTTTACCACTCATAGAGCCTTTATACGCTTGTTTCTTTCACACTCTCATTCTCAACAGATAGAATTTGAGTAAAAAACATGCTTCAGCATTTGCAGAGGTTGCTCTTTACTGAAGTAACTTCCCCTGACGCCAAGATGTTAATAGGTAAGGAGCTGACTGAAGGCTGTATGATTGATAAATGATGTGCATTGACAACAGTACCCTGACTTACCTTGGTCACCCTTGTGAGATCACTGAACCTCTTCCTGCACTGTGTGGCAGTTCTTGAGGAAGTGCAGACTGTACTAGCTGCCTCTGCCACCTCCCTCCAGACACCCTCATCACCTTCTTATAGGGTTCTCTGCCCTCACTGTCCAGCAGTCTGCATCGTCTGACCCTTTAGCTGGCATCACCTTCTGAGATGCATCTGAGAATCTGGCCTCTTGTAGCTGCTGATTCCCCCTCAGAGGATGTTGCTGCTGCTGCTTCAAACATTGTTGCCAGTCTTCTTCCTGCTGCTCACAAAGTGGTTCTCCCCTGCAAGTGACTGCAGCCTTTAAAGGTTACACCTGAGCTGTTTTTTGCTCCCTCTGTGGCAGTAGACCTATCCACAGTGCTATTACCACTCCTAATCCACCTTGCTGAGCAAATGAGGGCCCCAGGAGGAAATTGCGTTAGCAAGTGTGGCAGGTGGTATTCCTGTTCTGCCACTAATCCACCAATGGAAAGACAATTCATCCTCAGATTTCCACCCTGTATTTGCTTGCTTTATTATCAGTATCAACACTTCATCCAGTGTAGATAATTTTTTATTTTTATTTCAATGGAAAAGAAAATCATGCCGGGTGTAAAACAGGCGGCCAATTCGCCAGGTGACAAAAGTTAAAATTAACCCCAGTGTCTCCTCATCCACAACATTAAAGGTCGCAAGGTGTCTCTAACTATACAGGTACTCAGTGAGAATAGTTAACAATTGTCACTGTGGAGTGCTCCTGTGCTGCCAAGCTCTGTAGACCCTGCTCTGTGAAGAGAATTGAGGAGATTTTTTTAAATGAATACATAAGTGCACTTCTCCACTTGGATATTATTTTATGAACTATTCAGCACTTGTACATAGTTGGTATGGATAGACATGTTGATGTAACGTGTAGCAAATCGTAGACTATGTGATATATTTGGTACAAGCCACTTGATCTGTGTGTTTCTCCAACCTCCTCAGGCTCAATGCCTTTGAAAACCTTCCTCACAATTAACTGAACACGTTTGTACTTGTAGGCAGTTAATGGTTTCTCTTGGGAGGCTTAACCAATTGTCGCAGTGTTTGCCCACCTAATTATGCTACTTTTGACTTTAATAATAACAGCACCATAGGGTGAATTGCTGGTTTGGTATGCAGATCAGTAAAAACGGGCCCTTTTGTATCATTCACTAATGTCAGCAACAGTAATTTCTATCTTTTAGATGTTTCAGAAGTATAAAAGCAGTATCACTACAATGTGACTGCCTGGTCCACCACAGGAATATCATGAATCGTTGTTATTTTGATTGATGAATGTTAAACTCTACAACGGTAAAGAAACTATCTTACTAAAAGAAGAAACTATCACTCAATGGCCTATAAATTCGATCGCTCCCGAAAAAGGGCACAGAGGGCGGGGCATGCGGGCACGTGCCTGTTCACGTGGTCACAGGGACCATGTTCAATTGGTGCTGTCAGCTCATTATATTGACTCAGGCGTGCAGCCAGTGCTACGCACTATTCATTTGCTGCATTCCTGTTTGGGGAGGCGGAAATTTGGGCTTCAATGATGCCACTTAAAGGCACCTCTTAAAGGGAGCAGCACTCTGACTGCAGACAAGAAGCAAGGAGTCTGAAGAAACAAATAGCTGCAAGACCTGCAGATTGGGCATCCAGGTTCTCCAATGCAGCATTGTAGACCCTGGTCCAGGCAGTGGACAGGAGGAGGGAAATCCTATTCCCCCCGGATGATTCTCAATTAGGGTGATTCTTAATTATTCCTGTTAAATATTAGACACAGATGGAATTGAATTGTTGGAATAATTTTTTTTTCTGGATTTGGTATTGGTGTTAATATTTGTCGTGAAGTGAGGGCAAGACCCATAACTCACAAAGCTGGACAAAAAGAAGGCAATCGGATGGTAGTAATAAGGATGGTGGTGACAAGGATTGTGGGAATGTTGGTGTTTTGAGGATGGGAGGGATGGTTCACATGAAGTGCTCTTGGATGAGCTGTTCTCTAAGACATCTGACAGCTAGAGGCATTGGTGGTCGATGTTTCCCTACTCTTCCTCCTGCACTTCTTGCTGCACACGTGGTGGTAAGGGCTGATACCTCATTATCACAAAATTATTCAGCATGCAGCACACAACAACAAATCTGGATACACGGACAGGGCTGTACAACAAAGCTCCACCCAAATGGTCCAAGTAATGGAAGCATTGCTTGAGCTCGCTGACTGTCTGTTCAATGGCATTTCTAGTGGTGGCATGGCTCTCATTATATGCCAGCTCTGCAGCTGTGCCTGAGTTCCTGAAAGGGGTCATGAGCCATTTCTGAAGCGGGACAGCCCTTGTTGCCCAGTGACTTTATGGCCAAGTTGGAAATAAAGGTGGCACAGAGGACTGGCGCAGGATGAATGAACCATGACTGCCGCCAGAAACTGGGCAGAGACCTGCATGATGTGCTACCTGTTTGGTTGCAAACAAGATGAGTATTGAGGGAGTGGAATCTATTCAGAAAGATGGCAGGCAGATGATAAGGAGCATGCAGGGCAATGTGGGTACAGTCTACGACACCTTGCACCCTGGGAAAGCCTGCAATGCGGGCAAAACCTAGTGCTCTCTGGTCCTTCTTCGCTCTGCCTACAGGGAAAGTAACGTAGCTGTTCCTCGGTGACCTCCATGAGACAACGGTGAACAGCCATCTGGGAGATGTTGCCTATGTCACCTGGAGCCCAGAGCGCCCCGCGGCATAAAAGTTAAGGGCCGCAGTGGCCTTGACAGCCACAGGGAGTGCTGTCCATGCCCTGGTTTGAGGCTCGAGTTGTGGATGCAGTAGGTAACATAGCTCAGTGATAGCCTCCTTAGTGCAGTGAAGGTGGCTGATACATTGCTGCTCAGTGAAGTTAAGGTAGCAGTGCTCCCTGAAGACCCGCAGTGGGTATGGTCTTCTGTACATGCTCTCCTCCTCACTCTTCCAGGTGATGCTGCTCCCTCCTATCTTCTTGTCTGCTCCCCCTCGTCCTCCAGCCCCAAGGCAGATCTACAAGACCACCCAAGACTGCTGTAAAACTGTTTTGAAAGCAGAGAAAAGCCGCCTCCCGATATCCCCACCATCACAGAAGCCAGGACAAAGCAGCTCGCTTGATTGGCACCCCATCCACCACACTAAACATTCACTCCCTTCACCACCGGCGCACAGTGGCTGTAGTATGTACCATCCACAGGATGCACTGCGGCAACTCGCCAAGGCTTCTTCGACAGCACCTCCCAAACCCGCGACCTTTACCACCTAGAAAGACAAGAGCAGCAGGTACATGGGAACAACAACACCTGCACGTTCCCCTCCAAGTCACACACCATCCCGACTTGGAAATATATCGCTGTTCCTTCATCGTCGCTGGGTCAAAATCCTGGAACTCCCTTCCTAACAGCACTGTGGGATAAACCTTCACCACACGGACTGCAGCGGTTCAAGAAGTCAGCTCACCACCACCTTCTCAAGAGCAATTAGGGATGGGCAATAAATGCTGGCCTCGCCAGCGACACCCACATCCCATGAACGAATAAAAGAAAGTACAGCACCAGCAAAAACTTCTTAACAGGTCACAAGTCAGTTGTAGAATCCAGAAAATAGGCAAAACAAATGCTCAGAACTTAACCGGCAGCCAAAAAGGACAAACCAGCAACTAACCTGTATGTAGTGGATGGGACTTTTAAATAATGCTGCTGACGGGTCCTTACTGCCTGTTAGCGTCACGAGTTGCCAAGTGGAATTTATCACATGGTGAGTCATGCACTGGGGCAGACCAATTTCACAAAATGATCCTACAACGCGTGTAGGACCCTCCAAACAGTCAGAGGGAAATAGAGGAGCAAATATGGAGGCAAATTTCTGAGAAGTGCAAAAACAATAGAGCAGTAATAGTAGGGGATTTCAACTACCCTAATATTAACTGGGATACAAACAGTGTGAATGGTATAGAGGGCACAGAATTCTTAAATTGCATACAGGAGAATTTTTTTAGCCAGTATATAGCAAGCCCAACGAGAGGGAGGACAGTTCTGGATTTGGTTCTAGGAAATGAAGAGGGGCAAATGGAAGAAGTAGCAGTAGGAGGAGCATTTTGGTGGTAGTGATCATAATATAGTTAGTTTTAGCATAGTTATGAAAAAGGACAAAGACAGAGCAGGAGTTAAAGTTTTCAATTGGGGAAAGGCCAATTTTACTAAACTGAGAAGTGATTTAGCAGAAGTGAACTGGAAACAGCTACTTGAAGGTAAGTCAATGTCAGAGCAGTGGGAGACATTCAAAGGGGTGATTCAAGGGGTTCAGGTAAACATGTTCCCACAAAGAAAAAGGGAGGGGCTGCCAAATCTAGAGCCCCCTGGATGTCAAGAAGCATTCAGGGTAAGATAAGGCAGAAAAAGAAAGCCTATGATAGACACTGGGGACTAAATACTACAGAAAGCTTAGAGGAATATACAAAGTGCAGGGGTGAAGTTAAAAAGGAAATGAGGAAAGCAAAGAGAGGGCATGAAAAAATATTAGCAGGTAAAATCAAAGAAAACCCAAAGATGTTTTATGAATACATTAAGAGCAAGAGGATAACTAAGGAAAGAGTAGGGCCTATTAGAGACCAAAAAGGTAAACTGTGTGTGGAGGCGGAAGATGTGGGTATGATTCTTAATGAATACTTCACATCTGTCTTCACAAAGGAGAGGGATGATGCAGGGATTGAAGTTAAGGAGGAGGAGGAGTGTGAAATATTGGATGGGATAAACATTGTGAAAGAGGAAGTGTTAAGGGAATTAGCATCTTTGAAAGTGGATAAAGCACCAGGGCCAGATGAAAAATGTTAAAAGCAGCCAGGGAGGAAATAGTGGAGGCTTTAACAATCATTTTGCAAACTTCACTGAATACAGGCGTAGTACCGGAGGATTGAAGGACTGCTAACGTTGTACCACTGTTTAAAAGGGGAGCGAAGGATAGGCCGAGTAATTACAGGCCAGTCAGCCTAACCTTGGTGGTGGGCAAATTATTGGAATCAATTCTGAGGGACAGGATAAACTGTCACTTAGAAAGGCACAGACTAATCAAGGACAGTCAGCACGGATTTGTTAAGGGGAGGTCGTGTCTGACTAACTTGATTGAATTTTTCAAGGAGGTGACAAGGAGGATCGATGAGGTTAGCGTATTTGATGTAGTCTACATGGATTTTAGCAAGGCTTTTGACCAGATCCCACATGGCAGGCTGGTCAAAAAAGTACAAGCCCATGGGATCCAAGGGAATGTGGCAAATTGGATCCAAAATTGGCTCAGTGGCAGGAAGCAAAGGGTAATGGTCGACGGGTGCTTTTGCGACTGGAAGACTGTTTCCTGTGGGGTGCCGCAGGGCTCGGTAATAGGTACTTTGCTTTTTGTGGTATACATTAACGACTTGGACTTAAACGTAGGGGGCATGATTAAGAAATGTGCGGATGACACAAAGATAGGCCGTGTACTTGATAGTGAGGAGGAAAGCTGTAGACTGCAGGAAGATATCAATGGACTGGTCAGACGGGCAGAAAAGTGGCAAATAGAATTCAATCCAGAGAAGTGTGAGGGAATGCATTTGGGGAGAGCAAACAAGGCAAGGGAATACACAATAAATGGGAGGATACTGAGAGGTGTAGAGGAAGTGAGGGACCTTGGAGTGCATGTCCACAGATCCCTGAAGGTAGTAGGACAGGTAGATAAGGTGGTTAAGAAGGCATATGGAATTCTTTCCTTTATTAGCCGAGGCAGGGATGTTATGCTGGAACTGTATGAAACACTAGTTAGGCCATAGCTTGAGTACTGCACACAGTTCTGATCACCACATTACAGGAAGGATGTAATTGCACTAGAGAGGGTGCAGAGGAGATTTACGAGGATGTTGCCAGGACTGGAGAATTTTAGCTATGATGACAGATTGGATAGGCTGGGGTTGTTTTCCTTGGAACAGAGGATGCTGAGGGGTGACTTGATTGAGGTGTACAAAATCATGAGGGGCCTAGATTGAGTGGATAGGGAGGACCTATTTCCCTTAGCGGAGGGTCAATAACCAGGGGGCATAGATTTAAAGTGATTGGTAGCAGGATTGGAGTGAAAATTAGGAAAACATTTTTCACCCAGAGGGTGATATGGGTCTGGAACTCACTGCCTGAGAGGGTGGTAGAGGCAGAAACCCTCAACTCATTAAAAAAATTCCTGGAGGTGCATCTGAAGAGCCATGACCTGCAGGGCTACGGACCAAATTCAGGAAAGTGGGATTAGGCTGGGTGGCTCTTTTCTCAGCCGGCGCGAACACCTGGGCCGAATGGCCTCCTTCTGTGCTGTAAATTTTCTATGATTCTATGATTTAAATATTTTAATGTGGCTTTTTAATACTTCTGGCATGCGCCCTTGACACCTACGGAGGAGTCCAATCTAATATGGATATTGGACACTTAGGCACCCATTTTACGCCTGAAAATCTGGCGCTGTGTGTTCGAATTTCTAGGCCAATATATTTGAGGAATGACTTCAAAACAGTGGGTACATGATGAAAGAAAGTGACAAATAAGAGATAAAGGAAAATAAGTGAGGGCATGAATACTTCAAAAATGCTTCTGTAATGTTTAAAACTTTGATAGAAAAAAAGCAATGGCAGCTACAGGTCAGTAAAAATAAGCATGGATTTGTTATTCTGAAAAGAATTAAAAGGACATCAGAATTTGTAATGTGTTTCTGAGTACTGGTACTCGAAATATTTTGTAGTTTCATGTAAGCTTGTGAAAAATCTGAGATATGTTTCGGTGATAAATGAAATGGCTGAGGCATTCTACCAAAAAAGTCATGTACTGATTGAAGAGGTCATGTGTTTTGCATCAACTTTAAATTGCCAACATACCTTTCAACTAAAAGAATCAGTTGTCAACACTATACTGAAATTGAGAAGCAAGAGAAAGGTTATGTTTCTCGTGCCCATTTTAAACTGTGAACCAAAGCAATGTTTGATTAAGGGATGCTGAAGAACAAAAAATACAAGAAGTTGGTCTTGTCCATAATTTGCATGGTCTGCAGATCAAGCAAGTGAACCATGACACTTCATCATACCACAGGCTCCCAACCTGACCCCAATTTTTGTTACAAGGATTTCTACACTCACTGCGTAAGGCTTGACATTTTGGACTTGAATTAAAGCTCATATTACACACTAATTTTAAATGTAGCCATAGCCTCAGGAATTGTTTGGTGACCTTCAATAAAATCCATCTAATTTAAAAAAGAAACTTATGAAGGTGGTCTCCTTTCAACCTTGGATCCCTCAGGCTGAAAAGTAATAGCTATTAAAATGTTAGTTCCATTTGTCTAATGCAATTCCACGCTCAACATCCATCTTTAGAGATTTGCCTTGCATTAACAGTTCAAACATAATTTAAAGTCTTACCATGAAGGTTATCAAACTTTTTACTACTTAGCTTTAATACCCTACTGTGTACACTCTGTAATGACCCATAACTTTTACTTATATTAAGCTAGTGAAAGATTAAACCTAGATTCTAAATGGTAAACAATATAATTCTTAAAATGCACACTAGTGATCATCCTATTTACAAGAATACGATTTGGAGCTGGCTATCAACTATATGGCTCCCACAACTCATCTTACTATCTTCTTTGACTCTAATTCTTTAACACATACAGTCAAACCAATTTATACAGCATGCATAATTTAAAATATTTTAATCAATAAAAATATCCTCTGTAGGGTAAGATATAAATAAATTAACCAATACATCAATCATGACACATTATGTGATCTTGTCCTTATTCCTTACTAAACTAAAGTGTAGTTAATAGTAAGACATTTAGACAACAGAATGTTGCCTATATTGACCTCAAACAAGTATATTATAATCAAAGCTAGATAAATGATTACCTAATCCAAGCGTAATGTTCTCATGTATTGTCCATCTTATTATATGTAAAGTTTCCTGGCAAATTAGCTGTGTTTATTAAAATCTAATTGCAGTTGGTGACTAAAGCTATGACAATAGTTTAGGTAAAGAAACAGATTTTCTCATATATATTTGTACAAATTCCATATTTACCAATAAGGAAGTGAGAGTTAATTCAATATGTATTACTAGCTGTAATGCATAACACACCAGTAAGTTAAAGCAGCTTCTCTGACAACAAATGGTCCATGGGAACTGTCATTCATTCACAATCAAATGTTAGAATAATCATCCTATTTCTTAATGCTAACAACAAAGCATGCATGCTATGTTGTTTAACTGTAGATTATAATCAACCACATTTCAGAATTATGACAACAAGGACACTCAGCAACAACAGCTAAAATCTTCAGTATATTTCTTCCTGTAATAATCACTAAGTATTGTTAGAAGAAGCACTTTACTATAACAGAAAACCCTAACTTAAATATAATAGCAAAATGGGGCTTATGTTATTCAGTACATGTGGGCTCAGTTTCCACAATAAGACAAAGAAACTTCTAGAGGCAAATAAAATATGATCATTATCTCACTCACACAACAGAAATGTGTAAGAATGTGTCTAAGGATATAGTGAGTCCTTGGGCTCAATTTTGAAATGGTGGCAGGTTGGCAGCGGGGGGATGAAGGTGTGCGTGGCAAACCCAAAAAAACAAACTTTACCGTTTCCGACACGATCACTGCTGTCAGGAACTGCAACGCGAGGTGGGGACGGGGAGAGAAAGAGAGAGTGAGACATCAGCCGGCGCTGGAACAGAAGATCGGGGTGGGGGGGGGGGGTGGAGAGGGGAAGATCCGGGGGGGGTGAAGAAGGGGAGATCGGACAGGGAGACATCGGACATCGGAGCAGCGTGGAAAGATAGATTGATTTTGTGTTTTAATTTCGTGCAACGGTTTTTTATTTAATTTATTTTGTTTCTTTTTGCCTGATCCGGCCCTTCATGCCTGGTGAAACCAAAAGCCATGGGAAAGCCGCCCAGGTATGTTAAAAATCGTTCTAACTACATAATATGTCACAAGTGCCTTAAGTACCTCACTTGGCTCTTTAACTATCATCCCACTGGCTTTAATTGCCGGCGGGACTTCTGGACTCGGGACGCCCGCATGCACACTGGTGCGTCATTGGGGAACTCGGACGTCAGGGGATTGGAGCCGGGCTCCGAACCCAAACGGGAATTCCCCGATTTTCGGAGCCCCCGCCCCCCGCCCCCCACCCCCAATGCACCTGCAATTTCCTGGGAAAATCAAGCCCCTTATGTGTCACTACTCAGATAATCTTCAGATTAAATGTGCTCTGCAGAATACTTTCTGTACGTTTTTCAAGAACGTATTCCAAAGTGAATACACTGCATTCCTTAAAAATGTGTTTGGAATTAGTATCCTGCTTGAGGTAAACAGTTTGCTATGTAGTGAATAATAATGACAAAATAGCATGCAATCTTAAAAAAACCTTAACTAATTTTGCATATATCCACATGGAGTTTCATGGCTATTTCTATGTCTATATAATATATTTAAAGCTTTCCATATAGTGCACAATTCCAGTAAGTTACTTCCACTGACAATTTGTTGATAAAATCCTTATTGCTATAAAACAGTGTATTCTCTGACATACAGTGAGCAGAACCATGGGAGATCTGCTAGCTCTATTTGGAAGTTTAGAGTGCTTCAGAAAGCTTTTCAGGGTTCTGTCAAACACACTTCCCTCTGCTCTGTATTTAGCATAAATAAACTACATTCCCCCATTCCGCCTAAAATATAAAATTTATGTTTACAACACTTCAAATGAATCAATCAACGTAATGTCATGAGTTTTATAAATTATTTGAGAAAACCTACGATCGGTTATTGAGGATATGCTCCTCAGCACGAGTGTAATTGTGCTATGTAGGGATGGCATATGTCAGATAAGGTAAAATTAATGGCACCATCCGATGGGATCTGTGCAACATTGTATTGTAACTTTTGCACTAGTAGCTAGCTCACCATAAACCTGACAAAATATCACCATAAGTAAAATTTATTATAATCACTAAAATTTTTATGCATGTGGATAATTTAAATATCAACAATATTTGACAAAAGATTAAATATGTTATAAGACATAGAATTACATAGAATTTACAGCACAGAAGCAGACTATTCGGCACAACTGGTCTATGCCATTGTTTATGCTTCATACAAGCCTCCTTCCACATTACTTCATCTAACCTGTCAGCATATCCTTCTATTCCTTTCTCCCCTCATAGCTTCCTCTTAAATGCATCTATGCTATTCACCTCAACTACTCCTTGTGGTAACAAGTTTCACATTCTAATCACCCTCTGGGTAAAGAATTTCTCCTGAATTCCTTATTGCATTTATTAGTGACAAAGGAGCACAAAATGTTATAAATGTAAGGTTTTGGTGGCTAATCCAAAATACGTTTAATGTCTAATAATGCTGTCCCTCCGTTTAATGAAACTACAGCAAGCTGTCAGTGGAGAGAGTATTATTTATGGATATAGTTAGGGGTAGACTTTCCGCTTTGGGCGCAATTGGGAAATTGCACCCAAAATGTGCTTGAAATTACACTGGTTAGCTTACAGTTCAAGTTTCTGATAAAATTCATTTGCATAATCACAAAAGTAAAATCTTTCATTAACCAGTGCAATTGAGCAGCGTAATAGAATGTAATCGTTTTTTTTCTTTCCATTAAAAAGTATTCCTTGATATATTTAAGAGTGGTAACCTGGTACAGTTTTATCAATACGGCTGAAAATGGGTTGATCACCAAAAGTAAGTATTTTTAATAAAAGCATGTAGTCCTCCGTGAGTAACCTGATTTAAAATCACTGAAAATTACTTTGTAAAGCTATATTGAACCGTTTAATAGTTTCCTTGGAGTACTCTAGTCAGTTTCTTAGTAAATTAAATATTTTTTGATATGAAAAACTTTTAAAACGTACCTAGTTGTGCTTGTGCGCCTAAGAAAATGAGCACAATTTGAAGAGCCTTCCTGAACCAGCGGAATCTCGCAATTTTGACCTGGAGGTTTAGCCAGTTTTGTGGGCAGGGCCTGATCCTGAATCTTAAACCAGCATGAAAGATCGCGGAAAACACGAATGTAAGTGGTTTTGGGCATAACTCACTTACGTTTAAAATTCCCCGATCTTTTGTGCTGGTTCGGCCGAATTCGCCCACATTGCACAGATATTACTAGCGTGAACAAGCGGAAACTCTACCCCATAGTACATGCTGCATTGTCAAGGGGGCATTTTGATCCAGTTATTCTCCATAAGTTTGTAATACACAAGTTTTGCTATATGTAGTTATTTTATTAGCATTTCTGATTTTCTTTTTTGGGGAAGGTAGAAATAATGTGGTTTTAAATTAATAAAATATATTTCATTTACATTTGCTAGCTTCCAAAACATACTTTTATGATGAAAAAATACATTCTACAGACATTACAACTGATACTGCATTTTATATCTGGCTGACATAATATAAAACAAGGGTTCCTGTTTTGTATACATTTGTATAAATGAACGATGATGTTGTATAGATAATACAATACTGGTGTTTCATTAATTAAACGTGTTCCAATTGCAGGTTTGTTTACTGGCTGCATGTCAACTGTTTTGCTCCTTGTTCCTCAATCCTACTTTTACCTATTGGCATGTATGTATGCTTTCTGTTGCAGTACTTACCAGCTCTGAGTGCTACAACTTATAAACTTGAGGTTAGATGTTCCTCTATTTTCAAAAAATTGTGAGAAACACAATTTTTTCATTTTAACATATGATCCATTAACAAAATCACTCGAATGCTAAATTTTGAAACACATGATTTGATGCTACATGAGCATGTCTTTATTCACGATTTGTAACAGGTGCATAACAGTTCATATTCTGAAAGCATAGTACTCATATAACAAAGCATACTTATTTACTCATAATTTCTATTTGCTTTCTTCCAGTGGTTGACAAATAGTATTATTCACTTGAACACCAATTGTCAGCACCCACTTTAAGCAGCTCCCAGCAAAAGGTACACCCATTACAAAAGATAATAGTGATGTTCAAGAGGAAGTACAGGATGAGAACTTAGCATTAGTGATGAAAGGGTGGCAGTAGTGAAGCGGCCAAGGTGGAGGTCCACCGTGCTGTGTCCCTCTTCTAAATTGTCTGGAGATACACATCCTGGTGGACCTACTGTTCAATAATGGTTGTTAAAACATAGTATCGAATAGTGATCTGCCTCCATTGGAAAATGGTCTGGTTAGATTTTGACAGTGTTTGTCTGCATTAAAGTTTACTATTGAGTATGTGGCACCACCTGTGGCATCTGCAGTGGAGACCTCAGTTCCACAGTAGCAGTATCTCTTATGAATGTTCTACTGCTGCAATGGGAGCTATGGGATTCAAATTCTAAGATGCAGATATAACAGCCTTCAACGTACTTGTAGAAATGTTACAAGCAATCATAATTGTGGAATTTTTTTTTTATTCGTTCATGGGATGTGGGTGTCACTGGCGAGGCCAGCATTTATTGCCCATCCCTAATTGCCCTTGAGAAGGTGGTGGTGAGCTGCCTTCTTGAACCGCTGTATCCGTGTGGTGAAGGTTCTCCCACAGTGCTGTTAGGAAGGGACTTCCAGGATTTTAACCAAGTGACGATGAAGGAACGGCGATATATTTCCAAGTCGGGATGGTGTGTGACTTGGAGGGGAACGTGCAGGTGGTGTTGTTCCCATGTGCCTGCTGCCCTTGTCCTTCTAGTTAGTAGAGGTCGCGGGTTTGGGAGGTGCTGACGAAGAAGCCTTGGTGATTTGCTGCAGTGCATCCTGTGGATGGTACACACTGCAGTCACGGTGCGCCAGTGGTGAAGGGAGTGAATGTTTAGGGTGGTGGATGGGATGCCAATCAAGCGGGCTGCTTTGTCCTGGATAGTGTCGAGCTTCTTGAGTGTTGTTGGAGCTGCACTGATCCAGGCAAGTGGAGAGTATTCCATCACACTCCTGACTTGTGCCTTGTAGATGGTGGAAAGGCTTTGGGGAGTCAGGAGGTGAGTCACTCGCTGCAGAATACCCGGCCTCTGACCTGCTCTTGTAGCCACAGTATTTATATGGCTGGTCCAGTTAAGTTTCTGGTCAATGGTGACCCCCAGGATGTTGATGGTGGGGGATTCGGCGATGGTAATGCCGTTGAATGTCAAGGGGAGGTGGTTAGACACTCTCTTGTTGGAGATGGTCATTGCCTGGCACTTGTATTGAAACCTCCTAATTGTATGTTCTTGTACGCTCACAAGATTAGTCGGCATTGTACGCAGATTTTTAAAAGTTTGTTCTTGGGATGTGGGTGACACTGGCAAGGCTGCATTTATTGCTCATTCCTTGTTGCCTTGAGAAAGTGGTGGTGGGTCTCACGCTTGCACTGATACAGTCCAAGTGCTGATGGTGCTTCTGCAATGGTGTTCGGTGGCATACATGGAATAGCATAAAAGCAGACAGTTGCCATTCGTATCAGTGGCAGTACTGTGCCATTACAAAGCCCTGTGAGTGTCACCTGTGAAAGGAATGAGCCCACAGTCACTGCAGCAAAGGAGCCCCTCTGATACTTTTGCAGTCCTATCAGGATTAGCCACTTACTGGTAGTGGGTCTTTATATATTCCCATCAGTGCTATATTCCCATCAGTGTTATTAGTTCATCTAGGTGAGCACACACATGGGCAAGACAAATAAGCACTGAAAAGCTTAATAAAATAATTAGTTGTTAATGTATCTTGTTATCTGTCATTCCTCCATTGTTCACAAAAGAAAGCATCAGATGTCCAAACGCCAAATAAACAAACTGGCTGACTCTTGTGATGTCTGTCCCCTGTTATTATCTGGAACATCTCTAGCATAAAAGCTAAGGGCAGTGGTGATCATCAACGCCACTGGCTACATGACTGGTGCTGACTGTCCCACAAAGCCTTCAGGGTCGGGTGGAGCACTATCACTGCAGTCGCAGCCTCCCTGGTTGGCCAGTGCCTTTCATGCACTGGTCTTCCTTGTGCCCAGGTAGCTGACTGTTATGCTAGATCCACTGTCTGGGGTAATACCTATTTAGAGTTTTGCACCTCGTATGCTTTCTGTGCTGTTGGGCATTATTTCTTCATCCTCCTGCTCAACCATGATATACCCACCAAAAAACTCCTGTGTACTATTCATTTTTTTCACCAATACTTGTAAAAATAGCTTTTTGTTAAACTCACTATTGCCAGGTCGACCTGGAATAAAATACTCACCTTTTGATTTGACTGTGCAGCTACAAATATTACAAATGTATTAATAATCCTAACAAGACTTTAATAAGTAAAAATTGCCATCTCACTTTTCATTAATATTTATAATCTAATTTGGAGGGGAAAGAATCCTGAGAGTAATGGTAAACAAATTTTTATAACTTTGATGCGGAGCCAGGAGGAGCAGAAGTACTCTCCTGACTTGACAGTATCCTGACTGCCCGCCCCCACCCCCTTCCTTCCGTTGCCAATCCATCCCCCTCCTCCTTCCTGGAACTTACCTACGGGCCGCTGCCGGTGAGGCAAATGGCCCGATATTCATTTTCTTCAAATGGCTGAGCTGCCTATGAAGGTGCACCAGCAGTTCACCCAATTAATATTAATGAGGCCCAAGTCCCAATATAGGGCTGACCTCGGGCCTCCCGCGTGTGATGCGGCCGCATTGCTGATGAACTAATAACACCGATGTATTCTACCCCAGAAAGTCATTTAAATTTTCTACTAATATTACCACTTTTTTTAAACTCACGTCTACTCTTTCACTAAAATTGGCAGAGAGGAGAATGCTGGCCTCTAGGTTACTATGTAATACATAAAGAATTATTGGTGACTTGTGAGTAATAGCACTATAATGAATATGGGAGTATTATAATCCAATTTTTTTTTCAGGAAAACACACTCTTTGGGCCACATGAGAAAGTCTCAGCTATTATTTTGTAGTGAAATTACTTAGTCTCATGATCTTGTTAATAAAAACTATTACGTGATGTAAGAGTGCTTGGAAAACTCAGTGAATATAACATTTTGGGCGCTAAATTGGGCCGTGTAGCGCCCGTTGTTTTGGCGCTACACGGCCTCTCCGCCATCTAAGATGGCATCTTGGATGCGCACGCATGTTTCCTGCGTGACGTGCACCAGACGCCATCTTGGTATAGGAGTTAGCGCAGGCGCAGATAACGAACGCTGGAATCATGTAAATTAGGGAGAAAATGGTTTCAATCAGTGTGCTGATTTAAAGTGATAGACACCATTTTGGGACTTAATGTTCAACTCAACACACAGTCTTAACCCCAACCATCTGAACGTGTCTTTGAACGCCTGGAGGAACCCCCACCAGCGCTATTTAAAGGCACCATGCAGGATTCACAGGTTAGTGGCTGGCTTATTGCTTCTGGCCGCCGAGACATTTGTAACTGTTTTTGGAGGTCTCCTAGACTTCAGTACTAGGACGAGGGGACATCGCCTAACATTTAGAGCCAGGATGTGCAGGAGTGAAGTTCAGAAATGCTTCTACACGCAAAGGGTGGGAGACGTTTGGAACGCTCTTCTGCAGATGGCAGTTGATGCTAGCTCACTTGTGAATGTTATATCTGAGATTGATAGATTTCTGTGAACCAAGGGTATTAAGGGATATGGGGCTAAGGCACATATGGAGTTAGGTCACAGGTCCACCCTGATCTGATCAAATGGTGGAACAGGCTCAAGGGGCTAAATGCCACTGTCACTTGCTGCCTCTTGATATGCGCCACCTTCTCCTGCAAGAAAGCGGGACATGTGTCTGAGTGATGTGCCTGTCATGTTTGAATAGCTGCCAGTGTGAGTGGCCTGTGAGTTGTGGGTGGGCAGCTTGAAACAGTGGTAATGTGTAAGGGTGAGAGGAAGCATCTGATTGGAAGAGTTGAGTACTGATGAAAAGAGTTTATTGGTATGTGGGGGATGGGGGGTGTAGTGCGTAGTTCGTAGGAGACACCACTTGACAGTTGACCTCACTCACCTTGACCACTCATGTCAAAGCATTGAACTTCTTCCTGCACTGCATCCATGTTCATGATGCTGTGCACCTGGCATTGACTTCATCCCCCGCTGCCTCCCACTGCCTTTTGAGTATATGTCTGGACGGCCTCTTGCACCCCCCCGACCCTGCGGATATAGGATGTCCCTCCTTCTGTCCACCTCTTGCACTCAAGGTCTCTAGTGCATCAGCAGAGAACCTTGGTGCATGCATTCTCGCAGGCCTGGTACCAACTCAGATCGGCAGATTGGTGAGGTATGGCATGCAGGTTGGAGGATGTGGGATTTAGTAGGGCGCAACCTTTATTCAATGTTTTAACATAACTAATCAGTGTGTAAACATAGGGATGGGACCTGCATCTGTGTTTTACGTGTGTGATGTCTGATCTCCGTTCAGACTCCGTGCAGACAGTAGACTGTTATTTTCAGCAAATAACATGTACCAGCCACCTTTAAGAGATTTCTAAGAAACATCCTCCCTTTAAGTGATTGAGCTCCCTCTGGTTGTGGAAAGTGCGAATTGCATTGATTCCACATGCAAGGCCTGGAAAGGAACGTTAATTGCAGGTAAGTGCTCCGGTGAGTCCAAACTTGTGTCCTGCCAGCGCAGGGGCCATTGGGCGCGGGGTACTAGCATCGCGTTACCCGCATCCAAAAAAAGCCCCTATCGAATTTTTCCCCCTATATTTTGGCAGTGTTCAGCAAATCATGAAGCTGCTAATGGTAGGTGGGAACATAAACAACTAAACTCAAACAGGGATTATTTTAACTTTTGGCGGTGGTGTAAATGGGGTGATGTCGGATTGGCCGCCCGTTATACACCTCACCCTATTTTTGTTTCTGCTGACTGTGAGAGGTGTAAAATGGGTGGCCAATCCGCAACGCCGGTTTTATGCTCGAGCAACAAGTTGAAAATCTACCGTAGAGTGTGTTGAAGGATAGAACAAACACTTAGGGTTCTGATGTTCATAAGTCATGAGAGATTAATGACTGCATCCAAATTCCTTGAACATGAACACACTAAAGTTACCTGTCATCTCCATACAACAGTTGATGGTCTCAATAGACCTAATATGCTATTTGGCAATTGCAAAATGATTTTTGTTTATACCCTGTGAGTCACATGACAATATTAATTCTGTAATAATGACATATGACATCACAATAATCTTTAATCAATGTAATTTCACTTCTACTTTTAAGTGTCAAATTACTGTTGTCATTTTATTATTTCATGAAATATGAATGATTGAAAGTAAGTAAACGAATATAAATTAATCATAGGGTTCCGAGGACACCCATAAACCCTGTTTTCGTGGTTTATATCAACTGAATCCTTTAATTAATTTACTTCCTTCATCTGAAGTATGCATAAATCTACAAATAGTTTAATGACATTCTAAACCTTCGACAGCCTCTGAAAGTTATTTGAACAACTTTTCACTCATTCTCTATAAAACAAAAACAATACTAGTAACCGTTACAAGTAATTCTGAAATGACCCAGATTGATGTCTTGCGAGTTATTGGAATATCATAACTATAGAACAATACTGTTGAGTAATCAACAGGGGGGGGAAAATATTGAATATTATCGCCATTTCTCCTGAGCAATTGGCCTATTCTTACTAAGTAGGCTGGTGAACAAGGTTTAACAGCTTCAATGATTGATGTTACACCCCAGTTCATGAGGTGGGAATGTTTGGCTCTCGTAAAATTTTAGCTCTTAAAGTAGGTGCTTGTAATGACATTGTTATATTATTAAGGTCAGTCTTGGTTCAGTGGTAGTACTTTAGCCTCCGAGTCAGAAGGTTGTGGGTTCAAGTCCCACTCCAGAGACTTGAGTACATAATCTAGGCTGACACCTCAGTGCAGTACTGAGGGAGTGCTGCACTGTCAGAGATGTTGGGGTCAATTTTAGGATGGCCGAACGGGTGCGTTCGTGGCGGGGGGTGGGGAATCATTGGGGAATCCCGGAGCGGGTCCGGAGCCCGGCTCCAACCAACCCACTTCCAGGTTCCCCAATGACACGTATCGTGCGTGCGCAGCCCCCGCATGCGGGACTCCCACCGGCAATTAAAGCCGGCGGAATGACAGTTTAGATAGTTAGGGATGTACTTGAGGTCGTTGACAGACCTCATTGGGAAGAAATTTTAGCAGGGATGTGATTTTGGACTCTCCTCAGCGTGTTTCCCATGATGTGGGAAACACTCCCTGTTGTTGCAGACGTGTTTCAGTCAGCAGCCATTGGGAGATGCAGAGGATTCCTTGACAGTTGGGGGGAATACCTCATTCATTGCAGCAGGGCACTCTGTCACCTCAGACAAAGTTTTGCCTGCCACACCGTTGTCTCCACACTCCAAATTATTACATCATACCCTAAACTCTGCTGTACAAACACATTTATCTACTTTGTGGACCCCCTCACACTCACACCGTCAGGATGGGGGGGGGGTTCCATAGCTGCATTCATCACTCCATTGGAGGACGAACAACATCACCAGCCTCACCAGGCATGCCATCCACCTCCGCCACGTGGAGCTACACAACACAATGCTGCGCAACAGGCACCTGCACAAAGTAGTCATGAAACTACACATACACCCACTGTAGGGTGACCCAATGAGTGGCATCATGGAGAACCTCATGAAAGGGCCTTATTGCACAAGCCAGTCAAGAATGGCCAAGATGTGGCAGTAGTGGTGACAATATAATATGTAATGTGAGTTGATCAGAAATCAAATATAAATAAAAACCATATCAAACTCTCAAACACATTTGTGCATCCCATTCATGCTCACGACACGTTTGCCTTACTTTTCCGACTACACATACGTGATGCATGCCCTGTGGCTGCAGCACAGGTAGTGGCAGGTGGGGTGAGGCTGACCGTGAAAGAGATGCATGAGAGGGTGAGTATGAGACAGAGCCATGAGATTGTATGAAGATTGGGTTGAGTGGTGGTGGTGGGATGAGTACTGGGGAGGTGAGGAAGTGCGGGTAAGATGAGGATGAGGCTTCAGTGGGTGTGAGGAGTGATGTGATAGAGTAGTGTTGGCAGTGCAGATGGAGATGTGGGGTGGGGGCGGTGATGTGGCAGACGGAGTGCAGGGGAATGAGTAAGAGTACTCACTTTGGCTGACCTGGTTAGGTCATTGAAGCGCCTCCTGCACTGTATGCAGGTGCGTGATATGTTGGTGGTGCTGGTGACCTCCTCTGCCATCTCGAGCCAGGCCTTCGTGGTGGCAGAGGCAGGCCACTTCCTCCCGCCCGCCGGGTGGAAGATCTCCCTCCTCCTCCTCCTCATCCCATCCAGTAAGACCTGGGAGCAGCCGTCCCCCTGGGCTGCACCATGCTGTAATTTTTCCTATTTTCTGCAGCATCAGTCAGCGGAGGACTGCCCCTTTAAATAGGGCTTCTCCAGCTGACAGCCTATGATGGGGGTGCTCAGTCCGCCCGCTGCGCAGCTTTCCAGCGCGAAACCCGGAAGCCAAGGTAAGTGGCTTCAATTTACGATCGCGTGCCAAACCCACCGATTTTACTGGACGCGTTACCCACGCGCCCGGTCGACCCCCCACTGCCAACCCGCCTCCCTCCTAATATTGGGCCCGTTGTCTTTTGGTTGAGATGTTAAACAGAAGCCCCATCTGTCCTCTCAGGTGGACGTAAAAGATCCCATGGCACTAATCTGAAGACGAACAGGGGAGTTGTCCCCAGTGTTCTGGACAATATTTATCCCTCAACCAACATCACTAAAACAGATTATCTGGTCATTATCACATTACTTTTTGTGGGACCTTGCTGTGTCCAAATTGGCTGCCACCTTTCCTACATTACAGCAGTGACTACACTTCAAAAGTATATAATTGACTGTAAAGCACTTTGGGACATTCTGAGGTCATGAAAGGCACTATATAAATGCAAGTTCTTTCTTTCTTGTTCTGCTAAGAATATGGCAGTGCAGATTTATGAAAAATAGCATAGCAATGTTATGAATTGTGCTGTTATTCATGCAGATTTATTCCACTATTCTGTCATGAATTGCATGTACTGGAAGAGATAACAAAATTATTTTGCAGTTGGAAAGCTAAATTGTAGAGCAGCTGAGATTATACACTATACAAGTGTCCAAATTAATGCCATTTTAGAAACAAATTTAAATTACAGTTAGTTATCTAAAAACAAAGCCTTCTGGCTTATGGTATTATACTGTGAGGGAATCCAACTTATAATATGAAAGGTTTTCATCACCTGGCATATTTAATTGCTTCACATTCTTTATGAGTATATAATTGCAGCTACTTTGTACTGTAGAGCTGTGCCATGGAACTTTCTCAGGAGCTGTTGCTCATAAATGAATATTTTTTAAAAAATAAATGGTCAATGGTTCTGTAGATATTTGTAAAGAAGGAAGACCATTGTGAGTTTCCAACAAGCACTGGATAACAGAAGAAATAGTTAGTAGAGAAGAAATACAAGATGGGATTTTCTGGTCCCCTTTAACTGCAGCACATCTTTTTTAACATTCTCTTTCTGTCCTTTTTTTTCAAACTTAATTTTACTTTTTCCAATCTACTTCATCTTTTTTATGCCTTATTTCCCTATAAAACATTTACCAAATTTTCTCCTCCTCTAGCTCCTACATCCATTTTGGAGGTGATGCGATATGTCTTTCATGTGCAAAAATATCAAACATGGAATATACTTTCTCATTGGGGAAATCTCTTAGAAAGCTACATATTGTGAATCATTTTCTTGCAGATGGATGTTTTTTTTAATTTGTTCATGGGATGTGGGTGTCGCTGGCGAGGCCGGCATTTATTGCCCATCCCTAATTGCCCTTGAGAAGGTGGTGGTGAGCCGCCTTCTTGAACTGCTGCAGTCCGTGTGGTGACGGTTCTCCCACAGTGCTTTTAGGAAGGGAGTTCCAGGATTTTGACCAAGCGACGATGAAGGAACGGCGATATATTTCCAAGTCGGGATGGTGTGTAACTTGGAGGGGAACGTGCAGGTGGTGTTGTTCCCATGTGCCTGCTGCTCTTGTCCTTCAAGGTGGTAGAGGTCGCGGGTTTGGGAGGTGCTGTCGAAGAAGCCTTGGTGAGTTGCTGCAGTGCATCCTGTGGATGGTACACACTGCAGCCACAGTGCGCCGGTGGTGAAGGGAGTGAATGTTTAGGGTGGTGGATGGAGTGCCAATCAAACGGACTGCTTTATCTTGGATGGTGTCGAGCTTCTTGAGTGTTGTCGAGCTTCTTGAGTGTTGTTGGAGCTGCATTCATCCAAGCAAGTGGAGAGTATTCCATCACACTCCTGACTTGTGCCTTGTAGATGGTGGAAAGGCTTTGGGGAGTCAGGAGGTGAGTCACTCGTCGCAGAATACCCAGCCTCTGACCTGCTCTCGTAGCCACAGTATTTATATGGCTGGTCCAGTTAAGTTTCTGGTCAATGGTGACCCCCAGGATGTTGATGGTGGGGGATTCGGCAATGGTAATGCCATTGAATGTCAAGGGGAGGTGGTTAGACTCTCTCTTGTTGGAGATGGTCATTGCCTGGCACTTATCTGGCGCGAATGTTACTTGCCACTTATCAGCCCAAGCCTGGATGTTGTCCAGGTCTTGCTGCATGCGGGCTCGGAATGCTTCATTATTTGAGGGTATGGAACTGAACACTGTGCAATCATCAGCGAACATCCCCATTTCTGACCTTATGATGGAGGGAAGGTCATTGATGAAGCAGCTGTAGATGGTTGGGCCTGGGACACTGCCTTGAGAAACTCCTGCAGCAATGTCCTGGGGCTGAGATGATTGGCCTCCAACAACCACTACCATCTTCCTTTGCGCTAGGTATGACTCCAGCCACTGGAGAGTTTTCCCCGATTCCCATTGACTTCAATTTTACTAGGGCTCCTTCGTGCCATACTCGGTCAAATGCTGCCTTGATGCCAAGGGCAGTCACTCTCACCTCACCTCTGGTATTCAGCTCTTTTGTCCATGTTTGGACCAAGGCTGTAATGAGGTCTGCAGCCGAGTGGTCCTGGCGGAACCCAAACTGAGCATCGGTGAGCAAGTTATTGGTGAGTAAGTGCCGCTTGATAGCACTGTCGACAACACCTTCCATCACTTTGCTGATGATTGAGAGTAGACTGATGGGGCGATAATTGGCCGGATTGGATTTGTCCTGCTTTTTGTGGACAAGACATACCTGGGCAATTTTCCACATTGTCGGGTAGATGCCAGTGTTGGAACAGCTTGGCTAGAGGCGCAGCTAGTTCTGGAGCACAAGTCTTCAGCACTACAGCTGGGATGTTGTCGGGGCCCATAGCCTTTGCTGTATCCAGTGCACTCAGCCGTTTCTTGATATCACGTGGAGTGAATCGAATTGTCTGAAGACCGGCTTCTGTGATGGTGGGGATATTGGGAGGAGGCCGAGATGGATCATCCACTCGGCACTTCTGGCTGAAGATGGTTGCAAACGCTTCAGCCTTGTCTTTTGCACTGACGTGCTGGACTCCGCCATCATTGAGGATGGGAACGTTTGCAGAGCCTCCTCCTCCCGTTAGTTGTTTAATTGTCCACCACCATTCACGACTGGATGTGGCAGGACTGCAGAGCTTTGATCTGATTCGTTGGTTGTGGAATCGCTTAGCTCTGTCTATAGCATGTTGCTTCCGCTTTTTAGCACGCATGTAGTCCTGAGTTGTAGCTTCACCAGGTTGGCACCTCATTTTTAGGTACGCCTGGTGCTGCTCCTGGCATGCTCTTCTACACTCCTCATTGAACCAGGGTTGATCCCCTGGCTTGTTGGTAATGATAGAGTGAGGAATATGCCGGGCCATGAGGTTACAGATTGTGCTGGAATACAATTCTGCTGCTGCTGATGGCCCACAATGCCTCATGGATGCCCAGTTTTGAGCTGCTAGATCTGTTCTGAATCTATCCCATTTAGCACGGTGGTAGTGCCACACAACACGTTGGATGGTGTCCTCAGTGCGAAGACGGGACTTCATCTCCACGAGGACTGTGCGGTGGTCACTCCTACCAATACTGTCATGATGTTGCAAATGCCCCTGGCATAAGGATATCTTCTTACGGTATGCTGTGAGAATGCCTAGCCTTTTGGTGTTGGTGGGGGCACTAAAAGCTTTATATTTGATCACCAAAGGTATAGAATATTTCCCTCGGTTATGCATTCTGGGGATAAGAGACAGCAGCATTGCAATTTTCTATTTGGTTGCTCTGCTACTAGTTAAGCAGATCATTATAATTTCTTGGCACTATCATCTCTTTCGGGCATTTTTCCTGGTTTACCTGATGAGCTAGGACACCTTAGAGACACACCTTCCAAGTAAGGAAAAATTAAGGAACGGATTTTTCACATAACATTTGGGGTCCCTTTGAACCATTTCTAAGTTTAGAATAGATGGCAGATCATTTTACTTCAGAAAAACCTGTAGCGGACAAGGTTATTTAGTATTTCATGTCGCTGGTCTTTACAACTATATGTTCCTTAGTATACCCATGCATTTATGTTTGTGTACTTTTGTGTATATTTATAAAATATATTACGCCTGAAGCAATGATGTCTTTGTACAAGAGCACAAGAAAACAGCAAATGAGGAAAGACAATTCAGTCCATCAACCCTGGTCCTTCCATGGATCATGTAAAATCATTATGACACAATGTGGCCCACTATTTAATTTCCTGAAGGAAAGTACTGCATAAATATTCCCAATACCCAAATGTAAGGAAGCCAAGCTGCAGAATATTTATCCATCCTCAATCTTCACTATTCAATCTTGGTCTGCTACCTCTACATAGATAACACTCTCCCACTTTGACTTCAGCAGCAGAGGAGCTATTGTGTCCCATGAAGTTTAAGAGAACAATGGATACATGTGAGTGATTATCAGACAGTGTCCTAGGCCCAACCATCTTCAGCTGCTTCATCAATGACCTTCCCTCCATCATAAGGTCAGAAATGGGGATGTTCGCTGATGACTGCACAGTGTTCAGTTCCATTCGCAACCCCTCAGATAATGAAGCAGTCTGAGCCTGCATGCAGCAAGACCTGGACAACATCCAGGCTTGGGCTCATAAGTGGCAAGTAACATTCGCGCCAGATAAGTGCCAGGCAATGACCATCTCCAACAAGAGAGAGTCTAACCACCTCCCCTTAACATTCAACGGCATTACCATCGCCGAATCCCCCACCATCAACATCCTGGGGGTCACCATTGACCAGAAACTTAACTGGACCAGCCATATAAATACTGTGGCTACGAGAGCAGGTCAGAGGCTGGGTATTCTGCGGCGAGTGACTCACCTCCTGACTCCCCAAAGCCTTTCCACCATCTACAAGGCACAAGTCAGGAGTGTAATGGAATACTCTCCACTTGCCTGGATGAGTGCAGCTCCAACAACACTCAAGAAGCTCGAAACCATCCAAGATAAAGCAGCCCGCTTGATTGGCACCCCATCCACCACCCTAAACATTCACTCCCTTCACCACCGGCGCACTGTGGCTGCAGTGTGCACCATCCACAGGATGCACTGCAGCAACTCGCCAAGGCTTCTTCGACAGCACCTCCCAAACCCGCGACCTCTACCACCTAGAAGGACAAGGGCAGCAGGCGCATGGGAACAACACCACCTGCACGTTCCCCTCCAAGTCACACACCATCCCGACTTGGAAATATATCGCCGTTCCTTCATTGTCGCTGGGTCAAAATCCTGGAACTCCCTTCCTAACAGCACTGTGGGAGAACCGTCACCACACGGACTGCAGCGGTTCAAGAAGGCGGCTCACCACCACCTTCTCGAGGGCAATTAGGGATGGGCAATAAATGCCGGCCTTGCCAGCGACGCCCACATCCCGTGAACGAATAAAAAAAAAATTTTAAAAATCTCGCTGATAAATGTCATCAAAAATAAAAACCATTTATAACTATCATCTGAACCCAGAGAAGACATTAACTCACTTATGTGAATCTGTAACATGTATCAAGCAATTGTAATGCAGGTTTATCGTGTTTGTTAGCAGTGGGTGGCATGGCAGATGTTGACAGCCAGAACACAGCATGCATTTGATATACAATATTATATTGAAATATTAATGATTGTAGCACAGTTACTGCAAATTCATTGAATGATAATATACAGTTAATTATTAGAAAATAATACAGCTAATAAAAATTACTAACCAGCCTTCAGCCGTCATGGCTTTGCACTCTGGAATAGTCTTTGTAAAGCGCTGTGCCTTGCTACATCTCTGCACACCTTCAAAGATCTCCTCAAAACCTCCTCTTTGACCAAACCTTCCATCACATACCCTGACTCTTCTCCTGCTTAGTATCTGTTCCACTCCCATTTTGGGAAGCTTTGCGATGTTAGAGGGGCTATGTAAATGCAAGATGATGTTTGCATTAAAAACTAATATTTCACTGTCCACACCATATTCCTGGTATCATAGTTACTGCTTTGATATCATAGTAGCTTTTTGATGACATTTATAAAGCAACTTAATTGCTGTAATTGTTTAAAATAACAAAAAAAACACTTTAAATGAGCAGGTCAGGCAGCATCTGTGGAGAGAACAGATAAGTTCATTTAAAAAAAGAACAGAACAAAGGGAAGGGAAAGGAAAACACACACACACACACACACACATGCACACAGAGATAGAATGACATGTGAAGTGCTTAGGTGGAAAGCAGGAGATGGTTAAACAGTAGAAGTGATATAAGCATGAGACATTAGGAAGCATGAGAGAAATAAAATAAAATAAAGCCATTTATAAGACACAGAGAACATGTGAAAAGCTGAAGAAGGTGAGGGATGAGGTAGGATGAGAAATGGAAGCATGAAAACTTGGCAAAGCAGAACAGGATCCAGTGGCTCAGGATCCTGGGATTAGAAATAATTAGATTGACAACAAGGCTGCAGATCACCCTGTTAGAGAGTGTTCCAATGGAGGGTCCTCGTTCCACGCACCACCCTCCCCCTCCCCCTCCCCCACAGAATCACTGGCCGAACTGTGTGGAATGGGTGTTAGGCACTTCCGAGGGGGAGGGGGTAGTAGTGGGGTGTTGTCATTGCTCAAGGTTCACATGTAACCCTGTTTTAATGATTGGCATTAATGCTAGTGTGCAGGTATTTCCTGTTGACCTCTGGTTTTACTTTCTACATTAGGTTTATATTTGTAACTAAATGGAAACAATTGCCCAGGATATAATCAGGTAGCACTGAGGGGAAAAATGTTTTTTTTTTACTGTTTCTTTCATCAGAGAAGGAAATAAATTATAGGCCATAAATTACTGTTGGCATTGGTGGACAAGTACTTAATGGAGTAACACATATCAGAACTTAGTGGACAGAAACTCATATGGACCATGAATGGAACCTGCTGAGCTCTGTGGTCAAATTGCACAAAGCTCTGGGCTGGGAGCGTTAAATCATTAAATTTACCCCAAAGTGGTCATATAATATTCAGCTGTTCATCAATTTAACGGAGACGTTAATTTGTTTATTTTGTTTTAAACTAGTTAATGCCTCCATTAAAATAGCAGACAGAAGAATAGCATCCAAAGTATTTGTCTGCCAATATTACCAACAGTAAATTCGCCCTTATCCATCTTTAGCTTATGTTTTTTATTACGTTTAGCATGATATAAAACAACAGCAAATTGTGTGTGTATGTATATATATATATATATATAGTCTTTAATATAGAAAAACATCCCAACGCATTACACAGATGCGTAATCAAACAAAAAGGATACCAACCCACAGATATTAGGAAGGGTGGTCACAGATGTGGGTTTTAAGGAGGGTCTTAAAGGAGAAGAGGGAGGTGGAGAGTTTAGGGAGTGAATTCTGGATCTTGGGAGCTAGGAAATTGTAGGCATGGCTGCCAATGGTGGGGGGAAGGAAGGGAGGGATGCACAAAAGGCCAGAGTCAGAGGAATGGAAAGTTCTGAGTCAGTTGTGGAGTTACAGAGAATGGAAGGGAACGAGTCTTGAAGGGATTTAAACATGAGGACAAGATTTTTAAATTGGAGGCATTGGAAGTGTGGGAGCCAATGTAGGTCAGTGAGCACAGGAGTGATGGGTGAGCGGGTCTTGGTGCAGGATAGGATACGGGCCGCACAGTGTTTGATGAGCTGAAATTTACAGAGCATGACCGACGGGAAACTGGCCAGGACAGCATTGGAATAGTCAAATCTGGAAGTGAGAAAGGCATGGATGAGAGTTTCAGCAGCAAATGGGCTGATGCAGGGAATGTTACAGAGGCGATCTTTGCGATAGATAGGATACTGGTAAAATTCAGCCTTAGCAGAGGTGCAAAACAGGCCCGTTATACACCCTGCCCAATTTTCCATTCCATTGAGGTCCACCTGTTTTGCTCCACTGCTGAAGTTGAATTTCATCCAGACATGTGGTCAGAAGGTTAGCTTGGGATTGAATAGGACTTCGAGGTTGTGAATGTTGAAGACAACGGTTCTGGTCTTCCCACTGTTTAACCAGAGGAAATTGCAGCTCATTCAAGACTGGATGTCAGACGAGCAGTCTGATAACACAGATGTGGAGATGCCGGTGATGGACTGGGGTGGACAAATGTAAGGAATCTTACAACACCAGGTTATAGTCCAACAAATTTATTTTAAAATCACAAGCTTTCGGAGATTATCTCTGACTTCGTCATCTGACGAAGGAGATAATCTCCGAAAGCTTGTGATTTTAAAATAAATTTGTTGGACTATAACCTGGTGTTGTAAGATTCCTTACATTTGATAACACAGAGGCAGTGGAGGGGTCGAGAAAGGTGGTGGAGATGTTGAGCTGAGTGTTGTGTGTATACATATGCTCACTTGAATTTGAAATCATGCCTTGATATATTTAATAAAGCAAATTATGGACTGATATTAACTTTGAACAGTGCTGGACTTTCAAACAAATTTACTGGCTGTAATATATTATCCAGTTAAAGTATTAGTTGGTTCCCAATGAAAAAGGTATTAATCATTATGAATAATTTTGATAAAATAGTCAGGTTTCTTTAACCCCAAGTAGATAAGTTTTATCAAGCAGAGTTTCTTGATAATGCCGTTAATCTGTTTTACAATTTGGTTCCTCAACATATTTATATGTACCATTCACCATTTTACTCCATGAAGATATTTTCAAGGCAGCAACTGTAATAATCAAAACAGTTTATTAACTTGATTTGATTAATTGATAGCTCTTATTACTTGCACTTAAACAACCTTGTGATTAAATTATCCCCAACAGTTATTGTATCCACCCACGGGATAACATCTTATTAAACTCTCTACATTAAAAGGATACATGCTTCTTCAGTGTAAGGAACTGTGCTGGTAGTTCCTCCTACTACATAACTGTAAAAGGAAACTTCCAGTGTGTAGCAGTAGGAGGTGTCATCCAGAAGACCACCAAGGAAGCGACGTCCTGTGCCTGCCTTCACAGCATCTCGATTAAAGCAAGTACTAGACTAAAAATTAAACATTTGAACATTAAGAACTTTAAAAATGTTATCACTGAAACAGTTGTACTGCACAATATTACGGTGCTGCAACTATTCCACATTGATATGAAATCAATGGAAATTGATCCCAGTTGCAGAATTCTCTTAGCAATACCTTTGAAATACAGAATTGGAAAATACATTCTATATGTAAAAACTATTGTGCAAAAATATATATTCCTCAGTTATCAAGAGCAGTGAAAATGTTGTATTTACTAAACACTTTTGTTGGATAAATAATATTTAAGTTCAGCAACAAACTTGTGTGGTGGGTGACATAACTCACTTTATCTGATATTGCTTGTTAGTTATCTGGTCTGTGACACTGAGTGGCTTAATTTCCATAAACTATTGGTACCCAAATATGTCTTCTACATCTTATCTGCCTCCCAAAATCATTGCAATAGTACACTCTTATCCAGAAAATTCATTAGTTCACATGGTACTTGAGGAATATTTAGCTGTAATTACTTTACTGAAGTGGAACTTACAGATACAAATATCAGATGACAAAATTATAGAGTATTTTTTCTTTAACTCTGATTTTCTATTTGCTTTAATCATTATATATATATATAGCCATTTCTGTCTACTAGTTGCAAATGCAAGATGCTGGATAATCAGAAATGTCAACACATATTTGAAACAACAGAAGCAAAGTAATCAGCTCTATTCTAACCACATAAAATTAAGTTGACATTTTTCCCAAGTGAATTAAAAGGAGAATTCTGATATATGCAACAGACATACATGAAAGCAGTTACTGAAGATTCTAATTATTATGATTCCCATCAACTACTTTGATTAACCTTTCCTATCCATTCTACTTACCTTTCTATCATTAATTTCTACTACTGCTTTTTAGTCATATTGTGTTATATTCAATCACAGGACAACTTTGTGTACTAAGCTAAAATCAATGATGTAAGATCCTGGCAGTACTTGGACTAACGGAAGGTATCTAAAGAAACTATGCAAATCTATCCATTTTCTTCAGTTTAGTTTATGACGATTCATATTTATTCAAATAAAAGAAATTACAAGTTAATCCCTAAAACATTGTTTAGTTTGCTCAAATAATAATTATTTTAAAAGTATGTTTCCAAACATAGAATATTGAACATGCTATAAATCATATTTTTATAACCAAAATGATCAAAGTTTTTTTCAATTATATAGTTTTGGTAGAAAATTTTTAAATCTGTTTGCCTCTCGTAGTTGTCTGAAATGAAAATAAAGCTTCTTTGTGTTACCCCTGTGTTACATTTTTAAATTTGATTAGATTGCTGTCATGTGACAAATAATTTTCACAGTTTTTGCCAAAATTACCTCCAGAGGGCCACAGTTTTGAGTAAGTGATACCAGAAGGCATTCTTTCAAAGAACATTTCCCTCTTATGTTCTGAAGTCTGGCCACACATGTTAGGTTTGCCAGCTTATGCTGGAGATTTCCCTGAGAGCAGAAATCTAACTCAAGGGAATAATAAAACAAAAAGTAACTGCATTTATCATCCACCAACTGCTAAAATTCATTTTAAATAAATGGGCATCATGAATTTTATAATGTTATTTCAAGATGTTTATTATTGTGTTATATTTCATGTGATATGTTATTTGTGTCAGAGAATAACAACATTTTCAATTCATTTCTAGAAGAAATCAAGATCTTGCTAGCTACAGCAATGACTGTGACAAAATTCAACCATGACCTCCCTAAAACACATATTTATGGGACAGTAATTAAAACAGAAAATTGCAGAAGATAGAAATATATGATGAAGAATAATTTTAATGCTTCTTTCAAGTATGTTAAAATAAAATCATGTTATATAGGAATTGCAATAAAGATCAGAATAGTCTAAGCTCCAACAAGTAGATTCTTGAGTTGTTCAAATACTTGTCATTGTAGCATGATGATTAATCCAATCTCCATAATGTTCTTTTGTTTTTAAAGTAATGTGGCAATAAGACTAGACAATGCACTGAAATATATAAGCTGTCATGACTATTAAAAAAAGTCCTCAAATTAATTTCTAAAGACAGATAATGTAACATTCACTTAGATATAAAGTCAGCAACAATCTGTACCATAAAGCAGACTTTGACATGTCCTGTTCTCCACTGTAATACGTAGGGGGCGATTTTAATGAAGAGCAGGATCGGTGTGGCAGAGGGCTGAGGCGAATAGAAAGCCATCCATCCCTCCTCAGCGTGAGGCCCCGGAGATTTTAACTCATGATTGCCATCAGTCTCGTGTCCAAATGCAATAGGAAGCATTACCTGACCGGCATTTTCTTATTGTCTATGTTTGCCATTTTAAATGCAAATTAGGAATTTTTAGCTTTCAATAGTCAACCTGTAGCCTGTGAACAGTTAACCATTGTGACGTAGAGCAATAGGTGTGAATTTTCTCAGAGCTTTTCCCACTCTTCCGTAAACAGGGTTTCCACTGCACTTCGGGTGAAGTTACGGCAGGGGAGTAGGAGAATCTCCAAGGAAATTCATCCCCAATGTTAAAACAGAAGACCACTCCCTTTCCTTCTGTTAATTCCATCAATTTGCATCATGACGCTTTGGAAGTCTGAAAAATCATGTACTTACTGCAGAAGAATCAGAACATATTCAAAATCTAGTTCCCATTCCCAACCTACTGCGGATCAGCACACTGGCAACACTCCCTATATAGTCAGACACCAGGTGAAAGAGATATATACCAACCAACCTGCCAATAAAGTTCAGCGATACGGCCAAAAAGATCTAATAGTCATTGCTGTTTGAGGCCACAGCTTTACATCTATGCACCAAAACCATTCACCAGATCCAGCTCCCTGCATTGTATGTAAGGTACTATGTAAGGCTCAGTTCTCATCACTCTGGCCTAGAAATTAGTCTGGGCCCGTTTTTGGGCCCAGACTCATGCTGCGCAGCCAACGCGAGCCAGAAAGAGAGGCCTAAAGATCAATGGCATTTGGTCCTCAGGTCTCATTAACATACTCAGCCCAAGCCCGCACGATTATCCATTGAAATCAATTTGTTCTCACCGCTTAAAATCGGGGCAGATTTGTTTATGTTGTTAAAGTAGGGGGGATCGTAGAAAAATGGATTTGTACAAATTTCAAATTATTTTGTTGTACATCATTTACTTGACCTCTCTCGAACATACAGATATCTGCTTCCCTTTCTCCTATCTATTTTCTAAGACTTTGACGCCACTGTCAACCTTGTGCTCAGTCAACAGAAGGTAGCTGGCTGTGAGTGTAATGCATTAGATCAACTTTTTCTCCCCTCAAGGTAAAATGCCACACTTCAGTGACATGTCCAATCTAAGAGTCAACTTCAAATCTGTGCTCAGGGCTTTTGCAGAGTTGTAATTTGCATATTAAACATTCAACTAGAAATACAGCAACACCCATTAAAATCCTTTTGTGAAAGTATTGGTACAGCACATTCAAAACATTATTAAAGAAATAGTCAAAACATTCCGGGGAAAAAGTACAGGGTTTTGCAAATATCATTGTAAACAAAAAAGAACTCAAACATAAAAGATGAAGTATAAATGTGCTTTAGTGCTTTTAATAAAACACTTTTCTACTATTTTGCTGTTTGAAAGCTATTTAAGTACTTTTAGCACTAAGCATTTAGGTACTTCGGTACGGCACAATGTTAAGTCATTAATCACGCATGCAAATGGAAACTTTAAATAATGATTTTTTTGAATGAGGAAGGTGATCATAAATTTGGTTAAAACTCCTCCCCTCCGCCCTCCCCCCCCCCCCCCCCCCAATCTCCAAGGTGCTAGGGTAAAGTTCTACAGGTGGCCATTTTCATGTGTAAGCCTCGTGACTATCAGCAGGCCATACAACTGTGAGACATCATAGCTGAACTGATCCTGTCATCATCCAATGTCTACAGGTGATTATTATCCGACAGATGTCACTGGATAGTGATCATCAATAGGAAACTTGGCTGACTTTTCCCTTCCTAACCCAGGACTATTGAGAGCAACTGTAGTGCTGCTATTGCCACCCCAGCTGAGATCAACTAACTCAGCATAGAACTGGGATCAAGCCCAGGACCTTCCTGGTTTGTATAGCTCAGTTTCACACAAACAGTGTGCATAACAACTGAGCCACCGAGGGAGCTGGGCATTTTTTTTTAATAATGACAGGAGGGTAGATTTTACAAATACTCACTTGCCACCAGCATGTATCAGAAAACTGTGGACAACATTCCCAGGATTTCCTGATATGCTTTTATTTAAACTGTAATCTTGTCGGGTCTGTGACCACTGTTTACTAGCTAGCCTGTTTCTCATGTCAATCTGGATCAGGCTAGATGCTGCAATCATAGTTAAACAATGATATGGGCCATATATGCAATTTAATGCTTGGCAACAGATGAACAGGAAAATGAATGAATGGCAGCATTACATACCCCTCCCCCAGTGAAATACAAAGATTTAAATGATTAGGCTGGATTTTCTCAATGTTGGCAATGAGGAACGTGGGGCTATGATTTGGCATTTAACACCAGCCATGGTGAAATACCCTATAGACAGACTTGTAGTTTCTCTTTACTTGTAGCAATAAAGAGGTGCCTCTGTTGATTCGGGAAAAAAGGATTCTGGTCCATAAAGAGATGGATTAGCATTAATGGCAATTTGCTTTTTGACTCTTGTTGCTACCATCTGCTTGGACAAGATCAAGTAAAAGCTGACCTCATTACTGCTTCAGGAGAACAGGACTTCTGTCATGAGGCTGAATTTGCTTGGGAGGCCTTTCAAAGGTAAATCTGGGAAGCGGTGTTTCATCCATTGCCCATTAGTTGCATCCCTGAACTGGTCCCACTTTATGAGGGCAGAGACATTTACATGGATGGGATAGGTGGCCACACTATTAACGGTTCAACTGGAGTGCCCACCTCATGAAACTCACTGTGAAACAGTGCCTGCCTGGAGAAATTCAAAAAAGGAGGCTGATTTTTGTGCTATAATCATATACTTAATGCTTCTGCTGCCCTAGCAATGCTGGACATCAGGGAAGAAGAGGCATCTCTTGTGGTCCAATGCTGCCAATGTAGGAATTATGTCATATGATGCAATTCCCACATTTTCATATGTGGATGGGTGTATAATGTGCCAGAAATTTTGATAAGCAGAAAAAGGGGCAGGGAACCAACATAATTGAGTCACGTCCTAATTTCCATTCCTGCCCACCCTGAATATGGTGTTATTACACTGAAAAGAATGAAGAAATTTGACTGCCTTAAGTTTTTGTGTAAAATAAAAAACAGCACAAGTCAAACAAAAAAGCACCAGATACCCCTCATGGAAACAGACCAAAACAGTACTCCAGCAGAACAGGCAGACAATGGTTCCCTTAACATGTAAATTTTCCACAGCCCATTTATAAAAAAATCTAGTTTGTTGTTGGAATGATGTCAATGTTTTAATGTAATGTACATTTCTAATCTACACTGGAGGAGATTCCTCTCCTAAATTAGGGAAGGAAAATTAGAAGCTGAGTATGCTAAGTCAGTTCATGCACTTCCTGGCAGCCAACTCAACAGTGGCATTGACAGCAGGCTAAGAATTAGCTTCCACCCCACTTGCTGGAGGGCATTTTTTTGTGAAAAATAATACATTAAAGAAGTACATTGCTAACACTGTTATGAAGTGGGAAGAATGATACCCTTACTCAATAAACACTGTGGCCTGGAAATTCCTGGGGTCTGAGGGGACAGGGGGTAGAAATTTGGCACTCAACCTGGTTACATCAGGATTCTATCAAGCTAAAACTGCTGCTTTAAATTCCAGTGGGGGAAGGGCATGGGCAGATCTTACTTATGTCAAATAGGCATGTCCGGGTGTTTCCAGACGACCTTGGGAATTTTGCACATTATGTCCTCGGTAGCCTCAACTCAACTCAACTCACGCCAGCTGAGAGTTGGTATGATTTCTCTTGTGGTTTTAGAATGAATTCAAACCTATATTTGACAAAGGATAATTGATCCCAGAGGGGATTGGTTACTTTTAGTTTGATGGGACAATGGCTCTGCTGGAGCTAAAGAATTGTTTTTTAGGTTTTATCTTTGGCCCAGAAGTACCTTTGGACACCTCAGATGGAGCAGCTGTGGGCCACTCCATCTTCCAAGAACGTATCAGGGTTGGCATCACTGCAGCTTCCTTGCAGGTGCAATGTGTCTGCCCCAGTCATGCTAATGATCCCATCCCCACAAGTCAGATTTGGGGTGAACAACTTTAGGCTAGGGTGATGGGGGTTCTGCTTCACCATGCTTGTACCAGTGGAGTGTACCCCCAGAAATGTCAGGACCTGAGAGAAAAGATTTATTTTGACATAAACAAATCCAATCATTGAGAAACTGCACTGTGAATGAAATATTCCCAAAGACTGAACCTTTCATTAACAAATGATACTTTTACTAACACTCAAAGTCTGTATGACTGGAATAATTCTAATTAAGAATATGGGGGAAGGAATTACTGTGGGTGCTTTGTGTAGCAATATCATAAATGTGTCCATGAAGATTACCTCTGGTCAGCAGTTCTGGCAAAATCATTAACACATTCTTTGTGATCATGTTTACAATTTTCTCAGAAATACCAACCATAGCAAACCTTATTGTATTGATGATTTAGCTACCCAAAAGGTCCAGAGAAATTCTTCCCCATGGTTAATTACTAAATATTGTGTAATGGGACTTACTTTCGCATAAACATATCCAGTAATTGTGAAACACAGTACTGACATATGAATTAAATATTTCTGAAATAAATACAAAAAATCTCAAGCTAAGAAAGTTGCCTCTGTTGAAGTGAAAACAAATCAGTAAAAATCTGGTACGGCCTTGAAATAACAATTCTAGTAATTAAAGAAAAACTGCTTACAAAAGAAAAATCCTCAGCATTTTGGCAAAGAAGCCTGGGAAAGACTGCTTGCCTCTGGAACCTCTCTTCATCCTCAAAGATGTTTCCATACATAAATCCATTCATCATAGTTGAATGAGCATGGATGTCAATGTAGAATTCCATGCTTGCTTTCTGTTGGAGAGGATAAAAGTCAATACCAAATGTAACTTAAAAATACATAAACCAGCTCCAAGGCTGCAATGTTTTATGAAAAGACTTAACTTTGTCTTCCTGAATAAATAAAGGTCAAGGCTTTGGAAGATTAATCCAAATGGGAATCAAAGTAAACTGTTATAACTGGTTGGCTGTGAAATTCTGAGAATGGTATGGTGTATGAATTTTAAGGGAGTTGCAACTTACAGTCACATTAAACTAATCATTTTGTGGTTTGGGGTGAAATATGAAATTGATGCAATAGATACTTTATTGGAATCGTCTTGATGCTTAATTCCCAGAAGTGTCGCTTGTGCATCAGCTGTGGAGAGAGTTTACCGAAACTGTAATTACCTGCAAAATGATAGGACTCCAAATACAGGGGATAATGTGCTCATTTTTATTCAACAAGCCAAACAGGAACCATACTGACATTCATTACAAAAACATAAAGAAATCTTACATAAAATGTACATGAAAGATTCCTTTTTTCTGTAGTGCTTTCCTTTGCTTTTAAATAGGCTTTCCTCAAAACACACTTTCCAATGTTCTTTCAGCAGTTATCTTGGAAAGTAATACAGATACATTAAGGTTTTATCTGTACCAACAGCTATATTAAGCTTTCTACATCACTGAACAGGGTTCTGCAATGCAGGATTTTACATAACACCTTTTTAAAATATATTTGCTATGAACTTTTGAGTAATAAATAATGAACATCCCTCCCTCAGTGATATCTGTCACCACATATAAATAAATTCAAATCCAGATTTTGAAAAGCTCAAGATCTCTTTATCAGAATAAATCTGCTATAGTTGGAAGCAATGAAAACAACCTGAAGTTCTAATCAATAAAAAGAACTGCACTGAAAATTGTAGCTCAAAAACAAGTGATAGATACGATACATGAACATCACGACATTATCTATTCACGACAGCACTTCTACTCCTAAGGGTCATAAACACATACTGGAGCACAAGCAACTCTGTTTTAAATTCAGTTCACAGCAGAAGCAATTTCCTAGTGTGCAAAGTGCTGTCAGCAGCTCTGATGTTTGTGTATGAAATATAGACAATATGACTGGCCCATCGGCAGCCATGTCAGGCTGATGGATGGTGCCTGTAAAGAAGTAAAGCGGCTGCTGTTAGGGCCAGTCTATCAGCAGCTTGAAGGAGATTCAGACTTAATAGAGGTAGAACTCTTATAATCGGCAAATTTCCTCAGGTGATAGGAAAAGGACAAATCTGAAATATAAAGTGCAATTTCTGCCTCTGGTATGGTACAGCACAGCATAGTCAGACAGATATAAAATACAACGGGTATGATTATAAGCTGAGCTAATTCAGGACGTGTTTAGGGATAAATTAAATTTGCACATATCACAGCTTATTTGTATTTCATATGCAACACCATTTCTTAAAAATATCCGTAGCTCTGACAGTAGACTTGTATATGTCAAACTGCAAGCGTGCACGTTGATGAATTAAAGACAAAATGGCTTTAAGGGATTGTATTCATCTTTTTTGACAGACCTAATACATTTGTTTCTGCTTAGAAATTAATTTTCTAATATTAAAAAAAGGTCAAAATGAACTACATAGAAGTCTCAGATATTTCTTCATCTTCAACAAATTATCCCAAATGGTTTTGTCATACATAACAGGATAATGTTTGGATGATATATGTTAGTAGGAATCAACCGATCAAAATGAATTATTTTTAAATCTGATAAATATAGCAGAAGCTATTGAACAGGAAATGGTTTCCCACTTTTCTATTTCAGGGGAATTGTGTTAGGGGTAAGTTAGTATTTGTTAGGTTTATTAAAAATCTTGGCTATGGCTGAATGATAATTAGAGACCAAACCACCAGGTAATATGGCCACTTATTGCTACTGCAGTTTTAAGTAACTCAAACGAATAATATTTCATATTGGGGAGTTCAGACACACAGAGGTCAAAATTCCTATTTTTTCTGAAAAATGGGATAAATGCATATTTGTTAGCTGAGAATAATAAAACATGCAATTCCTGAAAATGGGAACAATTAACTTCAATTAAAAAATAGCAATCACAATGCTGTAATAATGATCTCTTAACATTTCTGAAGCAGCTAACAAATAACTTAAATAGTATAAATGCTAGAAAGTTTATTAATCCAACTGTGGAATGATCCTAGAGAACAGATCAACGCTAACAGAAAAGAAAAATCTAGTTTTGGCACCAATTGCAAGTCCTTGTGAACCCTATAATTCAGTATTATAGGAATATTTTTGATGGGGGAGAATTGCTCCTCAAATATGCAAATAGGAAGGTAATTGTGGGAATCCATCATTATACAATGAACACTGTGAACAACTCAAAGGAAATGGACAGAAGGGAGCAAAAAATTACATAAACTTAAAGGAGTACAAAGATATGGCATGAATACTATTATAAATTAGAAGCACAAGACATGATGGAATGTTGTAGTTGTAGAAGATTTAAGCAAAGAAGTATTAACAAGAATGTAGCAAATAATGTACTACTAGTGAAAATAGCAAAGTAATGCAAATTACTTTATATGCGTCATGATGGGAGAGATGATAGAATCATAGAAAGGTTACAGCACAGAAGGAGGCCATTTGGCCATCGAGTTCGCACCGACTCTAGGTAAGAGCAATCCAGCTAGTCCCACACCCCCGCCCTATCCCCATAGTCCTGCAATTTTTTTCCTTTCAAGTACTTATCCAGTTCTCTTTTGAAGGCCATGATTGAATCTGCCTCCATCACCCCCTCGGGCAGTGCATTCCAGATCCTAACCACTTGCGGTGTAAAAAAGTTTTTCCTCGTGTCACCTTTGGTTCTTTTGCCAATCACCTTAAATCTACGTCCTCTGGTTCTTGACCCTTCCACCAATGGGAACAGTTTCTCTCTATCTACTCTGTTTAGACCCTTCATGATTTTGAACACCTCTATCAAATCTCTTCGGAACCGTCTCTGTTCCAAGGAGAACAACCCCAGCTTCTCCAGTTTATCCACGTAACTAAAGTCCCTCATCCCTGGAATCATTCTAGTATATCTCTTCTGCACCCTCTCTAAGGCCTTCACATCTTTCCTAAAGTGCGGTGCCCAGAACTGGACACAGTACTCCAGTTGTGGCCAAACCAGTGTTTTATAAAGGTTCATCATGATTTCCATACGTTTGTACTCTATGCCTCTATTTATAAAGCCTAGGATCCCGTATGCTGAGAGGACGTTACCCCTCATCGGGGAATCTAAAACTAGGGGGCATAGTCTCTGTTTAAGATGGAAATGAGGAGGAATTTCTTCTCCCAGAGGGTCGTGAATCTTTGGAAAAAGCTGTGGAGGCTGAGTCATTGAATACATTCAAGGCTGAGTTGGACAAATTTTTGATCAGCAAGGGAGTCAAAGGAAATGGGGAAAGGGCGGGAAAGTGGAGTTGAGGTAAAAATCAGATCAGCCATGATCTCATTAAATGGCAGAGCAGGCTCGAGGGGCCGAATGGCCTACTCCTGCTCCTATCTCTTATGGTCTTAAATGCTTTATTAACCGCTTTCTCAACCTGCCCTGCCACCTTCAACGATTTGTGCATATATACCCCCAGATTTCTCTGTTCCTGTACCCCTTTTAGAGTTGTGCCCTCTAGTTTATATTGCCTCTCCTCGTTCTTCTCACCAAAATGTATCACTTCACATTTTTCTGCGTTAAATTTCATCTGCCATGTGTCTGCTCATGCCACCAGCCTGTCTATATCCTTTTGAAGTCTATCACTATCCTCCTCACTGTTTACAACCCTTCCAAGTTTTGTGTCATCTGCAAATTTTGAAATTGTGCCCTGTACACCCAAGTCCAAGTCATTAATATATATCAAGAAATGTATGTAGTATAATAGGAAGGAATTTTCATGCACTAAATTACTGTGTCTCAATTTTTACTGCTCATAATTAGAGGCAAAACTGGCTCATGGTTAGAGGGTACAAGGTGGAACAGGTGGTGGACCTGCAGACCTTAATCCATGGACCTCCATATTAAGAAGCTTTGCTAAGCCATTTGGGAGAAACAACTTGAAAGTTGTGGGATCGGTGGAGCTTAGAAGACAAAAGAGGACTTATGGTTCATTCAATATTATTCAAATATTCTATAACATGACATTCTACACGATACCCACACAGTGATTGTACAACACACAAAGTGATTGTGTCCAACCATTTAATAGAGCATGTAATGATAATGCAGCGCCCAATGAGTAAGTGAGCTTATTCATTCATAGTGCAGCTGCTATTTTCATAAAGCAAGTGTGCAATCACCATGCAACTAAAGTCAAGGAACACCAGTTACCAGAGAACAAACTGCCACCACCTATCCTTGAAGCCCGCACCAAGACAGAAATTTGCACTCTGTAAGACAATCATAGTGACATTGAGGAGGGAGAACAATGTGAGGAACAGAACAGTGATGATGACAGGACAGCAGAAATGGTGGTTGATGAGAAGAGACTGATGTAGATTGGCGAGGCAGCCTGTTGGCTGGCCCTTTAAGGAAATTAGCAATACTGCTTTGAAACAGGGACAGCTGCTGCAGCAGGTCCAAATTGAGGAGTCACTTGCTTCCTTGTGTGATATTTCAATAGTATGGCTGCGATTCTTGCAGTTTGCTTGTTACAAATTCAGGTCCCAGAAGTGGTCTGAGTGTCTTTCTCTTATGTGAGTTGACTCACACTGCCCTATATCCACTTCGGCAATAGCAGGACCCTTGAGTGTAACAATGAAACTCCTTTGTCATGTGGACCAGATCTCCGTGTCTTATGTATGTGTATTTCTTCAATCACTCTGCAGGCAGACCAAGTTAACACAAGATGAAGCCACGTTTGGTTCATATCGTAAGCTGCTTTATTCCACAGTAGGATGAAACGTATCTCGTAATGGGTATGATCAGAGTCACTTACTTCTATCAGCACAACTTATATTCATGTAATGATAACAAAACAAAGAACATATAGTGGTGTAAGAATAGGCACACTAGGTGGAATAGCCATAGCCATGTATACATATAAAACTAATTCTGCAGCAGTTGTAGGGGTTAATCAGGACAAGGTCAAAGTTTGAGTGCTGTTGAGCCATTGGGGTAAATTTTAATCCCTAAGAACAAGTGGTTTGGGGGCAGGTTGTGAGTAAAAGTACTCCATTTTCAGAACGGGACTGCATCCCAACTCCAACACGTCTGCTTCTGGGTTTAACCCAGGCAGGTTTGCCTGCGTGTGGAGAGCAGACACCAGGAAGTTCCGCCACCACTTAAAACCAGCAGGCCGATACTTAAAAGGGCAATGTACCTCATTGAGATACTTGAGGTACTTAATATTTTGTGTATTGCAATAATAAAATAAATTTAATCTTACTTGTTCGGGTTTCCCATCGCTTCCCATTCACGTCAGGTGAAAGCAGGCAGGAAGGGTCGGACTCATGAGGTGAGTGCCTTTATTGCACTGCTTGTGGGCCCGAAGGAGCAGGAGTGCTTCATCCAGGCCCAACAAACTCATCTGGCTGACAGGACCCCCGCGATCGGCTGCCCCCCCACAATGGTGGACCCCCACCTCCTACCTCTGACTCTTCACTCGAACTCCAACAACCTCTGATCTTCTTTCTGGTCCCCCAATCTGTTCCTCGGCCCCCACCCTGATCTTCTCCCCGTCCCCCCACCCCAAACCTGATCTTCTGCCTGGCCCCCCGAACCACCTTCCCAATCTACTCCCCACTCGCCCCCCAATCTAATCCCCAGCCTATGATCCCTCCTTCCCTCTGATCCCCGGCTGCAGCCTGCTGCAACAGGCCTTCCTGCCTGACAGCCAGCCTGCCCATCAATCAGGTTGGCTGTCAGGTGCGAAACCCGGAAGTGCAATTGATGGGCCTCACTAAGGTCGCAATCACAGACCTGCTCACTTACCTTCTGGGTTTCGCACCCGGAAATCTCCACCCCCCCACCCCCGCCACCTTCCCGGCTGGAAATTAAAATTTACTCCATTGTCTTCGGTCTCCGCCACAAATTCCATTCCCTAGCTACTGACTCCATCCCTCGCCCTGGCCACTGTCTGAGGCTGAACGAGACCATTCCCAACCGCGGCGTCCTATTTGACCCTGAGATGAGCTCCTGACCACATACCCGCTCCATCACCAAGACCACCAATTCCACCTCCGTAACATCGCTCGTCTCCACCCCTGCCTCAGCTCATCTGCTGTTGAAACCTTCATCCATACTTTTGTTACCTCTAGACCTGACTATTCCAATGCTCTCCTGGCCGGCCTCCCATCTTCCACCCTTCATAAACTCTGCTACACATATCCTAACTCGCACCAAGTCCTGTTCACCCATCAGCCCTATGCTCGCTGACCTACATTGGTTCCCAGTTCAGGAATGTCTCGATTGTAAAATTCTCATCCTTGTTTTCAAATCTCTCCATGGCCTCGCCCCTCACTACCTTTGTAACCTCCTCCAGCCGTACAACCCTCTGTGATTTCTGCGCTCCTCTAATTCTTGTCTCTTGCTCATCCCCGATTTCAATCGCTCTACCATTGGCCACCGTGCCTTCAGCTGCCTAGGCTCTAAGCTCTGGAATTCCCTCCCTAAACCTCTCCACCTCTCTCTCCTCCTTTAAAACACTCCTTAAAACCTGCCTCTTTGACCAAGCTTTTGGTCACCTGTCTAATTGCTCCTTAGTGGCTCAATGTCGAATTTTGTTTGAAAATCGCTTCTGCGAAGTGTGTTGGGATGTTTTACTACATTAAAGGCGTTATATAAATGCAAGTAGTTGTTGTTTGAGTGCTGTGTCAGGCAGGACTCATTAACAGTCTGTGGGAAGAAATGAGAAGGGAATGTTAATGAGCGGGCGTGGTGCCATATAATCCAGGTGTAGGAAGGGAGTGTAAGACATAAATGGAGCTCGATGTGGAATATATCAAGAAGAGATAAGAGAGTGAAGGCCACGTTTGTGTGGTTACTCAAGTAGAAAAAATAACGAACAGAGATCAATGGCATTCAGCAGGCGCATTTGTGGAAAGAACATAGGAACGTCACTGGACGTAGTGACGTGTTAGGCAAATGTACTCACGTATCCATGAGACATAAGATAAGACACGCTGATATAATAGCGTCACATTAGGTAGACGTAATTAACCCTATGAAGATACAGCGCACCGGAGCCCCTTAGGAACTTTTACCTAGTCTTGCTTAGGTTAGCATGACCAGTCAAGACAAAACGCTTACGATACCAGTCTCATGGGCACTGCAAGTAATGGGTTGTACCAATATTTTGATAAAGGATATTAATTGTACGTCTTGGTGTTTCCTGGTCTTCAAACTTGTATTAAGGGTAAGGATAAAGACTATCCTATAAATCCAACAGGTGGTACCCCCAAACTCTTTGCAATCTGTCCTATAGCTTAGGGTAGACCCACTCACCCTGAATCAACAACAGCAACAACTTGCATAGCAAGTTATATAGCACCTTTAACATAGTAAAATGTCCCAAGGCGCTTTACAGGAACGTAACCAGACAAAAATTGACACCGAGCCAAAGAAGGAGACATTATGACAGGCGACCAAATGCTTGGTCAGAGGGGTAGGTTTTAAGAAGCATCTTAAAGGAGGAGGAGAGGTAGAGAAGCGGATAGGTTTAGGGAGGGAATTCCAGAGCTTAGGGCCTAGATATCTGAAGGCATGGCCGCCAATGGTGGGGCAAAGGAAGTGGGTGATGCATAAGATGCCAGAGTTCTCGGAGGGTTGTAGGGCTGGAGGATGTTACAGCGATAAGGAGGGGCGAGGCCATTGCGGAATTTGAACATGATGGTGAGAAATTTAAAATTGAGGCATTGTTGACCGGGAGCCAACGTTGGTCAGTGAGCACAGGGGTGACGGGTGAATGGGACTTATTGCGAGTTATGATACGGGCAGCAGAGTTTTGGATGAGCTTAAGTTTGTGGAGGGTGGAAGATTGCAGGTCAGCCAGAAGAGCATTGAAATAGTTGTGTCTAGAGGTGACAAAATGCATGAATGAGTGTTTAAGCAGCAGATGGGCTGAGGCAGAGGCAGAGACGGGCAATATTACGGAGGTGGAAATAGGTCGTCTTGGTGATGGAGAGGATATGGGGTCGAAAGCTCAGCTGTGGGTCAAATAGAACGCTGAGGTTGTGAACAATCTGGTTCAGCCTGAGATAGTGGCCACGGAGGGGGATGGAATTTGTGGTTTGGGAACAGAGTTTGTGGCGGGGGCCAGAGACAATGGGCTGGATTTTGCTGTGAAAATAACGGTGAGACTAACAGCCGTTAGTCTCTGCCAGCAACTGCCAGAGATTGCATATATGCAATTAAACGCGAAAATCCAGAAGTTGCTGCCCGAGATGCTCTGCTCCTCTTAAGCTGCACGTAAAGGGCAGCTCACCGTCTGGCACCCCATTCAAATGTATTGAACGGCGTGAAGTTCCAGTACTGAGGTCGTAGATACGGACTAAACTCACCACAAAAAGTTAGGGCTTGTCCATTCCAGTCGAAGTAACTGTTTAACGGTGTGTTAAGTCTTTATTACTGCCAAACAACCTCTCTGGCACTGAAAATTAACTTTTACAGGTGTGGAGTCTCATTCCTTCAGCTTTTAATTATTGTTGGAGATTTTTTTAAAATGTAAATAATTATTTTTTTTTCCTTTTCCTTTTTGTATCTTTGTTCTCTCTCCCTTAATCCAATCTTTCTTCCCTCTCTATTTTGCTTTCTGTACCTGATTTGACATTGAATTCACTATTCCAACTTACGCTTCCTAGTTCAGGTTCTGCGCTGCTCATTAACAATTCTTCAATCTGATTGGTTAAGGAGATACACGGTTGCTTGCCCTGTTCACACAGGTCCCAGATGTCCTGTAGAGGGCGCTGCACCATTTGAAAGTTTGGCTGATAGCAACTTGTCTATGGGCAAGTGCAAGTTCGATCGCCGTTCTCAGCAAAATCTGGCAACATTGGCTTCAGTGTTCCCAATGTTTAATTGGAGGAGATTTCGGCTCATCCAGGACTGGAGGTCAGACAAGCAGTCTGACAACACTGAACCAGTGGAGAGGTCAAGAGAGATGGTGGTGAGGTAGATCTGGGTGCCATCAGCATAGATGTGGAATCCGACACTGTATTTTCGCATGATGTTGCAAAGCGGCAGCATGTAGATTTTTTAAAAATTCATTCATGGGATGTTGGCGTCGCCGGCAAGGCCAGCATTTATTGCCCATCCCTAATTGCCCTTGAGAAGGTGGTGGTGAGCCGCTTTTTTGAACCACTGTAGTCCGTGTGGTGAAGGTGAAGAGAAATAGGAAGGGGGTCATGGATAGATTGTTGGGGGACTCGAAGTAACTTGCGGGGGCTGGAAGAGAAACCATTGCAGGAAATTCTCTGGCTATGAATGGATACATAAGAGTGGAACCAGGCGATCGCAGTCCCACTCAGCTGGACAACGGAGGAGAGGTACTGGAGGAGGATGGTGCGGTCAACCCAGTCGAAGTCGAGAAGGATGAGGAGGGATAATTTAACATTGTCACAGTCACATAGGATGTCATTTGTGACTTTGATTAGAGCTGTTTTAGTGCTGTGGCAGTGACAGTAACCTGATTGGAGAGGTTTAAACATGGAGTTGTGGGAAAGATGGGCACAGATTTGGGAGGCGACAACACGTTCAAGGACTTTGGATACGAAAGGGAGCATGGAGATGGGGTGGTAGTTTGCAAGGGCAGAATGATCAAGTATGTTGAAGAGGGGACGATGACCGCAGATTTGAAAGGGAGGGGGACAGTAACTGAGGAGAGGGAACCGTTTGCAATATCAGCTAGCATGGGGGCAGGAAGGGAAGTTGCGTATATAGCAGTTTAGTGGGAATAGGGTTAAGAGAGTAGAAGGTCAGTCTCATGGACAAGATGAGCTCGGAAAGGGTATATGGGAAGACAGAAGAGAAATTAGAGCAAGATGCGAGTTCCGGGCTAGGGTGGGGGGAACCTTGAGCCAAGTTTAACCTGGTGGGCAAGCGGAAGGGAGGGATGTGGCACAGGCAGCTGAACGGACAATCTCTCGTCTTTTCAAACTTCCTGCAGCACTTCAACAACAACTTGAATTAATATAGTATTTTTAACAGACTTAATTGGCACCTGATCCCCAACATCCCAAATTTAAAATTCTTATTTGGATGAGAAGTGTTCGGATCCCTTTATGGCCTTGCCCCCTATCTCTGCAATCTTCTCCAGCACTACAACCCTCTTTGGCTCAGTGTCAAATTTTGTCTGATTATGCTTCTGTGAAGGGCCTTGGGACGTTTTTCTACATTAAAGTTACTATATAAATGCTGCTTGTTGTTGTTATTGAGCCATGGATGGAGATATTAGGAAGCGTGACGAAAAGCTTCATCAAAGAGGTGGGGTTCAAAGAGGGTCTCACAGGAGGAGAGGGAGGTGGAGAGGTGGAGGATTTAGGGAGGGAATTCCAGAGCGTGGGGTCTAGGCGACGGAAGTGATGGCTGCCAATGGCGGGAGGGGGATGCACAAGAGGCCAGAGCGAGAGGAAACATGAGTTCAGGGGGGGAAGGGGAATTGTAGTCCTGAAGGAGGTTACAGAAATAGGGAGGAGTAACGCCATGAAGGAATTAAATACAAGTATGAGAATTTTAAATTTGAGGCATTGGGAGACCAGAAGCCAATATAGGTGAGTTAGGACAGAGGTAACGGTCGAGTGGTACTTGATGTGGGACCAGCAGCAGAGTTTTGGATGAGCTGGCATTTATGGAGGATGGAGAATGGGAGGCCAGCCAGGAATGCACCGGAATAGCTAAGTATGGAGGTATCAAGGGCATGGATGAGGGTTTCAGCAGATGATGGCCTGAGGCATGGTCGAAGGTTTGGGAATGTTACAGAGGTGGAAGATGGGTTTGGTCTTCCCAATCTTTACTGCAGGAAACTGCAGTTCATCCAAGCATCCAAGTGGACAAGTATTGTTTCAACCAGAAGAATACATAGTAGCAGGGTGCATGCACAACTAACACAGAGTTACAAAGCACAAAAGGAAGACACCAAGAGGTAATGCACCGCTACACAATTTAATAAAACTCATACACTTTCACTATATCTTACAGTCAGTCATCCTTTCATCGTGCAGGAAAGGAAGCATCAATTGACCAAAAGTTGAAGTCACTGACTCCTCAGCTGTCCCCTGTGGGTTTCTGCGGCAATAATTGAGGTCAGCTGTGGCCTTCACTGCCACTAGTAGCATATTGCTGATGGCTGACTGGGCCTGCAGTCTATGTGCCTATCCAATCAAAGCCTTTCACGTGAATCTCCTCTTCCTGCTCCAATGTTATATGAATATCAATAGCTGTTACACCCTCTGATAAAAAAAAGGTATTACTTATCGCGCTGTTGTGCTGATACTTTAAAATATGCCCATTTCCTGAGCTCACTAACACCAGGTCTGACCTTGAGTAAAAACCATACTTTTTGATTTGACTGTCCTACTGTCAAACGTTGCACACTTCCTCATTAATCACATGAATAGCCTTAATCAGCTTCTTTCCTCACTTTTTCTAAGTGTTCATTAATCCATTTTTGGTAGCATATGAATGGTGAAAGCTGAAAAAATAATCCATTAATGCTTTCTACCTACATTTCACTACTTTTTATGGACATTTTCACTACAATTAACAGAAATTTCTGTTATCCTATATCTTTTACATAGAGGATCAATAGTGTGAGCATTAATCTGTGTGCGTGTGCATGTGGATGAGAGAACATGAAATGGCGTGTGCATGTGGATGCAATTATACATCAGAGAATACTCGTGCGAGATAGAATGGGATAGTATTTAACTTTCACCACCCGGCAGTAAAATGCAAATCGGCCGCCTGTTACAAGCCCCGCCCGATTTTCCTTTCCAATGGTCTTCAAAATGGATGACAAACCTCATAGAATTCTTTGAGAAGGTGGCAGACCTGGTAGATGAGGGAAATTAAGTGGATGTAGCGTACATGGACTTTAGGAAAGCCTTTGACAAAGTACCACACAGGAGATTACTATAGGAGATTAAGAAGTATTTAATTAGGATGAGGGCAGCAAACTGGATTTTAAAATTATTAGAAGGGAGAAAAGAGAATAGGGCCCAATTTTAACTCAATCCACCTAGCAGGAACGGGACGGGTGAACGGTTAAAATCAGGAAAATCGACTTAATACCCTGTTCCTGCTGGAAACTTGCCAACCACCATTTTTACCCTGCAAAGATGACATCACACAGGCTGAAAGTAGACTCCTCTACACTTTCAGCCATGGTGGTGAAACTGGCAAGCCTTCCAATAACTGATATAATTGCTTGTATGAAGCAAGCAACTTTCTTCTCATTGCTGGGCCCCTGAAGTCTTCATCTGTGACTTCCTTAGCAGGGTTGGGAGATAACTTCGCTCTCTGGCAAGATGTCTCCTGGGCTGTCCTCTTCACCTATATCTGCTGCTGCTCGTTGGTGCTAGGAGTTTCATCACATGCAGACCTCTCTACCTTACTCTCTAAACCAGTGAGCTATCTTTAACTTAGTCACTTGCTACTCCATGTAAACCTGGAGCTGTTCTGATGACAGGTTACATGAGGAGTCTGTATGCAGCCCCCACATGGCTATGTTCACTTTAATCCAGCTACAACCATACTATCGAAAGTTAGTCCTAGCTGGGCAAACTGTATGTGCAGCCATTTAGTTTTTTTTGCAGATTGGGCATTTCCAGATCAACACTCAAGCCAGTCTAAACCTCCATGTATCTAAATAGAGTCACTCCCGGATCCACACGTAGCCAAAGAACCATAGAGGTTTACAGCACAGAAGCAGGCTATTCTGTCCACCATGTCTGTGCTGGCTCTTTGCCAGAGCAATCCGAAACCCATCCCACCCTTTCCCCATAGCCTTGTATCTTTTGGGGGCATTACTTGGGGATCCGCTGCTGTGAGTGCAGGAATTTCATGGCAGCACCTTGTCGCAATGTGGCTGAATGTACTGGAAAAGGTTTATTAAAAAAAAAATTTGTTTAAGGTTGCCATTTTCTCAACAGAAATCGATTGCTCTGAAATTGATTACCATTAGGGAACTGGTGTTTGCTACAGTTATGGGCCCCATTTCTGGCAGGATCTGGTCCAGTCACATAAATATGCTTAGATCATGGAGGCCCACTAAGAACTAAGGGTATTGAAAGCAGAACTGCTGGGATTTCTGATAGCTGACGTCATCCTGCCAATCCCACCCTCTTCTGACGATGTCTAGAAACAAAAAATGCACACACCCCTTTCCAGAGAAATTCACTGCTTTTGAATGAAAGGGGCAAAGATCCGGCAGAACCAGGACCCGCCCCAAATTCTGACTTGCCCACCCGAATTATATTACCGCTCCCTTCCCTCGCCCCTTACACCCAGGAATTTCAAGCCTCTTGTATCCAAATGCAGGCGACGAAGAATTTTTGGTTTATTACCACTGTCCTACAGCTCTGAACATGTTCTCAGAAATAATCCCAATTATGGTAAAAATATCTATTTCTGGAGATCTGGCAATGAAGGTGCAGGACATGTGAAATTGCAATATGGAATGCAGTCCTAGAAGTTAAAAATCAGCTGACAGCTGCTTCATTTTCCTTTACTGAAGATTACATTACAATGTAAAATTCAGCAAAAAAAGTTTTATGAAAATAATTACCTTTAAATATATTGCATTGAAAAATAATTATTACATGCATTTTAATGAATGAAAATTAGAATTTAAAAGAAGAGAATGCTAATGCATCTTGGTTCCTGTGTGATGCACTGTGCGATCACAAACAAGAAAATTAAAATATTACCAGGGAGAGTGCCAGCGATTGAGAAACTTTAGATCTCATACAATATTGACGAAATTATATCACTGTTATCCTTTCCATATACCTACAGCTGCACATTACGGCTTAAAAATATTCAGTGCTGTCAAAAGACTGGTCCCTGATGCTTTAACCGAGTAGGAGGCTGAATTAAAGGAAGTGGAAGAATGAGAGTTGAAATAAAATCTGAAATAAGAATACAATATCAGGTTAAGAGGAAGATCAAAAACACAGAAAGGTCTTGGGAAAATGTAGACTTTTATACAGCTATCTCCAGGAAATGAGAGAGCAATTATGCTATTGCCAAAATTTCACTCAGCTACAGGATTTATCAATTATTCAAATAATCAATATGTACCCAATATTAACTCTCTCCGGAGCCTGAGAATGGAAAAGGAAATGGAACTTTACACTGCAAGCAAAAAAAACAAAAATGTTTTCCACAGAATATCAGTGTGGCTTTTGTGCAAACCTTCCTAAAATGGATCAGTTACATTTTTGGCAGCAGTTCTCAGGATTTTATATTCAAACTACAAACTATATTTCCTGTTCTGCTGAAATGATATGGTCTCAACCTTTTCATCATTATTACTCACCGGGTTATCATACATTTGCACAATCAGCTGTTTTACACCATAAAGTGTAGGGTGAGCCCAAGCAGAGGGATCCTGCCAATGTCGATTTAGATCAAACCCCATTAAAGAGCACCTAAAGAAACAGTAAGACAGGATTTATTGAAGGAAAGCTTATATATTTATTGTACTCTTGTACAGAAGGATTACACTAATTATCCGCTACACAACATTTTCAATTATTAGCTGTTTAAATTCAGAGCAATTTTTTTTATTTTAACAATTATTTGATTTTATGATACATTTTTGTATACCTCACTAGTGTCTGCAATTTTTCCTCTATATAAGGAAGTGTTGAATGAGGACTGGATTTTCATGTCATCAAGCCTGTTCCTTTCATTGCCCATGTATAATTTGTCCTCTTGTAGACTCTACTCAATCTCCTGAACAAGGTGACCAACTGCAGTTGAAACCTCCAAGAAGATAAATTTCTCTCTGATCCCCAACAATAATTGAATGAAACCCCAAGATGTCACTCAAATATTACAACCTACACTGTTCAACTCTGACCAGTTACATTCCTCAGCCAGCGGGAATCGGGCGGGCGGGATGGGGCTTGGCAAGCGCCAAATACCCTTGATCTCAGCAGCATGAAGGCAGAGCGATTTTAACTTGCGGTCTCGTCTGCATGCCGTCAGTCAGCTTCTCATCCAAAGTGGACAGAAAATGGAACGTGGCCAACGAATGGGAGCAGAAGTTCCAGCAGAAGGGGGCTGCTGGCTAGTACCAAAGCTTGGCTCAATGGCATTCGGGCAAGTTGTGAGATTTCAGGAGGGTTTCGCGGCCGGGGGGTGGGGGGGGGGGGGGAAGATGGGGCACGTGATGCCTAAATTTTCCTTGCGGGGCCCGGAAAAGCAATCCTCTTGGCCCCACGAGGAAAGTAAAACAAACGTAAGTTAAGTGGCCTCTCCTGGTCCCACATCCTCTTTTCACTGTCTTCACTTGGTGGGAAAGCCACAACGGCTTCCCTGCTTAGGCCACAGTTAAAATTGCAGAAGAAGCCCGATGATATCATCGAACCTTGATCTGTATACTTAAAGGACCTCCACCTGCCAGCTGTTCAGAAGAGCAGGTTAAAATAGAAGGTGACAGGATCAGTGCGGCTTTTGGTTGGTGTGACCCGGTGGATTTTAACTACCCACCTGCCCAGTTTCAGCTGGGTCATCAGGGTTAAAATTGTCCCTAGTGTTTCCAACATCCCAGGAACCATTGTGTTCCACAGAATTTGATTATCTCTTATTTATACAATTATCTGCTCTCGTCATATAAAGATAGAAGGGTTGTGGGTGGGGGGGGGGGGGGGGGGTGGAGTTGTACGTAGATGCACTTTCTCATTGAACATTGTTGATACGAGCGGCCACTATTTACCAGGCATGTTACCCTGCAGCTTTCCTTGTACCCACCTCATACAGTAGTGCCTCTATTTATTATCAAACAGGTATGTCCTGTGGTACTCCATTGCTTGCTCAGACTCTGTTTGCTGCTTCCATTATTTTTTGACTTCCTCTTTATTTGCTTCCGCTCACTTGATCTTGCTAGTTTCCACAGTCGGTCATTTATCCCTAAGTGGCCACTTGCCTTCAAAGTAGCTGCTACAGCCCTTTGTGTTACTGTTGCTCCCTGCCCCTAATTGAGGAAGCTCCCAGCATAGGCTGAATTCAATAGCTCACTACATTTAAATAGTTAGGCAGACTCCAGAAGTAGCGGCAGGAATGTCTATGCAGAGCACAAGCGGGTACATAGCCCGTTGTGCACCAATCCTGTTGCCAGAGTGCCAACTACAGAAAATCCACCCTATAAAATCTTGCACAAATTGTTATTTTTGGTCTTAGCCTTTATTACAATATCAAATCTAATTATACAATAATCACTAGGGCAAAAGAGTTCTTCTATTTCCAGATTTTTAATCATTTTGGTTGACTGCTAAATATGTGTCTATAAAATTGCACTATTTTTATTCCTCCCTTTCTGTTATCCCTGGTCCATCCACTTTTCTTATAAGATATTTAAATCCTTCTTGATTATCACATTAGAATTCCCTGCAGCCTCTCTTGCTTGCCTGAACAGTTCCCTATCTACCTGTTCACCTTGAGCTGTTGATCGATAGCAGTTGCCAGTAATTACTTTGTTGCCCTTATCTTTACTAATTTCTACCAAATTGCTTCTGCTATCTCTCTTTTCACACCCTTTCGATAGATGTTATGTCATGGCTTACCAATCATGCTACCACCTCACCTAGTTTAATAGACTGATCTTTAGAAAACATTCTGAACCCTCTAAACTCCCATCTCTTGTCCATCTTTGGCTTCAAGCCACGTTATTGTAATGCCATTAATGTCAATATGGTCTTTATCTATATATGCATCTAATTCTATTACTTCTTGCATTAGTATATAAGCATTTAAGGCCATATTTCAACATTTGCTTATTCCTATTTGCATCTTATTTTGCATTTCTTTCTTTATGGTAAATGACAATAATCTTGGAGTTACATCATGAGATACTCATGTTTCAAATAAATAAATAAAGCCTCCAGTAAAATAACAGGGGCAGGAATTTCAGACCAGTATGTTAAGTGTTCTGATTCTATTATCTCAGGATGTGATTTCAAGACCAATATTCCTCCCGACCTCTTGCTCACATTAACCATTCACTCACCTGTATTTAGCAAAGTCTTAATCTCACTGCTAAAAATCTTGTTTAAATAAATCCCATTAGGGTGAATTTCCCTGGCAGTTCTCCTGCTCGTTAGCCGTAACTTCAGCGGAAGAGCTGTCGATACCCCAGAAAATACGTCATTTTTCTCCAGTATCTGTGATTCTTCTGCTGAAGTTATGGCAGCTGAAATCCTGTGGCAATTCATCCCTGTGTATTGATATTGTGTGCCTACGGTTCAACTTTCTATCTGGTTATATGCAGTTATCCTTTTGTTTTAACTTCATGCTACTTATCTTAGATATCATGCTTAAAGCTCATGATACTTATTTCAGTCCCAATCGCAAGTGTTAACAGACCTGAAATTCCGCAGAGATTCTACCCGTCTCTAGCTGTAACTCTGGAATTTCGAGGTGTGCCGTTCACACCGTTTCCATGTGGGGTTCCATCAGTCTCCCGCTGGAGTTAGAGTGGGAGAATAGTACAACCCTGCAGTATTTCAGGGCCCACATTGTTAAATGACAGGTTGAAAGTTAACTACACATCCTCAGTTCCTTGGGCTGACATCAGAGCATTTGGCAAATTGCAGATTGTTTCATGATGTTAAAGATATGCTGATTTTCTTATGAATTCTTTTTTGTTGTACTCACAGAGGGTTCAGTCTCAGTTATAATTTCACATGTGTTTTTTCCAACCAGCTTAGGAATAAGTACTTTTCATTAGAATCATCACAACTGATATCCTTGAAGTAACGATCTTTTTAGTTTTACGTGTGGGGCTCACTCAAAACCTATATATGCTGTCTAGATTAGCTGCACTGTTTCTTTTTGTAATGCATTCCAATGTAGAATTCACCTTTCAGTTGTAACAGATGAACAGGATGCTACAAAATATAGCTCCCCCCACCCCCAATTTTCATCCCTTCTCTCCTGATGGCTCTCCTCCCATCCTCCTAAACCTTTCTATTGCTTTTGACACTGCTGATCACTCCATTCTCCTCCAATGCCTCTCTTCTAGAGGACTGCTTCCATGGTACTACTCTCTCGTAATTCCAGTCCCACCTGTTGCAACCTGTGTTGCTAATTTTTCTTCTCTGCTATGCACTCCATTACTGCTGCTGCAGGCCTCTCTACAGGCATCAACAGTGATGTTTCCTCCTCCAATTTTGGGTGCATGCCCATTCCAAGGGGTGACCTCATGCAAAGGGATATCCACAGCATGGTAATAATTTGTAGCCATAATTATGGATGGATACAGGTCCATTCGGGTGAAATGCATTTCTACAGTGCATCACCCAAGTTGCACTTAAGCGAAGGTGGGGGGAAGGGCGGAGTAAAATCAGCCTCTACATCTCCTCAAATTGTTTCTTCTCTGCTTGTATGGTCGCTCCAGCATCATCTAAGGACGCTAGCCATTGTTCCCTTCTGTTCATCACTCCACTGCCTTTTGACAATACCAACTGAAACAAAAGAATTTGTTTGGATGGCTTTACCTCTTGACTTCATCATTGATTCTAACAATGTTGCAATCCCTTTTCACTGCTTATCTGCTAATATGGCTGAATCATAATTTCCTCCAGCTTAATGTTAGTAAAACCAAAGCCATCACCTGAGATTCCCCCCAGCATCTCCATGTCTATGGCCTCCACAGCTTCCAATTCAGGTTTAGCCCAAAGCTGTGAAACCTTGGCATCCAGCTCAACTCTGAAGTGAGTTTCCTTCACTACATCCAACCATTGCTAAGAACTCTCTCCCATCTCTAAAACACTATGAATCCCCATCTTACTGCTTCCCCACTGCTGCTGAGAATCTAATCCATACCTTTATTATCTCGTGGCTTTACTTCTCTAATGTTCTTTGTTGATCTCCCTATCCCCACTCTCCAAAATCTACACTTATCTAGACTGCCACATCCTATGGCCTTTCCACACAAACTCCAGCATTCCCACACTCCTATCCTTGCCACATACCACTAACCACAACAGATTTACATAAGATCTGCTTCATTTTAAAATCCCTCAGCTTACAAATCTCTGCGAGCTTCTCCACCTCTATGCCTCTGCAAGCACTCTGCGTTACCGACACCAGATTATTCCTCATTACGTTACCTCTGCTTTCAGACATCACAATCCTGTCCTCTGGAATCCCTCCCTAAATCTCTCCATCTTGGCAACTTCCTCCCTACTTTCAAAAGCCTGCTTAAAAGCTTTTTCTTCGTTTGTGCCTCCCACCCTCCCCCAACCCCCACCCCATCTATTTTCCCTTTTCATTATAAACTCAGATTCCACTTTTTTGTTCCTTACACCTTGCTCGCAGAATTCTTTTCTACTTCAGGTGTGCTTTAGAAACGTATGTGGTTGTTGCTGCCTCTGACTGATAGTGGGGGTACAGTTCCACAGATGCCCTTCAGTGCCTTGCCCAAGTTGATTCAACAGAAAATAATTTGACTGGGTGTGATATATCACATTAAAGTGGAAGACACTGACTGAGTTTCAGCATTTAAGATGAATGTTCAGAAAATTCAATTCAGAGTATAAATTTCAAAGACCACAGACCTTCTCCAACCCCCTTCAGCCAAAATGGACCTTCTTCAACCTCCTTGCAGATCTTGGATTATTCTCCGATCTCCTCACAGACCACGGACCTTTCTCTGACCACCTTGCAGACCCACTACAACTTCCTTGCAGATCCCATCCTTTCTTTGTTTCTGACCCTGGACTTCTTCGACTTTGCCAACCTTGGCTTCCTCCACCCTTAAGAGCATTTCTGGTAATTACTGAGCTCTCAGATCACCTTTCAGATTCCCTTAACACCAGTTGGCATTGGCCTCTCACTAGCAGGTACAGAGTGGACTCCTTGACTGCCTAGACCAGAATGCTCTGACAACAAGTTGGCCGGGAGTTTCCTCGGAGCTGTTCCCATGGCGGAAGCCTAAAGTATTGTCAATTATAGTTAAAAAAACCCGAATTAATCTCTAATCCAATGAATATTGTTTGTTTTCGAAATAGACTTGGTTGAAATCTTTAACTCTGCTGACTACAACTCGGACCAAATTTTTATTAAATCATTAAGGATCCCGACCATCAGCTACCTGATGTGAGTTTGCAAACATATAGCGTACAGTATCTTGCGTTGGCCTGCATGCTTGGTGTTCATCACTTGCCACATGGCAAGTGTATTAACATAGCAGTAATAAAGAGTGCAGTGTTAAAAGATAGGCATGCCTGTGCATTTGGAAAGTAGGTGAACAGTTTGATGCTCCACCAAGCAGTGAAGTGTTGCTGAGATGCAGCGGAAGGCAACATTATAAAATTCAGCAAAATGTGATCACATTTATCTTGGCAACCTTTCAGAGACCAGGACATTTCGTCTTCACCCAGAACCTGCTCACAGATGAGACAGCATTCACTCTTTCTGCTACCTCCATCCATACTGCTCTCGCGTTACTCACAATCAAGTCTATTTTTGTCCTCACCCAACATTTACACATACACACTTCTAGCAATGGTTAGGAGCAATACCCTGGCCAATTTTCTGCTCCCTAACCTTGGGGTGGAGGCCAATTGCATTGCCTCTTACATTGCTACATTTTAGATGAGCATTTCAAATTCTAAACGTTTTAGTGAATTTTTGTGCTTAGCCAGGTAAGGGATGTTAATCCTGAAGAAAGGAAAACTTTTGCATTACAGGCTTGGATTTCCTCAACCACTACTTGGTCCTGGACCTATCATAAACTCTATCATAGACTTTCATAGTCACATACAAGTTACCCAGATTGTATATGTAACTGCCTCCCCTCCTGCTCTAGTCCCCTTTCCTTCTCTTATTCCCTCCCTATCTATATTTTTGGTCCCTTCCATGAATCACCTCCCATTTCCCGACCCTACTACATTATGCCCCAATCCACTTGCAGCTGCTTCTCTGCTGACCCCTCTCCTGGATGGACCCACGGCTTCGCTCTACTTGATTTTTGGCATCCTTTGCTTGATTGAGTTTTTTGATGAGATAACAGAGGAGGTCGATGAGGGCAGTGCGGTTGACGTGGTTAATGGACTTCCAAAAGCCGTTTGATGAAGTGCCGCATCATAGGCTTGTCATCAAAGTTGAGGCCCATGAAATAAAAGGGGTAGTGGCAGCATGGATACAAAATTGGCTAAGTGACAGGAAACAGAGTAGCGGTGAACAGTTGTTTCTCGGACTGGAGGGAGGTATACAGTGGTGTTCCCCAGTGGTACCAGGGGTATATTAATGACTTGGACTTGGGTATATAGGGCACAATTTCTAAATTTGCAGATGACACAAAACTTGGAAGGGTAGTGAACAGTGAGGAGGATAGTGAAAGACTTCAAGAGGATATAGACAGGCTGGTGGAATGGGCAGACACATGGCAGATGAAATTTAACACAGAAAAGTGTGAAGCAATAAATTTTGGTAGGAAGAATGAGGAGAGGTAATATAAACTAAAAGGTACAATTCTAAAAGGGGTGCAGGAACAGAGAGATCTGGGGGTATATGTGCACAAATCGTTGAAGGTACAGGGCAGGTTGAGAAAGCGATTAAGAAAGCATACGGGATCCCAGGCTTTATAAATAGAGGCATAGAGCACAAAAGCAAGGAGGTTACGATGACCCTTTATAAAACATTGGTTCGACCACAATTGGAGTATTGTGTCCAGTTCTGGGCGCCGCACTTTAGGAAGGATATGAAAGCCTTAGAGAGGGGGCAGAGAGATTTACTAGAATAATTCCAGGGATGAGGGACTTCAGTTACACGGATAGACTGGAGAAGCTGGGCTTGTTCTCCTCACAGCAGAGAAGGTTGAGAGGAGATTTGATAGAGATATTCAAAATCATGAAGGGTCTAGACAGAGTAGATAGAGAGAAACTGTTCCCATTGGCAGAACCAGAGGACATGGATATAAGGTGATTGGCAAAAGAACCAAAGGCGACATGAGGAAAAACTTTTTTACACAGCGTGTGGTTATGATCTGGAATGCACTGCCTGAGGGGGTGGTGGAGGCAGATTCAATAGTGGCTTTCAAAAGGGAACTGGATAAATATTTGAAAGGAAAATATTTGCAGGGCTACGGGGATAGGGCGGGTAAGTGGGACAAGCTGGATTGTTCTTGCAGAGAGCTGGCACAGACTCGATGGGCCGAATGGCCTCCTTCCGTGCTGTAACCATTCTATGGTTCTGTATCCCACATGAACTTACTGAGGCCACCCTACCTAGCTACACATTCCACCACATCCCCCACCCTACTTGTTATCACTAGATCCAGTCTCGACTTGCTCTCCGGTACCTTCTTAGAAAGGAGGCCACTTTAAAGCACTTTTCTTTTAATTCTCCTTTTTGTTCAGGGTTGAGACCTTGATCCCCATCCTTATGAGGCCCCAGGGGCATGGAAACTCCCAAATAAGCAGTCCCCGCACCCCGTGTCCTGCTTCTCCTTATGACACCTAAAGGCTCACTTTGGGTTTGTCCTAAAGTTCCATCCTTGGCCCCTCTTCTTTTCCTCGTTTACATGCTGCCCTTTTGCAACATTATTTGAACACTTGGAGTCAGCTTTCACATCCAGCTCTACCTCTTTACCATCAGCCTTAACTCCTCAACAGTTGCTGTGTTGTCCAACTGCTTAGTCAACATCAAGTCCTAGATGAGCCAGAACTTCCCTTAACCAAACATCAGCAAGGCCAAAACCATCCTGTTTGGTTCTCACCAAAAGCTTTGCACATAAGCCCCCAACAGCATCCTTCTCCCTGGTTGCTTGCACAGACTGAAACTGATGGTACATTATCTCCATCTTGTTTGATTTTGAGATGACCTTCAAATCACACTTCCTAGCAATCATCAATACCATCGACTTCAACCTCTGCAACATCGCTCATCTCCACCCTTACCTCACCTCCACTGCTGCTGCAAAACTGATCCACAATTTTGTTACCTCCAGACTCAAACACTCAAATGATTTCCTTGCTGGCATCCCAAGTTCTGCCCTACACAAAATCCAAAAAGTCACTGCCCGTATCCTATCCCACACTAAGTCCAGTTCCCTTATCACCCTGTACTCACCAACTTTTGTTGGCTTCCTATCCCCAAATTCATTGATTGCAAAATCATTTTCATCAGCCAGAAGTTCATCTATAATTTCACATTTTCCTACCAATACAATCTCCTTCAGTTTTATGTTTCTGTATGATCCTTCGCTCTTCTGACTTTGGCCTTTCTGGTGTCCCCCTCCTTTCTTTCCAGTTTTGACCGCACAGCTTTCAGACATCTCAGCTCCACATTATGGAACACTCTCCCTAAATCCCTCTGTCTTGTGACCTCTCTCCCCACCTTAAAAAGCCTCCTGAACTCTTGCCTCTTTGGTCATGCCTTTAGTCACGATTCCTAACTTTTCTCCCAACATTGTTCGAAATCAAGTTATTTTTGCATTTTTGAAGTGCTTTGGGACATTTTATTATTTTACAGACACAATGAAAATTGTTTTGTTGAGTTAAGATTACCCAAAAAGCATCTCATGTAGGATCCCTACAGCCAGCAGAGAAAGACGACCTTTATTCCACCAATCTGTCCTAGATTTGAACTTAGTCCCAGAGGTGTGCTTACCCTTTACACCATCCAGTCCTTTAAATTTTTTACTTAGAATTCAGGTTTAAAAAAGGCACATTAGTCATCAACATTTCATTTTGCAGTTAGCTTGGGACTTCTGGGGTGATTTTATCACTACCAACGGTAGAGCACTACCAACAGGGAGTCTAGTATGCCAGTCATACACATCAGGACAATGAATGCAGACATATATCTCTTCAGGACCCAGTAGTTATTGATGCTTTTGGTTTGCATACATGGGAAATAAAGGTTTCACAAGTAAAAACAGAACGTGGCAACATTTTTGAAAATGCAGATAGCAATCTTAGTTAAGTACTTTAATTTACTTGTTAATTTTTACAATAACTACAAGTTAATAATTAGCCTGAACCTCAGTGGGGAAAACTACTTAACTATGAAATGTTAAAAATAAGTAAATAAAGATGACTAAATATATTTCTCCCAAGAATGTGCAGTGTAAAAATGTTTAGTGGAATTGGTCTTCAGAAGTTTCGCAATTGCAAGTTAGGAATACAAACATTATGTGCTAAGTCAGAAATCAACCAGTTTGATAATATCAATGAAGGCTATAGATAGGCTGCTTGCTGAGGATTATCTATACACTATAAGTCTTCTGTATAAATCTCAAAACTGAATCTGTCAGAAAAATGTACTTATCACACTATAAAAATTGTCAAAAGTTCCATTAGTTATGTCCTTTAAGATAATTTAGCTTGCAAGCCCAATGGCTTAGTTGTTTTATAGAATCGTAGAAAGGTTACAGCAAGGAAGGAGGCCATTTGGCCCATTGAGTCCGTGCCGGCTCCATGCACGAGCAATTCAGCTAGTTCCACACCCCCGCCCTGCAAATTTTTTCCCTTCAAGTACTTATCCAGTTCCCTTTTGAAGGCCATGATTGAATCTGCCGCCACTACTCCCTCGGGCAGTGCATTCCAGATCCCAACCATTCGCTGTGTAAAAAATATTTCTTCATAGTTTCTTTTGGTTCTTTTGCCAATCACCTTAAATCTATACCCTCTGGTTCTTGACCCTTCCACCTATGGGAACAGTTTCTCTCTATCTACTCTGTCTAGACCCTTCATGATTTTGAATACCTCTATCAAATCTCCTCTCTACCTTCTCTATTCTGAGAAGAACAATCCCAGCTTCTCCAGCCTATCCATGTAATTTAAGTCCCTCATCCCTGGAATCATTCTAATAAATCTCCTCTGCACATCTTTCCTAAAGTGCGGTGCCCAGAACTGGATACAGTACTCCAGTTGTGGCCGAAACAGTGTTTTATAAAGGTTCATCATGACTTCCTTGCTTTTGTACTCTATGCCTCTATTTATAAAGCCCAGGATCCCGTATGCTTTTTTAATCACTTTCTCAACCTGCCCTGCCACCTTCAATGATTTGTGCACATTTACCCCCAGTTCCCTCTGTTCCTCTACCCCTTTTCGAATTGTGCCCTCTAGTTTATATTGCCTCTCCCCATTTTTCCGCGTTAAACTTCATCTGCCACGTGTCCGCCCATGCCACCAGCGTGTCTATATCCTCTTGAAGTCTTTCATTATCCTCCTCTCTGTTCACTACCCTTCCAAGTTTTGTGTCATCTGCAAATTTTGAAATTGTGCCCTGTACTCTTTATTGTCAACATAAAGAGTGTTTGCTTTCCAACTTACCTCAGTGGTTTTGTATAAACTCCAAATAGTCCTGTCACTTTACACTACAAATTTCTATGTCAATTTTGAAGTTCTTACCAATTAGTTATTAGCAAAAACTGCAGCAAGTTGAGTTGCTGTGATTGACAGTCAGAAGTAAATTCATACTCATTATTTTCTATTAATGGTAAAAACTCCATCTGTTGCTGATTCCATCAGATAACTAGCATAGGACACTTCCCGTCCAGGGACTTGGTGATGCTACAGTGTAGATTACTTTCTCTTCACCTCTGGGGCCTCAGACTGAATCCGTCCAAGGCAGAAGAAATGGAGGCTAAATTTCCTGGGGCCTCGGCCTCTTTGGGTGAGGTAAACCTGAATTCGGTAGACCTGGTCATCAACGTGGTATGGATGCACCCCCTGGAACAGGCAGGACCTTTCACTGTCAATTCAATGGGAGATTCCGTCACATAAATACAAAGATTTTCACAGATTTGAATAGGCCACATGGATTCTTGCTTTATTGTCCCATGCACTCAAAATATTTCACACCTTTTAACATAAACTAAATAGAGTTAATTACTGTAGTCATGCCTAAAGTGTACTTTCATGAGTTTTTTCTTCTTTCTTTCTCTTCATGTCAAGCCAGGTGATTTGATCCATGTGACTAGCACTGTTCTCATCTTTCATTTAGGTCACCGATGCTGCAATTTTAATACAACATTTTCATCAAGAGGTAGAAAAAATTCTTCAATACTATAGTGAATTGAAAATTGTCTTGAATGAAATGAACAACTGAATTTAAGACTTGTGCCTTTTCTTTCCACACTGGCTGCCCCAGCTCCCATTCCTCTCTACAGGAATTTCTCTGGTTGCTCCCCTGATCCCATTTTCATTCAGCTTGCCAAGAAGCCGGCTCTACAGCATCTTGCCCCATTCATTTTTAATGAAAATAAGGAAGGAGTCTCTCCGGATACTCTGGTTGATGCTCCTCTCCCATAGGAATCTCTCTGATCTCCTCTGTTCCCACTCCTGTCCTCTTCGAAGAAGTCCAAGCTCCTCTCCCAAAGAGACTCTGGCAGTCCCCACACCCACTGCTCTCTCTCGAGAAGTCTCTCTGGCTCTCACTATTCCTGCTTTGCTTGCCAAAAAGTCAATACTATGTTTTCTGTCCCGCTCTACGATGTCTTGTCTGTGTAATTAAGCGGGCTTCATTTCTGCTCTTTAATTATGTAATCTTAATTTACACTTGATTCCAGACCTCCCACCATTGCAGTGTCAAATCACTAGGGAGGAATGACCGCACAATGGTGCTGGCATTTAAAGGGCGACACTATTTCCCTTATTTCCTCTCCTTAATTGTGTCATATGCATAAAGGCAGCATAATGAAGTAGATTAGCAAAAAATATAGGATCTCTGTAGGATGTTTGTGATATGGGTCTGTGCCTTAGAGATTGTGCTCTTTTGCGTGAAATTTAGGAAGCAGTGGCACATTGCTTTTGTTATGCCACAATGAAGGTGACCCAATTAACATTACCATGATGACATCTGCACAATGGCAAAAATTAAATACAATTGTGCTGGCAGCATTCAATGGACGACTTGAATGTGGATTCCTCTCTAGTGCTGGAATCCTAAAAACCTACATGGCAATTAATGGAACATTGCAGAAATCGATTATTTTTTGTGGCACAACCAATTTTTTTCAAGTGTCATATAGTTTAGTCATACTATTAACATAATTAACACGACTACATTTTTAGAATTGGTCATAAATAAATGAATAGTGTATTATTACACATATAAATAGCAATTTTTTCTTCTAAACTCAGATCCTGTTGAGTGAAAAAATGTAGTGATATTCTTCGATTGTTTCAAATTAATGTCAACTATGATGCCTGAATGCACAAGAGATTACACACTTTTGGCCAAAATGTGTACAATTGCTTAGTAAATTGAACTAAATTGAAATAGAATCATAGAAAGGTTACAGTACAGAAGGAGGCCATTTGGCCCATCGAGTCCACGCCGACTCTACGCAAGAGCAATCCAGCTAGTCCCATTCCCCCGCCCTATCCCCGTAGCCCTGCAAATTTTTTCCATTCAAGTACTTATCCAGTTCCCTTTTGAAGGTCATGATTGAATCTGCCTCCAACATGCCCTCCGGCAGTGCATTCCAGATCCTAACCACTCGCTGTGTAAAAAAGTTTTTCCTCATGTCACCTTTGGTTCTTTTGCCAATCACCTTAAATCTATGTTCTCTGTTCCTTGACCCTTCCGCCAATGGGAACAGTTTCTCTCTATTTACTCTGTCTAGACCCTTCATGATTTTGAATACCTCTATCAAATCTCCTCGCAACCGTCTCCGTTGCAAGGAGAACAACCCCAGCTTCCCCAGTTTATCCACGTAACTAAAGTCCCTCATCCCTGGAATCAATCTGGTAAATCTTTTCTGCACCCTTTCTAAGGCCTTCACATCTTTCCTGAAGTGCGGTGCCCAGAACTGGACACAATACTCCAGCTGTGGCCGAACCAGTGTTTTATAAAGGTTCATCATGACTTCCATACTTTTGTACTCTATGGGGGTGATTTTAAACCCCAAGGGTGAGTTGGGGGCAGGTGGGAGTTGAAAATAGTTGTTTTTTGGGTCGCGACCGCAACATGGCTTTACTTCCAGGTTTAACGTTGGCGCATAAAAGTATAGGCTTCCCACTGGGAATGCAAAGTCCGAAAATGTTGTGGTTGCAACCCAAAAAAACAACTATTTTCAACTCCCACCTGCCCCCAAACCCGCCTGTTCTTGAGGTTTAAAATCATCCCCTATGCCTCTATTCATAAAGCCCAGGATCCCGTATGCTTTTTTAACCACTTTCTCAACCTGCCCTGCCACATTCAAAGATTTATGCACGTATACCCCCAGATCTCTCTGTTCCTGTACCCCTTTTAGAGTTGTGCCCTCTAGTTTATATTGCCTCTCCTTGTTCTTCCTACCGAAACGTATCACTTTGCATTTTTCTGGGTTAAATTTCATCTGTCATGTGTCCGCCCATGCCACCAGCCTGTCTATAGCCTCTTGAAGCCGATCAATATCCTCCTCACTGTTTACTACCCTCCCAAGTTTTGTGTCATCTGCAAATTTTGAAATTGTGTCCTGTACACCCAAGTCCAAGTCATTAATATATATTAAAAAAGCAGTGGTCCCAGTACTGGCCCCTGGGGAACACCACTGTACACCTCCCTCCAGTCCGAAAAACAACCATTCACCACTACTCTCTGTTTCCTGTCCCTTAGCCAATTCTGTATCCATGTTGCTATTGCCCCCTTTATTCCATGGGCCGCAATCTTGATGATAAGCCGACCGTGCGGCACTTTATCAAAACCTTTTCAAAATCCATATACACCACATCAACTGCATTGCCCTCATCTACCCTCTCTGTTACCTTATCAAAAAACTCTATTGAGTTAGTTAAACATGATTTGCCTTTAACAAATCCGTGCTGGCTTTCCCTAATCAATCCACCCTCGTCCAAGTGACTATTAATTCTGTCCTGGATTATCGTTTCTAAACGTTTCCTCACCACTGAGGTTAAACTGACTGGCCTGTAGTTGCTGGGTTTATACTTACACCCTTTTTTGAATAAGGGTGTAACATTTGCAATTCTCCAGTCCTCTGGCACCACCCCCGTATCGACAGATGTTTGTAAGATTATGGCCAGTACCTCTGCAATTTCACCCTTACTTCCCTCAGCAACCTAGAAGGCATCCCATCCGGACCGGGTGACTTTAGCTCGCCTTTCAAGTAAAGTATCACTTCTTTATCAATTTTTAGCCCATCCAGTATCTCAACTATATCTTCCTTTACTGAGATTGTGGCAGCATCTTCTTCCTTGGTAAAGACAGATGCAAAGTACTCATTTAGTACCTCAGCCATCCCCTCTGCCTCCATGGGTAGATCTCCTTTACGGTCCCTAATCGACCCCACCCCTCCTCTTACTACCTGATTACAGTTTACATGCCTGTAGAAGACTTTTGGATTCCCTTTTATGTTGGCCGCCAGTCTATTCTCATACTCTCTCTTTGCCCCTCTTATTTCCTATATAAAAATAAACTTTTCCTGTTTTTGCACCAAAGAATTCTAAAATTTGATTTAGTATAAAGGTCTGGTTTTCCATTCATTACTTGGTATCTCATTGATAAAAATAATTCAAGCATACTCCCTTCTATTTTTGTAAAGAGTTGTCTGGCAGCTACCTTGAGCCAGGACTGTAGGAAAGTTTGGATCATGGATTTCTCCATGATCACCACTACTCAATGATCAGCCTACAGTGAGGAAAGCCAAATCTATCTTCTCATTTTAATTAAATGTCCGACTATTACACCAGTTAGTAACTTTGATGATAATAAGTAAAACTTATTTCCAAACAGGGGCAGCAGTTGCCTAACCTGATTGTATTATCAAATCGAGCTGCCTCAATGTACATTTTCACAGTAAATTACTGTTAAAATAACATGTTACTATGATTACATCTGTTGCTAGATCTATAACCCAATCAGAACAGGGACATGCAAGCCTAGATTTTCCAGTATGGGCGCAATATAGAACTGAATGGTTAGTAATGGGTTTTATATGCTCATGCCCTGTGAAGACAGTTTTCCACAGTCCGTTGTCAGGTAAGCACGATAATGCCTGCAGATATGAAGTTGACATCTTGGTGAATGCATCCAATCAGGATATGCTGGCTGCCTTCTTTCTAACAATATCACTGAAGGCATGATCTACTGTGATTGGGATGCTTCTGCAGGAGCTTCCAACATTATAGTTAGTCAGATATATTCACACATCTTAGAGGTGCAATCAGGCCTGATCTCCCAACTTCTTTGCAAATAGGAGCCTCCAGTAACCATCTACTGAAATGAGTTATCATTATCTCGTTCTGTAGATGCACCTGTGTGAGTAATGACAGAGCACCTCTTGTGCAGCCTAACCTGCCTGGATCCCTCCTGATCATCATCTTCTTCCAAGCACAATAGGTCATTTGGACCTGAAATTCCTGGATGGGGTTGAGAGGGTACAAAGCAGCTGGATAACCTGCAGAGGGGCCAGAATTTGGGGCAGAACTTGGATATGGTGGGATCCTATCCTTTTTATTATACAGCCCAAATACTGATGGTGGGGTACCTTGAGTCATCTATTTGCCCTCCCTATCTCTGCAGCCAGCATCAGAGGTTTCTCTGGGACAATCTGAATGTTTATGGAACTTTAAAAACTTTTTTTTTGCACTTACAGCTCAATAATATTTGATATTGGAGATGTTGATTATGTTAAAAGTACGTCTGCCAATTAACTTTCCACTCTCAAAAAGTGCTGCGTCCTGATAAGACGCAGCATTTAAAATATGCACTGAAGGGAAATTATTCAACATCTCCTAATTATTATGTAACAGCAAAATTTATAAAACTTCAAATAAATGAAAATCTACCACACAAACATGTTGGATTCTCAATGTGACATCATTGAACCTCTTCCTGTACTATGTGGGAGTTCTTGAGGTAGTGCAGATTGCCTCTGCCAACTCCCACCAGACACATTCATCACCTTCTTATGAGGCTCTCCGCCCTCGGTGCCCAGCAGTCTGCCTCTTCAAGCCCCTGCTTTAACTGGCATCACCTCCTGAGATGCATCTGAGAATCTGAGGGTCCTCACAGCTACTGATGTTGATGCTGCTGCTGCTTCAGACATTATTGCTATTCTTCCTGCTGCTCTGGGGTAGAGTGCTCATAATATGATGAATTTCATATTGAGTTTGAGAGTGATGTAGTTAAGTCCGAAACTAAGGTCTTAAATTTAAACAAAGCTAATTATGTAGGTATGAGGGATGAATTGGCTAAGGTAGATTGGGAAATTAGATTAAAAGATATGATGGTAGATAAGCAATGGTGAACATTTAAAGAAATAATTCAGAATCCTCAACGAATTTACATTCCCTTGAGGAATAAAAACTCCCTGGGAAAAGTGATCCCACCAAGGCTAGCTAAAGAACTTAAGGATAGTACTAGATTAAAAGAGGCTTACAATGTTCCCAAAAAGAGTAGTAAGCCTGAGGATTCAGAGGGTTTTTAGAAATCAGCAAAGGATAACCAAGAAATTGAAAAAGAGGGAGAAAATCGAATATGAGAGTAAACTAACAAGAAATATAGAAACAAATTGTAAAAGCTTTTACAAGTATATAAAAAGGAAGAAATTAGTGAAAGTAAACATGGGTCCCTTAGAGGCAGAGACAGGAGAAATTATAATGGAGAATAAGGAAATGGCAGAGACGTTAAAAAAAATTGTATCTGTCTTCACAGAAGACACAAAAAACATACCAGAAATAGTGGGGAACCAAGGATCTAGTGAGAGTGAGGAACTTGAAATAATTAAGATTAATAAAGAAAAAGTACTGGAGAAATTAATGGGACTAAAAGCTGACAAATTCCCTGGACCTGATGGCCGACATCCTAGGGTTTTTAGAAGAGGTGGCTGCATTAGGGTTAGGGTTAGGGTTAGGGTTAGATAATGGATGCATTGGTTTTGATCTTCCAGAATTCCCTAGATTCTAGAATGGTTCCTGTGGATTGGAAGGTAGCAAATGTAACCCTGCTATTCAAGAAAGGAGGAGAAAAAAAACGGAACTGTAGGCCAGTTAGCCTGACATCGGTTGTAGGGAAAATGCTAGAATCTATTATTAAGCACATAGTAACTGCGCACTTACAAAATCATAATATGATTAGGCAGAGTCAACATGGTTTTATGAAAGGGAAATCATGTTTGACAAATCTATTAAAGTTTTTTGAGGGGGTAGCTAGCAGGGTAGATAAGGGGGAACCAGTAGATGTAGTATATTTGGATTTTCAAAAGGCATGGAATCATGGAAACTTATGGCACAGAAGGAGGCCATTTGGCCCATCGTGTCTGTGCCAACTGAAAAAGAGCTATCCAGCCTAATTCCACTTTCCAGCCTTGTAGGTTACAACATTTCAAGTGCATATCCACGTACTTTTTAAATGCGATGAAGGTTTGTTCCCCTACCACACTTTCAGGCAGTGAGTTCCAGACCCCTACCACCATCTAAATGAAAAAATTTCTCCTCAACTCCCCTCTAATCCTTCCAACAATCACTTTCAAACTATGTTCCCTAGTTATTGACTTCTCTGCTAAGGGAAATAGGTCCTTCCTATTCACTCTATCTAGGCTCTTCATAATTTTATACACCTCAATTAAATCTCTCCTCAGCCTCCTCTGTTCCAAAGCAAACGACCCCAGCCTATCCAATTTTTCCTCATTGCTAAAATCCTCCAGTCCTTGCAACATCCTCGTAAACCTCCTCTGTACCAACTCGAGTGCAATCACAACTTTCCTGTAACGTGGTGACCAGAACTGTACACAGTACATTAGCTGTGGTCGAACTAGTGTTTTATACAGTACTAGCATGGCCTCCTTGCTCTTATATTCCATGCCTAGGCTAATTACCACCCCATGAGTCTACTCTCAATCATCAGCAAAGTGATGGAAGGTGTTGTCGACAGTGCTATCAAGCAGCACTTACTCACCAATAACCTGCTCACCGATGCTCTGTTTGGGTTCCGCCAGGAACTCTCGGCTCCCGACCCCACGACAGCCTTGGTTCAAACATGGACAAAAGAGCTGAATTCCAGAGGTAAGGTGAGAGTGACTGCCCTTGACATCAAGGCAGCTTTTGACTGAGTGTGGCACCGAGGAGCCCCAGTAAAATTGAAGTCAATGGGAGTCAGGGGGAAAACTCTCCAGTGGCTGGAGTCATACCTAGCACAAAGGAAGATGGTAGTGGTTGTCGGAGGCCAATCATCTCAGCTCAAGGACATTGCTGCAGGAGTTCCTCAGGGCAATGTGCTAGGCCCAACCATCTCCAGCTGCTTCATCAATGACCTTCCCTCCATCATAAGGTCATAAATAGGGATGTTTGCAGATGATTGCACAGTGTTCAGTTCCATTTGCAACCCCTCAGATAATGAAGCAGTCCGTGCCCACATGCAGCAAGACCTGGACAACATCCAGGCTTGGGCTGATAAGTGGCAAGTAACATTCGCGCCAGACAAGTGCCAGGCAATGACCATCTCCAACAAGAGAGAGTCTAACCACCTCCCCTTGACATTCAATGGCATTACCATTGCCGAATCCCCCACCATCAACATCCTGGGGGGTCACCATTGACCAGAAACTTTAATTGGACCAGCCACATAAATACTGTGGCTACAAGAGCAGGTGAGAGGCTGGGTATTCTGCGGCGAGTGACTCACCTCCTGACTCCCCAAAGCCTTTCCACCACCTACAAGGCACAAGTCAGGAGTGTGATGGAATACTCTCCACTTGCCTGGATGAGTGCAGCTCCAACAATACTCAAGTAGCTCAACACCATCCAGGACAAAGCAGCCCGCTTGATTGGCACCCCATCCACCACCTTAAACATTCTCTCCCTTTACCACCGGCGCATCGTGGCTGCAGTGTGTACCATCCACAGGATGCACTGCAGCAACTCGCCAAGGCTTTTCGACAGCACCTCCCAAACCCGTGATCTCTACCACCTTGAAGGACAAGGGCACCAGGCACATGGGAACAACACCACCTGCACGTTCCCCTCCAAGTCACACACCATCCCGACTTGGAAATATATCACCATTCCTTCATCGTCGCTAGGTCAAAATCCTGGAACTCCCCACCTAACAGCACTGTGGGAGAACCTTCACCAAACGGATTGTAGCAGTTCAAGAAGGCGGCTCACCACCACCTTCTTAAGGGCAACTAGGGATCGGCAATAAATGCTGGCCTCACCAGCGACACCCACATCCCATGAACGAATAAAAAAAAATAAAGGAAAGTATCCCGTATGCCTTCTTAACCACCTTATCTACCTGCCCTGCTACCTTCAGGGATCTGTGGACATGCACTCCATGATCCCTCTGTTCCTCTACACCTCTCAGTATCCTCCCATTTATTGTGTACTCCCTTGCCTTGTTTGCCCTCTCCAAATGCATTACCTCATACTTCTCCGGATTGAATTGCATTTGCCACTTTTCTGCCCATCTGACCAGTCCATTGATACCTTCCTGCAGTCTGCAGCTTTCCTCCTCACTATCAACCACACAGCCAACTTTTGCATCATCTGCAAACTCCCTAATCGTGCCCCTTACATTTAAGTCTAAATCATTGATATATACCATGAAAAGCAAGGGGCCTTGTACTGAGACCTGCGGAACCCCACTGGAAACAGCCTTCCAGTCACAAAAATACCCCTCGACCATTACCCTTTGCTTTCAGCCACTGAGCCAATTTTGGATTCAACCTGCCACTTTCCCTTGGACCCCATGGGCTTTTATCTTTCTGACCAGTCTGCCATAGAGTCATAGAGTCATAGAGTTATACGGCACGGATCGAGGCCCTTCGGCCCATCGTGTCCGCGCCGGCCATCAAGCCCTGTCTACTCTAATCCCATATTCCAGCATTTGGTCCGTAGCCTTGTATGCTATGGCATTTCAAGTGCTCATCCAAATGCTTCTTGAATGTTGTGAGGGTTCCTGCCTCCACAACCCTTTCAGGCAGTGAGTTCCAGACTCCAACCACCCTCTGGGTGAAAAAGTTCTTTCTCAAATCCCCTCTAAACCTCCCGCCTTTTACCTTGAATCTATGTCCCCTTGTTATAGAACCCTCAACGAAGGGAAAAAGCTCCTTCGTATCCATCCTATCTGTGCCCCTCATAATTTTGTACACCTCAATCATGTCCTCCCTCAGCCTCCTCTGCTCCAAGGAAAACAAGTGGGACCTTGTCAAAAGCCTTGCTAAAATCCATGTAGACTACATCAAACACGCTACCCTCATCGACCTCCTATTGTTGCCTCCTCAAAAAATTCATCAAGTTAGTCAGACACGACCTTCCCTTAATAAATCCATGCTGACTGTCCTTGATTAATCCGTGCCTTTCTAAATGACGATTTATACTGTCCCTCAGATTTTTTTCCAATAATTTGCCCACCACTGAGGTTAGACTGACTGGCCTATAATTACTTGGTCTATCCCTTTCTCCCTTTTTAAACAATGGTCCAGTCCTCCAATACTCCGGAACCACGCCTGAACCCAGGGAGGGTTCCTGGGTATAGAGTTGAGCTGAAGCACCCTAATGGGAATTAGATCATCCAGTGTAATGCCAATATAGGTCCATGTTGGCTTACGAACCTAATATGACTACTGTGGTCACTGATTGAATGATACAGTGCATGCTCAATAAAAATGGACACATTTTGGAATGCAGATTGCTAAACAATTATAGGATGACTAAGATCAATGTCTAGACAATGAGACAAAAGCTACGTGAACAATGTCTGGTTGTTCAGTGGAAGTTGTGTATCAATGCTACAAACTCTGAGTTAAGTTGATATGATGAGAGTATGTGCAAAGATTCATTGAATTCTGGTACAGGATAAATTCAAAATGAACTTACTTTTCAGTTATGGCCTTGTGATTGTAGCCAGTATTTGTTACCATCAACTTCCCCCTCCCATACATTCATATGTTGATGACCTTCACGTTATGGACCAACACAAGCACATTGAGCAGAACCACGCAATCCCATCTGGGGAACTACTTCATATTACAGCATGACACAGAAATCAAACATACCTTTACTGTTTGTGGAGAACGTTATAATGGGGAACAAAGAAATGGCAGAACAATTAAACACATACTTTGGTTCTGTCTTCACAAAGGAGGACACAAATAACCTGCCAGGAATGTTAGGGAACCAAGGGTCTGGAGAGAGGGAGGAACTGAAGGAAACCAGTATTAGTAAAAAAAAAGTGCTAGGGAAATTAATGGGGCTAAAGGCTGACAAATCCCCAGGGCCTGATAATCTACATCCCAGAGTACTAAAGGAAGTGGCCCTGGAAATAGTGGATGCATTGGTGATCATCTTCCAAAATTCCATAGACTCTGGAACAGTTCCTACAGATTGGAGGGTGGCAAATGTAACCCCATTATTTAAAAAAGGGAGAGAAAACACAGGGAATTACAGACCAGTTAGCCTAACATCAGTAGTGGGGAAAATGCTAGAGTCTATAATAAAAGATGTGATAACAGAACACTTGGAGGGCATTAACGGGATTGGACAAAGTCAGCATGGGTTTATGAAAGGGAAATCATGCTTAACAAATCCACTGGAGTTTTTGAGGATGTAATTAGTAGAATAGATAGGGGAGAACCAGTGGATGTGGTGTATTTGGATTTTCAGAAGGCTTTTGATAAGGTCTCCCACAAGAGGTTAGTGTGCAAAATTAAAGCACATGGGATTGGGGGGAATATACTGGAATGGATTGAGAATTGGTTGACGGACAGGAAACAGAGAGTAGGAATAAACAGGTCTTTTTCCGGGTGGCAGGCAGTGACTGGTGGGGTACCGCAGGGATCAGTGCTTGGGCCCCAGCTATTCACAATATATATCAATGATTTGGATGAGGGAACTAAATGTAACATTTTCAAGTTTGCAGACGACACAAAGCTGGGGTGGAATGTGAGCTGTGAGGAGGATGCAAAGAGGCTCCAATGTGATTTAGACAAGTTGGGTGAGTGGGCAAGAACATGGCAGATGCAGTATAATGTGGATAAATGTGAGGTTATCCACTTTGCTTGTAAAAACAGAAAGACAGATTATCTGAATGGTGATAGATTGGGAAAAGGGGAGGTGCAACGAGACCTGGGTGTTCTTGTACACCAGTCGCTGAAAGCGAGCATTCAGGTGCAGCAAGCAGTTAGGAAGGCTAATGGTATGTTGGCCTTCATTGCAAGAGGAGCAGGGATGTCTTACTGCAGTTATACAGGGCCTTGGTGAGACCACATCTGGAGTACTGTGTGCAGTTTTGGTCTCCTTATCTGAGGAAGGATGTCCTTGCCATGGAGAGAGTGCAACGAAGGTTTACCAGACTGATTCCTGGGATGGCAGGACTGATGGATGAGGAGAGATTGGGTCAACTAGGCTTATATTCACTAGAGTTTAGAAGAATGAGAGGTGATCTCATTGAAATATATAAAATTCTAACAGGACTAGACAGACTAGATGCAGGGAGGATGTTCTCAATGGCTGTGGAGTCCAGAACCAGGGGTCACAGTCTCAGGATACGGGGTATGCCATTTAGAACCGTGATGAGGAGAAATTTCTTCACTCAGAGGGTGGTGAACCTGTGGAATTCTCTACCACAGATGGCAGTGGAGGCCAAGTCATTAGATGTATTCAAGAAGGAGATAGATATATTTCTTAATGCTAAAGGGATCAAGGGATATGGGGAAAAAGCAGGAACAGGGTACTGAGTTAGACGATCAGCCATGATCATTTTGAATGGCGGAGCAGGCCCAAAGGGCCAAATGGCCTACACCTGCTCCTATTTTCTATGTTGCTATGTTTCTATGAGTGTACTTAAACAGTCTGCTCAGTCTCCATATTTAAGTCCAACAGAGTGGCTGTGGCATTCGCTGATCATTTGTGTCAATGACACAGAGTGCAACATATCTGCTAGCAATTATGTCAAAGAAAGAGAAATATCCTACAGTCAATTCTGCCAGTCATAGGATAATCTCATGACCAGTAAACCGCAAGCTACAGTCAAATGACAAGCTTGTCAACAGTAGCTACTGTCTGGCAAACCAATCCATACACTAAATTGTTCTTAAATATTATATGTTCTGTTATTCACTGAACTCTTTCAAAAAGGGCAAATTAATTTTAATATTGGCTTCTTATGCATGAAAGATTAAGCAGACAATAAACAAAGCAAGATAAACTCATATATACTATATCTGCAACATTAATTTTATTATGAACGCTACTGCTCTAATAAGGATGTGATTCAGCTGAACATTTAAAGCTGTCAACTCTTGTTCATCCAGATTCCAAAACTAAATTTGTTTAAGGGGTAACAACCTTAAATTAAGCTTAATATTAAAATAATTACTGTCTGCCATGTGCTGTGATTCAGTGCAGTCCAGGTGTTTTTGTTGATCTTCCATATTATGAGATTTTAATAACTTTATATATTCAATCATTAGGAAAGTTTCAACAGCTTTGAATGCATTGGATGCTAAATGTTATGGCATCAGTATTTGGAACAGCCTTAGAGCTAGTTGCTGAGAAAGGGAACATTAGCCCGGAATTTTATCAATCCGATTTATGTCGAAATTAGCACCAGTTTCTCTGCCAATCTTGCCCATGCGAACTAACGTTCAACTTTCCTGCACAGCTCGTTTGCCTACGTTGGAACGTAAAAACTGGTGCAAAACAAGCACATATGGAGAACCATCAAAAGGGGTAATAGTGCAAGCGTAAAAAGAAGTGTGCTGTCTTCCGCCATGGCACCTCACTGTCAGAGCCTCTTGCCTCTGCCTCTCCTTTTCCATTATTATGCAGAACAGAGGTTTGCCCATTGGGAAGATCATTCCAGAAACCTAGTTGTCCGGGCCATTGCTTCTCTCAGTATTAGTTATTGACCAAATGCTAACTTATGAGAACAAATGAATTGTTTAGCACGATTTACTGTTTTCTGCTTTACAATTTAACAGCTAGAATGAAGCACTTTACATCAATTACTGGAACTAAATGTTTGGGGAATTCTTGGAATTAAGACAAATTAGCACACTTTAACCATTCAGAAGTTGTTTTACTTTATTTGTAGTACTAGCTTGCATTTTACAGCACATTTATGACTAATCATTTCTAACATAAGCATCTGAAGTGTTAAAAATGAAAGCCATACATCTAAGGGTTCATTCACACTACAACTGTAACCCCGCTGCAAATCAGTTTGCCTTTGCACCAACTTTAGAGTCAGAGTAAATGCAGCCCTGGCATCTGAGTTCAATCTGACACCTGAAACAAGCTAAATGAGACTGCCTAGAGCAAAATAGTATCACTTTACTTCCCTTCAGAGTCTGCTTGGGCCTTGGTAGCTGATTGACACTCCAAGATTAGTGCCAGCGTGGTGTGGTTTTAGCTTTGCACCAATGTTAAACTTGTGGAGTGTGAATGTCCCCTAAAATATACATTTTCTTCTAATTTCCAACACAGAAACTTACCAGTAATATGTTAAAATGAGAAGTGTTGTATTTAAAGTGTGCAATTTAATTACTTTTACTCACCTATAGTTACCTAAAAATACTCCATCAGGATTGAGCATAGGTACTATTTTGAAAACCAGAACATCCCGTAGAACCTTGGCTACTGAGTGTTGGCTGACAAGAAAATCAATAAAACCTAGAAGGAACAAAAAAATGATATTTTTCAAAATATTGTAACAACGGGCTCTTATCACTGTACTCAGATTTCTGAGATTATTGACTAATCTAGAAAGTTATTGCATTTTTTTCAGATAAAGGATTGACCTTGCTGTGGACTGAAATTCACCAGGAATAGACCATCCACATCAATTTGTAAAATTTCTAACCTAATAGACCCATGAGAATCTGTCCTTGAAGGATAAGTCATGTAGAGAGAGATTTGAAATATTTTAGCTGTGTTAGTGTTGCCAACACTGACTGAAAACTTAACCTGCCTTGCAGTTGTAATCTAACAAATATAGAGTTCAACACAGGGCTGAAAAATTCCACTCACTGCTGAGCCAACAGTGAGTTATTTTTCAGCTGAAAAACAAAGCAACTTTCCAGCTTGCAAATGACATTAGTATTTATTCCTCTATCTTTAATTCTTGGCTTCTTTCTTTGCTTCCCTGCTGCAACAGATCTTTTGTGATGTATTGTTACTCTCATCTTTCCTGTTGACCAGCAATACTAAAAATTGATATAATTCTTTTACAGAATTAGAATCTGGCTAAACTAATGTTTTAAAATGAGAAGGACCTTTTCACTCGCTTATATATTAAAAATGTTCTTCTCACGCTTCAAAAGCATTGACAGAACGATAGTTTAAAATCTTTATATGAAGTTCTTCTTTATTCTATTTAAAATGGAATACTGCATACAATGTAAAAAAATCTAGCTGCAATAACAGATGAATTCTAGATGAATGATGCACTTCTTTTACATTTAGACATGTAGCACTTTTACATAAACTAATTCAATGTAACTTAAGCATGACATCAAGGAAACCACAGAATCACTCCATTATCTTATACCAAAATACTGAATACATGGTCCTTTGCCAAAATCAAGGACCCATAACAAAAAATTCTATTTCAGTAAATCAGATAACAGCATTGATCCTTTTTTCACATTTCATTGTTCTCTTTTCTTTCTCACTTTGAATGGTTCAATTGTGAGCTTCAAGATTGACAGCAGAATTTTGTGAAATACATGAATTGTATGCACTGACTGGAGAATAAATGTGCTTCATATTGGTACTGTGGCACAGTCGCAGAGATCTATCAGCTGATCAGATAGCTCTGCTTCAGAAGTGCACAGAATAGACAGTAGATTCCGAAGTCATCAGCGTACACAAACCAGAAGTACACGATTCAAAGTCGCTGCAGACTTACTCGGCAGGGGGGGGGGGGGGCGCAGGGGGGGTGCGGAGGGTGGATTTTAACTTGGAGCTGGTTTCTGGTGGGAGTTAATTTCCCGCCCACCAATGGCAGCAGGAGATCATTCCCACCGGTTCGCGGATGCAGCCTCTTGCCAGAAAATTCTTGCTCGCGACCGCCAGCCAGTCAGTGGATCTGGCCGAGTTCGGGCGGGACTCTGTTTCTGCCCTACCTTTTAAAATTGGGGCCTGGGTCTCAGTAGAAAAAGACAAAAAAAATTAAGAAGAGGCCAGAACTGGTCTATAAACTATTAAATAGATTTGCTTACCACCTAGCAACTGTAGGTACTCATTTATATGGGCAGCAAATAAAAGTGTCAAGCGGCAGTGTAAAGGGTGGAAAATGACACATTAGACATTACTGCATCACTTTTGTGCCATTATCATATCATTTACAAGTTTAAGCCGATTTCAAGTGGGAGCTTCCTTTAGTTGCCTGTTCAACACTGAAAATGTGAATCATACACAAAAGGAGCACAGACCCAATGGTATGTATTTCTGCCCCTTCTTCCACAATGTTACACCCGCTGAACTGGTACACGTATGATGATACGGGCTGGAGAATCTGTCCAAACCAAAATTTTTTTCTGCTGGCCTCCTGATTTGTCCAAACCAGCTGAGGACAAAAATATCTGATCCATATAATTTTTAGTGGTTTATAGCCCATAAATTGAAGCTGTCCATATCATTCCTAGGATCCCAATTTTCATATTACAAGTGGCCTTCCGCCTGAAACAGGAAGGCTCTCTGACCACCCATCTCCGGACCCTATCCAAAATGGCGGCAGCCAGAGCACCAGCGCAAATAGGGCAGTAAATGACCTTCCACCATTTTTGGGCTGATACCACCCCAATTGCTGTTGGCAGAGGGATTTAAACTCGGCCCATGTGTCACGGAATCTACAAGACAAAATGTTTATCTTGATTTGGTATTTGTTAATGACCCGTAACATATACAAGACATGGAAGTCACCATTGAAGGACAGAAATGATAATGGCTAAAATCAGTGAAATGAGGGAACAACCAAACAAATAAATTGGGAAAGGTTGTACACAACACTTCAGTTGAAAACAATTGGAATTCTTTTAAAGGTGTAATGCTGAGCATGCAGGATAAATACATTCCCAAAATCAACAAGCAAATGTGACCCAAAATGAATAATAAACAAATTAAAAGTGAGATAAAACAAAAAAAAAATTGCCAGTATAAAACCTACAGGGAGAAAGGAAAAGAGGCACACTGGGACAAATGTAAAATAAGGCAGAAACATGTTAAAAGGGTGATCATAGGAGCAAAGGGAGACCTGAAAAAAGGCATAGCAACAGAGGCCAGGCAAAACAGCAAAATATATTTTAGTGCCACAACAGCCAGAGAAGAGGTAAAACTTGAAACAGAGGATGAGCAGAAAATGGTAAATATTCTGAACACTTATCTCTTCCAAATATTCACAGAGGAAGACATGAGCAACATGCCCTCTCCAAACAATGCATAACCCAAGTATAATCAATTACTTTACAATAAGACAGACAGAATTCCTAGACAAGTTACATGGGCTCAAAACAAATAAATCCCCAGGGATAGATAGTATTTATCCCACAGTGCTGAAAGAGACTAGGGAATGGATTTGTGAGGCTCTGGTGATCATTATGAGGGTTTCAATAGACACTGGGGAGTACCAGTTAAATGGAAACAGGGTAAAGTGGTGATATATTGAAAAAGAGTGACAAAACAGACACAGACAACTAGAGACCCATTATTCTTACTTCCATTCCATGTAAAATAATGGAATTGATTATCAGGAGTAAACTTGAGGATCATCCAGTGACAGAAGGGTCAGTAACCAGAGGACACAGACTTAAGGTGATCGGCAAAAGAGCCAGAGGCGACATGAGGTAACATTTTTTTATGCAGCGAGATATAACGATCTGGAATGCAATGCTTGAAAAGGTGGTAGAAGCAGATTGAATTGTAACTTTCAAAAGGGAATTGGATACATACGTGAAAGGAAAATATTTATACGGCTATGGGGAAAGAGCAGGGGAATGGGACTAATTGGGTAGCTCTTTCAAAGAGCCGGCACAGGCACGATGGGCGAAATGGCCTCCTCCGTAGGCCATTAGATACTATGATGTGTACAACAATAACCTAGTTAACAGCAGTCAGCATGTAATCTGAAGGGGAAGATCGCGTCTGAGCAACCTCTTCAGCTTCTTTGAGAAAGTGACAACCCACATGGAATTTGGTAAACCCTATGACTTGGCTTACCTCGACTTCCAAAATGCTGTTGATAAAGTTCCAAATGAGAGGCTGTTAATTAAACTCAAAGTTGTGCAGATTCAGGGTAAACCCTGGGAATAGATAGAAAACTGTTTGAAAACTGTTTCCTACCTTTCAAACAGTTTTCTATCTATTAGAGGAATCTGGGCCAAAGGCAGGTATATGGAGTTAGATCACAGATCAGCCATGATCTTATCAAATGGCAGAGCAGGCACAAGGGGCTGAATGGCCTACTCCTGTTCCTATGTTCCTAATTTAAAATGGGGAGGGGGGGTGGTGGAATACCGTGTGGGGACCCTCAGGACTTGGTGCTGAGACCATTACTGTTTCTAATTTACATCAATGAACTAGATTCAAAAATTCATTGCAAAGTAGTCAAATTTATCAATGATACCAAATTACGAGGGGAGGTAGAATCGAAAGAGGCAGTGCAGAAATTACAGAATGAGTCGGCTAAAATATGCAAGGGTAAAGAACACTGGCAGATCTAATTTAATGCAGACAAGTTTAAAGTGCTACACATAAGGAGGAAAAATAGACAACGTGCATACCCCATGAATGATGTTGTAATAGTTAAGGTTAAAGTTGACGAAAATCTAGGAGTCGTAGACTTGACACTAAATACTATTATGTCTAACCAATAGAAAACAGCATTCAACAAAGCTAACGGAATGTTGAACTACATAACCAAAACAATAGAATAAAAGTCAGAGAAAGTATTGATCAAACTATAGTTCTCTTGTCAAACCACACCTTAAATACTGCATTCAATTCTGGTTGCCAAGAAACAAGAGAGACATTCAAGCACTGGAGCCACAAGGCTGATCCTCAGTGTTAAGAGTCTGAGCTCGAAGGAAGGACTGGAGAGACTTCGGTTTTTCAGCCTAAAAAGGCGGCTATGTACAATTCTTAAGATTATAGAAAAAGTTAACCAGAATATTACTTTAAATCAAATTGCAGGAGTAGAAATAAGAGACATACGAACAGGAGTAGGCCATTCAGCCCCTCGAACCTGTTCTGCCATTCAATTAGATCATGGCTGTTCTGTATCTTAACTTCATCTACCCGCCTTGTTTCCATGGGATCTAAATTGGGCTGCGTAGCACCCATTGTCTAGGTGCTACGCAGTCTCCTAAGGACCCAAAATGGCATCCGGAATGCACGTGCACACTTCAAGAGTGACATGCACCGAACGCCATTTTGGTAAAGGTGTTTGCACACGTGCAAATAACGAACGCCAGCATTATGTAAAGTAGGAAGAATATGCAGTAGATTAGTGTACAATGCTAATTTAAAGGGACAGATGCATTTTTGGAACTCCACGCTCCAGCCAATGCACTGTCTTAGCTTCGCACAGCTGAACAGGTCTTAAATAGCATGGAGGACCTCCCACCAGTGCTTTTTAACGGGATCAGGCAAGAGTTACAGATTAGTTGCTGGACTGGTGCTCCTGGCTGCTGATATATTTGTACCTTTTTTTGGAAGTCTCCTATATTTGAATACTAGGAATAGGGGACATAGTCTAAAAATTAGAGCCAAGACTTTCAAGTGTGAAATTAGGAAACGCTTCTACACGCAAAGGGTGGTAGAAGTTTGGAACGCTCTTCTGCAAACAGCAGTTGATGCTAGCTCAATTTTAAATCTGAGATTGATAGATTTTTCTGAACCAAAGGTATTAAGGGATATGGGGCTAAAGCGGGGGTATGGAGTTCGGTCACAGATCAGCCATGATCTCACTGAATAGCGGAACAGGCTTGAGGGGCTAAATGGCCTATTCCTGTTCTTATCTGCCTATCTTCCGATAATAGAGTTTCAATACTCTACAGGGAGTGGGCTGGCTAGCTGATAGGCAATAGCAAGGGCACAGGCGAAGTGGCAAGGGTGGGACACAAATGCTGTCATTCTGAGAGAGGACAGCAGGTTCATATTCCATGGAGCCACTGACACTTGCTGCCTCCTTCTCTTGCAAGAAAGCAGGAAGTGTGTCGGTGAGTGTCCTGCAAGATGTTTGGGTGATGTGGCTATAATTTTTTTTAAAATTCATTCATGGGATGTGGCGTTGCTTGCAGGCCAGCATTTATTGCCCAGCCCTAATTGCCCTTGAGAAGGTGGTGGTGAGCCACCTTCTTGAACCGCGCAGTCCGTGTGGGGAAGGTTCTCCCACAGTGCTGTTAGGTAGGGAGTTCCAGGATTTTGACCCAGCGACGATGAAGGAGCGGCGATATATTTCCAAGTCAGGATGGTGTGTGACTTGGAGGGGAACGTGCAGGTGATGGAGTTCCCATGTGCCTGCTGCCCTTATCCTTCTAGGTGGTAGAGGTCACGGGTTTGGGAGGCACTGTAAAAGAAGCCTTGACGACATGCTGCAATGCATCTTGTAGATGGTACACAAGTACCATCTGTCAAGATGCGCCGGTGGTGGAGGGAGTGAATGTTTCAGATGGTGGATGGGGTGCCAATCAAGAGGGCTGCTTTGTCCTGGATGGTGTCGAGCTTCTTGAGTGTTGTTGGAGCTGCACTCATCCAGGCAAGTGGAGAGTATTCCATCACAATCCTGACTTGTGCCTTGTAGATGGTGGAAAGGCTTTGGTGAGGTAGAATACACAGCCTTTGACCTGCTGTTGCAGCCACAGTATTTATATGGCTGGTCCAGTTAAGTTTCTGGTCAATGGTGACCCCCAGGATGTTGATGGTGGGGGATTTGGTGATGGTAAGGGATTTGGCGATTGGTAATGTTGTTGAATGTCAAGGGGAGGTGGTTAGACTCCCTCTTGTTGGAGATGGTCACTGCCTGGCACTTGTCTGGCGCGAATGTTACTTGCCACTTATAAGCCCAAGTTCCTGACGGAACCCAAACTGAGCATCGGTGAGCAGGTTATTGGTGAGTAAGTGTCACTTGATAGCACTGTCGACGACACCTTCCATCACTTTGCTGATGATTGAGAGTAGACTGATGGGGTGGTAATTGGCCTGATTGGATTTGTCCTGCTTTTTGCAGATAGGACATAACTGGGCAATTTTCCACCTTGTTGGGTAGATGTCAGTGTTGTAGTTGTACTGGAACAGCTTGGCTGGAGGTACAGCTAGTTCTGGGGCACAAGTCTTCAGCACTACAGCTGGGATGTTGTCGGAGCCCATAGCCTTTGCTGTATCCAGTGCACTCAGCCATTTCTAGATATCACGTGGAGTGAATCGAATTGGCTGAAGACTGGCTTCTGTCATGGTGGGGATCTCGGGAGAAGGCCAAAATGGATCATCCATTCGGCACTTCTGACTGAAGATGGTTGCAAACACTGTCATGGTTAAATAGCTGCCAGCGTGTGTGACCTGTGAGTTGTGGATGTGCGGCTTGCAACAGTGGTAATGTGTGAGGGTGAGAGGAAGCATGTGATTGGAAGAGTTGATTACTGATTGAAAGAATTTGTTGGTAGGTGGGTGAAGAGGGGTGTGGCACGTGGAGCAGTAGGTACGACTAGTAGTGCAGTTGGAAGGAGATGCCACTTAACAGTAGACCTCACTCACCTTGACCACTCGTGTCAAAGCATTGAACTTCTTCCTGCACTGCATCCATGTTCATGGTACTTAGTGCTTGGCATTGACTTCATCCCTTCTGCCTCGGGAGCAGATGTCTGGAGGGGCTCTTGAGCGCCCCCCCCCACCCGCCACCTCTCACCCCACCACGGATATAGGATACCCCTCCTTTTGTCCAGCTCTTGCACCAAGGCCTCTAGTGCATCATCAGAGAACCATGGTGCACACTCTCTCGCAGGCCTGGTACAAACTCAGACCGGCAGATTGATGGGGTCTGGCATGCAGATTGGAGGATGTGGGATTTAGTAATGCGTCACCTTTATTCAATGTTTTGAAATAACTCAGTTTGTAAACATCGGGACGGGACCTGCACCTGTTTTTTATGCGTGCGACGTCGGATCTCCGTTCAGATTCCATGCGGATCCATATCTTATATTTTGCAAATATCAGAGTCACGCAAATGTTGAGCAGCCCAGTTGCTTTTTTTTATTCGTTCATGGGATGTGGGCGTCGCTGGCGAGGCCAGCATTTATTGCCCATCCCTAATTGCTCTTGAGAAGGTGGTGGTGAGCCGCCTTCTTGAACCGCTGCATTCCGTGTGGTGAAGGTTCTCCCACAGTGCTGTTAGGAAGGGAGTTCCAGGATTTTGACCCAGCGACGATGAAGGAACGGCGATATATTTCCAAGTCGGGATGGTGTGTGACTTGGAGGGGAACGTGCAGGTGGTGCTGTTCCCATGTACCTGCTGCTCTTGTCCTTCTAGGTGGTAGAGGTCGCGGGTTTGGGAGGTGCTGTCGAAGAAGCCTTGGCGAGTTGCTGCAGTGCATCCTGTGGATGGTACACACTGCAGCCACTGTGCACCGGTGGTGAAGGGAGTGAATATTTTGGGTGGTGGATGGGGTGCCAATCAAGCGGGCTGCTTTGTCCTGGATGGTGTCGAGCTTCTTGAGTGTTGTTGGAGCTGCACTCATCCAGGCAAGTGGAGAGTATTCCATCACACTCCTGACTTGTGCCTTGTAGATGGTGGAAAGGCTTTGGGGAGTCAGGAGGCGAGTCACTCGCCGCAGAATACCCAGCCTCCGACCTGCTCTTGTAGCCACAGTATTTATATCGCTGGTCCAGTTAAGGTTCTGGTCAATGGTCACCCCCAGGATGTTGATGGTGGGGGATTCAGCGATGGTAATACCGTTGAATGTCATGGGGAGGTGGTTAGACTCTCTCTTGTTGGAGATGGTCATTGCCTGGCACTTGTCTGGCGCGAATGTTACTTGCCACTTATCAGCCCAAGCCTGGATGTTGTCCAGGTCATGCTGCATGCGGGCTTGGACTGCTTCATTATCTGAGGGGTTGCGAATGGAACTGAACACTGTGCAATCATCTGCGAACATCCCCATTTCTGACCTTATGATGGAGGGAAGGTCATTGATGAAGCAACTGAAGATGGTTGGGCCTAGGACACTGTCCTGAGGAACTCCTGCAGCAATGTCCTGGGGCTGAGATGATTGGCCTCCAACAACCACTACCATCTTCCTTTGTGCTAGGTATAACTCCAACCAATGGAGAGTTTTCCCCCTGTTTCCCATTGACTTCAATTTTACTAGGGCTCCTTGGTGCCACACTCGGTCAAATGCTGCCTTGATGTCAAGGGCAGTCACCCTCACCTCACCTCTGGAATTCAGCTCTTTTGTCCATGTTTGGCCAAGGCTGTAATGAGGTCTGGAGCCGAGTGGTCCTGGCGGAACCCAAACAGAGCATCGGTGAGCAGGATATTGGTGAGTAAGTGCCACTTGATAGCACTGTCGACGACACCTTCCATCACTTTGCTGATGATTGAGTGTAAGGACTTGCACACCACCAGGAGCTTTCCTTCTTCGTCAGGTGAGTGAAGGGTTCTAAAAACGCATAGCATATATAGTCAGAGAACAATGCCTGGTGATTACAGATAATCTTTCCAACTGCCCCCTATCACACCTCGGCTGGGAGACGATCACAGCAATCAAAGGTGTCGTTGGTGTTCAGACAGGTTAGCCACGGAAAACATTACATCCCAGTATACTGAATACACAATGGGTCAGATCACAAAGACAGAGAGAGAAAGAGACCCAAAAGGCAGAGAGAGAGAGAGAATGTCTAGTTGTATTAAAAACAGATAACTTTTTTTCACTGGTGGGGTTACATGTAGCGTGACATGAACCCAAGATCCCGGTTGAGGCCGTCCTCATGGGTGCGGAACTTGGCTATCAATTTCTGCTCGACGATTTTGCGTTGTCGTGTGTCTCGAAGGCCGCCTTGGAGAACGCTTACCCGAAGATCGGAGGCTGAATGTCCTTGACTGCTGAAGTGTTCCCCGACTGGGAGGGAACCCTCCTGTCTGGCGATTGTTGTGCGGTGTCCGTTCATCCGTTGTCGCAGTGTCTGCATGGTCTCGCCAACCAACGCTATACACCAGATACATCGACGACATTTTCTTCCTATGGACCCACGGCGAAGAATCACTGAAGAGACTACACGATAACATCAACAAGTTCCATCCCACCATCAAACTCACCATGGACTACTCCTCAGAATCAGTTTCATTCTTGGACACACGAATCTCCATCAAAGACGGGCACCTCAGCACCTCACTCTACCGCAAGCCCACGGACAACCTCACGATGCTCCACTTTTCCAGCTTCCACCCTAACCACGTCAAAGAGGCCATCCCCTATGGACAGGCCCTGCGAATGCACAGGATCTGCTCAGACGAGGAGGAACGCGATGGACACCTACAGACGCTGAAAGACACCCTAGTAAGAACGGGATATGACGCTCGACTCGTCGATCGACAGTTCCGACGGGCCACAGCGAAAAATCGCATAGACCTCCTCAGAAGACAAACACGGGACACAACCAACAGAGTACCCTTCATCGTCCAGTACTTCCCCCGAGCGGAGAAACTATGCCATGTTCTTCGCAGCCTTCAACATGTCATCGATGACGACGAACACCTCGCTAAGGCCATCCCCACGCCTCCACTACTCACCTTCAAACAGCCACCCAACCTCAAACAGACCATCGTTCGCAGCAAATTACCCAGCTGTCAGGAGAACAGCCTCCACGACACCACACAACCCTGCCACGGCAAACTCTGCAAGACATGTCAGATCATCGACACAGATACCACCATCACACAAGAGGACACCACCCACCAGGTATATGGTTCATACTTCTGTGACTCGGCCAACGTTGTCTACCTCATACGTTGCAGGAAAGGATGCCCCGGAGCATGGTACATCGGCGAGACCATGCAGACACTGCGACAACGGATGAACAGACACCGCGCAACAATCGCCAGACAGGAGGGTTCCCTCCCAGTCGGGGAACACTTCAGCAGTCAAGGACATTCAGCCTCCGATCTTCGGGTAAGCGTTCTCCAAGGCGGCCTTCGAGACACACGACAACGCAAAATCGTCGAGCAGAAATTGATAGCCAAGTTCCGTACCCATGAGGATGGCCTCAACCGGGATCTTGGGTTCATGTCACGCTACATGTAACCCCACCAGCGAAAAAAAAGTTATCTGTTTTTAATACAACTGGACATTCTCTCTCTCTCTCTCTGCCTTTTGGGTCTCTTTCTCTCTCTGTCTTTGTGATCTGACCCATTGTGTGTTCAGTATACTGGGATGTAATGTTTTCCGTGGCTAACCTGTCTGAACACCAACGACACCTTTGATTGCTATGATCGTCTCCCAGCCGAGGTGTGATAGGGGGCATTTGGAAAGATTATCTGTAATCACCAGGCATTGTTCTCTGACTATATATGCTATGCGTTTTTAGAACCCTTCACTCACCTGACGAAGGAGGAAAGCTCCGAAATCTTGTGATTTAAAATAAAATTGTTGGACTATAACCTGGTGTTGTGCAAGTCCTTACATTTGTCCACCCCAGTCCATCACCGGCATCTCCACATCCTGATGATTGAGAGTAGACTGATGGGGCGGTAAATGGCCAGATTGGATTTGTCCTGCTTTTTGTGGACGGGACAAACCTGGGCAATTTTCCACATTGTCGGGTAGATGACAGTGTTGTTGCTGTACTGGAACAGCTTGGCTCGAGGTGCAGCTCGTTCTGGAGCACAAGTCTTCTACACTACAGCCGGGATGTTGTCAGGGCCCATAGCCTTTGCTGTATCCAGTGCACTCAGCCGTTTCTTGATATCACGTGGAGTGAATCGAATTGGCTGATGACTGGCTTCTGTGATGGTGGGGATATCGGGAGGAGGCCGAGATGGATCATCCACTCGGCACTTCTGGCTGAAGATGGTTGCAAACGCTTCAGCCTTGTCTTTTGCACTCACGTGCTGGACTCCGCCATCACTGAGGATGGGGATGTTTGCAGAGCCTCCTCCTCCTGTTAGTTGTTTAATTGTCCATCATTAAAAATTCTAGAGATCCCATCATCATCATGCTGCAACATATGGCAGCACAGATTCACTTCCCAATTGACTTCCACCACTTCCTGCAGCCACAATGCACCTTTCCTTTACAAGATGCAGGCTGCCTTTAAGTGGTGCTAGCCACTCGCGATATCTGGGACCCCTGCTGGTGAGCAGCCACTCGACAGAGCAGGTAGCGTTGTCTGCACGCAGCAATCAAAGAAATCACCAGGCAGCACAAATGTTACATGCTGCCAGCATCTCAATGACCGAGCCCGGGTTAATCGCGCACCGCGACCCTCTTGCCTGGTTTCGGGGGTTATTCAATAGAACCCTCCATATCTCTCAATCCCCTTACCTAACAAAAATCTATCAATTTCAGTTTTGAAATTTTCAATTGACCTAGCCTCAACAGTTTTCTGGGGGAGACCGTTCCAGATTTCCACTACTCTTTGTGTGAAGAAGTGCTTCCTGACATTACCCCTTTAAGACCTTGCTGTAATTTTAAGGTTATGTCCCCTTGTTCTGGACTCCCCCACCAGAGCAAATAGTTTCTCTCTATCCACCCTATCCTATTCTTTAATCATCTGAAATACCTCAATTAGATCACCCCTTAATCATTTAAACTCAAGGTTAATACGGGCCTAGTCTATGCAACCTGTCCTCATAATTTAATCCTTTTAGCCCTGGACACAGGTTCATATTCGTTAAAGGAAATTTTAGGACTGATTGTGCGAAGAAGAATTCCGCACTAAGAGTGTTCAACTTGTGAAATAAACTTCCAGATAGTATAGTGGAAGCAAAAACCTTGGAACCATTTAAGTAACAAACGGATGCTATAATGGGTGGATATTAGGACCTCTCTGGGTGGCCGGATTAGGTTTGGGTCACATGGCCTTCCTCATCCATAATTATCTTGTAATTAATTATCCTGCCAAAAACAAAGTGAGAGCTATAGTTAATGTCTGAAGTTAAAGTCAATATTAAGGTCAAATGGCTGCAAAGTGCTTAATAGAAAGTTAAGGTGCCGTTCCTCGAGCTTGCATTGAGCTTCACTGGAACAGTGTGGAAGGCCAATAACACAGAAGTTAGAGTGGTAGTAGGATGGGGAATTGAAGTGTCAAGTGACAGAGAGCTTGGGGATGCACTTGTGGATGGAACAAAAATATATACGGTGCAGCACAAAACATTGTTTCATGTAAAAACAGTGGTAATGAATTATGGCTGAGCTGCTCTTTTGAACAATGTACTGACCTAAGTCAATTATGTTTAGAACATTTGGAATGGACATAAGATTATTAAAACTACTCAATAGCAGGGTACCAGTCTTTCTCCTGACAAATCAATGCAAACCGAATACTGAAGCCTGCACCATCAACAAGAAACAAATTAGAGTATCTCATTAAACTAAGCTTCAGGATTCTGCAGAAGTAAAGACACAATCAGGAACATAATGGAGGTCATTTTAACCCCCAAGAAAAGGTGGGTTTGGGTCAGACGGGCAGTAAAAATTGTTGATTTTGAACGGGACCACATCCAACTACATGTACTTCCCCCGCGACGACATCAGCCAGACTGAGAGGGCAGTGGGTTTCCACTCTTTGGTTGGCTTCCCACGGGTGCAGGGTGCAATTGATTGCACACACGTAGCAATCCAAAGACCTCCACGTGAGCCAGGACTGTTTATAAACCAAAAGAGATATCACTCCATCAATGCACAGCTGGTGTGCGACCACCGGAAGAGATTTCTGCAGGTATGCGCCAGATTCCCTGGCAGCTGTCATGAGTCATTCATTTTGCGCGAGTCCAGCATTCCGGACCTCTTCCAGACAGAAGACAGACTTAAGGCCTGGCTCATTGGAGACAAGGGATACCCCGTGCAGACGTGACTCAAGACACCTGTGAGAAATCCCAGCAATGAGGCACAACAGCAGTACAACCAGAGTCACATCACCTTTAGGTCTGTCATTGAGCAAGCCATAGGAATGTTGAAGATGTGCTTCAGGTGCCTGGATAGATCTGGGGGAGCCCTTCAGTATTCGCCAGCGAGGGTGTCCAGAATAATCATCATGTGCTGCGTCCTGCACAACATTGCGCAGCAAAGAGGGTTACTGGTGGAGGAGGTCAAATGCGTTCATCAAGCATCCTCATCTGGCGGCAACATGGAGAGAAGGAAAATGAAGATGGGGACCCCATCGCCAGAGCAACCACACACTTTGCTGCCCGTGATGCCCACATCTCTAACAAGAAGTTCTCATAATGATATGTGCAATGTGAAGAATTTGTCATATTCAGGCTGCCTGGAACAACCACCACCACCAACCACCCCCCCCTCTTCCCTCTGCGCTAAACAATCCTTCAACCACGCATACACCCATTGCACACCTGCCCAACGGCTGTCGTCATGTCTTGGCATTCAAAATGAAGCAAATGAAAGGGCGACTTCACAAACAGGACGCAATAATGGCCAAGATGTGGTAGTGGTGATAATGATTAAATTTAATGTGGCACAACAAAAAATAATATATAAATGAACAATATGACATTTCGTCAAACACCCTTGTGCATACTCTTGGTGAACTACGAGTGGTTAACCTTTCGCTTTCTGCCACTTCTATGTGTGCATCACCTGCGGCTTCAGCAAAGGTAGTGGAAGGTTGCTCAGAAAACTGCCCTGACTGCTGAGGTGCCCTCGGCCCATGCCCTCTGGGTTTTGGAGCCCTTGAGGGCCCCGCCAAAGACTGCTCCACTTGCATCTGTGCAGGGGCAGACTTGGCCATCGGGAGAGGTGGCAGCATTGCAGGTACTGGTTGAGGGGGGGGGGGGGCTAGGGGTGAGATATGGGAGTGTTTTGAGTGGAGTCCCCACTTCCACGTCCCCTTTTGACATCACCCCTCTCCCGGGCCAACGCAACATCACACCCACCACTCTCCTGGACAGCAGTTTGGTGAATAGATGTGCCGCGTTGTACGGCCATGAATAAGGTATCTGTCATTCTGTTTAAGGTGGCAGATATGTTGGATCCATGGTCACGGCCTGCACAGACTCATTTGAGAGCCATGCTTGAAGCTCAATGGAGGCTGCCACTCTCTCCATTGCAGACATTCTCGTACTTACCTGTGACAACAATCCATTAGCGATGAGTTGGACTCCTCCATCCTCTCCGCTATTGTGGAGAGTGTGCGTGGCAGGTTTTCCAGTACCTTGCAAAGCTGCAGCTATACCTCTCATCATTCTCACTCTTAACGATGTTCCCCGGGTTCAGCAGCTGTGTCCAGCTGAACAGAGCTTGTAGAGGAGTGTGCTCCCAGACGCGGACTTTCCACGGCTGTCCCTTCCACCAGTGTCTGCTCGTGCACACTTGTGAGTGGTGAATCACCAGGTGACAACCCAACTATCTGTTTAACACGACCTACCGAAGTGCAAGAATTTGCGCTGGTACATTGCTCTCTGTCCTGTGACGATGCACCCTCAGAACGAATAAGCTCTTCTGAGGAATCGCTTTCTTCCATTTCCCCTGATTGTTCTTGAAGTTGTGAAGGCCTTGGAAGACAACAGACAGCGACATGAATTATTCATCAGAAGTGACAATCTTTCCAATGACCATACTGAGGTCTGGCACAGTTCACTCATTGATAAAATCAATTCATCATGTCTGTGAAATATGTTAAAGTTCCATCATCAGCCACCTGTGGGTTCCCAGTGTCTCCATCTCCGATGGAAAGGCAACTGTCCCACTTATTTCCACGGCCTCCTCCACATCTGTCAGCTTCACTGGACCACCTCCAGTTCGCGTCCTCTTTGCATTTTGCGCTCTCTTCTCCTATAAGAGGAGAAAGAACAGATCTGTGAGTGACTGAAGGTGATCTTTTCATCCTACGAATGAATTGCTTTCGGTGAGGCTGACAATGAAACAGATGCATCAGAGGGTGATTATCAGACAGGTACATCACATTGCATCAGGATTGGAGTGAGTGATAGTGGTGGGTGAATAAATGGGGAGTTGAGGACATACATAGAAAGTGAAGGATGATACCTGAAACTTAACTGGGTGTGAGGAGTTATGTGATGGAGTAGGCGTGCCAACAGAGAGTAAGAGGAGGGGGGTGTTGCATAACATAGGATGTCGTTGAATCAGCAAATGTACTCACTTTTCCTGACCTGGTTAGGTCATTAAAATGCTCCCTGTACTGCAGACAAGACCTGGGCACCATGCTCCTGCTGCTCACCTCTTCTCCTGCCTCCAGCCACGCCGGCTTGGTGGCAAAAGCAGGTTTCTTCCTCCTATCACCTGGGTGTAACATCTCCCTCCTGCTTCTCACAGCAGCCAGTAGTATCTCAAGGGAGGCATCTGAGAACCTAGATGCTGCCTTTCCTCTATGTCCTTCCATTTTGCTTTTTACTCCTTTCTTCTTCAAAATCCATTTTTGCATTGGCCCTTTAAATAGTGGGCTTTAAATCGCGTCATGCGGGTGCACAGTACACCCGCTGGGCAGCTTGGAGACACGAAGCCCGGGACTAACATTAAGTGCCTTCAACTGAATTGCAATCGGATGCGCACAAGTTACTTCCAGTTTCCCACACGATTATTTACCCACCCGCTGAATTCCTGCCTCCGTGCTAAAATCATGCCCAATGACATTTCTTTAGAATAAAAAAAAGAGGAACAAGTTGTGATTTATTTTGCATCAGTTGCAAAAGCATTTCCCACTAAACAGGAAACAAAAGGCTAACTATGTTGTGCACTCTCATTACTAGTAATATGTCCTTAAAATTTCATTAATTGACCACAGTCATTGGTGGGAGTTTTATTGTGATTCAGGGTGCCACATAAACAAGACCATCATAATATTACCCCTGATGGAAACAAAAGCAGCTTACTGCATGCTGTAAATTTCTTCCACAGCTGAGCAGATTAATTGCCATACCAATTAAACTAATATGAGGAGAAGTGCTGTTCACAAAGGCCATTTTAAAAATGTGCCATGGGTCAGGAGGGTGAGAACAAACAAATCTTCTCATTAACGGGAGCTTGATCTGGGCAGGAATTTTTTTGATTCTCAAAAACCTAGACAGGAAGAGCTAACTACATTAAGTCTTCATCAGGAGATAATTACGTGCTCGAGAATACTGGTGACAAGATGCCAAATGACGGTAATGATGCTTACATGTCTGGACAGAGTCATATACTTGTATAAACAGGCACACTTGAAACACTAGGTTGCCTGAAATAATTGACCATCTGCTTTCTAAAGTAGAAACTGTACAAAATGCCAACTGATATTATATTTTTTAGTGTTTTAGACATTTCAATGTATAGTCACAACTTACCATTCTATTTAGTTACACATCCAAATATGTGTTTATTTGCAGTTATTATTTACCAAAGTATTTCAATGCTTAAAATTGTATTTAAGCTTTTTATTTAAAAAGTAAACTAGACTTTAACAAAAATAGACTATTATCTTAATTTTTCTACTAATGATCCTTTTCACAAACTAATGGGGTGTTATCATGCCCTTGATCTATCACAGGAAAAGAAGCATACATTTGCACCTTGAGATTTGTTCAGGGTATCTAACAAACTTTTTATGAAATGTGAATGCTTGGTTCCTGACCAGGTATCACCAGAAGAAAGGCCTAGCCAAAAGTCAACTCATTTAAGAAGGACAAGTATCTTTACGTAAGGAATCTTACAACACCAGGTTATAGTCCAACAAATTTATTTTAAAATCACAAGCTTTCGGAGATTATCCCCTTCGTCAGATGAATGAGTGAAAAGGTTCTCAAATCGCATATCTTATACTATGTTGGGACAGCATCACACCAATCAAAAGGTGTCGTTGTTATTCAAACAGGCCAGTCACGGAGAACAGCACGTCCCAGTACACTGGATATACATTGTGTTGATTACATAGGCAGGCAGAAAGAAACTCAAAATGGCAGAGAGAGAGAGAGAGAGAGAGAATATTAAAAAACATATAATTTTTTTCCCCCTTTTTGCTGGTGGGGTTACGTGTAGCGTGACATGAACCCAAGTATCTTTACAACTGTGTTCCCCATGTACTGATCTCATGGTTGCTCAAGGTATGGATACTGATGTACTCACCTGTTTATATATTGCTGTTGTAGAATACATAATTTGACACATGGGGCCAGAAAATTGGGACTAAACAGTATTATGTTTTTCCTCATTGACTGAATTAAAACACAAGCTACATGCTTCAATGTTATGAAACCTATGTTTCCTTGTTGATTTGTTGAACAGAAAAGGAAAGTGAGAAGACAATTTCCTGCAAGAGGTGCAATTTTGACCTTAGAAAGAAACATAGGGCACAATTAAAATAGCACCATTAAATTATTAGTGCCAATGCTAATATCTATCCAATATTTCATAGAATAAAATTGAAGTCTAATAGGCAACATGGTATAATATTATTCATGGTCTTTGCATACATAATTCTCCATTACATTTGCTTTCAGTATTGTTTAGTGACACTGACAGGGCCAGAGCACCAGGGAATACTGATGCCAACCACTTCCCCCAGTAATGACATATGCAAATATAATAGCTGCAGTCATTTTTTAACAATACAAAATCTGTTCTGGATCTTTATCCTACCAAGGCCAGGATGCTTACATTGGAAATCTGTTCTTTCCAGAAAAATTAACAAAGTGGTGGCTACTACCAATATGATTCTATTCATAATGTTAGAATGAGGCTAATGAAGTGCCAAAGAGTAAATGGAATCAAGATGGCACAGCTTACCATCATAAAACTAAGAGGCCCCAAAAATATGCAGGCTGCGATCCCAGAGGTTTGTAGGGTCAGTGGCAGGACATCTTATTTGCATGGGTCCAGCAGATGCTTGCGCCACTAAGAGCACATCTTGGGCGCCCACCCGTCCCGAGCAGCTGGAAAACGCAATGCCTGTCTAAGACCCAGGGAACGTCCTCATCCTCAGCCCCCTTAATAGAGCACTGATTCAAATTTGAAGAAAAATACTCCTCTTTCTTGCCATAGCAGACTTCAGTGTTACACTGGGTCCCTTCTGAGCCAGAGAAGTAGGAACTCCTGGAGTAGAGAATCCCTGCCTCTGGATTTGTTCTTCAGCATCATTTGCCTTGTAAGGAGCAATTGGAGGTTCTGCCCCTTACAAGGCTGACCAAAATCTCTTGGAATTAGTGGGGATCTGGCATAACTGGGTTTCTGCTTTTTTTCTGGTAGCTTCTGCTGGATTCCTGTAGGAGTTATAGCAGGAGTCTGGCAGAACCTTTGAGGAAATTCAAGGCCAGTACATTTAGCACCACTGTAAAATTAATTAAATTAGGTCTCAGAAGAAGGTTAAAGAAACACCTGTCTTTAGACATCTGCCGATAGAAACCATATTACATTATGGCCACTGGGTGATGAAAATCTGTGATGTCAGCTGCTGAGGGAAGAAAGTCATTTTCAGTTCCGTGTAATCTTAATGTCTGCACCTGATACATTGATCTGATACATCAGCGAATGCCAGAGATGTTCAGAAAAACCTAAGAACCATAGACATTTAAGCTCCGACTTTGTCAAAACAACAAAAATGGGCTTGTGCTGGCCCATGACACAGGTTCATTTTATGGGTGGGTGGTGTTGCAGAGAGAAGGCTGCATCAAATTTTGATTAAAACTAATTTGAAAAGGCTACTGGCACACATAAAGCTTTTTTTGAGATCTTGGCAAAGGTTATAGCACATTGACTAAGGGCATAAAATCTGGTGAGGCAGAAGCTCTGAAAGGGTTGTGACTCACCATTAAAATGGGAAGTTATAGTGGTGGCAGAAAAGCTGAGTAACTGTTCAGAATGGCACAAAGAGGAAATGTGGGCAAAACTACTCCTTCCAATTCTAAAGAATGCCGTTGCAGGGTGTTATTCAAAGAAGGGTGATTGTCTTTTAGTCTGAAGAACATAGGAATTGCTAGATGAGAAAAGACCAAGGTTCATCTAGTTCACCTTCTCCTTCAAGCACAAGCCGTGATCTTTGGTTCTATTGTTCTGGACAAGGTAAAATAGCTTGTTATGGTCTACACTGTGAGTCCCTTTAGAATCCTAAAATGAGCAATCATGTCACCTCTCAACCTCCTCTTCTGCAGTGAGAATATGCCCAAATTACATAACCGCTCCTCATAATTCAATCTCTCCATCCCCTCAATCATTCTGTTTGTCCTTTTCTGTATCCTTTCAATAGCAGCAATATCATAGAATCACAGAAAATTTATGGCACAGAAGGAGGCCATTCGGCCCAACGTGTCCACGCCGGCTGAGAAACGAGTCACCCAGCCTAATCCCACTTTCCCGCATTTGGTCTGTAACCCTGCAGGTCACGGCTCTTCAGGTGCACATCCAGGTATTTTTTTTTAAAATGAGTTGAGGGTTTCTGCCTCTACCACCCTCTCAAGCAGTGAGTTCCAGACCCCTACCACCCTCTGGGTGAAAAATGTTTTCCTCATTTCCACTCTCATCCTTCTACCAATCACTTTAAATCTATGCCCCTGGTTATTGACCCCTCCGCTAAGGGAAATAGGTCCTTCCTATCCACTCTATCTAGGCCCCTCATCATTTTGTACACCTCAATCAAATCAACCCTCAGCCTTCTCTGTTCCAAGGAAAAACAAAACAACCCCAGCCTATCCAATCTGTCAACATAGCTAAAATTCTCCAGTCCTGGCAACATCCTCGTAAATCTCCTCTGCACCCTCTCAATTACATCCTTCCTGTAATGTGGTTACCAGAAATGTGCGCAGTACTCAAGCTGTGGCCTAACTAGCATTTTACACAGTTCCAGCATAACATCCTTGCTTTTATATTCTGTGCCTCGGCTAATAAAGGAAACCATTCCATATGCCTTCTTAACCAGCTTATCTACCTGTTCTGCTACCTTCAGGGATCTGTGGATATCCACTCCAAGGTCCCTCACTTCCTCTACACCTCTCAATATCCTCCCGTTTATTGTGTACTCCCTTGCCTTGTTTGCTCTCCCCAAATGCATTACCTCACACTTCTCTGGATTGAACTCCATTTGCCACTTTTCTGCCCATCTGACCAGTCCATTGATATCTTCCTGCAGCCTACAGCTTTCCTCCTCACTATCAACCACACGGCCTATCTTTGTGTCATCCGAAAATTTCTTAATCATGCCCCCTATGTTTAAGTCCAAAACATTAATGTATACCACAAAAAGCAAAGGACCTAGTACCGAGCCCTGCAGCACCCCACTGGAAACTGCCTTCCAGTCGCAAAAACACTCGTCGACCATTACCCTTTGCTTCCTGCCACTGAGCCAATTTTGGATTCAATTTGCCACATTCCCTTGGATCCTATGGGCCATTACTTTTTTGATTAATCTGCCATGTGGGACTTTGTCAAAAGCCTTGCTAAAATCCATGTAGACTACATCAATTGTGCTACCCTCATCGATCCTCCTTGTCACCTCCTTGAAAAATTAAATCAAGTCAGCCAGACACGACTTCCCCTTAACAAATCCGTGCTGACTGTCCTTGATTAGTCAGTGTCTTTCTAAGTGACAGTTTATCCTGTCCCTCAGAATTAATTCCAATAATTTGCCCACCACCAAGGTTAGGCTGACTGGCCTGTAATTACTCGGTCTATCCTTCGCTCCCTTTTTAAACAACGGTACAACGTTAGCAGTCCTCCAATCCTCCAGCACTACGCCTGTATCCAGTGACATTTGGAAAATGATTGATAAAGCCTCCACTATTTCCTCCCTGGTTTCTTTTAACAGCCTGGGATACATTTCATCTGGCCCTGGTGATTTATCCACTTTCAAAGCTGCTAATCCCCTTAATACTTCCTCTCTCACTATGTTTATCCCATCCAATATTTCACACTCCTCCTCCTTAACTTCAATCCCTGCATCATCCCTCTCCTTTGTGAAGACAGATGCAAAGTATTCATTAAGAACCATACCCACATCTTCCACCTCCACACATAGTTTACCTTTTTGGTCTCTAATAGGCCCTACTCTTTCCTTAGTTATCCTCTTGCTCTTAATGTATTTATAAAACATCTTTGGGTTTTCTTTGATTTTACCTGCTAATATTTTTTCATGCCCTCTCTTTGCTTTCCTCATTTCTTTTTTAACTTCACCCCTGCACTTTGTATATTCCTCTAAGCTTTCTGTAGTATTTAGTCCCCGGTGTCTATCATAGGCTTTCTTTTTCTGCCTTATCTTACCCTGAATGTTTCTTGACATCCAGGGGGCTCTAGATTTGGCAGCCCCTCCCTTTTTCTTTGTGGGAACATGTTTACCTAAACCCCTTGAATCACCCCTTTGAATGTCTCCCACTGCTCTGACACTGGCTTACCTTCAAGTAGCTGTTTCCAGTTTACTTCTGCTAAATCACTTCTCAGTTTAGTAAAATTGGCCTTTCCCCAATTGAAAACTTTAACTCCTGCTCTGTCTTTGTCCTTTTCCATAACTATGCTAAAACTAACTGTATTATGATAATCACCACCAAAATGCTCCTCCTACTGCTACTTCTTCCACCTGCCCCTCTTCATTTCCTAGAACTAAATCCAGAACTGCCCTCCCTCTCGTTGGGCTTGCTATATACTGGCTAAAAAAATTCTCCTGTATGCAATTTAAGAATTCTGCGCCCTCTATACCATTCACATTATTTGTATCCCAGTTAATATTAGGGTAGTTGAAATCCCCTACTATTACTACCCTATTGTTTTTGTACTTCTCAGAAATTTGCCTACATATTTGCTCCTTTACCTCCCTCTGACTGTTTGGGGGTCTGTAGTACACTCCCAGTAGTGTGACTGCCCCTTTTTTGTTCTTTAGCTCAACCCAGAAGGCCTCATTTGATGCTCCTTCTAAAATATCATTCCTCCTCACAACTGTAATTGTTTCCGTAACCAAAATTGTCCCCCCCCCGCCTCCTTTTTTAATCCCCCTCTCTATCACATCTGAAAACCCTGTAACCAGGGACATTGAGCTGCCAGTCCTGCCCCTCTTTAAGCCATCACTTTTCTTATTGTACTGTGTCTCTATCCTTATTGTACTGTGGCCACCAGAACTGTACACAGTATTATAAGTGTGGTCGCACCAATGATTTATAAAGTGGCAGGATTACCTCACTATTTCTGCTCAATATTGAGTTTCAATACATCCCATCATCTGATTTGCTTTACTCACGGCCACTGAGCATTGTTACGACAGCTTCAATTTATTGTCCTTTTAAGTAATAGCCCCTTCCTGGATTTTTTGTCCTCCATGTGAACCCACCCCCCAATAAAAACCACAGGTGAAAGCTGCATGCATGTAGGTCACCAACCGAGTCAATGCATGTCACTCAAGTCTCATCCTAGCTGCAAATGAGAAAAAAGATTTTTGATATCAGGAAAAACCCCCTCACTTTTGTACACTTTTTCTTGTGGAGCCAACTAAGCATGGCAAAAACCTAAATAGGTTATTCCCAAGCTTTCTGTTACAGCACTGTACATAATCATTGCTGTTTTTTTACACACATTTTAGTATGCCAAAGTTGGACGAGACATGTTTCTTGCAAGTGTAGGTGGCAGCAGCAAATGCTGCTCAAGCTTCTGGACCCAGGTGTCCCTCTGCCATTAAAGGGTTTCTCAATGAGTAAATAGCTATGGATACAGAGGTTAGCCCTGGTCTCCAAAGAGCCATCCCCCCAGTATTTAATTTGCTCCAAATACCGTGGTCACAATAGACTGCTGCATTATGAAGGCATCATGGATGCTTTTTGGATAAGAGCACTGACATACATAATAATGGGGAGGGGCGGTGTGCTGCTGCTTCTACCCCCAACTAAGGAAACGTTCTGACTTACATTGGAGGGCCTCCTCTTGTTCCCCACCAGGTTTTACTGAATAAAGTGCCTGTGGCGGGTAGTTGCCTCATTACTATTTAGATAGCAGCAGCAACCAAGAATAATAAAGGGAATATTGGCAAAAATAAAAGACAAAAATAATGCAAAAGTAGCAGATTAGCCAGAAAACCAAATTAATGCATTGGAGCAAAATGTAATGAAAAGCAATTGCAAAAAGCAAAAAACTAAAAAACATTTTTCACAGCAAACTCAAACAATAATGTCCCTTTAGGAAGCTTGCTTGAGAAGGTCATGGCCCAGGATTCCTGATTCGGCCATTTAATATGGCCACGGTCCATCCTGTGGGTGCAGCTTCACCACAAGTCATGAAATTCAGTGTGGGGCCTAATTCTACAATGTATTCAATGTTAATGAGGCCCACAATTTCCTGTAGCACTCACTCATTCTGCCCCCCAGAATGCATATCACAATATACGGGTCGGCCGTGGGACATCGCATGTCTGATTTTACACCCCACATTCACCAGCAATGAAGCTCAACATTACTAGTGGGAGTCTCTTAAAATTTACCTTTGAGGTTATCGTTCTCTCCTTAAAATTTCTGCATGATTTTCTTTTATATTACTTTATTTCAAGAATATCTCTTCCCCCTTCCACCACAATTATATGCATCAACAGAAAAACAACAAACTCTGGCTACTGCGGAGAACATTAATGGCAATACTGTATTTATTCCTGCAGATACAGTTAATAAAAATATTGAAACTCCATATCTGATTGTGTTTTCATTATTAGGGGCAATTAATGTTACTCTATAAGTTTAAACTGGTTGTAAAATAAATTGACTTGCTGTTGTTAGATGGTTTCTCCTGAATTCTGCAGACAATGGTTATGTTCCAAAATTCTTACATGTTTCTGCAGCCATATTTTTAACAGCAGGTGCTATAAGAATGTGTCCAAGTACTGCATGCATATGTTTTCTTCATGGTATTATGAGCTGTCAAACATGATTTACAGAAGTACCTTGAGAACTGAAGAGGTAGTGACCTACAGTGGGAACAGTACAATTAATTTTACAAGATCTTTTGTAACACCTGTTGTTACAAAGATGGAAAATTTTAAAGTGCATGAACTTAGTGTCTGTGGACCAGAGGAACAAGAGAGACAAAGGAGATCTGATTGAAGGAGAAACATGACTGAATGTGAGCAACAGATTTTTAAAAAATCTGATATTACAACAATAAGGTGCAGAAATAAAGAATGTGAAACCACAAAATATACCAACAAAGTCATTAACTAACCAGCAATTATGAAGAAGAAGGAAGTTTCATACACGTTCCCATTGTCAGTATGCAAATGATGATGAAGCATTTCAATGTAATGCACTAAGGGGTATAGCTCAATAAAGTGTCAAAGCCTCCTCCTCAGGCAGTAATTTTCATCGTCAGTGATCATCAGAGGTCACTGAAGACTACTGTAATCCACAGACATGGTACCTTTACTGCAGGTACTAGTCAAACTGATACCTGCTATAAGACCTGTGCAAGTTTGCTGCCTCCAAAGCTCTGTCGTCTGGCAAAACAGGTTCCTACACATAAAAAATGAAAAAACTACAAAAACTGGAAATCTGAAACAAAAACAGATAATGCTTTAAATACACAGCAGATCAGCCATCATCTGCGGAGCGAAAAGACAGGATACTGTTTTGAGCAGGCCCTTCTTCAAAACTGAAGACTGAGTGGGGGAGATTTTGGGACCTCCCGCTTGGCAGAAATGGCATGGTAGTGCTCCAAAAATGTTGGGGAATGACTATTGCTGGGCAGCTGAAGCGCTAACCTGAATTGAGTGGTATCCCCTTTTAATATGAAAATCGGGGTTCTAATATGTACATGGGACCCAGATTGCCATTTTAGGACAGAACTGGGCAGATCGTGCACCATGCATGCTCTGCACAAATTCAGCTCGCGATCAAACCAAAGAGGAGCCCAGAGACCCGATAAAAATAACCTGGACCATTGCCGCACCAGGTCCCTGCTTCCATAAGAACACAAGAAAGAACATAAGAAATAGGAGCTGGCGTAGGCCATACGGCCCCTCGAGCTGCTCCGTCATTCAATAAGATCATGGCTGATCTTCTACCTCAACTCCACTTTCCCGCCCTATCCCCATATCCCTGGATTTCCTTAGTGTCCAAAAATCTATCGATGTCAGTCTTGAATATAATCAACAACTGAGCATCCATAGCCCTCTGGGGAGAGAGAATTCCAAAGATTCACAATCCTCTGAGCAAAGAAATTTTTTCTCATCTTGGTCCTAAATGGCCGACCCCTTATCTTCAGACTATGATCCCTAGTTCTGGATTCTCCAGGCAGGAAAACAGCCTCTCGGCATTTACCGTGTCAAGCACTCTTAAGAATTTTATACATTTCAATGAGATCACCTCTCATTCTCCTAAACTCCAGAGAATGTTGGCCCATTCTACTCAATCTCTCCTCATAGGACAACCCTCTCATCCCAGGAATCAATCTAGTGAACCTTCGTTTCACCCCCTCCAAGGCAATTATATTCTTCCATAGGTAAGAAGACTAAAACTGTACACAGTACTCCAGGTGTGGTCTCACCAGAGCCCTATATAATTGCAGCAAGACCTCCTTACTCTTATACTCCAACCCCCTTGCAATAAAGCCTAACATACCATTTGCCTTCCTAATTGCTTGCTGTACCTGCATGTTAACATTCTGTGATTCATGTACAAGGACACCCAAATCCCTCTGAGTACCAACATTTCTTGGTCTGTCACCTTTTAAAAGTATTCTGCTTTTCTATTCTTCCTACCAAAGTGAATAACCTCACATTTCCCCACATTGTACTCCATCTGTCACCTTCTCGCCCACTCACTTAACCTGTCTTTGCAGCCTCTTTGCGCCCTCCTTCCAGCTTACTTTCCCACCTGGCTTTGTATCGTCAGCAAACTTGGATACTTTACACTCGGTCCCCTCATCTAAGTCATTGATATATACTGTAAACAGTTGAGGCCCAAGCACTGATCCTTGCAGCACCCCACTAGTTACAACCTACCAACCTGAAAATGACCCGTTTATTCCTACTCTCTGTTTTCTGTCCGTTAACCAATCCTCCATCCATGCTAATATATTACCCCCAATCCCATGAGCCCTAATCTTGTGTAACAACCTCTTGTGTGGCACCTTATCGAATGCCTTTTGAAAAATCCAAATATACTACATCCACTGGTTCCCCCTTATCTACCCTGCTAGTTACCCCCTCATAAAACTAATAGATTTGTCAAACACGATTTCCGTTTCATAAAACCGTGTTGACTCTGCTTAATCATATTATGATTTTCTAAGTGCCCAGTTACTACGTCCTTAATAATAGATTCTAGCATTTTCCCTACTATTGATGTCAGGCTAATTGGCCTATAGTTCCGTTTTCTCTCTCCCTCCTTTCTTGAATATCGGGATTACATTCGCTACCTTCCAATCCATAGGGACCATTCTAGAATCCAGGGAATTGTGTAAGATCAAAATCAATGCATTCTGTATATCTGCAGCCACTTTTTTTAAAACCCTAGGATGTAGGCCATCAGATCCAGGGGATTTGTCAACCTTTAGTCCCATTAATTTCTCTGATACTTTTTCTTTACTAATCTTGATTACTTTAAGTTCCTCACTCTCTTTAGACCCTTGGTTCCCCACTATTTCTGGTATGTTTTTTGTGTCTTCTACTGTGAAGAAAGATACAAAATATTTGTTTCGCGTCTCTGCCATTTCCTTATTCACCATTATAATTTCTCCTATCTCTGCCTCTAAGGGACCCACGTTTACTTTCACTAATCTCTTCCTTTTTACATACTTGTAGAAGCTCTTACAATCTGTTTATATATTTCTTGCTAGTTTACTCTCATATTCAATTTTCTCCCTCTTTATCAATTTCTTGGTTATCCTTTGCTGATTTCTAAAACCCTCCCAATCCTCAGGCTTACTACTCTTTTTGGCAACATTGTAAGCCTCTTCTTTTAATCTAATACTATCCTTAACTTCTCTACTTAGCCACAGTTGGATTACTTTTCCCATGGAGTTTTTACTCCTCAAGGGAATGCATATTCATTGATAATTCTGAATTATTTCTTTAAATGTTCGCCATTGGTTATCTATCATCATATCTTTTATTCTAATTTTCCAATCTACCTTAGCCAACTCACCCCTCATACCTATGTAATTGACTTTGTTTAAATTTAAGACCCTAATTTTGGACGTAACTACATCATCCCCAAACTCAAGATGAAATTCTATCATATTACGATCACCCTTCCCCAGAGGATCCTTAACTATAAGATTACTAATTAACCCTGTCTCATTACTCAATACTAGATCTAAAATAGCCTGTTCCCTAGTTGGTTCCTCGACATATTCTTCCAGAAAACTGTCTCGAATGCATTCCACGAACTCCTTCTCCAAACTACTTTTGCCAATTTGGTTTGCCCAGTCTATGTGAAAATTAAAGTCCTCCACGATTATTGTATTACCCTTGTTACATGCTCCTCTAATTTCCTGGTTTATACTCTGTCCAACACCATAACTACTGTTTGAGGGCCTATAAACTACTCCCACCAGTGTTTTCTGCCCCTTGTTATTTCTTAGCTTACTGATTCTACAAGAATGGAATCTTCCCCCTAGACCTACCTTCTTCCAGCTGGGAGTCCAACCAGGCCGCCTGATATTGTGGTGGCCCAGAGCCGGCGACTGGCCCGGGGCACTTGCTGGGTGCAGTGTATAACGGGCACCCAATCTGCTATGACACATTTTGAGCTCCGACTGAAGTTGAATTTTACCACTTATGGGTCCAAATTTCCTTGGTGTTTTGGGCATATTTCAGGTGTCTAACTGGGGCAAGGAACTTTTTTGTGGCAGGAAGATCATGCGGAAGTTTTTTCCACCATAAAATCGCTGTCACTAAGTTTCCTTGTGCAATTTGGCCCTTCTCTTGATCCACCGGAGAGTCCCAAGTGCCACCTTTTACATATGAGGGCCAAGGGCGCTGAAGCTACGAGTTTCCTCACAACCCACCCAGGATAACTTAGACGGAACATTATAAGGCACAACTGCCGTCAGCATCAGTTGAGACAGACAGAAATGAGGAGTTTGAGCCTGAAGAGTCTGGAGAATTTTAATTCGCAATTTCTTCAGCTGGAAAACACTTTTTGCAGTGATTCTTTTGCTATTCTGCCTATACGCACCTTGACTTATTTCTCACTACTTCTGGGAGGGTCAGACCACCTGCAGACTTTCACCCACCCTCCCACTCGTCCCTACCCATAGTGAGGGCTGCTCAGAAGCAGATATGGCATTCCCTAAGGGTATATTCTTCTACACCATTATCATGGAGGAGGAGGACGAGGAGCACCACAGGATGGAGCAAAGGACACAAACAGTATTTAAGGAAGATGCAGCCCATCAGATATTAGCCATCCCATAGAATATACAGGCAGCACAGGTCATATGAAGACCTTGCTGGGGAGATGTGTATAAGAGTGTGATTCATCAAAGAGCCAATAGGCCATGCTCATCTGCCTGCACTAATCTCTCTGTGGCAATGAAGGTGTCCACTGCACTTAACTTTTATGGCACAGACTCATGTCAGGCAGCCATGGGCAAACTTTGTAATATCAGCCAGAGTGCAATACGGGCATTCAATCGTCAGGTGACTGAAGCTCTTTACAGGATAGCTGGGGAATTCATCACCTTTGACAGCACAGCAAGATAGCAGTGAGATAGGACCCGTGGTCAGTTTTACTGGGTTGCTGACTTTCCCAAGGTTCAGAGTGCAATCAATGGCACCCACATTGCTTTGAGAGCTGCCATAAAATACCCCCTCAATAGGAGGGGCTTCCACTCCCTCAGTGTACAGATTGTGTGTGACAATATGCAGAGGATCCCACATGTCAACGCTAGATATGCTGGAAGTTGCCACGATGCATTTATCCATTGAAATTCAGCTCTCCCTGACTTCTTCAGGAAAGAAAACTGTGTCAACAATGGCTTCTGGGTGACAAAGCATCTGAACGAGTGTATGAGAGTAAAGGAGCAAGTGATGCAGAGAGTGAGCTAGAGAGGGTTGAGGCAGCCTATGGGGAAACAACAGCAAAGCATAACTCATTAGCATTTTAATCACCTGACATTTCAGTATCTTTTATTAACTTGTGTGAATACACTTTGCTTTAAACCCCCAAAATTTAAAAGTAACTCTTTTCAAAATTCTCTCTGTGGAAAAATGGGGCAAAGGCAAAATTGCAATAATGCTTCATTATTGTTAACGCACCAAATTAGCACACAATACAGACAGAACAAATTCACCCCAAAAGAAATCAAACCCATGAATGCACCTACGGATATGCCACTGAGCAATGTGGACTTAATGTCCCACGGTTCAGTACCTGGTCTAAATTGAATTACCCGATCTCAGTCAGGCTGGCAGTAGTGAAAATGACTATGCTTTTGGCCTAGGGAGGGGACAAAAATCAACTAGGGTTCCAGCTATCCATTTCTAACCAGCTATCCTTGCTGTGTACTGATGCCAGTTGAGCACTGGATGTAATGGTGTCAATTGACGATAGAATGGGTTCAGCTACGATGCATCCATGGTCAAATAGAATGCTGGCTATCTAAGCTTACAGATAACGGATTGTCACTTGGGGTTGTTGGAACTTATGGAATCAGGAGAGGAGGAGAGAAAAGAGAAAAAAATAGAAAATTAAAAACATGGTACAAAAAAGAATAATCAAACCCCCAGTGTGTGTCTATTTTGTGTATTTCTAATCAAATCTAGAGGAATTCTTTTCTTTTTTCAGCAAGGTAAGGGTTAAATTTGCTGAATTCTTCCACAGATTAGGATTTAACTTTTCATATCCTCATGGTTCAGGAAATCATTGATTGTGAGGGGTTATAGAGGTAACCTTCTAATCACTGCAGTAGAGATTGCTCACAGCATTATTTTCAGAATATGTCAGCAGGAAGATGCCACACACATTAAGAACTAGCTCTTATTCATTAACTATTCTAAATTTCGAAGTTGTGCCAGCCTAAAGGAAATTAATTTACTATTAAAGGTGTAAATATATATAAAAATTAGGCAACAACCATAAAGTCAGCAGTACACTTAATGTGTACATTCAATACTATAACAAAGAATATTGTATCTCCCAAAATAGAACAGAATCCTATCACTTAGAGCTAGAAAACTATCATATGGTAAAGAAATTCAAACTACTGAAACCTCATCTTTTATTTGTAAAAGCTGATGAAATTTCTGTTACTGCTTTTAGAATAAAACATCCTACACAACCATGCTTTTCATCATGACCATCGTCTCCATTGTCAACTTTCTTCCTCATTGATTAAGTGTTTAAGTCTCTAGGACCAAAATATTTTGACCCTTACGGTAGCCCAAAGGCACAAGTCAGGCACAGGAGGTCTCGGGTACATGCTTCACTTGGCTCAATGAGTCAAATATATTTAATTTGTCCATTGGTGCTCCAGAACTACAATTACCGGGGGACACCATGGGGGGTGAAATCCATCTTGAGCAGTATTGCAAACCGGGCAATAGCTTGTTATACACTCCACCCGAATTTCAATCTCACAATGGAAAAGAAAATCAGACGGGAGCGGAAAACGGGGTAGCAGGCAATCCGTGCACCCAGCGGTAGGGACGGCCAGACAGTGGTGGGAAAGGGGTGGTAAGTCATTCCCCATCATTTTTGGGGCACATGCGCCGCATTTCCACTGGGTGGGAGGCCTCAAAATCTCCCCCATACATTGTTGCAGGGGAGGTAGGGGAGGGGAGAGGGAGAGAATCTCTATTAGAGGAGGAAGTGGTTCAGCAGACAGAGACAAGTATACACACATTCTGTTGGGATGGATTGAAAGGGAGAGGGAGAGGGAGACAGAGTCAGAGACTCTTCTAGGCAGAGATAAGAAGGCAGGGGAAAATATATGTAGGTTTGGAGGTGGAGGAGACCCTTTTGAGCATTGGGAGAAGAGAGAAACACATTTCCAGCTGGCGCTTCTCTGGATCTGCCAAGAGCTGGAAGGATGGCTCCAGTTGGGAACTAACAGGCCCCGACAACTTCCAATTCACTGTGAGCAGTGCCACTTGAGATTCACTCATGTATATATGTGTAAGAATTTCATTACTGACTATTGCAATAAATGGAGACTTAAGCCCAGTGTGTTGAAGGCAGTGTCATCGTGCTTCCATCTTAATCATGCCAACATGTCACGAGAACTCAACATCTTCTTGGATGGGCTGGCACATGACCCAAGGCCAGTTTATCAAGGAGTAACTATAGATCACACATTTACCTACAAGGATCACCTCACCAAGGTAGCTCAGAAGATCAAGAGCAAAAATAGCCTCCTAAATAAGCTTGCAGGCTCAACTTGGTGAGCTAATGCACAAACATTGTGCAACTTGGTGCTAGCTCTCTGCTACTCAGATGGAGAATATTGTGCTCCTATGTGGTTAAACTCTTCCTACACAAAATTTGTTGATGTACAATTAAATCAAACAATGAGAATATCAGGGACTACAAGTCCAACAAACATCAAATGGCCACCAGTCTTCTCAAATATATAGCTTTACAACATCAGGTGTCATATTGCAGCAAATGATCTCCTTAAGAAAATACAGCGATACCACAATTGCCACTTTTCAAAGATATATGGGAGGTTCATTGACACCGACTCATGGTGGATGCTGTCACATTATGGCGAACAGAGTGGGGACTAGCTGCTCCCTCAGTAAGAAACTCCTTCCTCATCACCCAGCCTGATAAGACACTGCCTGCCTTCAAGCTGCCACGCCATCTTTAGTGCAAGCTCAACTGTTATAAATGTGGGGTGGTGAGGTGTGTGGTAAATGACCACACCTGGGATTCATGAACAGCCCTCTGTGTAGCTGGGGTGCAGTTGAGGGTACAGCACATCTACTGAATGGCTGCCCATTTCATGCTGGTCAACCAGGAGGACTTCCCAGACTTCACAATACTAACCCCAAGGCTACTGAATGGCTAAAGCATGTATGATGCCTCCCTGAGCCCCTTGACACTTTCAATATTTTTGACATTGTTTATCTCCCTAATTCATATTTTGATTTTCTTCCAACCTTTATTGTACTAGTTGTGCATTTGTAAATAATAATAATTTCATTGCTCCTATATCTCCTATTAGAGTATTAATCTGTTCACTGCTAAATTCACTGTGCAGCATTGTTCTCATTGTAGAATCTCATCTCAGGAGGAAGGCAGATGCCATCAGTATTATAACTGTAAAAATTGTGTGTAGCCTTTAGCAATGGGCTTTTTGATGAAGTGTGTAGTAAATGAAAATAGAATTATTGAGTTCACCTGATAATGTATTCTAGAGCTACAAACGAACAGGGCAAAAATAGTCAATAATATTCAGTATACAAAGAGAATTACATTTTTTAGATCCGTGCAATGAAATAAAATTTTAAATATCTGTAGTATCTAGCTATAGAAATGAGCTAATGTTAATAGGATTTAACCAGTCAGATTTTGTTTTAAGTAATAGTTTTGTTTCACTGTTGTTTTAAGTAATAGTTATGTTGGGAGGTTGGGTGCAGTGGAATAAGCAGTGTCCTTTCACTTTGGAAGGCTAAATTGACATCAGTGCAATAGTCTGCAGTACAAAACTGTTCACAACACAGCACAAGTTGAGAATCTCATTCAGAGACCACAAGATGATTGGTGCAAAACATAGAAAATTTGTATTGATGGAGTTGGGATGTTATTCTGAGTTTAAGCAGGGAACATTGTAGGATCAGAGTACAGAGAATTCCACTCTGTAGTTGGCTTTGCTGTACCTGATCTGCACATGTGTGACAACAGAAATGACACCTTCCATCTCTAATATTGGTGATTTTAAAAAAGCCAAAAAAAATTCACTGAAAAGTAAACCACTGAATTGTGTTGAGACACTGTCCATGTAACAAGCAGATAAACCCATTGCAGCCTGCAACAGAAGGAATCTACTAAAGTGAATCCACTAAGTCACCAACAATTTACAATGCTATGTATTCAATGAAAGGATAAGGAATGTGTTAAAGATGAACTAGTCAAAACCTCCGGAGTAAGAAAGACAGTTGGCTCTTCAGAAGGAGTGTGAATGGAAACCACTTAACACAACCAAAAGGTTTTGCCTTTCTCGCCTTTTTTCTTTGTTTCGGTAAATATCAGGAAAGCAAATGATCTAATTACTAAAGAGGGTCATCAGAATCCTAGCTATGAATCTCTGGTGTATGTGGGGAATATTACAAAGAGAAGTGCTGACAATGCTTCTAACAATAAGGGGATTGCAGGCAGACTATTAGAGTTTTTTGAGGGTGTAACCAGCAGGGTAGATAAGCGGGAACCAGTGGATGTAGTATATTTGGATTTTCAAAAGGCATTGCAAAAAGGTGCCACATAAGAGGTTGTCACACAAGGTTAGGGCTCATAGGATTGGAGGTAATATATTAGCATGGATTGAGGATTGGTTAATGGACAGAAAACAGAGAGTAGGAAATAAACAGGTCATTTTCGGGTTGGCAGTTTGTAACTAATGGGGTGCTGCAAGGATCAATGCTTTGGCTTCAATATGTATCAATGACTTAGATGAGGGGACAGAGTGCAATGCATCCAAGTTTGCTGACGATACAAAGCTAGGTGGAAAAGCTGTGAGGAGGACGCAAAGAGGCTGCAAAGGGATATAGGTTGGTTAAGTGAGTGGGCGAGAAGGCGACAGATGGAATATAATGTGGGGAAATGTGAAATTATCCACTTTGGTAGGGAGAATGGAAAACCAGAATATTTTTATAAGGTGAGAGACCAAGAAATGTTGGTAGAGGGATTTGGGTGTCCTTGTACACGAATCATAGAAAGTTAACATGCAGGTACAGCAAGCAATTAGGAAGGCAAATGGTATGTTAGCCTTTATTGCAAGGGGGTTGGAATATAAGAGTAAGGAGGTCTTGCTGCAATTATATAGGGCTCTGGTGAAATCACACCTGGAGTACTGTGTACAGTTTTAGTCTCCTTACCTAAGGAAGGAAATACTTGCCTTAGAGGGGGTGCAATGAAGGTTCACTAGATTGATTCCCGGGATGAGAGGGATGTCCAATGAGTAGTGAATGAGTAGAATGGATCTATATTCTCTGGAGTTTAGAAGAACGAGAGGTGATCTTGTTGAAACGTATTAAATTCTTGGAGGGCTTGACAGCGTAGATGCTGAGAGGCTGTTTCCCCTGGCTGGAGAGTCTAGAACTATGGGTCATAGTCTCATGATAAGAAGTCGGCCATTTAGGACCGAGATGAGGAAAAATTTCTTCACTCAAAAGGTTGTGATTCGTTGGATTTCTCCACCCCAGAGAGCTGTGGATGATTAGTCTTCGAGTATATTCAAGACTGAGATCGATAGATTTTTGGATATTAAGGGAATCTAAGGGAATCAAAGGATATAGGGATAAGGCGGGAAAGTGGAATTGAGGTAGAAGATCAGCCATGATCTTATTGAATGGCGCAGCAGACTCAAGGGGCCGTATGGCCTACTCCTGCTCCTATTTCTTATGTTCTTATGTCTAAGACAAGAGTCTGAGCTGGAATGGATTATATAAATTTAACATCAGGGAACATACTTTTTAAGACTCTAAGCTTTCTAACTGCATATATATGTTTGAGCAATGGCCTTTTATCCCAGGACTTATTTTCAACTCTAGCCCTGAATGATGGGATGAAAGTCTCCTACCTCTGGAGGTCTGAACTGAAATGAGTCGGAACAACTTATATATAACATCTGGTGGTCCAGATCACAAAATTGCCTAGAACTTGGCATTAATAGGCACCAAATTTGTCATCCCATTCTGAGGCCCCAGGATATGGAAAATGGAAATGGAATATTGGCACAGTTGAGTTGCTCTAATTTTTCAGGCCCTCGATACTGTCCCCTCTCAGATCCTCCGACCTCTGTGAGGTGCAAAGTCTAAAGCCAAGGCTCACTTCTTTTTAGAGAACTTGTAAATGGTCATTCAACTGGTGCTGGCAGAGGGAAATGCGGCAGGAGGCTCCATTACCTCCCTCCCATCTCATTTGTATAGGATCCAGTGCTTGAACCTGCTGCAAGCACAACTGCTTCGCCACACTCTTGGAGATTTCAGGAAATCCCCGTGAAATGTAAAAGGGTTGGAGACCAAGCATCATGGATCTCAGCCCCTTTTTCCTCTACTTTGCACCCAGGAATTAAGTGTTCCCTGGGCACAAAGAAGGAGAATTGGCCCATTTACTTTTTCCTTAATATACATTTATCACTGAGCACATATCAAGAATTCAGGTGGATGGGGACCAGTTTGGAAAATCATTGGGGAACACTTGAATTCCCAATAAGCATTCCAGTCACACAAAGCTACTTGTCAGGAGCACAATTTATAACATCTACTCGATTGGATCCAGATCGTTAACGTTTCATACTAATTCAAGCTTTGTGAAAATAAAAGGTACTGCCATATGAATTAAAACAGATATAAAAACAAACATTTAGAGGGCTGAGATGGGTGAAATGGTCTTTTCTTGTCTGTGACTTTTCTTATGTTCTAACATTTGTTACCAAAGTCTAACAAACTCATTAAGGTTACAATTTGGATGCAGCGATTTAACCTTGTTGCTGTACTAAGAACATGGTATAATAAATGCCTGCCCTTGGAAAGACCACAAAGCAATTGCAGTTTCCTTCAATTTACCTTTTGAGACTAAAGGGCATTTTCAATTAAATCAATCTAGAAAACCATGCTAGATGAACATTTAATTAATTCTGAAGGAAAATTCTTACACTAAAGAGATTCTGTCACAATCTTTTGTCTGTGCATCAACCTGCCACTCCTCATTATTAGCCCTGTGAGGGAGAGAACTTACAAGTAATGTACTGTATTTCTATCCCTAATGTCTTTCCTTTATTAAACTATATAAAAAAATTAAAATATCTTCACAAAAGATACAAATTTTTGGCACAGATCACCTGTCATGTTAGCATGTTATTGAGGACAGATAACCCACAAGACTACAACCAAACCACTTATCAGAGGTAGACATCAGAAATGATGATGCCTAGTAGAAGACTTATTGGGGGGTGAAATTCGTCTTGGGCGGTAACACAAAACTGATGTTAGCGAACACTCTGCCTGATTTTCTTTGAAGTCAATGGAAAAGAAATTGTGCGGAGTTTGAACCAGCCTGTCAATTCGCTATCACCTGTTTTGTTCGACCGCCTAAGTCAAATTTCACGCCTCATTAAGTGGAATCCGTCAGCACTAGAGAGGATGACACACAGCAGTGAATATAAACATTCAGGAGGATGCCCACATAGACATAAGAACATAAGAAATAGGAGCAGGAGTAGGCCATCTGGCCCCTCGAGCCTGCTCCACCATTCAACAAGATCATGGCTGATCTTCTACCTCAATGCCATTTACCTGCACCATCCCCACATTCCTTGATGCCTTTAATATCTAGAAATCTATCGATCTCTGTTTTGAATGTACTCAATGACTGACCCTCCACAGCCCTCTGGGGTAGAGAATTCCAAAGATTCACCACCCTCCGAGTGAAGAAATTTCTCCTCATCTCAGTCCTACACGGCCTACCCCTTATTCTGAGACTATGACCCATGGTTCTAGACTCCCCAGCAAGGGGAAACATCCTCCTTGCATCTACCCTGTCGAGTCCTGTAAGAATTTTGGATGTTTCAATGATATAACCTCTCATTCTTCTAAACTCTAGAGAATACAGGCCTAGTCTACTCAATCTCTCCTCATATGACAATCCCGCCTTCCCAGGAATCAGTCTGGTGAACTTTCATTGCACTCCCTCTATGGCAAGTATATCCTTTCTTAGGTAAGGAGACCAAAATTGTACACAATACTCCAGGTACGGTCTCACCAAGGCCCTATATTATTGCAGTCAGACATCTTTACTCCTGTACTCAAATTCTCTTGCAATGAAGGCCAACATACCATTTGCCTTCCTAACATACCATTTGCCTTCCCTTAGACAGGAAAAAAGTGAACATTTAATTAATTGGGGCTGATTTTAAGTGCCTTCACCTGGTGAAAAATGGGCGATGGCGGCCTGAAAATGGCATAGGTTCACTCAGCACGCTATTTACGCTGGCACTCCAGCCGCCATCATCTTATGGCATGGTTCTGAGAAGGGTGGCTGGAACGTCCACCTGTTTCAGGTGGGAGACTACTTGCAATATGGTAATTGGGGTCCTATGATTTACATAGCTTGTGCTGTGCACACTTCGCTCATTTCTACTGTTGTTGAGTGGACTAACCAGGGGTCGTTAAAAGGACCACTGGAGGCTGTTCAGCAAATAGCCAAAGTTTTTTTCTATTTTTGTGGGGTGAGGAGAACCATGAGTGGCCTGTCGCTGGCTGCCCCCCCTCCCCCGAAATTGCCTCTCCCCAGCACTGGTTTGGCGCTGGCAGCATGCAAATGAGGCCCGGGCCTCAAAATGGCTAACTCCACCCGTCGACTGTCTGTTGTGTGTCTAGAATTAAAATCAGTTCCATTTTATGTAAACATATCTCTAGATATACTTTCAGTATGTGCATCAATAGAATCAGAATTTCAAACTCATTAATGGTAGAACTTGCAATTCCATTTATTATTTTGTGTAACAGCTGCACAATTAACAGTGTGTTTTATCTTCATTCATCCATGCAACAAATCAGCAGGTTCAAACTATTACTCAGGAGTACAAAAATATCAAAAAGTATTTTTATTCAACATAGTTAAAAATGGAGAAACCATGCAGACATCTCGTATAAATTCCTGGTGTAGGCTATTGTGACATAATATTACAATTTATCAACTAGAAGAGTTAATAAATGGAAGACACGTAGTTCAAGTTTTTCATATGGACAACAGCAGGAACTTACTCCTAATTTGGCACATTGGGCATTGTTATATCAAATACTACAGGCCCCTTTGGATAATAACAGCTCAGTCCATACAACAAAGCGAAAAGTCAAGTTTGGGAGCTTAAACAGCTGCACTCTGCAAGCATAATTATAGCATTCTATTATAACTGCAAATTAAATTACAGCATTATATAAATGGCAAGGAATCAAAAGATCCTTATTCTTACAATTTTTTTTGTTTGTTTTATGTTCTTCATTAATCCAGAATATAGAAACAGTGCCCCTGCTTTAAAATAGAAAAATAAAAATTGGCTATGGAAACATTGAGACAGCTGCTATGATGTTTTATTTAATCAGCAACTTTATTGAGAGGTGCAATACAGGACTTACCCTGACACACAAACGATGCAGGTGATTCCCCAGGGTGCACACGGGCTGTGATGAAAACAACCTTTTGTTCTACTCCTGGACTGAGATTTACTAGGGAGAGGGGGAAATAAACAATAATCAGAAAACGACCAAATTGCAAGTGGGCATCAATGTCTAATTCTTACAATAAACATCCTCATTAATAATCTTAAATTACCAAGTAATTTTATATTACAAGAGTACATGCACCAGCATAGTCAAAATGTTACTGCCGCAAATTAAGTAGGATCAATGCAATAAAGTGATCATTAAAACAAACTTTCTTTATGTTGAACTTTGTGCCTGTTTTGTATGAGCATCAGTTGAGTGTTTGGAAATTGTGTTTAATGACAAACAATTAAAATTTTTGTATGTTGTTTTGATCATAATTTTTTTTGCTGCTGGCAAAATTAAATCATCCGGTGAATGCAAGTTCTGTTCAAATATAGTTATTTTTATTTCGTGTTAAGACGTCCCAAATTGCCAATTATGTTGTTAAACTTTTTTCTATAGGGTACCTGGGAGACCCACAGTCAAAACAGTTTCTGAAGATATGTGCTGCAGCCCCAAGAAGTTCTCCTTTAACCTTGTGGTGCTAGGCCCCATATTACAGGGCAAAGGGAAAATACATTTCAGGTCAAATAAAGTAAAAAAATGACTTCAACAACTAAAACTATTTCTTTCACATTATCATACATTTATTTTTTTCTTTAGCAGAAGATTGAAAGATATATATTTCCATTATTTGTTTCAGATTCAAGCATTTTGGCAAGCATGAAAAAAATGTCCTTATTTCTAAAATTTCTTAGCTCCATTAAGGAATCATATAAACTGAAGCTAATTTCCTCTTTTAAATCTAATGTATCCGATACACTTACTGCTGCATCAATTCTGCTTTTTATCCCCCAAAAAAGATGGATATAAATGACATGGATCAACAATCTTTTTCAGTAACATCACTGTAATATGGCAGTTTTGAACAATGACCATTAAGAAATATATTTCTCAATAAATGGTTCTCATGGAAAGTTCAAACACAATTAGATCTTCTTCAATTCTAAAAGGTCAAATTGCACCATGAACAAATCAGTCTTATTTTTAAATCTACCTGTAGTACTTTTTTGAATATAAATGCTTATGAAGTATTCAGACTGCATAAAGCAATTTCAATTAGCCTATCATCTTTGAATACACCAATTCATCGATTCCACGCTACCAGTGGAAGAGAACACAAGTCAGGGAATTGGCATTTAGAGTGTTGTAGCCATATCTCCAACTTAAGCTCCCTTCAAGTACAGCTTCCCAGTGGAAGCACAGGATCGGTGACTTTATGCCCAAATACATTTTGTGGAGAAAACTGAAACGATAGTTCAAAAGCAGGTAACAATAAGCAGAGTTAGAGTTATTCAGTTCTTCCTTACTCAACAGAATAATAGTTAAGCATTTACATCTATAAACACTACAGCCCCAATTTTAACCCAGAGCAGGAATCGGGCCGTTGGGGGCTAAACCTCTTGACCCTGGCAACATGAGGCCCAGACGATTTTAACTCCCGGGCCTCATCTGCATGCCACCGGTCAGCTACCCAGGAGAAAGCATCAGCTGGCTAAGTGTGCGGGAGCAGAATTTTGGGTGGCAGGAGGCTGAGGCTGGCACCAAAGGAGCAATTGCCAGCAACAAAGTAAGTCACAGGGAGCAGGCTTTGGGCATGTCGCGCAGGAGGGAAGCGGGGGTGGGGGGGGGGTGGGGGGAGCCCAAGGCTGGGGAAACCTAAACTTTCCTTGTGGAGCCTGGAGAAGTATATTCAATTTTCATTTGTGTATATGGGTCAGCCCTCACCCCAGCAATAAGCAAATAAATAAAGTTAGCAGATGTCAGATTTTTTTCAAGCAGCCCTTAATAGTGCAGTAATTCATCTTGGAGATGAGGGGAAAACCAGATGCTGTGGGGTTTCTGTGCCAGCACATCAGCTGAATAGGCAGGCTAGGTTTGGAAGGACAAAAGTGGGGACACCAAGGTGAAGTAAAAATTATTATACATACTTAAATAGGCACAGCCTTGATCACTGGGAAGGAAGAACATACAGAATAGCTACCCATAGTAAAGGAATTGAATGTTACTACTTTCTGTGATGTGGGCTTCTTGTTACATTATTTAACTACACATTAATGGAGTAATTGTTAATAGATATTCAAAAACACTCTAGCTCCATCATACACTTTCACAGCAGCGTGTAATAACAGAGGTACATACAATTATAGAACATAGGTTTGTTTTGTAAGTACTTATAATCAAATTTGCTCCTATAATTGGAAATAATGAAAACTAATGCCACAAAGCTATGGAAATTGTGGATTCAATATTTATCAAAAGTGGTGAAGAACTTGTTCTGTTTTTACAGCAGGAAATATTTCATATTTTATTTTGTGTAGAGTAGCAAAGTAAAATAACATCGGTGGATAAGAATAATGTATATTGCATTACTCTATCATAATCCATAGGCTGCAAAACACCAAAGGGAGGGGAATCACTGAATATCTGGCAGCAATACAAACTACCAAGCTTTTATTCAAGAATCAAAACCTGTGCAGAACCTGTGTGTGAGTATGTAAAACATATGCATTCCATTATATACTTGATGAAAATCAGAAACACAAATTCACCATTTTTATAGCCTTTTACATTTTATTCATGCAACAAAAAAAACCTGAAGTCTAGTATATCCATATCAAGCCTCTTGGGTAGTTAAATTCTATCATCATCTCCTTTCTTTAATGGAACACTCCCATTACGTACAAACACTGCAAGAATCAGCAAGAATCAGACAATGGGTGAATAACTTCAGTGCAAGCAGCAAAATATAATTATGTTATGCCTCTTGTGACTGGAAAGAGACCCTCTTAAGCAAAAAGGAAACACTCAGCTATGAAAGCCACATTAACAGATTATTGCTCGAATCCTTTTTAAATATTACATTAGATTAAAACCACAGTAAATATGTATGGTACATCATCGAGTCAACAGCAAAGAAACATGCCATTTGGCCCAACTGGTCTATGCTGGCGTTTATGCTCCACACGAGCCTCCTCCCACCCATCTTTATTTAACCCTATCAGCATATCTTTCTATTCCTTTCTCCCTCATGTGCTTATTTTAGCTTTCCTTTAAGTGCATCTATGCTATTTGCCTCAATTACTCCTTGTGGTAGCGCATTCCACATTCTTACCACTTTTTGGGTAAAGAAGTTTCTCCTGAATTCCCTACTGGATTTATTAGTGACTATCTTATATTTATGACCTCTAATTTTGGACTCCCCCACAAGTGGAAATATTTTCTCTACATCTACCCAATCAAAACCTTTCATTATCTTAAAGACCTCATCCTTCTCTTTTCTAGAGAAAACAGCCCCAGTCTGTTCAGACTTTCCTGATTAGGATAGCCTCACAGTTCTGGTATCATACTTGGGAATCTTTTTTACACCTTCTTCAATGCCTCTACATCCTTTTTATAATGTGGAGACCAGAACTGTGCACAATACTCCAAGTGTGGTCTAACCAAGGTTCTACACAAGTTTAACATAACTTCTCTGCTTTTCAATTCTATCCCTCTAGAAATGAATCCAGTGCTTGGTTTGCTTTTTTATGGCCTTATTAACACGTGACGCTACTTTTGGTGATTTGTGAAAGTGTACCCCTGGATCCCTTCGCTCCTCCACCTCATTTAGACCCCATATTATCCAAGCAGTATGTGGCCTCTTCATTTTTCCTCCAAAATGCACCACCTCACACTTATCTATATTGAAATTAATTTGCCAATTACACACCCATTCTGCAAGTTTATTAATGTCTTCTTGTATTTTGTCATATTTTTCCTTTGTGTTAACTATACCCCCCAATTTGGTGTCATCCCCAAATTTTGAAATTGTACTTCCAATTCCAGAGTCCAAATCGTTAATGTAAATTGTGAACAACAGTGGTCCTAGCACCGATCCCTGTGGAACACCATTTCCCATCTTTTGCCAGACTGAGTTGCTACCCTTAACCCCTACTCTCTGTTTTCTGTTTTGTTGCCAAGCTTGCTATCCATTCTGCTACTTGTCCCCTGACTCCACATGCTCTGATCTTAGTCGTGAGTCTACTGTGCGGTACCTTATTGAATGCCTTTTGAAAATCCAAATATATTACATCTACTACATTACCCTTGTCTACTCTTTCTGTTGCTTCTTCAAAGAATTCAGTAAGATTGGTCAAGCATGACCTTCCCTCTTGAAATCCGTGCTAACCACTCTATTATATTTTCGGTTTCTAAATGTTTTTCAATTACATGTTTGAGTAAAGATTCCATTATCTTTCCTACCACCGATGTTAAACTAACTGGTCTATAGTTCCTTGGACTTGTTATATCTCCCTTTTTAAATATGGGAATCACATTAGCTGTCTGCCAGTCCTCTGACACTATTCCCTTTCTAATGAATTTTTATATATATGTAAAAGTGCCTCTGCTATCTCTTCCCTTACTTCTTTTAATATGCATGGACGTAATCCATCCGGACCAGGGGTTTTATTCTCTCTAAGTTTGATTAGTTTATCAATTATCTCCTTTCAATCTTAAATGTTTTATATCATTTATATTCCTTGATAATTTAATTTCATTGTTCCACTTTGCTTGCCTAATTGTTTTTTTGACTTCTTTCCTAACCTCTTCCTATTCCCTTTTCTCATCATCTCCTTTATTGTCTATGTACTTAAGAGTATGCCTTTTCCTTGAGCTTCCGTTTTACCCTCATCTCTTTATTCATCCATGGTGTTTCATCATTGGCTAGCTTGTTCTTGCTTTTTTTTTTAAGAGGAATATATTTCTCCTGAACTCTATTGATCACTGTTTTAAATATTTCCCACTGCTATTCTATCTCTTTATCTGTCAGGTTTTTCTTACAGTTTACCTACCCTAGTTCCATTCTCATCCCCTCAAGATTTGCTTTTTTTCCAATCTACTACTGAGGTCCTGTTTTTTTAATTTAGTTCCTAACTTCTGATATTCCAACAACAAAAAAAATGAGTTGAGAAATAAGTTAAAGGCAACAGATATGGAAGGCGACCACACTATGGGCTCTGTTTTCGCACCCGCAATCGGGTGTATTCGTGGCAGGGGGGCTGCGAAAATCCAGGATTCCCGGGGCAGGTCTGGAGCCCCGGCTCCAACCCGCCCCATTTCCAGGTTCCCCAGTGACGCGCTCACATGCGCGCGCAGCCGCCGCATGTGGGACTCCCGCCAGCAATTAAAGCCGGCGGGGTGCCACTTAAAGTACTTGAACAGGTACTTCAGGTTGTTTACAGACCTGATTGACCTGATATTTTAGGAGGGGTTGGATTTTGCAATTAACTGAGACTGTTTCCTGTACTGGGAGAAACACTCCAAGTTGAAATGGACGTGTTGCAGCCACCAGCCTGTGGCAGCTGCAAAGGTCCATTTGACAGGTTGGGGGGGAGGGGTGTGGGGGGAGACTCTCACTCATTGCAGGAGGCCACTCTGTCACTTTGGACAAAGTTTGGCCTCCACCACCCTCCTCCTAACAATAAAATGCATAAACTTGCACACTTACCCCGGTGTCCAGACACATTTACCTACCTTGCGGACCCCCTCAAATGTACATCTTCCGGATGGGGGCCGTCGTAGCTGCAGTCATGACCTCCTCGGAGGGCGAACAGCATCACCAGCCTCGCCGGTCACACCGTCCACCTCTGACACGTGGAGCTCCACAACACAGTGCTGTGACACATCCACCTGCACAGCAGGAGGGAGGGCAACCGCAGAGAGAGATGCGTCGCAGAGGGCACTACCCTCACCACAAGGTCCACAGACCGAGGCTCAGCTTCCGTGGACATGTAGTCGTAGACATCTGCAGCCTCCTTCATGCCGAGCTGCTCCCGGCTGGCCCGAGCACCATCTTCTTACCTGTCGCTGTCAAAGTCACCACTGCCCTCAACATCTTCTCCTCCGTATCCTTCCAGGGTGCCACCGGGGACATCGCTGACGTCTCTCAGTCGTCTGCACAAAAGAGCCCTGCAAATATACCTACACCCACTTTGCAGTGACACAATGGGTGGCATCAGTTGTGGGTCTTCATAGTGATCCTCAGGAAAGGGCATTATTGCACAAACCAGACAAGATTCGCAAAGACGTGGCAATAGTGGTGACAATATAATATGGTATAATTAAATATAGGTAAACATCATGACAAACCCTCAAACACCCTTCATGTTCACAACACGTTTGCCTTACGCTTCCTACTCACATATGTGATGCATGCCCTGTGGCTGCAGCACAGGTAGTAGCAGGTTGAGTGAGGCTGACCGTGAAAGAGATGCATCAGAGGGTGAGTATGAGATACAGCCATGAGATTGTATGAGGATTGGGTTGAGTGGTAGTGGTGGGATGAGTACTGGCAAGATGAGTAAGTGCAGGTAAGATGAGGATGAGCTTTGATTGGGTGTGAGGGGTGATGTGATGGAATAGTGTTGGCAGTGCAGAAGGAGATGTGGGGTGGGGGCGGTGATGTGGCAGACGGAGTATAGGGGAATGAGTAAGTGTACTCACTTCGGCTGACCTAGTGAGGTGATTGATATGTTGGTGGTGCTGGTGACCTCCTCTACCACCTCGAGCCAGGCCTTCTTGGTGGCAGAGGCAGGCCGCTTCCTCCCGCCCGCCGGGGGTAAGATCTCTGTCCACCCCATCCAATGATACCCGGAGTGAGGCATCATTAAACCTGGGAGCAGCCTTCCCCCTGGGCTGTAATTTTTTCTATTTTCTGCAGCATCAGTCAGTAGAGGACTGCCCCTTTAAATAGGGGCTTCTCCAGCTGACAGACCTTGCTGCGCATGCGCAGTCCGCCCGCCGCGCAGCTTACCAGCGGGAAACCCGGAAGCACAGGTAAGTGGCTCCAATTATCCTGTAATTGCGTGCGGAGCACCCCAATTTCACCGGATGCGTTACCCACGCGCCCAGTCGACCCCCCGCTGAGAACCTGCCACCCTGCTAATATCGAGCCCTATATCTTTGCTTTTGTTTATTACGAAAGCCTGGTATTTGCAAATGTTTTTAATCACTTAAGGGCAAAAGTGGGCAAATACATAATATCTTTTGATGCCAGCTGACTGAAAAAGGCAGGGTGTACACATTATTGATGCAAAGCTTTCAAAAGGTAATAATTTAGCGTGGCAAACTCAGTTCAGATTCAAAAAGCCATTTCTCACAAAGCTTTCAATTTGAGCTATAATTTCAAGTTTAGCATTTTGAGTGACTAGTTGAAACGCTGAAAATGGATTATTTTTGTTAAAATTCTATTCAGGTTGCATATTCTCCAATTCATCGTACATAAACTTGGCTGTAAACACCACTGCAATTCTCGAAAATCAAATCCACCTTTAACACTAGTGAACCAGTATATGCTTATCTGACTCCACTTTGACAGATGTGGAATTATTGTTTGAGATTGTTCAAAATAAATCACAGAACATAGCTCAGCGACCAGTCTCTTGGTGTCAATGACACAAAACAAGCTTTTATTTTTTTAACATTGCTCCTAGCTCTCTGTGTGACTGTGTAGACAAGAATCTCACAGACTTAGAGGGCTACTGTTTGGTGCCGAACGGGCTGGCATGCGTACCAGAAGCCGGAGGCCCGAGGCTCACCCTAAATTGGGCCTTGGACGTCATTTCAATATTACGGGCAAGCTGCAAGCGCCTGTCGGGCCTCCAGAAGCAGATTGCCAGTCGCCGCAGGACCAAATTGGACCATCTGCCTCGCTGGCAGCGGTCCTCAGGTAAGTCCAGTGTGGGGGGTTGGGGGAGAGGAGGAGAACAAAAGGGGGGCTAACGCAAGCTGGCAGCGGCCCGCAGTCGCGCTGTGGATCTGGGAGCAGCCTGTTTCAGGTGGGAGCACCAGATGCATCTTTACTAATGTGTGGTGCCCCTAACGCAGGCGCAGATGGGGCACCCCAAAATTGGTCCATTTTGCCTCTGTTTTTGCCCAGAGAACATAGGAACTGCTAGACGAATAATGGCCAAGGTTCATGTACCATCCTGGTAGTTGCGTGATACAATGATAATGGAAATGTTGACTAATCATAGCAATCAATCTCTATCAATTAGTCTACAACAGACCCAGATATGACGCAAAGAAAACCCCAGTGGCGGAGAGCTTTGGGAACCACAGGTCCAAAGTCACCTGTTCCTCCCAAGCATGCTACACTTACCATACGTCATGTCTCAAATTACTCATATACTGAATCATCAAATGTTATTTTCTGAAAGAAATCTATCTAATTTGTATTTGAATGAATCAATAATAACTGTTTCCACCATCTCCCTAAGGTGCCTGTTCCATAGGTTGATCACTCGCTCACTGAAATATTATTTCCGCAGATTAGTTTTGAATTTACTCCCCTTCAAGCGCAGGCCATATCCTCTGGTTCTACTGTTCTGGACAAGGTGAAATATCTAGTCATGGTTGACACTGTCTAGTCCTTTTAGAATCCTAAAAACAGCCATTATATCACCTCTAGACCTCTTTTGCAGTGAGAATATGCCTAATTTACATAATTACTCCTCATAATCCAATCCCCCCATCCCCTCAATCATTCTGATTGCTCTCTTCTGTATTTTTTCAATAGCTGCAATATCCTTTTTGTACTGTGGCAACCAGAATGGTACACAGTATTTTAAGTGCAGTCACACCAATGATTTATAAAGTGGCAGGATTACCTCACTATTTCGGCTCAATATTGACCTTTCAATACAACCCAACATCTGATTTGCTTTACTCACTGCCACCGAGCTTTGTTGCGATAGCTTCAATGTATTGTCAATCAGGACCCTCGGGTCTCTTTCATTTTCCATGAACTGGTGCAACAAGGACCAATTTCTACCCTAGAATCTCCAAAAGGCCATCGGTTGGCAAACTCGCCATGAATAATTATATCTGCAGCAATATTCATTTATAAAAGACTGGAGGAACATTGTTAAATATTATTCAGACAGATAGGTTTCCACCTCTTTTTCTTTTATACCATATGTATAAAGTAGGTTTCCTAGTTGTATGAAAAACAAATTTAATAATGAATTTAAAAATAATGGCTTTGCCACTGTAGTGTAGCTTGAAACACCGCCCAGGTGTGACTGCAAGTCAGTTAACAAATAATGGCCCAGAATTTGCTGGGACAAGAACAGCAAGTTTAATGCATGCATAGTTATTAGTATTTAAATTGTCCAGGGATTTGTGGTGACCCCATGACTGTGAGTTAACCTTGAGAAAACAGCAGCTCGCTATCAACCACCCTGTGAGTTTCAAGAAATTGCTCGATTTGTGCAATAAATACAAATTAAATGAGCAGTACTAGGGCTAGTACTTAACAGCGTAACAACCCTTTATTGGTGAGTTTTATGTGCCTACAATGCCACTCAACCTCTCTGGGCCAGAAAGGGAACAATTGAAACTGCATTCCTGCAGGTAGTACATTGTTCTTAAGTGATTTAAAACATTTTAAATTTTTTTCTCACTTTTCTGTTTTTTTTTCTCTCTTAATCGAATCTTTCTTTCCCTCTAATACTCTTTCTGTACCTAATTTGACTCTGATTCACACTATTTCCTTCTCCGTCATTCCTCTGTTCCTTTTTCAATCCTTAAATCTCATAGATTAAGGAAATAGTCCCATTGTTCACCAAGCTCCCAGATGCCCCGTTGACCTCACACTCAGCTCGCGCTTCCAGCAATTTGCGGTGCAAATATTTTTCGAGCTGAAGCGTGAGGGAAAAAGTCTAACTAACGGGGCACGCCACGAGATGTCCCACTCCTGCAAATTCTGGGCCAACATTACCTTGTTTGTGTTACATAGAAACATAGAAAATAGGAGCAGGAGTAGGCCATTCGGCCCTTCAAGCCTGCTCTGCCATTCAATATGATCATGGCTGATCCTCTATCTCAATACCATATTCCCGCTCTCTCCCCATACCCCGTGATGCCTTTTGTGTCTAGAAATCTATCTAGCTCCTTCTTAAATATAATCAATGACTTGGCCTCCACAGCCTTCTGTGGTAGAGAATTCCACAGATTCACCACCCTCAGAGTGAAGAAATTTCTCCTCATCTCAGTCCTAAATGTCCTACCCTCATTCCTGAGACTGTGACCCTTCGTTCTGGACCCCCCAGCCAGGGGAAACATCCTCCCTGCATCCAGTCTATCTAGCCCTGTCAGAATTTTATATGTTTCAATGACATCCCCTCTCATTCTTCTAAACCCGAGTGAATACAGGCCAAGTCGACCCAATCTCTCCTCATACGACAGTCCTGCCATCCCAGGGATCAGTCTGGTGAACCTTCGCTGCACTCCCTCTATGGCAAGTATATCCTATCTTAGGTAAGGAGACCAAAACTGCACACAATACTCCAGGTGTGGTCTCACCAAGGCCCTGTATAACTGCAGTAAGACGTCCTTGCTCCTGTACTCAAATCCTCTTGCAATGAAGGCCAACATACTATTTGACTTCCTAACTGCTTTCTGCACCTGCATGTTTGCTTTCAGTGACCCAGGTCCCTTTGTACTTCAACATTTCCCAATCTATCACCATTTAAATAACACTGCCTTTCTGTTTTTCCTTCCGAAGTGGATAAGTTCACATTTATCCACATCATATTGCATCTGCCATGTGTTTGCCCACTCACTCAACTTGTCTAAATAGCCTTGAAGCCTTTTTGCATCTTCCTCACATCTCACGATCCCACCTAGTTTTGTGTCGTCAGCAAACTTGGAAATATTACGTTGCCCAAGTAATAACCATTAGCAAGCAACTGTGATACTTATCCAGCTGATCTATTATATTGCTGCAAATATGATTCATTTTGGCATATAATTACTTATGGCAACTTTGCCAATTGATGGCTTTTTTGGACATAAGCAATGTTCTTTTTGTAGGCTGGCTATTGTGCAGTAACAAGCACTGTTACTAAACATCGTATCATCTGTTTCGGTAGTAGTGTAAACTTTAATTGTAATCATATGACAAAATAAAATTCTGTCAAAATAATGTCAACTGGTGTTGTCTCAAAAGCAAGTGTAATTCAACCATATTATTAGCAATCTGCCTGTTAAATTATAGCTGTACTTAGCTTTGTCATAGGAAGATTAAGATTTTAAAAGATTCTGGACTCCTTTTATACATCTGAACATGAAGAATTTTAATAACTATATATATCGGTATCCTTCCTGAAGACTTCATTATAAACATCAGGGCATAAAATAAATATAATTACTATTATGTAAAGTTTGTCAATATGTTTTGTTTTTCTGTACAGGAAACGTGTCCAATAATGACAGGTAGGTACAGCACAGTTGAGATGCAGGGTAAATTTCTTTTTGATTTGCCCCAACATTGCATCCTAGCTTAAACAGCAAGAGAATCATCTACAATGCAACAGTGTGACACTTCCATTGGTTTGGGTAGTTTTGTTCTGTGTGTTTGCATCCATTAGGAGCTTGCTTGAGTCTTCTCAAGTTCACTTCACTTAGGACCTTCACAGGGAACCAACTCTAATTTCGTTATTTTGGTCTGAATTCTAATAAGATTCAGAACTAAAAAAAAGTATTCTGACCCATTGTGTCATATATTACCCAAAATATACCAATTATAATGTTTTCTTAAATTTTCAAAACGGACATTTAATCACACAATAATTTGTTTGCAATGGAAATCAACATGATAGAGGCAACTGTAACCCATCTCGCACAGCTGCAATGGGGCGGGCGGTTCAAATAGAAGACTTAGAATCATAGAATGGTTACAGCACAGAAAGAGGCCATTCGGCCCGTTGAACCCATACCGGCACTCTGCAAGAGCAATTCAGCTAGTCCCACTCCCCCGCCCTTTTCCCGTAGCCCAGCAAATTTTGTTCCTTCAAGTACTTATCCAATTCCCTTTTGAAAGCCATGATTGAATCCAACTCCACCACCCTTTCAGGCAATGCATTCCAGATCATAACCACTCGCTGCGGCACTCTCTTCTGCCAATGGGCACAGCTTCTCTCTATCTACTCTGTCTAGACCCCTCATGATTTTGAACGTCTCTATCAAATCTCCTCTCAACCTTCTCTGCTCTAAGGAGAGCAACTCCAGCTTCTCCAGTCTATCCAAGTGGCTGAAGTCTCTCATCCCTGAAACCATTCTATTAAATCTTTTCTGCATCCTCTCTAAGGCCTTCACATCCTTCCTAAAGTGCGGTGCCCAGAATTAGACACAATACTCCAGTTGTGGCCGAACCTGTGTTTTATAAAGGTTCATCATAACTTCCTTGCTTTTGTACTCTATGCCTTTATTTATAAAGCCCAGGATCCTGTCTGCTTTTTTAACCGCTTTCTCAACCTGCCCTGCCACCGTCAATGAATTGTGCACATATACCCTCAGATCTCTCTGTTCCAGCACCCCCTTTAGAATTGTACCCTTTAGTTTATATTGCCTCTCCTCGTTCTTCCTACAAACATGTATCACTTCGCACTTCTCTGTGTTAAATTTCATCTGCCACATGTCCGCCCATTCCACCAGCCTGTCTATGTCCTCTTGAAGTCTATCACTATCTTCCTCACTGTTTATTACACTTTCAAGATTTGTGTCATCTGCAAATTTTGAAATTGTGCCCTGTACACCCAAGTCCAAGTTATTAATATATATCAAGAAAAGCAGTGGTCCTAGTACCGACCCCTGGGGAACACCACTGTATACGTTCCTCCAGTCCTAAAAACAACCGTTGACCACTACTCTCTGTTTCTTTTCACTTAGCCAATTTCATATCCATGCTGCCATTGTCCCTTTTATTCCATGAGCTTCAACTTTGCTGACAAGCCTATCAGTGCTCCATTTCCACTGCATTCCCAACAGTTGCAATTTAACAGCACAATTTTTTTAGTTGGCCAAGGCACCTACCAGAGACAGATGGAGCCCTCATGAGCACATGCAAATCAGGGTCCTAAGATGTTATGAGGACCCCAATGCCATTTCAACTCGAAATCACGAAAGTCCCGCCCAGCGCCCAAACCTGCCAGTAATACCTAACAGGATTGGTCCTTCAGAGCCACTGAAGTAGCATTTAAAGGGGCACTCATCTGCAGGTAAGTGGGCTACAGGATTTATGTGCCATTGTGCTGTTTGGATTGCCAGGAGAGAGTGTCCAACTTCCAGACTGCATCTTTGTTTTTTTTGCCTTACTTACCCTCAGTAAGCTTAACATTATTGCCAGTTTGATTTGGATGGAGGAAGGGGTGGAGCAAGTGGAGAAGCAGCAGCCTCAACAACCAGTGTTCAAACATTACTCTCACTATACAACATCTGAAACTCTTTGGATAATATGTTAGCTTGGTCTAATATCACAGTATTCACATTTTAATTTTGAGAAATGTAAAATCAGGAACTCCTGTAACATCTTTTGGCTGATTATGATGCTACAATATTAATGAAATCCAATTTATTTCATCTCCCAGTAAAAAGACAACAAATTACACAATCAATGAGGTAAAGGGTTGTAATTACATAATCAATGGTGTAAGGAAGAAATGACAATTACATATGCTGGAGTAGGGAAAAGGCAATATATTACTCAGTCGTCAGTTAGAAAATAATTATTTAAAAGGTTAAGTACAGATAAGGAAGGCACTTTAGATGCTGGACAAGTTTTGTATAACAAAAGGTGAAAGCAGTGTATAGCAGCATTATTTTGCATTGTTGTAGGCTGGAGGCTGCTGTGAATCCTCCACCACCAGCTCTACCACTTAATAACCCTGAACTTCCACAATTACTGGTTGTGTGCTTTTTTTCCATTTAATCTGGTATTACTAGGCAGTTACCTATAGGAATCATGGGCCTCATCACTACTGCAGTAGTAGTGCAGTTCAATCTGCTTAGAGCTAAGCTCTTTGCTGGTATTTGTAGCAATGATTACTGTTGCAAAAAATATTCTCACTTTGCACTGCCGGATGAACTTGCCCTTGGTTTAAAAATATTGTTGATGTGAGAGTCAAATTGGTGCCAAAGTTCCTCAAGGCACGATCCCAGCATAACCACTAGAGTTTATGGGGTCAGCGAGAGGGCACCTAAATACCATGGGCGGAGCGGGGGGCAGGGAAGTGCAAATGCCACTATACAAGGACCTCTTTGGTGGCCATCTGTCCCATGTGGCCAGAAACTCCAGCATTTGCTGCACTGGGAGGGTGTTTTCCCAGACCATACACCTCATAACCCCATGTGTAAGGAGCCCGATCAGTAAAAGTGATAAAGAAAAACATTTGGTTCTTTCAGGGCCTGGACTCCACATCCATCCAGCTGGAGGACGGTATACCTCACCCAACTGGGCATACCCACCTCCGCAGATATGTTAGTTCCCGAATGAGCCACTGGAGCAGAAACTCTCTGCATTGGGAGTCCCCGCTACTGGCTCCAACCTCCCGGAAACATTTGCTTTGCAAGGAGCAGGTGGTGGTTCTGCTGCTTAAAGATAAGACAAGTCAGAAACTCTCAGAAATGACAGAGACCCAGCACAACCGGGTCTCTGCCATTTTCCGGGGTTTTGGCCGGTCTCCTCCCAGAGTTTTGGCAGGAGACCAGTGGAACCATAAAGGTCTTTCAGCCCAATTACATTTTGTTTGCAGTAACCTCGAGGCCCTTGGCACTGCCGAGTTAGGTTGGTTTTGATTGTTAACTAATTTAGGATCAGAATTTTTGGTAACCAATTTCTTTTTAATGTACATTATTGCTAATCATGTTAGATATAGAGATTTTAGATATATAGCTGACAACAGCACAGCCACAATCAGCCAAATAGCCTCCTTCTATGCTGTGCTGTAATTTCTCTGATTCTGAATCTTTGATATTAATATATATCAACTACTTGGGCTCTACAATTTTTCATATTACATTTGATTCTAAGTTGTGAGGTATTCACTACATTGAACAAAATCCTTAATTTTGTAACTTGGTATTGCAATGAGGGTGAAATGTACTGCAAATATTTGTCCTCGATAATGTTTTCAATGTTTTCCCCCCATTATCTGGAGAAGCTCAACAAAGGTAGCGGAAATCTGGAACTCTCTCCCCCAAAAAGCTGATGAGGTTAGGTCAATTGCAAATTTTAAATTTGAGATCGATAGATTTTAGTTAGGCAACTGTATTAAGGGTTGGAGAACCAAGGAGGGTAGCTGGAGTTAAGATGATCTAATTGAATGGTGGAACAGGCTCGAGGAGCTGAATGCCCTACTCCTGTTCCTATGTTCCCAACAGGTGTGTAAGGTAGTACCATGAGGATCAAGATTAAATGTGCAAGTGTATTATTTATTTCTTTTTAGTAGTAAGAAAACTACAACCGTATCTTTTTAGTCACCATAGACAGGACAGCATACAATTCTCTGATCTCCAACTATTTCTGAGCAATTCTCAGTTCCTGTATTTTTTCAGCATACCAATCTCAACATTCAGGCCTTAAGGCACTTCTGTCAACATCTTTGAATTTTACATTCCACCATCTTCTGTGGGTGCATTTTTATTTTCAAGTTCCCTAACAGTAAATTGAAAGGCAGTATTTTTCCAGCATGTATTGATTATGCACTGAAACAAATTGCAGTTCTCTGCAGATTGTATGTTGTAATCATAGAGCCGGAGGGATTTGCATTTGCATTACTCAGACTAATTCAACAGTGACATTTCAGACCTTCCGCGATCTAACAGAGCCAGAGCGTAAGCCTTACCAAGTCTTATGATCTTAATGACTCTAGTTCATCAAGTATTACTTAATTTGATTTTTTTTTAAATCACACATGTAAAATAAAGTAGAATTTTGTTAATGGAAACATTAGCTCCGCTACTAATTTGTTCTTCCTTTATACAGTGTTTATTTAATAGGAACAAATGGACAAAGAGAACATATTGCTTATCAAGGGTGTATTGCTATTAAGAAGCTTCTGCTATTCTGCAGAAAAGCAACCTTGGCACATTGTTTAGAAACACATCATTACCCAAGTAATAGTGTTCTGATGTTCTTTCGACATTTGATAAAATTGTTGTTTGATGTAGTTAAGTTCAAGTTATTTCATTAGGCAACTGAGTACATGCAGCAGAAATGTTATTTTCTGTTATGTGTTCCAGATGACAATTTAATTGCGTGTGCGCACACACACATACCCACACACACTGTAAATTTATTTCTGAAATGTGAACTAGCTTTCTGTAGTGAGTCACGACAGTTAGCTATCCTGCTTGTAAGCTGCACATGTTTATAACCTTTACCAATCTGTGTTTAAGTTGTATGCTGCACACTGCCATTTGGTGCTAGTGGATTCACTCTGGCTGTCTGCGGGAGTGGGGTGCATGTTCACAGAACCTATTTCCCATATGTCAGCACTCGTCCCTGCACAATCTGCTCATAGCTCGATTTCTTGCAAAACTAATAACATTCACCAAACATAGCCAATAGAAATCCCACATACCGTTTGACATATGCTGAAGAGAAATAGATGCAAATTGTGTTGACAACAGTACACATTTCAAGCAGTGAGATTGTAGTGTAAAGAAAGCTAAACCAAAAAAAAAACACCTAAATTCAACAATGGGAGGCTACGTTGCCCGCTGTAGGACTCTGTTTATAATTATTAGGTACAAATGGGTGGAGCTTGCGCTGTGCACGCTCTGCCCATTTGCACCAGACATTGAACAGCCTGAAGAGCGCGCTGGTGGCCACTCAAGAAAATGCCCTAAAAATTTTTGGAAGAATTTTTGTAGGGCCAGGAAGAGCAGGAGTGCTCCTTCTGCGGGGCACTGTCGACCTGTGCTCCCCAAAAATGGTTCAGACCTCCCGACACTGGCTTCAGGCAGGCAGTGTGGCTGCTCCACCAACCTCACATCCATTTCGGGCGAAAGACGGAAATTATCCCTATTGTATTTAATTAATAAATAAGGCAAGTTGAGGCTGCAGTAAGGATTAAATAGTACAATTTCTGTAGCATTTAGAAACAAAACAAAATCAGATCAACAAAAAAAAAGACTTAAAACCTTACTTATTTCCTTTCAAGGTCTTTTTAAATAAAGTATACCTTCTGGGAAGAAACAATAACACACTGTAATAATGTATCCAACTTCGTTCACATCTGTTAGCAGTATGGAAAATGGAAAGAGGAGAAAGAAATAAGAGAACAGACAGAAGGAGACATTGAAAAGAATCTCTAGGGGTCACTCAGTACACTGCAAGCTCTCTCTTTTTTTCGAATGGCTGATATTACATCTATATTTCCATATTATTCTCAGGTGCAGTCATTTGATTATAGTTGACATAACTGCTCCCTTCCCTCCTCCTTCAGAGTTAATTCTCAATAACTCCTGTTTTCTTTATGAATGCTACAATGACCTTTATTGGTTTGGCTCCAATTTTTCTGTAGGCCCCAAACTGATTGGAATTTGGCTTATTGCTGCCTGAAGCCACATGTAACCTTTCCAGACAGGATTATGTCCGATAAGTACTTAACTCAGAGGGGTGAAATTGGTCCTGGGCAGGAGTGTAAAATGGACAATGTGTAAACCGCCCAATTTTCTTGTCATTCTGGGCTAAATGTAAAATAGACTGCCGATTCACTATCACCCGTTTTGCGCTATTGCCCAAAACCAATTTCATCTCCAGTTAGTCTTGGTTGGAATTCTGGTATTCCTCCAGATAAAGGGAAGATACCTTTTGGCTGAAAAAGAGCAATCCATAACAGTTCATTCTCTCCTGGTTTGTTCTTTTGGCTAGAATGAGGCCCAGTAAAACTACCCCTGAGTCTTTCAGTGATATGAGATACAGCACTGATTTTATCTCTGCAGATTGCTGGAAATTGAAATGAAATGCAATAAAATTACACAGATTCAACAAGTATTATCATGAACCCAAAACACATTCCTCTGCAATATTTGAAACAATGTTTTCTTTCCTTTTTTTTGAAAAAAAATTAGTATTTTTAAATGGTGATACTAATAATAATCTATATCTATAAGTTAATACAGCACAATAGCACACAATCCGTCCCTCCAGTATCTCGCTTCCTGTGTCATATTCTTGCTGGCAGAAAAATCAACAAATCACAACAATGTAAATATTGCACTCAGGAAAATCCACCAACCGAAAAACACAGGAACTGAAGTAAACAAATTCTTTGAATTATTTTTTCAGAATCTTTTTATCTGCCATCTTTGGCTCCTCAGTAACTGAAACAATTGCTTCTAAATATAGCCTTTATAACATCTATGTGTATCTATGCATAATATATTAAACATCTTATATCTGCGCCACAGAGAGAGGGAAATGAGGAACAGCAAAAGAGAGAAAGTGGGAATCCAGGTGGTAAGTGGGAGTGGGAATAGGGAATGTACAGTGGAAAGGGACATCGGGCAATGGGGGAATATGGGTCTAGCAATGGTCCCAAGTAATTTAGATGGGATAATAGGGATCAGTGGGAGAAGGGAAATAGAGAGATAAAGCAGTGGGGGCTGTCACTTAGATTAAGGGATAGGGGCTCAGGCAGGCATCATGAGTGGGTTAAATGGGATGATATGGGGTGAGGGAGAGAGGAATAAAATAGAGCAAAGAATATAGGGCTGAGAGAATACTACAAAGGATGTGCAATTGGAGCGATACCATGCTTGGCAGAAGTAAGATCAGTCACTATATTAAGAGGTAGGAGAGATGATGGGAGTCAGGTGAAAGCAGAGAAACTGGAAAAAAGGGAGATGGGCTACAAGAAAAGGATCACAACACAGAAACCACAAATTAAGAGGTGGGACGTGGGGGAGGAATTGAAACATAGTGCAAGAGGCAGATTAGGATACATGGTGTGAAGGCGTGGTTCAAAATGGTCAAAGGTGTATTCTGAAGGGGTAGTGAAAAGGTTGTCTGCAGGCTTTCCAAATTCTCCCTGCCACAAACAAAAACCTCCCACAAACGCTGGTCAGACCTGTCTCTTCGTTCATGACCCCAAATCTGCCTTACAGTTCTGCCTGAAACTGCCATCTCACACCATGCTACACATTTCACTCTTCCGTCTAATGTTTGTATTTTGTTTGTATGCTTTTTTTCTAAGCCCCATTTCTGCTTTTTTTTTGTAATTTTCCTTTTTTTTAAGTCCCACTCCTGGCATTTCCATTTCTTTAGTTCCACTCCTTCCATTTGTATTTTTTTGAAGGTCTTCCTTCTGTTCTTTTTTGGCCCGCTCCTAAATGTTTCCCTTTTAGTCTCGCTCCTGTTGTTTGTATTTTTTGCTCCTAGTGTTACTCTTTTTTTTGTACTACGCCAGTGTGGTTTTTTGTCTTCTCTCCATGTTTGTAGTTTTTTAAAAACTCCTGCTCTTGATCTTTCAGCTTTATGCTTAGTTCTGCTCCTACTGCCATCCATTTTCTTCCTCCTTACTCCTGGGGGGCGATTTTAAATGGTTGTGCCTGGCATTAACTGGATGGTAATGGCCTCAAAATGGCACAGTAGCCTTACCACCCATTAAACCCAATGATGTGGCTGCTGTCATTTTGAAAGGGACCTACCGGTGGGTGCCTAAAGTACCTGCCTGTTTCAAGCAGTAGGCCTATTTCAGCACTCAGCACCAACACAAAACAAGATTCCACAAAACCAGTACAATACAACCACAAAGGAGAATTCCACCTCACACTAATATACGCCAAGCCTAGTTGCCACTAGAATTTCCAGCAAATTGAGAGCAAAACTACAACTGTTGACTGTGATACAACTATACACATTATATTTCAAAATATTTATGAAAGTCTTATGCATGTGTATCCTGTCACATTTACTTCCCCTAACATTTTCCTGTTGTGCCTATTTCCATTACTTTGTTGTCATCACACTATTTTTGTCACACTTATCTGTCATGCTTTTCAGTCATGGTTAAACTACTAATTTTATATATTTCTGATTGAAATCTCCGAGTCGGGTCTCCAAGTTAGGTGGTGCTATTGCTTACCTACCTCTGAAACCTCTCTTGTAAAATAGCATATAATCTGGTTCAGCATAAGCAACCTCAGAGGTGAGCCAGTAGTACTTAACAATATACTTCATTACACAGTTATATTCTTCACAATATAATATCTTACAACTAACATTAATATATACAAAATATACTTAATTTTATATATACTCATTACTACTAACATTTATTGCCACAGTCTACTGTTAGTTCTAAATTGTTTAATTTTAATTATCTGTTAATCTGAATTGAAATTGTGCAAACAAACATCTCCTGTGCACTTTTATTTAAATGACTTAATTTCAATTACTGGATAATTTAATTTTTTTCCAGCAAAAAAATTATTTTGAATTAATAGTCTCTATATCAAATATATCTTTCGCTCTGAATCTAACTATATTTTGTCAACATTATATTAATTTTTGTAAAAGTAAATTATCAATAAAATCTATGTATCTATATATCCTCTCTTACATTTAGATGTAATTACATACATATTGTATGTACTTACATATAAATGAGCAATGCCATGGGAGATCCATTTGTATTAGTGGAATTCATAGTCTTGCACTGAGGTTTTGAGTACACACGGTATTGCATGCCTCTAATATGACCAATGGCTTAAATTGATACAAGCGGTAAGTGGTGTGACTCCAAAAAGATACAGATACATAGAAAATAGGAGCAAGAGTAGGCCTGCTCCGCCATTCAAAATGATCATGGCTGATCATCTAACTCAGTACCCTGTTCCCGCTTTTTCCCCATATCCCTTGATCCCTTTAGCATTAAGAAATATATCTATCTCCTTCTTGAATACATCTAATGACTTGGCCTCCACTGCCTTCTGTGGTAGAGAATTCCACAGGTTCACCACCCTCTGAGTAAAGAAATTTCTCCTCATCTCGGTTCTAAATGGCATACCCCGTATCCTGAGACTGTGACCCCTGGTTCTGGACTCCCCATCCATTGGGAACATCCTCCCTGCATCTAGTCTGTCTAGTCCTGTTAGAATTTTATATGGTTCGATGAGATCACCTCTCATTCTTCTAAACTCTAGTGAATATGGGCGTGGTCGACTCAATCTCTCCTCATACGTCAGTCCTGCCATCCCAGGAATCAGTCTGGTAAACCTTCGTTGCACTCCTTCCATGGCAAGGACATCCTTCCTCAGACAAGGAGACCAAAACTGCACACAATACTCCAGATGTGGTCTCACCAAGGCCCTGTATAACTGCAGTGAGACATCCCTACTCCTGTACTCAAATCCTCTTGTAATGAAGGCCAACATACCATTGGCCTTCCTAACTGCTTGCTGCACCTGAATGCTCGCTTTCAGCGACTGGTGTACAAGGACACCCAGGTCTCGTTGCACCTCCCCTTTTCCCAATCCATCACCATTCAGATAGTAATTTGCCTTTCTGTTTTTACAACCAAAGTGGATAACCTCACATTTATCCATGTTATACTGCATCTGCCATGTTCTTGCCCACTCACCCAACTTGTCTAAATCACATTGGAGCCTCTTTGCATCCTACTCACAGCTCACATTCCACCCCAGCTTTGTGTCGTCTGCAAACTTGGAAATGTTACATTTAGTTTCCTCATCCAAATCATTGATATATATTGTGAATAGCTGGGCCCCAAGCACTGATCCCTGCGGTACCCCACTAGTCACTGCCTGCCACCCGGAAAAAGACCCGTTTATTCCTACTCTCTGTTTCCTGTCTGTCATCCAATTCTCAATCCATGTCAGTATATTCTCCCCAATCCCATGTGCTTTAATTTTGCACACTAACCTCTTGTGGGAGACCTTATCAAAAGCCTTCTGAAAATCCAAATACACCACATCCACTGGTTCTCCCCTATCTATTCTACTAGTTACATACTCAAAAAAACTCCAGTAGATTTGTTAAGCATGATTTCCCTTTCATAAACCCATGCTGACTTTGTCCAATCCCATTAATGCCCTCCAAGCGTTCTGTTATCACATCTTTTATAATAGACTCTGGCATTTTCACCACTACTGATGTTAGGCTAACTGGCCTGTAATTCCCTGTTTTTTCTCTCCCTCCTTTTTTAAATAGTGGGGTTACATTTGCCATCCTCCAATCTGTAGGAACTGTTCCAGAGTCTATAGAATTTTGGAAGATGATCACCAATGCATCCACTACTTCCAGGGCCACTTCCTTTAGTACTCTGGGATGTAGATTATCAGGTCCTGGGGATTTGTCAGCCTTTAGCCCCATTAATTTCCCTAGCACTATTTTTTTTCACCAATGCTGGTTTCCTTCAGTTCCTCCCTCTCACTAGACCCTTGGTTCCCTAACATTTCTGGCAGGTTATGCGTGTCCTCCTTTGTGAAGACAGAACCAAAGTATGTGTTTAATTGTTCTGCCATTTCTTTGCTCCCCATTATAATTTCCCCCATTTCTAACTGCAAGTGACCTACATTTGTCTTCACTAATTTTTTTCTCTTGACATATTTATAGAAGCTTTTACAGGTCAGTTTTTATGTTCCCTGCTAGTTTACTCTCATTCTCTATTTTTCCCCTCTTAATCAATCTCTTTGTCCTCCTTTGCTGAATTCTGAACTGCTCCCAATCCTCAGGCTTGCCTCTTTTTCTGGTAATTTTATACCTCTCCTCTTTGGATCTAATACCATCCCTAATTTCTTTTGTAAGCCATGGTTGAGCCACCTTTCCTGTTTTATTTTTGCGCCAGACAGGAATGAATAATTGTTGTAATTCCTGCACATGTTCTTTAAATATTAGCCATTGCCTATTCACCGTCATCCCTTTTAGTAAAGTTCCCCAATCTATCATAGCCAACTTGCACCTCATACTTTCGTAATTTCCTTTATTTAGATTCAGGACCCTAGTTTCGGATTCAACTACTTCACTCTCCATCTTAATGAGGAATTCTATCATGTTATGGTCGCTCTTCCCTAAGGGACCCCGCACAACAAGATTGTTAATTAATCCTTTCTCATTGCACAATACCCAGTCTGGATCACCTGTTCTCCAGTTTATTCCTCAACGTATTGGTCTAGGAAACCATCATGTACACACTCCAGGAATTCCTCCCCCACAGTATTATTGCTAATTTGGTTTGACCAATTTATATGTATGTTAAAGTCACCCGTGATTACAGTTGTACCCTTTTTGCATGCATCTCTAATCTTCTGTACATCTCCACTACTGTTTGGGGGCCTATAGACAACTCCCACCAATGTTTTCTGCCCCTTGGTGTTTCTTAGCTCCACCCATACAGATTCCACATCGTGATTTTCCGAGCCAATATCCTTCCTCACGATTGCATTGATTTCCTCCTTTACTAGCAACGCTACCCCACCTCCTTTCCCTTTTTGTCTGTCCTTCCTAAATATTGAATACCCCTGGATGTTCAGTTCCCATCCTTGGTCACCCTACAGCCATGTCTCCATAATTGCAACCATATCATAACTGTTAATATCTATTGTATTGCAAATGCTCCGCACATTCAGACACAATGGGGTCGATTTTAGCACCTGCGATTGAGTGCGTTCCTGGCGGGGGGGGGGCCACGAAAATCGTTGATTCTCGGGGCGGGTCGGGAGCCCAGCTCCAACCCGCCCACTTCCGGGTTTCCCACAGACACGCTGACATGTGTGCACAACCCCCGCATGTGGGACTCCCGCCGGCAATTAAAGCCGGCAGGGTGCCACTTAAGGTATTTATTTTGGTATTTCAGGTCGCATACAGACCTGATTAACGAGATATTTTAGGAGGGTTGGGATTTTACAAACAACTGGGACTGTTTCCCGTACAGGGGGAAACACTCCCAGTTCAAATGGACGTGTTGCAGCCATCAGCCTGTGGCAGCTGCAAAGGTCCATTTGACAGGTGTGGTGGGGGGAGAGACCCTCACTCATTGCAGGAGGCCACTCGGTCACTTTGGACAAAGTTTGGCCTCCACCCACCACCCTCCTCCTAACAACAAAATTCACCCACTTGCACACTTACCCCAGTGTCCAGACACGAGTACCTACCTTGCGGACCCCCTCAGATGTACATCTTCCCGATGGGGGCCGCCGTAGCTGCAGTCATGACCTCCTCGGAGGGCGAACAGCATCACCAGCCTCGCCGGCCACGTCATCCACCTCTTGACACGTGGAGCTCCACAACACAGTGCTGTGACACATCCACCTGCACAGCAGGAGGGAGGGCAACCGCAGAGAGAGATGCGTCGCAGAGGGCACTACCCTTCCACAGGGTCCACAGACCGAGGCTCAGCTTCCTGGACCTCTCTGAGCAGCAGTGCACACGGAGGCTCAGAGTCACTCGACATGTAGTCGTGGACATCTGCAGCCTCCTTCATGCTGAGCTGCTCCCGGCTGGCCCGAGCACCATCTTCTTACCTGTCGCTGTCAAAGTCACCACTGCCCACAACAACTTCCCCTCCGCATCCTTCCAGGGTGCCACTGGGGACATTGCCGATGTCTCTCAGTCGTCTGCACAAAAGAGCCCTGCAAATACACCAAAACCCACTCTGCAGTGACACAATGGGTGGCATCAATTGTGGGTCTTCATTATTGCACAAACCAGACAAGATTCGCAAAGGCGTGGCAGTAGTGGTGCCAATATAATATTTAATGTGAGTTGGTCAGAAATTAAATATAAGTAAAAACCATGACAAACCCTCAAACGCCCTTGTGGATCCCCTTCATGCTCATGACACGTTTGCCTTACGCTGCCTACTGCACATATGTGATGCATGCCCTGTGGCTGCAGCACAGGTAGTGGCAGGTTGAGTGAGGCTCACTGTGAAAGAGATGCATGAGAGGGTGAGAGTGAGATAGAACCATGAGATTGTATGAGGATTGGGTTGAGTGGTAGTGGCGGGATGAGTACTGGCGAGGTGAGTAAGTGCAGGTAAGATGAGGATGAGGTTTGAGTGGGTGTGAGGGGTGATGTGACAGAGTAGTGCTGGCAATGCAGAAGGAGATGTGGGGTGGGGGCGGTGATATGGCAGATGGAGTGTAGAGGAATGAGTGAGTGTACTCACTTTGGCTGACCTACTTAGGTCATTGCAGCACCTCCTGCATTGTATGCAGGTGGGCGATATGTTGGTGGTGCTGGTGACCTCCTCTGCCACCTCGAGCCAGGCCTTCTTGATGGCAGAGGCAGGCCGCTTCCTCCCGCCCGCCGGGGGGAAGATCTCTGTCCTCTCCCTCCTCCTCACCCCATCCAATGATACCTGAAATGAGGCATCATTAAACCTGGGAGCAGCCTCCCCCTGGGCTGCTCCATGCTGTAATTTTTCCTATTTCTTGCAGCATCAGTCAGTGGAGGATTGCCCCTTTATATAGAGCTCCTCCCAGCTGACAGACCTTATTGCGCAGTCCGCCCGATGCGCAGCTCAGCAGCGGGGAACCTGGAACAAGAGGTAAGTGGATCCAATCAGCCTGCGATTGCATTCGGGGTAGACTGATTTCAACAGGCGCGTTACCCACGCGCCCAATCCCCCCCCCCCCCCCCCGCTGTGAACCCGCCGCCCTGGTAATATCGGGCCCAATGCCCTCAGACTTGTCTTTTTAAGATCTTAGTTTTATTTTGCACTATGGCCCTATTTGTTTCTCGGCCTTGTTTTCTCTGCCTTCTACTATTGCTTCTTCCCTTTCTGTCTTTTGTTTCTATCCTTGTTTCCCCCTCCTCTGTCTTCATGCTCAGGTTCCCATCCCCCTGCCATTCTAGTTTAAACCTTCTCCAACAGCACTAGCAAACACCCCCGCGAGGACATCGGTCCAGTCCTGCTCGGGTGTAACCCGTCCCGCTTGTACAGGTCCCACCTTCCCCAGAACCGGTCCCAATGTCCCAGGAATCTAAATCCCTCCCTCCTACACCATCCCTGCAGCCACGCATTCATCTGGTCTATTTTCCTGTTCCTATACTCACTAGCACACGGCACTGGTAGTGATCCTGAGATCACTACCTTTGAGGTCCTGCTTTTTAATTTATCACCTAACTCCTTAAATTCACCTTGCAGGACCTCATCCCTTTTTTTACTTATGTCATTGGTACTGATATGGACCACGACTACTGGCTGTTCACCCTCCCCCTCCAGAATGCCCTGCAGCCACTCCGTGACATCCTTGACCCTAGCACCAGGGAGGCAACATACCATCCTGGAGTCACGTTTGCGGCCGCAGAAACGCCTATCTGTTCCCCTTACAATTGAATCCCCTATCAATATAGCCCTGCCACTCTTATTCCTCCCCTCCTGTGCAGCAGAGCCACCCATGGTGCCACGAACTTGGCTCTTGCTGCTTTCCCCTGATAAGCCATCTCCCCCAACAGTATCCAAAGCGGTATATCTATTTGAGAGGGAGATGGCCCCACGGGACTCCTGCTCTACCTGCCTAGTCCTTTTACTCTGCCTGGCGGTCACCCATTTCCTTTCTGCCTGCGTAATCTTTACCTGCGGTGTGACCACCTCACTGAACGTGCGATCCACGATAATCTCAGCATCGCGGATGCTCCACAGTGAATCCACCCGCAGTTCCAGCTCCGAAATGCAGTTAGCCAGTAGATGCAGCTGGACACACTTCCTGCACACATGGTCGCCAGGGACACCAGTAGTGTCCATGACTTCTCACATAGTGCAGGAGGAGCATATCACGGGTGCGAGCTCTTCTGCCAGGACTTGCCTTACATTTATACTGCGTTTACCTCTTGGGCTCTCCTCCCGCTCTCGGACTCTCCTTTTACACTGGGCTCACCTCTCGGACTCTCCTTTTACGCTGCGCTCACATATCAAAGTGGCATCAAAGTCCTGCCCCATACCTACCTGTAAGAACTTCAGAAATTCTCCTGCAGGCTTTCTCGATTGGTGTTCATCCACCACAGCAATGACCAGTGCCGTGATTAATAAGAACATAAGAACATAAGAAATAGGAGCAGGAGTAGGCCAATCGGCCCCTCAAGCCTGCTCCGCCATTCAATAAGATCATGGCTGATCTGATCCTAACCTCAAATCTAAATTCATGTCCAATTTCCTGCCCGCTCCCCGTAACCCCTAATTCCCTTTACTTCTAGGAAACTGTCTATTTCTGTTTTAAATTTATTTAATGATGTAGCTTCCACAGCTTCCTGGGGCAGCAAATTCCACAGACCAACTACCCTCTGAGTGAAGAAGTTTCTCCTCATTTCAGTTTTGAAAGAGCAGCCCCTTATTCTAAGATTATGCCCCCTAGTTCTAGTTTCACCCATCCTTGGGAACATCCTTACCGCATCCACCCGATCAAGCCCCTTCACAATCTTATATGTTTCAATAAGATCGCCTCTCATTCTTCTGAATTCCAATGAGTAGAGTCCCAATCTACTCAACCTCTCCTCATATGTCCACCCCCTCATCCCTGGGATTAACCGAGTGAACATTCTTTGTACTGCCTCGAGAGCAAGTATGTCTTTTCTTAAGTATGGACACCAAAACTGTATGCAGTATTCCAGGTGCGGTCTCACCAATACCTTATATAACTGCAGCAATACCTCCCTGTTTTTATATTCTATCCCCCTAACAATAAAAGCCAACATTCCGTTGGCCTTCTTGATCACCTGCTGCACCTGCAAACTAACTTTTTGATTTTCTTGCACTAGGACCCCCAGATCCCTTTGTACTGCAGTACTTTCCAGTTTCTCGCCATTAAGATAATAACTTGCTCTCCGATTTTTCCTGCCAAAGTGCATAACCTCACATTTTCCAATATTGTATTGCATCTGCCAAATCTCCGCCCACTCACTCAGCCTGTCTATATCCCCTTGTAGGTTTTTTATGTCCTCCTCACTCTCTACTTTCCCTCTCATCTTTGTATCATCTGAAAACTTTGATATGTTACACTCGGTCCCCTCCTCCAAATCATTAATATAGATTGTAAAGAGTTGGGGACCCAGCACCGACCCCTGCGGAACACCACTGGCTACAGGTTGCCAGTCCGAGAATGTACCATTTATCCCAACTCTCTGCTTCCTGTTAGATAACCAATCCTCCACCCATGCCAGAATATTACCCCCAATCCAGTGATTCTTTATCTTGAGCAATAATCTTTTATGTGGCACCTTGTCGAATGCCTTCTGGAAGTCCAAATACACTACGTCCACTGGTTCCCCTTTATCCACCCTGTACGTTATATCCTCAAAGAACTCATGCAAATTTGTCAGACATGACTTCCCCTTTGTAAAGCCATGCTGACTTTGTCCTATTAAATTATGTTTATCCAAATGTTCCGCTACTGTCTCCTTAATAATAGACTCCAAAATTTTACCCACCACAGATGTTAGGCTAACTGGTCTATAATTTCCAGCCTTCTGCCTACTACCCTTTTTAAATAAGGGTGTTACATTGGCAGTTTTCCAATCTGCCGGGACCTTTGCCGAGTCCAGAGAATTTTGGAAAATTATTACCAAAGCATCCACAATCCCTACTGCCACTTCCCTCAAGACCCTAGGATGTAAGCCATCAGGTCCAGGGGATTTATCCGCCTTGAGTCCCATTAATTTGGGACTCAGCAAACAGATCTGTACAAAGATTGGCAATCATTCTGGTTAGCCCAATTCAACATAGTGGTCCAAGCTCTTCTTCACACAAAGGGTAGTAGAAATCTAGAACTCTCTTGCATCCAAAAAGCTGTTGAGGCTAGGTCAATTGAAAATATCAAACCTGAGATTGATAGATTATTGTTAGGCAAGGGTATGAAGGGTTACGGAACCAAGACATGTAGATGGAGTTAAGATACAGATCAGCCATGATCTAATTGAATGGCAGAACAGGCTCAAATGACCTACTCCTGTTTCTATGTTCCAATGGTCTGATGACCAAAAGGCACTGTTTCTGGCTGAAACTTCACAACAATGTTACTTTGTCATCTTGAATATAAGTGGGAAACAGATAGAATTATCCTGTGATTATAGCAGGACTTTCCAGTTGTTTTCATAGAATCATAGAAAGGTTACAGCACTTGGGTAATGGTTGAGGGATAAATATTGGCTGGGACACTGGGAGAACTCCCCTGCTCTTCGAATAATGGCATGGGATTTTTGAGTCCACCAGGGAGGGCGGACGGGGATTCTGTTTGACGTTTTATCCAGGGGACGGCATGTCAGGCGGTGCGGCACTCCCTCAGTGCTGCAATGTCAGGCTAGGATTGTGTGCTCAGGTTCTGGAGTGGGGCTTGGACTGACAACCTTTTGACTCGGAGGTGGGAGTGCTACCACTGAGTCAAGGTTGATGCCACCCTGCCACATGCCTGTTTTGGAGCAAGGAGCTTTCTGTGTTGCACGTTTATATGCCAAAGACTGCAGCCCACGTTTCATTATTTTGAAGAAGCTGCTTTTAAACTTTCTGGAGCACCCTCCCTCCAGTGTTCATTTTTGTCTATTTGCCACACAGGACGAGCAGGTCCGAGAATCTTCTGATGGACCTGTCCCTTGGCGTGGCTCAATCTGCCATTCATAAGCATAAGATGCATAAGATCGTGGGCAGGTTGTTTTCTTGATCGCTTGGCCATGTTTTATCCAGTTCCCTTTTGAAGGCCAGATTCAATCATGGGCTTCAAAAGGGAACTGGAAAAGTACTTGAAAGGAAAAAATTTGCAGGGATACGGGGAAAGGGCAGGGGAGTGGGACTAGCTGGATTGCTCTTGCATAGAGCCGGCGCAGACTCGATGGGCTGAATGACCTCCTTCCGTGGTTTTGGGATCAGCCATCAAACTGAATTGGCCAGGGAACTAGTGGAATTGAGCGAGTTGTACATTTAGAATAGCATGAGATATCTCTGCAGATCTGTGAAGTATGCAGACTTGTGACTAATTCATTGATGCCCTAACTGATATGGACCAGAGAATTAAAATTAAATAAATCCATCCCCAAGTGCATGTTATGTTCTGGAAAATTACACAGAGCTGGACTTCTTCCAGAAAATCAACCAAAGGACAGATCTTGCTGGATCTGTAGATTTGAAGTTCCTGTAATTGTGGAAAAGCAATTTTTTAAACTGAGCTCCTGCTATAGTGAGTTTGCAAAGTCATGACAGATTATTTCCCTCCCCAATAGATACAATGTTAGGAAACTAGGACTGTTAAGAGTTGAGCAGGTAAACCTCCTGTGCTAGTCTATTAAATCTTTCCTCTAATAGATATCAAACAGATATTTGGTTGCTTAGCTTTTTCTATGTTCAGATTTCAAATGATGCTGACTCCAATGTCACAGAGTATTTATGTGTCAACTTAGAATCTATTCAAATTGCTGGCAACCGTTGGTGGTGCTAAGGCAGAGGAATGAGCATTTTTTCTTTCCAACACTAGTACAATGCACTTAGCATTTTAATAAAGAAAGTTTTAAAGGGAACATACGTTGTTTCACTGAGGATAATAACAATTCTACTATTCATCATTAACAGGATTTGTCAACATTTTTGTACTTATTGCTTGCAATATAAACTTAATCTTTATACTCAGGTATCTGAATTTATTATTGGAGTAACAAAAATAAGCATTCAACATAACTTAAAAAGGTTTATATGTAAGTGACTTTTTCTGTCATAACGATTGCTCTGCTCAACAATCTTCTTCCTTTACAAGAGCAACAACTGCAAGTGGGGCTTGAGTGCTTAAAACGGACACAGTGGAATAGACATACTGTTGGCCTCAATTAAACCAGACATATATCCAGAGACTGTCTGCCTAAAGACAGAGCATCCACTTTTAATTAAAGAGGATAAGTTTAGCAGAAATTGCCACACCAGCAACTGTCAGTATACATGATTAATTTGTGCTAAAGTACGCAACAACATCTTGTAATGGCAGACAGCCGGTGCCACATACTTACACAAGACTTGTTATTCCTTTTTTATTCGTGTCAGCAGTCGCTAAGTATGACCTTGGAATGGATTCTGGCTCTTTTGAGTATTTTAAGTGTCTCATCTGGTATCATACCACCTCTTCAATGCAATCAATACAAGAAGTAAAAATGCAATGCAGTTTAGTGGCCAATTCAAATCTTTAAAAAATACCATTGGAATAACATTCAAGATCTTGCCTGCCATGCTGCTCATGATAAACAATGAACATCTATGTTGATTTTAGCAAAAAGGTAAACATAAGTAAATGTGGTATAATGTCAGTAGAAAGAGCTAATAGACTGTTCATCTATGTTTGAAGTGCCCACTACCACTTCAAACAATTAGTTAAAAGGCTAATAGAAATGAAGGTGGGGGGTGGGCGGGCGGGGAGTGTGATTTTTTTTTCTTGTCCAAATGCCAAACAAGTGTCTGACTACTGCAGTGTCCCCTGTGAATGCCTAGAGGGTGCCTGTGGCATAAAAGTTTGACCTTCACTGTTACTGGTAGCGAAATGCAACTAATTGTCTGTCCCTGCAGGTCTTTGTGGACCAGATGGAATGTCTCAGTCATAGCCTCACTGGTCAGCATGAGCCTTCTCATGCATGGAGGTTATAAATGATGAACTTATGCAGCATCCTATAACTGTACAGTCAAATTGAAAATTGAGTATTTTACTCCAGGCTAGACATGGAGCTATTGAGTTTAATAAAGATCTGGAAGTATCACCGCAGCTGTGAAAGAACTGAATGGTGCAGTGGCGTTTTCTGCCTATAGGCATGGGTAAAGCCATCCTTTGCCAATATATCACATTTGAGCAGGAGAAGAGGGCAGCTCAGGCAGAGAGGGGGCATTGGAAGCACACAACATTCAGCAGCTACTACCTCAGGTCGTGGAGCTACAACAAACGATTCAGCTGTCTAGGTATGTGGAGGAATAGTGCATGAGGAGGCTCAGCTTCATCAGTAAAGGAGATTTGTTAACTGTTCCACAAAGGCCTGCAGAGACAGTCAATTAGATGCAATGCATTACTAGTAACAAAAATGGTTATGACTGATATCAATTTTTATGTCACATGGGACATCTGTCATTTTATTTGCTAGGCTTTTGGACAACTTAGAGTAATATTTCTGCTGGAGGGGGTCTCCTGATCTCCCACCATAACCTTGGCGGCAGATCAGCCGAAACCCTGGGGAAATGGCATAAACATGCACTGTTGTTATGTCTTCCAGTGGTTGAGGAAGAAGCACTGGTGGATGGCTGCATAGCAAACTGTCAAGCTGCAGAGAATACAGAGGTCCACTTCCTGTATTTGCTCCTAACTGCTGGATCTGTTTCAGTGATGGGTATATCCTTTGTTGAAGTCCAAAGTGACTCATTGACCTAGAAATTTGATACGGGCATAAAATAGGCACAAAAGCATTCAAAATGGCGAGTGGCATGTGCCAACATTCGTAGCCGGACGTGCGCTGCTCGCCATATTGATATAGGCATCAAAAGAAGCGTCCAGTGCCCATGCCTGAAACAGGCATTTGACCCTTTCCATAATAACCAAATTGGTTTGCCCTGAGTGCAGCCGACACCTGGCTGAGTATGGTCTGAGGAGCCCGAGCAAAAGTGAAGTCAGTGGGAGTCAAGGGGAAAACCCTCCAGTGGCTGGTGTCATACCTGACAAAAAGGAAGAGGTCTTGCTGCAATTGTACAGGGGTCTGGTGAGACCAGACCCGGAGTACTCTAAACAGTTTTGGTCTCCTTACCTAAGGAAAGATATACTTGCCTCAGAGGGAGTGCAACAAAGGTTCACTAGATTGATTCCTGAATGAGAGGGTTGTCCTATGAGGAGAGATTGAGTAGAATGGGCCTATATTCTTCGGAGTTTAGAAGAATGAGAGGTGATCTCATTGATACATATAAAATTCTTCGAGGGCTTGACAAGGTAGATGCTGAGAGGCTATTTCCCCTAGCTGGAGAGTCTAAAGCCAGAAGTCATAATCTCAAGATAAGGGGTCGGCCATTTAGGACCCAGATGAGGAAAAATTTCTTTGGTCAGAGGGTTGTGAATCTTTGGAATTCTCTGCCCCAGAGATCTGTGGATGCTCAGCCACTGAATATATTCAAGACTGAGATCGATAGATTTTTGGACACTAAGGGAATCAAGGGATATGGGAATAGGGTGGGAAAGTGGAGTTGAGGTAGAAGATCAGACATGATATTATTGAATGGCAGAACAGGCTCGAGGAGCCGTATGGCCTACTCCTATTTCTTATGTTCTTATGTCATGCTAATTATCCCAGCCAGGACATCACCAGAGGAGTCCTCAGCCCAACCATCTTTAACTGCTTTATCAATGACCATCCCTCTGTCATAAGGTTAGGAATCGGGCTGTTTGCTGATAATTCCAGAGTATTCAGCTTCATTCACAACTCCTATGATAATGGAACAATGTATGCCAGCCTCCAGCAGGACTTAGTCAACATCCAGGCTTGGGCTGACAAGTGGTGGGTAACATTATACCACATAAGCACCAGGCATCTCCAACATGAAAGGGCCCAACCACCTCTCCCTGACCACTACTCCTGAGCCCTTCACCATCAACATCTTTGGAGTCACCATTGACCAGAAGCCTAACTGCCATATCAACACTGAGGTTATAATAGCAGGGCAGAGGCTAGGTACTCTAACGACTTGCTCACCTCCTAACCCCTCAAAGCCTATCCACTATCCACCAGGCTCAAGCCAGCAGTGTGATGGAATACTCACCCCTCGCCTGGATGGGTGCAGCTACAACACTCAAGAATCTCGACACTAGCCAGGATAGATCTGTTTGCTTGATCTGCACCCCTGCCACTGGTCTCAATATCCACCCCTGGTGTACTGTGGCTGCAGTATGTACTATCGAATGTACTGCATCCACTCACAAACTTACTCTGACAGCACTTCCCACCCTCAGGACCTCTTACCACCGAGAAGGACAAAAGCAGCAAGATGGGAAAACCATCACTTCCAATTTGCTGCCATTCTGGGGCATTTCTGCCGTTTTAAGGTCAATTGCCACCTCTTCTGACGCTGCAGCGGCTCTGGCAGGATATTCCACCCTTGCACTGCTGGGCTACCCCTTAGCAGCGGAAATACCACCAGGAGCCTGCCATGTACACAGAATGAACCCTAGTGCAGAAATGGTTCAGGGTTGGGGTGGATCTGGTGGGACAAGTAGAAGTCCCACCCTGCTGGAACTCCCCCTCAAAGAGGAAGATCCTCCCCAAGGGTGTCCAAAATTGAAATTTTCAAAGTTGACAGGTTACATTCTCTTGGGTTGTTCAAACTTATATAATAATATGTATATGACAGATTTCTTAGAGCTCAACCAAATTGGCGGTTACCTAAAGATATATATTGAACCACAAATGCTGCATCTCTGGAGAATTCAATAGTTTAGCCTTTCTACTGAAATTGCAAAATCTCTCAATTTCCCTCCAGTTCGTCACATACAAGTCTTACCAGGCTTGCCTCGTATGGCCAAAAATACAGTTGTGTGCTGTGTGCCAATGCACTCTTTAATTGACTAATCCCAGGAGGGGCACGGCTGGGCCTCCCCGCAACAACAATTTTATCTCAAGTTTCTTCCCGAAAGCAGCATGGCTGAGATTATAAACTCAGTGAAATTGAGAGGAGGGAAGTGAAATTGAATCTGCATTCCTCCACTCTGGCAGAGTCCCAGTGCGTTACTGTACTCCCAATAGCCGTGTCTCTCAAGGCACACCACCAAAACCATATCCTTTGGCGTGAAGGTTGGAAACACCTACAAGGATATATACAAATCTGGTGGAAGCATAAAATATCTGGTAAGGATGCATTACTGTTGCAATGGTGTTTTAAAACAGCAAAAAATAAAAATAGTAGTTGTGTCACATAGCTGCTGCTATATACATTCTCCCATTGGGCTCTATGTACTGTAAACAAGCTGATGGAGGCCCAGGACCCAGTGGTCAATTAGACACATAGACTAGATCTTAAAACAAGTGAGGTTTATTCACCCACGTATAGTCTTTACTTGCAGCGATGAACAAGACAGTGATAAGTATTACTTTCCAGCCTACATCTTACCCTCTCCCCCTCCTCCCTCTCCCCCCCCCCCACCCCCTCCTCCATGGGGAGATGGCCCAAGCTGCTTTGGAGGCAGAAGTAAATGGAAGAGAGCATCAAAATGACTATCGTTCTGAGGATTCCTCAGTGATTGCTGCAAGGGGCATCAGAGCACAACTGATCAATGAAGTATTCTCAACTGTTTAACACAGTATCTTAGTCATAGCTCCCGTAACTCATTCAATAAATGCCAAATCTTTTAATCCAGTTCTCATCCTAGAACATCAGGCCAATCAGTCTAATGTCAGTGGTGGGAAAACTTCTGGAGCCATTGTCCAGGACATAATTAATTCTCACGGAGAAGTATGGGTTAATAAGGGACAGCCAGCGCGGATTTGTTAAAGGCAAATCATGTCTGACTAATCTGATTGAGTTCTTTGCTGAAGTATCAGAGAGAGTTGATGAAGATAATGAAGTAGATGGTGTATATATGGACTTTCAAAAGGCATTTTATAAAGTACCACATGACAGATTTATTTGGAAAATAGAAGCACATGGGATTATAGGGACAGTGGTAACTTGGGTACATAATTTGCTATGGGATAGGAGGCAGAGAGTAATGGTGAACAGATGTTTTTCTGACTGGAGAGAAGCATGCAGTGTGGTCCCCTAGAGATCGGTATTAGGACCATTGCTTTTCTTGTTATATATGAATGACCTGGATTTGGGTATAGGGAGTACAATTTCTAAGTTTGCAAATGATACAAAACTTAGCAACATAGTAAATAGTGAGGAGGGTAGTAGCAGACTTCAGGAGGACATAGACAGACTGATGAAATGGGCAGACACATGGCAGATGCAATTTAATGTGGATAAGTTTGAAGTGATACATTTTGGGAGGAACAACATTGAGGGACAGTATAATCTGAATGGTACTATTTTGAGGGGGTGCAAGAGCAGAGGGACCTGGGGGTGCATATTCACAAATCTTTGAAGGTGGCAGGGCAAGTTGATAAGGTAGTTAAGAAAGCGTATGGAATTTTTGGCTTTGTAAATAGGGGCATTGAATACAAAATCAAGGACGTCATGCTAAACCTTTACAAATCACTGGTTAGGCCTTAGCTGGAGTATTGTGTACAATTCTGGGCATCACACTTCAGGAAGGATGTCAAGGCCTTGGAGAGGGACATAGGAAGTTTACCAGGATGATACCAGGGATGAGGGACTTGTTATATGGAGAGATTGGAGAAGCTGGGATTGTTCTCCTTAGAACAGAGAAGGTTAAGGGGAGACCTAATAGAAGTATTCAAAATAATGAGGCATTTTGATAGAACAAATGGGGAGAACCTGTTTCCACTGGTAAGTGGATCAACAACCAGAGGTCATAGATTTAAAATAATTGGCAAAAGAACTTGAGGGGAAATGAGGAGAAATCATTTCACAGAGGGCTGTCAAGATCTAGAACGCACTACCTGATAGGATAGTGGAAGCAGGTTCCATAGGAACTTTCAAAAGGGAACTGAACACGTACGTGAAGAGGACTAATTTGCAGGGTTATGGGGAAAAAGCTGGTGAGTGGGACTAAATTGGACAGCTCTTTCAAAGAGCCGGCACAGGCACGATGGGCCAAATGGCCTCCTTCTGTGCTGTAAGATTCTATTCTATGATCACATCAGACCTCATTGGCCTTACATGACCATCCAAGTCTTAAGCATCTGCTTGAATAAGTGAGCACAAAATAAGTGCACCCTTTCCTGTATGGCTGTAATCCCCATGAATAATAAAGCACAACTTAAGTGCACACGCTTCTTTAATACAACAAATTCTAAAATGAACTGATGTCAATCTACTCTTTCCTAATACTGTATTTCCCCAGGGTGGCTAAACATGCCTTTCTTTCTGCCATACTAGTGCTTCTTCAGGTGCAACCTGAGGACCAATATCATGAGGAGTGGTTGGCTGCTCCTGTGCTTTAAAGGCTCATGGGACTGAAGTGGCCATCCTCTCATGACAGCTTGTTCCTCGGAGAGAGCTGCTGCTGGCTGCATCTCTAGAGTTAGTGCCTGGGCAGCCTGGTGTTTCTTCCTTCGTGCCACATGCATGCTGCTGTGAGAGGGAAGGACAGTTTCCTGGCATGTGCTGCTGTCCTGAGAAATGGCAGTCTCATACAGGTCACCTCCAGCCATCAGCTTTCCAGTGGGCCCTGGATCTGTGTCCCCACTGATCAGCAGGCTGGCTGATCTAATGGCAGCTAACAGATCCTGAAAGTCTTGAGACAGCAGCATACATTCAAGTCCCCAAGGTCTGAAAACCGGTATGAAGGTTGTTGTCTAATCTGTTGCTTACTGCCACCAGAGCTGCAGTCTGTGCTTCTGTGGAGGAGGAGGCTGTCACAGCTTGGTCCCTGGCCACTTCTTAAGTGGAAGGCTGCCACAGATTCCAATGCAGTTACCACATTCTCTTTGATTTCTGCAACGAAGAAAAAACTTCCCTAATGTTCCCACAAATGATAGCTGTAAGCTCCAGAATCACAGCTGTCATTTGCTGCACATCCTCTGAGACTGAGCTTTTTCCTCATCCTCTGCTGGGAAGGTGACACTTCCTCATCAAATCCCTGCTCCTCTGGCTCCAACGTGCTCTGTAAATCAGCTGGTACTCCACTAACATTATCTAATTTTCGGTGGGTTAAAATATCGGACCTGGTCCCTAGTAGTGAAAAAGCAAGTGATGCAGGGTGTGTGATCGAGGAGGCAGAAGAACATGGGGCAGGCCTCACTTCGTTCCCGATGCCCAATTAATCCTCCTGCTTCAAGACTCCCACACACCAATCCTGCCTCCCGTTAAAATCAGCCCCATAAAGTAAGATCTCGAGTTAGTGCCCCTCCCCCCACCTTAACCAGGGTGCAGTGTGAAGGGTTACTTGTGCAGCTATAAATTTTAAAGGGTGAACAATGTGTTAGTGCCCATGGTACACAAGGAAGACAAGTGACAGCAGCACGTGTATAATCTTGCCTGCCCTTGTCAGGTCACTGAACTTCTTGAAGCACTGGTTTGCAGTTTTGGGAGTGAAAGAGATGACATTTAGTGCCATTGCCACCTCCCTCTGCATGGCACAAGAGACTTTTTTTGTGTTTTCTTCCCATGGATACTCAACAGTGTTTCTCTCCTCTCCTGTATCTCATCCAGAAAAGTTAATAGGATGGTCTCATTAAAATTGCAAACTCTTCTTTTCTGCCTTCTTGCAATATCCTTCTATTTTCTTTTGCAGTGTCTGCTAACCCTCCAATGGAAGATATTCTTTAAAAATACCACAAAATCATACAGAAGTCATCCAGTCAACATTCTGCTGAGCACTTTGCTACTCATCTGCTATTCCCAGACCCTGCTGCCTAAATCTTCAGCCAGACTTGGCCTTTTTAAGGCTTTGTACCAATTTTCAACTACATCCAGCATACTTTTCAAATTTTACATGGGATTTGCTCTACAGAACTGCCAATGAATATTTAAATGAGATAACTCCACAAATTATATCTGAGGGAGGATCAGTGGGCATTCATCCTGGCTCACAGGTGCAAAACTGGCCCAATTGATCCCTTGGATGTTCGGGGACGTGGAGTTACTCCAACTGTTTTAACGGGATCCTTCATAATACCATTTTTGTTAAATACGTTGTTCATTTTTTAAAGAGTAGAATTTCCACGTAGGTTCTCCTAACTTTCCGCAAACTATTTAAACGCCATTTATGCCGTTTCTTCATGGGTTATGCCGATCTTCCGCTAGAGTTGTGGTTGCGGTGGCAATGTGAGATTACGAGAACCCCAGGAAATTTCAAGCACAAGTCTCTATCCACAAGTCCCAATAAACAAAACAGAATTAACACACATTAAAAAGAAATCAAAATGATGTAACACAATTGTTAGGATAGCAACGTTCTGGGAGGGAAAATTCTGAGTTCATGTTTTGTGTGTGGGAAACTGTGCTGGAAAATTAAACATCTTTCTGTTTCTTACATTCAGTATCAGCATCAAGCAGTAGTCAGGTATAGTGTGAGTCAGATGCACATTGCCCCACATTGCCTTAATCCTAGCCTCAGAAATGCACTTGTTTATACTAGTGTGAAATATCCATTTCTTGCATTGAATAAACAGTGTCAAATTATGGGCTGTTACACGCTGTGATCTGGTCTCTCAAAGCCACTGAAGCAGTATTTAATGGGGCACTCACCTTCAGGTGATTGGATCAGAGAATCTGTGTGCCATTGTGTTGTTGGGATTGCCAGGAGAGTTTCCAGCTTCACTTCTTTCAGATATGTTTTGTCTTACTTACCCTCAGTAAGCTCTATCTGCTTATCATGGGTGTGATTAGTGTCAGTTTCATTTGGATGGAGGAACAGTTGGAGGAAGAGGAGCAGCAGCCTCAGCAACCAGCATGAGCAGCAACTAGGCCCATTAGAAGACAGCAGGTGAAGGGGGCTGCTCATGGGAGGTCATACTCAGCACACAGGCCAAGAGTCAGTTTCTTGGATCTTGGATTAGTTTCTTGCATCAGGAGGCTGCCCTTCTCCAGGCGGGCTGTTGCAGACCTCTTCAGCCTCCTGCAACAAGACCCGCTGCCTGCTGGACCAAGGGAGGCATGCTTTGCCAGTGGCTGTCAAAGTTACCACTGCCCTTAACTTCTTTGCCACTGATTCATTCCAGTCTGTTGCAGGGGACATCCCTCAGTCTGCAGTACAAAGCTGCATGAAGCAGGTCACTAATGCAGTGTTTGGCACAGATAACCAGTACATCACCTCCCACACTGATCTCAACAGTCAACAGAGAGAGCTCGAAGATTTGCAGCAGTGGTTGACTTCCCTCGCGTCCAGGGTATCATTCACTGCACACATATTGCCATCAGGGCACCAGAACAGCAGTCAGCAACCTTCATGAGTAGAAAGGGCTACCACTCAATTAATGTTCAACTAGTCTCCAATCACAGAAACAAGATCATGCAAGGCCTTGAGATCACGCCTTGTAGCAGCTTCTTCTTCCTCTATTCTGGCCCACACTTGCCTTGCTTTATAGACTTATTGGTCTCTGTCTAGGCATTTCTGCCCCTTCTAACTGTCTGGCCACCTCTTCTGATACTCCAGGGATTATCCTGCTGCTGCACTACCAGGATTTCATGGCAGATAATGGTCGACTCCAAACTTGGATGTGGGAATCCCATTGGGAGCCTGCCATGCATGTTACATGAACCCCCATCTGTGAAACTGGATCAGGGTTTCGCTGGTATTGAAGGAGCGGGTGGAAGTCTCACCCCACCAGAATAATGCCACTGGGAAGAGAATTCCAGCTGCAGTTTTGCACCAGTTGCTGACCATAGGAATATTAGGAACTGGAGTAGGCCATTCAGTCCCTTGGGCTGATCTGCACCTCAACTCCATTTTCCTGCCTTGGCTCCATATCCCTTGATATCCTTACCTAACAAAAATCTATCTCAGTCTTGAAAGCTCCAATTGTTCTGGCATCCACAGCCTTTTGGGAGAGAGAGTTCCAAATTTTCACTACTCTGTGAAAAAGCACTTTCTGATTTCGCTCCTGAATGGCCTAGCTCTAATTTTATTATAATCTTAAAGGCCAACCTTCACTGCATAAGATCGTACCTTCCTCATATCATGATGTGTGGAGTGACACAGTTCAGATGATACAGCACTAAGAGAGGATCATTAAATCATAAATAAAATTAAAGCTATTTTATTTCCAAGAGTAAGAGATCGAGGACCTTATCAGCTAAAATGTGTATGTTTGCTGTGTTGCAACAGTTTGAGCCCAATTTGAATTGTATTAATGTTCAGAGTACAATGATGACCCTTTTCTGTCTTTTTGGAGTAATGTTTTCTACATTCATTCCCTTGTCAGAGATGCAGTGATGTAAAGCACTCACAGTCAGTTACTTTTCATGTGTCAGTAAGTGCTAAAGATAACAGACATATTATGAGATGCTGACTACTGCTGAGACTATTTTAAAAAAAATATCTCTTGGCACTAAGACAGCACAAAAACGACAAGTAATGCACCTGTATCCTGAACAAGAAGTAAAGCTGACAAAACTTCAGGGAGTGACAGCTGAGGGATCGCAAAGTCACGGAATAAGCACAATACCATCACAAGAAATCAGAGACCGCTGTTACTTCATCCTTTGGCAGCTATGATGCATTGTGTGAATTCATATCTGTCATGTAATTTTTAGCAGATGATGGTTCACATGATGGCATCTTCATCATATGGTAATTAGCCCAAAAAAAGTACAAAAGCAAGTTGATGTTTGGAAATACATCACTGATCCCCCAGTCTCCTAGAAGAACAGCACAAGTTTTCCATAAGATGGAGCAAAATCAATGAACCACTATTTACCAGTTGATTGATAATACCATCTTTTTTCATTGCACATTTAATGACAATTCACTTCATAGATTTTCTTGGATGTTGATAGCCAATATGAGAAGAATATTTATCAGAAAATGAAAGACAGACAGATTTTTCCTTTAATGTTATCTTGAAAGAATTTTCTGCCTGACACTATTCCACCAAATTGCTGAGGTGTCGCTGCAGATCTGAATCTATCTATCTATCTATCTATCTATTTACACATATATCCTGTGTGCACTAGGCACAGTGGTTAGCTTTGAGCTCTATCTAGCAATCAGAATGGTTTCACATTAGGCCCCATTAGCTCTCAAACACCAATATTACATTGCCAGGATGTATTACAGCTTTTGCAATTTTAATAATATTTTGATTGTTGAGAATTGTATTATTTTCACTTTTTGATAAATTATTCACTATAAAACAGAACTATATTTTTTAGATATAGTTCTCAAGAATATCACAGAAAGGAATTTGCAAACATTTTTTAAAAATGCATACACTATATTTGAATTCAAAGCAGCATCTAGTTATTTAAAGGCTGTCACGACTGGTACTTCAGTGAACGCATTTCCCCGTGCTCAGTTAGTACTCACTGCATTACCATTTAGATAAAAGCTGATGGAATAAATGCTGTGAACATTTTTTTAAAAATCTATTTTTTGATTAAAAATGTGACAACCTAAGGCGCAGAATTTTGCCATAAAATTAATAAAACCATTTCTGTAATCTATAATTAAAAGCCAAATTTAATATGTTCAGAAAGATATAGAGCCTGACAAATAAGCTATCTGGTTTCAGATTACTCCAAACCGCAGCAACAGAAGTTAATTTATTTCCCATTAGTTAACTTTTAAACACCAATTTCTTTTGCTAAGATAATTTTTTTTTCTAACCTCATCTTTGTGATCAGTATCTCATACTGTGTAGCTAATAATGCTACCTTTACCCAAGCTTTAAAAATATTTTTTTTATGGAAGTGATGATGTGTTACAGTTAATCATCTTTATATGTCAAACATCTAAAAACGAATAATTTGGCAATCAAGCAATAAAAGCTCTGACTGCATGTGGTGGGGCTCTTTCATAACAACATACACCATGGTCCCGATATTAACGGGGTGGCGGAGAGAGCACGGGGGAGCCCCGTAGTGTGGGAAGAACCCAGAGGGCCAGGGACATGGAGGCCCTACCGACCTTAATGGTTAGGGCCTCATTTAAATAATCTTCTGCAGACTCCCGCCCAACAGTCAGCCAAATTGCGTGCAAACAAGTGGCAGGAAACCGCAGCCAGGGTCCTGTGGGGACGGTCCCCGACAGTCAGTAGAGGCTGAAGGCTCTGGGCCATGATTGGGGCTGGTTGGGGGGGGGGGGGGGGGGGGGGGGGGAGGGGAATGGGGGAGCCGAGCCAGGGCATCAAAGTCATGATGGGAGCTGGGGGGGGAGGGGGGAAGAGAGCCAGGACATGGGTGCTGGGGGAGGCCATAGCTTCCTTGTGAGATCTGGGGGGAGCATTTCGGCTCCTCCCAGCCCATAAGGAGTGCTAAAAGGAGCTGATCTTCAGCACCTATCTTGGCCAGTCAGCACCACCCGCCTCAGATTTGCTGCCAGGAATCCCACAGCGGGACCTGCTCCCCCAACTTACTGTTAAGTTTAAGTCTCACTGCTGATGATGTCATCGGGCCGAGACTTTTTAATGTTAATTAGGCCCCTGCCTGCCTTCGGCGGGAGCCTCGTCGATGGCCTGATTTGTGTTTGCAAAAATTTAAACAGGCGGGAATGGGGTCCATAGGAGGAGGGGGTTAAAATCGAGGCCCATGTTTTTTTAACCTTTACTACTCAACCATTAAGATAGTTTTTCCAACTATATTCTTTCAAACAACTCTTTCACAGCTGAAAGGTTTCACTCCCCTACACTAACAAAGCTGCTTCAGTGCCCTATTATAGTACCAGGCAGACAAATTAATTAAAACAAGCAATAATAAATTTATGCTCTCTAGATAATATGCTCCTAGTGTACTAAAATGAACCTGTCTTATATTATAGATTTGAAATGAATTATAATGGAGGTCTGCAGTTTTTTTTTTCAACACAGAGGTTAACATGGGCTGCGGTTGGTATGAAATGTAATAGGAACCTGAAAATAAATAAGGGGGAATAAATATGCCATCCCAGGGAAGGTGACATTTACTGAGCTTCTGGCATTATCAGCTATTTTATCAACCTTAATTAGAAGAGATAACCTGTGGCCCTCATGGGATACAATATGCAGTGTATGGACTGAAATTTGTTCTTCTGGTCACCTTGACTAAACAGCCATCTGTCTATTCCAGCACATTTTTGTTAGAACAAAGATGTTTCTAATTTAATAAATCATATCCAGCTAGATTAGGGAGCATTCTGCCCACTGACAACTAGCAATATAAGCAAATAAAAGCTGCACCTGGAGCAAACAACTGTGATCACGCTACAAAATACCCATCATGGTTAGAATTAGGACATAAACTATTCACATTTATAACCTAGCTGGCTTAAACAACAATTTTGCCTCGACTCCAAAGGTGACCGTGCTACAGGTTTCAACATCTTCACCTCCTCCTAGTTTTAGTTATTACTTTGCCTGCATGTGTCACAAGCAAAGAAGTAAAACAGGGAGCCAGTTGCAAGCATCAGCCATATCAGTGACAACAGTGCTATTGCTGATAACAGGCTGTTTCTGCAATCTTATGAAGCAAGCTGCCTCTTTGCAAAATAAACACACTTTATATCTTAAAGATTCCTAAATCTTTACACTTCAATAATTTTCCTTTTAAAAATACTCCTCCCCTATTCAATACATTTTCATTCTTCCTTCCTCCAGCTGATATTTGAAAGATTAAATACCTCAGTGATGTTTTGCTTTGGTATTCACTGAATTATAAGCACTGAAGTATCTGTCAGCTGTATTGATAATAACCTCTATTTGCATGCTTGTTAGACATAGATTCAAGCCAAATGTCCTACCCTACAACCCTGAGAGGGGCTGGACCTGTAGATGTGGTGTCACAATGATTGACAGAAATGTCCACATTTACAGACTGCAGGCTGTATCCTAAACATTTCTAATATATTAAAATGTAAGCTCAAACAGGTAAATTGAGACATGATAAGATAAAAAATTTATGACATTAGAGATTTGATAAGAATGCTTTAAAAAGATGGGATGCTTTAACAAAATATGTCTTAAATGCAAATATGTGGGGTCCAATATTCCAAGATTTCTTTGGTGCAATTGTGGCACAAGGGACCAGAATTTAAGACATGTCAGATATGCCAGAGTTGCACCCAGTCTAAAATGCACACAGGAGGTTCATTTCTACAGAGCCGTAGAAACACTGGAAAATGGCATTTTTCTGAGATTTATGTGACATTTCCACCGAAGTTACGGCAGACAAGCAGGAGAATCGCCACAGGAACTCACCCCCACTAAATTCCAGTAGAATTGACTGTGGCAGAAGGTCTTCCTGCTCCCAAGTGGTGAATATATCAAATGACAGGATAATGAAGACCAAAGCTGCTGATCCAGAAATTCTGCTATTTACACCAGAACTGCACCTGACTTAAGTTAATCTTGTAAAATAGCAGGTTCAGCCTTGGCTCAGTGGTAGCACTTTCGGCTCTGAGTCAAAAGGTCAATCCCCACTCCAGAGACTTGAACACATAATCTACACTGACACTTCAGACTGAGAGGATTGCACTATTGAAGGTGTCATCTTTCAGCTGAGACATTAAACCGAGCCCCAGTCTGCCCTCTCAGGTGGATGTAAAAAATGGTACTTTTTGAAGAAGTACACAAGAGTTCTCCCAGTGTTCTGGCCACCCTCAGCCATCACTAAAACTGATTTTCAGGTCATTTATCACATTGCTGTTTGTGGGGCGTTGCTATGTAGAAATTGGCTGTTGTCTTTCCCTACGTTACATTTCAAAAGTACGTATTGATATGCAACAGTGATTGTCAGCATGAAACGTTGAATGTTGGTATGCAAGCACGTAGAACACTAATTTCCCACATATAACACTTGCATGGCTCCTAAAGATGAAATAATGGAGAACGTCGACAATACTTGGATATTTACACCAATTATTGACCACTTAAAGTGGAGATGTTTTAAATGAATAGCAATAAAAACATTAAATATAATACTTATTAAAAATTTAAAAATCACCCAATTAAGATCTCTACTTTTGCCTTTAGATTCTGTAAACAAAATACTCTGAACTCCACCATCACTGTGTTGGAAACATTTTTCTCCATTAAACTGACATCCAAATATGCATGTGAAGTATGGGTTGTACAGTTGAGACAAATGAGTGCCTGTCGCTGAGCCAGCAAGGGATTCCAAGATGTACAACTCTGCTTATTCATACACGTGTAAATCCACAGAGCTCTGCTGCACACGCATGAATGCCGACAACTTGTGCGCATGATCAAAACTACACACATGCACACAAGTTGTTGGCATTTGTGCATGTGTGGAACTCTGTGGATTTGTGAGTGCGCACAATAAAATTGTGCAGCACTCTGTGGTGATTTGAAATAAGAATGCCTCAGGTACAAAAATGTTGATTTGTGAGGCCTGCCACTGACAAGACTGCCTGGCAATGTGAAGCTCTGATATTTGGCATATATGCATTAGGTAACAGAAAGGACAAGATAAAGTTTGTGATGAAGCAAGTCACACTGAGGTGGCTTACATGACGAGAAGCATTTTTTCCAGTGTGTCAAAATTGCAGCATTATACGTATGCAGCTCATTAAAGTGGTACCAAAAGTTTGACAGAAACTAACGCTCCATTTTTTTAGAAAAAGTCCACAGCATCATTCTCAGAATTATAGGCCTCTTAACATGACACCTAAATTAGGAAAATCTTTGGAGTCACTGTAAAAGAATGAAAACAAGGAAATGGCAGAGGCATTGAACAGATATTTTGTATCTGTCTTCACGGTAGAAGACACTAAAAGCATACCAATAATATAGATAATCAAGTGGGGGGTGGGGGGGAAGGATCTAAAAACAACCACTATCACTAGAGAAAAAGTACTAGGCAAACTAATGGGTCTGCAGGCTGACAAGTCCCCTGGACCTGATGGCTTGCATCCGAGGGTCTTAAAAGAAGTGGCTACAGGTGCTTTGGTTGTAATCTTCCAAAATTCACTAGATTCTGGAAAGGTCCCAGCGGATTGGAAAACCGCAAACATGATGCCCCTAATCAAGAAAGGAGGGAGACGGAAAGCAGATAACTATAGGCCAATTCGCCTAACATCTGTCAATGGGAAAATGCTAGAATTGATTATTAAGGAAGTAGTAGCAGGACATTTAGAGACTCAAAATAAAATCAAGGAGAGTCAACATAGTTTTATAAAAGGGAAATCATGTTTGACAAATTTATTAGAGTTCTTTGAGGAAGTAACGAGCAGGGTGGATAAAGGGGAACCAGTAGATGCAGTATATTTGGATTTCCAAGAGGCATTCGATAAGGTGCCACATTAAAAGGTTACTACACAAGGTAAGAGCTCCTGGCGTTGGGGGTAATATATTAGCATGGATAGAGGGTTGGCTAACTAACAGAAAAGAGAGTCGGGATAAAGGGGTCATTATCAGGATGGCAATCTGTAACTTGTGGGGTGCCGCAGGGATCAGTGCTGGGGCCTCAACTATTTACAATATATATCAATGACTTGGATGAAGGAAGTAAGTGTACTGTGGCCAAATTTGCTGACGATACAAAGATAGATGGAAAAGTAAGTTGTGAGGAGGACACAAGCGGCCTGATAATACCAGGGCGGCGGGTTCGTGGTGGGGGGGGGGGGCGATTGGGCGCGTGGGTAATGCGCCCGGTGAAATCAGTCAGCCCCGAACGCAATCGCAGGCTAATTCGATCCACTTACCTGGTCTTCCAGGTTCCCCGCTGCTGAGCTGAGCGTCGGGCGGACTGCGCAGTAAGGTCTATCAGCTGGAGGAGCTCCATTTAAAGGGGCAGTCCTCCACTGACTGATGCTGCAACAAATAGGAAAAATTACAGCATGGAGCAGCCCAGGGGGAGGCTGCTCCCAGGTTTAATGATGCCTCATTTCAGGTATCATTAGATGGGGTGAGGAGGAGGGGGAGGACAGAGATCTTCCCCCCGGCGGGCGGGAGGAAGCGGCCTGCCTCTGCCACCAAGAAGGCCTGGCTCGAGGTGGCAGAGGAGGTCACCTGCACCACCAACATATCGCCCACTTACTCATTCCCCGACACTCCGTCTGCCACATCACCGCACCCACCCCACATCTCCTTCTGCACTGCCAACACTACTATGGTCACATCACCCCTCACACCCACTCAAACCTCATCCTCATCTTACCTGCACTTACTCACCTCGCCAGTACTCATCCCGCCACTACCACTCAACCCAATCCTCATACAATCTCATGGCTCTATCTCATACTCACCCTCTCATGCATCTCTTTCACAGTCAGCCTCACTCAACCTGCCACTACCTGTGCTGCAGCCACAGGGCATGCATCACATATGTGCAGTAGGCAGCGTAAGGCAAACGTGTCATGGTTTGTCATGGTTTTTACTTATATTTAATTTCTGAGCAACTCACATTACATATTATATTGGCACCACTACTGCCACGTCTTTGCGAATCTTGTCTGGTTTGTGCAATAGTGCCCTTTCCTGAGGATCACAATGAAGACGCACAACTGATGCCACCCATTGTGTCACTGCAGAGTGGGTGTAGGTGTATTTGCAGGGCTCTTTTGTGCAGACGACTGAGAGACGTCAGCGATGTCCCCCGTGGCACCCTGGAAGGATGCGGAGGAGAAGTTGTTGAGGGCAGTGGTGACTTTGACAGCGACAGGTAAGAAGATGGTGCTCGGGCCAGCCGGGAGCAGCTCGGCATGAAGGAGGCTGCAAATGTCCACGACTACATGTCGAGTGATTCTGAGCCTCCGTGTGCACTGCTGCTCAGAGAGGTCCAGGAAGCTGAGCCTCGGTCTGTCGACCCTGTGGCGAGGGTAGTGCCCTCTGCGACGCATCTCTCTCTGCGGTTGCCCTCCCTCCTGTTGTGCAGGTGGATGTGTCACAGCACTGTGTTGTGGAGCTCCACGTGTCAGAGGTGGACGGCGTGGCCGGCGAGGCTGGTGATGCTGTTCGCCCTCCGAGGAGGTCATGACTGCAGCTACGGCGGCCCCCATCCGGAAGATGTATATCTGAGGGGGTCCGCAAGGTAGGTACATGTATCTGGACACCGGGCTGAGTGTGCAAGTTGATAAATTTTGTTGTTAGGCGGATGGTGGTGGAGGCCAAACTTTGTCCAAAGTGACCGAGTGGCCTCCTGCAATGAGTGAGGGTCTCCCCACCCCCCAACCTGTCAAATGGACCTTTGCAGCTGCCACAGGCTGATGGCTGCAACAAGTCCGTTTGAACTGGGAGTGTTTCCCCCAGTATGGGAAACAGTCCCAGTTGTTTGTAAAATCCCAACCCTCCTAAAATGTCTCGTTAATCAGGTCTGTAAACGACCTGAAATACCAAAATAAATACCTTAAGTGGCACCCTGCCGGCTTTAATTGCTGGCAGGAGTCCCACATGCGGGGGCTGCGCGTGCATGTCAGCGCGTCTGTGGGAAACCCGGAAGTGGGCGGGTTGGAACCAGGCTCCCGACCCGCCCCGGGAATCCCTGATTTTCGGAGCCCCTCCGCCAGGTACGCACCCAATCGCGTGTGCTAAAATCGACCCCAATGTGTCTGCAAAGGGATATAGATAGGTTAAGTGAGTGGGCAAAAATTGAGTATAATGTGGGAAAATGTGAAGTCATCCACTTTGGTACGAAGAATAAAAAAGCAAAATATTATATAAATGGAGAAAGACTACAGAATGCTGTGGTACAGAGGGATCTGGGTGTCCTCGTACATGAAACATAAAAAGTTAGCATACAGGTGCAGGCGGTAATTGGGAAGGCAAATGGAATATTGGCCTTTATTTCCAGGGGGATGGAGTATAAAAGCAGGGAAGTCTTGCTACAACTGTACAAGGAGCTGGTGAGACCACACCTAAATTACTACATACAGTTTTGGTCCCCTTATTTAAGGAAGGATATATTTGCATTGGAGGTGGTTCAGAGAAGGTTCACTAGGTATGGAAGGGTTTTCTTATGAGGAAAAATTGAGCAGGTTGGGCCTATACTCATTGGAGTTCAGAAGAATGAGAGGAGATCTTATTGAAACATATAAGATTCTGAGGGGGCTTGACAGGGTAAATGCTGAGAGGTTGTTTTCCCTCATACAGGAATCTAGAACTAGAGGACATAGTCTCAGAATAAGGGGTTGCCCATTTAAGATGGAGATGAGGAGAAATTTTCACAAGGTTGTGAACCTTTCGAATTCTTTGCCCCAAAGAGCAGTGGAGGCGGTCATTGAATATATTCAAGGCTGAGTTAGAGACAAATTTTGATCAGCAAGGGAGTCAAAGCATATGGGAAACAGGCGGGAAAGTGGAGTTGAGGCCAGAATCAGATCAGCCATGATCTCAGTGAATGGCGGAACAGGCTCGTAGGGCCAAATGGCCTACTCCTGCTCCTATCTCTTATGTTCTTAAGTTATGCAGAAGCAATTCAAGTGCATTTAACAAGAGTAAAGCAATTGTCCCAAGACAACAAGGAAGGTGATACCTAAAAAAAAATCTACTGATATTTCTTTAAGTATGTAACAGAATTGGTGGAATATGGCAGTGGTGGTGGTTATTTCCTTCTCTTTTTTTAAAAAAAAGATTGTTGCACTCTAATATTACACCCATTTTCCTCCCATTCAAGGGCATTTATATATACTTCAGTTGGGGCTCAGAGGTGCAACCCACTCCCAAGTCTCCACCAATGTCGTTCTTGAGCCACCCTCAAGGTGCCCACAAACAGCCTTGTAACAACTTTCTCTTTGATTTTCCTTACTCCCTGGTAGGAGATGCCTGGGCTTTCCCAGCTTAGTGCAGTAAGTAGTGATTCAGTTCAAGTGTTTAAAAGGAATTGAATCATTTTATGGGATGCAGCATACTGAGCAAAACTACTCGAAGTTAATAATGAATACATAAGTCGCACTGGGACAAGTCAGTTCTCCACCAAATATGCTAATGTTACTATGTACAGAAAACAAATAAGAAATTTAATTTAAAAGAAGTGGATTAACTCCTGATGTGGAGATAGCAGAGGATCATGGATCTATGTAGGAGAAAGCTGAAAATGGTCTGAAGGGGTCAGAACAAAACCAAGACAGGAAGTTGATTGGACTTAATGGCCTTTTCTCAGTCCTATATTCTTAAGCTGTTAAGTTGCCAGGGGTGTGGCATATGTGGTCTCAAGTTAGCCTCAAGTATGCATTCAGTTGATTCATACATGAATAGTGCATCCATAAACGTCAATCCATGACCAAAATTGTGACAAAATTGTAAACATTGTGTTGTTTTGTATAATATATACAAAGCACAGTTTGTATTCTGCATTTCCTCCGCAAGGCTGGTTGGAGCAGTGTTTAGGTGAGGTAACTGCATTTCTGTTACAGACATATAATAAAGCAAAAATGGATGATGTCCTCTTGGCCATTGTTCTAACTGATATCATGCATTACTCCGGCTTGGACTTGAGCCCAAACTGAACAGTTGAAAGCGTTCTCTCCCTGCCAGCTGCAAAGATCCAACAAGAAATTAAAGCCTGGATTTTAACTCCACGCAGGAGTTGTCCAGTGGAGTTGAGATGAGTGAAAAACCGGCCAGCCTCCCACAGCGTGAGGCCCGGGAGATTGTAACTACCAGGCCTTAATTCTATTTGTAAGTCGGACTCCTGCCCAAACCCGGCAGGAATCACTACTTGCCTGGCAGGCAGGAATGGGATTTCAGGCGGCAGGAGACCATCACCGGGGACCTGAGGGAACAGTCCTCAGTATAAAGTAAGCAGGAGGGGGGAGGGTGGTGTGGTCCAGAGCCAATCGCGGTTGGGGGAGGAAAGCTCGGGGCAGGGTTGCCCAAGGTTTCCTTGTGGGGCCCAGAGGAAAACTCCTGCTTCTCATGGCCCACATGGAAACCAACAAAAAAATTTAAAATACTGAAATTCCTGTGCTTCTTCTGGCCCCACTCCTGCTTGCCGTCAGATTTCCCTGGTGGGTCCATCACTGTGTGTAACTGCCACGATCAGCAGTTAAAATTACGTCGGGGGATCTCAATCACTCTTGAACAGTGCATAGAGGAAAACTGGACGGGGAGGATCGCACGCCATAATTGCTGGAAAATCAGGTGGTTTCCTTTACAGGAATGTAATTCTCCCCACTCGATTTCTCTCTGTGCACTGTGTCCAGACAAGTATTAAATAACCTTGCACGGAAGAGGAAAATATGCCCCAGGCCCTTGGTATACTGACCGTGCAGTGATCCACGCTGACACTAGGGGGTAAATATATTGGGGGTGAAATTGGACTTGATGCGCCCGATTTCCGGGCCTACTGCATTCAGGATTATCTGATCTACATGCAGCCTAACCAGTGGTCCTTAAAGGCCGCCACCAAAAAAGGTAAGTTTAAAAAAAAATACTTCCCTGAATGTGGAGCCAGGAGCAGTAGTGCTCCTCCCGGCTCTGCATTAAAGCTGCGTCTGCTGCCGGCCACCACTTGCCCCCCCCCTCCCAATTGCCTCCCCTCTTCCTGGACTTACCTCATGTCCTTGATCAGCATCTAAGCCGGCTGAACTTGCTATCTCCTGCAACAGGTGAGCTTCCTCTGGGGCTGCAACTGGCATCCGCGACTCGCCGGTACTATAGCAATGAGGCCACCGGACCAATTTGCCGTGGTCCTGCTGCCAGCCTTATTAGACACGTGCAGCGTGCACTGCACCGGGATCACGCCCCGATTCGGGCGCAATCCAATTTCTAGGTCATTGAATTAGTTTCCACACTTTTTTCACTGCTCAAAAAAAGCTAAATTCCGCGTTATACATTATTTTTCAATTTTTTTGGTGAAGGGTGTTAGTACTGGCGATTTGAATATTTTCTACCTTTGGCATTTCGGCGTACACATTACCATTTAGCGCTCCCAGTGCAGAGATTTGTGCAACCAGAGTGCATATCGGAATTCAGGAATGCTAAGAGTAGAAAACATTCAATTCCCCAGCATTAATGTGGTTCGCTCCCTCCAAAAATTTTAATATTACAGAATGTGAAATTTGGCTTTTTTAGCAGTGAAAAAAGTCTGGAAACTTGAAAATCATAGTCTTTGCTTAAAAATCAACGATACAAGATTATAAAGTTGAAAGTATGTTGTTCTCTATTCCACACATGTAAATGTTCCATTATTTTGAGCTAAACAAAAATCTTATCATACAATATAAATAAAAACTCCAGTGTGATAATAAGGGAAAGAAAGATACCTACTATTTGCTGTTTGTAGATATTTGGTCAAGCACTTCAAACTCAATCGAAAATATATGATAAAATTCTTCATTGTTTTTAAAGATGAATTTGCTTACACAAAAATACAATTACACCGACAGACTATCACAATGGTTTATTCCTTTGAGGATTGAAATGAATTTTAGTTTATATGAAAATATGATGCACTCCAAATATTATCTGCTAAAAACTATAATCTGCCAATACATACTGCTAAATATTACAAAACTGGTGGAATACGTGTGCAGTTTATTTATGCTGTGGAACTGATCTGTCTGAGTAAATGGATCTTGCATTATTGTTTTGCAAATATCCCCTCAATAGGTTATTTATTCATTCTAAATGGGTGAGGGAAAGTGAAGCTTTCAACTTACCTTTCAGTGTTCTTTTTCTATTCTGTGTCAAATATAAATAAGCTCTACAATTTGATAAATTCTTATTTTTCACTTTGCTCAAAAAACTGGTAGCCTTATAAATACGTATCAATACAATCATCTGCAAAACAAACGACAAAATAACAAACACAGAGAAAGGTTGTGCAATCTGATGTTTTCAATTTAGAAACTATGCATTATTTACACTGCCATTATTCCACTCAATTTAAGTTAAGGCTTTAGTCTTAATTTCAATATAATCAAAGTCAATGAATATTTAATCAGAATTGCTTCTAGAAATTATGTTGCTTTATTAGCATAATGTTGACTGCTGCATCACTGACTGAACCTATTTGGCCTAAATAAATAACTTTACTTGAAATGTTATCATACTTGTTGGTATGAACCAGAAATGCTATTATAACAGAATAGTAATTGTTAGCATGGAAAAGCATGTACAACAGTGGATGATTTTTACATGATGCAACTGTTCATTCGAAAGGTGTCAATAATGCACTTAGCAGCTGGACCTCTTTCTGTAAGGAACTGAATTGCCAAAAAGCAAATAACTGAATCTGATTGTATTGAATAACCTGTCAGGAGTTTTTTTTCAAAATCCAGCCATTTCACTTTCCTCTAGGGTACAAATAGAAAACTATTTTATTGCTGAATTAGGAAGTGAAAGTAGTTTCTATGAGAAAAATCATAATCTATAATTGAACTCTGAAATAGCGGGGTCGATATCAATCCCCTCCCCTGACTGGTTGGGGGGGTGGGGGGGGGGTTAAAAATTTTAAATTGCGTAACGGGGCGCCAACCTGCCGGGTATGTGCCTGCCGCCATTTTTACGGCATGCCGTGTCTGTGTCCCACTCTCGAAAGGCAGGACAGTTCATTATAATATTTAAATCAGGCTCCCACATTGCAACCGGATCAAGCAGGTAAGTGCTTTTCATAGCACTATTTGTGAGCCAGGAGGAGCAGGAGTGCTCCCCCCAGCCCCTCAAGCAAACCTTCTGCCGATTGCGGCCTCTCCTCACTGCTGCGATTGGCCAATCCCTCCCCTCCAAACACACGATCAAGAGAAGCTATCATATAATTCAGTACTGACACTCTTATTGTGGCAACTGCATATTTGTTATAAAATTTAAACAAGAATCAGTTTACATGCCCAGATCCACTGTGCTGAGTAGCATGTGGCAGAAGTCAACATGTTATCACAGCCCACACACCACTTACACAGTATTCACTGAGAATGGTGATTCAGTCATGGCATGGTTTCCACTTTGCATCCAAAGGTGATAAGGAAAAGAGTCACAAAATGGGATACTTATTAATTATGAGCCAGGTAAACTGCCTTTATTTTTGGCGTAAATTAAGTAATTTTAATCTCAATTTAATTACTCTCAATTTGTTCTCAATGAACTAGGAAAATCATGCAACATTTATTTACCTTGGGAATATCTTTTTCTTCATCATTGTGTTCATTAAGCTGTAATCATTAAGGTGAAGGATATCAGTACTGAAAATAGAACACTTTGGGGTAGAAATTGGTATGCGCTGCTTTTGTGTTATGGGCATAATGGGATGGCCTGCGCCAATCTGCACAGGCCTTAGTTCAACTGCTAAATTCGTGGGGCCCTTCATTAGGGGTCCCAGGCAGAAGCCTAAAACAGGCGTTAGGTACCTTAAATATGTAAATTAGGGGCCTAAGCCTGTTGAAGGACCCCATCGAGAAATTAGTCGGCAATGACCAAGGCAGACGTCAGGCCTACTTCACTCAGGATTCTTCAGCGGGCCATGCGTCCGCTAATTCCAGGTAAGTTTTTAAAAAATACTGTTGTTAAAAAACCCATCCTGTGGAGCCAGGAGGAGCAGGAGTGCTCCCCCGACTCCATGGGAGTCACAAACACCTCCCCCTTCCCTCTCCATAGCTCACTCCAATCACAGAGAAGCAGGTGGCCCAACATTGATGTCTTTGCTCAGGCGAGCTGCCCGTTCTGATGAAAGGTCATCGACCTGAAACGTTGACTCTGTTTCTCTCTCCACAGATACTGCCTGACCTGCTGAGTGTTTCCAGCATTTTCTGATTAAGAAAGAATGTTGCACAAGTAGACCAGAGTAATTTTTTTCTCCAGAGGCTTAAGTGAGGATACAGCCAAGAAGATTGCTGAAGAGCAAAATCTTGTAGTTCCATCTATCTTTGTAAGCACTGACAACCATCCCATAATTCAACTTCTCCCTTGCACTCAGCAGTCCAGAGACACCCACTCAAGCAAGTACAGATAGTATAGATGAGGAATTAACGTGGTAAGTCACAAAGCACAAGGAAAATAGAGGATGCAAATGTGGAAGTGGAGCCTGATGCAGTTGAGTAGAGGTGTATGACATTTCAGCTCCTGGCTATAGAGCAGGTGTCTGGTGGTCCTGCCATGAAGAGAAGGATACTTGTTGAGCATCAAACACATATGAAGGTTCTGTGTGGTCTCTCCCAAGATGTGTGGCAAATGACTGGTTTGGTAGTGGAGTCCACTGCATTGCTGTTTACCAGCATCCAAGAGGATTTCAACTCATTACAGTGGTGGAAGTGGCAGCTTCAGGACCATCAGAAAACCTTCCCCTGCTTCATTAAAGATCCAGGCAAGTCAGTCAACTCAATATGGAGGCAATGAATGAGGCATGCAGGTCCTGGATGACTGTCTGGACATGTTAAAGTCAACCAAGATCCATTCTCCCCCTGATCACTGGTAACCAGAATCCTGCATGCCTCGGAGGCTACGTCCCCTCACAGCAACAGCACAGAGAAGCAGTCCATCAGCTGCCTTCATCTTTGCAGGACCAGGCTATCAGGGAGCCCATGACAAAGAGTCAGCCTGTCCTGTGTTCAAATCAGGACTTGGGAGCCGAAAGAGAAGGGCCACCTCCACTTCAAGAGTCTCAAAATATTTTGCAGCAGCCATCTATATCTCAGACCCCACACCCTTAACTGCTACATAGAAGTAGTGTTGGAATAAGGCAGAGAAAAGCTTCCATGGTTACAAGGGGTATGCATGATGACAAAACCAGTATTGTTTTTCTAATTAGTTACAATAAATCACTGAAATATTTGATGTAAGGATTGCGTGATGCTTGTTTTTCTTGTAGGACAATAGGGAATAGATGACATGCTGATATTGAGGCTCAGGATTAGGACATGATGCTAGCTGTGAGGAGCAAGGATTCTAGTTACACCGTAGAGGTTGGTGAAAGAAGCCGATCGTTGATGAGCCGAGACTGCCACATAATGCTGCTCTATTATTCTGTGAAGGTGTGCCAAATGAATCTGTCTTTGTTGTCTAGCTTTATATTCTTCATGGCCATGTTTTCAGCATCAGCAGTATTGTCATCAGGCTCTCTGGGACATCTACTATCAGTCCTTTCCTGATTGTGTAGTTATGAAACACACAACATGCTACCACAGTTCGCGATTTGGTACTGGGCGCTTACTGCAAATCACCTCGGACCTATCCAGACACCAGAATTTTTTGTTGCACATATCCAATTGGCTTGCTCAATTCTTAACCTTGTTTTTATGTTTGCTTCATTGTAGCGCTCCTCCAGAACATCTATCTGAGAGCACTGCCAAGTTGCATAAATGGAGACGCCTTAGCAAAGAGGGCATTGATTAATTGCTTTATAAAAGAGTGCACAGCAAATTGGCAGATCTGGCAAAAGTCTCCTGTGGGTCCCTAGAATAAGCCTATGGCATAAAAGTTGGGAACTGTGGTCACTGTCTCTGCCACAGTCAGAGATGTCCATGCTGTGGACTTAGGTTGCAGATTTGGCTGCAGCAACGAACACAGATCTTCCAAAGCTTCATGAATAAAGTGCGCCTCATGAGATAGAGCTCCTAGGAAATGTCTTGCTAAGTGCACCAGAGTCTAAAGATCCCGCCGGATGGGGTAATGCCAGGATGGCCTGAGTCTCCTTTTATGCTGACTGATTAATTTGCCTTCCCATAAAGCCTCCTGCTGTGACTCTTTCTCCAGCATATATATCTTGTAAAGTGGGATTTCCATTGGGAAGTCCATTGTGCAGCCCCGGAATACTAGCTCAGTAATTCTCTTCAAATGCAATGCTTTCCAAGGGTAATGCGGAATGCTTCCCGAGTATAATACTGTATGGCCACAAGTTGCCATAAGTAATCTCAGTTCAGCAGTGTCCCAATAACCTAGTACTTCTGCCTTGCTGTATGAGTCCTGACAAACTGCATCTTTGAACAGTGATGCTCAAAGGTGGATGGGAAGGTATAAGTAACAGAATTTAGTATGGGGGACATCCTAACTCTGTCATTTGCACCTGGCTGCCACTGGGAGTGTGGGCGCTTCTTCAGTGCATCATAGAACTCAATGGAATTTATACCAAGGCACTACCACAGCAGAACTGTAGCGCACATTGGCTCCATCACAAATTCTTGTCCCCACAAAAGTGCAATTGCTAACTAATGGTGGAAGCGGGTGGGGATTCTCCTCTTAGGGGTGGAGTTCCAGCAGGGCAGGATTTCCGTGTCCGTGCCAACCCCCACTACATTCCTGGGGTCGGTACTCACTCCATATGTATGCCATGTTTCTAGCGGGATTCATGACATTAAGAGAGAGCCTGCCAAAGTGAGCAAGGAAGCTCCAGTGATGCTGAAAAGTTTATTCACATGTGCATTCTTCTTTTCAGTACGACCCTGCTATCTTTAATGTATTAACATAGACAGTGTATTGATTTAACCAGTTGCAACAGATATTATTTCTTCCATGTAAATGTTTCTAATGTGTTTATTCAGAATATACACTAATATAATATGGTGCAAAGGGGGTTTGTCATAAAGAAAGAAAGACGCATTGATATAGGGCCATTCACAACCTCAAAACGTCCCAAAACGATTTACTTTCGAAGTGTAGTCACTGTTGTAATGCAGGAAACGCAGCAGCCAATTTGCACACAGTGTGCTCCCACAAACAGTAAAGTGATAATGACCGGATAATCCGTTTTAGCCATGTTGATTGAGGGATAAATATTGCCAGGGCACCGAAGAGAACTCCCCTGCTCTTCTTCAAAATAGTGTCATGAGATCTTTTACATCCATCTGAGAGGGGATATGGGGCCTCGGTTTAACGTCTCATCTGAAAGACGGCACCTTTGACCGTGCAGCACTCCTTCAGTACTGCACTGAAGTGTCAGCCTAGATTACGTGCTCAAGTCTCTGGTGTGGGACTTGAACCCATCACCTTCTGACTCAGAGGCGAGAATGCTACCACAAAGCTCACATACGAATAAAGGCTGAGGTACTAGAGATGACCAATGTATGTGAAATCATCGGCAAAGAGCCAATGTCTTCAGGAGAAAAGAGGAGCGAAAATTGGTGAGAAAAAAATTCAAAATTTATGATTAAAGTTAAAGAAAAAAAGACTTCCATTTCTAAAGCTCCTTTCACAACCTCAAAACATCCCAAAGCACTTTACAGCCAATTATGTACTTTTGAAGTATAGTCACTGTTGTAATGTCGGAAACGCAGCAGCCAATATGCGCAGAGCAAGCTCCCACAAACTGCAATTAAAATAAATGACCAGATCATCTCTTTTTGGTGATGGTTGAGGCATAATGTTGGCCAGGACACTGGGAGAACTCCACTGCTCCTCTTTTGAATAGTGCCATAAGATCTTTTACGTCCACCTGAGAGGGCAGATGGGGCCTGGGTTTAACGTCCTGTCTGAAAGATGGCACCTCCGACAGTGCATTCATTACTCCATCAGTACTACACTGAAGTGTCAGCCTAGATTATGTACTCAAGTCAGTGGAGTGGGCCATGAACTCACACCCTTCTGACTCAAGGGTGAGAGTGCTAACACTGAGCCAAGTGGTGTTCCTCAAAGATCTGTACTTTTTACATGTATATCAATGACTTGGATTGAAGGAATGGAGAGTTGTATATCCAAGTTTGCAGTTAACACTAAGTTAGGAGGCACAGTAAATTATGTAGATGGGAGCAGGAATTTAGAACAGGACATAGATAGACTAAGTGAGTGGGCAAAACTGTGGCAGATAGAGTTCAATGTAGGGAAATGTGAGGTCCTCCACTTTGGAACCAAGAAAGTCATTTTGGAGTATTATGCTTAATGGTGAGAAAACAGGAACTGTGGTGGAGCAAAAAGATTTGGATGTCTATGTACACAATCACTAAGAATTAGTGGACAGGTACAAAATGTAATCAAAAAGGCTAATGGAATATTGCCCTTTATCTTAAAGGGGCTGGAATACAAAGGGGAGGGAGTTATGCTTCAGTTTACAGAGCCTTGGTCAGACCCCATCTGGCATATTGTGTTCAGTTTGGGCACCACATGGCAGGAAAGATAAATTAGCCTTGGAAGGGGTACAGTGCAGATTTACCAGAATGATACCAGAGCTTAAAGAGTTTAATTATGAGGACAAGTTGCATAAACTTGGCTTGTCTTCCCTTGAGTTTAGAAATTGAGGGGTGATCTAATCAAGCTGTTTAAAATGACAAGATGATTCAAAAGGGTAGATACAGCTAAACTATTTCCTCTGTGGGCAAATCCAGAGCAAGGGGGCACAATCTTAAAATTAGAGCTAGGCCATTCAGGAGTGAAATTAAGAAGCACTCTTTTTTTTACACAAAGGGTAGTAGAAATCTGGAGCTTTCTACTTCAAAAAACTATGGATGTTGGGTCAATTGAAATTTTCAAGACTGAGATCAATAGATTTTTGTTAGATAACGGTATCAAGGGATATGGAACAAAGGCGGGTAAATGGACTTGAAGTACAAATCAGTCATGCTATAATTGAATGGTGGAACAGACTCGAAGGGCTGAATGGCCTTTTCCTGTTCTTATGTCTTTAATCATCTCAATTGGTGCTTTTAGTCAATCAGGTTAAAACATTTGCCATTGTGTTAAACCTATGTCAGAATTGTTGAAATGGTAATAAAAGTACCGAAAACAGTCTTGATACCTACATTATCACTTTCCACATTTTTGTAAGTCAGCATAAAAATTATTGACAGTCATGATGTTGTTACTTGATTTCTGTGTTTATCGTATTTCTTAAAGTGATATATAGCTTGCAAAAATGCTAATGAACTAAAAGGCCAGCTGGCATCAAGTTCAGCAATTTAGAACAAGCTTAGTCGCTGCCAAAATTATAATTCAATACTTTGGTGCATTCTCGTAAATGATATCCAAATGTTCCAGTGACTAAAATGCAACACTTCCAGCAAAGCAAATCTCTGAACTGCCTAATCAATACAAAACCAATTTGTTCATTTTTTATTTGCATGTGGCTAAACATTATCCACACGAGATGCACCAGCACAGCTCTTTTTATTTTTATAAGCTCAAGGTCATCAAGTAACAACTTAGCTTCAAAAGTATGACAGATTTTAAAACATTTGTTTGTAAAACAAGAATTTAAATAAAATACACCAACTCATAAATAAAACTATTCACAATTAGAACATACATTGACCATATTCGAAATCAATGAAGTATCCAATGACAAAAATAATCCAATACTAATTATGTGCACCAAACATTAATTACAGCAGTCAAAAATAGCAAAAATTGGTAAGAATAACTTCCTACTAATTTTGTACTCAGCACATTATAAATATTTGGGGTTTTAATGAGCACAGTCTGTTAATAAAAGAAGCGTTAGTTGTACAGCCATTCCTTTGTCATGCTGTTTAAATCCCTACTTCTCAGATGATCTTGGGTTACAACTCTGCCTACCACCAACAAATATCTTTTAGCAACAAAAGTTTTAATTTGATCTCAGGCAGGATACCTGTCCTGCATGCAGAAATGGAACACTTCTTTGTAGTGGTGACTGGTAACCTTGTAGACAGGTGAGGCATAACCAAGCCAGCTTATTACCATGGCAATGGAACCTTCGCGCATGCATCTATACCCTGTGCCACAGTCCAGGACACAGGCCGGTAATCTAGCTGCCAATTTCGGGCAGATGGAATGACTGGATAGACAGTATGGAGTAAAAATTCAACTGATAGCCGCCCATTTTACACTAGAAAAACGGGCAGCCATCATTGGGGGAGTGGGGAGGGGGCGAACTCGGCTTCCCCACTGATGCCCAAGGACCGCCTTATGCCATACTCAGGTGGGTCTATAAATGTGCAAGCAGCTTGCCCGCCTCAAACAGGCATAAGCGTGCTTAAATATGCAAATCAGGGCCCTATACCTATTGTGCTATTGTGGAACCCCAATTGCAAAATTCAGGTATAAAGGGGCAGAACATGCGCCATCCTTAAAGGGACTACTCGAGGCTACTCAAAATAAGGCCCAGGAAATCTTCATTTTTCTTTTGGGCCCAGGAGAAGCAAGAGTTCTCCTCCTGAACTCCCCAAAAAACTCCAGCCTGCTGCTGGCCCAGTTGAGCCCCCCTGCCCAGATCTGATCTGCGGGCCATTTCAGTATAGGAACCGGCCGATATCAGCGGCATTTAAACGATGCTCGAAGCCAACACGGACCAGTGCGCAGGGCGGTCGCTCTGCTGACTTTGTGCCAATTTTGGGCACAAATCGAATTTCTGCCCTGATAGTTATTGAACCAAACATACATACTTTATAATATGAAACATTAATTCCAACTCCCAATTCACTTTTTTATGTTATAAAATAGGTTAGCAAAAATAAAAAGGAAATTGAGAAAGCTAAGTAGAAAAGAGCAAGGAGGAGAGAACATCATTTGCAGAGAATAACAGACAAAATAAACGTGAATTAATTCTACAGCAAAGCTTTGTCCCAATCGATTTTCTAATTAGCAAAAAGTGACTGCCTGAGGTGTCATGGTTTAGTTAGTTTAGGGATTAAATGTGTTCATTGTGTCTTTTAATAAGTTCAGGGCTTATGAACTTGGGCCCTAAATGAACCAGCATTCTGCCCTGTACTGAGCAAGATTTCGTTACGTAGTTTGGTAAGTAAATGTGCATCATGACCCTCAGCAACCTTGATGCAACATCCATGATGCTGGTTAATGCAGACTACGGCTCCACTCTGAATTCAGCGACTTAACTATCATTGTTCTTTCTATAGAAATACTTTTGCCAGTGATTACAAAGAGGTAATGTATACAAAAAGAGATTTGGATAAAATCATAAACTGCAAGCGAGAAGCTCAAAATTTTACTTGCTAACATCTGAACTTTGAAAATAGATTACAGCATTAAAAATATTCTCTGGTGTCCATTATCATTAAATTTATTGTCTTTTTTTACGTCAAAGATGTATTCTGTTTCAGGCCAATATTTCTGCTGCTGGCAGCTGTTGGTGCAGATGTCACTGTCGCTGCTCTCTATGTCCTTGATGGATGATGACTTTCATAAGTAGATTGATGATTGTGATACCACAAGAGCAAGATGATTGAAAAATAATCTGCAGTTGTTTGCCAGGAAATTCTACGTCTGATAATATGGGGTCGATTTTAACATGGAGTGGGATCATTGGTCGGGGGTGGGGGTTCAAGTTGGTAGACGACCCGGAAGAGTTAATCAGACTGAGGCCTAGCTAGTTTTAACTGCTGGGCCTCATTATAATATGACTGGCGGGCTGATCGCATCAGCAGCAGGTCATGCGCTCAGCTTTACCGCGCAATTTCTGGTGGCACTTGCGAGTTAGGATACTTAATGGGTAAATACCCCCCTTAAAGGAAAGTTGCATTCAATGAAGTCAATCATTTTTTCCATCTCCATTTCTTCTTGTGCTGTATGGTGAACATGGCTGGAAGGAAGGGAAGGGTTGTCCCCAAGTTTTCTGATGCTTTCCTGGAGGTGTTGCTGGCAGCGGTCAGAGACAGGAGGGAAGTGCTTTTCTCACAAAGTGGGAAGATAATTCCGAACAGCCTCTCAAAAGAAGTATGGTTAGAGGTGGTAGAGGAAGTCAGTAGCAGGAGCATCACCCCCAGGACCTGGATCCAATGTACAAAGAGGCTCAATGACCTTACTAAATCAGCAAAGGTGAATACAGCTCCTCCTTTCCCCATTGCTTACATTGCAACTGGTCACAGACCCTCTCCTCCATCCTTCAGCATTCAGAGCAATTACCACCACTATATCACATCCCTCACCACCAATCACAAGGGCATACTGTATCACCTCTCATGCTCACTCCCAGCACACACTCACTTCCAGCTTGGTGTCTTCACTGCTGCCACTCACAGCATGCTCTTCTCATCTACTGTTCATTGCTGAAACTGCACCTCCTCTCAATACTTCTTCCTCTATTCACGCTCAAGCCACTTACTTCCCACTCAAGGCATTCCCATTCCCCGAACATCTTGCTTTTTTTCCCTCTCAAATTATGCTATGCATGCAGAAACCCCACACATGTACACTTGCCTTCTCAGTAGCCATTCATAACTCTCCCCTTACCCTTCCACAGGAGAAGGCAGCCCATAACATGAGGGAGAAAAACAAGGCATCAAGGCCCTCAACCAGGTGGAGCAGAAAGTGATAGAAATATGTGGGATATCTAGAGAAAGCAGCATTGGAGATGGAGTGGATGGCAGCTTGTCAGAGCAGAGTTACTGCTTATCACTTGTACCGCTTCATGAACCACAAGCAATTACAGCATCGACCAACTTCAAAACCTCAACCACTATGATCAAGACATTTCATGTGTGAATATCCAACCTCTTAGTACCATCCTAACTCTTGTCCCTTGCCTCTAGGTCCTTCTCTGCATCAACAACCTCCTGAAGAAGCTTCTGAAGAGGATACCTCAGAGGAGGTTATCCCTCCTGAGAAAGCACAGTCATGCGCTCCATCCCTCCCAAGCATCAACACAGAAATTTCCACCCCAGGTGAGACAGATAGTGAGTTGGCTGTACCTGGTGAAACATACAGCACAAGTGAGCAAGAGCAGGTATTGCTGGCAGGGACAGCACAGGAGATGATTCACCACTGCGCAATATCCCTTCCTAGTTCTGCTGAGTGGGACAGAGATGCAGACTTCCAGAGCCACCTCCAGGGTCTCTGCAGCTGGGCCTTCACAGCAGGAGTCTGCTTCAACAGCCTTTGCAGCTTTAATGGAAGCTCAGACGGTTGCCATTCAGACTCTGGGCTACAACGTCTGCTCCACCTCAGACAAACTGATGGACCACATGGCTTTCAAAATGTCACGCATCTTCTGTCTGCGTTCCTTCAGGCCAGTGGGAATATGAGCTGCTGCCCCATAGGAATGACGGCAGCACTACGGGACAGGCAAGTGTTTCCCTCTCTCAGGGGGGCAGCATGTCTGCTCCTTCACCAGCCCCAAAACAATATTAGGTTCAAGCTCCCAGAGGTCACTGGCCACAAGGGTTCCAACATCATCTTCAGCAGTCTTACCACCAGCTCAGCTGAAGCCACTCGTAGAAGTGTGAACAAACCTTCTTTTAAAAAAGGCACTATGCGTTGACACTTGCTTGATTTGATGCAAATGGCTGTGGGTGTACAGTCATTAAAACCTTCATCACTTTTAGCACTTTGGTCTACAGAGTGTTTGTAGAGCAACTTATGAGTCTGCCTTATCAGAAAGTCATTGATGTAAAAGTTGGCTGAATAGTTTCTATGTTATACAATGCAGGATTAAAGGAGTGAGGACTGTGACAGCAAAGGGGATTGGTTTCAGTTCTCATGGGTGAGGACCGAGCTGCTCACCTGAACCGTTGAGCAATTAATGCATCGCTTGCATATCTAGCCGCAAGTCATTGTGGTGGCCCTCCTCCCTCTGCTTCTCCCTCACCTTTGCCCAACTGTTCCTGATCAGATGAAGAATCTTGTTGCTCACATGCCTGTTCCATCTGCAATCCTCTCTAGATTTGCAATATTGTGCAGGACGCAGCAGCCCACTATTGTGTGGGAGACTCTCTCCGGAGTTTATTGCAGGGTCTTTGGACCTATCATGGTACCTGAACCATTGCTTTAGGAACCTAACTGTGAGCTTGATAATCCTCCTTATGCTTCCATGGCTCTTGTTATATCTGATCTGTTCAGGTGGGGTTGTGAAAGGGTATCAAAGAGTATCAAGGGTAGAAGGCCCTTGTCTCCAAGCAGCAATCCTTGAACATTCCTGGCAGGTTGGAAACATGGGGTGGGGGGGGGGGGTGGTGAGGGGTGGTGGGAAGACATTTGACTGCACAAGATGAAAGCATTCTGGCAACTGCCTGGAAACCAGGCACAGACTTGCATGCTCCGTTTGTTGTGATCATGCAAAAGCTGCACATTGATAGAGGAGAACCCCATGCAGTTGATGAAGTCTTCTGGCTGCTTCTCAGGTGTCCTGCACTTGGGGGAAGCCTGCCATTGCTGCAAGCACCATTTTGCCTGTTGCCATCAACTGGAAATTAAAGGTATTGGTTCACCCAAGTAAATAAAGCATTGAATACACTAATGGATTGCCAACTGCGTAAAATGTCCTTAGCAGCAGCCTAGAACGATCCTGAAGCAAAAAGATTCAGGGCGATTGTCACCTGAACAGCCACTGTCACGGCATGGCACTCTGGTATGGCAGGCAGCATTCTTTGTGCAGGATGTGAAAAGGGTCAGAAACAACCTGCCTCAAGGTGCACAGCCTCCTCAGACGTTTCTAGAAAGGTCACCTTTGGCCTGTAGAGCCTGTTGGGTAGGTAAGGCCTTCTGTGAGCATGCCCCCTCATCTGCTGTCTTCTCAAAAGGTCCAACTGCAATTCCTCCAGCATTTTGAGGGTTCGACTGCAGCTGTTATTCTTCCTTCTCCTTCTTCACCCAGTACAATGCAGCAAGAGCATCACCCATTATAAAGTTTCACTGCTAACTGAGGAGAAATAACTAAAAGGAAGCATTACAAATAAGCAATTTCCAAAGTTACAACTCTTTCTGGCTCCAACAAGCTCAGTAAGAAACAGATGCCATTGATCAGAGTGCCTGAAACTCCTGAGCTCTTTAAATCTGCAGCTTGCTGACTCTGAACCAATTCAGGTAACGGCAGGACTTCAGTTTCTTCGGGTTGAAATGGCGTTGGGGTCCTACTTGCACCATCAGGCCTCAATATGCATGAGATTCATGAGGCTCCTGCCTGTCTGTAGCGGCCACCTGGAAAGTCCATTTGGTTAAAATGACACCAAGTGGGAATGGGAGCGGCATCGGGATGGTTATTTTTTTTATTCGTTCATGGGATGTGGGCTCCGCTGGCGAGGCCGGCATCTATTGCCCATCACTAATTGTCCTTGAGAAGGTGGTGGTGTGCCGCCTTCTTGAACCGCTGCATTCCATGTGGTAAAGGTTCTCCCACAGTGCTGTTAGGAAGGGAGTTCCAGGATTTTGACCCAGCGACGATGAAGGAGCGGCGATATATTTCCAAGTCGGGATGGTGTGTGACTTGGAGGGGAACATGCAGGTGGTGTTGTTCCCATGTACCTGCTGCTCTTGTCCTTCTAGGTGGTAGAGGTCGCAGGTTTGGGAGGTGCTGTCGAAGAAGCCTTGGCGAGTTGCTGCAGTGCATCCTGTGGATGGTACACTCTGCAGCCACTGTGCGCCGGTGGTGAAGGGAGTGAATGTTTAGCGTGGTGGATGGGGTGCCAATCAAGCGGGTTGCTTTGCCCTGGATGGTGTCAAGCTTCTTGAGTGTTGTTGGAGCTGCACTCATCCAGGCAAGTGGAGAGTATTCCATCACACTCCTGACTTGTGTCTTGTAGATGGTGGAAAGACAGGAGGTGAGTCACTCGCCACAGAATACCCAGCCTCTGACCTGCTCTTGTAGCCACAGTATTTATATGGCTGGTCCAGTTAAGTTTCTGGTCAATGGTGACCCCCAGGATGTTGATGGTGGGGGATTTGGCGATGGTAATGCCATTGAATGTCAAGGAGAGGTGGTTAGACTCTCTCTTGTTGGAGATGGTCATTGCCTTGCACTTGTCTGGCGCGAATGTTACTAGCCACTTATGAGCCCAAGCCTGGATGTTGTCCAGGTCTTGCTGCATGTGGGCTCGGACTGCTTCATTATTTGAGGGGTTGCGAATGGAACTGAACTGAACACTGTGCAATCATCAGCGAACATCCCCATTTCTGATCTTATGATGGAGGGAAGGTCATTGATGAAGCAGCTGAAGATGGTTGGGCCTAGGACACTGCCCTAAGGAACTCCTGCAGCAATGCCCTGGGGCTGAGATGATTGGCCTGCAACAACCACTACCATCTTCCTTTGTGCACTTGCCCAATTTTAACTTCTTGCACACCCTGTTCCTGCCTGGTGGGGTGGATTAAAATTCCCCCCAGTATACTTAATTATTGCAGACCTAAAGATCATTAGCCTTGTAAAGATACAGCTTTAACTTCTTCATTTAATGAAATGTTTTATATAGAATCTTACCATAAATTGCATGAATGCAGACTAACGTATTTGCCTTAGTTCCAAAAGTGTCTTCACAGGCCATTCTCTCTCAGTTCTATAGCTCATGAAGGTGTCTAGAGTCTGCACTCTGCAAAATGGAGATAAGCATCTCCAACTATGCTTTTTGTGAATCATGAATGCACTTGGAGGAATATAACTTTTCAGTGTGTAAAACTTTTATATTAAGTATTCTAAAATTGCAATCTGCTGGCTCTTGATAAGTTCTCCTTCCCCTGATGACAGGTTGCCAGTAGAATGTACAGCATACAGTTGCTCAAGTGTAGCCTGCCAACTGCCAAAATATTAATGATTTTATAGCGTCTCACTCAGATTTTTATTTCAGGATTGACAGTGTTTCTAATGGATTGTTATGTTTCAAAGGTTTCATTCATTATAATTTAATTCAGCTGTTAATATAAAATGTTAAAATCTTAATCAAAGTGCAAATGCTTCAAGCACTTTTTGTTAATATAATGCTTCATAGTTGACCATTTGGTTTCTGCACAGAGAGAAAATAATACTGGAAACCTAAATGCAGTATAAGTTAATGCCAATTTGGATGTATTTTAATTTAATCCTTTTTAATTGAGAAACTTAGATGAAGAGCCTAGACCAATAAGAACTGAGCAGAGTAGAGGGGAGCAATTTAACCCTTGTTTTTCCAGTGTAACATTGGTGTTGAACCTCCAAATCTCATGTCATGATCTGCCGCACCAAACTGCATTGGATGTGTGCCGAACACCATATTGGCTTGGGTGACTGAGTCATCCAGGGCTCCTTTCTAAAGGCTATTGGCTGCTTAAATATGCAAATCAGGGTCCAATGCAAACTGTAGGATCCCAAATGCAAAATTCAGGTGCATTGGACATTGTAACAGGTCTTCAATGACCTAACCAATGGTCTTTCAAGGGACCGCTGGAGGGCTCTCAAAAAAAGGCCCAAGAAATGTTCAATTTTTATTTTTGTGGGGCCAGTAGAAGCCTACCTCAGTTCTGCCAAATTCTAGGACTTATCATCCCCTGCATTATTAAATGCCAGGCACCTACCTCTAACCTGGTACATCTTGCTGTGTATTCTGAGCTTTTAAAAAAGTAAGAGAAAAGTTGAGTTCTGAGGAAAGAGAGTATATAATGCTCATAACAATAATCAGTTTCAGGAAAAATTAGTCAGTTTTCAAGTATTTGACCAGAAAAAGAGAGAAAAATTGTTGAAAACTTACCATTATTAGTAACCTAAGTGGAAGGACATGAAAGGCTAATAGTTTTTAGTGGAACCTGGACAAAAAGTGAGAACTACTGAATTAGGTATCTTTTGGTGATATTCATTGCCAAAGATGGTCATGTTGCTTGAGCAGGCTGTGAGTGAAAACTCAACACCTCCCCAACCTCATTCCATCTTTCTTCTTCTCAATCTCTCAACACATTCACTATATGCACAAGACCCACATATCTCCACTGATCTTTTCAACAACCATTCACAAACTCTCGCCCGCTTTCTGCAGGACAAGTCAGCGCATAATGCCAGGGAGAGCAGCAAGATCGGGGAGAAGCCACCAACATAGCCGCTTTCATACAAGCAGAGAAGAAATCCTGCAGATAAGTTGCTTAGGCAGAGCCTTGAGTATCAGGGAACGAGAGGCTGACATCTGTAGAGTGTCTGCTTATTACTTGCATCCCTTCATTCACCTCAGCAAATATGAAGAACCTTCACAACATCAAGCTATACTCACAAGACTGTTTCCTGCAAACGTGCAGCTTTTATCTGCCATCCTAACTCTTGTCCCTTTTCTCCTTCTTCTGGATCCTTCTCAGCAGCAAGAGGCTACTGCAGAAGATGCCTTGGAGGAGGACAATACTCATGACAGTATTGGTAGGAGTGACCACCGCACAGTCCTCGTGGAAATGAAGTCACCGTATTAAATGGGATAGATTCAGAACAGATCTAGCAGCTCAAAACTGGGCATCCATGAGGCGCTGTGGGCCATCAGCAGCAGCAGAATTGTATTCCTACACAATCTGTAACCTCATGACCCGGCATATTCCTCACTCTACCATTACCAACAAGCTGAGGGATCAACCCTGGTTCAATAAGGAGTGTAGAAGAGCATGCTGGGAGCAGCACTAGGCTTACCTAAAAATGAGGTGCCAACCTGGTGAAGCTACAACTCAGGACTACACGCATGCTAAACAGCGGAAGCAACATGCTATAGACAGAGCTAAGCAATTCCACAACCAACGGATCAGATCAAAGCTCTGCAGTCCTGCCACATCCAGTCATGAATGGTGGTGGAAATTAAACAACTAACAGCAGGAGGAGGCGCTGTAAACATCCCCATCCTCAATGATGGCGGAGTCCAGCATGTAAGTCCAAAAGACAAGGTTGACGCTTTTGCAACCATCTTCAGCCAGAAGTGCCGAGTGGATGATCCATCTCGGCCTCTTCCAGATAGCCCCACCATCACAGAAGCCAGTCTTCGGCCAATTCGATTCATTCCACATGTTATCAAGAAACGGCTGAGTGCCCTGGATACAGCAAAGGCTATGGGCCCCGACAACATCCTGGCTGTAGTGCTGAAGACTTGTGCTCCAGAACTAGATGCGCCTCTCGCCAAACTGTTCCAGTACAGCTACAACACTGGCATCTACCCGACAATGTGGAAAATTGCCCAGGTATGTCCTGTCCACAAAAAGCAGGACAAATCCAATCCGGCCAATTACCGCCCCATCAGTCTACTCTCAATCATCAGCAAAGTGACGGAAGGTGTTGTCAACAGTGTTATCAAGCGGCACTTACTCACCAATAACCTGCTCACCGATGCTCAGTTTGGGATCCGCCAGGACCACTCGGCTCCAGACCTCATTACAGCCTTGGTCCAAACATAGACAAATGAGCTGAATTCCAGAGGTGAGGTGAGAGTGACTGCCCTTGACAACAAGGCAGCACTTGACTGAGTGTGGCACCAAGGAGCCCTAGTAAAATTGAAGTCAATGGGAATCAGGGGGAAAACTCTCCAGTGGCTGGAGTCATACCTAGCACAAAGGAAGATGGTAGTGGTTGTTGGAGGCCAATCATCTCAGCCCCAGGGCATTGCTGCAGGAGTTCCTCAGGGCAGTGTCCTAGGCCCAACCACATAAATACTGTGGCTACAAGAGCAGGTCAGAGGCTGGGTATTCTGCGGTGAATGACTCACCTCCTGACTCCCCAAATCCTTTCCACCATCTACAAGGCACAAGTCATCCACCCCATCCACCACGCTAAACATTCACTCCCTTCACCACCGGCGCACAGTGGCTGCAGTGTGTACCATCCACAGGATGCACTGCAGCAACTCGCCAAGGCTTCTTCGACAGCACCTCCGAAACCCGCGACCTCTACCACCTAGAAGGACAAGGGCAGCAGGCACATGGGAACAACACCACCTGAACATTCCCCTCCAGGTCACAAACCATCCCAACTTGGAAATATATCGCCGTTCCTTCATCGTTGCTGGGTCAAAATCCTGGAACTCCCTTCCTAACAGCACTGTGGGAGAACCTTCACCACACGGACTGCAGCGGTTCAAGGCGGCGGCTCACCACCACCTTCTCAAGGGCAATTAGGGATGGGCAATAAATGCTGGCCTCACCAGCGACGCCCACATTCCATTAACGAATAAAAAAAAAAAGAGGATGCACTGTCATGCGCTCTATCCCTCTCAGGTACTGGCTCAGCCATTGGCATGCTGCATGTGTTGGATAGTGAGCCAGAGAGGCCTGCACATGGTGAAACACCCAGGGCCACTCAGGGGCAGCCCAGGACAGAGTTCGCCAGAGAGTGAGCTCCTCTCCCAGCTCTGCTAAGCAGGATAGAGATGAGATCTTCAGGGGCCCAGCCATGAAAAGAGAACGACTGGCCTCACACAAGCAATTGTGTAAGGTATTGGAAGGCCCGCCGAAGAGTTTCACCACTATGATTGAAAGAGTGGAAGAGTCTGCTTCCAGCCTGTGTGGTGTAATTTTGAATGGCATCAACACTCTACAGTCTACCCTAGATAGTGCGGTCACCTCCAGGAACGCTGCAGCCGGGCCCTCACAAAGGGATTCGGTGTCACAAGCTTTTGCAGCTTTGGTGGAAGCTCAAATGGCTGTCATGCTCAAACTCTGAACTCAAACTTGTGCTCAATTTTGGAGAGGCAGACATCCACCTCAGACAGATTGGTGCAGCAAATAGATAGGGCTTTCAAGGAGTCACTTTTCTTCTGCGGTCTGCTCTCCTGCATTAGTGGAACTGATGAAAAGCTGCAGCTCCAGGAGAATGGCGGTGGCACGATGGGAGCGGTATGCATTGCCCTCTATTAGGATATCAGTATATTTGCTCCTTCACCACCCCCTTAACCAATACCCACCATGGTGCTAGCAAGTCAGCTAGGCCACACTGCCCTGGCAGTAGCCGAAATGCAGTAGTTTGCAGCTGGGCCTTCATAGGCTCGAGCAACCAGAAGTTACCAGATATGAGCATCTGAAGGGTCCCAAAATGAGCAACAGCAGTCTTCCACTAGTTTTGCTGAGGTCACTCATAGGAGTAGCAGAGCTATTAAACCTTCTTTGAAGAAAAGCGCTATGGATTGATCACTTGGGTGAGAAATGAATGGAAGGTGATTATATTTGTCATTAAATTAATCACCTTTATCACATTTGGAACTTTGGTCTGCAGTGTGGTTTAATAGCAGCTTCTGAGTCTGCATGTCATTGATGTAGAAGTTACCTGAATGTTTGAATGTTCTTTAATGCAGGATTAAGGGAGTGGTGAAAGATGTGTCAAGGACTATTAAGCAGAGGGGCTTTCTATAAGTTTTCAGGGCAGGGGAATGAGCTGGTAAGTGAAATCACTGAGCAATTAGCTAGTCCCTCACATCTCTTGCTGCAAGTTGTTGAGCTGGACCTCTTTCTTCTGCCGCTTCCTTTCCTTTCTCATAGTCTTCCTCATCCGAAGAGAATTGCTGCTGATGCAGTGCCTTCTCCAAATGCAGGCCTCTCTGTACGGTGAGGTTGTGCAATATGCAGCACACCACTTTGTGGGCATATTGTAGGGAGCCCCCAGACCTGTCAAGACACCTGAATCTCTGGTTCAGCAACCCTTTGGTGTGTTCGATAAGGATCCTGGTGGTTCCCTAGCTTCAATTATAGCTGTGTCACTCAGGCCTGGTGGTCCATAAAAATTACTCTTAGCCTGTACACCCTGTGTGCGGGATATGGCCTCTTACAAACTGACCCCGCTGTGTTCTGGTAGGCGCAGCTGCGGTTGGTGCTGGCTGCTAAGGCTACTCTGCTCTTCTTCCTCCAAGTGTTCCTCTATCCTGAAGAAACTAGCAATAATAGCATTCATGATAAGCACATAAAGCTTTCTGAAAGTGATAAGGATGAAAAAGTGGGAAAGAAGCAATCTGGAAGCTGTAAACTCTCCTGGAAAACCAGACAGCTAAAAGATCTTATGATCCACTGACCTGCAGCTGAGTGACACTTTATCTACAGTTCCAGTGGCTTCGAGACCCCAATCCTACCATCTTTTACTGGCAGGACAGGCACTGGGCGGCATTTCCATGATTGAGTGAAAATGCTATTGGGGTCAGAATTATATCTTAGGATCCTGATTTTAATATATTCAGTCTGGCAGGCACCTTTCCTGAGATCAAAACTCCGCGGTTAAAACGGCAGACAAGAGTGCATTGAGAATTCAACAGAAAGTTTGCAACGGCCACTTTTACAGCTGTCCAGCCTGTTCTGGCTGGGCGAGCAGGGTTAAAATCGGATCTTAAATGTTTAAATTTACCCAGAATCCACAATTTTTAAATGTTCATTTTAATTCTAGGGGAGAATGTCACTGGACACCCTAGAAATGTGTCACCAGAGGCTACAAAAGGGAGAGTTCAGAGCAACAATTGCAGGGATTGTGTACAATTCTAGATTTGCTGTCCATGGTCCTAGCTATCAGTTTTGGACTAGAGAATGACCAGAATAAATCTATCTCATCTCATCTAATGCAAGCATCAGCTGAGAGTTTTATGATTTTTTTCAACAAATGCCTACTCCTTATTTAGTACTGATGCAGCACTTATTCCAGAGGCTGAGATTAACACCAAGCTGGTTGGAGTCAGCATAACAGTGTTGGGCTTCTTTTACAAGTTTAAAGAGAGCAAAATTGTCCCTATATCATCTCACACTCAACATTGGCAAACTTGAGATACTCCTGATTCAAGCTAACAACATGGTGGTCATGTCTGTCAGATATTGATCCCATAGGACATTCAACTATTGTAAATTGGAAACAACACTACAAAAGTAGAGATTCTCTTGTTTAAAAGCCAGAATGGCAAGAAAACTAGTTGTTTTTACATTAATGTTTCATTTTACTGCACTGTTATAATGTAAGTCAAACCTCGTCTGTGGATTTGGTGTTGAATGAAGATTGATTTGAAAAAAAACTTTTGAACATGTACACATTTATTGAATGGTGTCACAGAAACATAAATGACAAATAATTTGTTTGAGATATATTGTGAAATAACACATGGAGGTTTAAATGGGAGGTACTTGTTTTGTTCTAAAGCCTCTTGCACAGTTGCACCGGGGGCTTTAAAATCCAAGATTGTGTGCATGGATCGAGAAGACCCAGACTGACTAGCAACCATTTTTAACAACAAATAAACTACTGTTTAGAATCATTTTTGTAACTACATCATCCATAGCCACAAAAATTTGTGAATTATAAGCAATTTGATCAAGCAGCTGGGAAAACACACAAGCCTCCAGCAAATTCAAATATCTGTTAGCACAAGTGACATTAATTTTGAGGTGCATTTAGGCCTCCCTCTTTAGGTGGATGATTTTTACTCCAAGCCGGGTACCCCTTGCGTCCGCAGATATTCGCATGGGGAGCCTGGAAGCGAATTGAGTGTGTCACAATCTGCGATTGGAACTCAATTGAAGGTAAGTATTTGAGCTTCTGGGTTTCCCACTCGCCAGGCAGTCAGATTGATGGGCTGGCTGCTTATCAGCAGTGAAAGGAGCTGCAAATCAGAGAAGGGAGTGGGAGGGAGAGAGTGATCATTGGACCTGGAAAAAAAAAATCGGGGGGGGGGTGGGTGCGGTGTACGTGGAGGACATTTGCGGTCCAGCATCGGGGGTGATCCACCATCGGGGGGCTCCTGTCGGCCAAGTGAGCTTATTGGGCCTAGATGAAGCACTTCTGCTCCTCCGGGCCCACAAGCAGTGCAATAGAGGCACTTATTAGGAACATAAGAACAGGAGTACGCCATTTAGCCCCTTAGAACCTGTTCCGCCATTCAATGAAATCATGGCTGATCTGTGATCTAACTCCATATACCCACCTTAACCAAAGGTATTAAGGGATATGGGGCTAATAAAAATCTAACAGTCTCAGAATTAAAATTAACAATTGAGCTAGCCATTTGCGGAAGAGCGTTCCAAACTTCTATCACCCTTTGCATGCAGAAGTGTTTCCTAACTTCACTCCTCAAAGTCCTGGCTCTAATTTTTAGGCTACATCCCCTAGTCCTAGACTCCCCAACCAGTGGAAATAGTTTCTCTCTATCTACGGAATGTAACATTTCCAAGTTTGCAGATGACACAAAGCTGGGGTGGAATGTGAGCTGTGAGGAGGATGAAAAGAGGCTCCAATGTTATTTAGACAAGTTGGGTGAGTGGGCAAGAACATGGCAGATGCAGTATAACGTGGATAAATGTGAGGTTATCCACTTTGGTTGTAAAAACAGAAAGACAGATTATTATCTGAATGGTGATAGATTGGGAAAAGGAGAGGTGCAACGAGACCTGGGTGTCCTTGTACACCAGTCGCTGAAAGCGAGCATTCAGGTGCAGCAAGCAGTTAGGAAGGCCAATGGTATGTTGGCTTTCATTGCAAGAGGATTTGAGTACAGGAGCAGGAATGTCTTACTGCAGCTATACAGGGCCTTGGTAAGACCACATCTGGAGTATTGAGTGCAGTTTTTGGTCTCCTTATCAGAGGAAGGATGTCCTTGCCATGGGGGAGTGCAACGAAGGTTTACCAGACTGATTCCTGGGATGGCAGGACTGACAGGTGAGGAGAGATTGGGTCAACTAGGCCTATATTCACTAGAGTTTAGAAGAATGAGAGGTGATCTCATCGAAACATATAAAATTCTAACAGGACTAGACAGACTAGATGCAGGGAGGATGTTCCCAGTGGCTGGGGAGTCCAGAACCAGGGGTCACAGTCTCAAGATACGGGGTATGCCATTTAGAACCGAAATGAGAGAAATTTCTTCACTCAGAGGGTGGTGAACCTGTGGAATTCTCTACCACAGAAGGCAGTGGAGGCCAAGTCATTAGATGTATTCAAGAAGAAGATCAATATGTTTCTTAATGCTAAAGGGATCAAGGGATATGGGGAAAAAGCAGGAACAGGGTACTGAGTTAGACGATCAACCATGATCATTTTGAATGGCGGAGCAGGCCCAAAGGGCCGATTGGCCTACTCTTGCTCCTATTTTCTATGTTTAGCCTATCAGTTCTCCTTATTACCTTGAAAACTTCGATCAAATCACCCCTTAACCTTCTAAATTCCAGGGAATACAACTGTAGTTTGTGTAATCTCTCCTCGTAATTTAATCCTTGGAGTCCAGGTATCATTCTAATAAATCTACGCTGCACTTCCTCCAAGGCCAATATATCCTTTCTAAGGTCCAGTGCCTGGAACTGAACACAGTACTATCCAGTCTTCTCTATTGTATTATCCCCTTCACAGATCACTGTCAATGTTTATCTCTTTTTACCTGTCTCTTTCAAGGTTCACTGCAATTATTTTTTCAGATTTACCTGTCCCTTTCAAAAGGTTATTTTAATTATTTTTCCGATTTTACCTGTCTTGTTCATGGATTGTTCTAACTTGTTATTCTGCTTCACCTCTCTGACTCAAAGATTGTTTCTAAAATTTCCTGCTTTCTGTATTACTTTCAAATATCATATGTTTAGCTTCTGCTTTATTGTCTCTCTAAAACTGTTTCAAATGTTTCTTTTTGCTTCACCTGCCCCTTCAAATATTGCTGGCGTTTTGTCTCAAAAATAACTTCAAGAAAGAGAATAACCAAAAGAATTGTTTTCAGTGTTTGACACTGTCAAATTATGTATCTTATAGATGTTGGAGGTGAAATTGGTCAACCCGAATAGTGCAAGTCGGGCTAATAGCGAATCGGCAGCCCGTTTTACAACCCCCATCCCCCCCTCAACCCCCGAATTTTCTTTTCAATTGACTTCAACAGAAAAGAAAATTGGGCACGGTGTAAAACGGGCTGTTGATTCACTATCAGTCCATTTTGCACTACCACTGCTGACCAATTTCACCTCCATTATTTTCAAACTACTCTTTTCTTTGCCATTTAAAAAAAAATTAATGAATGAGGTCTTTCTTAGTTCTAACATAACTAATAGTTTTTATTGCAATACAGGTTATGGGTTTACATGTTAACTCGTATCATCCACAGAAGCATGAAAAATTAACTTCTGTGGATGATACGAGTTAACATGTAAACTCGTATCATCCACAGAATTAGTTGCTGCTAGAGATTACTGTAACACAAGATTATTGTAACACTATTATGCTGTACTTGCCTTTTTTTCTACTGAAAAAGTCTAAATCGGTAGTTTTTGAAATTATATGTACACTCTGTTATTGTTCCTTCTGTGTGATACTTTGTCACACATGCAAGATATTTTTAAATAGTAGAGGGAAGAAAGGACAATAGACCAATCAGGCACCCCTGACAACAATCAACACTTGCAGGGAGCACTGGCCAGGTAAGCACTGGCTGGTGGTGCCTAATTTTCTATTATTAATAAATTTAATTGAATGAAAAACCAGGCACTGCGGGCCTGCGATTTCCCGGCCACTGCCCCCTGCAAGCGCTGCTCTTTACATCGAATCAGGGAATCTGCCCTAACGCCTGTCATAAGTGAGAATGTCATTTGCTGGGCTTCTCCTAGAATTGTCATAGAGCAACTAAGGAATGGAAATTTCTCTTGTTAATAACTTTACTAGTCAGTGCTCATGCAAAATGTGAAATCCTGCTTTGTGCTCACATGGCTTTTTTTATTAATTTATAATCACCCCCTTGGTTTTGACATGGAGGAAAATGACAATATTCACAACATTTGAACAAAATATTAGAATGCCTGCTGAAGCTAAAGGAATATTAAGCATGTGGTAAAAAAAATTAGATGTGTCACTTTATTTATGACATCATTTAACATTCCTTTACTCTTGGGGGTCGCTTAATATTATGATGTGAACTGAGTGAGTGTTTTTATGACCAGGACAGAGATTTATGTATTAAAAGGTAGGTTTTCCAAGTCCACACATGTAGCAAAATATGTTGTATGACACAAGTACACATTGGAAAACCGTGGGAATGCAATTTTCCGAAGCACGCTCCCAGAGGAAGGATCTTGCAGTGTGCAAGGATTCACAAAATCTAACCTTAAGAGTTAACTATATGAATTCTGAATGCTTAATAATATCTTTCTGCAAACTTTGCATGAGCAACTAAATAGTTTTCAAAAACCAAGAATATCTTTTAAGAAACAAAGTAAGTAACTATCCATCAGAAAAAACTAACAAAATAAAAATAAGTTGCTTGGAATGAGACTACTGTATACAATTATGGACACTGTCCACTAAGTATCTATGTTTCATTTAAAATTATATTCAGTAATCAATATTCAGGTTTGGAATAAGTAAGATAAACATAAAAAGCTCATTTTTCCCCCTGCAACTGTCTCTGTGGAGTAGCTTCAGCAGGCATTCTAATATTCTGTTCAAATGTTGTGAATATTGTCATTTTCCTCCATGTCAAAACCAAGGGGGTGATTATAAATTAATAAAAAAAGCCATGTGAGCACAAAGCAGGATTTCACATTTTGCATGAGCACTGACTAGTAAAGTTATTAACAAGAGAAATTTCCATTCCTTAGTTGCTCTATGACAATTCTAGGAGAAGCCCAGCAAATGACATTCTCATCCTTTTCTTCTTCTTTTGAAACATGCAAGAAATAGCTCAAATTATGAAATTTTCACATTCAGTCAATTTGAGCCTTAACCGTATATCCAGTGAAACTGTTCCATTCACAAATCAAAAAGGCTTGTTGTTTTAGACACTTAGATTTTGAAGTATAGCCAAGTGTCAAAAAAGACAGCTTAACCACAGAAATACACCAGAAAAGCAGGGCTACAATGAATGAGTGTGTGGGCAAATTGCTCCCTCTCTCTTGGCAGGAAATTGATACAGGAGTAAAAAAGTAGTTTACTCATCTATATCCTGCTGCCAAATGGGTATTGGATTTCCAGAATAATTCTGCCAAATCTAATGTCTGTTTGGAATACTTGACATTCCAAACTTTACTGAATTTCCTGCTCCAGCAGGAGTTTCATTTTCTGAAGTTGCCTAGTCCTATGCAAAAAGAAGTGTATTAGCAGAATATCCTAAGGGAAGTACCTCGTTCCCCACGAATCAAGCCACTTGGACTTTAGTCTTAAGTGACAAGGAGGGTGATTTTAACCCTGTCCGCCCAGCAGAAACCGCAAAAGTGCTCCTCCAGAGAGCTTAGGCCAAGGGAAACTTGGCATCCCCTGCCACAATTTCACCTACCCCCGATCACGGGGACCGTCACGGGACAGCCCGGCACCCAGAACGGGTGCGAAGTCGGCAGGCAGGATTTAAATGAGGCCCAGGAATTAAAATACTGCAGGTCTCTCTTTTGCTGAAAACTGGCCCACAGTTAAATTCACTACCAGGATTCATGCCCGATATGGTGACTTCCAAAACTGATGTTTCATCTGGAAAACCAGTCAGACTTTGGGAACCTTGTCAAAGTTACCAACTCTGGGAAATTTGATTTACCCAATAACATAAACCATGGGTGGTCCACATGCTATCTGACACGAGAAACCATGAAAACGGCAATGGTTTCAGTTTTCAGAGGGCATAGAATATGGTCATCGCAGGGGTCTATTGAAAACCTTGGTCCTTCTTCCCTGATACTTTCTGTATTCCTGACCATATTAGAGCTGTACCTACAAAGAAGAAGTTTGCTTCTTTTACTTTAATCAGCCATCCATGGCTGCAAATACATGAACCGTGATTTCCTTTTTTGAATTGGAGGAAGTCTTAGCGGGTAAGACACTCAGTGACATTGTGCAGAACAACAGAGGCTCCACTCAAGGGCTGTTTAAAGGTGTGATTACTTGTGCAATGTTGTTAGGTCCAGCAGGGAGAACCATGATCAGTAGGAGGAACATGACCACTGGAGTAGAAGGCTAAATCTCATAAGATGCATGTACGGTCCCAAAGTAGAGCGTGAAGGATGCTTCCTAGTACTGAAACATACCAAATGATCTGTTAAAGAATCAAAAAATTGCATCTCTGTTCCAAACGACAACACTAATGGGCCAGAACCAAACAACAGAATTTGACAAAATGATAGCAAGGTATTGCCTAGTATTGATGAATCTTGCAATGATCCTGGAAAGTACTGAAGATGCAAAACAAAATCCTGGAATCTCAAGGTACCAAAGACGATTACTCATCACCAGCCACACTAAGAAGCTTTCTCATGTTGACACCCAAAACCTATGCTTCAGCTTTGACATGGAATAATAACTGATGGAAACTGGCACTAAGCATTTGGTTGAGATTTTCATACTGAATCAGATTGCTGACTGTTATTTAGAGGTACTGACCTACATTGCTACTCACCACTGGCTGACATGACTGGGGGATTCCCTGATCTTTTCAAATACTGGCACTCCACTATCACCATGGCAATGGGGGCTTCAGCACCAAAGTGTGAGACTATTACTACATTTTGGTATAATAGCAGGATTTTTATCTCCTTGGTTATTTACATAATGAGCTTTTGTAACATTGCGAACTTGCAGAAGGTGTAATTCTTCTCAATCCAATTTTCCAAATAAAAAGGAATACAGGTCCACTCATGGGAATTGATATATATTTTGCGCATTTAAAATAAAAGTACAAATCATAAAACTGAATATCTAGTTTACCTTTCTGAAATAAAATTTTAAAATATCTGGTGGATGAATCAATTTAAATGAATTTAAGACAACATCTACACTGAATACAATGAAAATATAAACAGCTACACATACATGAAATACAAAATTTAGGGCTAAATGTTATTACTAGCAGGCTGGTATTCAATAACAGGATATTTAATACCATCCCCACTGCCACTGCCACCATCACGAGTGGTAGCATATCTCTATTGCCACTGTGGAGCAGTTTGCGACAAGTAAAACTTCTAAATCACGATGACAAACTCATCAAAAAACATTTTTTTTTTAAAGTAAAGACAGACCCGGGTGGATCAAGGGTTCATAACAAATCTAGCCTAAATTTTTGATTATCTAAATTCTATTTGTTTCATGCTCAAAGATAGGTTTAAGAGCAAGGTGTTACTTCCTCAATAGATTCTAGTGTTACTACATCACAGCCTTTCAGACTGAAAAGGGTATTTTCTGAATGCTATGGCTGGTCAAATAGGAACGGAACAGGCGCTGGGGAATCGGAATATCTGCCCAAGATTCATACAGTCAAATCTGTGTTATTTTAGTGCCTAGAATATTTTCTATGAGGCCTTTTAGAACGGCCTAAAGTGATCTCATTGAAAGGACGTCATAGCTCCACCTAAATACTGTAATGCAGTGAAATGAAACCATCTGTTTAGGATGGGATTGGGTTTGGCACTCCCTTCCCCCATTTAGAATTGGCCTAAAGCAAGCTACAGGTGCAGTGGGTGTTTAAAATATCCGAGGGAGTTAGGTTGCAAAGCGGGTGAAAACGGGCCCAGGGATCACCATTAACCCTTGCCTGTTGATTACAATGCAGGCAACACGTAAAGTCCTGCACCTTAAAAATGGAAGGCATTTATTATATTTGGTATTAAATTAATCACATTTATCACTTTGGTCTGCAGTGTGGTTTACTAGCAGCTTCTGAGTTTGCAATGTCAGAATGTCATTGATGGAGAAGTTGTCTGAATGTTCTTCAATGCAGGATGAAGGGAGTGAGGAAGGACTGTTATGCAGAGGGGCTCTGTCTTAGTTCTTAAGGCAGGCATCTGAGAAACTCAGAATCGCTGAGCTATGAGCTGACACCTGACAGCTCTGGCTGCAAGGTCCTGATTTGGCCCTCCTTCCTCTGATGCTTCCTCTCCTTCCCCGGGTCTTCCCCTTCTGATGACTGCTGCTGCTCTTCCTCCTCCAAATGCAGGGCTCTCTGAAATGCAGTGTTGTGCAATATATAGATCAGAACGATGTGTGACACTCTATCTGGGGCATATTGCAGGGAGCCCCCTGAGCGGTCCAGACACCTAAACCTCTGCTTGAGCAGTCCTATTGTGTGCTTGATAAGGATCCTGGTTGTGCACTGGTTTCAACTGTATCTGTGCTGCTCTGGCGTGCTTAGGTTGTACAGGGGCTTCATCTGCCAGAGCTGCAGGGAGTATCTCTTGTTCCTGTTCCCCAGCAACCATTCTGTCATGTTCCTCACAGAGGGGATGGTAGAGTGTCTGAGCAGCTCCCCAGATACCTTGCATAGACCTGAATTATGTTGTTCCTGTGGTAGGCCGCTAGCTGCACATCGATAGTGGTGTCTCCTTTTCTATTTACATATATTGCTGGTTCGTGTTCCAGTGCCCTGATGTCCATATGTGTACAGTCAATCATGCGATGGAAGACAGTCACTGCTGCAAAGCCACGAGCTCTCTCCTGTTCACATCAATGGGGAAAGTGATGTGCTGCTCGGCCCTGGCAAAGAGAGCGTTGATGAGTGAACTGCAGACTCGGAGATGCTGCTGATGTCCCCTGTAGCAAACAGAATGGATCCAGTAGTGAAAAATTCAGGGCTGTGATGACGTTGAGAGCCACGAGCATGGCCTGGTCCAGCAGGCAGCAAGTCGTATTTCAGGAGGCTGCAGAGATCTGCAACAGCCTGCCTGGAGAACTGCAGCCTCCTCCTACACTGCATCTCAAATAGGTCCAAGGAAGTAACTGTTGAACTGTAGATCCTGTGTGCCGGGTATGACTTCTAATTTGCAGCCACCCTCCCTTGTCATCTTCTGAGGGGCCCAGGAGCTGGCGGTAGTGCTTTCTGAGCCTGCTGCTTCTCCAAGTCTTACTTCAGCCAGGACAAGGAAGAAAGAATGGTTCCCATAGTAAGAAGAGAAAGCTGACTAAAGGGTTGAAAGGTGCGGCAGCTCAAGACCTGGAACTACTGGTTGAAGCTTACGAAGCACAAGCTCCGACTAGTATAAACTAATTTAGGCATCACTTTCGGAAATAAGCGTATCAGCCTCATTTCAATATTGAAATGAGGCCTGTGCTCATTTCAGGTGGTTGCCAGGGCCGCTTAAAAAGGTTGCGACCAATTTAGCCCAAACGCCCACGCAAAGCGGGTGCAGGCCTCTGCCCTGCTGAATTGATTATCCCATTTTACACCTGGAAAAGGGGCACAAAGGTGTTGAATTTAGACTACCAAATGTTTCTTCATGGTTAATTCATGAATGTATTGGGATAGGTATAGCTATTTCAATGAGGTTTTTAGTTTGATTGAGCATACTTACATTTAACAGCTGATACTGGATCAAATAAAGTTGGATGGCTCATAAGCCATTTGTTTCTAAAGTTCACTGAAGCAGGAGAAAGCTTCTCTGACAACCCAGTGCAATTTGAAAGGGAATGTCCAGCAATTTATAAGGAAATGATTGCATAGAGAATGGTCTAATGTCTTCCAAACCACATCAGAGAGCAATTTTCCAGCACTTAATGCACATGACTTGTCAATCAAGTGATTGTAGAGCCTGAGACAAGTTAGCTAGTCTCAGTCTAACTGCATGCATTTCAACCTAGCAAACTTGCAAAAGCCAACAAACAACTTAAAAAAAGCTGACACAGCCCCCAACAAACTGGAAGTGCAATAGATAACCAACAACTCAAAAACAGCCCTGAATATAGGCCGATGACCGGGGCTATTGCCTTCGGGGACTAAATAATGAAATTCTGTTTTTATTGCATCGGATACCAGAATTTTTAGCAGCTTTTTGGGATCACATTTTGCCATTTTTCTGTGAAAACCCAAACCCAAAAGGACTTTCTTATGATATGCAATTACACTAAGAGTGGTAATGAGACCTGAGCTTCTGATACTGAGGCTGCGGATAAACTCAATACCCAATCACTTGGGCAGGCCTGGGTAAATTGGAATCAAAGATTGTCAGGCAAAACTGTAATTGAACAGTGGGCGGCCTTTAAAGAAGAGATGGTTTGGGTACAGTGTAGGCACATTCCCATGAGGCAGAAAGGTAGGGCAACTAAAGCCAGAGCTCCCTGGAAGAATGGGGCGTATGACAGATGTCAGGTTGATAACACAAGTGAGAACCAGGCAGAATATAGAAAGTTCAGAGGGGAAGTGAAAAAGGAAATAGAGGGGCAAAGAAAGAGTATGAGAATAGATTGGCGGCCAACATAAAAGGGAATCCAAAAGTCTTCTAAGGCATGTAAACAGTAAACGGGTAGTAAGAGGAGGGTTGGGGCCGATTAGGGACCATAAAGGAGGAGATCTACCCAAGGAGGCAGAGGGGATGGCTGAGGTACTAAATGAATACTTTGCATCTGTCTTTACCAGGGGAGAAGATGCTGCCAGAGTCTCAGTAAAGGAAGATATAGTTGAGATACTGGATGGGCTAAAAATTGATAAAGAAGCACTTGAAAGGCTAGCTGTACTTAAAGTAGATAAGTCATTGAGTCCGGACAGCATGCATCCTAGGTTGCTGAGGGAAATAAGAGTGGAAATTGTGCAGGTACTGGCCATAACCTTCCAAACATCCGTAGATGTGGGGGTGTTGCCAGAGGACTGGAGAATTGTAAATGTTACACCCTTGTTCAAAAAAGGGTGTATGGATAAACCCAGCAACTATAGGCCAGTCAGTTTAGCCTCAGTGGTGGGGAAACTTTTAGAAACAATAATCCAGGACAGAATTAACGGTCACTTGGAAGAGTGTGGATTGATTAGGGAAAGCCAGCACGGATTTGTTAAAGGCAAATCGTGTTTAACTAACCTGATAGAGTTTTTTGATGAGGTAACAGAGAGGGTAGATGAGGACAATGCAGTTGATGTGGTGTATATGGATTTTCAAAAAGTATTTGATAAAGCGCTGCATGGTAGGCTTATCATCAAGATTGCAGCCCATGGAATAAAGGGGGCAGTAGCAACATGGATATAGAATAGGCTGGGACCACTGCTTTTCTTGATATATATTAATGCCTTGGACTTGGGTGTACAGGGCACAATTTCAAAATTTGCAGAGGACACAAAACTTGGAAGGATAGTGAACAGTGAGGAGGATAGTGATAGACTTCAAGAGGATATAGACAGGCTGGTGGCATGGGTGGCAGATGAAATTTAATGCAGAAAAATGCGAAGTGATACATTTTGGTAGGAAGAACGAGGAGAGGCAATATAAACTAGAGGGCACAACTCTAAAAGGGGTACAGGAACAGAGATCTGGGGGTATATGTGCATAAATCGTTGAAGGTGGCAGGGCAGGTTGAGAAAGCGGTTAATCAAGCATACGGGATCCTGGGCTTTATAAATAGAGGCATAGCGTACGAAAGTATGGAAGTCATGATAAACCTTTATAAAACACTGGTTCGGCCACAGCTAGAGTATCGTGTCCAGTTCTGGGCACCGCACTTTCGGAAAGATGTGAAGGTCTTAGAAAGGGTGCAGAAGAGATTTACCAGAATGATTCTAGGGATGAGGGACTTTAGTTACATGGATAGACTGGAGAAGCTGGGGTTGTTCTCCTTGGAACAGAGACGGCTACGAGGAGATTTGATAGAGGTATTCAAAATCATGAAGGGTCTAGCCAGAGTAGATAGAGAGAAACTGTTCCCATTGGTGGAAGGGTCAAGAACCAGAGAACATCGATTTAAGGTGATTGGTAAAAGAAACAAAGGTGACACGAGGAAAAACTTTATTTTTTTTTTTACACACAGCAAGTGGTTAGGATCTAGAATGCACTGCCCGAGGGGGTGGTGGAGGCAGATTCGATCATGGCCTTCAAAAGGGAACTAGATAAGTACTTGAAAGGAAAAGATTTGCAGGACTACAGGAATAGGGCGGGGGAATGGGACTAGCGGGGTTTCTCTTGCATAGAGCAGGCGCGGATTCAATGGGCCAAATGGCCTCCCCTGCTGTAACCTATGATTCTACTTGTAGTGCAGCAAAAAACCAAAGTACACAAAAGTATATTTTTTTTCCAGTGGAAAGCAGAAATCTCTGATTCGATTTGCAAGCGTTTAAAATGTGAGATTTGCTTCCTCGGAGGTCTAGAGGCATAACCGCCACCCCGCACTCAGGAAAGTTTGATATTTATTTCACATTATTTTTGTACATTGTCCAGCACTTTGGATTTGTAATTCTGTCTTTTAAGCAAAGAATAATTTATTCTGGATGGTTACAGATATTTTAATATTAGCAGATCTCCGATGACATTGCTCACTTTGAGTTGGTGATATGCAGTTTTATAATAGGGATGTTTATGTCATATAGGGGATTAAATCAGGGCCACTGATTTAACCATGGTTATTTTATCATTATCATTTTTAATAAATAGTATTCTGGGACTATTACTGGTGTTTTGTGCTTGAAATTCTATGACTGTCAATTATTTTGTGAAAACCATAAATGAGTGGCCTTTAGTTTACATATTCCTTTACTTTTGTATGATATATTAAGTGCGTGTCCGTAAATGCACGTAGCATGGTAAATAAGGTTGGTGAGTTGTAGGCACAAGTTGCCACAGGGACTATGATATAGTGGCAATAACAGAGACCTGACTCAAAGAAGGGGAGGATTGGATACTGATTTTCCTGACCACATGGTATTCAGGAAAGATAGGGAAGGAAAGAATGGAGGGATGTGGGTATCAGTATTAATCAAAGAAACTATTATAGTACTGGAAAGAGATGATGTAGTTGAGAGGTCAAAGACAGAATCTATTTGGTTAGAATTAAGCAACAATAGAAGAGCTATTACACTACTGGGTGTATACTATAGGCCACCAAATAGTGGGAAGGGGATAGAAAGTAAATTTGCAGGCAAATTACAGAAAGATGCAAGAACTATAGAGTAGTGATAATGGGGGACTTCAATTATCCTAATATAGACTGGGATAGTAACAGGTAAAGGGCAAAGAGGGGAAGGAATTCCTGAAATGCGTTCAAGTGAACTTTCTGGAACAATGTGTTTTCAGCCCAACCAGGAAGGAATCAGTGCTGGATCTAGCTCTGAGGAATGAAGTGGGGCAGATACAGCATGTTTCAGTGGGGGAGCATTTGGGCAACAGTGATATAATATCATTAGGTTTAGAATAGTAATGGAAAAGGACAAGGAACAATCAAATGTGAAAATGCTTAACTGGAGGATGGCAAATTTCCGTGAGTTAAAAAGGGATCTTGCCCAGGGGGATTGGAATCAAAAATTGGTAGGCAAAACAGTAATTGAACAATGGCAGGTCTTCAAGGAGGAGTTGGTTCGGATACAGAGTAGACACATCCCTACGAGGGGGAAAGGAAGGGCATCCAAAGCTAGAGCTCCCTGGACGACTAAAGATATAGAGATTAAAATGAAACAGAAAAAGGAGGCTTATGATGAATGTAAGGGGGTTCATAATATTGTCGAGACCAGGCTGAATACAGAAAGTACAGGGGAGATCTAAAAAAGGGAAGAAGAGGGGCAGAGAGTATGAGAGCGGCCAACATAAAAGGGAACCCAAAAGTCTTTTATAAGAATATAAACAGTAAAAGGGCAGTCAAAGGAAAGGTGGGACCAATTAGGGACAAAAAAGGAGATCTTCTTCTGGAGGCAGTGGGCATGGCTAAGGTACTAATTGAATACTTCGCATCTGTCCTGAATAGAAGAGGATTGTGGCAGTAAAGAAGGAGATAGTAGCGATTTTGGATAGATAAAAATAGATAGAGGAGGTACTTAAAAGATTGGCAGTACTCAAAGTAGAATGTCACCTGGTCCAGATGGGATGCATCCTTGGTTACTGAGGGAAGGGTGGAAATTCCAGAGGCTCTGGAAATCTTGCAATCCTCCTTTGATATGGAAATGGTGCCAGAGGACTGGAGGATTGCAATTGTTACAACCCTGTTCAAAAAAGGAGAGAAGGATAAACCCAGTAATTACAGGCCTGTCAGCCTAACGTCAGTGATGGGCAAACTTTTAGAGACAATAATCCAGGACAAAATGATTTTTTTTTAAAAACTCATTCATGGGATGTGGGCATCACTGGCAAGGCCAGCAATTATTGCCCATCCCTAATTGCCCTTGAGAAGGTGCAATTGGCACTTGGAAAAGTATGGGGTATGGATTTATTAAAGGGAAATTGTGTTTGACTAACTTGATTGAGTTATTTGATGAAATAACGGAGAGGGTTGATGTTGTGTATATGGACTTTCAAAAGGCATTTGATAAAGTACCACATAATAGGCTTGTTAGCAAAATTAAACCCCATGGGATTAAACGGACAGTGGCAGCATCAATACAAAATTGGCTAGGGGAGAAAAAGCAGAGAGTAGTGGTGAATGGTTGTTTTTCAGACTGGAGGGAAGTATACAGAGGTGGCCCCAGGGGTCAGTATTAGGACCACTACTCTTTTTGATATCTATTAATGACCTGGTCTTGGGTATAATTTCAAAGTTTGCAGATGACACGAAACTTGGAAATGCAGCAAACAATGAGGAGGATAGTAACAGACTTCAGGAGGACATAGACAGACTAGTGAAATGGACAGACACATGGCAGATGAAATTTAATGCAGAGTAGTGTGAAGTGATGCATTTTGGTAGGAAGAATGAGGAGAGGCAATATAAGCTAAATGGTACAATTTTAAAGGGGATGCAGGAACAGAGACACCTGGAGGTACACATACAGAAATCTGTGAAGGTTGCAGGACAAGTTGAGAAGGCTGTTAAAAAAGCATATGGTATCCTGGACTTTATTAATAGAGGCATAAAGTAAAAAAGCAAGGAAGTTATGCTAAACCTTTACAAAACACTGGTTAAACCTCAGCTGGAGTATTGTGTTCGATTCTGGGCACCACACTTTAGGAAGGATGTCAAAGCCTTAGAGAGGGTGCAGAAGAGATCTACTAGAATGGTGCCAGAGATTAGGAACTTCAGTTATGTGGAGAGACTGGAGAAGCTGGGATTGTCCTCCTTAGAACAGAGAAGGTTAAGGAGAGATTTGATAGAGGTGTTCAAAATCATGAACGGTTTTGACAGAGTAAATAAGGAGAAACTGGGTAGCCCTGATAAAAAAGGATGAGATAAAGGCAGTAGCGAGAATGGATCTTTACTCAGAAAATCAGAATGTAGAATCAGTGTGGATGAAGCTAGGAAATAACAAGGGGCAGAAAGCACTGGTGGGAATAGTTTATAGGCCCCTAACAGTAGTTATAGTGTTGGACAGAGTATAAATCAGGAAATTAGAGGAGCATGTAACAGGGATAATGCAATAATTGTGGGGGGGGGCTTTAATCTTCATCTAGACTGGGCAAAACAAATTGGCAAAAGTAGTTTGGAGGACAAATTCATTCGAGACAGTTTTCTAGAACAGTATGTTGAGAAACCAACTAGAGAACAGGCTATTATAGATCTGGTATTGTGTGATGAGACAGGGTTAATTAGGAATCTTATAGTTAATGATCCTCTGGGGTTGAGTGATCGTAATATAATAGGATTTCATATTGAGTTTGAGAGTGATGTAGTTAAGTCCAAAACTAGGGTCTTAAATTTAAACAAAGCTAATTAGGGGAGAGTTGGCTAAGGTAGATTGGGAAATTAGATTAAAAGATATGACGGTAGATAAGCAATAGTGAACATTTAAAGAAATAATTCATAATTCTCAACGAATAAACATTCCCTTGAGGAATAAAAACTCCACATGAAAAGTGATCCAACCGTGGCTAACTAGAGAAGTTAAGGATAGTATTAGATTAAAAGAAAAGGCTTACAATGTTGCCAAAAAGAGTAGTAAGCCTGAGGATTGGGAGAGTTTTAGAAATCAGCAAAGGATAACCAAGAAATTGACAAAGAATATGAGAATAAACTAGCAAAAAATATAAAAACAGATTGTAAGAGCTTCTACAAATATGTAACAAGGAAGAGATTAGCGAAAGTAAACGTGGGTCCCTTAGAGGCAGAGACAGGAGAAATTATAGTGGTGAATAAGGAAATGGCAGGAGATATTAAACAAATATTTTGAATCTGTCTTCACAGTAGAAGATACAAAAACATAATCGGAAATAGTGGGGAACCAAGGGTCCAACGAGAGCGAGGATCTTAAAGTAATTAAGATTAGTAAAGAAAAAGTACTTGAAAAATTAACAGGACTAAAAGCCAACAAATCCCCTGGACCTGATGGCCTACATCCTAGAGGTCTAGAAGAGGTGGCTGCAGAGATAGTGGATACATTGGTTTTGATCTTCCAGAATTCCCCAGATTCTAGAACGGTCGCCAAGGATTGGGAGGTAGCAAATGTATCCTCGCTATTCAAGAAAGGAGGAGAGAGAAAACAGGGAACTATAGGCCAGTTAACCTGACATCAGTAGTGTGGAAAATGCTAGAACCTATTAATAACACCAGAATAACAGGGCACTTAGAAAATCATAATATGATTCGGAACATAGGAACAGGAGTAGGCCATTTAGTCCCTTGAGCCTCTTCTGCCATTCAATGAGATCATGGCTGATCTGTGACCTAACTCCTTCACCCCATATCCAATAATATCAAAAATCTATCAATCTCAGATTTAAAATTAACAATTGAGCTAGCATCAACTGCCGTTTGCGGAAGAGAGTTCCAAACTTCTAACACTCTTTGCGTGTAGAAGTGTTTCCTAACTTCACTCCTGAAAGTCCTGGCTCTAATTTTTAGGCTATGTCCCCTAGTCCTAGACTCCACAACCAGCGGAGATGAGCAGAGTCAACACAGTTTTATGAAAGGGAAATCATATATGACAAATCCATTAGAGTCTTTTGAGGGTGTAACTAATAGGGTAGATAAAGGGGAACCAGTGGATGTAGTATATTTGGATTTTCAAAAGGCATTCAATAAGGTACCACATAAGAGGTTGTTACACAAGATTAGGGCTCATGGGATTGGGGGTAATATATTAGCATGGATTGAGGACTGGTTAACAGACAGAAAATGGAGAAAAAGAATAAACAGGTCATTTTAGGGTTAGCAGGTTGTAACTAGTGGAATGGTACAAGGATCAGTGCTTGGGCATCAGCTGTTTTCAATATATATCAATGACTTAGATGAGGGGACTGAGTGTAACGTATCCAAGTTTGCTGACAATACAAAGCTAGGTGGAAAAGTAAGCTGCGAGGAGGGCCCAAAGAGGCTGCAAAGGGATATAGACAGGTTAAGTGAGTGGGCGAGAAGGTGGCAGATGGAGTATAATGTGGGGAAAAATGAAATTATCTACTTTGGTAGGGAGAATAGAAAAGCAGAATTTTTTTTAAAAGGTGAGAAACCAAGAAATGTTGGTAGTCAAAGGGATTTAGGTGTCCTTATATACAAATGAGAGAAAGTTAACATGCAGGTACAGCAAGCAATTAGGAAGGCAAATGGTATGTTAGTCTTTATTGCAAGGGGGTTGGAGTATAAGAGTAAGGAGGTCTTGCTGCAATTATACAGGGCTCTGGTGAGACCACATATGGAGTACTGAGTACAGTTTTGGTCTCCTTGCCTAAGCAAGGATATATTGCCTTTTAGGGGGTACGATGAAGGTTCACTAGATTGATTCCTGGGATGAGAGGGCTGAACTATGGGGAGAAATTGAGTATAATGGGCCGATATTCTCTGGAATTTGGAAGAATGAGAGGTGATCTCATTGAAATATATAAAATTCTTAGAGGACTTGATAGAGTAGATGCTGAGAGGCTGTTGCCCCTGGCTGGAGAGTCTAGAACTAGTGGTCATAGTCTCAAGGTAAGGGGTTGGCCATTTAGGACTGAGAAGAAGAAAAATTTCTTCCCTAAGAAAGAGGTTTGTGAATCTTTGGAATTCTCTACCCCAGAGGGTTGTGGATGCTCAGTCGTTGAGTATATTCAAGACTGAGTTCGATAGATTTTTTGACACTAAGGGAATCAACAGATATGGGGATAGGACGGGAAAGTGGAGTTGAGGTGGAAGATCAGCCATGATCTTATTGAATAGCAGAGCAGGCTCGAGGGGCCATATGGCCTACGCCTGCTCCCATTTCTTATGTTCTTAAGTTACGTTCTTATGTTTCCAATGGCAGAAGGGTTGGTAACCAGACGACACAGATTTAAGGTGATCGGCATAAAGAGCCAGAGGCGACATGAGGAAATGTTTTTTTTACACAGTGAGTTGTAATGATCTGGAATGCACTGCCTGAAAGGGTGATGGAAGCAGATTCAACAGTAGCTTTCAAAAGGGAATTGGATAAATGCTTGAAAGGAAAAAAATTACAGGGCTGTGGGGAAAGAGTAGGGGATTGGGAGTAATTGGATAGCTCTTTCAAAGAGCCGACACAGGCACAATGGGCCGAATGGCCTCCTCCTGTGCTGTATGTACTATGATTATCGTGATATTCACTTTCTATCTGTAAAACCTTGATTCATGCTGTTTATGTTGATATTTACCAGTGAAAATCCCTATGTAAACATTTGTAATGGGAATACCCCATCTAAAGATGTAAACATTTACTCCTCCTCCTACCCCCTCGCTCCTTTCAGCTCTGCAGATCATTCCCCCTTCTTCAGCCATTTTCTCCACCCACCTACCCCTTTACTCTGACTCACCATGGCTCAAGCCCCACTCCTCCTTCAACCTTGCTAGCTCCCGTGCAAGGGTCATGAGAATAAAATCCAAGATTTTCTAAAGTTTCTAGCCTCTTCAAGAGTGCTAGATGAGGCACAAGAATGAAAGACTTATTAAAATAGATGACAGCAATGTAAGTGGAATTCCCTTGACCTGGTGTTGCAGGACACTCTGTGATCTCATATAAAGCCACAATCTGCCCCACAGATTCTTTAGTCTGTTCCTTCCTGATTACTCTCCAGGCCTTCAAAGAATGCAGTAGATGTTCCACATAAACCCAAAAATGACTGATATAAGTGGGATTCATTAGTAGTTTTCAGGCTCATTAGGATCCCCTTGTTGTGGATTGAAATCACAACTGTGCTTTGGAATACTGAAGGAAATAAGAATCTATTCACCAGCCTCTGGAGAGACATCTCCAAGGCAACTTGGTGGCTCCCGATGCTGTTCTCTAAGACCATTACTATTTCCCCCTCATCCAGTACATCAGTCAAATGCTGATGCTTGGCATTTATTTATCACCTCCCTGATAATACATATTACAGCACCCTTTCCAGTATATTTTCTCTGCTGCACATTATCCCTTGATACATTTCATACCACTTAATTTCTCCAGTAAAAATTATATGATCAATCTCTGTAGTACATCTCCCCTAAAGGTTTGAAATGCTTACTCACTACTGGATGCCATTTCATCACAAGTCAGCATGGACTCGCATTACTGCTTGTGCACATGATCTGCCATGAGCAAAAGGGAAAATTGCAGGGCATTCTTGGACAAGCCAGTCAGCGAGGGACCCATGTGTTCACACATGTGCACAAGCTCTGGTGCACACATGCACAAAAAAGAGAACTGTAGAACATTCTAGGTGACCACAAAAAAATGGCCAAATGGTGCTGGAAACACTGACAAGACTGCAAACACTGATGTCAAAGTGAAATGCTGATGGTTGGCACGTCTGTAACTGTAACAATGATTTTATGGAACCTTTTCTAGTAAGAAATTAAACTATTTTTATTTGTACGCTGACATGGACTAATGAGGGTTCTACCCTCCTTCAACTTCTATCTCTGCAGTCTACCCCAATGGCATTGCTCTCTCCTCGCTCTGTTCCCATTATGTTTTTCTCCAACGGTTCCTCCTTCTCTCCAGGGTCCCATCATTGTCTCAATTTATATGCTACCCCTTGGTGATATCATCCAGAGGCAATGGTGGGGGGGGGTGAATTTTAACCCCCCACCCACGATGGGCAGAAGAGAGTCTAAAATTCTCCAGTCCTGGCAACATCCTCGTAAATCTCCTCTGCCACCCTCTCTAGTGCAATTACTTCCTTCCTGTAAAGTGGTGGCCAGAACTGTGCGCAGTACTCAAGCTGTGGCCTAACTAGCGTTTTATACAGTTCCAGCATAACATCCCTGCTTTTATATTCTGTGCCTCAGCTAATAAAGGAAAACGTTCCATATGCCTTCTTAACCACTTATCTACCTGTCCTGCTACCATCAGGGATCTGTGGACAGGCACTCCAAGGTCCCTCACTTCCTCTACACTTCTCAGTATCCTCCCATTTATTGTGTACTCCCTTGCCTTGTTTGCTCTCCCCAAATGCATTACCTCACACTTCTCTGGATTGAACTCCATTTGCCACTTTTCTGCCCATCTGACCAGTCCATTGATATCTTCCTGCAGCCTACAGCTTTCCTCCTCACTATCAACAACACGGCCTATCTTTGTGTCATCCGCAAATTTTTTAATCATGCCCCCTACGTTTAAGTCCAAATCGTTAATGTATACCACAGAAAGCAAAGGACCTAGTACCGAGCCCTGCGGCACCCCATTGGAAACAGCCTTCCAGTTGCAAAAACACCCATCGACCATTACCCTTTGCTTCCTGCAACTGAGCCAATTTGGATCCAATTTGCCACATTCCCTTGGATCCCGTTCCTGATATTTTGGCAGCCATTTAAATTTAAAGCTGGCTGGTCAGGTTTCATGGGGCTCGGGAACCCCGGCAGCTAAAGGGAGGCGGGAGCAGTTGGATCCAGCAGGTGTTTTTATAGCACTGCTTATGGGCAGGAGGGGCAGGAGTGCTTCTCCCCAGCCCCTCAAGCAAACATTCTGCTGCAATCGGCCGACCCCCTCCCTCCAAACCTGCAATGTTTCCCTGTCCCCCCTCCCTCCCTCCCTCCCTCCTGATTGCCTGTCTACCCGCACCCCACCAAGAACCCGCAATGTTTCCCGGCTGCCAGGACCCTCCCTAACAGTCCCTGGCTGCAGCGTTCTACCCTTGGCTTTCCCGCCTGGCAGCCGGCCAGCCTGTCAATCTGGTCGGCTGCAGGACCCTCCGCGTTCCCAGCATTTCCGGGTTCCACACCCCACCCCCCAACAACAAACACACGGCCCCACTCCCTCCCTGCCTCCAGTAAATATTGGGGTCATGGAGTCAGTTTCCACATGGATGCTAATAACACCAAGCTCTACCTCTCTGTCTCCTTCAGCAACCCAACTGCCTGTGCGATATCAAGGGCTGGTTGAGCCAACATTTCCTTCAGCTTAATGCTGGCATAACTGAAGCCATCGTCTTCAGCTCCCACCTGCACCAGCTTTGATTTTGGCATTGACTCATGAACCTCTCCAGCGGTCACCTCAGGCTGAGTCAACTTGGCAAACTGCTAGACCCCAAACTTAAATTTCTCTCCCACATTTGCTCTTTACCAAGACAGCTTTCTTCCACCTCTGTAACATGGCCCAAAAACAGGCTAGTTGTAGGATGAAAACTACATGGAGCATTGGCCCACCCACTTAGTGCTGGTTGTCCACTCGTTCCGATTTTCAAGCAGACCTCGATTTAGGCAGCCAGAGCTCCTGCCGGAAACAGGCAGAGGTCACATTAATATACACAAATCGGGGTCAAATGATGCAGTTAAGACTCTGCTCCATTTCCATCTCTAGCCGCGTTGCTACTACCAGTTGCACAATCTGCCCTCAAACCCTGTGAGATACAAATCGCGAGGCAGGCATTCCAGGAATATTTAAAGGGATCCAAAGCTTCTCAGTTAAATTGATGGAAAACTTTGGGCAACATTTTTCTTGCATTAGATAGTGTTTTCTTTTGCAGCTTTGACTGTTTTAGGTGCTGTAGTGGCTCTAGAATATTCTGAACTCTTAAGGGGTGTCTGGCAATACACTTATTTCTTCATGGGGGACGTTTTTGCAATTTCACTCTGGCCAGAGGCCAAAGAGGAGGAGCGGCAACAGGAGGAAGGAGCAAACAGAGCTGTAGCTGAAGGGAGAGCAAATAATAGGAGATATGCTTGTAGAAATCCTTACCCTCCCATAGATGGTATAAGTCCAGGAAAACTTATCATGGAAATCATAGAAAGGTAACAGCACGGAAGGAAGCCATTTGGCCCATTGCGTCTGTGCCAGCTCTATGCAAGAGCAATCCAACAAGTCCCACTCCCTCGCCAGATACCCGTAGCCCTGCAAATTCTTTCATTTCAAGTACATATCCAGTTCCCTTTTGAAAGCCATGATTGAATCTGCCTCCACCACCCACTCTGGCAATGCATTCCAGATCCTAACCACTCGCTGTGTAAAAATGTTTTTCCTCACGTCACCTTTGGTTCTTTTTGCCAATCATCTTAAATCTATATCCTCTGGTTCTTGACATCAAAGCAGCATTTGACCAAGAGTGGCACCAAGGAGCCCTAGTAAAATTTAACTCAACGGGATTCAAGGGGAAAACACTCCAGTGGCTGGAGTCATACCTAGCACAAAGGAAGATGGTAGTGGTTGTTGGAGGCCAATCATCTCAGCCCCAGGACATTGCTGCAGAAGTTCCTCAGGGAAGTGTCCTAGGCCCAACCATCTTCAGCTGCTTCATCAATGAACTTCCCGCCATCAAAGGGTCAGAAATGGGGATATTCGCTGATGATTGCACAGTGTTCAGTTCCATTCGCAACCCCATGCAGCAAGACCTGGACAACATCGAGGCTTGGGCTGATAAGTGGCAAGTAATATCCATGCCAGGCAATGACCATCTCCAACAAGAGAGGGTCGAACCACCTCCCCTTGACATTCAATGGCATTACCATCGCCTAATCCCCCACCATCAACATCCTGGTGGTCACCATTGACCAGAAACTTAACTGGACCAGACACGTAAATACTGTGGCTCCAAGAGCAGGTCAGAGGCTGGGTATTATGCAGCGAGTGACTCACCTCCTGACTCACCAAAGCCTTTCCACCATCTACAAGGCACATGTCAGGAGTGTGATGGAATACTCTCCATTTGCCTGGATGAGTGCAACAACACTCAAGAAGCTCGACACCATCCAGGACAAAGCAGCCCGTTTGATTGGCACCTTTTCCACTACCATAAACATTCACTCCCTTCACCACCGGTGCACCATGGCTTCAGTGTGTACCATCCACAGGATGCACTGCAGCAACTCACCAAGGCTTCTTCGACAGCACCTCCCAAACCCGCGACCTCTACCACCTAGAAGTAGAAGGGCAGCAGGCATATGGGAATAACACCACCAGCACGTTCCCCTCCAAGTCACACACCATCCCGACCTGAAAATATATCGCCGTTCCTTCATCGTCGCTGGGTCAAAATCCTGGAACTCCCTTCCTAACAGCACTGTGGGAGAATCTTCACCACACAGACAGCAGCGGTTCAAGTAAGCGGCTCATCACCGCCTTCTCAAAGGCAATTAGGGATGGGCAATAAATGCTGGCCTTGCCAGCGATGCCCACATCCCATGAACAAATAAAAAAATAAATGGGAACTGTTTCTATCCATCTACTCTGTCTGGACCCTTCATGATTTTGAACACCTATATCAAATCTCCTCTCAACCTTCTCTGTTCCAAGGAGAACAATCCCAGCTTCTCCTGTCTATCCACGTAACTAAAGTCCCTCATCCCTGGAATCATTCTAGTAAATCTTTTCTGCACCCTCTTTAAGATCTTCACATCTTTCCTAAAGTGCGGTGCCCAGAACGGGACACAATACTCCAGTTGTGGCCGAAACTTTGTTTTATAAAGGTTCACCATGACTTCCTTGCTTTTGTACTCTATGCCTCTATTTATAAAGCCCAAGATTCCATATGCTTTTTTAAAATCGCTTTTTAACAATTTGTGCACATACACCCCCAGATCTCTCTGTTCCTGTACCCCTTTTAGAATTGTGTCCTCTAGTTTATATTGCCTCTCCTCATTCTTCCAAAATATATCACTTCGCACTTTTCTGTGTTAAATTTCATCTGCCACGTGTCTGCCCATGCCACCAGCCTGTCTATATCCTCTTGAAGTATATCACTATCTTCCTCACTGTTTACTACCCTTCCAAGTTTTGTGTCATCTGCAAATTTTGAAATTGTGCTCTGTACACCCAAGTCTAAGTCATTAATATATATCAAGACAAGCAGTGGTCCCAGTATCGACCCCTGGGGAATACCACTGTGCACCTCCCTCCAGACTGAAAAACAACTGTTCACTACTACTCTCTGTTTCCTGTCCCTTAGCCAATTCTGTATCCATGCTGCTACTGCCCCTTTTATTCCATGGGCTTCAATCTTGTTGACAAGCCTATTATGTGGCACTTTATCAAACGCCTTTTGCAAGTCCATATATACATCAACCACATTGCCCTCATCGACCTGCTCTGTTACCTCATCAAAAAACTCTCAAGTTAGTTAAACACGATTTGCCTTTAACAAATCCATGCTGGCTTTCCCTAATAAATCCACACTTGTCCAGGTGACTGCTAATTCTGTCCTAGATTATCGTTTCTAAAAGTTTCCCTACCACTGAAGTTAAACTGATTGGCTTGTAGTTGCTGGGTTTTTCCTTGCACCCTTTTTTGAACAAGGGTATAACATTTGCAGTTCTCCAGTCCTCTGGTACCACACCCGTGTCTAAGGATGTTTGGAAGATTATGGCCAGTACCTCCGCAATTTCCACCCTTACTTCCCTCAGCAACCTAAGATGCATCCCATCTGGACCGGGTGACGTATCTACTTTTTTTTCTGCGTTCATGGGATGTGGGCGTCGCTGGCGAGGCCGGCATTTATTGCCCATCCCTAATTGCCCTTGAGAAGGTGGTGGTGAGCCGCCTTCTTGAACCACTGCAGTCCGTGTGGTGAAGGTTCTCCCACAGTGCTGTTAGGAAGGGAGTTCCAGGATTTTGACCCAGCAACGATGAAGGAACGGCAATATATTTCCAAGTCAGGATGGTGTGTGACCATCAGCAGCTCACTGAAGAGCTCTTCAGCTAAACAATGCCTGCTTTCCTGCATTAAGAGTCATGTCCAACATCTCTCGCAGTCTCAAATAAACTGCATCTGCCCAAAGACCAACATTAATATTCATATCAACTAATATTCCAGGGTCACCAGCTACTACAGAATGTTCTATGCACACATTGGAATCAAAAAGGATTATGATTTTATAGCTTTATACAAATCATTAACACTAATTTTCACTATGGTGTGAGTCCCTAGTGCCTGTATTAAGTGCTCTCTTACCTACTCTAGTGCGTCATAAGGTGCTCCCTCAGTGGCTGCAGCATGGGAGGTGGAAGGCTGCTGTAGTTCAGTCAAATGCTTGTGGTAGGCAACCTCTAGGAACTCAGACCAGAAAGGGCTTGGCTGCAGACTACAGAACTCGGCAGCTGCCGGGGCAGTCTGGTGCAGCTGGCTTTCTGGAATCAGGATTGATGTTGGTTTCGGGCTGGTGAGAATCCAGATGTGCTATCATCCTGACAGATGACAACATGTTCCCTTCACATTGCTCAGCACTCTCACTGAGTCTTCAGCAGGGCAGACTTGAGATGATTCGTGATCCAAGTGAAACCGCTATGCATTCGGTGTCCCAACCTGTCCAAGGTGGAAGAGATCGTTCAGCGCAGAACCTACATGGCTCCACTATTAGCATACCTGAGAGATGCTCTTACTGGTGCCACAGGCTTTTGCTTGGAGGGTCCAGTAGTAGCATCCATTGAGGTGACCACACGCTGCAAGGTTAACTGCAGAGGGTTCATGCCATGCCCCACACAGTTGGCAGTGGATTCCTCCACACTCATTGACATGTTTTGGAAGCTCCCTAGCAGATAGACTAATTCATTGAGCAATTCCTGGTGCTCAGAAATCACCTTTCTTTTAAAGACCAAGTACTTTAAGTCTGCATCTCTGTCCTCTTCAGCAGAGCTAGGTCGCAAGCTTGCCCTCCAGTGAGCTGTTTCCTGGTATGTCCTTTCCCCTGCTCACTTGTGCTTGATGAATCACCCACCCTAACTCACAATCTATATCACACTGGATGCAAATTTCTCTGCTAGTGCTTGGAAGGATGCATCCTCGGCAGGGTTCGCCCTCTCTTTGTGCTCTTGCAAGGTCTGAAAAATGTGATGGACCCAGAAAGAGGAAAGAGGCAAGAGCTAGCAAGCAGTAGCAGATGAGTGGCAGCGTAATACACCACTAGGTGTGTGGTGTATTGCGCAATGTGCGAGTGAGAGAGTTGTCAAAAAGAGAAAAGAAAGGGAAGATGCCAAAACACCCTGCCATGCCTGGCCTTCAGCCTGACCATCTCCAATGCTGGCATGCCCAATCTCTGCCAATGATGGCTGCCTCCTCCAGTGGTATCAGGATATGTATAGAGGCAGGACCTTCTCCTGTTCTTGTCACCTCCCTCCTGGTGTGCGCTAGCTTCTCCTGCAAGAAGAGTGGGAGTAGGTTAGTCCGTACCCTGTTGAAGGGTTGTGGAGATGTGTGAGGCAGCTCAGCATAGTCTGCATACTGAGCGGCAGAAGCAGTATATGCGTGGAAGAGGGAGAAGTAGTTGTGAGGGCAGTAGCAGATGCTGAGTATGTAATTGCAAGCAGAAGGAGGTGCAGTGAAGTGTTCAATTGTGTATTGGCAGCAGGGGAAGGAATGATTAATAATGTAGGGGCTAAAGTAGGTTGGTGCAGGGCAGTGCATAAAAGAGTAAGAGGGTAGTCTTATCTTGGCAGTAATGCTGAGGTCATTAAATTTCTTCCTGCACTGCAGCCAGGTCATAGGAACAATGCTAGTGCCCTTGACTTGCTCTGCGACTTCTCTCCATTGCTGCTTACTCATTTGTCTGGGCATCCTTCGCCCATTGGTGGGGAAGAGGACCTCCTTCCTGCTATTTACTTGCTCTATGAATCTCCACAGCTGCAGAGAATCTGAGGGCCCTGGATGAAGTCATGCTGCCTGCTACTTCAGCAACTCACTTCGCACCAAACGCCATTTAAAAGTACAACTCCTCTTTAATGAGCTGAAGGCTTCCATTGAGTAGTGGTGAGCCATATTTTTTACCCTCCCCATCAGCGAGCTGCCTACAGGGACTGTGATTAATATCGGTAGCTCCACGATTCAATTTAATTGAGGCCCGACCATGAAAATTAACTGGGCCGTCCACCAACTGCGTCGGACAGGCGGAGTGGACCCACCACCCACTCGATATACACCCAATTTAAAAATTGCCTCTTAGAGCTGCTGAAGACACGAGATACAAGTCTCCCATGCAAATTGACTTCAAAGTTCTCATTCTCTCTTTCAATCCCTTCATGGTTTCACCCCATCCTATTTTAGCCTTCTCTTCCAACTTTACATCCCTGTACCCACCCTCCACTCCTCTAACAGCTGCTCCATTTCCCCTGTTCATCTACTTCTCCTTTGGCTGCCATTCAATCACTATGCCACTATTCTTTAGAACTAACTCCATGGTTCCCTCTGCTTTGCCCTGCTTTCAAAAACCTTCTCCAAACCATTCTTTTGGAAGTAGGGAGAGAGATGCTTTCAGCCCTACCCGCCCCCCCCACCCCAACCTCACCCCGGCCACTCACCCCTGCATTTTCTCTTTTCTCCCTTCTCAGAGTCCGCTGTTTTTTCCTCCTTCATGTGACATTTCCTGCGTCTGATGAAAGCTACAGAAATCAACTCACTCTTGTTGAGTAGGCAAAATAAATTTCTACATAATATCCTAATTATTCAATTGTAATCACAAAGATCGATATTGCTCTGCAAATTTATATTTCTCAAATAACAAAATTCTTCCAGCATTCACATGATTTTTATTACTCAGCTTGAGTGCAAGGCAAGTAATATAATGAAAACTAGCTGGATAACAGTGTCAGTGGCATTGTGGTGACCTTGAGAAATGTCTGTTGCCATGAGAACTTAAGCATCTACCATTAATACATACACACAACTTAACATTCTGAAAATGGCAGTCACTAGCTTTGCAATTATGCATCGATAAGATTATAAGGCTTTTCTAAATGAATTTCTACAATGCTTTCTGCTGATAAACTCAAAAAGGAGTATACCATCCTAAATATGTAGGATATATAGAAAAGTTGGTGAAATAGTATCTTATATGAATGAGATGAATTAGAGCTAATAGAAATATGTACTTATCTCATTGATACACAAGTAATTTATTTATAACCAGGTTAAAAATGTATGCGCGCTTTAAAAAGTTTGTACATGTAATCCATAGAAACAGCAGAATGGTGCAGTGCACACCTATCACTGCAGACCCCATAATACCAATGACAATGCTAAAGTCCCTCACACAGCTGTCAGATTTGGTCAGCAAACCTATCGGAGAAAGAGCTGACTGTAGAGCTCAAGACCAGACTGGCAAAAGTCTGATAAGACTGGCTGTGGTGACTCTGCTGAAAATGTCTCTATAGTTGCCGTGCATTCCATGGTGGACTCTAGAGTTTTTATCCTGTACATCAAAACACCATATGTGCAGGTTGTAGACTCCTCCAAAGTATCACCACATGCTGAAAGCTGTTAGACACATTCCCAATCCCATTCCCAGGACATATCTGGGCAATATTCCACTTTGTCGGGTAGATGCCAGTGTTGTAGCTGTACTGGAACAGCTTGGCTAGAGGCGCAGCTAGTTCTGGAGCACAAATCTTCAAGCACTACAGCCGGGATGTTGTTGGGGCCCATAGTCTTTGCTGTATCCAGTGCACTCAGCCGTTTCTTGATAGCACGTGGAGTGAATCGAATTGGCTGAAGACTGGCTTCTGTGATGGTGGGGATCTCGGGAGGAGGCCACGATGGATCATCTACTTGGCACTTCTGGCTGAAGATGGTTGCAAACGCTTCAGCCTTGTCTTTTACACTCGCGTGCTGGGCTCTGCCATCATTGAGAATGGGGATGTTCACGGAGCCTCCCACTCCCATTAGTTGTTGAATTGTCCACCACCATTCACAACTGGATGTGGCAGGACTGCAGAGCTTTGATCTAATCCATTGGTTGTGGGATCACTTAGCTCTGTCTATAGCTATATATTAGATTGTGGGATCCTTCATCACATGTGGCTATTGAGGTAGAGACTCAAACTTCATTTAAAAGGGATGGGGATAAATATTTGAAAAGGAGGAATATAAAAAGGATCTGGGGAATGGAGTTACAGGAGAGAGCACCAGCACCAGGGGCCGACTGACCTCCCCCTGAGCTGTAATTTCTATAATTCTATGAAAACTCCTTTATTGAGTCTGAGCTCAGGGAGTGGTTTAAAAGTGTTGGCGCTGAGCTGAGTTCAGGACGATGTGCCCTGTGAGAAGTACTCCAAACATTTAGTGCACTGCCCTTTGTGCGATCTCTCAGTTTAATTTAGGTCGCTCAGTATCGGCTGGGTTTGACGTGTGAAATCCAAGTACAGATCAGCTCTGACAGAGGTTCCCAGTTCACAGTTGTCACCTTCACACAGAACCGGAATCCAAATCAGAGTCCAAGGAGATAGGGAGAGAGATGGAGCCTATTAAAAGTGGCATCAACTGGGGAGCCTGACCGCACCTTGTGCAGTGCAGGGGATTTCTGGCTATGGTTTCAGGGTGAATATCAGCGGATTATAGAATTACTACAAGTTACAGGTGGGATATCAGGGCATTATACTTATTACTACCAATTACATATAGACTCAGTGAGTCATTGTTTTACTGTTGGTTATGAGGGGAATCTGAGTGTTACCAGTATTAACTTTATAAGGTAAATGCAATAACATTCTTGAAATCATGTGATCAGACATCACGTGGTCAGAACATCACGTGGTCAGAACATCCAGGAATGCGTTTTACCAGAGTTGGCAACCCTACTGTCAGCTGACTCTGAACAGCTGATTCCTACTCCTCTTGTGCCATTACCACCTGCTCCTGCTCACGTGCTCTGTGTGTTATCCTGTGCATTCTCCTCAAACTCATTACCCATATCCGCTGGAGTGGATGTAACTGTGCTGCTGTTTGCTGAAGTTAGATTGAATTGACGCAATGTGCTTGGTGCTTTATGTCATTGCCTGCCACCATAGCTTGCTGTGGCATAACCATAGCAACAGAAGAGAAACAAGTGTTCAAATCATGTTTTCATGACAACTTGATGATATGTAGCAATTACCTGCTGTACCGGCTTAGGTCTGTTCTTTAATGCATGCTTCAGTGGCAGTAAGTGCATGGCTGAATAGAATTGGGGGACAAATAATAGATAAATTTGCAAGCAGCACCACAGGGTGGGGTCAGGCTTCCCACCGCCCCATCTCCTGCTTCCACTGCACTGTCGCTTCCCTGGATCTACATAGCTGCATCCTGAAAAGCTGCAGGAGGACATTTGCTTGAGGGTTGGACACATGCTTGAGGGTCTTCCTCCTCTCTTATACACGTTCTCCTGCAAAACCAGTGCCATGCATTGAGTAGTTGACATTGGTGGCATGATATATACCAATACCAATGTTTAAGGAATTGTCAGGGACAGCTGAAGTTCAGGCTGTTACTCAAGGAAGTGTTGTAGGGAAGGGAGGTGCTGGGAAAGGTGCACTGGTACATAATGGGTAACCATGAAAATCTAGACAAGTACTGTAAGATTGTGTAAGTAGGAAGGAACAATTCTTACCATTCATAGTTGACACAATGCACTACTATGAGGTTACAATGCAGCCCCCTACTATACCACGCCTGAAGAGGACACTGAATTTTTCTGGTACTGTAGCCAGTACTGCTGCACAGTGTTGCTACAATTCACATTTTCCACCACCTCCTCCCAGTTACCGTGAGCCAACTTTAAATCCACTCAATGGCCATAAGGGGGAAAGAGGACATCCCTCCTCTGCCACTCTTGTGCCCTAAAATTTCCTGAGTGCTGCAATAACTACTAACAGACGTGGTTTTCTGTTTCAAATACCACTTTCCACTTACCAATCAGAACTAAAGCATTGCATACCATTTCCCACTCCCTGGTTGACAAAACACCCAATAGCAGACATTAATCATGCCTGTTGCTTGCCTATTATATGCTAATATGCTGAACCTAAAAATACAGAGACACAGGGCTGGGTTCAAAGGCAAATGTGTTTCAGTTTGTAACTCAATAAACACAATCTCAATTAAAAGAATGCTCTGGGCTGCAAGCTAAAATTTAGACAATCAGTGTGTGCAAGTAATAGTATTGAGTCCACCAAATCCTAAAAACTGTTTTGCATCAAAATAACTATATTAAGGTAGATTATGTGTTGATCACATCTAGAAGAAAAACTTGTTTTTATATAGCAACTTCCATACCCTCAGGATGTCCCAAAGTGTTTCTCAGCCAATAAATCATTTTTGAAGGGTAGTCACTGTTGTTACATACACAAACATGGCCCTTAACTTGCAATGAGATGAATAACAGTTAATCTGTTTGGTGGTTACCAGCATTGTCTGCCTCACCCAAGTTATCATGCTCAAAATAGTCATGCCAACACTTTGCATTTGCTTATCGTACAATTACTCCCTTCTCCCTGGAAGGTAAGACATTAATTAAATTCAATTAATTAAATAAAAATCTGGAATTAAAATACTAGTATCAGTAATGGTGGCCATGAAACTACTGGATTGTCATAAAAACCCATCTGGGGTTCACTAATGTCCTTTAGGGAAGGAAACCTGCCGTCCTTACCCGGTCTGGCCTGTATGTGACTCCAGACCAAAGCAATGTGGTTGATTCTTAACTGCCCTCTGAAATGGCCGAGCAAGCCACTCAGTTGTAAAATCCCGCTAAAAAAGTCACAATAAGAATAAAACCGGACAGACCGCCCGGCATCGGACCACTAGGCACTGGACACGACAAAGGCAAACCAAGCCCAGTCAACCCTGCAAAGTCCTCCTCACTAACATCTGGGGACTTGTGCCAAAATTGGGAGAGCTGTCCCACAGACGAGTCAAGCAATAGCCTGGCATAGCCATACTCACAGAATCGTACCTTTCAGCCAATGTCCCAGTCTCTTCCATCACCATCCCTGGGTATGTCCTATCCCACCAGCAGGACAGACCCACCAGAGGTGGGGGTAGAGTGATATACAGTCAGGAGGGAGTGGCCCTGGGAGTGCTCAACATCGACTCTGGACCCCATGAAATCTCATGGCATCAGGTCAAACATGGGCAAGGAAACCTCCTGCTGATTACCACCTACCGCCCTCCCTCAGCTGATGAATCAGTCCTCCTCCATGTTGAGCACCACTTGGAGGAAGCACTGAGGGTAGCAAGGGCACAGAATGTACTCTGGGTGGGGGACTTCAATATCCATCACCAAGAGTGGCTCGGTAGCACCACTACTGACCGAGCTGGCCAAGTCGTAAAGGACATAGCTGTCAGACTGGGCCTGCAGCAGATGGTGAGCAAACCAACACGAGGGAAAAACTTACTTGACCTTGTCCTCACCAATCTACCTGTCGCAAATGCATCTGTCCACGACAGTATTGGTAGGAGTGACCACCGCACAGTCCTCGTGGAGACGAAGTCCCGTCTTCGCACTGAGGACACCATCCAACGTGTTGTGTGGCACTTCCACCGTGCGAAATGGGATAGATTCAGAACAGATCTAGCAGCTCAAAACTGGGCATCCATGAGGCGCGGTGGGCCATCAGCAGCAGCAGAATTGTATTCCAGCACAATCTGTAACTTCATGGCCCGGCATATTCCTCACTCTACCATTACCCACAAGCCAGGGGATCAACCCTGGAAGAGCATGCCAGGAGCAGCACCAGGCGTACCTAAAAATGAGGTGCCAACCTGGTGAAGCTACAACTCAGGACTACATGCATGCTAAACAGCGGAAGCAACATGCTATAGACAGAGCTAAGCGATTCCACAACCAACGGATCAGATCAAACATCTGCAGTCCTGCCACATCCAGTCGTGAATGGTGGTGGACAATTAAACAACTAACGGGAGGAGGAGGCTCTGTAAACATCCCCACCCTCAATGATGGTGGAGTCCAGCACATGAGTAAAAAAGACAAGGCTGAAGCGTTTGCAACGATCTTCAGCCAGAAGTGCCAAGTGGATGATACATCTCGGCCGCCTCCCGATATCCCCACCATCACAGAAGACAGTCTTCAGCCAATTCGATTCACTCCACGTGATATCAAGAAATGGCTGAGTGCGCGGGATACAGCAAAGGCCATGGGCCCCGACCACATCCCGGCTGTAGTGCTGAAGACTTGTGCTCCAGAACTAGCTGCACATCTAGCCAAGCTGTTCCAGTACAGCTACAACACTGGCATCTATCCGACAATGTGGAAAACTCCCCAGGTATGTCCTGTCCACAAAAAGCAGGACAAATCCAATCCGGCCAATTACCGCCCCATCAGTCTACTCTCAATCATCAGCAAAGTGATGGAAGGTGTCATCGACAGTGCTATCAAGCGGCACTTACTCACCAATAACCTGCTCACCGATGCTCAGTTTGGGTTCCGCCAGGACCACTCGGCTCCAGACCTCATTACAGCCTTGGTCCAAACATAGACAAAAGAGCTGAATTCCAGAGGTGAGGTGAGAGTGACTGCCCTTGACAACAAGGCAGCCTTTGACCGAGTGTGGCACCAAGGAGCCCTAGTAAAATTGAAATCAATGGGAATCAGGGGTAAAATTCTCCCATGGCTGGAGTCGTACCTAGCACAAAGGAAGATAGTAGTGGTTGTCGGAGGCCAATCATCTCAGCCCCAGGACATTGCTGCAGGAGTTCCTCAAGGCAGTGTCCTAGGCCCAACCATCTTCAGCTGCTTCATCAATGCCCTTCCCTCCATCAGAAGGTCAGAAATGGGGATGTTCGCTGATGATTGCACAGTGTTCAGTTCCATTTGCAAGCCCTCAGATAATGAAGCAGTCCGAGCCCGCATGCAACAAGACCTGGACAACATCCAGGCTTGGGCTGATAAGTGGCAAGTAACATTCGCGCCAGACAAGTGCCAGGCAATGACCATCTCCAACAAGAGAGAGTCTAACCACCTCCCCTTGACATTCAACGACATTACCATCGCCGAATCCTCCATCAACATCCTGGGGGTCAGCATTGACAAGAAACTTAACTGGACCAGCCATATAAATACTATGGCTACAACAGCAGGTCAGAGGCTGGGTATTCTGCGGCGAGTGACTCACCTCCTGACTCACCAAAGCCTTTCCACCATCTACAAGGCACAAGTCAGGAGTGTGATGGAATACCCTCTACTTGCCTGGATGAGTGCAGCTCCAACAACACTCAAGAAGCTCGATACCATCCAAGACAAAGCAGCCCGCTTGATTGGCACCCCATCCACCACCCTAAACATTCACTCCCTTCACCACTGGCGCACAGTGGCTGCAGTGTGTACCATCCACATGATGCACTGCAGCAACTCGCCAAGGCTTCTTCGACAGCACCTCCCAAACCCGCGACTTTTACCACCTAAAAGGACAAGAGCAGCAGGTACATGGGAACACCACCACCTGCACGTTCCCCTCCAAGTCGACTTAGAAATATATTACCGTTCCTTCATTGTCGCTGGGTCAAAATCCTGGAACTCCCTTCCTAACAGCACTGTGGGAGAACCTTCACCACACGGACTGCAGCGGTTCAAGAAGGCGGCTCACCACCACCTTCACAAGGGCAATTAGGGATGGGCAATAAATGCCGGCCTCGCCAGCGACGCCCACATCCCATGAACAAATAAAAAAAATCAATGACTGCTATTTTGAGCAAGATAACTTCCTTGAGGTAAACCTACTGGCAGAATCCACTACAGATGTAATCTACAAATGAAATATTTCATTTTGCAAAAAAGGAAAATATATATTTGGCAAACTTGACTGAATTAATAGAAAATCCTGCTTATTTACCCTTTAATATGCTGCCTGTAGCGTTCCTTTGACTAACATAAAAATAAACAAACATGCTTTTGCAACTTACACCTTTATTGACACTGAAAGGTAAATATGACAAACTTCAGAATCTAATGCCAATAATTATACTACATTATTTCATCTCAGATTAATGATTTTGAAATAAATAGTTATTGCAGGATTAAAGTTACATTTGGTTCTTTTCATTAGTAGTGTATTCAATAAACTGCATCCGTTAAACTTTTACAAGGATATATGATGGAGAATTCTTAGCTGTCACTGGGACTGATAGAGATGTGTAATAATAAAGCTAACTGTTGCTAGACTAGATGTTAGGCTATTGCGCAATATGGCGCCAGGGGGCGGCAGTGGGAGAAATTACTGTCAGCAGTCAAGCTGGGTATGTGCAGAACCCTCTTGCTTCGGCAAAAGTCTGCCCTTCGTCCAATCAGGCGAATGACTCAGCTGTTGTAAAACCCAGGGGACCAATCATAGCATGAAAACTCAGATCACCTGATGTCGGTAAGCCAATGGTATGTGAACTGTATAGAGAATACTGTATTCAAGAAAACTGAACTTTTTGTTCGTTCGTTGATGACTGCCACCATGACTGAAGTACTGTAATAAAGTTCACCTGAAGTTACCACCGGACTCAGAACTTTTTTTATGAGGTCTTACAATATAGTTGCATGAACTAACATAGTGGTGCCACATACTGGAAGCCCCACATGGAGTGAAAAGATGTGGGTTTGGATCCAGTATTCTCCAAGGAGCTTGTGGCATTCCCAATTTCAGCCATGCCGCGATGATAAGGTATCGGTGCTTCCCACAGAAAGAGAAAAACAAAATTAGAGGAAGAATCACACAAGGTTCTGCTGCTTATATCCCAGCAGGCAACGTTAGAGTGGAAAAAGGTTGCCTCACCTGCTCTAGATCATGATCTAGAGAGCCCGACAAAAAAATGGAAGTCAAGAAAATATAAATACTGTAAAGAGTGGCCTAATGTTCAAATAATCAAAAAATAGCACCACTGACACAGAAGAATGATGAAAATACAACAATCATACTCTTCAAACAAAGATCGCTTTCACACACTGTAGCCCCCATTTTAATCCAAAACTGGAATCGGGTTGGGGGGTGCAGGGTGAGCAGCAAACCTCCCTGACATCACCAGCGTGACACCCAGGCAATTTTAATACATTGGCCTCATTTGAATAACGCCCACCCAATCGCATTGGGAAATGCTTCGCGTAATTTCTGGCTGGCTGCCTGAAGCCTATTTAAAGTGAGAGTGCACCTCAGAGGGCAAAGTTGTATTCTCTGATCCTAGATTTTCTTGGATCAGTGTAGACAGAATTCTGGAGGCAGTGATGAGTCAGGGGGCTGCCCTTAGGTTTGCGGACGTCTCTCTGGAGATTCTGGTGGAGGAGGTCAATGCAATAAGGGAGATACTGTTCCCCAGCACCTGCAGGAACATACCCAGAGCAACTATCCAGCAGGCCTGGACAGAGATGGCTGAGGGGGTCAATGCGAGCAGCATCACCCCCAGGACCTGTGTTCAAAGTAGAAAGACATTCAATGAAATCACAAGAGCAGCAAGGTGATTACTGCTCTTCGGGATAGATCTAGGCCTTGTGCAAAAGTGCAAAGCGGGAGATAGCGAGTCCGCAGCCCATTTTACATCTCTCCTGATTTTTTATTTCCACTGAAGTCAAGATCTACCCCTTCATCTTTCCATCTCTTTAAAAAGCACATGCCAACACTTTTTACACCTGTCGCAGCACGCTCAACAATTCCCTCCCTTCCATCACATCCTTCAATATCCATTCCAAACACACACCATCTCTTCCTTTGCTCTCTTTACACCAGACACTTACAGCATTCTCTTCTCACATCCTAGCAGTTGTACAACTAGCAACTCCTCTCAGGATTCCTTTCTCACTTCACATTTCACAGACTTGGCTTTCCATCCTTCTCCGTTTCTCAGCACATGTACTATATGCACAAGCCCTACATATCTCCACTTGCCTTTTCAAGAGCCACTCGCTAACTCTCACTCTCTCTTTCTGCAGGACAACACAGCACACAATGCCAAGGAGAGAAGCAAGACCAGAAAAAGGAGTATCAGACATTATTGCCCTTACCGAAATGGAGCAGAAGGGCCTGGAACTTAGTGGCCCAGCTAAAGCCATGAGCATTGGGGAAGGTGAGGCTGGCATCTTATCTGAGCAGGCTGTCTGCATATTATTTGTAACTCCATTCACCTCAGCAAATCACACAGCCAGTTTGACAATTTCATGCTGCATTCTGAAGACTGTCAACTGCTAATGTCAGTGCCATCCTGCCTGTTCTCACTTTTCTCTTTCCTCTAGGTCCTTCTCAGCAAAAGAGCCAGCTTAAGACACCTCGGAGGAGGACAATCCTCCTGAGGAGGCACCGTTATGCGCTCCATCTCTGCCAAACACCAGCGTTCCGTGTGGGTTAAACAGTGAGCTAGAGGAGTCTGCACATGGTGAAACAACCAGCACCAGTGAGCAGCAAAAGGTACTGGTGGCAGGGACAGTCCAGGAGACAGCTTGCCGGAGGATGAGCTCCTGTCTCAGCTCTGCTGAGCAGGACAGAGATGAGGACTTCAGGGGCCCAGCTATGAAAAGAAAATTGTTTGCCTCACAAAAGCAGTCATACCAGGTATTGGAAAGCCTGCCAAAGAGTTTCAGCACTAAAAAGTATGGAGGAGTTCAGTTCCAGCCTGTGTGGTGTCATCTCACATGGCACCAGCACTCTGCAGTCTACCTTGGAGAGTGTGGTCACCTCCAGAGATGCTGCAGCTGGTCCCTCACAAATGAAGTTGATGTTACCAGCCTTTACAGCTTTAGTGGAAGCTCAAACGGCTGCCATGAAGGCTCTGGGCTCCATCTTGAAGAGACAAGTGTCACCTTAGACAGATGGGTGGACCTAATAGATAGAGGCGTTCAATGAGTCACACATCTTCTACAGTCTCCTCTCCCACAGATCAGTGGAAGTGATGAGCTCCAGTCCCAGTGGCACGATGGAACCAGTACATGTTGCCCTCTCAGGATGTCAGCATGTCTGGTCTTGCGCCACCCCCTCAACCAATACTCACCATGGTGCAAGGAAGTCAGCTGGGCCAGACTGGTCCAGCAGCAGCCAAGGTGCAGCAGTCTGCAATCGGGTCCTCACAGCCGGAGCACCCAAAAGTCTCCAGCGATGTGCATCTCAAGGGTCCCAACATAAGCTACCGTAGCCTTCCAGCAGCTTTGCTGTGGCCACTAGGGAGCACCTTGTAGTAGAGTTAGCAAACTTTCTTTTAAGAAACTCACCATGGGTGGACACTTGGAGGAGAAATGAAATGATGGCAATTATCATGCACTTTGATCACATTTGACATTTGGTCTGCACTGTGGCTTTATAGCAGCTTCTGAGTCAGCATTGTCAATATGACATTGACATAAAAGTTGGCTGAATGATTTCAATGTTCTTTAATGCAAAATTAAAAGGAGTGGTGTAGGTTGTAACAAAGACCATTAATGCAGAGGGGCTTTATATAAGTTTTCAGGGTCAAGGAATGAACTTACATAAGAACATAAGAAATAGGAGCAGGAGTAGGCCAATCGGCCCCTCGAGCCTGCTCCGCCATTCAATAAGATCATGGCTGATCTGATCCTAACCTCAAATCTAAAGAACACAAGAAGTAGGAGCAGGACCCGGCCACTCAGCCCCTGGGCCCGCTCCGCCACCCACAGGGCCTTGATCGATCCAAACTCAGCTTCATGTCCAATTTCCTGCCCGCTCCCCGTAACCCCTAATTCCCTTTACTTCTAGGAAACTGTCTATTTCTGTTTTAAATTTATTTAATGATGTAGCTTCCACAGCTTCCTGGGGCAGCAAATTCCACAGACCTAATACCCTCTGAGTGAAGAAGTTTCTCCTCATCTCAGTTTTGAAAGAGCAGCCCCTTATTCTAAGATTATGCCCCCTCGTTCTAGTTTCACCCATCCTTGGGAACATCCTTACCGCATCCACTCGATCAAGCCCCTTCACAATCTTATATGTTTCAATAAGATCGCCTCTCATTCTTCTGAATTCCAATGAGTAGAGTCCCAATCTACTCAACCTCTCCTCATATGTCCACCCCCTCATCCCCGGGATTAACCGAGTGAACCTTCTTTGTACTGCCTCGAGAGCAAGTATGTCTTTTCTTAAGTATGGACACCAAAACTCTATGCAGTATTCCAGGTGCGGTCTCACCAATACCTTATATAACTGCAGCAATACCTCCCTGTTTTTATATTCTATCCCCCTAGCAATGAAAGCCAACATTCCGTTGGCCTTCTTGATCACCTGCTGCACCTGCATACTAACTTTTTGATTTTCTTGCACTAGGACCCCCAGATCCCTTTGTACTGCAGTACTTTCCAGTTTCTCGCCATTAAGATAATAACTTGCTCTCTGATTTTTCCTGCCAAAGTGCATAACCTCACATTTTCCAATATTGTATTGCATCTGCCAAATCTCCGCCCACTCACCCAGCCTGTCTATATCCCCTTGTAGGTTTTTTATGTCCTCCTCACTCTCTACTTTCCCTCCCATCTTTGTATCATCTGCAAACTTTGATATGTTACACTCGGTCCCCTCCTCCAAATCGATAATATAGATTGTAAAGAGTTGGGGACCCAGCACCAACCCCTGCGGAACACCACTGGCTACTGGTTGCCAGTCCGAGAATGAACCATTTATCCCAACTCTCTGCTTCCTGTTAGATAACCAATCCTCCACCCATGCCAGAATATTACCCCCAATCCAGTGACTTAACTGGTCACTGGATTGCTATGCAATTAACTCATCCCTCGCATCTCTTGCTTCAAGGTATTGAGGTGGCCCTCCTTCCTCGCCTTCACCCTGGACTTCCTTGTCCGATAAGGACTGCTTATGGGGGAAGTAATGTACTAGTTAGCCCTAGCAAAAAGGGCATTGCTAACCTGCTTAATGTAGCAGTGTACCCTTGACTGGGATATGCGGAAGACGTCCTCTATAGCAGCTTGGAATGAGCCAGTGGCAAAGAAGTTAAAGGCTGTGGTGACTTTGACAGCCACTGGCAAAACATGGCCCCATGCAGCAGCAGGCAACAGGTCCTGTTGCAGGAGGCTGCAGAGGTCTGAAACAGCCTGCCTGGAAAAGCACAGCCTCCAGTTCTTCAGATAGATCCAAAAAACTGGCTCGGCTTATTAACCCTGTGTGCTGGGTATGGCCTCCTACAAGCAGCCCCCATATCTTCTAATAAGCCCAGCCGCTACAGCTCGTGCTGACTGATGAGACTGCTGCTGTCCCTCTTGCTCCACCTATTTCTCCATCCAAATGAAACTGGCAATAATGATAAGCAGTTCGAACTTACTGAGGGTAAGTTAAGGCAAAAAATCACAGAAGCAATCTGGAAGCTGGGAATTTTCCTGGCAATCCAAACAACACAATGGTACACAGATCCTATGATCTAATTACCTGCATTTGATTGTCCCTTTACCTCATGTTTAAAGTGGCTCTGAAAGACCAATCCCACTAGGTTTTACTAGCGAGTTGGGCGCTGGTCGTTAAGAGACGTTAAGTAGCGTTTTTTTTAGTTAAATTTAAAGCTTAGTTAAATTCAACGCCTCCAGGATGGCTTTCCCGGGGCTTGTGAATCTCACCAGGTAAAAGGAGGCGAGAAGGGCCGGTTCATCAGGTAAGTGCTTTTATTGCTCTGCTTACCTGCCACGATTGGCTGACCCCCCTACAATGGACGAGACCCCTCCTCCCCCCTCCACCAGATGTCTCCAGCCCTCCCTGCGATATCCGGCCCCAACCGCACCCCCACGCCCCCCCCGCCCTGCGACACCAGACTTACTTGACATCCGCTCCCTGGCTGCTTTCCTGGCTAGTTACATTCCGTGCTTAATATTCCAAGAAAATAAGAAAGTATGGAACAAAAACAATAATTTGGCCCAGTACAACTTCTCCTTAACAGACCACGTACAATTTGTAACGTCGAAGATTCTCCACAATTGCAATGTTATGAATTCTTTTCAATTTATTTAATCTCCTGAGGATAATGAATAACCACACATAAACCTTCCAAGAAAGTACAGCTGTGTGAAATTACATCCTCGGTGAAAAATGAATTAAGCAAAATTTCCAGGATATCAATCTTGAATTACAACCCACACATAAAACTGTCACCAGTTGCATTCCACAGGTAACTCTTCCATGGTTCCAACAGCACATGAACAATCATTTTCTATAGAGTATTTGATCATGTGTCTATCCTTATTCTTATAACATTCAATCTCACTTTAAACAAGTAGTTTTCAGCTCTTATTAAAATAAATTAACATAGCATTAAATGATTTTGCTAGGCATCCATTCCACATATCCACCAATCTTAAAGAAAAAACTTGCATTTATATAGGACCTTTTACATCCTCAGAATATTCCAAAGCATTTCGCAGCTAATGAATTACATTTTGAAACGCTATGTAGACAAATACAGCCAATTGGCAGCCAAATTACACACAGCAAGGTCTGACTAACAGCTAGGAGATAAACGACCAGTTAATTAAGTTTCGATGGTTGAGTAATAAATGTTGGCCTAACCACCAGAAGAAATCCCTGGCTTTTCTTTGAATAGTGCCTTGGGTTCTTACCTAGTTTGATTAATGCGAGTGTGACTTAGTTGGTGGCACTCTTGCCTCTAAGTCAAAAAAATGTAGGTTCAAGCCCCATACCAGGACCTAACCAGGACATGGTCTGAACACTGAGGGAATGCTTCATTGTCAAAGATGCTATTCTTTGGATGAGATGTTATACTGATGTCTGCATGTTCTGATGGTTCAGTTGGATGTAAAAAAATACTATGAAGAAGAAGGGAATCATGATCAATTATGATCAGATATACCATCATTGTTCCCTCGTCCAACACCACCAAACACAGATTAACTATACTTATTTGCTGCTTGTAAACCTTACGGTGCACAAGTTGGCTGCTGTGTTTACCCACCTACCCACCTGATAACAGTAATGCATTTCAAAAAGTAATTAATTGGATCTGAAACATGTGATAAGAGATGTGATAAAACACTATATAAATTCAACTTGTTTTTTTAATAATTTAAATTAATTTATTAATTTTGTAACTATGTCCTCCAGTGCAGAAATCACAGTTCAGCTCATTGGGAGCAATTTTAATCCCCCCACGACGGACGGGGTGGGGGTTGTCAAATTGGCAAATTTGTGAAACCCGACCTCAAGCCGCCGCGAATGCTGCTGCTTCTGTTTTAATCACGGCAGATTTGGGGGCATCTGAGTAACCCGCTCTGGAGAGGTGGGTCCCTTATTATAATTTGTAAATAAGGCTCCGTTCCTGATATTTTGGCAGCGACTTAAATTTAACGCTGGCCAGCCAGGTTTCCCAGGGCTCAGGAAACCTGGCAGCTAAAGGGAGGCAGGTAAATGCTTTTTACAGCACTGCTTGTGGGCCAGCAGAAGCAGGAGTGTTCCCTCAAGCAAATCTTTTGCCGCAATCGGCTGACCCTGATCCTTCCAAACCCGCAATGTTTCCCGATTCCCCCTCCCTCCCGATTGCCAGTCCAACAGCAACCGGGGACCTTTGCAGATGGGTTGGTGGGGGGTGGTTCCCGGCTGTGGCCTTCTATCACTGGCTTTCCCACCTGGCAGCCGGCTAGCCTGTCAATCTGGCCGGCTGCCAGGTGGGAAACAGAGTAAAAAAATGATAATGAGGTCCTGCTGTTAAATTCGGTAGGACCTCTGTGTTCCTGGCATTTCCGGGTCTCCCCCCGCTCCCTCCTCGCCTCCCATAAATATCGGGCCATTATCTTTTACCATCTACATTTTAAAAATCTGGATTTTGTCTCCTTTTAATTGTCTTTTTCTAATGAAAATAACTTCAGATCCATGAGTTGCTGTTGATAATTTAAAGCCCTGAATCCAGGACTAATTATTATTATGACTCTTCACTGAACTTTCTCAAACATGTCATTCTAAAAGGTAGTGTGCCCAAATGTAGCCTCACCAATGATCTGTGCAAGGTTAGAATAACATACTCAAATGCCTTTTAGGACGTATCCTTGGCCATCTCCTATTTCTCATCTACATACTGCTCCTTGGCAACATCACATCAGGCTCCATATTTACGCTTACAATACCCAGCTCTATCTCACCACCTCCTCTCTCAACATCTCCAATGCTTCTGTGTTGTCACATCCAGTCATGGAGAAGCTAAAATTTCCTCCAATTAAACGTTGGGAAGACTGAAGCCCGACCACCTCCACAAACTCCATTCCCTAGCCTCCTATATGGCTGGAGGCCGCAATGGCACCTTTCTGGTAGGCAGCAGAGCATCTCGCACTATCATTGCTGACTGAGATCCACAAAAGTCACACTTTTCCACTGGGGGCCCCTCTCAACTGAGCGGGTTCACTGGTAATCCGCAGGTGGGGATGGAATCTCAACCGTTATCGTTAAAATTAGATCCATACGAAATCACCTGGTCATGCACCTTAATGAATATGCGAGAAGATCAAGGGATTATAGAGGGTGGACATCCTTGCAAGATAGGGTATTGTAATAGACCTAACTAATGGGGCACTCTGGCAGGTAGAGGAGGAAGTCAAAGAGACCCCAATCGTTATTCGCAACCCCTCAGATAATGAAGCAGTCCGTACCCACATGCAGCAAGACCTGGACAACATCCAGGCTTGGGCTGATATGTGGCAAGTAACATTCGCACCAGACAAGTGCCTGGCCATCTTCAACAAGAGAGAGTCTAACCACCTCCCCTTGACATTCAATGGCATTACCATCACCGAATCCCCACCATCAACATCCAGGGGATTACCATTAACTAGAAACTTAACTGGACCAGCCACATAAATACTGTGGCTACAAGAGCAGGTCAGAGGCTGGCTGTTCTGTGGCGAGTGACTCACCTCCTGACTCCCCAAAGCCTTTCCACCTTCTACAAGGCACGAGTCAGGAGTGTGATGAAATACTCTCCAATTGCCTGGATGAGTGCAGCTCCAATAGTGCTCAAGAAGCTCAACACCATCCAGGACAAAGCAGCCCGCTTGATTGACACCCCATCCATCACCGTAAACATTCACTTCCTCCACCACTGGCGCACTGTGGCTGCAGTGTGTACCATCTACAGGATGCACTGCAGCAACTCGCCAAGGCTTCTTCGACAGCACCTCCCAAACCTGTGACCTCTACCATCTAGAAGGACAAGGGCAGCAGGCACATGGGAACAACACCAACTGCACGTTCCCCTCCAAGTCACACAACATCCCGACTTGGAAATATATCACCGTTCCTTCATTGTCGCTGGGTCAAAATCCAGCACTGTGGGAGTATCTTCACCACACAGACTGCAGCAGCTCAAGAAGACAGCTCACCACCACCTTCTCAAGGGCAATTAGGGATGGGTAATAAATGCTGGCCTTGCCAGCGATATCCACATCCCATGAATAAAAAATAATAATTCCTCATTTGGGGGGAGGTTTGCCATACACAGGGATTCGAGGAATACAATCTGCAAGAGCTTTTTGGAGGCCTTTCTCCAGGGCTGAGAGAGGCCATGTGGGTGAATAAACAGGCTTTTGCAAGCCATAAACACAACTGTGGGAGAATGAGAGGGGTGGTAGAGGCAGACAGACTAGATTTGGCCTCCCCCCTGAAACAATACTGTTTCCCACGAGAACATCCAAATTGCAATCGATTCCCTGGTGCAACAAGGTGTCTTGAGAACTACAGCGACAGAAACAAATTCACCGATCTGGGCAATGAGAAAACCATCGGGGTCATGGCACCTACCGATAAATCATAGACAGCTGAATAAGATCACTCCCCACATGCATCCCGACTGTTGCATCAACCCCCTGAGGTACTGGTACAACCAGCTGCATCAAAGGTGTTTACGGTACTGGACATCTCAAACGGGTTTTGGTCCATCTCATTACACCCAGACCATGAATATAAATTTGCATTCATGTTTAAGGACCAACAGTATACTTGGACATGCTTGCAGCAGGGATTCCACAATTCATCTTCAATATTCCACCAAAGAATGGCAAAAGCACTGTCAAACTTTAGTCAGTAATAGGCTCTGGTCCAATACGTGGATGATTTGTTACTCTACACTCCCAATATGGATACCCATTCGCGCTTGTTGGATGAGTTGCTGAATTTATTGAAAGAACAGAGGTTGAAAATAAATATGAAGAAAGCTCAGTGAGCGCAACAAGAGGTGTCCTTTTTAGGAGTAACAATAAATGAAGGCTGGAGGAGTAATGATGAACACATGATCAAAGTAGTACAAGACCTCTCAATGCCAACCTAAGTTAAAGCGGTTTGCTCCCTCTTGGGAGTGGAGGGATATTGCAGGGACTTTATAGAGGATTTTGCAACCTTAAGCGTGCCCCTATACACACCATGGGAATGGACGCTGGCATGCACAGAGACAGTGGAGAAACTTAAACCCGGTCTGGATTCAGCGCCCATTCTACAGGCAGCTGATCCTGAACAGCCTTTCCATTTGTAGTCACAAAGTTGGCATTATCCAAAGTACTCTTGGAACAAACGTGGGAAATTCTGTCCCATAGCATATGTCTCCCGGGTCCTAACATCTGTCGAGGCAAACTATTCTGCTTGTGAAAAACACGTACTCACCACTTTTAGGGCGGTACAACATATCACATACATAATAGGATTAGCCCCTCTCCACTTGTTAACGTGTCACACACCAGCTGAGTTGTTATTCAACGGTGACTGAAAGGCGGTCTGTCCCAAATGTCCGACTTGCTAGGTGGACGTTACTTCTACAAGGGAGAGGTATCACGGTAAAACATACCCAAGGCCCGCCATGCCTAGCTGGTAATCTCTTGGATCAGGGCGAACTGCACCATTGCCATGCAGAAAATGCCTGCACCAACAGAGGGCCAATCAGAGCAGGAGAAGTCGCTGATTCTCCCCAAATGTTTGTAGGCGGCTCGAGCCGTGTAGTGGAAGGCCTGCACCTCACCAGATGTAGAATATATGCACTGGCGACAGGACAAGAAATCTTGCTAAAGTTGCCACCCACTCTCTCGGCCCAAGCAGCAGAGTTAGCAGCCATCACCTACGTCATGTCCAACCTTAGTGAGTATCAACTCCCCCTCAATATATACTCGGACTCCATGTATGTATGCAATTCTTTGAACGAGTATCTACCGATATGGGAAAAAAAAAAGAGGTTTCGTCTCAGCAGATGGAAGGCCTTTATCCTCCGCACCATTGTTAAGGTATATTTTTATTATGGCAACTCCTGACCATGAGAAGATTGCAATACATAAGATGAAAGCTCATACTAAAAATGAACCCAGATGGGAGGAAAATAAAAGGGCAGATGAATTGGCAAAAAAGAGAGGGGAGGAAGGACAAGAATGGGATGGCAGACCTGTGCTACCCCTATTAATGCAACGGCAGACCAGAAAGGGCCGCCGGTGCCCCAGGTCTTAAACGGGCCCAGGCAGAGGATAACCAGATCCAACAAGTGATCAAAGCACTTGAGGAGGATCAGGCCCTTATACAAACAAAGTATCCCTCTTGAACATCCGAGACGGCTTGTTGTTTTATGGGGAGTGCTGGATTGTCCCAGAAGCCCTCCAGAACCAGTTCCTAGGTCAGGCACACACGCCCCTACAACGGGACACCCTGTTCCTGCGGGAACGCTAACCCGAGTGGAGGACGTGACGTCCTGGTCAAAAAGGGGACGTAGATCATTACTGCCATAACTGCTGGATATGTGTACAGTACAACCCAGATTCAAGGTCCAAGAAGGCCCTCTGACAACACACCAGACCTTCTCCAGGCTCTTGGACTGATTTACAAATTGACTACATAGGACCGTTCCCAGCTTCGTCAAGAGGGAATAAGTATTTTACAATGGTGGTGGATACCTTTTCTAAGTGGGTAGAAGCTTTTCCAGTTCCCAATGCCACCGCCCAGGTTATAGGAAAGATTCTGGTAAATCATGTATTCACCAGATGGGGGATCCCCAGATCAACAGATTTGGACCAAGGAAGTCACTTTACAGGAAGGGTCATGTAATACACAAAGTAATTGCTGGGAATAAAAATGTGATTTCATATCCTCTACAACCCTACTTCATCGGGAATCATGGGGCGAATGAATCGCACTCTAAAAGTAATGTTAAAAAAATTGGTGACTCAGTCCTTTAAGACTTGGAATCAATTGCTACCATTAGCTCTAATGGCTATTCGATCAACCCCCTCCCAAATGACCAAGGTAACACTTCATGAGATTAAGACAGGATGAGTTATGCAAACTCCAGAGCACCTTATCTGCGCTGACTTATCCAAATATCAGGTCCTTAATGCAAGAAACCAATGTTAAACAGCTAATCGAACAATTGGTGCAGGTAAATCGGTTTGTTGCAGCCAATATTGCAGTTTGCAAAAGGGCAAACAAGGTGTACTTTGATTCAAAAAGATACTCCATGGAATAGGATGTGAGCCAACAAGTAACGGTCAAAGCTTTCAATCAAACAGGTTCCTTTTCTGCTGCATTCCTGGGGCCACATTATATAGTGGACAAGGCAAGCCCTTCAGTCTACAAGGTGGTGGTTAATCCTAAGAAAGAGAAATAGTTCCACATTAACTAGCAAAAAGCTTTCCTGGCAAATGCGCCGAGTTTTAAGGATCCTCCTAAGCATCCCCCTAACCCGGTTGACACATGCACACCCACCGAGATCCCTCGGAGTGAACTTCCATTGTGTTGGAATGACTATGAACCTCCATTGCCAGTGGCAAACCCACCTCAGGAGTAGGCCCTCAGGCCGATTCTCCATGCCTGGGTCGTACAGGGGGCAGGGGAAGTCCCAGACAACCAAGGTGCTGGGAAATGAAGAGAAAAAAAAGGAATTAAATTGATTAAACCATTAAGCAGATATTAACAAAGAGCAAATAGTACCTTGATCATTTTCTTGCTGTTTTTGTGTATACAGATCTTAAGATGGTTACCAGTACAACTGCCCTTCTCCTACTGACAACTCCAACAACCAGAGCCACCCCTCCAACAGAGATCATATGGGATTATAATGTAACTGTCCATACACGTGAAAAGGCAATATCACAACCCTCTGTCAACTCCCTAGGAAAAAATCCGATCAAGGTGGAAAAGGGGAGTCAGGTACGCGTCACGTGCCACTGTACCAGCACCGGGAATCAGAAAGCAAGAAGATGGTGTAGGGTTAAGCCTTACCTCTGGTCGTGTGAGCCAGTAGGAAATTTAAATGAAAAGCCCAGACGTCTGGAACAGTTTTTGAACTGGCCACAGTTCTGGTCACGGCATACAGGCTGGTATGGTTGTGAGCCAGATGGCAAGGAATCTTGTCCTTGGAGGCCCATTATAAGGACTGTGTATGGAAGAACTCATATGGTGATTAAGACAGATGAAGCAAAACTTGAAACTGAAAAACCCCACAAATCTTATAAATCTGGTTCCAAATGTCCTAAGGTTAAGGTGGAGGGCCCCAATAAAGGGTTAATGGTGACCAGAATGCATGAAGTGTTATATAATCATGTAAAATTTGAAGTTGTTCCAGTGCTGTTTGATCTATCAAATGTAACCTTTCCCAAGAGATTGTGCCAACCCACACATGTAGAATTGTACCACCTCATAAGAGAACTGGTCCAAGATTTTAGTCAAAGAAATGCAGGGAAAGACCGGGATGAGAAATGGCTACCAGAGATCGGAAGTCTGGAGAGGGAACCAGGAATGGACCCATCGCCAGCTAATCCAATGATGTCGGCAATAACATTACACACAGGAGGAAAAGGCGATAACTGCGAATTGTTTTGAATGGTGGGGTCTACCAGTGAAGTTGAAAACAAAGAAAAAGGTACAAATAACCAACCAATCAATCCAAAGAAACAAGCAATGATGTAGTTCGAAGAAAGCAAAAACAGCAAAAAAACAAGGACTAATCTCACGAAAAGGTTAGTCAAAGCAGTTTTAAAACTATATCTGTTGCTGTGCACCTGCAGGAGTACACTTTGCTCCAACTTTTAAAGGTGCACAGTGCTGGCTTGGCTGCAGGAGCACAGCGCATCAGAATTCCTGCGGCAGCTAGGACAGGTTCCCTAACACCTGAATGTTGTAATGAGGTTTGCACCATGGAACAGTGCAAGCCTTCTGCACTGCCAGTGCTGGTTAATCAGAAAACCTGGAGCAAGCGCAAATCTGGCACACTGACAATAATTCCAACTTTTCACACGTTCAGCACGCAATGTGTACCTGCACACCGGAGTGGAATTTCAACCCCTAAATGATTTAACATCCAGTTACCACTCAAAACATTAGTACTATCTGTCCTAAGGAAAAGGACACCAAAGGACATCGAACACCCACTGTGATAATCTGTACAGATTGACTATTTGAAATGCAGAGATTCACTAGTGAGTAGGACTGCTCCATTCTTTCCCCTTGATTGTTCTGATTATGATATATAACACATGCATTATTTTCTCTTACAGTAAATGCACAGTATTAAACTGGAAGTCAGATTTTGATCTTGTTAACATTGGTGGTTTATTGTCATTATCGTTAGTTTTTGTAAAAAAAAAGAAAGTTATGGCAACTTTTATTTTATCTTTAGCAACCCATTTTTGACTAATGCTGTTGATTATATGGAACAACTGAAGGAATTCTCCTCACTAGTGGTTTTTCAGGATGAAAATCATTTGCCTGTAAATTTTCTTGTGGCTACATTTTATGTTCTGATCTGGACATTGCAGAAAGCAGAAAATGTTTGTAAAGCCATGCATCAAAGGATAAGTAATTTAAATAGAACGTGTCAATTGATTTATATATGTTGTGCACTGAAAATACATTCTTTCACAATGTTTCGCAGAATTATTTTAAGAAATTGAACAATTCGTGGAAAAATTCAGTTAGAAAGAAACTGACTATCTGACAGATTTCTTCATACAACTAAAACGTAACATTTTATGTGCTGACTATTAATTTTTTAGGAATGATTTGGTCTGTAATGGTGTGATACTCATCAATTAAAGCTGATGCATTCGTTACAGGTTAGATTTGTCATTTTATTTTGAATGGAGTAACAAAAGTGCTTCCAGCATCACCATTGAATGTACTATAAACCTTAGGATCATGGAATAAATGCTGTTTTATCTAACATTCAGTGTCTACAGAAGTATTTTGTGAAGAAAAGATTGTATTTAAGTCAAGCAGATGTTATCAGCCATGTGGTATTTCACGTGGCATTCCAGTTGTTTCCAACAGCAGCACTGCCCAAGCACAGTTACCCAAGGCTGAATGGAAGTTGAGAGAGACAGACATGCAGCTTGGTTTTGCAGTTACTTTATAACGGTGTTTTACCAATTATTCATATGCATGTGTTTGGCCAGATGACTTAGCAGAAGGCCTATAACAAGGCACAAACATTTGTAAATGAATTGAGATACAATATTTTGTTACTGTGTAACTGTCCAGGAATTTTTTTTTATTGTAATTAACATGACATACTGTTTTCATTTCAAACAGAGAATTGTATAAGGCACAAGTTAAAGAGCACCTCAATTTGGTATAATCATGGAAAATACAGAAATGGTGCAAATCGTTTACCATATGTTACTGTTAATATATAATTAAATATATGGGTCCACTAGTGCCAATCTCTAACCGTGAATAACAATGAAGACTTTTACTACTGAACGCCAAGAAAATTCAGGCGGTATTATTGCAAGCTTGATCATTTATTTATCATTTTACACTTTTGCCCAAGCTGCACATTACAAGTATATTCTTTCATGTCATTTGCAGTCTTAATAAATGCATTTCTTGCATCTTCACAGTACAGTTCTGGTCTACAGCTTGTGTTTGGAAAAGAACACTGGGCCGGGCAGAAAGGTCTTTTATAATATCTGTTTAAGATCATGAGACCAAAATAGATAGGAGGAGGAGGCCATTCGGCCCTCGAGCCTGCTCTGCCATTCAATTAGATCATGGCTGATCTGATTTTTACCTCAACTCCACTTTCCCACCTTTTCCCCATATCCTTTGACTCCCTTGCTGATCAAAAATTTGTCTATCTCAGCCTTGAATGTGTTCAATGACTCAGCCTCCACAGCTTTTTGGGGTAAAGAATTCCAAAGATTCACGACCCTCTGGGAGAAGAAATTCCTCCTCATTTCCGCGTTAAACGGGTGACCCCTTATTCTAATACCATGCCCCCTAGTTTTAGATTCCCCCATGAGGGGTAACATCCTCTCAGCATCTACCCTATCGAGTCCCCTCAGTATCTTGTATGTTTCAATAAGGTCTCCTCTCATTCTTCTAAACTCCAATGAGTATAGACCCAACCTGTTCAATCTTTCCTCATAAGACAACCCTTCCATACCCGGAATCAACCTAGTAAACCTTCTCTGAACTGCCTCCAATGCAAGTATGTCCTTCCTTAAATAAGGGCACCAGAACTGCACGCAGTACTCCAGGTGTGGTCTCACCAGCACCCTGTACAGTTGTAGCATGACTTCCCTGCTTTCATACTCCATCCCCCTAGAAATAAAGGCCAATATTCCGTTTGCCTTCCGGATTACCTGCTGCACTTGTATGTTGACTTTTTGTGTTTCATGTACGAGGACACTCAGATCCCTCTGTACCGCAGCATTTTGTAGTATTTCTCCATTCAAATAATATTTTGCTTTTTTATTTTTCCTCCCAAAGTGGATGACTTCACATTTTTCCACGTTATATTCCATCTGCCAAATTGTTGCCCATTCATTTAACCTGTCAATATCCCTTTGCAGACACTTTGGGCTCGATTTTCGCACCCCCGAGCGGGTGTGTTCGTGGTGGGGGGGCAACGAAAATCGGGGATTCCCACTTCCGGGTTCCCCAGTGACGCGCTTACGTGCGCGCATAGCCCCCGAATGCGGGACTCCCGCCGGCATTTAAGGGGGCGGGATGCCACTTAAGGTAATTATTTTGATAGTTCAGGTCATTAGCAGACCTGATTGACATAATATTTTAGGAGGGGTGGGATTTTCATCTCAACTGAGACTGTTTCCCATACTGGGTGAAACACTCCCAGTTCAAATGGATGTGTTGCAGCCTGTGGCAGCTGCAAAGGTCCATTTAACAGGTTGGGGCGGGGGGGTGGGCGGGGGAGAAGAGATCCTCACTCATTGCAGGAGGCCACTCTGTCACTCTGGACAAAGTTTGGCCTCCACCACCCTCCTCCAAACAATAAAATTCACAAACTTGCACACTTACCCCAGTGTGCAGACACAAGTACCTATCTTGCGGACCCCCTCAAACGTACATCTTCCGGATGGGGCCGCCGTAGCTGCAGTCATGACCTCCTCGGAGGACGAAAGGCATCACCAGCCTCGCCGGCCACGCCGTCCACCTCTGACACGTGGAGCTCCACAACACAGTGCTGTGACACAGCCACCTGCACAGCAGGAGGGAGGGCAACCGCAGAAAGAGATGCGTCGCAGAAGGCACTACCCTCGCCACAGGGTTGACAGACCGAGGCTCAGCTTCCTGGACCTCTCTGAGCAGCAGTGCACACGGAGGCTCAGAGTCACTCAACATGTAGTCATGGACATCTGCAGCCTCCTTCAAGCCGAGCTGCTCCCGGCTGGCCCGAGCACCATCTTCTTACCTGTCGCTGTCAAAGTCACCACTGCCCTCAACAACTTCTCCTCCGCATCCTTCCAGGGTGCCACTGGGGACATCGCGACGTCTCTCAGTCGTCTGCACAAAAAAGCCCTGCAAATACACCTACACCCACTCTGCAGTGACACAATGGGTGGCATCAGTTGTGGGTCTTCATTGTGATCCTCAGGAAAGGGCATTATTGCACAAACCAGACAAGATTCGCAAAGACGTGGCAGTAGTGGTGACAATATGTTATGTGAGTTGATCAGAAATCAAATATAAGTAAAAACCATGACAAACCCTCAAACACCCTTGTGCATCCCCTTCTTGCTCACGACATGTTTGCCTTACGCTTCCTACTGCACATATGTGATGCATGCCCTGTGGCTGAAGCACAGGTAGCGGCAGGTTGGGTGAGGCTGACCATGAAAGGGTGAGTATGAGATAGAGCCATGAGATTGTATGAGAATTGGGTTGAGTGGTAGTGGTGGGATGAGTACTGGCGAGGTGAGTAAGTGCAGGTAAGATGAGGATGAGCTTTGAGTGGGTGTGAGGGGTGATATGACAGAGTAGTGTTGGCAGTGCAGAAGGAGATGTGGGGTGGGGGCGGTGATGTGGCAGACGGAGTGTAGGGGAATGAGTAAGTGTACTCACTTCGGCTGACCTACTTAAGTCATTGCAGCGCTTCCTGCACTGTATGCAGGTGGGCGATATGTTGGTGGTGCAGGTGACCTCCTCTGCCATCTCGAGCCAGGCCTTCTTGGTGGCAGAGACAGGCCACTTCCTCCCGCCCGCTGGGGAGAAGATCTCTGTCCTCCCCCTCCTCCTCACCCCATCCAATAAGACCTGGAATGAGGAATCATTAAACTTGGGAGCAGCCTTCCCCCTGGGCTGCTCCATGCTGTAATTTTGCCTATTTTCTGCAGCATCTGTCAGTGGAGGACTGCCCTTTTAAATAGGGCTCATCCAGCTGACAGCCTATGATGCGCCTGCGCAGTCCGCCCACTGCACAGCTTTCCAGCGCGAAACCCAGAAGTAAAGGTAAGTACCTTCAATTAAGCTGCGATTGCATGCGGAGCACCCCAATTTCACCGGGCACGTTATCCATGCGCCCAGTCGACCCCCCGCTGCCCTACTAATATTGGGCCCCTTGTGTCCTCATCGCAACTTGCTTTTCCACCCATCTTTGTATCATCAGCAAATTTGGCCACAAGACACTCTGTTCCTTCATCCAAGTCATTGATATATATTGCAAATAGTTGAGGCCCCAGCACTGAGCCCTGCAGCACCTCACTAGTTACAGATTGCCATTTTGAAAATGACCCTTTTATCCCGACTCTTTTTTTTCTGTTATTTAGCCAATCCTCTATCCAAGCCAGTATATTACCCCCAATACCATGAGCTCTTATCTTATGCAGCAATCTTTTATGTGGCACCTTATCGAATGCCTTTTGGAAATCCAAATATACTGCATCCATTGGTTCCCCTTTATCCACCCTGCCCGTTACTTCCTCAAAGGACTCTAATAAATTTGTCAGACACGATTTCCCTTTCATAAAACCATGTTGACTCTCCTTGATTGTACTGAGTCTCCAAATGTCCTGCTACTTCTTCCTTAATAATGAATTCTAGCATTTTCCCAATGACAGATGTTAGGCTAACTGGTCTATAGTTACCTGCTTTCTGTCGCACTCCCTTCTTGAATAGGGGTGTTATGTTTGCAGTTTTCCAATCCGCTGGGACCTTTCCAGAATCTATGAATTCTGGAAGATTACAACCAATGCATCCACTATCTCTGTAGCCACTTCCTTTAAGGCCCTCGGGTGCAAACCATCAGGTCCAGGGGACTTGTCAGCCTTTAGGCCCATTAGTTTACCAAGTACTTTTTCTCTAGTGATAGTGATTGTTTTTAGTTCCTCCCTCCCCTTTACCCCTTGATTTTCTACTATTATTGGTATATTATTAGTGTCTTCTACTGTGAAGACAGATACAAAATATCTGTTCAATTCCTCTACCATTTCCTTGTTTTCCATTATTATTTTCCCAGTCTCATCCTCTAAGGGACCAATGTTTACTTTAGCTACCCTCTTCCTTTTTATATACTTGTAGAAGCTTTTACTGTCAGTTTTTATATGCCTTGCTAGTTTACTCTTAATTTATTTTCTCCCTCTTTATTATTCTTTTAGTCATCCTTTGCTGGTTTTTAAAGTTTTCCTAATCTTCAGGCTTACCAATCTTTGCCATGTTGTATGCTTTTTCTTTTAACCTGATACCATCTTTGACTTCCTTAGTTAGCCATGGTTGGTTTCACCCTTTTTGTGGAGCCTTTCCTCCTCACATGGATATATTTTTGTTGCGAGTCATAAAATATCTTTTTAAATGTTTGCCACTGCTTATCCACCATCATACCATCTAATCTGTTTACCCAGTCCACTTTAGCCAATTCCGCCCTCATTCCTTTATAACTGCCCTTATTTAAGTTTAATACAGTAGTTTCAGACCCAAGATCCTCGCTCTCAAATTGGATGTGAAATTCTATCATGTTATTATCACTACTTACCAAGGGATTCTTTACTTTGAGATCAATAGTTAATCCTGTTTCGTCAACCATTACCAGATCCAAAATGGCCTGTTCCCTAGTTGGTTCCCCGACATATTGGTCTAAGAAACAGTCTATGAACTCCTCCTCAGGGCGATTTTTGCCAATTTGATTTGTCCAATCTATGTGAAAGTTAAAATCACCCATGATTATTGCATTATCTTTTTTACAAGCCCCCCTTATTTCCTGATTTATATTTTGCCCTACAGTGTAGCTACTGTTAGGGGGCCCATATACTACTCCCACCAGTGATTTCTTTCCCTTGCTATTTCTTACCTCCACCCAAATTGATTCAACATCTTAATCTTCTGAGCCAAGATCATTTATCACTATCATACCAATTTCATCCTTTATTAACAGAGCTACCCACCACCTTTACCTTTTTTCCTATCCTTCCAAAATGTTAAATAACCTTGAATATTTAGCTCCCAACCTTGGTCACCTTGCAACCACGTCTCTGTAATGGCCACGAGATCATACCCATTTGTTTCTATTTGTGCTGTCAATTCATCTATCTTATTACAAATGCTGTGTGCATTCAGATAAAGAACCTTTAATTTTGTCTTTTTACCATTCTTTCCTACCCCAGCTCCATTTGCTAGTGCACTCTTATGTTTGTACGCTCTGTCCCTTCCTGACATACTCTGTTTATCATTACCCCATCACTTTCCTGTACTACTTCCTTGTCTTTTCTCTTTATCAATCTAAACTTCACCCCACCTGAGCCCCCCCCACCCTTTATTTAATTTAAAGCCTTCTCTACCGCCCTAGTTATTCGGTTTGCCAGAACACTGGTCCCAGCAAGGTTCAGGTGAAGCCCATCCCAACGGAACAGCTCCCTCTTTCCCCAGTACTAGTGCCAGTGCCCCATGAATCGAAACCCACTTCTCCCACACCAATCTTTGAGCCACGCTTTTATCTCTCTGATCTGATTTACCCTGTGCCAATTTGCTCGTGGCTCAGGTAGTAATCCAGAGATTATCACCTTTGTGGTTCTGCTTTTTAATTTAGTCCCTTGCTACTCAAACTCCCTCAGCAGAACCTCTTTCTTAGTCCTACCTATGTCGTTGGTACCTACGTGGACCACGGCAACTGGATCCTCCCCCTCCCACTCCAAGTTTCTCTCTAGCCCCGAGGAGATGTCCTTAACCCTGGCACCAGGTAGGCAACACAGCCTTTGGGACTCTAGCTCTTGGCTGCAGAGAACAGTGTCTATCCCTCTAACTATACTGTCGCCTACTACAACCACATTCCTTTTTACTCCCCCCACTTGAATGGCCCCCTGAACCACGGTGCCGTAGCCAGTTTGCTCATCCTCCCTGCAGTCCCTGCACTCGTCCACAAGGGCTGCAAGAACCTCGTATCTATTGGACAAGTGCAGAGGTTGAAGCTCCTGCAGTGCTACCTCCTGGATCCCCGTACCTGCCTCACTCGCAGTCACACCCTCCTGTCCCTCACCACGTGCCAATTCTACAGTATTTAGTCTAAGGGGCGTGACTGCCTCCTGGATCAAAGTGTCCAGGTAACTTTCTCCCTTCCTGATGCCTCGCAATGTCTGCAGGTCCTCAACACGGAGCCGAAGTTCCTCGAGCTGCAGACACTTACTGCAGATGTAGTCGCTCTGGACAAAACTGTCCAGTGGCTCCCACATATTGTAGCTGCAACACTTCTCCTGCCCTGTCATAGCTAGGTATGAGAATGCAGATAGCAACAGGTGTGCACTTCAGGGCCTACAAATGGAGAAAAAGCAATAGTCCCAATATATTCCGCAGAAGTAACAGCATAATATTTAAAGTACCTTTATCATAGTTATCATAGTAGGTACAGCTCAGGAGGCGACCATTTGGCCCATCATGCCTGTGTCAACTCTTTGGAAGAGCTATCCAATTAGTCCCATTCCCCTGCTCTTTCCCCATCGCCCTGCAATTTTTTTCCCTTCAAGTATTTATCCAATTCCCTTTTGAAAGTTACTACTGAATCTGCTTCCACCACCATTTCAGACAGTGCAGTCCAGATCATTACAACTCGCTTCATGTCACCTCTGGCTCTTTTGACGATCACCTTAAATCTGTGTCTTCTAGTTACCGACCCTTCTACCACTGGAAACAGATTCTCCTTACTTAATCAAAACCGTTCATGATTTTGTACACCTCTATCAAATCTCTCCTTAACTTTCTTGTTCTAAAAAGAACAATCCCAGCTTCTCCAGTCTCTCCACATAACTGAAGTCCCTCATCCCTGGTACCATTCTAGTAAATCTCCTCTGCACCCTCTCTAGGCCTTGACATCCTTCCTAAAGTGTGGTGCCCAGAATTGAACACAATATTCCAGCTGAGGCCTAACCAGTGTTTTATAACACTTTCTTTCAATCTTTCATTACTTTGGAATTGCTGTGAAATATTTTTACAATAAATACAACTTTTCAAAAATGTTCCATTGCTAAAAAAATATAGAATTTGACCATTTCAAGTGCTTATCATTACCAATCTCAGTGGTCTTAATTGTAGATTTGACCTTTAAAGTAAAAAGAATGGACCAAAAGTTTTTTTTTTCTAAAACTTTCCAGAGATGTATTGCTCAATCAGTATAAAAAGAATGCATATTCATCTATGGCAATAACTGAAGTACTAAGATAAAGCATTATTATTACAGGAGAGCTCTTACCTACTACTCATAATGACTAAACCTTCTGGTATTTATTATATATTTAAGACTGATCCAAACAGTGAGATAAAGACTACTTTTTAAAGTACTATGACAAATTATTCACTTAGATATTTAGTAATCGTTCTACGCAACTCAATATGCCCACTTAATTAGGTGCTCAGGTACACAAGTCCAGTATGGAACTGTTCAAAGTTGACATTTATGTCTGCTGACCTTTACAGGCTTAGATAACTCAAAAATAATAATTCTTTGACATTGTTTAGTCACCACATCAATCAATTTATAGAAGAAAACAAGGACAATTATCCTTTGAGTCTGCACAAAATTGACCTAATGTCAGAGGATAAGAAAACTGCATACAGCATGTAATCATCCAGTTTTTGTGCACCTAATGATTGGAATGCCCTTTTACATCTCTGGAAAGTTTTAGAAAAAAAATAACTTTTGGTCCATTCTTTTTACTTTAAAGGTCAAATCTACAATTAAGACCACTGAGGTTGGTTGACTATGAAACAAGAAAACTATCAAACTTCAACTGGCATTTAATTATAGATTTTCTAATAGGTTTAGGTAACCCAACAATTTGTTTTAATTGTAATGACTGTGAAGAAATGTTTTACCCATTAGTTTCTTTAGTGTAATTGTTGTAACTGAGGCCATTAAGAATTAAGAAGCAATATTATTGACCTTTTTAAAAAAGTCAATCCATTTCCTTTCTTAGCCACATATTGCCACGCATCTTCAATCAACTTGAGAGGGTTGGTGAACAAATCACATGATCCTCTGTCATTTCTGACTCTAATATTGTATGGGAGTCCAGTTAACAAGGAGCACTCAGGACTGTGTCACCTCAATTATCAATCTGTGTAAAAACTAATAAAAGTCATCACACATTTGGTTGGCAGGCTTAAATTACTGACTGCAATAGCTGGATTTGAAACCGCATCACAAACGGGGCACAACAAATATCTTTAAACATCATTTGTTTAAATATCAGTACTGAAAACTTGCTGAGGCTAAAAATAGTTGTTATAAACTAGGTCGGGCAACAGGAGAATACATTTTACTTTTGTGAAATTTACTTAATTATATACAATACCAATGTTTTCTGTTTAGGAACTATGCCCCTTCGCCCCTCCTGCAGTGGAAACACTGGGAACAGTGGAAACAGGTTCATAAAGTGGCTATTTTTAAAATGTCTCTGCCTTTCTCCATACTGCAGGATTTTCTACTGCATTTGTGAGTCTCTGTAATTACAATCTTTTCAGTTGAATTTCTGATCCCCAATGTCTGGGTGAAAGTTGATTAGATTTTGCTTCTGTCAGATACATGGCTGGGAATGAGTGGCGATAGTCATTGATTTGGGAAGTTTGAAACATTCTTGCTGCTGAAAGAAATCATGGAAGTGGAGAATGACGTGACATGAAAATATTTTAATTACATTCCAAGCTTTGGGAGTTAACTGATGTGGTGTAATTATTATTAAAACTTTTTTTTAAAAACTCATTACTGAACCTGATGATTCGATCATAGGCAGGTCAGGAGGGACATCAGAGTTGAATCCAATCCTTTCCTCACCTGGGGATATTTTCTACACTGTGGAAACAACTGTTAAAGGCAGCCAACGGGTACAGGAATCCACTCCTGATTTTTGCTTTGCGATTGTGTACCTCTCCGTGCTACTTGTGCTAGCAGCAAAAGAGCAATCTGAGAAGGAGGGCTGTTAATCACTTATTAAGTGGAATTAAAGTGGTTATGGCGGCTAAAACTGTTGTAGGAAGCAGAGACCAGAATTAGTAGCATTATGGCAGAATCTTGTAGGAAAAAGCCTGTTTCAGTGACACTGCTGCAGAAGTGCTTGTGGATAAAATGCTAGCTCACCAGCAGTTTATCTTTTCAGTCAGTAAGTTGCATAATCACCAAGGCTCACCAATTGTGAGCATGTAGGAGCTGACAGACTGTGTAAATGTTGTGTCAAACCAGGAGGACAGTTAAAGAACACAGGAAAAATTTGCTAGCATCAAGCAGGTCACCAAAATGTGCATTTAATTTAAATTTATAATCTGCATTTGTACAAGCATCTTTTTTATGTACAGTTAATAAGCTTTAAAAAGGTCATGTTATTTACCCACAATTTACAAATATGGTATGCTTTTAGAAAGGAAAAAAAATCATAACAGTAATGATAAAATTGGACAAGGACAGTTAAACTGGAAATCTCAGTATGGCTTCTCTTGGCTCCCAGCCATCCTGCCACTTTTAGAATTTCTTGTTAGAAGTGAGACTAGGCATTTGATACGATTGCCCAAATACGTGGGGGTGTGTTGAATTGAGGTGCAAAATCTAATGTTATTAGATTTACACAGTCTATTCCTGGCATGCAGTATTGCTATGACATGTGGATTGTGGGATTTAAATTTTAAATGCCCCAAAGGGAGTTGAATCGGTCACGATCAATTCAATTTCACAGTCCTATGAATTTTTAAGTTTTTAACTGAAATAGCAACTCTCAATACCTCCCACAGTGATTTTCCTTCCTCCCCAAAATAGGCTGCCCAGTGCAGGCATGGGAGCCCAACAAAATTATTTTAATGATCCTAACGCCAGGAAGTCAGCTACGGCCAAGGGCATAGGCATGGGGTGAGCAGAAGCGCCGCCCCACATAAAGTGCCTGCGTAGAGGCTGGGCAGAAAACTGCCACGGTGTAATCAGCCTTTACAAATAGCACACATCAGTTGATGCCAAAACTTTGACTGGTGCAGTAGTGTCAGTAAGTGGCTTCAACCAGAACAAGGAACTATCTATGCATGCTGATTAGTGTATCTTAACCAATCAACAATAACAACCACTTGCATTTATATAGCGCCTTTAACGTAGTAAAACGTCTCAAGGCGCTTCACATGAGCGTTACCAAACAAAATTTCACACCGAGCCCCATAAGGAGGTATTTGGACAGATGACCATAAGCTTGGTCAAAGAGGTAGGTTTTAAAGGTGCATCTTAAAAGAAGGAGAGAAAGGAAGAGAGGCGGAGAGGTTAAGGGAGGGAATTCCAGAGCTTAGGACCTAGGCAGTTGAAGGCACAGCTGCCAATGATGGAGCGATTAAAATCGGCGATGCGCAAGAGCCAAGAATTGGAGGAGCACAGAGAACTCGGAGGGTTGTAGGGCTGGAGGAGATTACAGTGAGTGAAGAGAGAGGCCATGGAGGGATTTGAAAACAAGGATGAGAATTTTAAAAATCGAGGTGCTCCCGGACCGGGAGCGAGCACAGGGGGATGGGAGAACAGGACTTGGTGCGAGTTAGGATACGGGCAGAGTTTTGGATGAGCTCAAGTTTATGAAGGGTGGAGAATGGGAAGCCAGCCAGGAGACCATTGGAATAGTCCAGTCTGGAGGTAACTAAGGCATGGATGAGGGATTCAGCAGCAGATGAGCTGAGTCAGGGGCAGAGACGGGCGATGTTACGGAGGTGGAAGTGGGTGGTCTTGGTGATGGAGTGGATATGTGGTCGGAAGCTCATCTCAGGGTCAGATAGGATGGCAAGGTTGTGAACGGTCTGGTTCAGCCTCAGACAGTGGCCAGGGAGAGGGATGGAATCGGTGGCTAGGGAACAGAGTTTGCAGTGGGGACCGAAATCAATGGCTTTGGTCTACCCAATATTTAGTTGGAGGAAATCTTTGCTCATCCAGTACTGGATATCAGACAAGTAATGTGACAAATGAGAGACAGTGGAGGGGTCAAGGGAGGTAGTATGAGGTAGAGCTGGTTGTCATCAGTGTACACATGGAATCTGATGTGTTTTCAGATGATGTCGCCAAGGGGCAGCGTGTAAGTGAGAAATAGGAGGGGGCCAAGGATAGATCCTTGGGGGACTCCAGAGGACCTGCGGGAGCGGGAAGAGAAGCCATTGCAGGTAATTCACTGGCTACAACTGGATAGATAAGAATGGAACCAAGTGAGCGCAGTCCCACCCAGTTGGACGATGGAGGAGCTGCGTTGGAGAAGGATGATGTGGTCAACCATGTCAAAAGCTGCAGCCAGGTTGAGAAGGATGAGGAGGAATGGTTTACCATTGTCACAGTCACATAGGAAAGTAATTTGTGACTTCGATAAGGGCCATTTCAGTACTGTGGCAGGGGTGGAAACTTGATTGGAGGGATTCAAACATGGAGTTGTGGGAAAGATGGGCACGGATTTGGGAGGTTGGAGATGGGGCGGTAGTTTGCAAGGACAGATGGGTCAAAGTGGGTTTTTTTGAGGAGGGGTGTGATGATGGCAGATTTGAAGGGGCAGGGACAGTACCCGAGGAGAGGGAACCATTAACAATATCAGCTAACATGGGGTCAGGAAGTTGGGTGGTCAGCAGTTTAGTGGGAATAGGGTTGAGGGAGCAAGAGATGGGTCTCATGGTGAAGATGAGTTCAGATAGGGCATGAGGGGAGATAGCTAGTTACAGTTAATTATCGATCTCCTAACACTAACACCTAACACAAAAAGCAACTGGACTGTGGCGCCAATCGACAGCAATAAAAATTACATTTGTTTTTAACAGTGAAAATGGAACAAACTGTCTGAACAACTACAGCAAACCTTAACTAATAAAAAGTGAACCTAGCTTCATGAACTGAACAGGATGTGCTCAGCAAAATCAACTCTCATTCCATCACATAACAGCGCCTTTTCATTACCTTACTGATGATTGAGAGAAGGCTGACAGGCTGGTAACTGGCTGGGTTAGATTTATCCAGTTATTTTGTGGATAGGACATACCTGGGAAAAGTGTACATTGTCAGGTAGATGCCCGTGTCATAGCTGTACTAAAACAGTTCAGTTACATGGTGGTCATTCTGGTGCACAGGTCTTTAGCACGACAGCCAGAATATTGTTCGGGCCCAAAACCTTTGCAGTGTCCTGTACACTCAGCTGCTTCTTGATGTCACATGGAGTGAACCAAACTGGCTGGACATTGGCATCTATGATCATGGTTACGTCATGAGAAGGGTAAGTAGAATCATCAATTCAAAACTTTTGGCAGACGACATTTGCAAACACTTGTATGGCATGGGAGCGGAGCGGTAGTGTACAAGTGTTCCTGTTAAAAACATTGTCAGAGGGCACTGTTATTAATTGGGAGTTTGTGCTATTCCATATTTAATATATTAAGATAAAGCAGCAAACAACACAGTTTTCTTGTATTTTATCTTGAATTTGTATAATTAGTTAACTCTCTTTAAAGTAATGAATTGCCATCATTGGGGTGATCTGTTACAATAAATTTGTTAAGATTTGATGACAGACTAGAAGATTACGGGGCCAATTTTCATCTTCTTAATGCCCCAAATACAAAGCTGGTTTTGGGGCCCGCTGCATATTCCAGTTGGGCCTGGGGCAAGCGCCTGAAAATCCCACAGGTGGGAGCTTCATTAGCATATGCAAATGTGGCCCGGGAAGGGCACCATGCCATTTTGCAGCCCACAGGCATGCTGGATGCTGGGTCCCTGTGGAAACCTGGCAAGTAAGAGGCCTTGGGTGGGCTTCCAGGCAGAAGGGCCTTCAAAGAGTTTAAAAGTAATTGCATTGAATTACATAGAATGTACAGCACAGAAACAGGCCATTCAGCCCAACAGGTCCATGCCGGTATTTATGCTCCACACGAGCCTCCTCCCACCCTCCCACTTCATCTGGCCTGCTTGAGTTTCCAGGTTCAGGGAATGATTGCGTTATGAAGGTGCCCATATCAAAATGAGCACATCTGGGCACCGACTAGAAGGGAGGAATATAAAATGCATACTGGATTGGCACATGTAGGCGAAGCCAGCAGAACTGGTTAAAAAGTATTGGGGATATTTAAGTTGGTCCTCTTAATAAGCAGGTCAACTTAAATTGTCAAGTAGCAATCTTCTGGAATCTTCCAGGCCATGATCCAGCCTGCAAACCCCTGTGGGCCTCACCTAAATTGCTTCTTTGTACCAGCTGTTCATATCTTGCTAGCATCCAGAATGATTAGTGCTCAGGAGGCAGGACCACCAGGAAATTCGGTAGATGACGCCATCCAGCCGGTCCTGCCATTTTTGGATTGCCAATCCTTCAAGGGACAGCCACAAGTTGCATCCACCTCTGCTCCCACTAGAAACTTGCATTGCCAGATCTTCAGGGTGCACATCCAGCATTATTGGGTCCCACCCCGCCAATCACTTTCCGCCAGACATTCGCCCCAGGTATGCAATTGCCCCGAGAAAATCTGAAGCCACGCTTCTGCTTACAGAAATTGTCAAGCTTGTAAGATTCTCAAAATTCACAGATCCCCCAAAACTCGGAGAAAAACCCTAAAGAAAAGGACTTTGGACTCTTTTCTAACCATTTCAAGGTGATGAAATATTGGGCCTGACAGAGGGTGATTCAAGGTCAAAAACCAAGATTTGGTATTTTAAAAAGGCCTGTTTGGGCTTGTAAAGGGAAAAAAAAGGCTGCAACAGGAGTTGGGATCAATCACTGTAATAGACGGTTTGAGTATTGGAGTTAATCAAACTGTCTGGGGAACTGTGTGACCTCACTCAGCCCCTACCAAACATTTACATTCAGACAATAGACCCACGGAAGAGCAGTCCCCACCCAAATTATAGGACCCATCCAAAACATGCATAAAACAAATCCAATCAGCCCACTCCATAGAAAAGAGATAGGGTGGATAAAGGGGAACCAGTGGACGTAGTGTATTTAGACTTCCAGAAGGCATTCGACAAGGTGCTACATAAAAGATTATTGCTCAAGATAAAGAATCACTGGATTGGGGGTAATATTCTGGCATGGGTAGAGGATTGGTTATCTAACAAGAAGCAGAGAGTTGGGATAAATGGTTCATTCTCGGACTGACAACCAGTAGCCAATGGTGTTCCGCAGAGGTCGGTGCTGGGTCCCCAACTCTTTACAATCTATATTAACGATTTGGAGGAGGGGACCGAGTGTAACATATCAAAGTTTGCAGATGATACAAAGATGGGAGGGAAAGTAGAGAGTGAGGAGGACATAAAAAACCTACAAGGGGATATAGACAGGCTGGGTGAGTGGGCGGAGATTTGGCAGATGCAATACAATATTGGAAAATGTGAGGTTATGCACTTTGGCAGGAAAAATCAGAGAGCAAGTTATTATCTTAATGGCGAGAAACTGGAAAGTACTGCAGTTCAAAGGGATCTGGGGGTCCTAGTGCAAGAAAATCAAAAAGTTAGTATGCAGGTGCAGCAGGTGATCAAGAAGGCCAACGGAATGTTGGCTTTCATTGCTAGGGGGATAGAATATAAAAACAGGGAGGTATTGCTGCAGTTATATAAGGTATTGGTGAGACCGCACCTGGAATACTGCATAGAGTTTTGGTGTCCATACTTAAGAAAAGACATACTTGCTCTCGAGGCAGTACAAAGAAGGTTCACTCGGTTAATCCCGGGGATGAGGGGGTGGACATATGAGGAGAGGTTGAGTAGATTGGGACTCTACTCATTGGAATTCAGAAGAATGAGAGGCGATCTTATTGAAACATATAAGATTGTGAAGGGGCTTGATCGAGTGGATGCGGTAAGGATGTTCCCAAGGATGGGTGAAACTAGAACGAGGGGGCATAATCTTAGAATAAGGGGCTGCTCTTTCAAAACTGAGATGAGGAGAAACTTCTTCACTCAGAGGGTATTAGGTCTGTGGAATTTGCTGCCCCAGGAAGCTGTGGAAGCTACATCATTAAATAAATTTAAAACAGAAATAGACAGTTTCCTAGAAGTAAAGGGAATTAGGGGTTACGGGGAGCGGGCAGGAAATTGGACATGAAGCTGAGTTTGGATCGATCAAGGCCCTGTGGGTGGCGGAGCGGGCCCAGGGGCTGAGTGGCCGGGTCCTGCTCCTACTTCTTGTGTTCTTTAGATTTGAGGTTAGGATCAGATCAGCCATGATCTTATTGAATGGCGGAGCAGGCTCGAGGGGCCGATTGGCCTACTCCTGCTCCTATTTCTTATGTTCTTATGTTCTTATAAATCTCAGGCCCAGTCAGGAAACTCGAAACCTGAGCACAATGACTACAATCAAGCAAGAAGCTCAACAACTCATGAAACCATCCCGAAACCACTTCACACATTTCATAAACAAGTTACTCTTAACGAGCCAGCCAAAATCTTACAATAAACCGGGTCAGATTTGGCGCGCAGACAAGGAGGCTTCATTTTCTCAAGAAGTTCAGTACAGCCAGGAGTTCGACAGCTCGGGAGACAACATTTCAACAAGGCGAGGAGGCAACAGAAAGAAGTTCAACGGAGAAGGTCAGCAGCTCTAGAAGCAGGCTGACACACAAGAAGAAACCAGAGCAACAGCCCCAGTGACCATCGGACACCTCGCGGCAACAAGGGCCTTACGAAACAACCAATCGAATATTACCACCAACCAACCGGGTAATATTGAGCCACCGCGACCAAAGAAAACCAACTCGGGAGAAAACCGAAGATCCGCAAAGTTTCCACTCTACAATCTATTCCTGACTTACCCCTGGGTGAGTTTTCTACTCAATTGACTCTAAATTCTATCACTTTACGAAGAAAAGTGGGTACTCACCCGATAGATCCAAGACGCACCCTACCGTATCAGCGGACTCGCGAAGACTGACCAGCTATGCAGTTGAAGTCCTCTACCGCGTCCGGGGTATGGCAGACACCAACCAACACATACAGCGAACCCCGAAATCGCGAACCAGCTCAACTGTCAAGGATTCGTTTGGTGAGCATTATCTCTGGTCCTTTAGAGCCCAACTTAGCTAGTAAAGTGGGATTAGGAGGGGTGAGGTATCTTTCTACTGTAATTTCCCTCGTGTGTACCGAAGTGTTCCTCATTTTATTAGAGTGTTAAGATTGTTGTGTTGTATTTCCTCTCTTGAATAAAGATCAAAGTTTCTTGCACCAAAACCAGTTGTCTGCTGCACTTTTGTCACAACCCCCAAATAAGTCCAAGGTCTAGAATCAAGGGAGTGGGAGCAGCGATTCGAACCGCTCAGAAGTCAGAGGTGAAACTGACACACCACCACCCCCTACAAGCTGTTTGCATGAGAAAAAGGTGTCAGAAAAAACCCAAACCATCGAAGGCACCACCCATCAATTAATTTCCCGAGAACAGTTGATTAGCTTGCGCAACTCCTCCTGTAGTGTATGGAGAACACTGAATGAAGACGAATTATTTTAACAATTTTTGCTTTTCTGATATCCAATAACATGAAATGAAATATCTTGTAGACTATGCATGAGTGTCTGAACCCACACAATTATACTTTAGCATCAAACTGCTCGAAAGTTAATACATTGCTTTTTGAGAAATGTGTTTTTGAGAAATATATCACAATTATATAATTTAACAATCATTACCTTGTAAAGTTACAGAACATTTTCACAGATCCAGAAAATTGCTAATGACAAAATTTTTCTCTTAGGGACCTTCATCATGATTTCAAACTCAAAGACAGTATTACAGTTTTCCTTAAAACCAAATTTTACCAGATGCCCATCAACAGAACTAATTGAAGTATGAACATAAATTGCATAAAAGGAATTAAAAAATGGGCAGCAGAAATCTTATAATTAAGGCTTCTCCAGATACCTTTTCTCTCATGTCCAACACAAAAGCCATCTTATGTAAGTACCACACTTCCTGTGAACTGAAGTGGGACCTTGTGAGCAAAGTTATTTCTGACCGTCTACCTACGGCAAACGTAGATTCATAATTGTCTCAGATTTTTCATGTATGATTTCAACCATGCATCACTTCAGAAGGCCATTAATTTCAGTCATACAGAATAAACTTCCAAGCAGGTTTATTCACCAATATCGTCCTTTACAACTGCAAGCAGTTACAGCAAGTTGTTGAAGTTATTTTTAAAAAGCGCAGCGCCTTTGAACCAGTATGTGCAAATCCAGTTGGGTTGACGTGCAGCACAATCCAGATGCGCTTCACACGAATAGCACCAGGTCACGAGGTGGGGGGGTGGGGGGGTGGGGGGGGGGGGGGGGGGGGAGAGAAATATTAGGAAATGGCTCTTCTCAGGAAGGAAACAGCCACCCAATTCCTACTGGCTCTGGTATTTCTTGCAATTATAAAGGTGTTCCTACCTATGGAGTCACATCTTATCTCTGTGTCCACTGTGGGCGGGTCAGAACTGTAATTAACTAGTAATCAAAACTACCTGATTCTTATATCCATTAGATCCTTTGAATTACAGTCTTGCCTTTGAGAAGTCAGGCCGAGAGACAAGAAGGTGCCATTCGAACAATACACACCAAACTCGACGCCACATGTACAAAAGTTTGCCGAAAGCCACCTATGGGGGGTAATTTTAATCCCCAAGGACAGGTGGGTTGGGAAGGTAACAATTGTAAAAATGTAAAACCTGACCCCAACTCACCACCAACCTTCTCACTTCTGGTTTTAATGAAGGAGAGTCAGGGGGCGGGCGACCAATCCGCTCTCAGGAGGCGAGTCAGTCAGCAAAATCTTTTAAGGAGGCTACGTGTCTCCATTTTAGCAGCTTTTTTATTTTTAAACTCCTGGGGGCCAGTATTTCCGAGCCTTCTGATTCTTGCCACATAAGTGGAGGCGAAAAGGGCTGGATCAACAGGTGAGTGCCTTTATTATACTGCTTGTGGGCCAGGAGGAGGAGGAGCGTTTCCTCCAGGCGCAACAAGCTTACCTGCCGCGATCCATCACATGTGATCGGCCAACCCCCTCCTCCCCAACCCTCAATGTCCGACCCCCTGATGTCTCCATCCCACCCCCCCCCGGCTCCAACCACCCCCTACGATGTCTGACCCCCCGATCTATCCACGCCCCCCCCAACCGATGTCCGACCTCAATCGCGCCCCTCCCCACACCGATATCTGACCTCAACCGTGCATCCCCCCGACCGATGTCTGACCTCAACCGTGCGTCCCCCCTCAACTGACGTCTGACCTCAACCACACCGCACTCTTCCTCCACCCCCCCCGACCCAAACCAGATCCAACTTACCTCTCACCTGGCATCCGCTCCCCAGCTGCTTTCCCGTCCAACAGACAACCAGCATGTCAATCTGGCTGGCTGTCATTTGGGAAACCTGCTGAAAAAAATAATCGGCAAGACATCCGGGAAACCTATACTTCCAAGTTTCCCATCCGGAAATCCTCCTCTCCCTCTCTACATGGCTCGAAGTAAAAATCCAGGCCTTGGTGTCCGACAAAGATCGATCTGATTATGTTATGGCCTAATAGCCCAGTGATACACACTGATTATCTCTACACTTGAGTGTGCTCAGTGATTGTGTTTCCAGATTTTCATGTCTGTTAGTAATTAACAGTATTGGCTAAACTAGTTTCTTTCAGGTATACTTCAAGCAGAGCCATATGAATAAAAGCTAATTTCCTAGTGTGCAGTTGCAGCAGCCAATTTGAGGGTGGCATATTTCTTAAAAGAATCTGTTTTTAAGCTGAAACACAGTACAGAAAGGAAACCCAGAAGCTATTGACAAAAATACCCCATTTTGTCACAATAAGTACTCAATGAATGGTTTCCAAATAAATAAAGGTGAAGTTGAAATAGACCTTAGGGTATTAGTACACTTGTCATTTATCATGTTCAACCACCAGAGCAACAAACAAAATTGAATGCTCAACTTTATAACCAAAAAAGTAAAGTACTACCACTTAGGCTGTATTGTCCTTTGGCTAAGATCATGCCTTAAGTACCGTATCCAGTTATGGTCATCGAGACACAACAGGAAAAAGTGTGTATCTGGTACTTGCCACAGTGATTCTTCAAAGATCTTGTGGCAGCAGAAGAAAAAGAGAAAAGTTTCAGCAATGACTTGACATTCTTGCTACTATTTTCTCTAAACTGTTTTCCATATAGAACTTAGGTCTAGAAATCGGGTGGTGTAATGCCTGTTGTTTTGGCACTACGAGGCCTACCGAACATCCAAGATGGCGTCATGGCTGCGCATGCATGTTTCCAACGCACAAATACCAAACGCCGGCAGCATGTTAAGTAAAGAGAAAATGGATACAATCAGCGTACAACACTGATTTAAAGTAATAGACACCAATTTGGGACTTAACGCTCAACTCAACGCACAGTCTTAATCACGACCATCTGAACATGTCTTAGAGTGCACAGAGGACCCCCCCATCAGCGCTATTTAAGGGACCATGCAGGATTTACAGGTTAGTTGCTGGTATACTGCTTCTGTCTGCCGATACATTTGTAACTGTTTTTGGAGGTCTCCTATACTTGAATACTAGGACACGGGGACATAGCCTAACATTTAGAGCCAGGGCATGCAGGAGTGAAGTTAGGAAACACTGCTACACACAAAAGGGTGGTAGAAGTTTGGAACGCGCTTCTGCAAAACGGCAGCTGATGCTAGCTCAATTGTGAATTCTAAATCGGAGATTGATAGATTTCTGTGAACCAAGGGTATTAAGGGAATGGGGCTAAGGCGGACATATGGAGTTAGGTCACAGCTCTGCCATGATTTCATTGAATGGCGGAACAGGCTTGTGGGGCTAAATGCCACTGCCATTTGCTGTCTCCTAATATGCGCCACCTTCTCCTGCAAGAAAGCGGGACATGTGTCTGGGTGATGTGCCTGTCATGGTTGAATAGCTGCTTGTGTGTGGCCTGTTAGTTGTGGGTGGGCGGCTTGCAACAGTGGTAATGTGTAAGGGTGAGAGGAAGCATTTGATTGGAAGAGTTGAGTACTGATGGAAAGAGTTTGTTGGTACGTGGTTGATGGGGGATGTAGTGAGTGGAGCAGTGGATGCGGCTAGTGGTGCAGTTGATAGGAGATGGCACTTGACAGCTGACCTCACTCACCTTGACCACTCGTGTCAAAGCATTGAACTTCTTCCTGCACTGCATCCATGTTCGTGGTGCTGTGCACCTGGCATTGACGTCGTCCCCCATTGTCTCCCACTGCCTTTTGGATATATTCTGGAGGGCCTCTTGTTCCCCCCCCCCCCACCACGGATATAGGATGTCCCTCCTTTTGTCCACCTCCTGCACCAAGGCCTCTAGTGCATCATCAGGCAGGTCTGGTACAAACTCAGATCGGCAGATTGGTGAGGTCTGACATGCAGATTGAAGCATGTGGGGTTTAGTAGTGTGCAATCTTTATTCAATGTTTTAACATAACTCAACAGTGTGTAAACATAAGGATGGGACCTACATCTGTGCTTTACGTGTCCGATGTCCGATCTCCGTTCAGACCGTGTGCAGACAGCAGACTGTTATTTTTAGCTAATAGCGGGTACCGGCTACCGTTAAGAGATTTTAAGAGACATCCTCCCTTTAAAAGATTGGAGCTCCCCCTGCTGGTGGAAAGTACGAATTGCACTGAATCCTTGTGTTAACGCTGATTTCCAACAATGCTTGAAGCAGAGTCCTCAGGCCAGACAAAAGTCTCGTCCTGCCTGCGCAAGAAGCATTCAGGTTAATAGTGAATCGCGCTATCCGCACCCAAAAATAGGTCGTATCCAATTTTTTTCCCCCTTAGTACCTAGCAACGCTGAATATCTAGTTTATACAGGTGCTTAAAAGGCGGTAGCAGCAATAAACACATTATATATAATAAAATGAATGATGTCATGATTTCGATATAGTCATTTGCAAACTGATGTTTGCTTCCTAAGCCATCAAATAACCAATCGCAAAATCAACAGGACGAAAAATGGATGGAAATCTAGCGTTATTGATGTATCAACAATTTCATGATCAGTTACATCAATTTCACACCTGAAAATCAGGCATAATCAATCAGAAAATCTAATCTATACTATATTCCACTGTTTTTAATATAAAAAATAAGGAATCAAGCATCAACAGGTTTTCCATACTGCCTGCAGGATTCAGTATAGAACAGGACAGAACCCAATCCAAATCCACCTGTATTGCCATTTCAAATACTGAGATTTAGAATAATATGACATGAACAAACTATATGCCCGATTTCAAATACAAATTAACTTGAGCTTATGGTCTTTCCAAATTCTCTGAAGGAGCACACAGCTTTCCAAACCGGTAATGGAACTAGATTCAAATTCAGTCTTTTAGTAGTTAAGGTATCAGAAGACAGTGGCCTAGATTTTCAACTTGAGTTAAGCCAGCTCTACCGGGTCAACAGAGCAATACTGTGGCAGGTGGAACACCCGCCAGGACCACGAGACACCTGGATTCCACAAATGTAGAAAATCCAGCTAGTATTTTCTTCCATTATACTTGTTAATAAATTACAAAATAGATCCTTGATTCTGGTGGCCCTTGCCATTTATGGACCACAATGATCATGTTCTGTTTCCCTCCACCGATGATAAAGTTCATAGTTACACTTCACAATCATAAATTATTGGCAAGAGAAGAGTTTAATGTTAATAGATGTCTCTGAAAAGTGCTCCTTCCCTTCTTGTGTTGATCCAATTTCTTCTTTGAACATTTGAGAATCAGAGTTTAACTTCTACCAGAGTGACTATTGATACCACTGTGTCAGCCAATGAGTTGGAGGCGGGGCGGGACTTACAGCCAAACAGTGAATTTTACAGAAAATAGCAAAGCAAACAAACTTTTATGGCAAAAGTTTATAGTTTTCCCTTTTATTCCAGAATTAAGAGGAATATTTCATTCTGTATATTCCTTCAATCTTATTTTATAAACACACATTTTTAGGAATGTGTGGAAAATAGCTTTGTTCATATTTAAAAGAAAATTTTGAAAATGAAAAACATCTTTCAGTACACACAGCATTAAAATATGATAAGATTTATACCATAGATGGAAGTTACATGAAGGTATATTTTGGATATTTTATAGAATATTATTTACCATACGGCTTAAAGCCAAGCTTATTTTTCATCTAAACAAAAAGAACCAAAGCTAGTTCACTATCTGAGGAATAATCATTTTCAATATCACTGCAGGGATACATTAGCTGAGCAAGGTAAAATACTTCATTTATCTGGGACTAGAAATAAAGGAATAGAAGAAATCCAACCGAGAAACTTAGCAGTAATTAGCCATTACCAATGTATCCCCGTCTCCAATATGAAATACAAGAGTCTGTCAGGAGAACCAGACTCCGACTGTTCAAAACAATCTATGGTCCATCATATTTCATGGGTGTGAGATCAGTATCTAATTAGCTGCTGAGTAGAATCAATTGCAACCCCTTGAAATGGGAACTAATGCTATCTTTGATAGCCTCCTAGCAAGACCTGAACACAAACTAAATTCTGACAGAAGTTAGACTTCAAATAGATCACTGCTAAAAATAATGGGGCCGAAAATCCACGGCAGCCACATCACAGAGTAATCATCAGGATGCACTTACCACCCAAGCTCCTGGAAGTTACCGACCACAAACATCTCATGAGCACTTGAATGAGCCATAGCAACTACATGTTGCAACTACAGTGGGAACATCTGATAGAAGCATCAGAGTAGGTAAAAGGGCACTTCAGACTGATTTTCACCTGAAGGGCACCAAGGTGAGAAATAGTTTGTCGTACTTTCTGTAAGCCAGTAAAACCATAATGCTGTTTGAGATCTGTGTGTGCAGAGAGTGTTCCTGTAGTAGCTGGTGATCTTGCAATGTTAGGTGACGTGAATACCAATTTTGGTATTTGGGCAGATCCTGTTGATTATAGGGTGGAAGGACTAAGACCAATGTTGGACATGACCATTATTACAGGGAAGTATGATTATTCAGCTGAAGTTCTCTTCAATGAGTTGCTACCAAACAGCTTTGGCTGCAGGCAATTGGTGGACCCCATCCTGCTGCCTCGCCGTCCTCTATGACATGAGTGTCCTTTCCCTCATCATGCTGAAAGCCCTCCTTCAATGGTGGCTCCATATGTTGTCCCTGTTGCACAGTAAAGTTATGCAGCATACTGAAAACCACTGTCATAGGGGACACTCTTTCTGGGCTGCATTGCAGGAAACTACCGGACCTGTCCAGACATCTGAATCATTGTTTGAGGATTCCAACGATCTACTCAATGTGGGCTCTGGTTGTAGCAGAATTCCACAGCCAAACATGGGTTAATAAGAGGGGTTGGTGTGTGCTTCAGTCAAGTGTGCAGGGGATAGCTCTAGTCTCTAAGCAGTCAACCGTTAACATGTTGTGCATGGGGCAAACAGTGGTAATATGGATGATTGACAAAACATAAAAGCATCATGGCAGCTGAACAAACCTGCATGATACACTGCTGGTCATCACATACCAGCTTCACATTAAAAGAGGGGAACCCATTGTAATTCATGAAGGCAGTCATACTATGTGAAGGAGTCAAGAGTGATGAAACTGACATTTAAATATGGTCATCAGCCCGAAAAAGTGATGAAAGTAACAAGGCATCAGTGACTTGCTAAATAGCAAGAACTGCAGACTGATTGATGTTACTGATACCTCCTGTGGCAGCCTGGAAGGAGCCGGAGGCAAAGAAGTTTAAGGCTACAGTGACCTTAACTGCAGCAGGCAATACTGTTGTGGCAGATGGTTGCAGGTCTTATTACAGATGGCAACACAACTCTAGGGCGGACTCCCTAGAGAAGCCGAACCTCCTTATGCACTGTTCCTTTGAGAATTGTGAGTATGTTGTTTTGGGCCTACGTACTCCGTTGAGATGGTAAGGATTTCACCAAGCACTCCTTTTATTTGCTCTCCTTTGAACTGCAGCTCTATTTGCTCTTTCCTCTTCCTCCGAGTGGGATTCCTAGGAGGGCCCTATCAAGAAACAACTGCAATCCCTGTAGCCCCTTAAGAGTTCAGAATCTACAATAGCAACTACAAGCACTTTTAAATTCTTTAAGGTCAAAATCGTACATGCTACTGCAAGAAAAGATGTCTCCAAAAGTTCTATACAGCTTTATCCGAGAACAGCTGAGGATCCCTTTAAATAACATTTGAAATGTTCGCCTCAGGACTTGTACCACTGTGGCTGGTGGGCGGGAGCAGGAGGTAGCATTAGTCAGATGCTAAGGTCAGAAAAAGTTTCAGACAGATGTTCTGGCTGCCAAAAATTATGCCCTTAGAAAATCAAGCAAGTTGGAAAAGCAGCAAAACTGGGCAGGAGGAACAGACACTTTGGGGGGAATTTTAACTGCCCAGGGCGGGTGGGAGAGGGGCAGATTAAATTCTTAAAGACCTGAAACCCAACCCCAACCCACCGTAAGCGCGCATACTTCTGGTTTAACCAGGGCGGTTGGGAGTAGGGCCAGTAACCCGCTCTCAAGAGGCGGGTCAGTAATTTAAATATGCTAACGAGGCTGTGTGCCTCATTTTAGCAGCCTTTTAGATTTAACGGCTGCATGCCAGATTTCCCAGGGCTTGGGAACTGCCATTAACAGCCTCCCTCCCCGTGATCCGATGAACCCCAGCCCCCCACTGTGATCTTCAGGCCAACCCACGATCTCGCCGCCACCCCCCGGCATCTTGCCCTCCTTCCTCTCCTCCAGTCTGATCCCCAGTTGCGGCCTTGTACCGCAGGCCTTCCCGCCTGACAGCTGCTCAATCTGGCTGGCTGCTGGCCTGGAAATGGAGGAAAAAAAATTCAAATGAGGTCATGCCGTTAAATTCAGCAGGACTGCCGCTTTCCCGGGTTTCGCGGCCACTACAAGACCCCCCGACTCCCCGTAAATATCAGGGCCTTCACTTTTCATCCACTACCACTACATTTGAGAGCACAAGCGGGGGCGGTAAGGAGGCTAAAATCGCACAGTTTTTCAACATATGCGCTTGGATTAACTTTATAGACCCCCTTATATTAAAACATCTACGCCGGGAATTCTCCTGATTGGAAGATCAGCAAAACCCTGGACAGATGCATAAACAGGGTTTATGCCGATTTTCCACCAAGGTTACGGTGGCCAATCAGGAGAACAACCAAGGTAATTCCCTGCATAGATGTTTTGATATAAGTTGTATAGAGCTAATCCAAGCACATATCTTGAAATACCATGTGCTAGTTTTTAATATTCATATCTTGACGTATTCAATCACTGATTCTGCAGCTGAACCTACACTGAAACATTTTATTGTGGAAAGTGTAGGCTCCAAAATTCCTGGAGATCTGCTCCACCTGTTAAAGTGTGGTGCACCATAACTCCCGCCCTTCCTAGCTGTAGGTGGGATAGTCCTTCTCAAATCCCGGGGTTACAGGGTTGTTTGCATTGGCCAAGGTGCACTGCTTGCATCTGAAAGAGTGCATCAGCAGTGCATACTTTGGCCAGTCCTGATCTGCATCTATAATGCGAAGTGGTGCACAGCTGCTTCAGCAGAGGCCACCAGAGGCCTAAAAATATTTTCTTCAGTCGTGGGCTCCAACAGGTGTCATTTATCCTATGGACAAAGTAGGATCAATCATCTTAGTCTCGTGAAGATTTGAAGCCTTCAGAAGGTTGAGCGGTGATCGAATTGAGGTGTTTAAAATGATAAAGGGATTCAATAAAGTAGATGCAGGGAAACTATTTCCTTTGGTGTGTGATGCTGAACAAGAGGTATTAATTTTAAAATTAGAACTAGGCCATTTAGGAGTGAAATCAGGAAACACTTTTTCACACAAAGGGCAGTGGAAATCTGGAACTCGCTCCTCCAAAAGATGATGGATGTTAGGGCAATTGAAATTTTCAAGACTGAAATAGATAGCTTTTTGTTAGGTAAGGGTATCAAGGGAAAAGGAGCAAATGCGGGCAAATGGAGGTTGAGTACAGATCACCATGATCTAATTGAATGGCAGAACAGACTCGAGCGACTGAATGGCAGAGTCCTTTTTTTTTATTATTCATTCATGGGATGTGGGCGTCGCTGGCAAGGCCAGCATTTATTGCCCAGCCCTAATTGCCCTCGAGAAGGTGGTGGTGAGCCGCCTCCTTAAACCGCTGCAGTCCGTGTGGTGAAGGTTCTCCCACAGTGCAGTTAGGTGGGGAGCTCCAGGATTTTGACCAAGCGACAATGAAGGAACGGCGATATATTTCCAAGTCGGGATGGTATGTGACTTGGAGGGGAACGTGCAGGTGGTGTTGTTCCCATGTGCTTGCTGCCCTTGTCCTTCCAGGTGGTAGAGGTCGCGGGTTTGGGAGGTGCTGTCGAAGAAGCCTTGGTGAGTTGCTGCAGTGCATCCTGTGGATGGTACACACTGCAGCCACTGTGCGCCGGTGGTGGAGGGAGTGAATGTTTAGGGTGGTGGATGGGGTACCAATCAAGCGGGCTGCTTTGTCCTGGATGGTGTCGAGCTTTTTGAGTGTTGTTGGAGCTACACTCATCCAGGCAAGCGGAGAGTATTCCATCACACTCCTGATTTCTGCCTTGTAGATGGTGGAAAGGCTTTGGGGAGTCAGGAGGTGAGTCACTTGCCGCAGAATACCCAGCCTCTGACCTGCTCTTGTAGCCACAGTATTTATATGGCTGGTCCAGTTAAGTTTCTGGTCAATGGTGACCCCCAGGATGTTGATGGTGGGGGATTCGGCGATGGTAATGCCGTTGAATGTCAAGAAGAGGTGGTTAGATTCTCCCTTGTTGGAGATGGTCATTGCCTGGCACGAATGTTACTTGCCATTTATCAGCCCAAGCCTGGATGTTGTCCAGGTCTTGCTGCATGCGGGCTCAGACTGCTTCATTATCTGAGGGGTTGCGAATGGAACTGAACACTGTGCAATCATCAGCGAACATCCCCATTTCTGACCTTCTGATGGAGGGAAGGGCATTGATGAAGCAGCTGAAGATGGTTGGGACTAGGACATTGCTGCAGGAGTTCCTCAGGGCAACGTCCTAGAGCTGAGAGGATTGGCCTCCAACAACCACTACCATCTTCCTTTGTGCTCGGTATGACTCCAGCCACTGGAGAGTTTTCCCCCTGATTCCCATTGACTTCAATTTTAATAGGGCTCCTTGGTGCCACACTCGGTCAAATGCTGCCTTGATATCAAGGGCAGTCACTCTCACTTCACTTCACCTCTGGAATTCAGCTCTTTTGTCCACGTTTGGACCAAGACTGCAATGAGGTCTGGAGCAGAGTGGTCCTGGCGGAACCCAAACTGATCATCGGCGAGCAGGTTATTGGTGAGTAAGTGCCGCTTGATAGCACTGTCGACGACACCTTCCATCACTTTGCTGATGATTGAGAGTAGACTGATGGGGCGGTAATTGGCCGGATTGGATTTGTCCTGCTTTTTGTGGACAGAACATACCTGGGCAATTTTCCACATTGTCGGGTAGATGCCAGTGTTGTAGCTGTACTGGAACAGCTTGGCTAGAGACGCGGCTAGTTCTGGAGCACAAGTCTTCTACACTACAGCCGGGATGTTGTCGGGGCCCATAGCCTTTGCTGTATCCAGTGTACTCAGCCATTTCTTGATATCACTTGGAGTGAATCGAATTGGCTGAAGACTGTCTTCTGTGATGGTGGGGATATCCAGAGGAGGCTGAGATGGATCATCTTCTCGGCACTTCTGGCTGAAGATGGTTGCAAACGCATCAGCCTTGTCTTTTGCACTCACGTGCTGGACTCCGCCATCGTTGAGGATGCTCTTCTACACTCCTCGTTGAACCAGGGTTGATCCCCTGACTTGTTGGTAATGGTAGAGCGAGGAATATGCCGGGCCATGAGGTTACAGATTGTTCTGGAATACAATTCTGCTGCTGCTGATGGCCCACAGCGCCTCATGAATGCCCAGTTTTGAGCTGCTAGATCTGTTCTGAATCTTTCCCATTTAGCACGGTGATAGTGCCACACAACACGTTGGATGGTGTCCTCAGTGCAAAGATGGGACGTCATCTCCATGAGGACTGTGCGGTGGTCACTCCTACCAATACCGTCATGGACAGATGCATCTGCGACAAGTAGATTGGTGCGGACGAGGTCAAGTAGGTTTTTCCCTCGTGTTGGTTTGCTCACCACCTGCCGCAGGCCCAGTCTAGCAGCTATGTCCTTCAGGACTCGGCCAGCTCGGTCAGTAGTGGTGCTCCCGAGCCACTCTTTCAAAAGAACCTGCAAATCAATTACGCAGTACTCTATTTTCTATTTTGCTCTGCAAAAGCCAGCAAATTTGGACACACGTACATGAATTAATAAGAAAATACGCTTAATAGGGCAATAATGCTAAATTATAAATGCAAAAACATAGTAATAATTGCAACATTATTCAGAAACATAGCTAATTCCATTAAATCCCATCGTCTATTACCCATTACATATTATACATGTACCACTAAAAAAGAACAGAGGGGTAATTTTAACTCAACCCGACCGATGGGAAACTGATTGGCCGCCAATTTTACACCCTGCCCGATTTTACTTTCCATTGGTGGGTTAGTTTAAAATTACCCCCAGATCTTAAAATGTAAATTATGTCAAAACTGATATGCAAATTACATTTTCTATCCGCACTGTTCTGAAAGCATGCAATCTAAAGTTCAGAGTCAGCAAATATGTGAGTATTATGAATGTGCAGTTTTTATTAAATATGAATCAACAAAGTAAACAAGAAAATAAAGAGCAGATCAGTTGTGTAGTGAATTTAAAATTGAAGAATTTTGATCATTTTAAATACATTGGGGTAAAAATTGATATAGGCTCGTTTTCGGGCTGAGAAATGCGTGCCTAATCACAGGAACGGGACGAGATTGTTAAATTGGTCTGCGGCCCTCATTACAATTACATAGGCGGACTGCCAGCTATTGATTGGAAGCTCATCTAATTGCCTAAGGCAGCCTGCGCCTCTTGAAGGGGAGGTGCACTTTGACTGCAGGTCACCTGAAGGCAGCTCAGGAGATGGCAGGAGAAACAAATGTTTCAAGGGCCCTTCATTTTTCCAACACTACAAGGCTGGCAGGAAGAAGGACATCCTCTTCCCACCAGGCGGTAGGAAGATATACTGCCAAGCTTGAACTTCTTGCTCTGCCAAGCTTTTGTCAGCAGTGGGCGCAGGTGGCAGAGGGTGTCAACGCCAGGAGCATTGCCCCACAGACCTTGTTCCAATGTAGGAACAAGTTTAATAACCTCACCAGGGTTGCTAAGGTAAGACTGCTAACTTTGATCTCGCATCATTCTCTGCATAACCCTACACTTCCTGAAGTCCCAGCACTCACCACCCTTCCCCATGTACCAACATTCTCCTCCATTCACTGCAGCACACTTCACTCCACCTCCTTCAACTCCTAATGCCACACTCTGTGCCTCCTACTCTATTGCCTTCAACTCCTCACACCTGACCTTGACATGCACATCCTCAAACCATCTCACTAGGTGACCACAACACGTCCCTTCTTTCTTGCAGGTGAAGCTGGAGAATAATAATAGAGGAGGTGAGGACAGGAGGAGGCAGAGCATCCATTCAAGGAGCAAGTCTTGCAGATCGTGGGGTGGGTTGTATCAGGTTATTGTGAGTGGCCAGGCTGGAGGACACATCCTGCAGGGTTCTTGGCTATCTTACATGCTATCCCTTCTCACTGAAATCTCATCCCCACGCACTAAACATGACAACGTGCAGCTGCCACTCATCTGTCTCTGCTTATCCTTCACATTAAAACCTAATCTATCGCTCAGAAAGTACACATCCTTTGCACAAAGGAACTGCTCATACAGAAATTAGTATATGAATGCTTAACACCTCCCTTATGCACTACTTTAATGGAGAATGGAACCCATTTCAAATCGACAGAAACTATTTTCGGCATAGTAAAAGGCAGAAAATATCAATGACTTATTTAATTAAACCTATTTAAAATATGTAAGTTTGATTAATTCAAGAATCAACTTCCTCTATAATTCAAAAACTACAAGTCCTATCTTTACAAATCTTGGAGTGTACAATCATTAAATTAATGTGGAGTTCAAATTATAAAAAAGATGGTGCCAAATCTGATTTATATATGCAGATTAGGTTGATTATAAATAGGCTTTCCTCTAGAACTCAAACGCTGTATGTGCCGATTACACAGGCTAAGTATCATGGTATTGCTATGCTTTTAGTGATGGGGGTTACTCTCAAAGTAATTAGGGATGGTTAATAGTGATTGTAGTGGGCATGCAATAGGGATGCCAGAGTTTAGGCTATATTACCTCCAAACACTCAACATAAATGTTTACAAAAATTACAATGAACATTTTCGGATCCTATTTGCATGCATTTTAAAACAAATTCTTGATAGCTTTGACTTTTACTTGTTTAAAATGATTGTTTAAAAACAACAACAGGAATGTATCACAAAAAAGCACTTTAAATTTTGTGATGCCAATTAGTAAGGTATATTTTTATCACATGTACTTCACATTATTTCATAGAATAAAAAAAAACATTTGTCATAATTCCGACCATGGCACATTGGAGGTAAATTAATTAAAATTTATATGTCTAATTTGCCACTTGGTAGAGTAATGTAAATAAGGCACTGTTTAGCCAATGCATACTTATTAGTTTGGATGCTGAAGTTTTAAAGCAGATGTGTTTAAAACTGGCTTTAATCTTGACCTTTTTATAAAAAGATTTATCTTTGCTGTTTGCAGGTTCCTGACAGTGCAATGAACAAATTGCAGCACTAATCATATAGGTCTTTTTGTGACACTGCCTGGTAGTCATGCTATAGAGGTCACAACCTAATTAATGAAGATCACTGTTCAAGCCCCTCACTCTAAACTTAGTCAGTCTTAAAGGCCAAGTTCCAAGCTGCCACCAGCAACAATGCAGAATACGGGTATCTTAATAGGGCAGAAAGAAGCACAATCCATCACTTAGACCCTTATCAGATGCCAACCTTCAGTCAAATCCTTACACTTAATTGCCAGACCTTTGATTGTTCAACAGGCCTTTGTGTCATTATGATAAATCTTCCTCTAAACTCACCAAGAGGCACATTAGCCAATCACTTGTGACATTTGCCATTTTGGACCTGCCAGATCTACAAGTATTGAATTGCTAAAATTAATGCATGAAAAAATGAAAATGTACCTTTATAGTTTACTGATTTTACCTTTCTGTTGTTGGTGAGAATTCAGAGATTTTGTTTTGCTCAAATTGCCACTGCTGGTTACTCTTGACTTTTAAAGGCACAATACAATAGCAATTGAAATTAGTATCCTTAAGTATTTAAGCATTAGTTCTTAAATCAAGAACAGATTTCAGATTTCAATCAGTATAAATTACCACTTAAATTACAGATAACCACTTAACCAAATATTTTAGCTTTCTAGGACAGTGAAGAGGTACTGTGATGTAATATATTTAGTTTAATATATTAGTGTGCTTTATTGTTCAAGTAACAACAACTTGCAATTGTATAATACACTTCACTTCATGAAAAGTCCAAAGGAGCTTTTCATAAGGATTGGAGGGCACAGAGAATCAAATGGGAGAAAAGTTGCAGGACATGACTAAAGGTGCAGTGAATGAAGTAGGCCTTGAGGGGGGATGAGAAGTAGCAAGGCTGAGAGATTTAGGAAGAGAATTCCAGAGTATAGGAACATAATGGCTAAAGGTTGAGCCAGTGCTGGTGGAGCTGAGGGAGAGGATGCACAGTATTCTAGAATCAGAAGAGTAAAGGGTGCATGTTGGAACATAGGGCTGGAGAAGATTGCAGAGATAGGATGGGGGTAAGGTTGTGGCAAGATTAGAAAACAAAATTGAGAATTTTGAAGTTGTTAAGCTCAGATATGAGGTGCCAATAATCAGAGGTGATAGTTGTGCAGGACTTAGTGCAGAATAGGGTAACAGGAGCAAAGCTCTAGATGATTTGGAGCTTATACAGGAGGTTACTTGGGAGATGGTCAAGGAGACTATTGCAAAATCAAGCTGTGAGGTAACAAACGTATGGATGCTGGTTTCAACAGCAATGGGAGGAAGCAGAAACACACACGACTGAATTTCCTGCCGAATTAGGTGATGGGTTGATTAAATATCATTTTTTGTCTGATTTCACTTCAGTGAAGGGCCACGGGACGTTTTTCTATTTAAATGCAAGTTGTTACATCGAGTTACATTGAAACCACAGCACAGAAACGGGCTATTCATTCCAAATGGTCTATGCCGGCGTTTATGCTCCATACGAGCCTCCTCTCTTCCTACATCATCCAACCCTATCAGCATACCCTTCTATTCCTTTTTCCCCTCATGTGCTCATCTAGTTTCCCCTAAAATGCATCCATGCTATTTGCTTCAACTATGCCTTGTGGTAGCACGTTCCACATTCTTACCACTCTTCGGGTAAAGAAGGTGCTCCTGAATTCCCTATTGGGTTTATTAGCAATTATTTTATATTTATGACCTCTAGTTCTGGACTCCACCACAAGTGAAAACATTCTATCTACATCTACCCTATCAAATCCTTTCATTATCTTAAAGACCTCTATCAGGTCACCCCTCAGCCTTCTCTTTTCTAGAGGGAAGAGCCCGAGCCTGTTCAGCATTTCCTGATGAGGATATCATCCTTATGAATCTTTTTTGCACCATCTCCAATGCCTCTATATCCTTTCTATAATATGGAGACCAGAACTGTGCACAGTACTCCAAGTGTGGTCTAACCAAGGTTCTATACAAGTTTAACATAACTCCTCTGCATTTTAATTCTATCTCTCTAGAAATAAAACCAGTGTTTGATTTGCCTTTTTTATGGCCTTAATAACCAGCGTTGCTACTTATAGTGCTTTGTTTATCTGTACCCCTAAATCCCGTTCTCCTCTATCCCATTTAGACTCTTATCCAAGCAGTATGTGGCCTCTTTGTTCTTCCTGCCAAAATGCACTACCAATAATTAAATTCATTTGCCAATTACATGCCCATTCTGCAGGTTTATTAATGTCCTCTTGCATTTTGACACATTCTTCCTTTGTATTAACTGCACCCCCTAATTTGGTGTCATCTGCAAATTTTGAAATTGTACTTGCAATTCCCGAATCCAAATCATTAATGTGAATTGTGAACAACAGTGGTCCCAGCACCGATTCCTGTGGAACACCACTTCCCACCTTTTGCCAGTATGAGTACGTACCCTTAACCCCTACTCTGTTTTCTGTTTTGTGGCCAACTTGTTATCCATTCTGCTACAGGTCTCCTGACTCCACATGCTCTGACCTTAGTCATGAGTCTACAATGTGGTATCTTATCGAAGGCCTTTTGAAAATCCAAATGTTGTTGTTGTGGGGTTGGAACTACACCTCAGGGTCCAACAGGACACCAGGACTGTGCACCATTCAGTCTGAGCAAGCAGCAGGAAGAGGGGAGGGATTTATAACTATGATGCAGTTTTTGATACGAGCCAAACAGGGTGGCTTCAGTTTTGCCAATGATAGGCTGAAGGAATTTCTGGCGCAACCAGGGTTCAATGTCGAACAAGCAGCCAAGACAGCACAGCAACTGTCATGGAGTTGAAGATGGTCAAGAAGAGATAAAGTAGGATCCGTATGGAAGCTAAACCAAGCAGGCGGATGCTATCATTCAGGGCTAACCTATAGATAAAGAATAGGAGGGGACCAAGGATGAAGCCTTGGGCATGCCAGAGCTGACCCTTCAGGCTTGGGAGGGAAAGCTATTGGATGAGATGTGTTGATTAGTAGCACAACGTCACTCCTCAGCAGAGACCTTTTGACTTGCCTGTGCCTTGCTCCTGTTGGGAAAATGGCCTTGCCACTACTGCAAGCACCTCAATGTCCATTCTGTTTGGGTAGATTTTGGTAGAAGACAAAATCACCCCACTGTGCTTTGGCAACATTTTATTCTTTCCTTTCAGACCTGACTTGCAGGATTTCTGTGTTTTGAATGTCTCCCATTATTAGTCCCCGGGTGGACCATTTGCACATTCTTTTGTTTCTTTTATTATGTCTTTCATTTCTTCAATGCTGCTTTCTATTTCTGGCTACAATGATCTTTATCATCTGACATCTGCTTTTCTTTTACAGGTTATAGGTCATTCAACCAATTCCACACTTTACTTGAAGTATCTTTTTATTTACATTTGCCTTCCCCTGTCCCTTTCTTGTGAATCTATTAAAACGTTTGCTTATCATTTGTTTTTCAGTTCTGAAGAAAGGCCCTGTCCAGAATGTCATCCTAAGTTTTATATTCACAGATGCTGAACAACTTGCTGTGTGTTTCCAGCAATTTCCAGCATTTGAAGTTTTTTGCTTTTTATCTAAAAGAAAACAATGTTCCGCCACATACTGAGTATCCCATGGTCCATTAATATATAGTATACAACATCCATTGTGTTTTGTCGTAAGTACATTGTTCAAAAACAGAGTTGATTTTTTTTTCCTCTTTCTTTGCTAAAATGATCTGCTTTCTTACAACCATAACTTGGAACAAAGCCTCTCAAACTCTCTTTTGGTAAGCAGCAGCAGCAATCATTGTTAATTAAGGTAGTTACATCCTGTGCTTTAGAACTTAATCACTACAAATGGAGCAGCACAAAAATGATATAGAAATGTATTGATTACACTAATGGCCTATTAGTGAAATTGACTTACTCCCAAATGAGTGCTGATATCTTACTGAGGAACCTAAGATCTAATAATGTGGAATGTACTGTTCTCTGCTTTTGTGAACACTCAGTTGCAATTGACTTGCTGCATCATCGTTGTGGTGGTGTTGAATTGCATATTTTACATTTTTGATACTCCAACAAACTATCAATATTGATAAGCTACGTTATTACTTTCTGATGCAAGTAATTGAACTTAGTCATGTACTGAAAGAAGATGAAAAGTTCAGAAAATGGGAACTAAATTTTTTGTAATAAATATAAAAATACTGATTGAGGCGTACACAATGTTACCTAGGTTTACCATTCTGTGTTTATGTCAAAAAATCATCAGCTACCTCTCAGAATTATTTATGCATTTTCTGTGTCTGATGTTTATTATTTTTGTTCTGCATGGGTTTATGGTAATCATACTGCAGATCACGGAGTTGAATGTTAAATTGTGGTATCTGGTAGTTGTGTTCATCAGCTATGCAAAACTCTATAAAGTTTAAAAAAGGTTTTCACCTGCACTGAAGCACAAAATTTTGAGAGAACAGTGATATACCGACCTCACAGCACTGCTCTCTTCCATTTCTTTTATCTCACCTGCCACTGCTCTATATAAGCCTACAAGACATCATGAATTTAAAGACCCAATGGGCAATGTTCATCCGCTCCAATGCCTGGCAAAAACGGTGTGGCAGCGGCATGAAAATTGGCAAGACTCGCATCCCGCTGAGATCTCATGAGCGGTCCACCCAATTTGATCTAGACGGGCCTTGAAATAGGCATCCAGCGCTACCACCTGAAACAGGCAGGCATCTGATTTAAATCGGGGTATTATGCCCATTGTAGGACCCCCAGGTTATTTTTGTGGACCAACGGGCAGGACGTCCACCACATACGTCCGTTGGTCCCTGTTGTGGAGCGGCCTAACCTGTGGTCCTTAAACGCACCGCTGCATGCGACCGTTGGTACCTGGAAATTGCATCGGGGTTCTACAGACAGAATAGGACCCTGATTTGCATAATGCAAGTAGGCTCTTGCCTGAAACAGGTGTGGGCACTCTGACCCCCATTTCTATGATGGGTTGGAGACGGGGGCGGGTGGATCGAGAATGGGAATGGGGCAGTATGTTCAGTGCTGAACTTTTTGGAGCAGCCAGCAGGATTGGATGGTCGCCCCATGCCCTCCACCAGTAGGCTGCCTGACTGTTAAAGTCTGCCCTATTAAAGCAAGACCCAGACTGCCTGTTTAGGTGGTCAAAAAGATGTCAACGCAGTTTTTTTTTTGAAGAGGAGCAGAGAGTTCTCCCAGTGCCCTGGCCAATATTTATCTTTCATGAGATTACAAGAATGGTGATTGGCATTTTGAAATCACATCTTAGGTGCCTGTGCAAATCTGATGCAGTGCTGCAGCATTTTTAAAGGTTGCTGCGTGCTGCATAATGTTACTGTGCAGAAAGGATTACTTCAACCTGAAACTGAAAAGGATGACCATCAAGAAAAGAGTGACAGCCCTCCATACCCACATCAGAAGAAGTGAGAGGAGGTAGAGCAAGAGCATCAGTCTGCATCCATGTAGAGGAGGCAGCAACTTATTGTTGATTGCTTTAAATAACAAGACTAGGCCCTTAAGTTTGTGGGATAGAAATTTGGGCGGGCCCATTTTTGGGTGCACGGTATGATCCCTGCACCTGAATAGTGAGACTTGAGACACACCCGATATTGGGCCTCATTTCCGTTGAGCTGGCCAGGTGTGAAGAATCCACCACCGAAGAGTTAACTAAGATCGGGCCGCTGCTAGTGTCGCAGCAACCCTCAGGTAAGTGACAACTAGGTCGGAGATTGGAGGCTGGAGAGGGAGATTGGAGGCGAGGGGCAGGGAAATCGGAGACTAAGGGGAGCCTTGTTCAGGTAAGTATATTTCAAAAACTTATCCTGTTGGCAACAGGCAGTCCCAAGACATGGTTTATCTGAGTGCAGGGCAAACCAATCTTGCAGTGGGAGCCTCAGATGTTAGGCCTTTTGAATATGCAAGTAAGGGGCCTAACGTCAGTTTCAGACCTGGGCATTGCACGACGATTTTTTGTCCTTTCCCAATATGGCCAGAGCCGTATTTCTGGCCAGAAATATGCATGTGCTTGCTGCCTGCCATATTGGGGCCTTAGCAGGCCAGTTAGCATCCGAAAAGGGAGGCTGCGCAGCCAAATTTATAGGCCCTAGGTTCCTAGGCTCCTCAAACAGGGTCAGGTGTTTTTCCACCCTCTGTGAATGAACAGCTCACACCCCCTCTTGCACTCCCAGGTTCTCATGCTCACTAGTGCTCAGTGGCTCAACCAGTGAAAACCCGTCTGACTCACTAACAACTTCCTCCCAGTTGGGTGTATCTTGGCTGGTGCTAGGGTATATGAAACGCCATGATGGAGTTGGTGAAAATGGCGCAGAATTTGTGCTGCTTGAATTGCCTGGTTATTCCTCTGACCAGTCCTCCTCTTCCTCAAAGCCATCCCCATGGATGTTAAAAAAACAAAAGTTTCTTTAGCTGTGTAAACAATTATATGTCTCTTTGAAAAAGTGTGGCTAACACAATGCTCATTTAAATTTTTTGATATTCCACATGAAGCTAATACAAACTGTGCCCTTCCTTGCCCTCCTTTCTCCAACCTGCTCTTGGCACTTCCGCATCTCCCACAGCTGTGTGCCTGCCAATAAGCTACAAGAGTTTCTCCTCATGTGTACTCAAACCTCAGAAAGTGGACATTCCTCCTTCAGTTGTTTTACTTTGGCACTGGTTTTGTGCAATCTCTTCCATTGCAAGGATGGAACACAGTTTTGACAGAATTCGAGCGGCAATTACACTTCTTTGTTCCAGGTGTTTGCATCCCGTGATTATACTGCTTGCAGGTGCAGGCTCCCTTTAAACACCTCTCCTTCAAGACTAGCACAACTCTCTTATGGCAAGCAAAGTGAGCTTAGACACAGCAATGGAATTAACAAAGTTCCAATGGTTCCAAAGGGTGCTTGTGAATAGTGCAGGTCATGTTTCACCCAGTTAATGACATAGGTAAAAAGAGTCATACCTCGATCAATCTTGCAGAATGTGCATAGGAACTAGTGCCTTCCCTAATCTTGGCTCTCCTTGTGAGGTTATTAAACCTCTTCCTGCACTGCATGGGAGTACATAGGGTGATGGAGATTGCACTGACTAATTCTGCATCCTTCCTCCATAATGTTTGTATCACCCTTTTAGAAGTTTCCTATTCTCAGACCCCAGGAATCTATCCCTAAAAAGATAGCCCTTGCATCAGTGAGTGGAACATCCATGGATGCTTCAGAAAATCTTGGACCTCTTCCTGCTGCTTGCCCCAAGGCTTCTTCTCCCTTCAGTCATTATTGCAGTGATGTTTACTTTCTGTGATGTGGTTGCAGAAGTCACAAAAACATGTAGCCCATTAATCAGCTGCAATGCAACTTGATTCTGGCAACTTGCAGAGCAAATGTTGCCATCTCATATGAAACCATTGGCACATGTAAGCCAGAGGAAGTAGTGTATAATACTGAACAATTTAATTTCTGCATAGATGATTATCTAGAGTTGTCCTGTAAATTGCTTAATTGATAGCCAATTATGATTTATAGAAGGTAGATGTTGTCATTGGGGGTTGAGTCACCCAGTGAACCATATTCTCTTGGACCTTGCTTGATTGCCTTTGGTGCGGGGGGGGGGGGGGGTCAAAGAAGAATTTCCCACTTTTCTTAAATTGGCCTTTTTTTTTTGCCTTCTCTGGAAATTGTGCAGCTGCATGGTCTGGGGAGGGGAGGGGAGGGGAGAGAGGAGGGATGGTGTCTGGAAGTCACATCATGCCAGGATGGGCTAGACTCAATGGACCTGCTGGTCTTTTCCTGATGTTCATGTGTTCGTATTTGAGTCAGTAATAGTACTGCTGTGTTTCTCAAAGTTCTGGTACATACTTTGTTGTGTTGATTTAATATGCCTGTTCGTAAAAAAAAAATCTACAAAATGCTGATAATAACAAGCTTAAGATCCAAGCATATATATTTCTCAACTGTAAATCATTGATAACATTTCATTCCATTTATAAAGATCACTCAGCTGCACCAAAAGAAATCTTTCTGAACTAAGTTCCTCCATCAAAAGAAAAATACACAGATCCTCAGCAAATTTTAAGGTTTCTCTGCCAAAACTTCAAAGTGCTGTTTATTTAATCTTGAACAAAATCATGATAAAATACCATTCCTTTGCTTTCCTAATGTCTGCTCTAGTTTATCCAGTGAGTAGCTGAGCTATAAAGGAATATATTTTCTTCTGTTCACTAATATTAAATGAAAAAGTAGGCACAAGTATTAACCGACTTTGTACTCATGTTGACTTTTCTGCTAATATATTAGCAAAGGGAAGAAAATATGACCCACAGAGCAAGGAAGTCCCAGGTTCAATCCCAATCTGTGCTGATTTAGCTGATCTCAGCTAGTTAGCAGTTAGGGCCACTATAATTGATCTCAGCACACTTGGGTAGGGAGGTCAAAACCAGGTAACATCGATGCTCCTGGTTACTATCCAGTGAATTCTTTATCTTTAGTGAGAACAGTATTGTCCTGGCTGTGATGATCCCATTGTCAAATAGTCTATCACCATCACTGACCATGGGGGATGACCTGCACCCATGGAATTGTGTCAGAGCAAAAAAAAACAGTGCCCTCAGAAGAGGAGGATATAATGACATTGACAGTTGTTGCTGGAGTTAAAAAAATACAGAATCTATTAGGCTATTCTATTAATCCATTAAATCTATTACAGCCAGTGCACACTGGCTTCTCATTAAACAGTCAGAACTGTTCTGTTGAAAAAGCAGAAAGATACTGAAGCATGCAGTGTAGTAAAGATTCTGAGAGTGTAGTTATACAGCCACTTCCATGTCAATGCCAAGAAGTTTCAGGTGGGGATCAATATGAAAAGACGCGATACAACCCAAATGTCAAGTCTCATTTTAAGACAGTGTCGCACATCCATTTGAGTTTGCAGCGAATGTAGTGTGATTGCAGTTCATTACAAAGCTACATCTTAAAAGTGCCTAGGCAGTCTGTTGAACCTTCCAGAAATTTAAAAAAAAACTTTAAATGGAATGTTTTGAATCCGCACACCACACTCCTAAATTTGGCTGCCAGGGAAGTGGAGCTCTGCAAATCTGTCAAAGCGCACAGTATGTTACAATAATTTTTGAGGCTCTTATTGGGTTATCTGCTCTATCACACTTCTTGTAATGGTGTGGTTCTTATTGTACTTGCTGTCTCTGTCTGCAGCAGGCTTACTGGAGTAATAAGCCATGATAGCAAGGAATAGCCCTAATCACCAAGCAACCATCCAGACATGTGGCTCCAAGTCATGAGGGGTGGTATGGTGGATTGTCACATGATGAAAGCATCATGGCAACTTGGCATTCACATGCACGATAAGGTGATTGGTATCACACACTAGCAGTACATTATAAGAATTATAGCCCTTCCTGTTCATAAAAATGAGGGGGTTGTCAAGTAAGGATTTGAGTGGATTATGCATTCCATCAATTGCTCCTTGCACCTGTGGGAATCCTGCCAATTTGCAGAATTGAATTGCTCTCTCTTTTTGTTTGGTTCCATTTGGAAGGATATAAATTGTGTAGCCATCCTGAATAGAGCATCAATAACTTCTTGATGCAGTAGTGAGCAGTTGCCCGACTAATGTGGCTAAGGTCACCTGATGCTGCCTGGAAGGATCCAGTCACAAAGAAATTCAAGGTAGTGGTGACCTTAATTGGTACAGACAATGCTGCTCTCCTGGTGGAAGTGGGCTACAGGCAGCAGCTGACATATTTGAATATCCTCCTGGGGGAACAGCAACTTTGATATACTGATGATCAGAAAAAGTATGGTAACAAGATCAAAATAAAAGTCACTGTGCATCACACCTGCACATGAATACATTAAAATGGGAATGGAGAAGCTTCTGCTTTTAGGCCAAACTGGCAGCATACCTATAACGGAAACCTGGCTTAAAGAGGGGGATAAATGGCAGCTCAATATCCCTGGATATAGAGTTTTCAGGCAGGATAGAGTGGATGATAAAAAAGGAGGGGGGGTAGCATTATTGGTTAAAGAATCAATTACAGTTGTGAGAAGGGATGGTATGCTAAATGGATCATCAATCGAGGCCATATGGGTTGAGCTAACAAATAAAAAAGGGGCAGTCACACTACTAGGAGTGTACTATAGACCCCCGAATAGCGAAAGGGAGATAGAAGAACAAATATGTAGGCAAATTTCTGGGTGCAAAAATAAGTGGGCAATAATAGTAGGGGGCTTCAACTAACCTAACATCAACTGGGATTCAAACAGTGTGAGGGGCACAGAGGGCGCAAAATTCTTGATCGGTGTCCAGGAGAACTTTTTCAGCCAGTACGTGACAAGCCCAACAAGAGGGGATGCAATTCGAGATTTAGTCCTGGGAAATGAAGATGGGCAAGTGGGTGAAGTGACAGTGGGTGACCATATTGGGGATAGTGTCCACAATTCAGTTAGTTTTAGCATTATTATGGAAAAGGGCAGAGTTAAATCAGGAGTAAACGTTTTAAAATAGGGGAAGGCAAATTTTACAGAACTAAGGTGATTTGGCAGAAGTGGACTGGACACAACTACTTGAGGAGAAATCAGTGGCAAGCCAGTGGGAGGCACTAAAAATTGAAATTCTACAGGTACAATGCAGACACGTCCCCTCAAAGAAAAAGGGTGGCACTGCCAAATTTAGAGCTCCCTGGTTGTCTAGAAGTATATGGGGCAAGATAAAGCAGAAAAAGAAAGCTTATGACTGTCACAGAAAACTAAATACTGCAGAAAGCCTAGAGGAGTATAGAAAGTACAGGGATGACGTAAAGAAGGAAATAAGGAAAGCAAAAAGAGGGCATGAAAAAATATTAGCTAGTAAGATTAAAGAAAACCCAAAGATGTTTTATCAGTACATTAAGAACAAGAGGATAGCTAAGGAAAAGGTGGGACCCATCAGGAATGACAAGGGTAACTTGTGTGTAGAAGCAGAGGATGTGGGTAGGGTTTTAAATGAATATTTTGTCTTCGTACTCACAAAGGAAAGGGATCACCGGACATAGTAGTTAAAGAGGAGAGGTGTGAAATATTGGATAAGGTAAACATAACGAGAGAGGAATTACGAGAGGGACTGGAATCCTTGAAAGTTGATAAGTCACTAGGGCCGGATGGATTGTTTCCTAGGCTATTGAAGGAAACCAGGGAGGAAATAGCTGATGCTCTGAGGATCATTTTCCAATCCCCACTAGATACAGGGGAGGTACCGGAGGACTGGAAGACTGCAAACGTAGTACCATTGTTTAAAAAGGGTACGAGGGAAAGGCCGAACAATCTTACCTCGGTGATGGGCAAACTATTAGAATCAATACTGAGAGATAGGATAAACTGTCACTTGGAAAGGCATGGTTTAATCAGGGATAGTCAGCATGGATTTGTTCTGGGAAGGTCACACCTTACAAATCTGATTGAATTCTTTGAGGAAGTGATAAGGAGGATTGATGAGGGTAGTGCAGTGGATGTTGTCTACATGGATTTTAGGAAGGCATTTGACAAGGTCTCACATGGCAGACTGGTCAGAAAGGTAAAAGCCCATGGGATACAGGGAAATGTGGCGAATTGGATCCAAAATTGGCTCAGTAACAGGAAACAAAGGGTAAAAGTCAATGGATGTTTCCAGTGGTGTGCCACAGGGCTCAGTGTTGGGTCCCTTGCTGTTTGTGGTATATATTAATGATCTGGACTTGAATGTAGGGTGCATGATTGGCAAATTTGCAGACGACACAAAAATTAGCCGTGTAGTTGATGGTGACGAGGATAGCTGTAGACTCCAAGAAGATATCAATGGGTTGGTGGAGTGGGCGGAAAAGTGTCAAATGGAGTTCAACCCGGAGAAGTGTGAGGTAATGTACCTAGGGAGGGCAAACAGTAGAAGGGAATACGCAGTAAATGGGAATATATTGAGAGGGGTAGAGGAAGAGAGAGACCTTGGAGTGCATGTGCACAGGTCCCTGAAGGTGGCAGTATAGGTAGATAAGGTTGTGAAGAAGGCATACGGAATGCTCTCCGTTATTTGCCAAGGTATAGAATACAAAAGCAGGGATGTAATGATGGAACTGTATAAAATACTGGTAAGGCCACAGCTGGAGTATTGTGCGCAGATCTGGTCACCACATTACAGGAAGGACGTAATTGCTCTGGAGAGAGTGCAGAGAAGATTTACAAGAATGTTGCCAGGGCTTGAAAACTGCAGCTACGAGGAGAGATTGGATAGGCTGGAGTTGTTTTCCTAGGAGCAGAGGAGACCCAGGGGTGACTTGATTGAGGTGTGCAAAATTATGAGGGGCCCAGATAGAGCAGACAGGAAGTACCTGTTTCCCCTAGCTGAGAGTTCAAGAACTAGAGGACATAGATTTAAGCTGATTGGCGGAAGGATTAAAGGGGACATGAGGAAAAACTTTTTTACCCAGAGGGTGGTGGGTGCATGGAACTCGCTGCCCGAATTGGTGGTAGAGGCAGGGACCCTCAGCTCTTTTTAAAAGTACCTGGACCTGCACCTAAAGTGCTGTAAGCTGCAGGGCTATGGACCAGGTGCTGGAAGGTGGGATTAGAATGGGCACCTGGTTATTCTTCGAGCCGGCGTGGACACGATGGGCCGAATGGCCCCCTTCTGTGCGGTATCTTTTCTATGGTTCTATTCAATGGTTCTACACATAATGGCATCTCTACAGGCACATATTTTTGGGTCAAGTCACCTTCTTGATTTGTAGACCCTGGTGAGTGGTTATGTGTGTAGGGAAGAGATTTCTCTCTTAAAAGCTCCAATCTTGCCTCTTTCATGTTCTCATCCTCCACCTCTTCATAGCGTAAGAATAAAGGGATTGCTATTGGGAAATCCATGTCCCCAAAGCAAAGTAGAACTTTGAGCAGAGTGGAGTAAAACCAGCAGAAAAAGTCTTGACTGAACCTCCAAACTACTAAAAAGAGATGAATATGCAGGCAAAGTGGCAGTAATTATTTGGGGTATGTTTGAGCAGACCTTGGGGGGGAATAGGTTCATCCCCAACCCCTTAATCCCAGTTGCCAGCGGCAGATTGGGCTCCCAATGGATCTTAATGGGGACAGGTAATATTTTGGGAGGATAATTCTGGTTTAGGTTTTTTAAGTGGGGTTTTGTGGCAGTATCCTTTACGCTCCTAGATCCTCCCCAAAACAGGCGGTAGGTAATTCACGGGAGAATCCAGCCTTGAGTCTATAATTCCTTGCATTTTCATTTTATAAAAGGAACCCAAATGACAGGAAGGTGGCGATTTTCATCTCACTACTGCCCTATTTGCGCTTAAAAAGGGGAGATAGTGGAAACAAAATCAAGCAGTAAGTTGTTACACAAACAAGCCGATTTTTGGGCGGATTTGCATCCTGGCAACCGAAGCTGCTGTTGGAAACCGGGAGGATCCTCATACATGTATGCAAAGAGAGGTCAATTTACACAATTAAGACCCCAATGCCATTTTCATCTTTGCCCACCCGACTACCACCAGTTCCTGCTCATGCCCACCAACCATGGGCAGTACATGTTGGGAAGCGGCCAATTCCAGAGATAACTTAAAGGAAGCCTCAGCTGCTCTCAGGTAAAGCTGGATGGGGCTTTTGGAGACATTTATCTGGCAGCCACTTGTGGATGTTGCACCTTAACACATTTGAAATGTTATGTAGTTCCTGCTGTAGGTTCTGCACACATGTTGCTTGGTGCCCCACAGTGCTTCCTTTTGATCCAGATGTTAAATATACCTTTCCTTTAAGATGCTGCTGTAGGCCCAGGATAAGTGTCCGTCCCACATGATTTCCCACCTCCAAAATCAGCGAGCTGCCTATTGGGGACCGAGTTTCACTTCGGCAGCTCGATGACCATTTTATGATGTGAAAAACATGTTGATTCTTCCAGATGGCCACCGTGTATTTCTCGTGCACACCAAAATCACCCCTAGTCTCTTACTATGGTTGATGAAGTTCTGACAAAATATCAAGTTATTGAGGTAACAGGTCAATATTTTTATAGGGTCAGTCAAATGACATATGAATAGTAAATGGATATAAAATTTTGTTTTATATTTTTGAGGTGTAGTTTTTCACAGCAAATATTCAGAACTCTACTCTCTAATGTATCAGTAAGCTAGTGAAATCTTCCCAGTTTCTATGTTGAGTTACAAATTTTTCCCAAGACTGCATACTTGAATGCTAACCCAGACACCACTAGCATACATTAGCATATTTATCCTAAAATTAGTTAGGTCGAAATCCCAACAGTTATGCCAGGAACGTGCCCAATGATGCCCTCCAGCCGGAGTTTGTGGAGTCATTGGGAAGGCATCTCATTAGGATGGGTCAGCCGGGGACATTTGCTACTTTGGGCACATCTCTGACACCTACCTGCCTTTGTCTGCCTGAAATGCGAGTACCAATCCACTCCAGACATGATCCTTATGGCCCCGAGTAAAGGGACCAACCTGCAATCTTGTTTTTTGAATTTTTAAGTCTTCAGGGGTCCAGACTACTTGCCTGATTTGGACCCCACTAGTAGGACCCACATCTGGCCTTGTGGAAGACTGAATGCTTCCATTCACTCAGTATACCGTACTACGCTGGGAGTTTCTGCCATTGGCTCCACCCCAGCTGTCATGTGTGTTGTAAGGGGTGGATGGAAGATGCACTTCTTACAAGGCAAAGAGGAAATTCTCAGAGACCTGGTGCAACTGGATCTCCACAATTTTCAGATGGTTACACTGGTCGCCCACTGGAATTATTTTTTTTATTCGTTCATGGGATGTGGGCATCGCTGGCAAGGCCAGCATTTATTGCCCATCCCTAATTACCCTTGAGAAGGTGGTGGTGAGCCGCCTTCTTGAACCGCTGCAGTCCCTGCGGTGAAGGTTCTTCCAAGTGCTGCTAGGTAGGGAGTTCCAGGATTTTGACACAGCGACGATGAAGGAATGGCGATATACTTCCGGGTCGGGATGGTGTATGACTTGGAGGGGTGGGGGGGGGGGGGGGAGGTGGAAACGTACAGATGGTGTCGTTCCCAAGTGCCTGCTGCCCCTGTCCTTCTAGGTGGTAGAGGTCACACGTTTGGGAAGTGCGTTGAAGGATACCTATGGCAGGATACCAGTGAAAACCCCACAGAATTTTGGACTCATTTTTTTGAAATCTAATTATAATGCATTATCTGTTCTTGCAAATATATGACAAGTGGATTTGACATTTATTTCCATTAAAAAAAATGATAAAGTGCCTTTTTGAAAAACAGAAAAAAGAGTGGTTGCTGATTTTCTGATCGGGGTTAAAAGTATGAAATTAAAATTAAATTCATTGCCTGATTTCTGATTCATTTGCAATGCACTATCAAGATACATTGGTGTTTATTTGGGTTTATCACACTGCCTATTGACCCTCACAAAATGTCACAAATACAATTGATTTTCTCATTCACTTACAGCTGGCGCATACACAATTGAAGATTACAGTAACGAAAGATGATCCAAATTTCCATGATTAAATTTTGATATAAAATGTGTTTAATTATTATAGGTGTTGTTTCAGAATTTATTTAGACACCTTATGTTGTTAAAATTGCAGTAGCATCTTAGAAAATTCTGCTACTTTTTTCATATTTTAGTTTGTTTAATAGGGACAGTAAATAAATTACATCCACCAGAGTTCAGCCCTATAATAGTGAAGTCTGCTTAAATACACATTGTTACTAACTATGAATTTAACCAAGCTGCATGTTTTTTTCTTTGACCATGACAGTTCTATGTTAGTGTCACTAGGTTATTATTGTAGTACATTATGTCTTCCTTCTGCAATTGATCTTTCTTTTGTAGCGTGTTAAATGATTAATATCATGTTTTATGATTGTGATAGGAAACATTAGAGTTCTAAATATTTAAAGAGAGTGTATTGTTGAATGTACAGTAACTAGTTGGTGTTAAATTCCTCAGCCTACCGGCACTTTTAAATTAAGACCTCTAAATGGTTCGATGTTAGGTACTCATCATTATGTATTCAACTATGGAATCTATTGCCCCCAGACAGGTGAGACAGTGAGGTGTTATATAATACTTAGAATCATAGAATTTTACAGCACAGGAGACCATTTGACCCATCGCCTCTGTGGCAGCTCTCGGAAAGAGCTAACTACTTAATCCCATTCCTCTGCCATTTCCTCATACTCTTTTAAAATTTACTTTATCAAATATTTATCCACTTCCCTTTTAAAAGCTATTATGGATGCTGCTTCCACCACTGTCTCTGGGAGAGCATTCCATGTCCTAACAACCATCTGTGTAAAATAAAAATTCCTAAGCTTTCCCTTTGTTCTTTTCGTGACTCACTGACCGGTACTTTATCAAAACCTCTCATAAATTTGAATGAGATCTCTTCTTAACCTTCTTTGTTCTAATGAAAAAACTCCCAGTTTCTCTAGTCTCTCCTGATGATTAAATTCTCTCATCCGTGATATCTTCTTAGTAATTTTTTTCTGCATATTCTCCATGGCCTTGATATTTTTCCTAAAGTAAGGCTTCCAAAACTGGACATAATATTCTAACTGCAGCCCACCCATCAATTATATAGGTTTGGCATTACCTCTTTACTTTTGTACTTTTATACCCTTATTTCTAAAACCTAGGATCCCATTTGCTTTATGAACTGGTCCTCCTACTTTGAAAGATTTGTGTATCTAATTCTCTCTGGTCCTCTACTCCTTTTAAAGTTTTACGAATTAGTGTATATTTCTCATTTTATTCTTCCTGCCAAAATGTATCCCTCATATTTGTCCACATTAGATTTCATGTGACATCTATCTGTGCAATCTACTAACTTGCCTATATCTCTTGGTTACTTACAGTCCTCTTCACAGTTAACCAGTCTCTATTTTTGTCTCATCTACAAATACTCTGCCCTCTATATATACGTCCACATTATTTATAGATATTGAGAAGAGCAATGGTCCCAACATTGACGCCCGAGGTAAGCACTGTTTCCATCCTTCCAGTCTGAAAAGCGTTCATTAACCACTACTCTCCTTTAATTAACTTCCTATCCATGCTGTCGCACTTCCTTTCATAACACGTACCTTGATTTTATCAACAAACCTTCCATGTGACACCTCATCAAATGCCTTTTAACTTCCACTGTACATCCTTTATCTACACACGGGGGGGAGGGGGCGCAATTTTGACTTTGTGCGATAGTGTAAAACAGGTGATAGCAAATCGGCAGCTCGTTTCACATCTCTCCCGATTGAAGTCAATGGAAATAAAAATCGAGAGAGATGTAAAACGGTCAAAATTACCCCCACTCAGTTGTTTCCTCAAATAATTCTATTATCAGACATGATATGCCTTTTGTAAATCTATCTCGGGCTGTCTTTAATTAATCCACTTCTTTCTGAATGAGAATTCATTGTATCCCTTATTATGCACTCTAGAAGTTTATCCACTACTGACATTAAGCGGACAAGTCTAACCTGGTTTATACCTTTCTCCCCTTTTGAACAAAGATGTTACATTGTCAACCTTCCACTCCTCTGGCACAACTTCCATATCTAAGGATATTTGAAAGACTGCAGTTAGATCCTCTGCTATTTCCTCTCTGAATTCCTTCCACATTCTAAGATGCATACCATCATGCCTTTTCTACTTTTAGTCCCACCAATTTTTTTTTCAGTACTACTTTTTTATCTAACGTTATCCTAATTGCTCCACCTGTCTATTTATACCTTTTCATTCCCACTATCACGCTTCTTCAGAGCTGCTCCCACTTTGCTGCTGTAACTTCTCGAAGTATGGCGGAAACACCATTTACGTGCAAATGTTGGTGGAGCAGAAGCAGCTCAGAGAAAAAACCTGGCCAATGAATTACTGTTTTGGTGTGTTTTAGTGTGAAATGGCAGCTAGGTGTTGAGTGGCAGCTCTAGCAATATTGTGAAATATCTTTTCTGATTGGGACAAAAGGCTGGCTGGCCATCAGGAGCTGTCAGAATCTGTGCTTTTAAATGGAATATATTTTAAACCAGCGTGCAATAGACCAGAATGTTTGACACTGAATTAATGGTAAAAGAATTGTAATACTGAAAAATGTGCATTTAATTGATATGTGCATTTGATTAATATGCACTTAAGTAGGCTTCATTTCAACGTATTCTTAATTCTGTCCAGTTATTTTACAGGCAACTGGAAATCTAATTTATATACAGAAATTGGACTATCAATTATAGTTGGATCACATAAGAAGCTAACCAGAGAATCTACGAATCGTAGAAGAATATGGGTACATTGAAGTCAACAACAGCCATGTAATGAGTTTGAATCTGAATCCCTAGCAGTAAATGGAGGGGGAAGAAAGAATGTTATGAGATTTCAGGCATTCAAGGAGGATATGAGTACTCTGAATCTGTGCCCCGAAGTCCAAATTGACAGGCTAACAATTTTAAGAACATGAGAGCATAAGAAAACATGGAATGAAAGCTGGCTATCCAAGTTATTCATCCTCCTCCTTCTCTAGACTAAGTACAATTAACCCCATCTATTTTATTTCCTGAGGCAAAGTCCGGCATATGTATTTCCTGATCACCATGTGAAACTCTAAACCAACTATCTATACAGCTCCACTATTTAGCCTTGGTCAGTTGCCCTCTTCAGATGCACCCCCTTGGTCACACCAATACAGGAACCATTGTGTCCCGTGGATTATTAGATCTTAGATATTTCACTAAATATTTATGATCAAATATTTGATGCAAAGGAAGATACAACACTGTGGCAGGGTAGGATTACTTTTGGATTGCTCTAGCAAAGAGCCAACACAGACACAATGGGTTGAAAGGCCTCCTTCAGTGCTGTAAAGATCTTTTGTTCTATGCTTATCTCAGTTAAAGAAAGAAAGACTTGCATTTATGTAGCACCTTTCACCTCAGGATGACCCAAAGCACTTTACAGCAATGAAGCACTTTTGAAGCGTAGTCACTGTCCTAATGTCAGAAATGCAGCAGCCAATTTGCGCACAGCAAGGTCCCACAAACAGCAATGTGATAATGACCAGATAATCTGTTTTAGTGATGTTGGTTGAGGGATAAATATTGGCCAGGACACCGGGGAGAACGCCTCTGCTCTTCTTCGAAATAGCACCATGGTATCTTTTACGTCCACCTGAGAGGGCAGACAGGGCCTCGATTTAACATCTCATCTGAAAGATGGCACCTCTGACAGTGCAGAACTCCCTCAGTACTGCAGTTCATTCTTATCACTACAACAATCAATCTTTTCCTAACTAAATATTTATCCAGCTATTTTTGAAGGAGTTAATTTAGGAAGCATTATTTCGGTTGTTGTTTAAATCCTCTCCAATTACATCAAAGTCCTATTCTGGACCCCTATGGGGTTTTGGCCAAGACCAAAGTCTTCAGCAAATGAGTGTTAGACCCAAATTGGAAGAAGGAGGCCTCTACTAATCCCCCCTCTACCTCCATTCCTGACCTTAGGGCCATTGGCACGACTTCCCAAGGCCTGCCACCAATTTACACATGCCAAAACGTGGGTCAAAAACCAGGAAAATACACTATGAACCCAAGCCCCACCACCTTGCTTCCATTTGCAAGTGGCAAGGAGGGACCAAGCAGCAGTTCTGGCAGGATGGTGGTTGGGGGCGGGGGGCGAAATCTAGGTTTGGGCATGCTGGAATTTTCTCTTAGTTTCTACCACTATCCAGTTCGATTTTAGGCAGGATTGTGGATAAGAATCTGGTTAAGGACCCAATGAGCAGCTTCCAAAGACATCCACAAACAGATTGGGGAAGGGGCTTTTGAAACAAAAAAAAGTTAGATAACAATGGTTTGTCCATTTCTCAATTAATGGGAAAATAATTGGGGTCTATTTCTACAAGATTGTGATAATGCAAATATATTAACAACTTCTGATATTTAAACTAACGTAAAAGGAAACCCAAAAGTCTTCTATAGGCATAAAAATAGTAAACGGGTAGTAAGAGGAGGGGTGGGGCCGATTAGGGACCAAAATGGAGACCTACCCGTGGAGGCAGAGGTACTAAATGAGTACTTTGCATCTGTCTTTACCAAGGAAGAAGATACCGCCAAAGTCACAGTAAATGAGGAGGTAGTTGAGATACAGGATGGGCTAATAATTGATAAAGAGGTACTAGAAAGGCTGGCTGTACTTAAAGTAGATAAGTTACCGTGTCCAGATGGGATGCATCCTAAGTTGCTGAGGGGAGTAAGGGTGGAAATTGCGGAGGTACTGGCCGTAATCTTCCAATCATCCTTTAGATGCAGGGGTGGTGCCAGAGATCAGGAGAATTGCAAATGTTGCACCCTTGTTCAAAAAGGGCTGTAAGGATGAACCCAGCAACAACAGGCCAGTCAGTTTAACCTTGGTGGTGGGGAGCTTTTAGAAACAATAATCCGGGATTAACTAAGGAAAGCCAGCACGGATTTGTTAAAGGCAAATCGTGTTTAACTAACTTGATTGAGTTTTTTGATGAGGTAACCGAGAGGGTTGATGCGGGCAATGCAGTTGATGTGCTGTATATGGACTTCCAAAAGGTGTTTGATAAAGTGCCACATAATAGGCTTGTCAGCAAAGTTGAAGCCCATGGAATGAAAGGGGCAGTGGCAGCGTGAATACAAAACTGACTAAGTGACAGGAAACAGAGAGTAGTGGTGAACAGTTATTTTTTGGACTGGAAGAAGGTATACAGTGGTGTTCTCCAGGGGTATGTACTAGGATCACTGCTTTTCTTGATATATATTAATGACTTAGACTTGGGTGTACAGGGCACAATTTCAAAATTTGCAGAAGACAAAACTTGGGAGTGTAGTGAACAGTGAGGCGGATAGTGATAGACTTCAAGAGGATATAGACAGGCTGGTGGAATGGGCGGATACGTAGCAGATGAAATTTAACGCAGAAAAGAGTGAAGTGATACGTTTTGGTGAGAAGAGGCAATATAAAGGGTACAATTCTAAAGGGGATGCAGGAGCACAGAGACCTGGGGGTATACGTGCACAGGTCGTTGAAGGTGGCAGGGCAGGTTGAGAAAGCAGTTAAGAAAGCATAAGGGATCCTAGGCTTTATAAATAGAGGCATAGCGTACAAAAGCAAGGAGGTTATGATTAACCTTTATAAAACACTGGTTCAGCCACAACTGGAGTACTGTGTCCAATTCTGGGCACCGCACTGTAGGAAGGATGTGAAAGATGGTGCAGAAAAGATTTACTAGAAAGATTTCAGGGATGAGGGACTTTAGTTACGTGGAGAGACTGGAGAAGCTAGAGTTGTTCTCCTTATAGCAGAGAAGGTTGAGAGGAGTTTTGATGGAGGTGTTCAAAACCATGAGGGGTCTAGACAGAGTAGATAGAGAGAAATTGTTCCCACTGGCGGAAAGATCAAGATCCAGAGGACACAGATTTAAGGTGATTGGCAAAAGAACCAAAGGCGACATGAGGAAAAACTTTTTTACACAGCGAGTGGTTAGGATCTGGAATGCACTGCCTGAAAGGGTGGTGGAGGCAATTTAATCATGGCTTTCAAAAGGGAATTGGATACATACTTGAAAGGAAAAAAATGCAAGGCTACGGAGAAAGGACAGGGGAGTGGGACTAGCTGGACTGCTCTTGCAGAGAGCTGGCATGGACTCGATGGGCAAAATGGCCTCCTTCTCTGCTGTAATCATTCTATGATTCATGTAATAAATTAATGGATTTAAGGTAACAGAAGCTCATTTAACTTGAGCAGACAAGAAGTAACTCTTCAACTCTCCCAAAACTAATAAAGCTATAGAAGATATTATTAATCTTTCCAAATGACCAAACTGTTGCGTGGTCAGGTAACTCACGCTCTCCCCCCACTCCATCCAGGCGTTACGCTTTTGGGTCTTTTTTTTCCTTCTTACTCTTGATACTTTGGTGTCTGTATTTTAGATTACTCTCATAAGTGAGTCTTAGTTCCTTACAGTCTTGAGGGTATCTTCACTGGCCCTGATCTCCAGGTAAGTTTTTAATAGCAAGCCCAAGATAACAAGCAGAAAACCTCTCTGTGGATTGATTTAGCTACTGGATCTATCCTGTGCTACCATAGGACCTCTCTGACATCTTTGAAACATACTACAGTATCACAACATCAGACCTTATTTCAGCCTTTAAGTAACAGATGAATTTATTGAATAATGTATGAACAAATGAATATATTAACTGCAGTATAATACACATATATACTTACAGCAGAAATTATACTAGCCAGCTCCTCGAACAAAGGACTATAAAGCATCAACAATCTATTTGGTAAGCTATTATTTTGTAGTTAACCTTTGTATACATGGTATTTCTTTTCTTCCTGTAGTCTTTCTATCTGGCTTAATCTATCTTTCTGAAGGTTTCAATTGACTCGACTCAGCTCAACATGCTTCACTGCCACACAAGGCATGGCCTAGCTTAAAGCGAATGCAGGCAATGACATTCAGAACAATCTAAGACAACCACACACTTCTTTCCCTCCATTATGGCAGCCTTGCTCGTTCTTACTGGATAACTCATACTGGTAATTCTTGGCTAGTCAGTTATGAAGAAGCATAAAAATGGTTACAATTCAGTCTGTGGTCCAGATCTAATTGACATTTTAGTAGTATGCACTTTCTTCCCTCGAGGAGAAAATTAGGTATAACCAACCTTCTATATCTAACTTACTGGGGATATATTCATTTGGGCCTGTTTACATGCGTGACTGGGTGACACGCATACTGCATGCACAAGAAGAGGTTGGCCCAAGGACCACCCGGAATTGATCCTCGGGCCTCATCTTAACAATTTGGATGAGCTGCCAGCGCCTGTAGCACCTCCAGAGGCACCTCGCTAATTTGGTGCCCTCCAATTTAGGTCTGTTGCCTTGCCGACAGCAGCCTCAAGGCAAGTCCAGTGCCGGGGGGAGGGGGGGCGGGGTGAGGAGAACAGAAGGGGGCTTGCTCCTCTCGGCTTCACATCAAGGTAAGTGTATTTTAAAAAAAGTACCTTAATGGTGGTGGCCTCTAATGGTTGTTTTAAGGACTGCTGGTAAGGCTGCATCTGGACCCATTAATGCCCGACGCCTGTTTCACTCAGGGCAGAATAATTTCTGGAATTGGTCCTAAAACATGCGTTGGGCCCCTTATTAACATAATCGGTTCACTTTTTCCCCACTATTCCTTAAGAACAGTAGCACATTAATGTTGCATGTATCACTCATCTCTTATAGGACATCATTGACTTTGGTTAGGCGACTTTCTTTAGAGAATTAAGCCATGATATAGGGACAGCTTAGCCAATGGAAATGCCTTAGACTTGCCCCAATTAATTTTATAGCCCATACGCTTTCCCAATCATCAATTATTCTCAGTAAATGCTCAGCTGACAAATAAGGATTTGTTACAAACATTAAAATGTCAACACTCATTATCATACAGTGCTATTTTATGAGCCATAGTGCCAGTCCCTATCCCTTTGATGCTGGGAGAAACTCTGTTAGCCTTGAGCAGTAGCTCAAGTTTTAATATAAATAATGGGAGAGAAAATAAAATATGTACAGCTTCTAACTAACTGAAAACAGAAGACATTTTACTTTTACCTGCATGGTGAACTGTACATCATATTGGCAGATAATTTATCAGGAAATAAATTAATTCATGCGATATTTGACATTCTATTTTTGGAAGAAAATTGATGGGATTTGCATAATATTGTATCACAATATTAAAAATGCAATAGGTATTAAGAAAATTGACTGTCATTTCAACCTACATTGATGTCAATGTTTGGTAGCAATAAATGAGAAATAGAACCTTTTCTTAAGTCAAATGTAAAGATCCCAGTATAGAATAATTTGTATTTGCACAATAAGGAGAACTGAGATGGATAATGCACAATCTTTATACTTAGATAAAAATATGCTCTGAAGACACAATCTATTTTACTGCAATGATAAAATAATATTGAAATGCAGACACACTACAGTTTATCAACAAACTGTTTAGTACTTATTTTATTATAACACTTTCACGCACCAATTTCCTGTTCAGGGTACAGTAGTGGTTATGTTACTGGACTGATAATCCAGAGAACGCAGGTTCAAATCCCACCATGGCAGTTTGGGAATTTGAAATCAGTTTAAAAACTCTGGAAATAAAAAGCTGGAATCAATAAAAGTGATCATAAAGCTGTTGGATTGTCCTGAAAACCCAATTGGCTCACTCTTATCCTTCCTTTAGGGAAGGAAACCTGCTGTCCTTACCTGGCCTGGCCTACCTGTGACACCAGTCCTACACCAACGTGGTTGAGTCTTCAGTGCCCACTGAAGGCAAGAGTGCAAGCCATTGAGTTTAAGGATGGGCAATAAATACCAGCCTTGCCAGCAATGCTCACATCCTGAGAATGATTTTTTAAAAAAAATCTAATATATAAATCACCAGAAGGACAAATTGTGGCTTACTGGGACTTAGAGGTACTCAGATGCGGGGAGCAACAAGAGAAACTGAACTGGGAGAATGTACTGACATAAATCACAGGAAGGAGGCACACACTATATCATAACAATGGCCTATCAATGTTTCAATACTAATTGTAAAAAAAATTGTCTCGGGTCTAAATTCACAGTATGTGGAAGAGACCTGATAATAAAAGAGGAATATTCTCTGGTTCTGTTTCAAAGAGCATTTCATTTAAAACAAAAGGAAACTAGGGAGAGAGTTCATTTGAAAAGGCAACTTATGCACATATACTAAAGTTTAAAAAAAATCATGTTTTATAACGCCATGTCTCCAGTGTACCACTCCACCAATATCTGTACCTCATTCACTACTACAAATGGCATTTGGAACACAGGAACAGTAGTAGGCCAAATGGCTCATCAAGTCTGTTCCATCATTTTGTTAGCAATGGCAGCTCTATTTTTTTAATCCCAATTCCCCACTCTTTCTCCATTTCCTTTAATACCTCTAATCCCTTAATTTGACATCAAAACAATAGAACATGACAGCAACACAATCCCATAGATAGACTGAAGATGAGGTTTGTAATTTGTATACATATTTTCCATAATTAAAATGATGGAAGATTGAGGAGAGACAATATAAACTAAATGGTACAATTTTAAAGGGGGTGCAGGAATGGAGAGACCTGGGGCTGTGTGTACACAAATCTTTGAAGGTGGCAGGACAAGTTAATAAGGTTGTAGCTAAAAAGCTACAGGATCCTTGGATTTAAAAATAGAGGCATAGGGCTCGATGTTAGCAGGGCTGCGGGTTCGTGGCGGGGGGGCTATTAGTCTGCCCCCCGCGCGATCGCAGCCTAATTGGATCCACTTACCTGGTCTTCCGGGTGCCCCACTGCTGATCTGCGCGTTGGGCGGACTGCGCATGTGCAGTAAGCTCTGTCAGCTGGAGGAGCTCTATTTAAAGGGGCAGTCCTCCACTGACAGATGCTGCAACAAATAGCAAAAATTACAGCATGGAGCAGCCCAAGGGGAAGGCTGCTCCCAGGTTTAATGATGCCTCACTCCAGGTATCATTAGATGGGGTGAGGAGGAGGGGGAGGACAGAGATCAGGGGGAGGAAGCGGCCTGCCTCTGCCACCAGGAAGGCCTGGCTCGAGGTGGCAGAGGAGGTCACCTGCACCACCAACATATCGCCCATCTGCATACAGTGCAGGAGGCGCTCCAATGACCTCAGTAGGTCAGCCAAAGTGAGTACACTTACTCATTCCCCGACACTCCATCTGCCACATCACTGCCCCCACCCCACATCTCCTTCAGCACTGCCAACACTACTCTGTCACATCACCCCTCATACCCACTCAAACCTCATCCTCATCTTACCTGCGCTTACTCACCTCGCCAGTACTCATCCCGCCAGTACCACTCAAACCAATCCTCATACAATCTCATGGCTCTATCTCATACTCACCCTCTCGTGCATCTCTTTCACAGTCAGCCTCACTCAACCTGCCACTACCTGTGCTGCAGCCACAGGGCATGCATCACATATGTGCAGTAGGCAGCGTAAGGCAAACGTGTTGTGAGCATGAAGGGGATGCACAAGGGTGTTTGAGGGTTTGTCATGGTTTTTACTTATATTGAATTTCTGACCAACTCACATTACATATTATATTGGCACAACTACTGCCACGTCTTTGCGAATCTTGTCTGGTTTGTGCAATAATGTCCTTTCCTGAGGATCACAATGAAGACCCACAACTGAAGCCACCCATTGTGTCACTGCAGAGTGGGTGTAGGTGTATTTGCAGGGCTCTTTTGTGCAGACGACTGAGAGACGTCGGCGATGTCCCCGGTGGCACCCTGGAAGGATGCGGAGGAGAAGTTGTTGAGGGCAGCGGTGACTTTGACAGCAACAGGTAAGAAGTTGGTGCTTGGGACAACCGGGAGCAGCTCGGCATGAAGGAGGCTGCAGATGTCCACGACTACATGTCGAATGACTCTGAGCCTCCGTGTGCACTGCTGCTCAAAGAGGTCCAGGAAGCTGAGCCTCGGTCTGTGGACCCTGTGGCGAGGGTAGTGCCCTCTGCGACGCATCTCTCTCTGCGGTTGCCCTCCCTCCTGCTGTACAGGTGGATGTGTCACAGCACTGTGTTGTGGAGCTCCACGTGTCAGAGGTGGACGGCGTGGCCGGCGAGGCTGGTGATGCTGTTCGCCCTCCGAGGAGGTCATGACTGCATCTACGGCGGCCCCCATCCGGAAGATGTACATCTGAGGGGGTCCGCAAGGTAGGTACATGTCTCTGGACCCCGGGGTAAGTGTGCAAGTTGGTGACTTTGATTGTCAGGAGGAGGGTGGTGGAGGCCAAACTTTGTCCCAAGTGACAGAGTGGCCTCCTGCAATGAGTGAGGGTCTCCCCCCGCCCCCCACCTGTCAAATGGACCTTTGCAGCTGCCACAGGCTGACAGCTGCAACACGTCCATTTCAACTGGAAGTGTTTCCCACAGTATGGGAAACAGTCCTAGTTGTCAATAAAATCCCACCCCTCCTCACATATTCACTTAATCAGGTCTGTTAATGACCTGAAATACCAAGGTAAATGCTGTTAAGTGGAACGCCGTTGGCTTTAATTGCCTGCGGGATTCCCACATGCAGGGGCTGCACGCGCACGTCGACGCGCCTGTGGGGAACCCAGAAGTGGGCGGGTTGGAGCCGGGCTCCGAACCCGCTCCGGGATTCCCAGATTTTCGGAGCCCCCCCGCCAGGAACGCACCTATAGCGGGTGCTAAAATGATGCCCACAGAGTACAAAAGCAAGGAAATTCTGCTAAACCTTTATATATCACTGTTTAGGCCACAGCTGGGCTATTGTGTCCAATTCTGAGCACCACACTGGGAAGGATGTCAAGGCCCTGGAGAGGATGCTGAGGAGATTTACCAGAATCATACCCGGGATGAGGGACTTCAGTTATGTGGAGAGACTAGAGAAGCTGAGATTGTTCTCCTTAGAGCAGAGGGGTTAAGGGGAGATTTGATAGAGGTAGTCAAAACTATGAAGGGTTTTGGTAGAGTAAATAAGGAGAAACGGTTTCCAGTGGCAGAATGGTTGTAACAAGAGGGCAGAGATTTAAGGGTATACTACAAAATGGAATCTTTTGGAATGCTGTCAAAAACATCAAAGTTCTATAAGAGATAAATGTAAGGAGTCGCACAACACCAGGTTATAGTCCAACAGCTTTATTTGAAATCACGAGCTTTCGGAGCTTTGCTCCTTCGTCAGGTGAAGTGAAGAGATGCATATAGGCACAGCATATATAGTCAGAGAACAATGCCTGGTGATTACAGATAATCTTTCTAACTGCCCTTTATCACACCTCGGCAGAGAGATAATCACAGCAATCAAAGGGAGTGAATGGTGTTCAAACAGGTTAGTCAGGGAAACATTACATCCAAGAATACTGAGGTCAAATGTAGCAGATGCTGGGGTTTGTATTTAAAACAGATAACTTTTTTTTGCTGGAAATCGCAGCAGGTCCGGCCGCATCTGTGTATGGAGAACAAGCCAACTACGACTTGAGTCTGGATGACTCTACGTCAGGTGGGGTTACATGTAGCGTGACATGAACCCAAGATCCCGGTTGAGGCCGTCCTCATGGGTGCGGAACTTGGCTATCAATTTCTGCTCGACGATTTTGCGTTGTCGTGTGTCTCAAAGGTCGCCTTGGAGAACATTTACCCGAAGATCGGAGGGTGAATGTCCTTGACTGCTGAAGTGTTCCCCGACTGGGAGGGAACCCTCCTGCCTGGCGATTGTTGTGCGGTGTCCGTTCATCCGTTGTCGCAGTGTCTGCATGGTCTCGCCGATGTACCATGTTCCGGGGCATCCTTTCCTGCAACGTATGAGGTAGACAACGTTGGCTGGGTCACAGGAGTATGAACCATGCACCTGGTGGGTGCTGTCCTCTCGTGTGGTATCTGTGTCGATGATCTGGCATGGCTTGCAGAGGTTGCCGTGGCAGGGTTGTGTGGTGTCGTGGTCGCATAGACCTCCTCAGAAGACAAACACGGGACACAACCGACAGAGTACCCTTCGTCGTCCAGCACTTCCCCGGAGCGGAGAAACTACGCCATGTTCTTCGCAGCCTTCAACATGTCATCGATGACGACGAACACCTCGCTAAGGCCATCCCCATGCCTCCACTACTCACCTTCAAACAGCCACCCAACCTCAAACAGACCATCGTTCGCAGCAAATTACCCAGCTTTCAGGAGAACAGCGACCACGACACCACACAACCCTGCCACAGCAACCTCTGCAAGACATGCCAGATCATCGACACAGATACCACCATCACACGAGAGGACACCACCCACCAGGTACATGGTTCACACTCCTGTGACTCGGCCAACGTTGTCTACCTCATACGTTGCAGGAAAGGATGCCCTGGAGCATGGTACATCGGCGAGACCATGCAGACACTGCGACAACGGATGAACCGACACCGCACAACAATCGCCAGGCAGGAGGGTTCCCTCCCAGTTGGGGAACACTTCAGCAGTCAAGGACATTCAGCCTCCGATCTTCGGGTAAGCGTTCTCCAAGGCGACCTTTGAGACACACGACAACGCAAAATCGTCGAGCAGAAATTGATAGCCAAGTTCCGCACCCATGAGGACAGCCTCAACCGGGATCTTGGGTTCATGTCACGCTACATGTAACCCCACCTGACGTAGAGTCATCCAGACTCAAGTCGTAGTTGGCTTGTTCTCCATACACAGATGCGGCCGGACCTGCTGCGATTTCCAGCAAAAAAAAGTTATCTGTTTTAAATACAAACCCCAGCATCTGCTACATTTGACCCCTTGTGACCCCACCTCAGTATTCTTGGATGTAATGTTTCCCTGACTAACCTGTTTGAACACCATTCACTCCTTTGATTGCTGTGATTATCTCTCTGCCGAGGTGTGATAAAGGGCAGTTAGAAAGATTATCTGTAATCACCAGGCATTGTTCTCTGACTATATATGCTGTGCCTATATGCATCTCTTCACTTCACCTGATGAAGGAGCAAAGCTCCGAAAACTTGTGATTTCAAATAAAGCTATTGAACTATAACCTGGTGTTGTGTGTCTCCTTACATTTGTCCACCCCAGTCCATCACCGGCATCATGGCTACTATAAGAGATAGGAACAGGAGCAGGCCATTCGGCCCCTCGAGCTTGCTCCGCCATTTAATGAGATCATGGCTGATCTGATTTTTACCTCAACTCCACTTTCCTGTCCTTTCCCCATATCCTTTGACTCCCTTGCTGATCAAAAATTTGTCTAACTACGCCTTGAATGTATTCAATGACTCAGCCTCCACAGCTTTTTGGGGTAAAGAATTCCAAAGATTCACGACCCCCTGGGAGAAGAAATTCCTCCTCATTTCCGTCTTAAACGGGCGACCCCTTATTCTGAGACTATGCCCCCTAGTTTTAGATTCCCCCATGAGAGGGTAACATCCTCTCAGCATCTACCCTATCGAGTCCCCTCAGTATCTTGTATGTTTCAATAAGATCTCCTCTCATTCTTCTAAACTCCAATGAGTATAGACCCAACCTGTTCAATCTTTCCTCATAAGACAACCCTTCCATACCCGGAATCAACCAAATGAATCTTCTCTGAACTGCCTCCAATGCAAGTATGTCCTTCCTTAAATAAGGGCACCAGAACTGTACGCAGTATTCGAGGTGTGGTCTCACCAGCACCCTGTACAGTTGTATCATGACTTCCCTGCTTTTATACTCCATCCCCCTAAAAATAAAGGCCAATATTCCGTTTGCCTTCCGGATTACCTGCTGCACCTGTATATTGACTTCTAGTGTTTCATGTACAAGGACACCCAGATCCCTCTGTACCGAGCATTTTGTAGTATTTCTCCATTCAAATAATATTTTGCTTTTTTATTTTTCCTCCCAATGTGGATGACTTCACATTTTCCCACATTATATTCCATCGGGCAAATTTTTGCCCATTCACTTAACCTGTCACTATCCCTTTGCAGACACTTTGCGTCCTCATCGCAACTTGCTTTTCCACCTATCTTTGTATCATCAGCAAATTTGGCCACAAGACACTCTGTTCCTTCATCCAAGTCATTTGATATATATTGTAAATAGTTGAGGCCCCACTGATCTTTGTACAAATCACACAGTTTGTAATAACAGCGAAAATATGGATTGAAAGCAAGCTACCCGAGCCACATGCTAATTGGTAAAGGGATAGGCAGATCAGAACGGTGAAAGAGTGGTGTGGGAAGGAGGTGTTCCATTTCATGGGACACTGCACGAGTACTGGGACAGGATGGAGCTGTACCTTTGGGACGGGCTCCACCTGAACCAGAATATGGACGAGAGCCCAAGAGGAAATGATAAATAGGGCGGTGGATAAGGCTTTAAACAAGCAAGATTGGGGGGAGGGATCTGGTAGCAATAACAAAAGCTTAAAGATAAAAGAAAGGAGATGAGTGTAAAAGTTAGACAAGGGTAAGGAATAAAGGTAACAGTCAAGGAACAAATACAGTTATAAAACAGAAGTATAAAATGATTGTTAAAAATAAAGTAAAAGGAACAACTATTAAAAGACAAATTAAACTGCCTGTACAGCAATGTACACAGTGTCCAAAAAAACAGGGGAATTGGAGGCAATAATCCGTAGCAAGGAACCAGATGTCGTCGGAATAACTGAAACATGGCTACATAAAGAACAGGACTGGCAACTAAATATTGCAGGTTATAACATAATCAGAAGGGATAAGGAAGGAAGAGGGGGGATGAGTAGCTGTACTAATTAGAGATAACATAATGGCAATAGAAAAAAGGGACATAACTAAGAGAAGGATAGAAACAGAATCCATATGGATTAAAATAAAAGATAAGGGATTGATCATGCTAATAGGGGTATACTACAGGCCATCTAATAGTGGAAAGGAGGTGGAGGAAGAAATATGTAAGCAAATATGTGAAATGAGTAAAGGACATAGAATAATAATCATGGGAGATTTTAACTACCCCCAAATAAACCGGCAAGATGAGGGAGATAAAGGAGTACAAGAAATTGAGTTTTTATAGTATATGCAGGACTCCTTTTTTACCCAGTATGTAAAAAGCCCAACAAGAGAGGAAGCACTGCTGGGTCTGGTAACTGGAAATGAACCAGAACTGATAAGAGAAGTAAGCGTAGGGGAACATCTAGGCAATAGAGATCACAACATAATAAGGTTTAAGTAGGACATAAGTAAGACAAAGACCAAAGTAATAAATTGGGTGGGGGGGAGGAGCTGATTTTAAGGGGATGGGAATGGAACTAGGGAAAATAAACTGGAAAAATTTACTGACAAACAAAGAAATAAAACAGCAGTGAGAAACATTTAAAACAGAAATATATCCCACTAAAAAGCAAGAACAAACTAGCCAGACAAATAAAGAAATAAGGGGAAAATTGAAACTAAAGAAAAAGGCATACACTAAGTGCATAGACCACAAGGAGAGGATGACAAAAGGGAATACGAAAATGTTAAGAAAGTTAAAAAAAATTAGGAAGGCAAAGAGAAACTACAAAATTAAATTATCGAAGAATATAGAAAGAAATTGTAAAATATTCTACAGACACATAAATATCAAATGAAAAATAAAGATAAGGATAGGGCCACTAAAGGATGTACACAATAAACTCACAGGTAATGACAGCGAAATGGCAGAAATATTAAATACTGACTTTTTCTCAGTATTTACCAGGGAGACTAATATGGTGGGCATGACATTAGAAGAAGAGATCAAAAAAGATATAACATTCATTTAAGATAGGAAGAGGGGAGATAATTGCTAAACTAATCAAACTTAGAGAGGATAAAACCCTTGGTCTGGATGGACTGTAGCCATGCATATTAAAAGAAGTTAGGGAAGAGATAGCAGAGGCACTATTACATATATATATAGACTAACGGACAGCTAATGTGATTCCTATATTTAAAAAGGGAGATAGAACAAATCCAGAGAATCATAGACCAGTTAGTTTAACATCGGTGATAGGAAAGATAATGCAATCCTTATTCAAAGATATAATAGAAAAACATCTAGAATCCGAAAATATAATAAAGAATAGTCAGCACGGATTTCAAAAAGGGAAGGTCGTGCTTGAATTCTTTGAAGAAGTAACAGAAAGGATAGACAAGGATAAAGCAGTTGATGTAATATATTTGGATTTACAAAAGGCTTTAGATAAAAGGTACCGCATAGTAGACTCAGGACTAAGGTCAGAGCACGTGGAGTCAGGGGTCAAGTAGCAGAATGGACAGCAAGGTGGCTAGAAAACAGAGAGTAGGGGTTAAAGGTAGTTACTCAGACTGGCAAAAGGCTACCCTTCCCCTCCCTCCCTCAAGTGTTGCATTATTTTCCAGCCAAGAGAGCAGGTAACCACATCACTATTTTTTTTTAACATTCAACTTTATATCATACTAAATCGAACAATGAGAGTTCATCTTTAACGTTAATTAGGCCATACTTTCTGCCACTGGGAACAGTTTATTCTTATTTACTCTATCAAAACTATTCATGATTTTGAACACCTCCATCAAATCTCCTCTTAACCTTCTCTGCTCTGAGAACAACCCCACCTTCTCCACATATCTGAAAACCCTCTTCCCTGGCACCAATCTAGTAAATCTCTTCTGCACCCTCTCTAAGGCCTTGACAGAGAGTAGGGGTTAAAGGTAGTTATTCAGATAGGCAAAAGGTGGAAAGTGGTGTTCCACAAGGATCGGTGCTGCGACCACTGTTGTTCACCATTTACATAAATGATTTGGACTCCAGAATCAGAAGTACAATTTCAAAATTTGCGGACGACATCAAATTGGGGGGTATAGTTAATACCGAGGAGGACTGCAACAAAATATAGGAAGGCATTAATAAACTTGGGCGTGTAATTGGTAAATGAATTTCAATATAGATAAGTGTGCTGTATCACATTTTGGTAGGAAGAATAAAGGGGCCACATACTGCCTGGATAATAAAAATCTAAATGGGGTAGAGGAGCAGAGGGTTCTGGGGGTACAGATACACAAATCACTAATAGTAGCGATGCAGGTTAATAAGGCCATAAAAAAGCAAACATAGCACTGGGGTTCATTTCTAGAGGGATAGAATTGAAAAGCAAAGAAATTATGTTAAACCTGATTAGCCCACACTTGGAGTACTGTTGACAGTTCTGGTGTCTATATTATAAAAAGGATAGAGAGACGCTGGAGAAGGTGCAAAAAAGATTTATTAGAATGATACCAGAACTGAGAGATTATACCTATCAGGAAAGATTGGACAGGCTGGGGCGCTTTTCTCTAGAAAAGAGAAGACTGAGGGGTGACCTGATAGAGGACTTTAAGATTATGAAAGGGTTTGATCGGGCAGATGTAGAGAAAATGTTTGCAATTGTGGGAGAGTCCAAAACTAGAGGTCACAAATATAAAATAGCCACTAATAAATCCAATAAGAAATTTAGGAGAAACTTCTTTACCCAGAGTGGTTAGAATATGGAATTTGCTACCACAAAGAACAGTTGAGAGGACTAGCATAGATGAATTTAAGGGGAAGCTCGATAAACACATGAGGGAGAAAGGAATAGAAGGGTATGTTGATGAGATTAGATGAAGAAGGGTGGGAGGAGGCTCGTGTCGTGTGGAGCATAAACGACATAGATCTGCTGGGCCGAATGGCCTGTTTCTATATGGTACATATTCTATGTAATTCTATGATAATATGCTTTTCCAAATGTATCACTTCTACTTTACAAAGTGTAACATCAAATGTAAGTGACAGTCACATACCATGTATGCATTTTACATCAAAATTGAAAAATGTCCCATAGGATATTTTGTGCGTACAAACATATATTCTAGAAGGTGCAAAGCTTTAGTTTATGAGCAGGTTAAGCACAACTTTTTCCTCTCTTACAGAAGGTTTGCTTTCACAGATGGACAGTGGATTAAAAAATGAAGGACCAGATTTAACATTTTTTGGCATTGGTACAAAATTTATCTTTTAAAACGTTTTGTTTCCATTAGTGAGTGATCACAGGAATACACAAAATTGACGGGCAGGAAAGACCAGCTGATCCATCAAGCCTGCCCCACTCATGATGGCCGAAACATCATGACTAAACACTTCCTTCCTACCTTCCTCCCTCATAGGAACATAGGAACAGGAGTAGGCCATTCAGCCCCTTGTGCCTGCTCCGCCATTTGATAAGATCATGGCTGATCTGTGATCTAGCTCCATATACCTGCCTTTGGCCCATATCCCTTAATACCTTTGGTTGCCAAAAAGCTATCTATCTCAGATTTAAATTTAGCAATTGAGCTAGTATCAATTGCCGTTTGCTGAAGAGAGTTCTATACTTCTACAACCCTCCCTTCCCACCCCGCACCTCCCCCCTCCCCACAGCCATGTAATGCTGGGATTTAAGGGTATACTACAAAATGGGATCTTTTAGGAGTACTGTAAAAAACAAAGTTCTATCTTTGCACAAATCATGCAGTTTGTAATAACTGGTTATTTTTAAATGATCAATTTCCATTAGAACAATGAGCCAGTCCTCACAATGCTCAGATAAATAAAATGCCACCTCCAAGAAAATTTTGCAAATTTTGCTCAGCACTTTATTTTTGTAAAACAATGGAAGGCCCATGAAGTTAGCTTCGCCTAGGGCACAGCTGACATCAATGTGATATTTGCTTAGTTAAATATCGTCCCACCGGCTTTACGATATTCAGGTACTTTATTTCTTACACATTAGGTAGTTAAAACGATTTTCAACTTACCTGGGCGGCTTCCGATTCACGCCTGGTGAAACCAGGTGAAACCAGCTGTGAAGGGCCGCATCAGTCAAAAATAAAGTAAATAAATGAAATAAAATAACATTTCACAACATTAAAAAAAAATAAACCTACCTTTGAAACAATGTCACCTGCACCCCCCTGCTCAGATGTCTCCCACCACCCCCCCCTCCCCCACCCATCGCAGTGTCTCCCTCTCCAGTGTCTCTCCCCTCCCCCACCCTCGGCCTGCTCTGTGCCTGATGTCCACAACACTCGATCTTTGTCTTCCCCTCCCCCCCAATCTCTCTTGCAGCGCCGGATGATTCCTCTCTTCTCTCTCTCTTCTCCCCTTCCCACCACCGGCGTTGCAGATCCTGTTGGCAACCAGCCTGGTCAATCAGGCTGGCTGCCGGACACAAAACCCGGAAACAAGATTATTGAGCGTCAATTTCCTCGCGATCACGTGGGGAAAGGTAAGTTTTTATTTTTTGGGTTTGCCTCACACCCATTGACCACCTCCACCACCCCCACCCCCACCCCGCTGCCATCCCGCCACCCTTTTAAAATTGAGCCCCCAATATTTTGAGCAAAATTGCATTTAGCGAAAATGTCAAATAGAAATCACTGAGGTAGAAATTCATCTGGGCTATCTTCGGGCCCAGCCTCGACACTGCACAGGAGCGCATGCCCGAACCGGGAAGCCCAAGGCCTACTCAGAATTAGAGCTGATGCCACATATAATTAATGTGGGCAAGCTGCTAGCGTCTGATACGCCTCTACAGGTGGGCTGTGGAACTGGGAGGACCACGTCTGCTCCTCCTGGCTCCACAGGAATTTAAAAATAACAATTAAACTTACATTTTTGGTGGTGGCTGCTTGCTAGACCAAAAGCACACCTAGAAAACCTGAGTGTAGCAGGCCCGATGCCTGCTCTGCATAGGGCAGCCCAATTTCTCAGAGGAGGTTCCCCAAAACAGGCTACTTATTAGCATATAATGGAGGTCTTTAGGCAGCTGTCCTGGATGCCTGAAAATTATCCGTGGCCAATATGGCATTGGATGTTTTTCAGGCGTCCTTGGGAGCAGGGAATAGCTGTGCATGCTGCTGTTCTCTATTTTGGTTTGTCCCATTCCTTCTCTTATGGTGTTTTCTCTCACCCACAGCTTCCTCTGTCTGCAAGGTATGCCTAGTGAGACCAGGTGTACCAGCACCAACCCAATATTGGGTCCCAGTAGAGGCGCAGGTACAGAAAATCCTGATTTAGGTAGTCTCTGCCCCAGCCCCACCACTTCTTATTTAGACGGCTTTTCACAAAAAATGCTGGCCTAGAAAACTAGCAAAAGGTGACCAACAGCTTCAAAAACTGACAGCCCAAAAAAGCTAAAAACTCAAGAACAGCCCAGAATATAAACCTATAATATGTGAAAACAAGTAATTACACAGAAAGTACAGAGGGACATGGGGTTGTTACTTAAGCTGTAGATATACTCAGCATTCCTTCACTTGCATTAGAGGAAAAAAACATAAAAGCCTAAAGGAGAATATAAGTGCTGAAGACATAAGGGACTAGGAAATCCACTGGGGAGGAATAAGAGAAATGTATCCTAGCATAAGTGCTGGGATGCGCAATTCCATGGCCTCTGCTATTGACCCTGTCAAACTTTGCAGCGACAGGGGGAGGAGCCATGAGTAGCAGGCCTTTGGTGGTTTGAGCACACATAAGGCAACCCCCACCAAACATTGTTAGAAATGCTGGCTGGGGCGGGGTGCCAAGTTCTCCTCCACTGCACCAGCAGTGGCCCAAACGTGGAGGACCTACCTCCTCCGACAGCACTGGCTTCATGGTGACGAGGTCCAAGGCTCGATATCTGGGGCTCCTCTGACCTCACCATTTATGTGTAGGGGACCAACGCTGTGCCAGAAGGCACCCAAAAGTGAGCGCTTCCGAATTTAACCTCCAATATTCTAACTGCATCGCGACCAATGATTTATACTGATTTAATATTACCTCTTTACTTTTACATTTTATGAAACCCAGAATCTCATGTTTTCTTTTACAGTTTTACCAGCTTATCCTCTCACTTTTAAAGATTGGTATACCTTAACCACGGTCACTCTGCTCCTCCAATCCTTTTTAAGTTTTACCATTTAGTCCAGGGCCCCGATTTTCATCACTGTTTTTGGGCAGGAACGGAAGAATAACGCACTCAAAATTGGACTGCACAACTTATCGTCCTGCTCCTGTTCTGCCCACTGCTATTTGATTGGGGCCTTCTGACAGGTGGCCAAAGGCCCCATCAGAAACCGATGGGTATCTCATTATACAATGCAAATCAGGGTCCCACAACATCAATTGGACCCCAATGCAATTTTCAAGAATCAATGGGAACAGCATGCACTGTACATGCTCCGCGCAGTAAACTGGTTGTAGAGGGACCTAATCAGTGGTTCTTAAAGTTCCAAAAATAGGGTAGATTCGTTTTTTTAGCAATTTTTGTGACACCCTGTGAAAACTGACCCACCCGATGCCCAACCCACTACAACCCTTCCCCAAGATTTCTACCCCCCCACAACCCCTGCTGTCAGAAAATACCGGCTTGGCTCCGTAGAGGAGTCGCCGGATTTCCTGCCTACCCCCCCACGTTGATAAGCTGCTTGCCAGCGCCCCAAACATGCAGGAAGCTCACTCTGAATAATAAAATGAGGCCCGACGATGAAAATGGTTCGGGCCTCTCGCTTGTACCGTTGGGTGGCTGTCCTGATTGCTCCGCCCACGGTCCGCTTTATGTGCACTGCACATGAAAATCGACCCCTATACGTCCTCTCTTAGTCTTCCTCCAAAAAATGTAATACCTCACACTTCTCTGCATCAAATTTCATCTGACATTTATCTATCCAATCTACCAACTTGTCTACGTCCTCTTGAAATAATTTACAGTCCTCTTCACAGTTAATCATGCTCCCTGTTTTGGTGCTTTCTGCAAATTCTGATAATGCCACATATACCCAGATCATTTATATAGTAGTAGGCGAACTATTGGGAAACAATGACTGCAATGTAATTAGGTTCAGTGTGAGAATAGAAAAAGAGAAACTGAGGGAAAAAGTATTTGGCTGGAAAAAGCAGCTCATAAGATAAAAAGGAACATTACCCAGATTAAATGAACGGATAAATTAACAAATAGAACTGTAGATCAGCAATAAGAAATATTTAAATAGGAGATGTAAGGGGTGCAAATCAAGTACATTCCCAAGGAATGTATCAAAGGGAGATTAGAAAGGCTCAGAGGCAGCATGAGAGAAAATTGGCAAAAAAACCCATAAAAGGCATTGCAAAGGCTGTTTAGAGTCAAATTAATAATAAGATAGTTAAAGTATAGGTAGGCTGCTGAAAGGTGAAAGATGCAAGCTTGTAGTGGAGAGTTAAGGAATGGCAGAGATACTAAATAAATATTGTTTCACAAAGGAGGTGGAATTGGGATTGTAGAACCACCAGAGGTGGGTTTAGAATAGTTCGTGGAGACTATTATTCAAAAAGTAGTTATTCAAATCTAAGGTAGGCAAATCACCTAATGATTTACATTCAAGGATCCTGATGTGAGCTAGGGAAGAAACAACAGAGGCTCTGAGTATAATTTACCAAAATTATATAGAAAGCAAAATTGTGCCACAGGGCTAGAGGAAAATGCGGATCTGCTCTTCAAAAGGAAACAGCGATAAATCAATAAGCTATAGGCCAGTTTGTCTTATGTCAGTACTTGCTCTGTATTAAACTATCAGGGTCTCCAATATAGGATACAATTACTAAGCACTTGGAGAAATGTGAATTAATCAGGGCCTGTCAACTCAAATTTCTAAAAGGCAGACAGAATTCTATAGGATCGGTCAAATACTTTGAGGAAACAACGGAGAAAATAAAGGGAAAGGCACGGATGTAGTTTATTTGCCAAGATATTTAATACAAGAGACCTATGTCAAAGCTACTGACACCTCGGAATTGAGGGGAATGTGGCCATGCAAGTAGACGGATAGTTGGAGGGCAGAAAGCAAAGGATAGTGGTAAAAGGAAGTTTCTTGCCCCGGACAAATGTGGTGAGTCGTGTTCTATTGGATAGATAGATAGATGGTAGTTACAATTCCATATTGAAAAAAAAGTAATACATTTTTGGAAGTAAGAATCGGGAAAGGAAATACACTTTAAATGGTAACGTTTTAAATATAGAGGAACATTAGTATGCAGATACACAGGTGATTAAAAAATGACTGTGCTTATAGTTAAGGTTATAAAAAGGCTAAAGGAATATTTGCATGGAATACAAAAGCAAGGAGGTAATCTTGTACTTGTACAAAACTATAGTTAGGCTGCAGTTGAGGTAGTGTGTACAGTTTTGGGCAGCCCATAATAGAAAGGATATAAAAGCAATGGAAAAGATGTAGTGTAAATTCATTTGGATATCAGATTTGAGGCAGTTACAGTTATGAAGAGAGACTTGAGAAGTAGAGCTGTGAAGGTTAAGAGATAACCTGATGGAGGTCCGTTACGACAAGTTAAGATAGGATAAATAATGATAGATTGCTTCCATTGATTGACGAGAAAATAAGAGAGCAGAAATTTAAGATAATTATAAAAAGAATGAAAGAAAAAGCGTTAGAAAAAAAAACTGTTTACAGTGGGTGATTAGAATGTGGAACTTTCTGCCACAAATTTTTTGTTGCAGCAAAGTCCATTATACTTTTTTTAAAAAGTATGGGAAATGAGCAAGAGAGCAGGATTATCTGGGAATGGGAGTAGATTAAAGTGGAGAAAAACGATGCGCAGACTTGATGGGCCAAATGGCCTGTTTCTGTGCTGTAACAGTCAATGATTCTGTTGCATCATCAGTGCTAGAACCCACTTTCTGGAATTCTTTTTCAAAACCCCTCTTCCTTGCTTTATCTAACCTCACCTCAAAGGCCTCTTCAAAAAGTTACTTTTTTAAACCTGGTCTTTGGTCAATTTCCCTACTCTTCTCCTAATTCTTGCTCAGTGTCCGAATCCCACCGTTCCCCACCACCCCCCCGTGAAGTACCTGGAAAATGTTGCTTTGTCAAAGATACTGTATAATTATTGAAGTTGCTGATATTCAGCTATCAATTAAACACATAATACTTGCAATAACATAAGTTATGTTTAGTACAAAGGAACAAATCTAGAAGTGAAGTTCATATTTTGAATGGGTTATTTCCAGGAAATTATGGTACTTAATGTACAGCATCATGCAAATTTGCTATGCACATGTACATCAGACAAATGCTATCACAATCGTCCACATTTAAATTATTTCTTTCAAATCAGTTCTCTACCCATTAGTATATAAATAATCTCCTCTGAGGCTAGAGAATTTTCCATTTCCATTATTTTTGATATTGCGAAACACATTTTCATGAATATAAAACATTCAGGATATGAAAAGAGGTACATAAAGAATAAAGCGTTTCATGTTTTTGCTTCACCTTTTGGTCTCCAGAGAAGCATTGATATGAAATGTCATGTGTTTAAATCTTGCTTTGTACTTCTGTAATCAGCAGGTACAAGGAAATTAGCTAATATATACAGTAGTAAAAATGGAACTAATGAACTCTTAAGAAATTATTTTACTGTAAGCAACTTAAGTATTCTCAGAAGTCACTCAACTGATTCTAACTCACCAGTTAATTGTCAAATTCCTACCACAGGATCAAAGTCCTTGGGCTCGATTTTACCGTCGGGTTTCCTGTGGGTTTCCAGCGGGGGGGCCCCGAAAATCCCGATATCCAGGCACGTGACCGGATCGCGCCTCGATCCCGCCCACGTCCGGGTTCCGCGCTGACGTGCAGGGGTGCTTGCGCAGCCCCCGCTGGTGGGAATCCCGCAGGCAATTAAAGCCAGCGGGATGCCACTTGAGTGTATTTACTTTAGTTGTTCAGGTCATTAACTGACCTGATTAAGGGACTGTGTGTGATTTTGGATAAACATGGGACTGTTACACACACTGGGGGAAACAGTCCCAGTTGAAATGGACGTGTTGCAGCCGTCAGCCTGTGGCAGCTGCAAAGGTCCATTTGACAGGTGGGGTGGGGGGAGACCCTCAGCCATTGCAGGAGGCCGCTCTGTCACTTGGGACAAAGTTTGGCCTCCACCACCCTCCTCCTGATGGTTGAAGTCACCAACCTGCACACTTACGCCGGGGTCCGGAGACATGTACCTACATTGCGGACCCCCTCAGATGTACATCTTGCGGATGGGGGCCGCCGTAGCTGCAGTCATGACCTCCTCGGAGGGCGAACGGCATCACCAGCCTCACCAGCCTCGCCATCCACGCCGTCAACCTCTGACACGTGGAGCTCCACAACAGAGTGCTGTGACACATCCACCTGCACAGCAGGAGGGAGGGCTACCGCAGAGAGAGATGCGTCGCAGAGGGCACTACCCTCGCCCCACGTTCCACAGACCGAGGCTCAGCCTCCTGTACCTCTCTGAGCAGCAGTGCACGCGGAGGCTCAGAGTCACTCGACATGTAGCCGTCGACATCTGCAGCCTCTTTCATGCCGAGCTGCTCCTGGCTGGCCCGTGCACCATCTTCCTACCTGTCGCTGTCAAAGTCACCACTGCCCTCCCGAACGTCTGCTCCACAGCCTTCCAGGCTGCAACCGGGGACATCCCCGATGTCTCTCAGTCGTCTGCGCAGAAGAACCCTGCAAATACACCTACACCCACTCTGCAGTGACACACTGGGTGGCATCAGTGGTGGGTCCTCATAGGGATACCCAGGAGCGGGCATTATTGCACAAACCGGACAGGATTCGCGAAGACATGGCAGTAGCGGTGCCAATATAATGTGTGATGTGAGTTGTTCTTTAATTCAATAGAAGTAAGAACCATGACAATCCCTCGAACACCCTTGTGCATCCCCTTCATGCTCACGACACGTTTGCCTTAAGCTGCCTACTGCACATATGTGATGCATGCCCTGTGGCTGCAGCACAGGTGGTGGCAGGTTGAGTGAGGCTGGCCGTGAGAGAGATGCACGAGAGGGTGAGTATGGGATAGAGCCATGAGATTGTATGAGGATTGGGTTGCGTGGTAGTGGCGGGGTGAGTACTCGCGAGGTGAGTAGGTGCAGGTAAGTTGAGGATGAGGTTTGAGTGGGTATGAGGGGGTCATGTGACAGAGTAGTGTTGGCAGTGCCGAAGGAGATGTGGGGTGGGGGCAGTGTTGTGGCAGGCGTAGTGTAGGGGAAAGACTACGTGTTCTCACTGTTGCTGACCTACTGAGGTCATTGGAGCACCTCCTGCACTGTATGCAGGTGGGCGATATGTTGGTGGCGCAGATGACCCCCTCTGCCACCTCGAGCCAGGCCTTCTTGGTGGCAGAGGTGGGCCGCTTCCTCCCGCCCGCCGGGGGGAAGATCTCTGTCCTCCCCCTCCTCCTCACCCCATCTAATGATACCTGGGGTGAGGCATCATTAAACTGGGAGCAGCCTTCCCCCTGGGCTGCTCCATGATGTAATTTTTGCTGTTTGTGGCAGCGTCTGTCAGTGGAGGACTGCCCCTTCAAATAGAGCGCCTCCAGCTGACAGATCTTACTGCGCATGCGCAGCCCGCCCAACGCGCAGATCAGCATCGGGGAACCCGGAGGAGCAGGTAAGTTGATCCAATCAGTGTGTTGCCTGCTACGATCGCACGGGCAACCCACTAATTTCACCGGGCGCGTTTTCAACACGCCCGCTGGCCTACCCGCCGAGTACCCGCACCCCTGGTAAAATCGGGCCCCTTGTCTATGAAAAGAACTGATCTTTGTCACCCACAGTCATTAACTCTACATACTGGACAATTTGAATTCCCAGCTCCTTACTTATTGATTATGAGGAATGAAGTAACATCTTACAAAGCGATTCGAGGTTCTAAACAATGATAAATAGAGCAACAGCTGACTCCACTATGTAACACTGTAGGACATAGGTAGCTCATCTCTAAGAATGTCTTCCTAAGGTTCCTTCTTGAGTATTACAAATGTGAGGCATTTGCCAAGTAATTCTATACTGCTGAAGAAGTTGTGATTCTTTAAACAGAGGTAAATACAGTCTAACAACTTTTAAAAAATTATTTCAAAGTTGACCAAATTATTCTAAGTTATGTACCTTTTTTAAAAAAGTATTACTCTGCTAACTTGTGAATTATCAGAAGGTGCAAAACTACATAGAATTATTTTAAAAAGTGGCCTCCACTCAGGGAAATAAAAAGTAAGGAATAATAGATGGCATGTAAGGTAGGATTTTTCTCTGGATTTTCACCAGTTGTTCAACGCAGAACCGGCGGGGAGCGGACCTGGGAGGAGCACCAGAGCAGCACCAAGTTTAAAAGCGGCGAGGCAGCGGAGGGGCCCACACTGAGACCAGCGGCGGAGTTTCAGAGGTGACGGTACCAGTGAAAAAGAGACTTGGCGCAGGGGAAGCAGCTGATTGGTAAGTAGGTTCAGGCGAGTATTTCTACTATTCTACAGTGCAGTAACTAAAGTAAAAAGAAAGGTAAGGTCTGCAGCTCTTATAGCATGTAACGTTTTTAGTGAATCAAGGTCCCTGGTGTAGTTAACATTCTTTAAATTAAGAGTAATTTAAAGGAGTAAACGTCTTAAAAGGGAGTAACTAACGAGCTTAATCTAAAGCAAGTCATGGCAGCAGAGCTCGCACCAGTGATATGCACCTCCTGCGCTATGTGGGAAGTCATGGACACTACCGGTGTCCCTGGCGACCATGTGTGCAGGAAGTGTGTCCAACTGCAGCTACTGGCTAACCGCATTTCGGAGCTGGAGCTGCGGGCAGATTCACTGTGGACCATCTGCGATGCTGAGATTATCGTGGATAGCACATTCAGTGAGGTGGTCACACTGCAGGTAAAGATTACGCAGGCAGAAAGGAAACGGGTGACCACCAGGCAGAGTAAAAGGACTAGGCAGGTACAGCAGGAGTCCCCTGGGGCCATCTCCCTCTCAAACAGATATTCCGCTTTGGATATTGTTGGGGGAGATGGCTTATCAGGGGAATGCAGCAAGAGCCAAGACCGTGGCACCATGAGTGACTCAGCTGCACAGGAGGGGAGGAATAAGAATGGGAGAGCAATAGTGATAGGGGATTACATCGTAAGGGGAACAGATAGGCGTTTCTGCAGCGCAAACATGACTCCAGGATGGTTTGTTGCCTCCCTGGTGTGAGGGTCAAGGATGTCACGGAGTGGCTGCGGGACATTCTGAAGGGGGAGGGTGAACAGCCGGAGGTCGTGGTCCATATCGGTACCAACGACATCGGTAAAAAAAGGGATGAGGTCCTGCAAGCAGAATATAGGGATTTAGGAAATAAATTAAAAAGCAGGACCTCTAAGGTAGTAATTTCAGGATTACTCCCAGTGCCACGTGCTAGCGAGAGCATAAATAGGAGAATAGACCAGATGAATGCGTGGTTTGAGAGATGGTATAGGAGGGAGGGGTTTAAATTCCTGAGGCATTGGGACCGATTCTGGGAAAGGCAGGACCTGTACAAGCTGGACGGGTTGCACCCAAGCGGAACCGGAACCAATATCCTCGCGGGGGCATTTGCTAGTTCTGTTGGGGAGAGTTTAAACTAGTATGGCAGGGGGATGGGAACCAAAGGGCAGGTACAGATAGGACAAATTCAGACCAGGAAACAGGAAGTAGAAAAGCAGTTAGTGACGTAGTTAGCGACTCAGAAAGGCAAAAGAAGCAAAGGTTAAAAAGTGTTCAGCACAGGAATTTGACAGGGTTGAAGGGTATATACTTCAATGCAAGGAGTATTACAAACAAAGCAGATGAGCTATGGGCACAGATAGACACATGGCAGCATGATATCATTGCTATAACGGAAACCTGGCTTAAAGAGGGGAATAATTGGCAGCTCAATATCCCTGGATATAGAGTTTTCAGGCAGGATAGGGTGGGTGATAAAAAAGGAGGGGAGTAGCATTATTGGTTAAAGAATCAATTACAGTTGTGAGAAGGGATGATATGCTAAATGGATCATCAATCGAGGCCATATGGGTTGAGCTAAGAAATAAAAAAGGGGCAGTCACACTACTAGGAGTGTATTATAGACTCCCGAATAGCGAAAGGGAGATAAAAGAACAAATATGTAGGCAAATTTCTGAGTGCAAAAATAAGAGGGCAATAATGGTAGGGGACTTCAACTACCCTAACATCAACTGGGATACAACAGTATGAGGGGCACAAAGGGTGCAAAATTCTTGATAGGTGTCCAGGAGAACTTTTTTAGGCAGTACGTGACAAGCCCAACAAGAGGGGATGCAACTCTAGAATTAGTCCTGGGAAATGAAGATGGGCAATGAAGTGACAGTGGGTGACCATATTGGGGTTAGTGACCACAATTCAGTTAGGTTTAGCATTATTATGGAAAAGGACAGAGTTAAATCAGGAGTAAACGTTTTAAATTGGGGGAAGGCAAATTTTACAGAGCTAAGAGGCGATTTGGCAGAAGTGGACTGGACACAACTACTTGGAGAAATCAGTGTCAAGCCAGTGGGAGGCACTAAAAAGTGAAATTCTACAGGTACAATGCAGACACGTCCCCTCAAAGAAAAAGGGTGGCACTGCCAAATTTAGAGCTCCCTGGTTGTCTAGAAGTATATGGGACAAGATAAAGCAGAAAAAGAAAGCTTATGACTGTCACAGAAAACTAAATACTGCAGAAAGCCTAGAGGAGTATAGAAAGTACAGGGATGATGTAAAAAAGGAAATAAGGAAAGAGAGGGCATGAAAAAATATTAGCTAGTAAGATTAAAGAAAACCCAAAGATGTTTTATCAGTACATTAAGAACAAGAGGATAGCTAAGGAAAAGGTGGGACCTATCAGGGATAAGGGTCACTTGTGTGTAGAAGCAGAGGATGTGGGTAGGGTTTTAAATGAATATTTTGTCTCCGTATTCACAAAGGAAAGGGATGATCCGGACGTAGTAGTTAAAGAAGAGAGGTATGAATTTGCCAGCCTTTAGCCCCTAATTTCCTTAGCACTATTTTTTTTTACTAATACTGGTTTCCTTCAGTTCCTCCCTCTCACTAGACCCTAGGTTCCCTCACATTTCTGGCAGGTTATTTGTATCCTCCTTTGTGAAGACAGAACCAAAGTATGTGTTTAATTGTTCTGCCATTTCTTTGCTCCTCATTATAATTTCCCCCATTTCTGACTGTAAGGGACCTATATTTGTCTTCACTAATCTTTTTCTCTTGACATTGAAGCTTTTAGAGTCAGTTTTTATGTTCCCTGATAGTTTACTCTCATACTCTATTTTTCCCCTCTTAATCAATCACTTTGTCCTCCTTTGCTGAATTCTAAACTGCTCCCAATCCTCAGGCTTGCCACTTTTTCTGGCAATTTTATATGTCTCCTCTTTGGATCTAATACTATCCCTAATTTCTTTTGCAAGCCATGGTTGAGCCACTTTTACTGTTTTATTTTTGCGCCAGACAGGAATGAATAATTGTTGTAATTCCTGCACACGTTCTTTAAATATTAGCCATTGCCTATCCACCATCATCCCTTTTAGTAAAGTTCCCCAATCTATCATAGCCAACTTGCACCTCATCCTTTCGTAATTTCCTTTATTTAGATTCAGGACCCTAGTTTCAGATTCAACTACTTCACTCTCCATCTTAATGAGGAATTCTATCATGTTATGGTCGCTCTTCCCTAAGGGACCCCGCACAACAAGATTGTTAATTAATCTTTTCTCATTGCACAATACCCAGTCTAGGATTGCCTGTTCTCTAGTTGGTACCTCAACGTATTGGTCTAGAAAACCATCACGTACACACTCCAGGAATTCCTCCCCCACAGTATTTGGAGCGCCGAAATCAGTTGTGAGAAGCAGAACTGAGCAGAGGGACCATCCAATAAAAAGGCGGGATTTCGGAGCGCCGAAAACAGCTGAGAGGAGCGGAACAGAGCAGAGGGGCCTTCAGGCAACAGCTGCGACGGAGTTCGAAGTGACATCAGGAATCAGAAAATTAGGCGACACAGGGGAGGCACCTGATTCGTAAGTAGGTTCAGGTGAGTATTTCTACTATTCTACAGTAACTAAAGTAAAAAGGTAAGGTCTGCAGCTCTTATAGCAAGTAGTGTTTTTTAGTGAATCAATGACCCTGGTGTAGTTAACATTCTTTAAATTAAGAGTAATTTAAAAGGAGTAAACGTCTTAAAGGGAGTAACTAACGAGCTTAATCTAAGGCCAGTCACGGCAACAGAGCTCACGCCCGTGATATGCTCCTCCTGCGCTATGTGGGAAGTCATGGACACTACCGGTGTCACTGGCAACTATGTGTGCAGGAAGTGTGTCGGTTTGCAGCCACTGACTAATTGTATTTCAGAGCTGGAGCTGCAGGTGGATTCACTGTGGAGCACCCGCGATGCTGAGATTATCGTGGATCGCACGTTCAGTGAGGTGGTCACAACGCAGGTAAAGATTACACAGGCAGAAAAGAAATGGGTGACCACCAGGAAGAGTAGAAGGACTAGGCAGGTAGTGCAGGATTCCCCTGGGGCCATCTCCCTCTCAAACTGATATACCGCTTTGAATACTGTTGGGGGAGATGGCTTATCAGGGGAAAACAGCAAGAGCCAAGTTTGTGGCACCACGGGTGGCTCTGCTGCACAGGAGGGGAGGAATAAGAGTGGCAGGGCTATAGTGATCGGGGATTCAATTGTAAGGGGAACAGATAGGTATTTCTGCGGCCGCAAACATGACGCCAGGATGGTATGTTGCCTCCCTGATGCTAGGGTCAAGGATGTCACAGAGCGGCTGCAGGACATTCTGAAGGGGGAGGGTGAACAGCCAGAGGTCGTGGTCCATATCGGTACCAACGACATAGGTAAAAAAAAGGGATGAGATCCTGCAAGGTGAATTTAAGCAGTTAGGTGATAAATTAAAAAGCAGGACCTCAAAGGTAGTGATCTCTGGATTACTACCAGTGCCACGTGCTAGTGAGTATAGGAACAGGAAAATAGACCAGATTATTGCGTGGCTGCAGGGATGGTATAGGAGGAAGGGATTTAGATTCCTGGGACATTGGGACCGGTTCTGGGGAAGATGAGACCTGTACAAGGAGGAAGGGTTACACCAGAGCAGGACCGGGACCGATGTCCTCGCGGGGGTGTTTGCTAGTGCTGTTGGGGAAGGTTTAAACTAGAATGGCAGGGGATGGGAACCTGAGCAAAGAGACAGAGGAGGGGGAAACAAAAGACAGAAAGGGAAGAAGCAATCGTGGAAGGCAGAGAAAACAAGGGCGAAAAACAAACAGGGCCATCGTGCAGAATAAAACTAAGATGACTAGCAATCTTAAAAAGACAAGTCTGAAGGCACTGTGTCTTAATGCGCGGAGCAATCACAATAAGGTAGATGAATTAACAGCGCAGATAGATATGAACGGTTATGATATAGTCGCGATTACAGAGACATGGCTGCAGGGTGACCAAGGATAGGAACTGAACATCCAGGGGTATTCAATATTTAGGAAGGACAGGCAAAAAGGGAAAGGAGGTGGGGTAGCGTTGCTAGTAAAGGAGGAAATCAATGCAAGAGTGAGGAAGGATATTGGCTCGGAAAATCACGATGTGGAATCTGTATGGGTGGAGCTAAGAAACACCAAGGGACAGAAAACGTTGGTGGGGGTTGTCTGTAGGCCCCCAAACAATAGTGGAGATGTAGGGGAGGGCATTAAACAGGAAATTAGAGACACATGCAAGAAGGGTACAACTATAATCATGGGTGATAGGCTGGGGTTGTTTTCCTTGGAGCAGAGGAGGCTGAGGGGGTGACTTGATTGAGGTGTACAAAATTATGAGGGGCCCAGATAGAGCAGACAGGAAGTACCTGTTTCCTCCAGTGGAGAGTTCAAGAACTAGAGGACATAGATTTAAGCTGATTGGCGGAAGGATTAAAGGGGACATGAGGAAAATCTTTTTTACCCAGAGGGTGGTGGGTGTATGGAATTTGCTGCCCGAATTGGTGGTAAAGGCAGGGACCCTCAGCTCTTTTTAAAAGTACCTGGACCTGCACCTAAAGTGCTGTAAGCTGCAGGGCCACGGACCTGATGCTGGAAGGTGGGATTAGAACGGGCACCTGTTTATTCTTCGAGCCGGCGCCGACACGATGGGCCGAATGGCCCCCTTCTGTGCTGTATCTTTTCTATGGTTCTATGGATACTGGAGTGGTGGGCAGGTGCAGAAAATGAGTCAGGGACCTGCTGCCCAAGTACTGTGTAGTTAAATGAGGTAATAATAACTTGGTGATCTCATGTGTCCCATTTTCCATCATTACTGCCTCATTTACACTGAATGCAAGAACACAACAGGTGTCCAGCATTGCTAGGTGAGGCACAACAGTGTAAACAATTTAAATGACCAAAGCAGAATTGGCAATTGATTGAGGGAATTGCTGGATTTTTGTCACTTTTTCACAGCCACCAACATGTTGGAATTTTTCAAGGTTGCCTGCCCCTTTAAGCTGCTGCAGGAGTCCAGCTTCTGCATTTCCCATACCCTGGAAGCAAGCTCCCATGCACAGACAACAATACTACCGGGATCCTGCTGAGATTATGCAAATACATCTGTCCCTGGGAAATTTGCTCAAATGGATAGAATGCCTGCCCCACCACACTTATGCCAGCAAGGAAAATCGGGCCTGGAATTACAAGGTGATAACAAAATTAATGTATTCAAATGACAAATCTAGATAGCAAAACTATTGTTTAAAAAAACTTTCTATATGGCAATTTACATAAATGAAGTATTTGTTATCTTCTGGGATTAGTGGGAGTTAATGATTTTACATGAGACAGTCTTTATAATGTCAGCACTCAACAGTGAGATGGAACCAAAAAAAAGAGATTTTGGGGTATAAGAAAATTCTATATGCTTTTTGTATCATCACTGAATGGCAGGAAAAGACTTGAGAAATTAAAATGTCAAGCAATAATGATCCTTTTTCTACAGATAATGTATTTTTCTTTTCTATTCTGTATTTGATTTTTATATGGAGTAAGGGATAAGAGTGGTAATATTAATTGTGAGAAAAATCTAAATTACATAAGATACAGCAATTAAGCTACTAATGTTCCGAAGATCCTGGATTGGGAGAGGGCGTTGGTCCAATTTCGGCACATAGAGGGTCCGGAATATGGAGCAAATTCCACTTCCACTGGGATTCCACCCAATTTAGACTGGACATCCAGTCAGAGCATGACCTTTTGTCATCACCTGCAGTATTTTGCCTTTTTCCAAAATTCTGAGAGTTTGTGGGCAAAAAACAAAGCTATGTTAACTACATGACTTGTGAAACTAGGAAGTGGTTGAGATCACTGTCCACAAACTTTATCTGAAACATCAGCTTTGACTGAAATGATTAGAAAAATCTTTTGAGCTGTTCAACTAAGAATAGATTCTGCAAGCTGTCTCTTAGCAATTTTAGGTCGGGAAATCTTTTTCTTCCCATCCGTCTATCATGGAGCCCTATTGGTTTACTATGGGCATTCCCATGTATGTCCTTATGATGAAGACAGAACAGAAGCAGGAGAAAGAGGAAATGAGAGAAGCACACAAGATTAAACTACACCAAAGTTATAGAAGAGACCAACTAGGAGATACTCTTCCACCAGGGTCTATGGACACGCTGCTTCCTTGATGACGTCTTAGACGAAGTCTGCTATAGAGGGAACTATGTCATGTTGTAAACTGACCTCTAAACATCCTCTCAAAAGACAAAATACAAACTAACCTCAGAGCACTTGACTTCACATCACAAAGTGGTTTATTTTATTGTGCACATGTATATTTACAGTGTGCTTACTTCCACTGTGCAAACACCTGATGCCTCTCTGTGCTCTTCTTAAACCTATCCTGGTGCTGTACGGAGGTGAATATCAGAGGGCCAGGGACGCCAGTGGTGCTTGGCTGTGCTGTGGTATCAGGAGCTTCTTGGAACGGAGGTGGCCTTCGTCTCCAGGCTTCTGACCCCCACGAGTGCAGATGCATGGGCAGCCTGTTCCTGTTTCCTGACACCTACATGAGCAGGCATCTGAGGGTGTGGGCTGTAAAGGTAACACGAGCGGTCACCAGAAGAGAGAATATCATCCTGAAGGTGGATTCGATTCATGCCACTTATTCTGGATCCTGGATCTAAGTGCCCATTGATCAGCAGGACACCAGAACTGATGGTATCAGATTGATTCTGCAGGCTCAGAGATAGTTCCCCAAAGTTCTCAAAAACACTATTGCCTTTGTTCTCCCCAAATGATCCCCAATGCCTGAAGTTCAAAATCCAAAGCATTTATATTGGATAGAGTGACGCATCTGGAAACCTCTTTGTTAAGGTGGATGAATGCAGGTATTCCTGGTGCAGCCATTCACTCCAGGTGGTATTGCATTGTATTGAATCCTTCTCTGATACTGACACTGAGAACGGCTTTGCAATCTGCTGTTGCCCGACCGTCTGTCTCAGATCCTCCAGGATGGTTCTCAATGCTTCCACGTAAATGTAATGCTCATCCAGCATCCTTTTTAGAGTGGGAGCTCTGTGATCAGGTTACTTGCTTCCTCCAGTGCTGCCATTGCCGCCTTAAGCAGAAGCAGATTTTATATTTGCTGTCGCACCAGGTCTCCACCTCTCTCCCAGCTATTTTTCACCACACCTTTTGTCCTATTAATATTGAACACATGCAGTTTCATTTACTCTCTATATTTAAATTAGCTGACCCTGTAACTTACAGTGAGGTTCGCACCCCAACATCATGGCAGCTGCATGACCTGCCCCCATTTCATTTCCAACGGTTCAACACCGCCTTTAGAATTTTGGGCCCTAATATTTTAATTATACCCGGAACTTGGTAAACTTCGAACCGTTTCATAGTTACAGACAGGAGACAAATTAATCGTTAATTTGGCTCATGCTTACCACTGTAATAATTTTTTTTTTCCTCCGACTTATTGACGATCCGCCGCTGGGATCAGTTTCCAAACATCCACAGTGCAAACTCCTGGCTTCGGTTTTATTGCCACATAAACAACAGCAGTATTGAAAATAAAGACAAAAACAAAAATACGTGGCCACTGCCACCATGAGTGGCGAAAGCCCTCCTGCTCCCCCGCTATACAGGTAGTGAAGTGGCTTTGCCAACACCTACCTGTCTGGAATTTTCCCAGACCAAAAATAAAAGTTTAAAACAGCCATGCAAGCTCACAGTAAGAACTAACATTTACATAGCATCTTTAATGTAAAAAAAACAAATGGTCCAAAGTGCTCTACAGAGAAAAACAAAGTAATTGCTGCAAATACTTGTACAACTGTTATGAAAAATAATTTAACATTCTTTTTGTTTGACTCCAACAAGTTCGCCACCTATGGGGGGGGAGGAGGGAAGAGTTCCCTCTTGGGTGAGTGAAACTATTCCCTACCTGTACAATTAACTAGTCAAGCTGATGATAACCATGTTTTTTTAACATTTTGTTCCCCCTTTAGCTGTAAAATCTGCCCCCTACTGTAAGCATTTTGAGGCCTATTAATATTGAGTCATTTACCCACAATTATACTGTTTTGGGATAAAATTATATAAAAGTTCAACCTTAAGAAAAGAAAAATGTTGTCTTCTGAGCACAACACAGTGAAGTATATTTAGGCCTGCTGCACAAAATAGCTTTCTCCATACAAAATATGGTTTGTGATATTAACTGCAAATTTTATCCTATTTTATAGTTTAAAAATTCTGGAAAAGTAACTCATTAATATCCAAAATAAAATAAGAATAAATGTTTGCTATCTTACCTATAAAAGTTCACCAGCCTTACCAGTCCTGTCAATTTCTGTTCAATTGAATAATCTGTATTTATCAGCAATGTTACTTTTTGAGGATTTCACAGTGAACTAGGAGTAAGAATTGTTTGCAGCAAAATGTAACCCACCAAGAAGGAGGAGCAACTTGCAGAAGGGCTGGGAAATTGACTATGTACATGCTGAGAGGATCCTTTGTCCCAGTGTAAATGAACATATTTTAAAAATAGGCTGGCTAATCCAAATCCAAAATATTGAAGTTGGGCTAAATTTGGGCATTCTACAAAATAACTCAAATTAGGCCAATTCATGTCACTTCAGTTTGGCACTCATACCTAGTGTCTGCATGTCACCTGGGCTATAAACAAGAAATTTGTTTTAATGAATGCAAAAGCAATTTACGGAACAGAAAATAACACCTAACATTGAAATACAGAAATTAGTATACTGAGTGTAGAAACAGAATAGTGTTAGATTTTCAACTTCTATTCATTTAGCAAATATATGGACTGATCAGATATTTTCTTAACTGCAATTTATTGTATTATTGCAAATGCCACTATTTTCATTGTAATAAAGCATAGAGTTACATCATGCTGTTTTATGACACGTTGCCCGTGGTTCCTCTACAGCATGCAGTTTTCATAAAAAAAACTCCTTCCCCTCAAGGGCATAATCTTCAGACTGAATAAATCCAACCCTACGATGCTGAGGCTAAAGGCCCAGATAGGCAGCTCTAAAGACATATTATTGCTCAGGGCCATGCCACTTCCAATATAACTGTCACTTGCTGCTATGTAAAATTTGTCTGGGGAGCAGTGTGTTTTATTTAGTGTCAGAGAAAATCCCACATTTAGACAGCTTTTGTATAAAGCAGAAGATATAAACCAGCATTTCTACTCACCAGGGTTTGTTATGGTCAGGAGGTCAAGGCGACGTTGTTGCTAAAAGACAAACAAATACTTTGTTAGAACATATTTACCACATAGAGCAAATACTTTTGCTAGTGGTCCATTCTTTAAAGCACTGTCTATATCTCAATATATTGCCAATGTTTTAACAAGTAAAATGTAGGCTGGCTGACAGACAGACAAAGTCACTGTGGTTTTACAATAATGCCTGCCACAAATCTAAGAGCAACAGAAGATCACACATTTTGGAATGACCTGTTTAAAAGGAGGCCCGACAAATTCTTTTTCATAGTGGAGTAAAAAATGGTGATACAGCAGCCATTGTGGCTAAAATGGCATACGTATCAAAAAAATTGTAACAGCTGTCTTAAAAGGTGCAAATAGCCAATCGCAGCATTTGTTACGCTAATCATATAGAACCGTAGAAATTTACGGCACAGAAGGAGGCCATTCGGCCCATCGTGTTTGTGCCGGCCGAAAAAGAGCTATTCAGCCTAATCCCACTTTCCAGTATTTGGTCCGTAGCCTTGTAGGTTACGGCACTTCAAATGCACATCCAAGTACTTTATAAATGCGATTAGGGTTTCTGCCTCTACCACCCTTTCAGGCAGTGAGTTCCAGACCCCTACCACCCTCTGGGTGAAAATATTTCTCCTCAGCTCCTCTCTAATCCTTTTACCAATTACTTTAAATCTATGTCCCCTGGTTATTGGCCTCTCTGCTAAGAGAAATAGGTCTGTCTTATCCACTCTATCTAGGCCCCTCATAATTTTATACACCTCAATGAAATCTCCCCTCACCCTCCTCTGTTCCAAAGAAAACAACCCCAGCCTATTTAATCTTCCCTCATAGCAAAAATTCTCCAGTCCTGGCAACATCCTCATAAATCTCCACTGTACCCTCTCTAGTGCAATCACATTTTTCCTGTAATGTGGTGACCAGAGCTGTACACAGTACTCAAGCTGTGTTCTAGCATAACCTCCCTGCTCTTATATTCTATGCTTCAACTAATAAAGGAAAGTATTCCATATGCTTTCTTAACCACCTTATCTACCTGTCCTGCTACCTTCAGGGATCTGTGGACATACACTCCAAAGTCCCTCTGTTCCTCTACACTTCTCAGCATCCTCCCATTTATTGTGTATTCCCTTTCTTTGTTTGCCCTCCTCCAATGCATTACCTCACACTTCTCTGGATTGAATTCCATTTGCCACTTTTCTGCCGACCTAACCAGTCCATTGATATCTTCCTGCAGTCTACAGCTTTCCTGCTCACTATCAACCACACGGCCAATTTTTGTATCATCTGCAAACTACTTAATCATGCCCCCTACATTTAAGTCCAAATCATTAATATATACCACAAAAATCAAGGGACCCAATACTGAGCCCTGCGGAACCCAACTGGAAACAGCCTTCCAGTCACAAAAACACCCATCGACCATTACCTTTTGCTTCTTGCCACTGAGCCAATTTTGGATCCAACTTGCCACTTTCCCATGGATCCCATGGCTTTTACTTTTCTAACCAGTGTGCCATGTGGGACCTTGTCAAAAGCCTTGCTAAAATCCATGTTGACTCCAACAAATGCGCTACCCTCATCAACCCTCCTGGTTACCTCCTCAAAAAATTCAATCAAGTTAGTCAGACCACGACCTTCCCTTAACAAATCCATGTTGACTGTCCTTGATTAATCCACGCCTTTCTAAATGACGATTAATACTGCCCTCAGAACTGGTTCCAATAATTTGCCCACCACCAAGGTTAGGCTGACTGACCTGTAATTACACAGTCTATCCATTTCTCCCTTTTTAAACAATGGTACAATGTCAGCAGTCCTCCAATCCTCCGGCACCACGCCTGTAGCCAGAGAGGATTGGAAAATGATACTCAGAGCCTCTGCTATTTCCTCCCTTGCTTCTTTTAACAGCCTGGCATACATTTCATCTGGGCCTGGCGATTTATCTACTTTCAAAGATGCTAATCCACTTAATATTTCCTCCCTCACTATGTTTAACCCATCCGATATTTTACACTCCTCCTCCTTAACTACAATGCCTGCATCATCCCCCTTTTTTGTGAAGTCAGATGCAAAGTATTCATTAAGAACCATACCCACATCGTCTGCCTCCACACATAGAGACCAAAATGGTAACCTAATAGGCCCTACTCTTTCCTTAGTCATCCTCTTGCTCTTTATGTATTTAAAAAACATCTTTGGGTTTGCCTTGATTTTACTTGCCAGTATTCTTTCATGCCCTCTCTTTGCTTTCCTAATTTCCTTTTTAATTTCACCCCTGGTCTTTCTATACTCCTTTAGGCTTTCTGCAGTATTGAGCTCTCAGTATCTGACATAAGCTTCAGATCTGAGGACTCCACTTTAGTAGCATTAGAGTTAAACATTGTACAATTTGATAAAGCATGATAAACAGCTCCATTATATATATCAAAGTATTTATAGAATATATTAATTTCTTGTGGATAATGGTATCTGATTACTAACATAAACTGTAAACACCACTGTTGTGATAATAAATACATACCCTAAAACATGGGTCAAAACATTTCTACCTTTCTGAAAAATGCTAGATTTCTTTCACCAATCACAAACTGCTGGCAAAAACAGGAGAAATGCACCTAGTTGAAAGGTATGATTACTTGAGAGAGCTTGTTAATGAGAAGGAAAAAAAATCAGCCAATCACAGCACACCTGCAATAATGACCCTTTAATGGTTGCCAAGTTAGCAGAGAAAATTCCAATTTACCTACAAGGCAGTCCTGGTTTTCTGCTCAAGAATGATTTGAAGTGTAGTACAGATAAAGATGTTAATTTTGTTGCTGGTAACAGTTTCCACAGCAGTTTTGTGACAAAAACGGGAATTTCTGATAGTTCAGGTAGCCAGGGTTTAAAATGGAGGCTGTCCCTTTTGCAAAGTACAATTTGTTGCAAAGACATTTCACCTGTGTGAAACACAAAAGGCTGCTGTCCATAAATCAGATGACAAAGGACTCATTTTTGAGGCAGGGCAGCAGGTTAAAAATGTTAATGGTGAAGCTTTTGTCAGACCGATATGTAATTTCTAGTTGCGGTCATGTGTGAAAAGCTGAATTGAAAACACTGAAAGGAAGCAGAACTGTTGCTGGCCATTATACTATTATCTACCCAGATATAGAGATTGTTAGCATTTTGGTTGCCTGACTGCTTCAAAGAGACTGCTTGAGTTCAAAGGAAAAACATTCTTATAACCAAGAAACTTTCTTGTGTTCTTCGGCCTACTATTAGGTAAGAACACGAGGAATAGGAGCAGGAGTAGGCCATATGACTCCTTGAGCTTACTCCACCATTCAATAACGGAGACCTGGCTCAAAAAAGGGCAGGATTGGGTACTAAATATCCCTGGATATAAGGTGTTCAGAAAAGATAGTGAAGGGAAGAAAGGAGAGAGGTGGCAGTATTGATTAAGAAGAATATTGTGGTGCTAGAGAGAGAGGATGTCCTGGAGAGGTCAAGGACAGAATCTATTTGGTTAGAGTTAAGAAACAACAGAGGTGCTATTACACTACTGGGTGTATTCTATAGGCCACCAACCAGTGGGAAGGAGATAGAGAAGCAAATTTGCAGGGAAATTACAGGGAGGTACAAAAGCCATAGAGTAGTGATAACGGGGGACACCAACTATCCTAATATAGACTGGGATAGTAATAATATAATGGGCAAAGAGGGGGAGGAATTTTTGAAGGGTATTCAAGAGAACTTTCTTGACCAGTACATTTCTGGCCCACCGAGGAAGGAGGCATTGCTGGACTTGGTTCTGGGAATGAGGTGGGCCAAGTGGAATAAGTGTCAGTGGGGGAACATTTAGGGACCAGCAATCATAGTATTATAAGGTTTAGAATAGCTGTGGAAAAGGATATGGACCACTTTAAAGTAAAAATACTGAATTGGAGGAGGGCCAATTTTAGTGGGATGAGAACTGATCTGGCCTGGGTAAATTAGAATCAAAAACTGGCAGGCAAAACTGTAATTGAACAATGGGCAGCCTTTAAGGAGGAGGTGGTTCAGGTACAGTCTAGGTACATTCCCACGAGGAAGAAAGGTAGGGCAATTAAAGCCAGAGCTCCCTGGATGACAAAAGAGATAGAGAGTAAGATGAAGAAGAAAAAAGGGGCATATGGCAGATGTCAGGTTAATAATACAAGTGAGAACCAGATTGAATACAACAAGTTCAGAGGGGAAGTGATAAAGGAAATAAGAGGGGCAAAAAGTAAGTATGAGACTAGATGGGCGGCAAACATAAAAGGGAATCCAAAAGTCTTTTGTAAGCATGTAAGCAGTAAACGGGTACTAAGAGGAGGGGTGGGGCCAATCAGGGACCAAAAAGGAGATCTACTCATGGAGGCAGAGGGGATGGCCGAGGTACTAAATGAGTATTTTGCATCTGTCTTTACCAAGGAAGAAGATGCTGCCAGAGTCTCAGTAAAGGAAGATGTAGTTGAGATACTTGATGGGCTAAAAATTGATAAAGAGGAGGTACTAGAAAGGCTAGCTGTACTTAAATTAGATAAGTCACCCGGTCCGGATGGGATGCATCCTAGGTTGCTGAGGGAAGTAATGGTGAAAGTTGCGGCGGTACTGGCTGTAATCTTCCAAACATCCTTAGATACGGGGGTGGTGCCAGAGGACTGGAGAATTGCAAATGTTACACCCTTGTTCAAAAAAGGGTGTAAGGATAAACCCAGCAACTACAGGCCAGTCAGTTTAACCTCAGTGGTGGGGAAACTTTTAGAAACGATAATCTGGGACAGAATTAGCAGTCACTTGGACAAGTGTGGATTGATTAGGGAAAGCCAGCACGGATTTGTTAAAGGCAAATCGTGTTTAACGAACATGATAGAGTTTTATGATGAGGTAACAGAGAGGGGAGATGAGGGCAATGCGGTTGATGTGGTGTATATGGACTTTCAAAAGGCGTTTGATAAAGTGCCGCCTAATAGGCTGGTCATCAAGATTGAAGTCCATGGAATAAAGGGGGCAGTAGCAGCATAGATACAAAATTGGCTAAGTAACAGGAAGCAAAGGGTAGTGGTGAACAGTTGTTTTTCGGACTGGAAGGAGGTATACAGTAGTGTTCCCAGAGGTCGGTGCTAGGATCACTGCCTTTCTTAATATATATTAATGACTTGGACTTGGATGTACAGGGTACAATTTCCAAATTTGCAGAGGACACAAAACTTGGAGGTGTAGTGAACAGTGAGGTGGATAACGATAGACTACAAGAGGATATAGACAGGCTGGTGGAATGAGCGGATACGTGGCAGATGAAATTTAACAGAAAAATGCGAAGTGATACATTTCGGTAGAAAGAATGAATACAGGCAATATAAACTAGAAGGCACAATCCTAAAAGGGGTACAAGAACAGAGAGATCTGGGGTTATTTGTGCACAAATTGTTGAAAGTGGCAGGGGAGGTTGAGAAAGTGGTTAAAGAAGCATACGAGATATTGGGCTTTATAAATAGAGGCATAGAGTACAAAAGCAAGAAAGTCATGATGAACCTTTATAGGGGTACGGTAGCATAGTGGTTATGTTACTGGGCTAGTAATCCAGAGGCGTGGACTAAAATCCAGAGTCATGAGTTTAAATCCCGCCACGGCAGCTGGCGAATTTAAATTCAATTAATTAATTAAATTCAATTAATTAAATAAAAATCTGGAAATAAACTACAAGTATCAGTAATGATGGCCATGAAACTACCGGATTGTCGTAAAAACCCATCTGGTTCACTAATGTCCTTTAGGGAAGGAAGCCTGCCGTTCTTACCCGGTCTGGCCTATATGTGACTCCAGACCCACAGCAATGTGTTTGATTCTTAATTGCCCTCTGAAATGGCCTAGCAAGCCACTCAGTTGTAAAATCTCGCTACGAAAAGTCATAATAAGAATAAAACCGGACGGACCACCCGGCATCGGACCACTGGGCACCGGACACGACAACGGCAAAACACCAAGCCCAGTCGACCCTGCAAGGTCCTCCTTACTAACATCTGGGGACTTGTGCCAAAATTGGGAGAGCTGTCCCACAGACGAGTCAAGCAACAGCCTTACATAGCCATACTCACAGAATCATATCTTTCAGCCAACGTCCCAGACTCTTCCGTCACCATCCCTGGGTATGTCCTGTCCCACCGGCAGGACAGACCCACCAGAGGTGGCGGTACAGTGATATACAGTCAGGAGGGAGTGGCCCTGGGAGTCCTCAACATTGACTCTGGACCCCATGAAATCTCATGGCATCAGGTCAAACATGGGCAAGGAAACCTCCTGCTGATTACCACCTACCGTCCTCCCTCAGCTGATGAATCAGTCCTCCTCCATGTTGAACACCACTTGGAGGAAGCACTGAGGGTAGCAAGGGCACAGAATGTACTCTGGGTGGGGGACTTCAATGTCCATCACCAAGAGTGGCTCGGTAGCACCACTACTGGCCGAGTCCTGAAGGACATAGCTGCGAGACTGGGCCTGCGGCAGGTGGTGAGCGAACCAACACGAGGGAAAAACTTACTTGACCTCGTCCTCACCAATCTACCTGTCGCAAATGCATCTGTCCATGACAGTATTGGTAGGAGTGACCACCGCACAGTCCTCGTGGAGATGAAGTCCCGTCTTCGCACTGAGGACACCATCCAACGTGTTGTGTGGCACTACCACCGTGCTAAATGGGATAGATTCAGAATGGATCTAGCAGCTCAAAACTGGGCATCCATGAGGCGCTGTGGGCCATCCGCAGCAGCAGAATTGTATTCCAGCACAATCTGTAACCTCATGGCCCGGCATATTCCTCACTCTACCATTACCAACAAGCCAGGGGATCAACCCTGGTTCAATGAAGAGTGTAGAAGAGCATGCCAGGAGCAGCACCAGGCGTACCGAAAAATGAGGTGCCAACCTGGTGAAGCTACAACTCAGGACTACATGCATGCTAAACAGCGGAAGCAACATGCTATAGACAGAGCTAAGCGATTCCACAACCAACGGATCAGATCAAAGCTTTGCAGTCCTGCCACATCCAGTCGTGAATGGTGGTGGACAATTAAACAACTAACGGGAGGAGGAGGCTCTGCAGACATCCCCATTCTCAATGATGGCGGAGTCCAGCACGTGAGTGCAAAAGACAAGGCTGAAGCGTTTGCAACCATCTTCAGCCAGAAGTGCCGAGTGGATGGTCCATCTCAGCCTCCTCCCGATATCCCCACCATCACGGAAGCCAGTCTTCGGCCAATTCGATTCACTCCACGTGATATCAAGAAACGGCTGAGTGCACTGGATACAGCAAAGGCTATGGGCCCCGACAACATCCCAGCTGTCGTGCTGAAGACTTGTGCTCCAGAACTAGCTGCGCCTCTAGCCAAGCTGTTCCAGTACAGCTACAACACTGGCATCTACCCGACAATGTGGAAAATTGCCCAGGTATGTCCTATCCACAAAAAGCAGGACAAATCCAATCCGGCCAATTACCGCCCCATCAGTCCACTCTCAATCATCAGCAAAGTGATGGAAGGTGTCATCGACAGTGCTATCAAGCGGCACTTACTCACCAATAACCTGCTCACCGATGCTCAGTTTGGGTTCCGCCAGGACCACTCGGCTCCAGACCTCATTACAGCCTTGGTCCAAACATGGACAAAAGAGCTGAATTCCAGAGGTGAGGCGAGAGTGACTGCCCTTGACATCAAGGCAGCATTTGACCGAGTGTGGCACCAAGGAGCCCTAGTAAAATTGAAGTCAATGGGAATCAGGGGGAAAACTCTCCAGTGGCTGGAGTCATACCTAGCACAAAGGAAGATGGTAGTGGTTGTTGGAGGCCAATCATCTCAGCCCTAGGGCATTGCTGCAGGAGTTCCTCAGGGCAGTGTCCTAGGCCCAATCATCTTCAGCTGCTTCATCAATGACCTTCCCTCCATCATAAGGTCAGAAATGGGGATGTTCACTGATGACTGCACAGTGTTCAGTTCCATTCGCAACCCCTCAGATAATGAAGCAGTCCGAGCCCGCATGCAGCAAGACCTGGACAACATCCAGGCTTGGGCTCATAAGTGGCAAGTAACATTCGCGCCAGATAAGTGCCAGGCAATGACCATCTCCAACAAGAGAGAGTCTAACCACCTCCCCTTGACATTCAACGGCATTACCATCGCCGAATCCCCCACCATCAACATCCTGGGGGTCACCATTGACCAGAAACTTAACTGGACCAGCCATATAAATACTGTGGCTGCGAGAGCAGGTCAGAGGCTGGGTATTCTGCGGCGAGTGACTCACCTCCTGACTCCCCAAAGCCTTTCCACCATCTACAAGGCACAAGTCAGGAGTGTGATGGAATACTCTCCACTTGCCTGGATGAGTGCAGCTCCAACAACACTCAAGAAGCTCGACACCATCCAAGATAAAGCAGCCCGCTTGATTGGCACCCCATCCACCACCCTAAATATTCACTCCCTTCACCACCGGCGCACTGTGGCTGCAGTGTGCACCGTCCACAGGATGCACTGCAGCAACTCGCCAAGGCTTCTTCGACAGCACCTCCCAAACCCGCAACCTCTACCACCTAGAAGGACAAGAGCAGCAGGCGCATGGGAACAACACCACCTGCACGTTCCCCTCCAAGTCACACACCATCCCGACTTGGAAATATATCGCCGTTCCTTCATTGTCGCTGGGTCAAAGTCCTGGAACTCCCTTCCTAACAGCACTGTGGGAGAACCGTCACCACACGGACTGCAGCGGTTCAAGAAGGCGGCTCACCACCACCTTCTCGAGGGCAATTAGGGATGGGCAATCAATGCTGGCCTTGCCAGCGACGCCCACATCCCGTGAACGAATAAAAAAAAAATACTAGTTCGACCACAACTGGAATATTGTGTCCCGTCCTGGGCACTGCACTTTAGGAAAGATGTGAAGGCCTTAGAGAGGGTGCAGAAAAGATTTACTAGAATGATTCCAGGGATGAGGGACTTTAGTTACGTGTATAGACTGGAGAAGCTGCAGTTGTTCTCCTTGGAACGGAGAAGGTTGAGAGGAGATTTGATGGAGGTATTTAAAATCATGAAGGATCTGGACAGAAATGATAGAGAGAAACTGTTCCCATCGGCGGAAGGGTCAAGAACCAGAGTACGTAGATTTAAAGTGATTGGCAAAAGAACCAAAGGTGATATGAGGAAAAACTTTTTTACGAGCGAGTGGTTAGGATCTGGAATGCACTGCCCCGAGGTGGGGGGGACTGGGGTGGTGGAGGCAGATTCAATCGTGGCTTTCAAAAGGGAACTGGGTAAGTACTTGAAAGGAAAAAACTTGCAGGGCTACGGGGATAGGGCAGGGGAGTGGGACTAGCTGGATTGCTCTTGCATAGACCTGGCACAGACTCGATGGGCCGAATGGCCTACTTCCATCTGTAACCTTTCTATGATTCTATAATAAGATCATGGCTGATCTTCTACCTCAACTCCCCCTATCCCTAGATTCCTTACTGTCTAAAAATCTATCGATCTCAGTCTTGAATATAATCAACGACTGAGCATTCACAGCCCTCTGGGGTAGAGAATTCCAAAGATTCATAACCCTCTGAGTGAAGAAATATTTCCTCATCTCGGTCCTAAATGGCCGATCCCTTATCTTGAGACTATGACCCCTAGTTCTGGACTCTCCAGCCAGAGGAAATCAATCTAGTGAACCTTTGTTGCATCCCCTCTAAGGCAAATATATCGCTCCTTAGGTAAGGAGACCAAAATTGTACACAGTACCAATAGGTGTGGTTTCACCAGAGCCTTGGATAATTTCAGCAAGACCTCCTTACTCTTCTACTCGAACCCCCTTGCAATAAAGGCTAACATACTATTTGCCATCCTAATTGCTTGCTGTACCTGCATGTTAACTTTCTGTGATTCGTGTACAAAGATATCCAAATCCCTGTGAATACCAACATTATTTAGTCTCTTTTAAAAAATATTCTGCTTTTCTATTCTTCCTACCAAAGTGGATAATTTCACATTATACTCCATCTGCCACCTTCTTGCCTACTCACTTAACCTGTCTATGTCCCTTTGCAGCCTCTTTCTGCTCTCTTTACAGCTTACTTTCCCACCTAGCTTTGTATCGTCAGCAAACTTGGATACATTACACTCGGTCCCTTCATCTAAGTCTTTGATATATATGGTAAACAGCTGAGGCCTAAGTACTGATCCCTGCGGCACCCCACTAGTTACAACCTGCCAACCGGAAAATGACTCGTTATTCCTACTCTCTGTTTTCTGTCTGTTAACCAATCCTCAATCCATGCTAATATATTACCCCCAATCCCATGAGCCCTAATCTTGTGTGGCACCTTATTAAATGCCTTTTGAAAATCCAAATATACTACATCCACGGGTTCCCCCTTATCTGCCCTGCTGGTTACACCCTTAAAAAACTCTAGTAGATTAGTCAAACATGATTTCCCTTTCATAAAACCGTGTAGACTCTGCCTAATCATATTATGATTTTCTAAGTGCCCTCTTACTACTTCCTTAATAATAGATTCTAGCATTTTCCCTACTACTGATGTCAGGCTAACTGGCCTATAATTCCCTGTTTTCTCTCTTCCCTCTCTTGAATAGCGGGGTTACATTTGCTACCTTCCAATCCTATTCATCCTGGCTGTTATACATATGGAAAGCGTAATGTGTTCCATATGTACTGCTTGTATATGAGAAACCAGAGACTGCGGTCCTGAAAATCCATGGGCTGCAATCCCGGCGGTTACACCAGGATCACATTTGCTGGTGCCCTCCAGCAATCAGCCAACCGATCTACGTGGTGTAGGTATCTTATCTGCATCGGACTGGCAGAAACCCATACCATTATGGGTGCATCTCAATCACCTGTAAGCCTCACGTTGTCAGAAACTCCAGGAGCCACCTGCAATCTAGGGGAAAGAAACATTTTTTCACCGACCCCTAACAAAGGGGGTCGATATTAACAATTAAAAAATATATATATATATATATATATATACACACACATATTTATCTTGATCTTCAGGGGTCTAGGATGCTTGGCTGGCCTGGACCCCAATGGTAAGATCTACTTGCACCCTTCTGGAGGTCAGTACACCTCATCTAACTGGGTTTACCAGCCTCCAGACATACAGTGGGTCCCATATCAGCTGGGGAAGCGGGAACTTCCAGTGTAGGGAGTTCCTGCCATAACCCTGAGTCCCTAATCCCTAGCCACGCCACCATCTTTCTACATTAAAAGCCTTGTAAAGGACGGGCAGAGTCGTAGATGAAAGATCTAGCTGCACCAAGATTATCATTTTACATAAGGATGACTTCTAAGCCCACCAGACTGGCATCAAGAAAGATCTTTGTTGACCTACTAGTGTCAAAATAGACCATCACTGTATGTCTAGATAGTGACTGCTTGACCTAAAGAAGCGTGTGATCGTACTTGTCTTCTACATGAAGATGCTACCTTTAGCTGTTGGTTCTTAAAATGGCTCTGTAGTTATAGCCAGATTTTGAATGAATAAGTCACCATACCTAGAAAATTGTGGATTTCTGATAAATCATTTGGGATTGGGGCATTATGGACTGTCCCTTCTTGGGGACTGGTGACTTGACCAAAATATTCCAGGTGATCCTTAACAAATTCACATCTCGAGCATACATGCCAACCTACAAAACACAGGAAAACTGAATGACAGCTTCAGAAATGCTGACTCAGCCCCCAAAAAGCTAACAACTTAGAAACAATAGGCAACTATAAAATAGCCCTGAATAAGGTCAAAGCCACTGCTTCAAGGCGATCTAATATGTTAAATTCCTTTTTACTTATACTTGCCAATCAAACACTTTTCGAGTAGTCAATTTTTCCAGCCAATGTTCACACTGTTCGTGCAGGGACCTGGAAATCATTTGATCTGTGTTTGGGATTTAAGGCAGCACAAGCAACTGTAACTGAGCCCTGCATCCACCCGCGCAGGGACAACCACTAACCTGCTCCCAGCAGCTTTGAGCTGTACCCTGCTCACAGAACAAAAAACATAAGACACTGCTTGAAAATCAGCAGGAAACCACTTCAGAACCATTAGCACACCTCACAGGTCCGCCCGTACCTGCTGCTCCACCTGGGGCCAGGTTTCTTGGCCTACCTGGAGACATCAGCAGTTGATCGAACCATCAAGAGTTGGGGGTGTATAAAATCAGGAAAATTTCTGTCAAAATGCCCTGTACATTCAATTTATGTGATTCTTTCATTCAGATCCCAAACACCGATCAACTGGTTTCCCAGCTCCCTCGAGAACAGCATGAACAGCAGCTAGAAAACCTAATGTTCACACGAAAAGACGGTTAGCAACCATGTTTCCAGTTGATTTACTGGAGATCAACTAAATCTAGTTGATTTACTGAAAACAGTATTTGTAAAATAGTTACAACTTACAAACTTTAAAACCACTATTTAATAATTGTGGAGAAAACATATTTTTATTTTATGTACACTTATGGTGAACCATTTCTGCTGGACCTGGACAGCCACTGAAGACACTCTAACTTCAAGTTCCACCCACTTACAATCTGACCCGATTTATTAGGCAAGAGAGTCTTCAGATTTGCCTTGACTGTGTTTCAAACGTGATTTCCTTGTGGACTGCCACTCAGACTCATTTGGTTTTAGGCAAAGCAACTGGTCACGTACCAACAGGTAATTTCAGGACTGTTTATGTCACACCAGAATGCATAGCGGGTCAAAAGAGGTCACCTGCAATGTATTATGGGTAACTTAAGCTATCCAAAAATCAGCTCATTATCTCTGGCCCCCACATGAACACCACAAACAGGGGTTAGAAACACTAATCATTCACGTGAAAAGCAAACGGTTAGCAACCACGCTCGAGGCCATTTTCTTGTAGCTTGTGATAAACTCTATGAAGATGTGCTTGTGTTCTGCTTGGTAGGGTGAATGTATCGGAATATAACATACATAGTAGCATAGTAATATTTTGAGCAGGAGAAGATCATTGGTTCGTCTAGCCTACCTACCCAATTCACCTATCAATTTCCTTACTGTGATTGTGGAACCAACAGCCCCGTAACCCTCTCCTAATGAGAATCATTCAATTCACTCCTTCATGGAAACTACATTCAAGAAGCTTGGAATTCCTTCAATAACTTGTTGGATGCTACAGCAAAATATCTCTGCTGATGAAGTTATACAGAAAGTTAGCCTTTTGGATTGCTTCAGACCAACATATATTCCAAATGTAATAAAGCTGTTCTCATCGAGCTGTAGTTCGTGATACCTAGATTTCATGTCTAGCTTTGAAAAACACATAATCCATTTAACTCTGCAATAGAGAGAGCCAACATGGATTTGTAAAGGGTAGGTCATGTCTAACGAACCTAATTGAATTTTTTGAGGAAGTAACTAAAGTAGTAGACAGGGGAATGTCTATGGATGTAGTTTATATGGACTTCCAGAAGGCATTTGATTAGGTTCCACATAAGAGACTGTTAGCTAAAATTAAAGCTCATGGAATTGAAGGCAAATTATTAATCTGGTTAGGAGATTGGTTAGGGAGTAGAAAACAGAGAGTAGGGATAATGGTATGTACTCAAGTGACTTTGTGTCTCACAAGAATCTGTGCTGGGGCCTCAACTATTCACTATATTTATTAATGACTTTAAATACCCCCATTTACCTCGGGGGACAGTGAATCTCACTTTACCAGCGAGTGCCTTTGAAAGCAAGGAAATGTCCCTTGATGATAATGTCTGTTAATGGTAGGGCGTTGGGGAGAGTCATAGAACAAAGAGATCTAGGAGTACAGGTTCATAGCTCCTTGAAAGTGGAGTCACAGGTGGATAGGGTGGTGAAGAAGGCATTCGGCATGCTTGGTTTCATTGGTCAGAACATTGAATACAGGAGTTGGGATGTTTTGTTGAAGTTGTACAGGACATTAGTAAGGCCACACTTGGAATACTGTGTACAGTTCTGGTCACCCTATTATAGAAAGGATATTATTAAACTAGAAAGAGTGCAGAAAAGATTTACTAGGATGCTACCGGGACTTGATGGTTTGACTTATAGGGAGAGGTTGGATAGACTGGGACTTTTTTCCCTGGAGAGTAGGAGGTTAAGGGGTGATCTTATAGAAGTCTATAAAATAATGAGGGGCATAGATAAGGTAGATAGTCAAAATCTTTTCCCAAAGGTAGGGGAGTCTATAACGAGGGGACATAGATTTAAGGTGAGAGGGGAGAGATACAAAAAGGTCCAGAGGGGCAATTTTTTCACTCAAAGGGTGGTGAGTGTCTGGAACGAGCTGCCAGAGGCAGTAGTAGAGGCGGGTACAATTTTGTCTTTTAAAACGCATTTGGATAGTTACATGGGTAAGATGGGTATAGAGGGATATGGGCCAAGTGCAGGCAATTGGGACTAGCTTAGTGGTATAAACTGGGCGACATGGACATGTTGGGCCGAAGGGCCTGTTTCCGTGTTGTAAACTTCTATGACTCTATGACTTAGATAACACAATAGAGATCCATATATCCAAATTTGCCGATGACACAAAGGTAGGTGGCATAGTAATTAGTGTAGACGGGAGCTTAAAATTACAAAGAGACATTTATAGATTAAGTGAGTGGGCAAAACTGTGGCAGATGGATTTCAACGCAAGTGTGAGGTCATCCATTTTGGACCAAAAAGGATAGATCCGAGTACTTTTTTAAATGGTGAAAAGCTAGGAATAGTGGAGGTTCAAAGAGATGTTGAGGACCATGTACACAGATCACTAAAATGTAGTGGTCAGGAACAAAAAATAATCAAAAAGATTAATCAGATGTTAGCCTTTATATCAGGCACGATGGGCCAAATGGCCTCCTCCTGTGCTGTACCTCCCATGATCTGGAGGGCTAGAATATAAAGAGGAGGAAATTTTGCTACAGCTATACAAAGCCATGGTTAGACTACATCTGGAGTACTGTGTACAGTTCTGGGCACCGCAACTTAGAAAGGGTATATTGGCCTTGGAAGGAGTGCAGCGCAGATTTACCAGAATGTTACCAGGGCTCCAAGGGTTAAAATATGAGGAGAGATTACATAAACCAGCTGGTGATCCCTGGAATATAGAAGGTTAAGGGGTGATTTGATTGAGGTTTTTAGGATTTTGAAAGGAATTGATAGGGTAGATAGAAACTTTTTCCACTAGTGAGGGAGTCTTGGACAAGGGGACATAACCTTAAAATCAGAGCTAGGCCATTCAGGAGAGAAGTTAGGAAACATTACTTCATACAAACGGTGGTAGAAGTGTTGAACTCTCACCCACAAAAAGCAGTAGATGCTAGCTCAATTAATAATTTTAAATCTGAGATCAATAGATTTTTGTTAGCCAAGGGTATCAAGGGGTACGGAGCCAAGGAGGGGAAATGGAGTTAGGGTACAGATCAGCCATGATCTCATTGAATGGCGGAACAGACTTGAGGGGTTGAATGGCTTACTCCTGTTCCTATGTTCCTATCTCATCCAGGTTTGAACTATTGTGCTATTCATGCTTAATTAATTTGTTTGCTGCTCACATATCAACACAAAGGCAAATACTATTAGGATTCTTGGTCTTGAGAACGAAGCCTAACGGCAAGACCCAGGGTGTTGGACCAGCTGCATCTTCAATTATCAACTATATTCCTCCAACTCCTTTAGTATTTCCTCAATATTTTTCAGTGGAGGGAAAACGTATCTTGCAATGACGCTGAGCAACAGGAGTAACAGACTTGCCAATATGTAGTTTGACCTGCATGGCAATACCATGGAATACTTGAGAGAATTCACGTCAAATAGCATCCTCTGATATTGGTATAATAATGCTACATACTGCTGAAGGTAGACTAATGAGCTGTAGTGCTTGAGTTGTATGTAGTTCAAGTTAACAACCAGTCTTTCCTTTCATATATTGGCTGAGACTGCTTGCTTGCTAGGCTTGATGTGCGCAAAAAAATTATCAAGCACCAGAAGAGGTGTTTTTGAACCAAATGGAAATAACTGGCTACGCATGTGCTGGAACTCTACTTCAGATTCAGAACCAGTAACAATAGATTGGTAACTGGATTCACTGATAATATGCCATGGAAACTCAGAATTAATAATGATTAGAATTGGTACACCTTAAATATATACTATTGTTGTCAGCTTATCGTTGAGTACTGAATTGATGGCGTGCTGTTCAGATACTGTGGATTACTCTGCATCAGTATTTCCAGAACTGTTTTGGCTGGCTATATCTCTGTGGATATGTACTTGGTCCACCATGTTTGATTAAATGTTTCTGTAGAGGACCACAGTTGGATGACTGACAGTGCTGAGAGAAGTGATTTCATTTTCTGCAAGTACCACATTCTCCGCCCTTTGCTGGACAATCACCAGTATGGAGGCAATTTTAAGTGCAGTCACATCAATTGAAGTTGAACTAGCCTGACGGTGATTATACCATGAGATTTTCTGGTTTGTGCTTGACATGTACTTGGTTGATCAAAAAATTGTTGCTTAGTTTCCACATCTATTGCACAACATTTGGGTACATCAAGTGCTCTGGCCAGTTCTGAAAATTCACCTAAGATCTCTTTCTCCAGAGGTAGCGCCGTAAAATTTTAGACAGATATAATCTATGTTTATGCCATATTTCATGCCATGCATTAGTGAAATACATTTGCTGATCAACATAAGTTTGTGCAAAAACTATCTATTAATTCATTCTTGTGCAGTCCAGCCTATCAAAAGATGATTGATTCATATTTTGTATTTGCCTTGGGAGTGAAATTAGCAAGGCTTTCTTCGCCTCATCATAGTCATTTCCAGTATGAAACAGCATGTCAAATGTATCTTATAAATATCTTCTCCCATATTGAAAAGGCCAATTCTTTTGTATAGTATTGGTGCTATCATGGCACACCTAAATCATTTCACCCATTTCTCCCATCTTAAAGGGTCTGAAGTCAGGTTGCAGTGTAGGTTGAATGGGTGTATAGGAGGCAATCTCATGGCCATATTATTAGTAGAACTATAGACAGATATTGATATGTGGGATAAACTGGATCTATGCTTATGGATTCCAGACACACAAGAGCCTACAGCTAAGTAAAGCCTGCTTTCGATTTGTGGGTTAATTAATCATACTCATACCATCTGAACTCATCCTTAATTCCTTCTAAATTATTCGTGCACCTCTCATTAATGTTTTTGAACTATTTTTGTCATTGAAATGTCATGTTTGTCATTATAACACAGAAAAATTCAGTTACAATTCAGCATGATCTTTGTTCCAAAAGAAAACTCCTTGGTTTCTCCTCTAATGTCTGGATGAAAACATTACACATATCACCTTTCCATCTGGATGATCCTCTCCTAGATGTCCTGTAATTTGATGTTGTAGGAGTCCTGGAGGACAAAATGTGAATTGGTGACACAAGTGGTAGTTACACTGAGCCTGCTGCTCAATAATCCACTGCTCGAGCAGTTGTAAGCTGTGGGCTATTTGATGCAGTGTCAAACAGTGAAACAAACAAAATTTCTCCAGAACGACAGATGTATAAAAATCTATAGTAACATTAGTGTGCTTTATCTGCCAGTCGTCAATAAAAATTCTTGATTAAGGGCACAAAGCACCTTTAGTAATCTGAGAAACTTTAACATTGAAGTGTCAGACTCATGATTTGGCACACTGCTGCCATCAATACTGAATGCAAGAGAACTGGGGCTCGATTTTCGCACCCGCGATCGGGTGCGTTCGTGGCGGGGGGGGGGCTGCGAAAATCGGGGATTCCCGGGGTGGGTCCGGAGCCCGGCTCCAACCCGCCCACTGCCGGGTTTCCCCACTGACGCGCTGACATGCGCGCGCAGCCCCCGCATGTAGGACTCCTGCCGGCAATTTAAGCCGGCGGGATGCCACTTAAAGTACTTGAACAGGTACTTCAGGTTGTTTACAGACCTGATTGACCTGATATTTTAGCAGGGATCGGATTTTGCAACTGACTGAGACTGTTTCCCATACTGGGGGAAACACTCCCAGTTCAAATGGACGTGTTGCAGCCATCAGCCTGTGGCAGCTGCAAAGGTCCATTTGACAGATGCGGGGTGGGGGGGTGGGGTGGGGTGGGGGAGACCCTCACTCATTGCAGGAGGCCACTCTGTCACTTTGGGCAAAGTTTGGCCTCCACCACCCTGCTCCTAACAACAAAATTCACCAACGTGCAAACTTACCCCGGTGTGCAGACACATTTACCTACCTTGCGGACCCCCTCAGATGTACATCTTCCGGATGGGGGCTGCCATAGCTGCAGTCATGACCTCCTCGGAGGGCGAACAGCATCACCAGCCTCGCCGGCCACGCCGTCCATCTCTGACACGTGGAGCTCCACAACACAGTGCTGTGGCACATCCACCTGCATAGCAGGAGGGAGGGCAACCGCAGAGAGAGATGCGTTGCAGAGGGCACTACCCTCGCCACACGGTCCACAGACCGAGGCTCAGCTTCCTGGACCTCTCTGAGCAGCAGTGCACACGGAGGATCAGAGTCACTCGACATGTAGTCGTGGACCTTTGCAGCCTCCTTCATGCCGAGCTGCTCCCGGCTGACCTGAGCACCAACTTCTTACCTGTCGCTGTCAAAGTCACCACTGCCCTCAACAACTTCTCCTCCGCATCCTTCCAGGGTGCCACCGGGGACATCGCCGATGTCTCTCAGTCGTCTGCACAAAAGAGCCCGGCAAATACACCTACACCCACTCTGCAGTGACACAATGGGTGGCATCAGTTGTGGGTCTTCATTGTGATCCTCAGGAAAGGGCATTATTGCACAAACCAGACAAGATTCGCAAAGACGTGGCAGTAGTGGTGACAATATAATATGTAATGTGAGTTGATCAGAAGTTAAATAGAAGTAAAAACCATGACAAACCCTCAAACACCCTTGTGCATCCCCTTCATGCTCACAACACGTTTGCCTTACGCTTCCTACTGCACATATGTGATGCATGCCCTGTGGCTGAAGCACAGGTAGTGGCAGGTTGAGTGAGGCTGACCGTGAAAGAGATGCATGAGAGAGTAAGTATGGGATAGAGCCATGAGATTGTATGAGGATTGGGTTGAGTGGTAGTGGCGGGATGAGTACTGGCGAGGTGGGTAAGTGCAGGTAAGATGAGGATGAGGTTTGAGTGGGTGTGAGGAGTGATGTGACAGAGTAGTGTTGGCTGTGCAGAAGGAGATGTGTGGTGGGGCGGTGATGTGGCAGACGGAGTGTCGGGGAATGAGTAAGTGTACTCACTTTGACTGACCTACTTAGGTCATTGCAGCGCCTCCTGCACTGTATGCAAGTGGACGATATGTTGGTGGTGCAGGTGACCTCCTCTGCCACCTCGAGCCAGGCCTTCTTGGTGGCAGAGGCAGGCCGCTTCCTCCCGCCCGCCGGGGGGAAGATCTCTGTCCTCCCCCTCCTCCTCACCCCATCCAATAAGAGCTGGAGTGAGGCATCATTAAACCTGGAAGCAGCCTTCCCCCTGGGCTGCTCCATGCTGTAATGTTTCCTATTTCCTGCAGCATCAGTCAGTGGAGGACTGCCCCTTTAAATAGGGCTCCTCCAGCTGACAGACCTTGCTGCGCATGCGCAGTCCGCCCGCCGCGCAGCTCAGCAGCAGGAAACCCGGAAGAACAGGTAAGTGGATCCAATTAGCCTGCGATTGCGTGCAGAGCAGACTGACTTCACCAGGCACGTTACCCACGAGGCCAATCTACCCCCCGCCGCCATGGTAATATCGGGCCCCTGGTCTTTGACTTGTACTTTTTAGCACTTAAGTGAAAGTTAATATGTGATGATTATTTCTTCAAGGAAGATTCACTCATTTGCTGGCAAATTCTTTACCTGTTCAACTCTCTGTCCTTAGGCAAAACAGTATACACCTAATTGAAATGGGTCTGTAGCTTGATAAGAATTGCACCTTTTCATTAGTGTATAACTAAATAACTTTTGGACACATTTGAGTTCAGCAATCTGGGCAGACTTCTTACTCAAGGGTTATACAGTCAAAGGACTGAGTGTGGTTGTCTTTTAAATGAATAGGAAACCTGCAACCTGAACAGTTTCTGAAGATCAATATTCCCTTTAAAGAATAATATTTAATCACATGTCCTTCAGCTATTAAAGACGTTTAGATAATGTCATTTTCACTCAAAACCAAATTTCAAAATGGTTGTTGATAATTGAAAATATAAAGCTATGATGTTGAAGACTGAGTTAGACACGTGGGAAAAGTCATGTATGTCCCATGACAGTTCTTTCCCATAAAGAGAAACTTCTCTGTAATGACTACCTTTGAGACTGACTTCAGAAAGCTTTTACATATAGCTAGTCTTCTAACCAGGTTTAAATCAGATTTAATAATATATTTTGGGGCTGATCTTAAGAAGCTCTCTCTGGAATGCAGGTGGCCAATTTTTGTCCTCATTTTTCTATAGAAACGGGGCAAAAGAGCAGCAAAAATGTCAGTGCTCCATTTACCGCCCCATTCCTGGTGCTGATCCACCTGCTGTCACTTCCAGCTGGTCCTGGAAAAGGGTGGCTGGAGTGCTCATCTGTTTCAGGCAGGTGCTTCATAAAGGTATGCAAATCTGGGTCCTATGATGCAATTTTCAGATACCAAAGGGCAAAGCGTGCACAGTGCATGTTCTGCCTACTGGTACTTGGTGTAGAGTGTCCTAATCAGTACTGCTGTATGCTGATCCAAAATCGCAAAAAAAATGCTGTGGTGTAGATTTTTGTGGGGCCAAGAGGAGCATGAATGTTCAGCATTAACTATCCATAGACCCCTGGGGAGAATTCTCGTGTCCTTGCCACCCAGTTTGTGCCTAAAAATAGGGCGGTAGTGGGACCAAAATAGCGCGTATAATAAAAGCGGGATTTTTGGTAGACCTCATCCTGGCGGCCAGAGTTCCCAGGCGGGAGCCTCATGAATACTTGTTAATTGGGGTCAGATTATGTAGTTATGACCCTCAATGACATTTTTATCTCTGCTCGCCAGATTAACACCAGTTCCTGCTTCCACCCAATAAAGAAATCACAAGACGACCATTTTAAGTGTACAATAAAGGAATCTTTAGCTCTAGTCAGGGAAGGCCGGAAGCAGGTTTAGCATGCATTTTTATTGTAGTCGTTTGTGGGTTTTGTGCCTTAAAGGCTTCCATATTGAATCTCCTTGCTGCAGGAGGTGCTGCAAAAATATTGTCCCCTGCTCAAAACTGCTGCTTCCTTTCACTCTGAATGCTTCCACCTTTCCTCTTAAAGGTGCTACTGCAAACCCTTCAAAATCAGCTGCTCTGCCGGAATTTTCAGCTCCTAATCAGGAAGCTGCCTATAAGTTGTACATATCATGATGGTAGCTCACTAAATTAATGTAAATAAGGCCTAACCATAAAAATGGCTCAGACCCCATGACAATTCCTTCGGGTGGGTGCAGCACTCCTCCCGCCCAATTTATTCTGAGATTGAAAATGCCCCCGCCCTGCCCCCCATATCTATGGTTTTTTTAATCCATTTACTCTTTCAACTGAGGTCAAAAATTGTGTGAAGGTCTGAATACCAGTTGGCATTTCCCTGGATAAAAGGCACAATAATCATGACTGAAATTAAATTTTGGATTGGATTATCTTTTGTTTGTACATTAGACATTTTATCTTTCAAATTGTTGAACATCATCCTATGGAACATTTTAGGCTATTGTTAAAATCAGTTTTATTCTGATAACACTCCATAAATGACAAAATACGTTGATTGGCTCGGATCAGTAGTTACAACACCAGAGTGCTCAACTCTCAACTAAAGACCTGTACAAATTGTAGCCTTGCCTAGCATTTCCATAAGGGGACTCTTTCGTCTGTCTTTAACTGATCAACTTGGGAAGGAAGGAAAAGTTGTCTTTTAAATTACTGTACTCTATAATCACAGGTCAGCAAAAGAGCAGGATAAATGACATCCACAGAGTTGTTTGTGGTCTGGATCAGTGTCTCACCCTCCCGACTGGGGATAGCGGTGCATGTGTGGGGGACTAATCAAAACAGGAAAAATTATGCATTAACGGTAAAATATGTGATGATGGTGTTTGGGTTAAGTTAGGGCCTCAGCTTTTCACTATATATAGCAACGAGGCATCATTTTAAGAGTGATTGATCCTTCTAGGATTGATTACCTTTTTCGCAGGCAATCTTGGTCCTTCTTAAGGTCCCTTACACATAAACCTCACTGTGCTTATCAGGTGGCACTCTGGGTGGAATTCCTGAGTTAGCCTTGAATTGCCCTAGACATACCCCCAAAACTGGCAGTGGACTTTGGGGGCATGAGTGGATGTCTTGCCTGCCATCCCCCACCCCTCACGATCAGAATTTGGGTCACAGGCTGCAGAGGCAGAACCCCAGCACCACCAGGTTCTGCACCAAATTCCTGCCTTCCCCCGACAGGTGATCTGCCCGCTTTACACCCTCCCATCCCCTAGCTATTTGGTCCCCTATGTTTATTGTAATTTTATTCTACACTGATTTGTACTTATATCACTTTTGGGCAAAATTGTGATATTCATATCAAAATATCAGATATTGTTTTTGATTGAACAATTTTGGATGCCAATGCAGTGTTTGTATGATGCATTAGACATTGCTTTGAAAGCTGTCAGCTTTAGAAACTCAGCACAAAACTCTTGAAGGCCCAGTAAAATAATCTTTTTTTTCCTCTCTCTATACTCTTTATGTAAATTTGTACTTTCCCTGAACTGCAGAATACTGAGTTGTCTATGGTTTACTTTGTGGCAATAAGATATCATTCAGAAATTACACTCACATTACTAACATGGCACACGAAAAAGAGAAAACGCGTACGCCACAAAGCCAGTGCGACAGTGCCCTTTTCAAAGCAAGGCGCACTTTTCAATGCTGGTTTGAGGCAAAGGATTGAGCAAGTGAGCAGGAGGAAGGAAGTCCTTTTCCCCTCAGATGGCACCAGGTCCCCAGGCAAATTTGTCCACTACAATGGAGAGAGGTGGCAGAGCATTGTACCACAACCTGGCAGCAGTACTGGAATAAATTTAATGTCCTCATTAGGACTGCTAAGATAAGACTCCCCTTCACATCTATCTTATTCTCTGCGCAGCCCTGTCCAACCCTACTTTAGCCTCGGCACGACCAATCCTTCCTTCCCCCTGCTTCCCAAACCTCTCTTCCAATCACAACAGGACACTTCACAGCGCCTCCTTCTGCTTGCATTTACACACTTAATACCTCATACTGCCCAAGCAACCATTTCCCCCTCGTCCCCACACCAGCTGCTTCTTCCCCTCCATGCACACTGCGTTAAGCTGCCTTACACAGCTTCAAAACCCTTCAGCAGGGCACACACTAAGCCAGTTCCACTCTTCTTGCAGTACAGGCTAGCAAACAACAGAAGGGTGAGTGCAAGAACAGGAAGAGGTCCAGCCTTGTTGGACATGCTCACACCAATGGTGGAGGCAGCCATCAACATAATTGTCAAAGAGAGGTCATGCAGCATTGGAGATGGTCAGGCTTGAGGCCTGCATACAGGGTATTGAGCATCTTCCCTTCCTTCTCTCTTTATACTTAACTCTCATACATGCACATACTCAGCATGATAACTTTGGTGATGCATTGCACGGCCATTCAGCATGCTACTGGTTACCCTTGCCACTATGCACGAACCCTTGTCCCTCCTCTCAAACATCTCGGGCCTTGCTGCAACACATGTTGAAGCAAGAATCCTCCCAAAGATGTACCAACCTCACTCTTTTTCTTCCAAGCACCAGCACAAAAATTAGCATTCCACATTTTACAGGTTGAGAGTTAATGGGTGATTCACTGAGCAAAAGTAATTCGGAGCATGTGCAATTGGAAAGGATGGCGCAGGAAACAGCTCACTAAATGGAAAGCTCATGTCTTAGCTGAGGAGGACAGGGTACAGAGTTAGAAGCCAAGACTTTAAAAGAAGGATGCCTTCTTTTTTTTTATTCGTTCATGGGATGTGGGCGTCGCTGGTGAGGCCAGCATTTATTGCCCATCCCTAATTGCCCTTGAGAAGGTGGTGGTGAACCGTCTTCTTGAACCGCTGCAGTCCGTGTGGTGAGGGTTCTCCCACAGTGCTGTTAGGAAGGGAGTTCCAGGATTTTGACCCAGCGACGATGAAGGAACGGCGATATATTTCCAAGTCGGGATGGTGTGTGACTTGGAGGGGAACGTGCAGGTGGTGTTGTTCCCATGTGCCTGCTGCTCTTGTCCTTCTAGGTGGTAGAGGTCGCGGGTTTGGGAGGTGCTGTCGAAGAAGCCTTGGCGAGTTGCTGCAGTGCATCCTGTGGATGGTACACACTGCAGCCACTGTGCGCCGGTGGTGAAGGGAGTGAATGTTTAGGGTGGTGGATGGGGTGCCAATCAAGCGGGCTGCTGTACAGGTGCCAGAAAATCAGCTGGGTCAGACTACCTGATCGCTCAGGCCCGGTCTCCTAGAGGTTGCCGACAACCATCATCTCAGGAGCACTTAACTGAGCTTTCCAGCTCCCATATTGCAGCCATCGGGGGAGCACATTGTACGAGCAGCAGACTGGGTAAGAGAGCACTTAAGACAAACACTAGGGGCTCACACCAGGCTGATAATTATTATTGAAATCTTTCTGTGCAGACTGTTCCCGTAGTAACTGGTGGCCCTGCAAAGTGAGTTGACATTAACACCAATCTTTGTCGTTTGGCAGATGCAGTTTATTTGAGTGTGGAAAGACTGGTAGAGATGTTGGGCATGACTGTTAATACAGGAGAACAGTGATTGTTCAGCTGAAGCTCTCTTCTACCTCCCTGCCATCCTCTATGTCATCACTGTCCTCGCTCTGCTGTAAGGCCCTTGTCCAATGGTGGCTCCATGTATTGCTCCCATTGCAGAGTAAGTTATGCAGCCTACAGCAAACCACAATCATACTCTTTGTAGGCTGTACGCAGGACACCACCAGGCCTATCCAGCAGCAGAATCATGGCCTGAGAATGCCAATGATCTGTTTGATGAGGGCTCTAGTGGAGCCGTGGACCTGACTGTAAATCAAATCTAGCCAGCAAGCGTGTGTTCCTGAGTGTGCAGGGGATAGCCCTTGTCCCCAGGCAGCCAGCTGATCACTTGCTGCACAGGGGTAAAAAATGGGGGGGGGGGGGGGGGAATGGAGGATTGGTGCAATGGGACTCAAGGCGGATAAATCCCCTGGACCTGATGGCTTACATCCCAGGGTCTTGAGGGAAGTGGCAGTAGGGATTGTGGATGCTTTGGTAATAATTTTTCAAAATTCTCTGGACTCGGCAAAGGTCCCAGCAGATTGGAAAACTGCCAATGTAACACCCTTATTTAAAAAGGGTAGTAGGCAGAAGGCTGGAAATTATAGACCAGTTAGCCTAACATCTGTGGTGGGTAAAATTTTGGAGTCTATTATTAAGGAGACAGTAGCGGAACATTTGGATAAGCATAATTTAATTGGACAAAGTCAGCATGGCTTTACGAAGGGGAAGTCATGTCTGACAAATTTGCTTGAGTTCTTTGAGGTCATAATGTACAGGGTGGATAAAGGGGAACCAGTGGACGTAGTATATTTAGACTTCCAGAAGGCATTCGACAAGGTGCCACATAAAAGATTATTGCTCAAGATAAAGAATCACTGGATTGGGGGAAATATTCTGGCATGGGTGGAGGATTGGTTATCGAACAGGAAGCAGAGAGTTGGGATAAATGGTTCATTCTCGGACTGGCAACCAGTGGCCAGTGGTGTTCCGCAGGGGTCGGTGCTGGGTCCCCAACTCTTTACAATCTATATTAACGATTTGGAGGAGGGGACCAAGTGTAACATATCAAAGTTTGCAGGTGATACAAAGATGGGAGGGAAAGTAGAGAGTGAGGAGGACATAAAAAACCTACAAGGGGATATAGACAGGCTGGGTGAGTGGGCGGAGATTTGGCAGATGCAATACAATATTGGAAAATGTGAGGTTATGCACTTTGGCAGGAAAAATCAGAGAGCAAGTTATTATCTTAATGGCGAGAAACTGGAAAGTACTGCAGTTCAAAGGGATCTGGGGGTCCTAGTGCAAGAAAATCAAAAAGTTAGTATGCAGGTGCAGCAGGTGATCAAGAAGGCCAACGGAATGTTGGCTTTCATTGCTAGGGGGATAGAATATAAAAACAGGGAGGTATTGCTGCAGTTATATAAGGTATTGGTGAGACCGCACCTGGAATACTGCATACAGTTTTGGTCTCCATACTTAAGAAAAGACATACTTGCTCTCGAGGCAGTACAAAGAAGGTTCACTCGGTTAATCCCGGGGATGAGGGGGCGGACGTATGAGGAGAGGTTGAGTAGATTGGGACTCTACTCATTGGAGTTCAGAAGAATGAGAGGCGATCTTATTTAAACATATAAGATTGTGAAGGGGCTTGATCGGGTGGATGCGGTAAAGATGTTCCCAAGGATGGGTGAAACTAGAACTAGGGGGCATAATCTTAGAATAAGGGGCTGCTCTTTCAAAACTGAGATGAGGAGAAACTTCTTCACTCAGAGGGTAGTAAGTCTGTGGAATTTGCTGCCCCAGGAAGCTGTGGAAGCTACATCATTAAATAAATTTAAAACAGAAATAGACAGTTTCCTAGAAGTAAAGGGAATTAGGGGTTACGGGGAGTGGGCAGGAAATAGGACATGAATTTAGATTTGAGGTTAGGATCAGATCAGCCATGATCTTATTGAATGGCGGAGCAGGCTCGAGGGGCCGATTGGCCTACTCCTGCTCCTATTTCTTATGTTCTTCATATAAAAGCATTAGGCAACTGCCAGGTAAGCGTAACAATTCATCACAGCACTGGGGTCGTCTAAAGGAGTCCACAGGATGACGTGGGTACAGTCAATGATGCCCTGGGAGAAATGGGAGAAGCCTGGATTCTGAGCAAATCCCAGAGCCCCATGGGGAAAGCAATGAAAGTGTTTGCTCCAACAAACTTGGCATCAGTCACCTGCTTAATACAAGCATGAACTGCAGGCTAACTGATATTACTGATATCCCTTGTGGCAGCCTGGAAGGAGCCTGAGGCAAAGAAGTTGAGGGCTGCAATGACAGGTTATGCTGTGCTAGCTGCGGTAGTTGGCTGTAGGTCTTGTTGCAGGAGGTGTGACAGTCTCCCTAGAGAAGTGCAGTGTCCTTATGCACTGCACCTAAGAGAAGTGGAAATATGTCGTTCTGGGCCTGTGCACTCTGTTGGGAGGGTAAGAATTCCTGTGAGCAAGCCGAATTCTATTTGCTCTCTCTATGGTTGCAGCTCTGTGTGCTCCTTCCTCTGGAGCCTCCTCCTCTTTTTCCTTTTTCTGCAGCCAGAGTGAAACTGCCGAATGGACCCCCATAAGGAAAAAAGTGCTTTGTCAGAAGCAGGTTAACTGTTCAGCACTTTGAAATGATCCAAGTAGCCAACAATTACAATGTAATACAATTGTAAACAATTTTACAACACCAAGTTATAGTCCAGCAATTTTATTTTAAATTCACAAGCTTTCGGAGGCTACCTCCTTCCTCAGGTGAACGATGTGGAAATTTCCACATCGTTCACCTGAGGAAGGAGGTAGCCTCCGAAAGCTTGTGAATTTAAAATAAAATTGCTGGACTATAACTTGGTGTTGTAAAATTGTTTACAATTGTCAACCCCAGTCCATCACCGGCATCTCCACACAATGTAATACAAGTAAAAGTCTCCCAAAACATTCCAGCATTTTACCTGAGACCAGCTGAGGATCCCTTTAAACACCACTGAAAGTGGCCCCCTCCTATCATACTGCCCATTGCAAGGGGCAATAACTGTCGGCCTTGCCAGCAACACCCACATCCTGAGAATGAATTAAAAAAAAGGATTGTGGGTGGGTCACGGAACTGGCAGTAGCAATGTGGGTAGAGATCAAAATGGCAAAAAGGGTCCTAATCATATCTTAGGATGCTAATTTAAATATATTTATTAGATACTCACCTGTTTCTGGCAGGAGCGCTGGCCGCCTAAATCAAGACCTGCTTGAAAATCTTATTGGATGTGAGGTTTCTTTTCGTCTCACTGCCATCAAGTTCGTGCTGAAAAAATGTGTCGGTCGTGAAACAAAAATAGCCCCCGATGTTTCTAGACAAGGTCCTACTGCTGCCTTCTAAATATTTAATGTATCTATTGTGCAATTTGTCCTTGGTTTCAAAATGGATACATAAACGGTTCTTTCGAATACAGTTCCCAAACAAGCAATCGTATTCAATGCATCAATCAATGTATGGCTAGTGTCCAGCTGGATATACTTTAATGAGATCCTAAATAACTGTATTCTTGTTATTCATAGCCACAATGTTCTTACAACCTATGTAAATACAGAAAATAAAGATAGAGTAACTTTAATTGCCTGCAGCACAGCCAATCATCTCACTGACTCGGGGTTTTTCAAAGTCACTTCTGGTGCAGCAGCTGCAGTTCTCTGAACACATATCTGATTGCTGCAATAGTGCTGATAAACTGTATATGGGGGAGGATTATAGTATTAGTATAAGCAATAGTATCAAGGATTCTTTTTGAAATTACATGCATGCTGGTTTAGATGCAGAAGAATTGGGTACAAAGATGAAATACATTTACAAATATTTTAGTCAAAATGAGGTTACCATTTACTTTCAAAGCTGTTTTTGACAATTGTACTGAAGATGCATAGTTAATTTTCTACATGTGTTATTTTGACAGCACCCTTTGAAAATTACATTTTCCATATTTTTGTTTTACATTTGCTGAATATATATTACACTTCATATGCAAATTTTAATGACTTTCAACAAAATAAGGAATAAATTACACATTTTCTCCTGACAATGTTATTCCTGGAAAATATAAACTACAATGGCATCTTGCAACTGTGTCAGCTATCATAAAATATGTTATGCAGGTTACATTCGTGTAGGCTTGCGACTTGTAATAGCGTATAAGCTATGTCCCCAGCTTTGCAGATCATAAAGATCTACAGAGAGGCATAACTTATATACCAGATTAATGGTAAAATTATGACCTCAATTTTAACGCTGGGCGAGTTTTGGGTCGGTGGGTAGTGAGATGAGTTCAAAACTGCATCACCTGCTGCCCCAGAAAACAGGCCTGGAGTATTTTAACTCTCAAACCTCATTAGAATCTCACGGACAGACCTTCATTGTCTTTCTGCGGTGATCACACACCAGTTGAACATTGATGAAATGGAATCCCTACTTGTTTACATAAGCTGCTGGCTCATCTTCTGGTGCCCTGATAGTTAGATAACTGCAGTCTGTTATGCCCTGGACCCGAAGGTAGCTGGACATTTCTGCAAATGGACACAACTGCAGCGGTTCAAGAAGGCAGCTCACCACCACCACCTTCTCAAGGGCAATTAGGATGGGCAATAAATGCTGGCCTTGCCAGCGAAGCCCACATCCCATGAACGAATAAAAAAAATCCCAGAGCTCCCCCATTCTGGTTGATGACATTCATTGCGAAGGTAATGTGCTGGTTTGCTCTGGCAAGGAGGACATTGATGATCTGAATGACTGTATTGCAGACTGGGATATGTGGGTGAAGTCCATTGTAGCAGCCTGGAAGGAGCCTGTGGCAAAATAGTTCAGGACAGTGGTGATTTGGCAGCCAATGGCAAAGTATGGGCCCCTGTCCAGCAGGCAGCAAAGCCTGTTGCAACATTGTTCCTTAGGTCAGTGAAAGCCTGTCTGGTGAAGCGCAGCTTCCTCCTGCACTGCTCCCAAAAATATTCATGAGCGTAGCATATGGTAGGGCCCAACATCTGTTTCAGATGCTGGCCCAGGACATCTCTTTCTCTGCCTTAATCAATATGGCAGATGGCGCACTTGCAGCGCGGAATGTGTGCGCACGTCTCCCGCCATATTGGACGTTTTGGGAATGGTTTTATGCCTGTAAAACAGGCGTGCCGTCAACCAATTTCTAGGTCAGAGTCTGTGTGCAAGTGATGAAGCGGTGTAGCACGTGATCCCCTGTTTGATGGCTTTCTGAGGAGTAATGCTGCTGCATGAGGTGGTGGGAGGAAGGTTGTCTTGTTTATCACTCCAAAACACGATAGGACCGGACTGCAGCATGCCTGGTAGGGGGTGGCAGCCAGGGTCATACACTGGGAACAGAATTATAAGAAGATGGCATATAATTAAAGAAACTGCCACAGTAAGACGACCAACTACTAGGTAAATAGCCCAATTGCGCATGCCACAAAGTGTTGACTGTCGATCTTTACTGCTGGTCTATGCCAACATTTCACACAATCTTAAAATAAGTAGTTAGTAGAACTATGGAGAGCACGCACCTAAAACTTCATTACCTGTTGCTTTTCTTAACAGTTGCTGACTAACCCGCTGTGTATTTCCAGCATTGTCTTACAGCTGTTTCACTGCTTATCATACATGCCCATAATCCAGCAAGCCACATATGCCAGATATAACTTACAACGGATATCCTTGGTATACTCACATTAAAAGGGCTTCAGATATATCATTGCAAGACAACCTAGCAGCATGATGCATTGTCACTTACTGACACAAAGCATGGGCTGCAGCACGCATAAATGACCTTTTTACTTTGGAAAATGCAACAGCGCAGTGACATTGGGCAGTTGTGTTACCCTGCTGTTGCTATTCACTAGGAAAGGTGAGAATGCAGGCCATGCTGATCTGTGCATCAGTCTCTTGTTTGACACATGTGTGGGCAGTACATTGGCAGATACTGAAGATGATTCCTATGCTAGTCTGGAAGGAGATGGAGACAAAATGTTGAGAGATTTTGTGGCATTCACTACCACCAATAGTGCCATCCTAAAGGTGCAGGATCGCTGCAGGTGTCCTTGTACAGATGTGAGACTAGCTCCCTGCTGACCCAGAAACAACAGAACTAGTTCCTCATGGTCATTGCCAGTTAGGTGTGCATGGTCCTGTAGATATGGTTGGTGGCAGAATGGCAAGAGTGGGCAGTCCGGCTCTGATTCCTGCTGATCTCCCTGACATACCTTATTTCATCTTGTATCACTTCAACCATGAAATATTGTATCAATGGTGCTTCAAAACCAACCCCATCATTAATGTTAATTTGATTTACCAACCATTACAGGCCTCTTCACTTAGATGGGTTAGTGTTTCTTTAGCTGTTTTTTTCAGCTTTCACTGTTCGGTTGAATTCTTGGAAATGCTTCGATTACAGTGAGTTAGCAGACAATATTCAGTTACATTAGGTCCCACATAAACATTATGTGCTATTAGAGAAAAAAAAACTGACAATTTTTTTCATTAAAATGACAACAAAAATTATTATCAGAAACTGGAACAAAAACATACTTAAAAACTGGAAAATAAAAATAGATAAAAAGCATTGGAACCTTTTAAGAGCTCTATTTCTCATGATGGTTCCGTAAAGCTCTACTCCAGAAGGATGAAAGGAGTGCCTGGCCTAAACCCCAGTTATTGATCATGTTACTGATTCATGGAGCCATCTAGTAGTTTAAAGAAATTTTGCCTCAAGACCCAGAAAGAAGAGGATGGACAATGAGGACTTATTCCATAAATGAAATCAGTGCTAGACTGACTGAGGGGTGGGTCCTGTGTATGAGAAATCATAGTTACGACTGACAGTGGCTTAGGTAAGATTGTGAACACCTGGAGTATTGTGTGCAGATTTGGTCTCCTTATCTAAGAAAGGATATACTTGCCATAGAGGGAGTGCAGCAAAAGTTCATCAGACTTATTCCTGGGATGGCAGGTCTGTCGTATGAGGAGAGATTGGTCGACTAGGCCTGAATTCACTCGAGTTTAGAAGAATGAGAGGGGATCTAATTGAAACGTATAAAATTCTGACAGGGCTAGACACACTGGATGCAGGGAGGATGTTTCCCCTAGCTGGGGGGTCCATAACGAGGGGTCACAGTCTCAGGATATGGGGTAGGACATTTAGGACTGAGATGAGGAGAAATTTCTTCACTCAGGGTGGTGAACCTGTGGAATTCTCTACCACAGAAGGCTGTGGAGGCCACGTCACTGAATATATTTAAGAAGGAGCTAGATAGATTTCTAGACATAAAAAGCATCAAGAGGTATGGGGAGAGAGCGGGAATATGGGAATATGGAATTGAGATAGAGGATCAGCCATGATCATATTGAATGGCGGAGCAGGCTCGAAGGGCTGAATGGCCTACTCCTGCTCCTATTTTCTATGTTTTTTTGTTTCTATGTTTGACATGACTGATTCCTTGGAAAATTTTGTTTGCTACCAGCTGATACACATTTTTGTGATCGACTTTTTGCAATTAAGCCACTGAAAATATTAATAAAATAGGATTAAAAGTATTAATTAAGAGATACATCAAGTAATTTTGTGAGGTGTACAATGTAGATGGACTACATAACGATATTAGCTGTAAGACTACCATAAAATCTATTCTATCAGCAGTCAATACAGACATCCAACAATCAACGCACACACACATAAAAAATGTTGCAAAAGACCCCCCAAATGATAGTTAGAAAGAAAATACTCTACATAAATGATTGAAATTTACGTCCCTCAATCCTATTTTGTGAAGCAGCAAAGGTCTCTGATTTCTACTGCAGCCTCAATATTTTTGATGAAAAGTGATTTAGCCTGTCTACTATCATTTACATATTTAGCATGCATAGCTAGTTTTACCTCACTAACATTTATAGCCTCATCTGCAGTAAGGCTAACATGTTTGCTGGTCTTCGGTCTATCTGTTAGCTTAGTATCCAATACATCTGTTACAATATGTTGAACCACATTTACAAAGACTGAATGTGCATAAGTTGCATTGTTTGTCACATGGAGACTTTACAAACATTTTCAGCAATCTGCAGTCTGCAGCTTTGTTACTAATTCATTATCATATACAGTCTTACATGTAGTAATTAGATATTATGAATCTCTGACAAAGATAAATGCCATAAATTTGGCCTGGATGAGACTTTTTTTTAAACTGACACACACGCATCACAATGCTTTCCGTTCTCAATTTCAAATAGCGCAATCTATTTTTCATTGACTCTGTTTAATCTAAAAAAACATATGTTGACACTCCACCAATTACATGATGAGATAACATCAGCTTGTAATCCTGATTTCAAAATGGTGGTCCCAGCAATGTTAGGGAGAGATTAGGTCAATTAAGTAGATTTTTTTAAAAAGAAGTATTGCAAGTAACAATTTTTTAACTCAAATCATTGAGGCGGTCTTCATAATTATGGCAAAAAAAGCTACTTCATTAAAGCTCTATAATTTCCCCATCTAAAGATTTCCATTAAAGAAGATGTGTCTAAATCAACTTGCTTGAAAACCATCTACCGTCTCAGTTTTTTCAAGAAAAGATCAATAAATAGGAGTGTATGGTTTGCGTACTTGTATTGCTGAGCTGCACTTTTTGTTTCTGGCTGCTGGCACATAAACCAAGAGCGAACAGCAGAGGTCAGCATCATCAATGCAGAAACTGCCAGCTTGTTCCTCATTGGAATTTTTAAAAAAATATTTTTTATTTGAAATGGGATTTGTTTTGCATGTTAGTTTCTTTGGTGAAGATCTTTTGTGACAAAAAAAACAAATGGGTCATTGTTGCTTTAAATTCTGCAATCATTATGATAACCTGAGATGCAAAAATATGGTCCTTGCAGGCAGAATATGTCTCACTAATGAATTATGTTGTCAGTTTGTACTTTGTTGTAAAGGGATTTCCCATTTTTTTATTTGCTGAGAAATATTATCAAATGGCCAAATGTTACTGCCTTCCACCTCATATTCGAGCTACAGGATATTTCTCAGTCCCTGTTCCTTGAACATTTTAATATGTTTCGCTACTTCGTAGGAATTGTACTATCATGCTTTATGTCTTTGTTGCTATAGTACAATGAATTCCAGAGTCTCGTTCAACATAATGTTTGCAGTAAGGTTGTTTGGGCTATAAATTCGTACGAGCTGCTACACCAGCACGAACTGGGCACAGGGATTGATTCCTGCGCCCGAACAAATAGGCCCAATCGAAATTGGGCCTTGGGCCCCATCTGAATAATTGGCACGAGCTGCTAGTACTGTCACGCCTCTAATGGCAGCTTGCCCGCAGGTAAATGTTGGGTGGGAGAAGGAGAACGGTCAAACATGATCATTTTGAGTGGCGGAGCAGGCCCGAAGTGCCGAATGGCCTACTCTTGCTCCTATTTTCTATGTTTCCATGTAACGGGAGGAAGGACATTGCAGGTTTGGAACAGCATTAGAAGTGTTGTGGAGCCAGGAGAAGCACTCATGCTTGTAAGGCCACATCCATGGCAACAAAACCTGAGCAGAGCAGGCCAGCATCTGCTCCACTCAGGGCAGTGCAATTTGAGGAAGGGGTACAAAAACAGATGTTAGGCTCCTTATAAAGATACGCAAGCGGCCTAATGCTTGTTTTAGGCAACCGCTAGGGACGCCTGAAAAATTGCCCGGCCCAACGTGGAGTCGAATGTATTTCAGGCATCTATGGGGACGTAGCCCGTGAAATTGTTCCTTTTTGCTCCTGTTTTCTGCCTGGAAAACTGGCAAAATGAGGTCCAATTTCTACCCTTTTATTTCTTTTTTGTGCTATTCATAACAAAATTTACCAGACTTTGAGTTTCATATTTCAATTTTTGCTATAATAAAATAAGCAAGCAATCTGGAGAAAGTAGTTCAATGGCCTCACAGATTCTGACTGAAGTAAAAATGGCACATATGGAGGTGATGAGGAGAATTTTGTCAATATTAAATATCAGCTGTGCAGTTGTAATAATTCCTTGGCTGTAACAAGAATTTGTTAATAAACACAGTATACAAATAAAAATTATAGTAACAGTCTATTAGAAAACTGCTTAAGGTCAGATTGTTCATGTGAAAACAGAATTCATTAAAGTTTGGAAAACTAAAAATTGTTCAGTTTTTCATTCATTAAATGCATTTTAATAGCTGTTTAGATAACATAGTTAGTTATCATATGCCAGTAATTTTACTCAGTTTTATTGTAATACTGTTCTGATCAAACTCGTACTGTGGATTGGCATCATGTACAATAAGAGGTTTGTTTCTATCATGTGACATACTTCTCAAACTTTTTATAGTATTTCAAATGGCTTTTAAAACATTGATATATTTCTCAGTGGAAGGCATGAGATACTGAACTGTTGTAACACTATATTGATATTACTGGTTTGAGATTTTCATTGCTAGGGATATGACCTAGTACTGAGCACAGTCATCCTTATCTGACATTACAAAGTGATGGCCATCTCATGTTCATGTTGATTGAGCACAACCGTTAAAATGTTAAACAGGTCTGTAATAATTAACTGTAACTACTTTCAGTAACCCTTGTAGATATGGGGCTAAATCTAGCTGGAGCGGGGCATTTTGCGGCGTGCGTTGTTAGTTAGACTTTTTCCTGCACCCTACAGCAAGAAGAAAATATTGCGCCATAACTTGCTGGAAGTGCAAGCTAATAACGAAGGCAATGGGGTATCTGGGTCCGTAGTGAACAATGGGACCAACAATATTTCTCCTTAACTAATGAGATTTAAGGATTGAGAAAGAAACAGAGGACCGACAGAGGAGGGTGAATTAGTCCCAATCAGGTACAGAAAGAGAAATAAAGAGAGGGAAAGAAAGATTGGATTAAGAGAGAGAAAAAAGAGACAGAAATGAAAAGTAAGAAGAAGATTTTAAAATTTAAAATGTTTTAAATTGTGAAGAAGGATTTATTACATGCAAGAATGAGATTGAACAGTTTAAAGTGTTCCCTTTCTGGGCCAGAGAGGTCGATTGGCATTGCATTAACAATTATCACATCGTTAAAAGGGTGCTTACGTTCTTAATCACCAGCCCTGGCTTTCTGCGGCATGTTTAATGGACAATTTATGTGCAAATCCAGTGAGTTCTTAAAAATAACGGGGAGGCTAAGGGCGAGGTGCCATTTGTACGAAGCAAACACTAGAGCTGTGTAAATCAACAGTAAGTTCTGGAGATTCACAACTCACGGCATATCTCTTAATCCCCTGAACTTGCCGGCTGATTTGCGCATTAATAACGGCATCTGTCATTCTATTTTTTCAGGAAGATTGGCCCATGATATCCTGGGCCTGTAAACTCTGGGAAGGTAAGAGTTCTTACAAATGCTCCTCCTTCTGCTTGGACCCCCTGCAGCTACAGTTCTATGTGCTCCTTCCTGCTAGCTTCTTCCCCAAGCCACAGTGGAATTCCCAAAAGCACCCCCATGTTGGTGAAAGTGCATTGCCAGAAGCCCCTTAACAGTTGATAACATTGTACAGACACCACCAGCAGTTGTCAATGGTTTAAATAGCTAAAAACCAACATCTAATATAAATCTAAAATCTCCGACAACATGTTTTACCAAAAACAGCTGGGGATTCCTCTAAACGTTACTGAAATAGCCGTCTCTGGACTTGTACCGCTCATGGTTTGTGGGTGTGTTGGAGAACTGTTGATAGCAATGTGGGTGGCAACCAAAATGGTGTTAGGGTCCTCAAAGCAGATTTTCATATGTGAATTGAGTCCCACTCAAAAATCGCACCTTGAACACGATTTTTTTTGTGTGGAAATTTTTGTCCCACTACCATTTCATTTTCACTGAAAATAGGGTGGCAGGCAGACGAAAATCGTTCATGATATCATCAGTCAATACAGTTTCCTTAATTTTTCAGTATAGTGCAATATAATCAGGTAGCACCCAAAGTGGGTGCAAAGTTGGCAGAGCAGCCTCTCCACCCACCTATACGTGCCAGCATGAGGCCTGAGCCATTTTGAGGCCTCATTAGAATGCCACCGATGAATTGTGAGCACCAAGACGGTACTCCGCTGCAGCAGGGTCTTGGGGGTGGGAATTTATCTGTGGGAGCAGACTTCGAACAGCCAGCAGCAGGCCAGAGTTTTTTTTGAGGACCCCCCAAAAAACTGAAAGCTCCCTGGGCTATTTTTGAGCAGCCTCCAGCGATGGTTAAGCCGCTTACTGCTTCGCTCACTTGTACCTGAAAGTTGCAATCGGGGTCTTACAACCTCGATTAGGGCCCTGATTTGCATATTCAAGCAGCCTCCTGCTGGTTGCCCGTTTTCCAGGCGATAAATCAATCTTTACTGGACTCTAAGCTGACAGATAAACTGAAGGTTCGAAAATACATTAGTCTTGATGTAGATGACACTACAGATATGACCAAGGCTGGGGGGCATCAGAAGAACTAGCTATGCATGCTCAACATGTAAATGAAATCCACATAAATGAAACCAGATAGGCAAAATTAATCTTCATCAAAAATATTGAAACAGTCACAAGAAAGAATAAACCATTGCAATGCAACTGAATATATTAAGACATCTCAGAACTTAATGATTTTATTGAAGTATACTGGTTTTTCATTTACTCACTGGCATAGATATAGCTATGCAGCGATGAGCATCCATGTGCAAGTCAATCTTTAAGTCAGCCTGTTATGCCATTTCAATCCTGGACTTAACATAACATTTGAGTGTATATGACTGCACAGCCATTGGCACTTTTCTTGGCAGCTCATCCAAAATAATTTCTGTTTTCGCATGTGGAATTGTGGGCAGAAGTGCTACTACCTTATGTACATTTTATCTGTAGTTCTAATTTATTCCCTATGGAAATGTAAACTACATTCACCAAAACTGTCAATAAATGTAGCAGAAGAATCTCAATTACTATGCAACTGTTTGTTTGTACTCATTCAGATGCTCTGAAGTGCTTTCATCTGCATGCAAAACACAAAAAGTAATATTTATAGATTAACCAAATAATTGTACTCTTCATTTATAAACATGTGCAATAATCACATTTCAAAGTCAGTTTTGGTTCTCTTTGCTGGTATTGCCTTTATAATTAGTCTGAAGAAAATAAAAACTGATAGTACTGTACTTTCTTAGTGATCAGACTTGTAAAAAGTAGGCAGTTTCTAACCATTGAAGTCAATGGAAATAAAAATTGGGAGAGATGTGAAACAGGCTCCGATTCACTATAACCTATTTTACACTATCGCACAAAGTCAAAATTACCCCCCCATGTCTGAAGCTAGGTCGTGACAGCAGGCCTGCAGGCACAAATATATGTGAAGGGCTGTGTCCCATTTTTGAGCTGTACACTAGATAGTCTCTCAGATTCATCTCACTAGTCACTCCCACAAGCAGACTTTTTGTCCCCTATGACCCAGAATGCATCTTTTGCTACCCAATATTCAGATAAATCATAGCATGATCAAGGGATTGTAATAGATCAGCTACCAGACTATTGCATGTCCTCCTCTCTTTGCAGAAGGTGCACTGAAAAGCACTCTATTGACTCTGTAAACCAATAAATTGGTTTATTTTACATAAAATACATGAACCGAATGCAGTTTACATAGTGATATGAGTCAATTTTCTATGCTCCCCAATTCATGAAAAAATAACAAATATGCAACCTTGCTGATGCCCTAGACATAGACTCACTTTCAAGCTAATCTATTTCAAAACTAGCTGGTATCTGGCTTTCTGCTACAGGCTGCTTGGGATCAGTTACTCATTCTGTATCTCTGAGAGAAAGAGAAAGAGACAGCCCCTTAAGACTGATATCCAGCGTTCGGCCCATTGGTCAGCCACCAACCAAAAGTAAATATTTAATTTTTTTTTTACATACACAGGTCTCGAAATGGGTTGGGCCTTCCGCCCATTGAGCGGCGCAAGTTAAAAAATCAGTCCCATAGTGTGCTCCTTACACCTGCCCAACTCTGGATCTTTGAATAATTCTAGCAGGGTAAGCACCATGTCTTAACCATTTAGAACTGACTTACACCAGTAAATGAAAATCAAGCCCAATAACTAGACATAATCTATCAAAGTAATTTAACTAATGTTAATTAATGACTGAGACAAATTAACTAGCATTACTAATAACTAACAATGTATCTTGGTCTTCTGCTTTTTTAGGTGTGCCGAATGTACATTTCCTGGAAAGCATTTTGTGAGTAAGCTCCGATAGAAGCAATTCAGTATCAGCATATTTAATGAAATCATGACTCATAGTTTAAAATGAGCTTTATGAATGTAGTTTAATCCTCAAACATGAAATTAATTTGCTCAAAGCTTTTCAACCTTGTGATTTGCACAACTTTTTTAAAAAAAAATTTATACTATAAAACTTCAAAAGTTTACTCCACAGTGCTATGTAACTGTGATGATAAACTTTTTAAGATATGTTTCAGCATCAAAGTGACAAAGCTTGGAAATCAGAAATGTACTCAAAAAAACATTTTGGGGCTGAAATTGGTCAATGGAAAAGAAAATCGGGTGCGGAGTAAAATGGGCTGTCAATATGCTATCAGCCCGTTTTGTGCTATTGGCATGGATCAATTTCACCCCCTTTAGTTTCAAATGGATTTCAGCTTGTTTGCTAGTTAGTCATCAAGAAATCATACCATTCATTTAATAAAATGTCAGTGAAGCATGTAAATAGAAAATGCACTGCTCTCCTCCGGAAGAAGGTTAATTCCTATGGAGGAAACTGTGTCCCGGACAAGAAGCCTGACCTAGACACCTGACAGACATGCAGAAATTTTGCCACAGCATTATTGTGTACAAGACAGACAAATCTAATAATACCTTCTTTTTTAAAGATTCAGCAGTTGAAAGCCTTGATTGAATTTCATCTCGATTTCATTAAATATTCATAAAGGCCAATTAGAAGGGCAGCTAAGTAGGCCACAGGGCACCCTTCCATCATTCTGTCAAAGGCAGTCCATCAGAAAGCCCAGTTTGCATTAAGACCAGCTACTCAGTAACTGCTTTCAATCTCAATGTAGTTTCTTTCTAAATTACTGCTCCCTCCTTGCATATGATTTTTGTGGACAAGCAGAAAAAAATCAAATAATTCTCAGCACAAGATGCTTACTGTGTGGAAAGAAAAAATGCAAATAAGAAAAACATCCTCAATCAATTGCTGGAATGAAAATATTCTATAATGAGCAGTGACATTGGCTGAGTGATGATTACACAGAAGAAGGCTGCTTTAAATTCAGAATCAATCAGACTTGCTTACTTTACCCATTGAAAACTAAACCGCTGTGTACCATTTCAATTTATATATTATTTATCATAATTTTTAAGAATTATTTAATTTGATTCTTAAAATTCTAATTTAATAAATGTTTCAACTGTAAATCAATTTCACTGACATGCAAAAAAACAAATTATGCATTTTTTGCAACAAAACAATGATTCATTACTATGAATTGATATTTTTTGCAGAATTTATAAATAACAATCATAATACTTCCACCCAAAACTTACATATCTCAATTAGCTGTTTCATTTGTTTTTCCCTTTAATTATTACTTCGTCTTTTTCAATAGGTATTTTCATAGTTCTGTCACATTTCCGCTTAATTTAACTTAATAGATATTACAATCTAGAATTTCAATGGAATATGCAGCTATCTCTAATGATTATCAAAAATAAGTAGAACTCTTGTGATTGTGATAGGAATGCAATATGAAAATGAGATACCAGAACATTTTAGATATATATTGAACGCAATGTCCTTCAAATGTTATGCAAATACATTCTTGTATGTTTACTGATGCGAGACAGCACAGTGAAATATGCTTATCTCTCTAGACAAATGCATTCCTTTAATTATATCTTGAAATCCACACTTTTCATTAGGTGGAAAGATATTTCTCTCACTTACTTTCTGTGGCCCTTTTTTCTTTCTTGTTATTACTCTTTCCTGTCAATTATCTAATTGTTCCTGCTGCCCACCTGTTTATACCAGTAGGACCCACTCAGTATCTGCCAGCTTGTCTCATTCATCTGGCCCTGGGATGACTGCTGATCATTGTCTTTTATTTGTTACAAAAATACTTGCTGCACATAGCTTGTTTGGCAACCTACTACCAATTTCTGCCTACAAGGACACAATTTTTATACTGCAAACAGAGTGATGAGATCTACCATGAATTGCAAAATGCTGGTTACATAGATTTTCCTCCTTTATTTGAACAACCCATCCTGAGCTTTTGGCCACTTAAAATTGATAGTATTTCTCCACTAAGAAACACAATACTAAGCCATTAAAATATTACTTGCATTGAAAGGAAACATGATACCTGTTTTTTTGTACTGCATTGTTTTCTGTCAAGCCCTAGCTAAACCTTTAATTCTATTGATTACACATTCCATCTAACATAGTGCTATTTGCCTGAAGGAGCAGGTGCTGCTTGCTATTTCCATTTAACTGATGTATTAGCTATGTAGTGCATTTCATCTAGGGGTAATATTCATCAATTTAGCTTAAATGACAGAAAGAATCATTCATGGTAAGTGCTAAAAGGAAGGATATGGGTGGCAAGAAATAATGAGCACTAATGGGAGAGTGAGAGACACCCAGTTTCTAGCTTAGTAAATGCAGGAGAGATCGGGGGTTCGTGTTTGCGGCAGAAATGCTGGGAACGTGGAGATCCTGCCGAATTTAACGGTAGGACCGCTTTACGATTTTTAAAATCTGTTTCCTGACTGGCAATTGGCCAGATTGAGAGGCTGGCTGGCTGCCGGGCAGGAAAGCCAATGGTAGAAGGCCGCTGGGGACGGTCCCTGGCAATCAGAGAAGATCGGGGCATGGTGGGCAGGCTCAGAGAGAGGAAGGGAGATATTAGGGGAGGGAGAGATCGGGGGAGGGAAAGATCGCAGGGGCATTGGCCGATCGCGGGAAGGAAGAGATCGCTGGGGAGGGAGGCAGGTTGCGGCAGAAGATTTGCTTGAGGGGCAGGGGGAAGCATTCCTGCTCCTCCTGGCTCACAAGCAGTGCTGGAAAAGCACTTACCTGCTAGATCTGGCAGCTCCAGCCTCCCTTTTGCTGCCGAGTTTCCCGAGCCCTGGGAAACCCGGCCCACAATTGATAAATTCAAGTGTCTCGCAAAATTTGAGGAATGGAGCCTCATTTAAATATTATAATTATGGTCCTGCTTCTCCATAGCGGGTTGCTCGGATGCCCCCAAACCCGCCACGGTTAAACTGGAAGTAGGCTCGTTCGCAGCGGGTTGGAGTCGGGATTCACATTTTTACCGTTTTAACCCCCCCCCCGGCCCCAACCCCCTCCCGCCCGTCGTGGAGGGGGGGGGGGTGTTTAAAATTCTTCCTATGTTACTACTTAGGAATCAAGTTGTGTACTATGACAATCTCTCTAGGCACTGTGCTGCAGAATTGGTTTGTGCATTAGATGGAACTACAGAATAAATATATACGTATGCATACACATATACATTCACACCCAAATATTTTACATTGAATTGGGGAGATAGTGTTGATTTTATTTCGTATGAGCAATATTAAACATTTTATCCCCTTAATTTTCCTTTATGTATTTAATGATTTGTAAGTTTTTTTTTGGTTGTCATGAACATATAAATTATAAAATGGAGATACTATTATGGATTTAATAATTATATTCAGGATGTTGATTAAACTCTTACCTTTGCTGTACTTTATTAATTTTACATTACATTAAGTTGAATTTCTATTTTGAACTATTTCATTCACCTACCTAACCGTACACTACAACCTAACCTTTCACCAATCTAAGCCATAAAAATGCAAACAAAGCACTGGGGTTCATTTATAGGGGAATAGAATTGAAAAGAAGATAAGTTATGTTAAACTTGTATAGAACCTTGGTTAGACCACACTTAAGAGTACTGTGCTCAGTTCTAGTCTCCATATTAAAAGGGATATAGAGGCACTGGAGAAGTTGCAAAAAAGATTTACAAGGATGATACCAGAACTGAGAGGTTATAACTATCAGGAAATACTGAACAGGCTGGGGCTCTTTTCTCTAGAAAATAGAAGGCTGAGAGGTGACCTGATTGAGATCTTTAAGATAATTTTTTTTTATTCGTTCATGGGATGTGGGCATCGCTGGCGAGGCCAGCATTTATTGCCCATCCCTAATTGCCCTTGAGAATGAAAGGGTTTGATAGGGTAAACGTAGCGACTCCCCCCCACTTGTGGGGGAGTCCAAAACCAGCGACCATAAATATAAGATAGCCACTAATAAATCCAATAATGAATTCAGGAGAAACTTCTTTACTCAGAGAGTGGTTATAATGTGCAACTTGCTACCACATGGAGTAGTTAGGGTGAACAGCATAGATGCATTTAAGGGGAAGCTAGATTAGTACATCAGGGAAAAAGAAATAGAAGGATATGTTGATAGGGTGAGATGAAGTAAGGTGGGAGGAGGCTCATGTGGAGCATAAACACCGGCATAGACCTGTTGGGCCAAATGGCCTGTTTCTGTGCTGTAAAAATAATATGTAATTACTTATATGGAAAAAATTCAGATATTGACAAGGGAGCTGGCCAGTCAATGCCTCAGAAATTGTTCGGAGTGGCGAACCAACAGTGCTCGCCGTTCCATAGATTTATACTAACCCACTAACTTACTGTGGTCTTTACTCGGTGCACTTGCTCTAATAGGAAGCGGAGAAATGTGCCAGTGATAACTGCAGTGAAACTAGGACCCATGGGAGAAGCGAAAGAATCGATCTCTCCCCTCAACCAATCGAATTGCAGCATTTTTGACAAGCTGCAAGCTTGGACTGTTAAATCCAGGAAGTGAAAGGTACAACACTAAAATCATTTGTAAAAACAGTTATAGACTGCACAAAATAGAGAGGGTAAGAAATAATCAAATTAAATAAAAAAGAGGGGAAAAGTAAAAAAAAAATTTTAATTTAAAAAAAAATGTTTTTAATGGCCAAAAATTATTAAAATAAAGAGTAACGAGACTCCACGTTTTTAAGGGTTAATTTTTAGTTGTTTGGCAATCATTAAGACTTACCGCGTTATTAAAACTTAGTTTAGACCTGGTATTTTAAGCATATCTGTTTTGTGGCAATATTCGTTACTTTCATAACAACATAAGAAATAGCACGAGTAGAACAAACAACCCCTCAAACCTGCTCCGCCATTCAATAAGATGATCATCTACTTCAAGCTTGCAGATGAGTAATTTGGCGCTGGTCCGCTGTTTCCACTGATTCCAGCCGGCGATATCCCTTTAATTCAAAGCTGACATATCGCCAGCTTACAAGGAGGAGCAAGTTCCAGATTTCCGCGTTTCACTGCGCATGTGCGAATGCCGGAACTTACTCCTCGATTTCGCCACTAACAACAGTGAGAGCTGTTGAGCTCACCATTCTTTTCTAAGCAATTTCTGGGCCATTGTGTCAGAAATGTTTTGTATGCAAATCCTCTCATTTGGCATGATGTAAAATAAAATTAAGAGAAACAAAAATGGATACTTCTGAAATCTCAAGTTTGCAGATGACACAAAACTTGGAAATGCAGTGAACAGTCAGGAGGATAGTGATAGACTTCAAGAGGATATAAACAGGCTGGTGGAATGGGCAGACACGTGGCAGATGAAATTTAACACAGAAAAATGCGAAGTGATAGATTTCGGTAGGAAGAATGAGGAGAAGAGGCAATATAAATCAGAGGGCACAATTTTAAAAGGGGTACAAGAACAGAGAGATTGGAGGGTATATGTGCACAAATCATTGAAAGTGGCAGGGCATGTTGAGAAAGCGGTTAAAATGGTTAAAAAAGCATACGGGATCCTGGGCTTAAAGCATACGGGATCCTGGCATAAAGTACAAAAACAAGGAAGTCATGATGAACCTTTATAAAACACTGGCTTGACCACAACTGGAGTATTGTGTCCCGTTCTGGGCACCGCACTTTAGGAAAGATGTGACGGTCTTAGAAAGGGTGCAGAAAAGATTTACTAGAATGATTCCAGGGATGAGAGACTTTAGTTACATGGATAGACTGGAGAAGCTGGGGTTGTTCTCCTTGGAACAGAGAAGGTTGAGAGGAGATTTGCTAGAGGTATTTAAAATCATGAAGGGTCTAGATAGAATAGATAGAGAGAAACTGTTCCCATTGGCGGAAGGGTCAAGAACCAGAGGACGTAGATTTAAGGTGATTGGCAAAAGAACCAAAGGTGACATGAGGAAAAACTTTTTTACGCAGCTAGTGGTTAGGATCTGGAATGCACTGCCAGGGTGGGTGGTGGAGACAGATTCAATCGTGGCTTTCAAAAAGGAACTGGATAAGTACTTGAAAGGAAAAGGTTTGCAGGGCCTCAGGGATAGAGCGGGGGAGTGGGACTAGCTGGATTGCTCTTGCATAGAGCCGGCACAGACTCGACAGGCTGAATGGCCTCCTTCCGTGCTGTAAACTTTCTATGATTCTATGATTCATTAACTGAAATTTTTGAAAACTTCTCTTTTATACATTTTTAAAACAATGTTGTATTATAATTAACATATATTGCAAAAACATTGATATTGTTCTGCAAGCTGTACATTCAACCAAATTTTTGTCGTGGATAATGGCATCTTGATGAACAGTCAAAGACAAAAGCATTCGGTTTTCCAATATAGCAATGAAACAAACAGCTGGATATTCAGTGTACCTTTTTTTCTGTTTATGGCTGCCAAAATACAAAGGCTACAATAGCTGCACTTGGTGAAAAAGGTGTATTATTAGAGCAGAAACTTTTGACAGATTTTTAACACCGCAATGCATTTGTGACAAGCAAGCAGCTGCCAAATCCATTCTGTGCTTGATTGGCCTTTGGTTACTTCGCAGATAATGTCTAGAGACACTGATTAATGTCTTATAATGGTATATCTCATTGGAAAGATAAGCTCATAGAAGATCAATTAAATGTTGGCAGTTTCACGAGGTACAAGCAGCAAGTGGAAGTATTGTACATCCAGATGAACTTTGCTTTTTTTTAACCCTTTCCCTTAACAGGTGCCTTAGGGATTATTGCTTTTCTTTCTAATCTTTCCTCTTCAATCCTGAAGGTGCTACCATTTGCTTGGGTATAGTTCCATGGGTAGCAGCAACCCTCCTGCACCTTGCCCATAGGACCTTCAAGAACCTAGACAGTGAATATCGACAGGCTATTCTATCATAAATTGTAACTCGCTCAACATCCATACACACAGTGAATAGCTATCAGGAGTATGTACCCTGACTAACATTGCTCTTCCTAACCCATGGTGTTGAAGCCATTAAAATGTTTCAACTGCCATCCCAGCTAAAATTAGCTAACTTGGAATTGACTAAGAATCGAACCTGGAACATACCTTTTGGTTTGTTTGGTGCCTTAGCCATCATGCACAATAGTGAGTCTGCACAAAATAACCAAAGTAAATAAACACTATCACAAGTCACAAATAAAAGTCCTCAGGACTCTTTCATCTTAAATTTATGCAAAATATGCAAAGGCACACATACTCAGTCGAAGAGCTCTGGAACAGTTGATTATTACCAGCTTGAACAAGTGCTTTACTGTATAAAACACACACCTTAGAAGGCAATGCAGTCCTATATAATATTTACAATATAAGTCTGTCATGCCTGCAGTGAGTCCTTAATAACTTTGAATAATTTCCAATATTTTCTTTGTTTGAACAAATAATTCACACCATTTACTTGAATTTCTAGATGACCAATGTTAATTGGTAAGCCCCAGTGTTTTTGCTGGTTTTCACTGTATAAACAAATAGTCATAAAAGCAATCATCTTAGCAGTATCTTTAAGGCTTGGGGCTTTAATTCTCCATGCTTTAATTTGTTTTCACAGCAGTTTGAACAAATTGAATTTGTTAATTAAAGCACTAAAATGAAATGCTGAATGTTACTGACTAGATGCAAATTGCATTAGTTGAGGAATGAGGGACAAAAGTCATCAGTATCAATAGCCAGGACAAATCATATTAGAAAGACAAGTGATTACTCTTAGTGGTTACTCTGAACTGAAAGCTGTTTTCCATGTCATGGGCTACTGCTCAATCATTCACTGTCTAGTTTGTGATGCATATTACCATCAGACGCTTCAGTCTTGTAGAATTTTATGGAAAACATTCGTAAATTCTACCCATTCGGATTTAAATTCTGAATCATCTAATAAAATGTTGTTATGGACTACAGACAGCGACAAGGAAAATTACTGGTCCAGGTGCTTCTCTGGAATTTTGAACATATAGCTACATTTATTCTACATAAGGATATTTTCATAACACTTCATTGTGCATGAATGAAAATCTATGTTAATTATTAATGAGATTAATCAACTAATAATATAAACCACTGGCATTTTGATTTTAAAAAAATATATAAATTACATCTCACATTACTGTTCCATTCACTCCCAAACTCATTAAAGTGCCATAAATCCTGGGCAATGAGTTTTGTCTGCGGGATGATGGAGAGTGGTGGTAGCTTAGCTGAGCTGTAATTCATGTTCATCCCCAAACATCCGGAGAGGGCTTCCTGGTCACAAAACTCATTTCAGTGTCAGAATCCCATTAAGCATCTTTACTTAGTTCCTTTACGTGAGAGTGTACTGCCAATGCCTTTGTGCCAGTAAGTGCCCAAGGGCTAGGCATATGTCTGCATTAATTTACACAGAAGAGCTCATTCTTTTTATTTAATCTTCATATGGTTATTATTTGTATTCACACAGGTATGTATGTTATATAATCTAAGAGTACAATCTACTTTTGAGCTGTAAAGTAGAAGTTTGGTGCTTTATCTGAGAGTGTTAGTCAGTGACAAGATTCTTATGAGAGTCATTTCCTGAGAATGTTGCCGTGCTCTTTTCCTTATTAGAAAAAAAATAAATATACACGTATCCTTGTAAATGCTAGAAAAAAAACACATTTATATTCAGAAAAAATTACAGATACAATTACATTGTTGCTCTTGGGTCCAAGGTTGAGCAATTCTCTTCCTGTACTGTGCCCTTCTCCCTATCTGCCTGGGCCTGTCACTGTGAATACGGCTCTCTCCTATTGTACCTGATGCTGCTGCTTTGCTTTAAATCTAAAAGTCACTAGAGTTTTGGATTTTAAAGTACATCTGAAAGTCATCATAACTGTATAAACCAAAACCCACAGAATCCTTGGTCCTGCCTAACTTACCTTTAGAATTCTTGGTCAGAAGCCCTATCAATCAAACAAGCCAAACAAAGAACAATCAGAACAGTTATGTCATTACTAATAGTCAATAGGATTGCCGGACAGTGGCAATCACAGGATAGTCATGTGTTTACTATTGGCCAGTGAAATTGCTAGAAAATGATAAACAATCACATGATTACTGTTGATCAATTATCTAGCTCATAAACAAAATAAATCAATTTTATTTTTAATTAATATAGAAGAGTGATGAAGGATTGGAATGCTACTTTGCAATGGAATTGCATTGCTTATTTCAAATTATTTTGCAATGAATGTTCTTATGAATTTATAACTTGGGCTTGGGCTTGAATGGCAATTTTTCTGCCCACAAGATTAATATTTTATGTATGAAAATTTTTAAAAATACTTTCGGGAAGTAACTTTCCAAGTGCAATAGCAGTTTATGCTCAGCAGTAGTCCATTGTCTACGAGGTAAAATTGGAAGGAAAATCTCCTCTGGCCACTCTCACACGGTTCTTAATGGATAGTTTCCAAGCAGAATTAGTGGAGGTGTGGAAGCAGATTATCTATCAGGGAGGACATGTTTTATAAAGAGATTTAAGAAAGGAAAAAGTTCAAAAATACCTTAAATAAGAATTTGTCACCACTGAATCCCAGCTAGCCATTCACTTAATTATCTATGCAAAGTACCATAACTCACCAACACTGAAGATGCATTTCAAATTTACTAAAAGCCTTTTTAATTTTTCTATAATAATCTTTTACTACTATAGATTTACAGTGGTACAAAGGATGGCTTGCTTATGAAATGTAATTGACTCAATGCCACAACTAGCTGCAGGTCTTCAGAATATTTACTAAAGGCAAGGGTTTGTGGCTTTATTAATCAGTTATGTAAACTCAGCAGACTGAAGAACAAAAATGGAATATCAGAAGAATAATTTATCAAATGGGAAAAAATGTAATGTTTTCAACTGAAAACAACAAGAGTTGATGACATGGGCTTTAACTACGAATCTCCAGTTTTTGCAACAGAAGTCATATTGGAACTGCAATAATATATCATCATTAGTCATCACCACACAAGTAATGTTTAAATATATCTTATTCAGTAAAATGTATTTAATCTCTAACTAACAATGACCAGAATCTGTTAAATGGTATGTTCAAAACATATCCCAATAAGTTTTTCAGCTCCATATAGTTTCTCTTTAGCAGCAATAACAAAAATCTTGTCCTAATCTCTGTTTACATTAAAATGAGATTACTAAGTGTCCTGGGGTAAATTGATCATTTTACCCCAGGGCAATAGCAAAATAATTTAATACCATCAGCAGCAGAGATGGTAGTAAGAATTACAGAGATAAGGATGACCTGAAAAACTAAGTGATATTCCTCCCTTGCAATTGGTTTAAATCTGAATAACACTGAAGATTTTAACTGGACTGATAGCAAGGTTAAAAAGGTAATTTGCCACGCTAATTTATTAAGTTGTGTGCACCTGCAATTCATTTTTGATTATAACCATGAGATTGTTGGTTTAATTTCAGAATACAATCTTTCTCCATTACAAATTAATCCCTTACTTGTTTAAAAACGTAACAGAAAAGATATCACCAAAAGCAATAAATTTAATTCTAGTGATAGTGATAGTGCATTGAAAGGGTTAATTAGGATAATTTTCTGGGTTATACATAGGACAGGTGAAGAAGGTTATCATTCCTAAATGTATTTCTCATCTATTTATCCTAAATTAGTTCTTGAAAGCATATTTCAAGCTCCACTGAATTTGAGGTTCAGTAACTTGTTAGTCATTTAGTTTTCACAAATTATCTTCTGTAGTATTATTCTTTTGGTATCACATTTTAAATTTGTAGAAAGAAGCAATTATGTTGTCATAAAGATGTACTTTGACATATGAAAATCAGAAAGATTTCACATAAATGCTAGAAAATGGAATATTTCCCATCTGTACTTCGTAAGAAGACTAAGTGCTCCTACCCTTGCAGTCAATGACAGGCATACACAAAAACAGGGTTGTCTTTGTACTTCCATTGTTGGTTACAGTGTTTAAACAGGTGTAATATTGTTGTTTTAAAATGTTTCTGATGTAGAATCATAGTGTGATACAGCACAGAAGGAGGCTGTGCCGGCTGTTTGGAAGAGCTATCCAATTAGTTCCACACCCCTGCTCTTTCCCCACAGCCCTGGAAATTTTTCCCTTTCAAGTATTTATCCAATTCCCTTTTGAAAGTTGCTATTCAATCTGCTTCCACTACGCTTTCAGGCAGTGCATTTCAGATCATAACAACTCACTGCGTAAAAATTTTTTTCCTCATGTCGCCTCTGGTTCTTTTGCCAATCACCTTAAATCTGTGTCCTATGGTTATCGACCCTACTGCCACTGGAAACTCCTTATTTACTCTATCAAAATCCTTCATGATTTTGAACACCACTGTTAAAAATCCTCTTAACCTTCTATGCTCTAAGCAGAACCCCAGCTTCTCCACATAACTGAAGTCCCTCGTCCCTGTTACCATTCTAGTAAATCTCTTCTGCACCCTTTCTAAGGCCTTGACATCCTTCCTAAAGTGTGGTGCCCAGAATTGAACACAATACTCCAGCTGGGGCCTAACCAGTGTTTTATAAAGGTTTAGCATAACTTCCTTGCTTTTGTACACTATGGGGGTGATTTTAAACCCCAAGAACGGGTGGGTTGGGGGCAGGTGGGAGTTGAAAATAGTTGTTTTTTGGGTTGTGAGCGCAACCCAGCTTTATTTGCGGCTTTAACATCGGCGCATAAAAGTACAGGCTTCCCACTGGGAATGCAAAGTCCGAAAATTTTGCGGTTGCAACCCAAAAAAACAACTATTTTCAACTCCCACCCGTCCCCAACCCACCCATTCTTGGGGTGTAAAATCACCCCCATGCCTCTATTTATAAAGCTAAGGATCTCATATGCTTTTTTAACGGCCTTCACAACCTGTCCTGCCACCTTCAAAGATTTGTGTACATACACCCCCAGGTCTCCGTGTTCCTGCACTCCCTTTAAAATTGTACCATTTAGTTTATATTGCTTCTCCTCATTCTTCCTACCAAAATGTATCAATTCACACTTCTCTGCGTTAAATTTCATCTGCCATGTGTCTATCCATTTCACCAATCTGTCTATGTCCTCCTGAAGTCTATTACTATCCTCTTCATTGTTTACTACATTTCTAAGTTTCATGTCATCTTCAAATTTTGAAATTATGCCATGTACACCCAAGTCCAGGTCATTAATATATATCAAAAAGAGCAGTGGTCCTAATACCGATCCCTGAAGAACACGACTGCATACCTCCCTCCAGTATCCACGCTGTCACTGTCCCTTTAATCCCATGGGCTTCAATTTTGCTAACAAGTCTATTATGTTGTACTTTATCAAATGCCTTTTGAATGTCCATATACACAACATCAACCGCATTACCCTCATCAACCCTCTCCGTTACTTTATGAAATAATTCAATCAAGTTAGTCCAACACGATTTGCCTGTTTTAAGATGCTTGACAAAGATGCTTTCCTGAAAGTTTCGTATCTCAGTGCTCAAATTAAGAATTGGAACAGCCAGTAACACTCCAAGACCATCATTGTGTTAACAATGCAGTCCCAGCTATAACCTCAGAAAAGCACTCTCAAATGTACCAGGTACATTCTCTATAGTTTCAACATTTCATTGCCAGAGCTTATATTACTGATGATGGGAACTTAAGTTCACTAAAAGCTAGACAGCAACAATTCATTTCGTGTACTTCTCTTTAAACCATTAACATAAATCCAACTTCTCTGCTTGGTGTCCCTCCAATGTCACCACCAGAACAAAAAGTTGAGTTTAACACAACCATTTATTTGTTATGTTTGTTGTAGCTGGCCAAAAAAAAGCTTTTGCTGGGTTTACCCTAATGGCTCAAAATGTATTTTCAGCTTCAATACATGCATTAATGTATTAATTGAAGGCATTCTGCTATTGATTGGATTGGTAGCTATACAGGTAGAATGCCAAGCTCCCAAGAGGAGGCCTCCAGTTTGAATCCTGGGCAAAACTGCCATTCCAACTGATTAGCTTTAATAAGGCAAATTTTATCAATTCTTGGCTGGATCACCAGATGGAACACTGGCCTAAAAATTGGATCACGCAGTGCCCATTTTCCAGATAAAAAATGGGCGCTGAAGGATCCAATATGGTGTGCATTATGCGTGCGCTCATTCCACACCGGGTATTGGCCGAATGCCATATTGGTTAGGTTGCCTTATTGCCACCTGAAACAGGCGTTATGTCCATTAACAATGCAAATCGGGAGCCTAATGCCTATTTCAGGACTCTTTGTGATATTGAATTGTGACTGTCCGCAGCATGTGCCATACATGCTGTGATCAGTTTTCTTGGCAAGCAGCACCCAAATGTCTTTAAAGGGACTGCTGGAGGCTCCCACCAAAAGGTTAAATAGAAAAATGTTTTACTCATCTGAATATGGAGCCAGAAGGAGCAGGAGTGCCCCCTTTGCCTCCACATTAAAATTGCAGACCACTGCTGGCCAGCTAACCCCCGCCCTCCCAGACTCATGGTAGGTATGGTTCCGGCGTTCCTGCAAGCCGATCTTCATCTTCTTTGTGACCGGCGCACTGCCTCTTGGGGCGTGACTAGCGACCCCAGCACGCTGGTCGTGTCCTAATGCGCAACAGGACCAATTTCATATGGTCCTTTTGCTCATCAGTTTTGCTGCTAGATTTGCGCCCAAAGCCGGGTGCAAACCAATTTCTAGAGCACTGTGTCAGGCAGAGAAAATACTTATAAGGCCATCCCTGTGCAAAAAATGCACAGGTCCTATCAGCTGATCATAGAACAGCAAAGACAGCAGCTTTGGACAAACCTGTGACTCATGCTGTTTCTTCACTCTGGCTAAAGGTAAAGATGTGGTGGGCAGGGCTATAAGTCATAAGAATTATGGGAATGCTTTTCTTAAACTGATTATTCTCTGCAATGTCACTCCTGGAAACATGTCTAATGTGCTGGATTTCTGACCTGTATTTAGGAATGTCTAAATGATGAAAAGCAACTTCATTCTCTCTGGACTTCAGACATTTTTTACAAAAATTAATAATCTTACTTAACAAATTTATCACATTTTCTGCATCTAACAACTATATCTGACCAGATAATTATTTTTAAAATATACTGAAAGATATGGGTATGCTGTCTTTCCATCTGAAGCCAATAAAAGTAAACTGGTAAAGTCATATGTCATCAACTTCAACAAAGCTCTGATTTCTTTTGATGGTTATATTTATTGCAATTTTCATGGCCCTTTGATCTTATTTATTTTTCTGCTTTCAGTGTCGAAGTGTTATCTGTCATAGTAGATATTCCTGGTGATCAAGAAATCTACATCTTTTCTATTGTGAGAAAACCCTCAGAACAAACTGCTTTCTGATTTGTGCATGCACTCTAAAATCAGAGCATGACATAGGACATCCACCTTTAACCAATTTTACTCGTAGTCAAAATAATTCAATAACACATGACCTTTTGCAACAATAAAATGATGCCAATGGAATTTTTACCAAGCTATGAAATTTCAAACACTGAAGTGAATTGTGAGAAAAGAGCAGAGAAATTTAATTTAACAGTGAGTCGTAACTTTTCATTTAGAGATCAGTGATTCGTGAGATGGGGGTAAATGTTGAGAATCATTTTCTCTACCCCTCCCTGTAGCTTGTCCTTGGAGGCATGTCTATAATTTATTCCCCTAGGAGAAATTTACCACAAACTCAGTAAGTCCCCTGATGGACCAGCTGCAGTAAAAACCTAAGATCATTTACAGGGCATGTATTATTTTACCTGTTTGGAATCACATTTTGATAGCAGCAGCAACTCCACAAAAAAAACTAACCTTCTTCAATTTGTGCTGAGGGTCAATAATCCCATTTCTGCAAAGCCCCTGGTGTACCAGAATAAGGAGCAGGGTAGCCTTTGGAAATGAAATATAACACCAGCGTGCAGCACAGACAAAGTTCTCCAAAAAAAATCTCATTTGATCATTCAGAGGGCACTGATAGGGTGCAAGATGGCAGATCAGAGTCAGGTTGCCTGCACTTCATTAATGTGAGAATGTACATTGGAATTTTGGTATCAGCTTTGTGCACTGCAACAGTAGGTTTCTGCTCCAGTGTTACGCAAGAAATTTGTTTGTAGTTACAATGCACGGATGAAACAGAGATCTGTACATCTAATAAAACACTTGAACAAGATACACTGGCATTATGAAATCATTCAGAATATCCTACAGAAATGTTCAAATAACTCTATAGAATTGTAATTTCGTTTCGTAAAGGCAGCTTACAGAATGTTCTACTGAATGCATCTTAAGTGCAGAAAACCCATTTTTTATTAATTCATATATTAATAAAGAATCATAGAATCATAGAATCATAGAAGTTACAACATGGAAACAGGCCCTTCGGCCCAACATGTCCATGTCGCCCAGTTTATACCACTAAGCTAGTCCCAATTGCCTGCACTTGGCCCATATCCCTCGATACCCATCTTCCCCATGTAACTGTCCAAATGCTTTTTAAAAGACAAAATTGTACCCGCCTCTACTACTGCCTCTGGCAGCTCGTTCCAGACACTCACCACCCTTTGAGTGAAAAAATTGCCCCTCTGGATCCTTTTGTATCTCTCCCCTCTCACCTTAAATCTGTGCCCCCTCGTTATAGACTCCCCTACCTTTGGGAAAAGATTTTGACTATCGACCTTATCTATGCCCCTCATTATTTTATAGACTTCTATAAGATCACCCCTTAACCTCCTACTCTCCAGGGAATAAAGTCCCAGTCTGTCTAACCTCTCCCTGTAAGTCAAACCATCAAGTCCCGGTAGCATCCTAGTAAATCTTTTCTGCACTCTTTCTAGTTTAATAATATCCTTTCTATAATAGGGTGACCAGAACTGTACACAGTACTCCAAGTGTGGCCTCACCAATGCCCTGTACAACTTCAACAAGACATCCCAACTCCTGCATTCAATGTTCTGACCAATGAAACCAAGCATGCTGAATGCCTTCTTCACCACCCTATCCACCTGTGACTCCACTTTCAAGGAGCTATGAATCTGTACTCCTAGATCTCTTTGTTCGATAACTCTCCCCAACGCCCTACCATTAACGGAGTAGGTCCTGGCCCGATTCGATCTACCAAAATGCATCACCTCACATTTATCTAAATTAAACTCCATCTGCCATTCATCGGCCCACTGGCCCAATTTATCAAGATCCCGTTGCAATCCTAGATAACCTTCTTCACTGTCCACAATGCCACCAATCTTGGTGTCATCTGCAAACTTACTAACCATGCCTCCTAAATTCTCATCCAAATCATTAATATAAATAACAAATAACAGCGGACCCAGCACCGATCCCTGAGGCACACCGCTGGACACAGGCATCCAGTTTGAAAAACAACCCTCGACAACCACCCTCTGTCTTCTGTCGTCAAGCCAATTTTGTATCCAATTGGCTACCTCACCTTGGATCCCATGAGATTTAACCTTATGTAACAACCTACCATGCGGTACCTTGTCAAATGCTTTGCTGAAGTCCATGTAGACCACGTCTACTGCACAGCCCTCATCTATCTTCTTGGTTACCCCTTCAAAAAACTCAATCAAATTCGTGAGACATGATTTTCCTCTCACAAAACCATGCTGACTGTTCCTAATTAGTCCCTGCCTCTCCAAATGCCTGTAGATCCTGTCCCTCAGAATACCCTCTAACAACTTACCCACTACAGATGTCAGGCTCACTGGTCTGTAGTTCCCAGGCTTTTCCCTGCCGCCCTTCTTAAACAAAGGCACAACATTTGCTACCCTCCAATCTTCAGGCACCTCACCTGTAGCGGTGGATGATTCAAATATCTCTGCTAGGGGACCCGCAATTTCCTCCCTAACCTCCCATAACGTCCTGGGATACATTTCATCAGGTCCCGGAGATTTATCTACCTTGATGCGCGTTAAGACTTCCAGCACCTCCCTCTCTGTAATATGTACACTCCTCAAGACATCACTATTTATTTCCCCAAGTTCCCTAACATCCATGCCTTTCTCAACCGTAAATACCGATGTGAAATATTCATTCAGGATCTCACCCATCTCTTGTGGTTCCGCACATAGATGACCTTGTTGATCCTTAAGAGGCCCTACTCTCTCCCTAGTTACCCTTTTGCCCTTTATGTATTTGTAGAAGCTCTTTGGATTCACCTTTGCCTGATCTGCCAAAGCAATCTCATATCCCCTTTTTGCCCTCCTGATTTCTCTCTTAACTCTACTCCGGCAATCTCTATACTCTTCAAGGGATCCACTTGATCCCAGCTGCCTATGCATGTCATATGCCTCCTTCTTATTTTTGACTAGTGCCTCAATCTCCCGAGTCATCCAAGGTTCCCTACTTCTACCAGCCTTGCCCTTCACTTTATAAGGAATGTGCTTACCCTGAACCCTGGTTAACACACTTTTGAAAGCCTCCCACTTACCAGACGTCCCTTTGCCTGCCAACAGACTCTCCCAATCAACTTCTGAAAGTTCCTGTCTAATACCATCAAAATTGGCCTTTCCCCAATTTAGAATTTTAACTTTTGGGCCAGACCTAACCTTCTCCATAGCTATCTTAAAACTAATGGAATTATGATCACTGGTCCCAAAGTGATCCCTCACTAACACTTCTGTCACCTGCCCTTCCTTATTTCCCAAGAGGAGGTCAAGTTTTGCCCCCTCTCTAGTCGGGCCATCCACATACTGAATGAGAAATTCCTCCTGAATACACTCAACAAATTTCTCTCCATCCAAGCCCCTAATGCTATGGCTGTCCCAGTCAATGTTGGGAAAGTTAAAGTCTCCTACTATTACCACCCTATTTTTCTTGCAGCTGTCTGTAATCTCCTTACATATTTGCTCCTCAATTTCCCGTTGACTATTTGGGGGTCTGTAGTACAATCCTATCAAAGTGATCTCTCCCTTCTTATTTTTCAGTTCTACCCATATGGACTCAGTGGGCGAACCCTCGGATATATCCCCTCTCACTACTGCCGTGATGTTCTCCCTAATCAAGAACGCAACTCCCCCTCCTCTCTTACCTCCTGCTCTATCTTTCCTATAGCATCTGTACCCTGGAACATTGAGCTGCCAGTCCTGCCCCTCCCTTAGCCATGTTTCAGTAATAGCTATAACATCCCAGTCCCATGTACCCATCCATGCCCTGAGTTCATCTGCCTTGCCCATCAGACTTCTTGCATTGAAATAAATGCAGTTTAATCTAGACTTCCCTTGGTCTTTGCCCTGCTTTCTCAGACCATCTGTCCGGTCATGTTCTGTACACTCTCCCTTACTGCCTTTTGTTTCTGTCACCACTTTATTTCCCACTGACTTCCTGCATCGGTTCCCATCCCCCTGCCACATTAGTTTAAACCCTCCCCAACAGCACTGGCAAACACTCCCCCTAGGACATTGGTTCCAGTCCTGCCCAGATGCAGACCGTCCAATTTGTACTGGTCCCACCTCCCCCAGAACCGGTTCCAATGGCCCAGGAATTTGAATCCCTCCAGCTTGCACCATCTCTCAAGCCACGTATTCATCTTAGCTATCCTGTCATTCCTACTCTGACTAACCCGTGGCACTGGTAGCAATCCTGAGATTACTACCTTTGAGGTCCTACTCTTTAGTTTAACTCCTAACTCCCTAAATTCAGCTTGTAGGACCTCATCCTGTTTTTTACCTATATCGTTGGTGCCTATATGCACCACGACAACTGGCTGTTCACCCTCCCCCTCCAGAATGTCCTGCAGCCGCTCCGAGACATCCTTGACCCTTGCACCAGGGAGGCAACATACCATCCTGGAGTCTCGGTTGCGTCCGCAGAAACGCCTGTCTATTCCCCTTACAATCGAGTCCCCTATCACGATAGCTCTGCCACTCTTTTTCCTGCCCTCATGTGCAGCAGAGCCAGCCACGGTGCCATGAACCTGGCCACTGCCACCTTCCCCTGGTGAGCCATCTCCGCCAACAGTATCCAAAACGGTATACCTGTTTTGGAGGGAGATGACCGCAGGGGACCCCTGCACTGCCTTCCTACTCTTCCTCTGTCTGTTGGTCACCCATTCACTATCTCCCTCAGTAATTTTTATCTGCGGTGTGACCAACTCACTGAACGTGCTATCCACGACTTTCTCAGCATCGCGGATGCTCCAAAGTGATTCCATCCGCAGCTCCAGAGCCGTCAAGCGGTCAAACAATAGCTGCAGCTGGACACACTTCCCGCAGGTGAAGGAATCAGGGATACAGGAAGGAGCCCTGAATTCCCACATCCCACAAGAGGAACATGACACGGCGCTGGGATCTCCTGCCATGACTTAACCCTTAAATTAGCTTAAGAACAACTACAATGTCAAGAGAAAAAAAAAGGAAAGAAAAACTACTTACCACTCCCTTTAAGGAGTTTACTCCTTTAAATTGTTCTCAATTTAGAGAATGTTAACTACACTAGGGACCTTGATTCACTAAAAAATAAACGCTACTTCCTATAAGACCTGCAGACCTTCCCTTTCCTTTTACTTCAGTTACTGTAGATAAGGAGAAATACTCACCTGAACCTACTCACCAATCAGGTGCCTCCCCTGTGTCGCGTCCCGATCTGATTCCTGACGTCACTTCGAACTCGGTCGCAGCTCCGCTCGGCTCGGCTCAGCTGTTCTCAGCTCTCTGAAATCCCGCCTTTTATCGGACGCTCCCTCCGCTCGGCTCGGCTCCTCTCAGCTGTTCTCAGCGCTCTGAAATCCCGCCTTTTATCGGACGCTCCCTCCGCTCGGCTCGGCTCCTCTCAGCGCTCTGAAATCCCGCCTTTTATCGGACGCTCCCTCCGCTCGGCTCGGCTCCTCTCAGCTGTTCTCAGCGCTCTGAAATCCCGCCTTTTATCGGACGCTCCCTCCGCTCGGCTCGGCTCCTCTCAGCGCTCTGAAATCCCGCCTTTTATCGGACGCTCCCTCCGCTCGGCTCGGCTCCTCTCAGCTGCACTCAGCGCTCTGAAATCCCACCTTTTATCGGACGCTCCCTCCGCTCGGCTCGGCTCCTCTCAACGCTCTGAAATCCCGCCTTTTATCGGACGCTCCCTCCGCTCGGCTCGGCTCCTATCAGCTGTTCTCAGCGCTCTGAAATCCCGCCTTTTATGGGACGCTCCCTCCGCTCTGCTCGGCTCCTCTCAGCTGTTCTCAGCGCTCTGAAATCCCGCCTTTTATCGGACGCTCCCTCCGCTCGGCTCGGCTCCTCTCAGCGCTCTGAAATCCCGCCTTTTATCGGACGCTCCCTCCGCTCGGCTCGGCTCCTCTCAGCACAACTAAACAGGATCATTCCAACAACTTGCATTTATGTAGGTCCATTAATGTGGTAAACATCCCAAGGAGCTTCACAGAGCAGAAACAGATGCCAAACGTTAGAAGAAGAATTAGGGGAGATGGCCAAAGGCATGGACGAAGAGATAGGTTTTCAGGAGGCTTTTGAAGATGGAGATAGAATAAGCAAGAAAAGGAGTTTGATGATAAAGTTCCAGAGTGTAGCATGGAAACAGTTACACCACCAATGGTGAAACAGAGGGAGGGAGGTTGCATAGGAGGCCAAATTCAGAACAGCAGAGGGTGAAAATTAGAACATAGGGCTGCAGGAGGTTGCAGAGATAGGATGGGGAAAGGCCAAGGAAGGACTTTTAAATGAGGATGATGATTTTTAATTCAATGCGTTGAGAACGGAGGTCCAATGGAAGTTGTTAAGGATAGGGGTGATGGGCAAGCAAGACTTAGTATGGGACAGGATGTTAACAACACAGTTTTGGACAAGTTGGAGTTTATGTAAGGTGAAACTCAATAATGGCAGAGTCCAGCACGTGAGTGCAAAAGACAAGGCTGAAGCGTTTGCAACCATCTTCAGCCAGAAGTGCCAAGTGGATGATCCATCTCGGCTTCCTCCCGATATCCCCACCATCACAGGAGCCGTCTTCAGCCAATTCGATTCACTCCACATGATATCAAGAAACGGCTGAGTGCACTGGATACTGCAAAGGCTATGGGCCCTGACAACATCCCAGCTGTAGTGCTGAAGACTTGTGCTCCACAACTAGCTGCGCCTCTAGCCAAGCTGTTCCAGTACAGCTACAATACTGGCATCTACCCAACAATGTGGAAAATCACCCAGGTATGTCCTGTCCACAAAAAGCAGGACAAATCCAATCTGGCCAATTACCGCCCCATCAGTCTACTCTCAATCATCAGCAAAGTGATGGAAGGTGTCGTCGACAGTGCTATCAAGTGGCACTTACTCACCAATAACCTGCTCACTGATGCTCAGTTTGGGTTACGCCAGGACCACTCGGCTCCAGACCTCATTACAGCCTTCATCCAAACATGGACAAAAGAGCTGAATTCCAGAGGTGAGGTGAGAGTGACTGCCCTTGACATCAAGGCAGCATTTGACCGAGTGTGGCACCAAGGAGCCCTAGTCAAATTGAAGTCAATGGGAATCAGGGGGAAAACTCTCCAGTGGAAAGAGTCATACCTAGCACAAAGGAAGATGGTAGTGGTTGTTGAAGGCCAATCATCTCAGCCCCAGGGCATTGCTGCAGGAGTTCCTCAGGGCAGTGTCCTAGGCCCAACCATCTTCAGCTGCTTCATCAATGACCTTCCCTCCATCATAAGGTCAGAAATGGAGATGTTCGCTGATGATTGCACAGTGTTCAGTTCCATTCGCAACCCCTCAAATAATGAAGCAGTCCGAGCCCGCATGCAGCAAGACCTGGACAACATCCAGGCTTGGGCTCATAAGTGGCAAGTAACATTCGCGCCAGACAAGTGCCAGGCAATGACCATCTCCAACAAGAGAGAGTCTAACCACCTCCCCTTGACATTCAACGGCATTACCATCGCCGAATCCCCCACCATCAACATCCTGGGGGTCACCATTGACCAGAAACTTAACTGGACCAGCCATATAAATACTGTGGCTACAACAGCAGGTCAGAGACTGGGTATTCTGCGGTGAGTGACTCACCTCCTGACTCCCCAAAGCCTTTCCACCATCTACAAGGCACAAGTCAGGAGTGTGATGGAATACTCTCCACTTGCTTGGATGAGTGCAGCTCCAACAACACTCAAGAAGCTCGACACCATCCAGGACAAAGCAGCCCGCTTGATTGGCACCCCATCCACCACCCTAAACATTCACTCCCTTCACCACCGGCGCACAGTGGCTGCAGTGTGTACCATCCACAGGATGCACTGCAGCAACTCGCCAAGGCTTCTTCGACAGCACCTCCCAAACCCGCGATCTCTACCACCTAGAAGGACAAGAGCAGCAGGCACATGGGAACAACACCACTTGCATGTTCCCCTCCAAGTCACACACCATCCCGACTTGGAAATATATCGCCGTTCCTTCATCGTCGCTGGGTCAAAATCCTGGAACTCCCTTCCTAACAGCACTGTGGGAGAACCCTCACCACACGGACTGCAGCGGTTCAAGAAGGCGGCTCACCACCACCTTCTCAAGGGCAATTAGGGATGGGCAATAAATGCTGGCCTCGCCAGCGACGCCCACATCCCATGATTGAATAAAAAAAAGTTGAACCTGTAGGTGTAAAAGATATAAATGAATTATGGGGTGGAGTTAAGATGAGGTAAGGGTGGAGGTGGGCAATGTTGCAGATGTTGAGGTAGAAATAGGAAGTCTTGGTGATGGATAGCATATGGGGTTTGTTGTTCTCATATAGATTGCAGATGGTATGATTTTTGCAGTAGTGTAGTGTAGACTTAGGATGTAGCAGATTAGGTCATAGTGGCTGTTTAGGAATGAGTGAAATACAAAGTTCCTTGAAAGTGTTTCAGTTTTAAAAAAATGTAATTGACACCACGATTCTAGATTGGGTAAGAAATGGTCACCTGAATTTTCCAATCAGTGTTACTTTTTTGTTGGCAATAAAATAACACCTATCAGAAAATCCAATCTGTTAAATCCCACAATGCTAAAAACAGATGACATACTTTACATATTTAAAATACTGTAATTGCAGATTTTTTCATCAGTTTCTTCAACAATTATTTCGTAATGGAAATATATTTTGCATTGTACCTCTGAGGCAGAAAGTTAAGAGTTCAAGCCCCACTGCAGGACTTAATCTCACAATCTAGGCCAGTATTGTTCAATATGTTTGCCACTAGTCACATGTGGCTAATTGGGAATCCAGATTTGGCTATTTGCTTTTTTGATTAGTAAATAAAAAATGAGTAATAGATACTGTCATTGGACATGTGATCTCAATACTTATATTCAGTCGGCATATGCATGTGTACTTTAAAATTTTTGTGTTATTGGTAAAATGGTAAGACGAAAAGCAGAATGTGTAAGTGTTTTTTGATCATTGTGTGTGCTTTAATTCCTTGGTTACTGCAAATTGCTAAAATGGTGTGTAACATGGGTGAAAATGCCAGATTTCAGCACCATGGAAACACCAGCAACATCGTATGGACAGGGAAGCTGTCATCATGGTCAGCTCAACGAATTGAAATAACCACTCCAGACAAGTAGAAGAAAGCAAACCCAACCAATAATGAGCAGCTCCAACAGGGCATTTCATGGCAAAGGGCAAGCAGCATCCAGTCGCGTTCTGGATGGAGACCTGGGGCGGGTCTGCGCTTCTCACCTTGTGAGTCAACATTCACAGCAATTACTCTGATGAAGTCAGAGTACCGCTCCCAACTCCTGGACAAAAACCCAGAAGCTGATGTGGATGATAAATTCATGGCAGAATTCTAAACTTTGGTCAAAGAGAAAGATTACAAGATTTCACACTGACTGGAGGTAGATGTTTGTTAAGTAAATATACAGTGCATTTACCTATATTGTTGTTAGTTCATGTAAGGTGTTTTCTACTAAGATTGGTACATGTGGCTAAAACAGTGTGGCTAGTCAGTGTTTCCTATTGTACAACACTGATCCAGGCTGACACTTCAATGCAATATTGACGGAGTGCTACATTATCTTAGGTGCAGTCTTTTAGATGAGGCATTAAACCAAGGCCTCATCAAATTGTTCTGGTGGATGTAAAATATCACCATGGCACTGTCCTGGTATCCTGATGAACATTCTTCCCACAACCAACACCACCATCAAAAACAGGTTAACTGGTTATTTGCTGTTTGTGGGATCTTGCTGGGCACAAACTGACTACTGCATTTGCCTGCATAACAACAGTGGCTGCATTTCAAAAGTAATTCATTTACTGTGAAGCATTTTGGAACACTGAGGATTTAATAAGGCACTATCCACCCAACAGGAACCAGGTGGGTGGCCAGTTAAAACTGAGCAGGTCAGTTACCCATTTGGAACTTGCCCCCTTTGCTCTGCCTGCGAACTTAACCTGCAAGGTTCTGCAGGTGGCTGAGGCACCCGCCTAAAAGAGGTAGGGACCTCATGAATTTATGCAATATTATGTCAATAGTGCCCTGATTGCATTTTAAATTGGGTCTGAGCTGGGCAGCCGGCGCAGCTTTCCACCAGGTAAAAGGTCAGCAGCTGTTGGGAAGGATGAAAAGGCCCAATAGGTAAGTCAGAAACTTTCCTTTGTGGGGTCAAGAGGAGTAGGGGTGCTCCTCCAGGCCCCACAAGGAAAGTCATGGCCTTCCCGGCCCCAGACTCCCCCCACTTTTCTCCCGTGAATCCCTCCCGGAACCCATTCTCTGCCACTTATCTAAAATCCGGCAGGAGTCCAAGGGCTGCCCAATATTCGGTAGCTGGCAGCCACTCTGCACCCAGTTCCTGTCCGTTTCAGGTGTTAAGTGGACCGGTGATACGTAATTGAGGCCCAGCCGTTAAAATCGGCAACGGCCTACCAATGCTGCTGGCAGGTGGGAAATTAACTTGCTGGAGTGGTTCCCCGCCAGAAACCCGCTCCAATTAAAATCCCCCCCCCAAGTTCTTTTTTACTTCAGCTATACTGGAATGAAGTCAACAGTAATTTACTTTCTTTCCGAGCTGAAGGTATATTTCGGTGCACAATTGCGAACAGAGTTTATATTTTTTCATCACTACTAAGTGAATTATAACAGGTTTCAAACTATGTACACACACTGGTGGAAAATAAATCATCCCATCTATCATTAATTCCCATTCAAGCAAAACATTTATACTGACTTAAATGTACAGGGTCATTTGTGGACATTTTCTCAAAGAAGAAATTGTTTAATACAATGAATCAACTCTCCATCAACTTCACCTTTGACATTTTTACAAATTTAGAAAGTTTATTATACATATACTCAGGTTCTGGAAAAATTGAAGCTGTCTACCAGAATATTTATTTCACAAGATTATGTGTAGTCTGAGGAAGGAGAGGGTTTGACAGGGTAAATGGTCTTTTCTTGTTCCATGTTTCCTTGGGCTCGATTTTAGCACCCGCGATCGAGTGCGTTCGTGGCGGGGGGGCTGTGAAAATCCGGGATTCCCGGGACGGGTCTCGAGCCCGGCTCCAACCCACCCACTTCCGGGTTCCCCAGTGACATGCGCGCGCAGCCCCTGGATGTGGGACTCCCGCCAGCAATTAAAGCCGGTGGGGTGCCACTTAAAGTACTTAAACAGGTACTTCAGGTTGTTTGCAGACCTGATTGACCTGATATTTTAGGAGGGCTGGGATTTTGCAATGAACTGAGACTGTTTCCCGTACTGGGGGAAACACTCCCAGTTCAAATGGACGTGTTGCAGCCACCAGCCTGTGGCAGCTGCAAAGGTCCATTTAACAGGTGGCTGGGGAGACCCTCACTCATTGCAGGAGGCCACTCTGTCACTTTGGACAAAGTTTGGCCTCCACCACCCTCCTCCTAACAATAAAATTCACCAACTTGCACACTTACCCCGGTGTCCAGACACATTTACCTACCTTGCGGACCCCCTCAGATGTACATCTTCCGGATGGGGGCCGCCATAGCTGCAGTCATGACTCCCTTGGAGGGCGAACAGCATCACCAGCTTCGCCAGCCACGCCGTCCACCTCTGACACGTGGCGCTCCACAACACAGTGCTGTGACACATCCACCTGCACAGCAGGAGGGAGGGCAACCGCAGAAAGAGATGCGTCGCAGAGGGCACTACCCTCGCCACAGGGTCTACAGACCGAGGCTCAGCTTCCTGGGCCTCTCTGAGCAGCAGTGCACATGGAGGCTCAGAGTCACTCGACATGTAGTCGTGGACATCTGCAGCCTCCTTCATGCCGAGCTGCTCCCGGCTGGCCCGAGCACCATCTTCTTACCTGTCGCTGTCAAAGTCACCACTGCCCTCAACAACTTCTCCTCCGCATCCTTCCAGGGTGCCACCGGGGACATCGCCGATGTCTCTCAGTCGTCTGCACAAAAGAGCCCTGCAAATACACCTACACTCACTCTGCAGTGATACAATGGGTGGCATCAGTTGTGGGTCTTCATAGTGATCCTCAGGAAAGGGCATTATTGCACAAACCAGACAAGATTCGCAAAGACGTGGCAGTAGTGGTGACAATATAATATGTTATGTGAGTTGATCAGAAATTAAATATAGGTAAACACCATGACAAACCCTCAAACACCCTTGTGCATCCCCTTCATGCTCACGACACGTTTGCCTTATGCTTCCTACTGCACATATGTGATGCATGCCCTGTGGCTGCAGCACAGGTAGTAGCAGGTTGAGTGAGGCTGACTGTGAAAGAGATGCATGAGAGGGTGAGTATGAGATAGAGCCATGAGGTTGTATGAGGATTGGGTTGAGTGGTAGTGGTGGGATGAGTACTGGCGAGGTGAGTAAGTGCAGGTAAGATGAGGATGAGCTTTGAGTGGGTGTGAGGGATGATGTGATAGAGTAGTGTTGGCAGTGCAGAAGGAGATGTGGGGTGGGGGCAGTGATGTGGCAGACGGAGTGTAGGAGAATGAGTAAGTGTACTCACTTCGGCTGACCTACTTAGGTCATTGAAGCGCCTCCTGCACTGTATGCAGGTTGGTGGTGCTGGTGACCTCCTCTGCCACCTCGAGCCAGGCCTTCTTGGTGGCAGAGACAGGCTGCTTCCTCCCGCCCGCCGGGGGGGAAGATCTCTGTCCTCCCCCTCCTCCTCACCCCATCCAATGATACCTGGAGTGAGGCATCATTAAACCTGGGAGCAGCCTTCCCCCGGGCTACTCCGTGCTGTAATTTTTCCTATTTTCTGCAGCATCAGTCAGTGGAGGACTGCCCCTTTAAATAGGGCTCCTCCAGCTGATAGACCTTGCTGCGCATGCACAGTCCGCCCGCTGCGCATGTGCAGTCCGCCCGCCGCGCAGCTTATCAGCGGGAAACCCGGAAGCACAGGTAAGTGGCTTCAATTAGCCTGCGATTGCGTGCGCAGCACACTGATTTCACCGGGCATGTTACCCATGCATCCAGTCGAACCCCCGCTGAGAACCCGCCGCCCTGCTAATATCGAGCCCCTTGTATTCTTCAGTTGGAACGTCTCAACCTACTTAACAAGGATAAACCAAACGCCCAGGCAAACAAAGTATCTTCTGAGAAAGGCAATCAGCTGCACAAGAAATGCAAAAATGCCAATTCACCATTGAAAAACAAATAAATAATCAAACAAAAAACAAACAAACATTCTGGCCCTAAATATCTGCTGGGGAAATATCCCAGCATAAATGCTGCGATGCAGTTGACCCTGCCAGAGTGTGTGTAGTCTGGGAGACATTCCCTGATTTACAAAGCAATGGTGGGCACCTAATCCTTCGATAAGTGCATCTTGGGCATTTTCCAGATGGGAAAGCCACAAAACGTGGCAGAGACTGCCCTCGCAAGAGGGAGATGCTGGGTTCCCTAGAACGATGCTGCAATATAGCCTAACTGGGCTTAGAGGGTTAAATTATGAGTACAGGTTGCATGAACTTGGCTTGTATTCCCTTGAGTATAGGAGAATGAGGGGTGATCTGATCGAAGTGTTTAAAATGTTAGAAGGGTAGATGGTGAGAAACTATTTCCTCTGGTGGGGGTATCAAGAACGAGGTGGCATAATCTTAAAATTAGAGCTAGGCCATTCAGGAGCGAAATCAGGAAGCACTTTTTCACACAAAGGATGGTAGAAATTTAGAACTCGCTCCCCCAAAAGGCTGTGGATGCTAGGATAATTGGAGTTTTCAAGACTGAGATAGATAGATCAACAATCCTAATCCCTAGTGTCAGAGGGAAGAGCTGTGAGGAATGATTTCATAAGCTATGGGTCTTCACCTTCCAGTAGAGATGTCTCAAACAGGACCTTATGTAACTATAAAAGATTCTTATTGGATAGAGCAAGTAAACCCAAAACAATAATTTCAGATACGCCAGGGCAGCAGTGCAAAAGGACACGGGGTAAGGTTGTGATCGGTAAATTTAGAACAGACATCAGGAATTTCATTACACAGAGGGTACTCAACACCTGAAATAGATTGCCAGGAAGCGGCAAGGATGCTGGACCCTTTGAAGAAACAGCTGGATGCTATACTGGGAAGATGGGAAGATGCTAAGATCGATATTTTGGAAGGATGAAACTAAAATGTACTTTAAATAACTTCTTGTGAACATGTTTTATTATGTTTAAGAATCCAAATATGTCTGAGAATGTATTAACATTTAAAACTCCATAAACTACTTTAACAATTACAGCATTCATCAAGTCATTTAAAAAATGGAACAATACTGATTGCAGTAATGAAATGGAAAACTCAATGGCAGAAGAGATAGTACCACTTAATAGTTGGTAGTGTGCGGTTTTTATAGAAGAGTTAACACCTACCACACAATCATGCTCTTGAATCATTTTACTATTTAAAAAAATTACATTCATTTGCTTGTGTGGAGAGTTGGAGTCTCCTTGGTGGAGGAGATTCTATTCCTGGTGCATTATCCAGTTTACTTCAACCAACTGGATAAATATTAGATCCAACATGTATGTCATGCCAGTAATAAGATAGTAAAATACTTTTATCTCACTTGAGGCTTTGACACTCATGATCTATCTGATCAGTATCACTTGAAGAAATATTAGGGCAATCCAGAAATGTTGCCCTGTACCCCTGAGCTTCAGGAACACACATCACTGGATCAGGCGAGTAGGTTTAAGCACTTGATTCAGGAGGTACAAAGGAAAATGTTTCAAACTTTGAAGGCCTCACAATAAGCATTACAGCTCCTAATTTCATTCAATCCCATGCAAATCGGTCCTATGCTGAAGTTCCCAATTCACCTGCTAACTCCATTACTTATCCATATAAATTGGGTGCTGCTGCAATATCCCGCTCTGGCCTTTCGGAGTTTCATTCTTACATGTGTTTACCATTGCATCTGAAGATTTGGTTATTTTTTGCTCTTTGGATCTCCTCATCTGCATCATTTCCTGCTGGTGTTTGGCCAAAGCAGTTTTGCAGATAGCTGCTATTTCACTTGCAGCAAGTGAATTATTCAGCATGGGAATTCCTTTTGGCGTTCCTGCAGCAGTCCTTTATTTGAAGGAGGAAGTGGAGTTTCTTTGGAGGGAAGAAAGTCAGCTATGAATGCATCTGAAGTGTTTGGTGCCTATTTGCCCTCATTCTAGGAGCCACGTGTTTAAACGTATGTCTGAAGAGACCAGAAATCTCAGGACTATGTTGAAATAAATAGCAATCTGTTTATTTCCCTAATAGTGTTATTTGCAAACTTTATTATTGTTTATTTCCCTGTTGCTTCCCCTTGGTGACAATGTATGGCATATCCTATCCTTATCCTGTCTAACCTAATGCTCTTTCTAAGTGCGGTGGCAGCCCATTGCTTGCCAAAGGGGCTTTATGGAATGCCTACAGCTGTGTACTTCTTTGTCTTGAGTCATTAAATGGGCCTGCAACTACTGCTAGCACTTTGAAGCCACATTGGCTAATATTCCTGTCCACCTGGCATTTTTTGAGTCCTTTGAAGGGGCTGGCTGGGTTTGATGGATGCTGCATCAGCATGGGAGGTTACCTGCCTTCTGTGTGCCTCCTCCTATGCCCAGAGTGTTAGCATTCCTTCCGGATGACCAGATCCTGAGTGAGGACATGCTGTGGCCACCACTGAGGACTGTGAAGCCCACCTTCAATGCTTTCTTAACCTGATCCTCTAGCCTACCCAATCCAGAATGGGCTGCCTCTTGCATATTGGAGCCCCAGTCCCAATAACTGCAGTCACAGCATTTGTGAGAGAAACAGTATATGCGCTTTGAACTTTTTTGCTGCAGCGATGTCAGAGCTGCAGTTCTGCAGATTCTCCAACATACCATTCAGGGCGTTATAAACGTTCCTGAAAGACTGCGTGAAAAGGCTCCCTTCAATTGGCAGCCCTCAAAGTAAGAATGCATAGCTCCTGCAGCGGAGAAGTGTCTGTCTGGGTCTCCGTTGGTCTGGTTCCTGCTCCTTTGCTGCCACCTCCTCTTCTCTTCCTGACGTGCTGCATACTTCACCAGGTGCTCCATCCTGACCCTGATTATGTGAATTCCCCAAGGGGCGTGTATCTGATCTGCTGCCTTGTGATCAGGAGTGTGCAACAGGTGCTTCTGAGAAGGGCTGGTTCCTGAATTATTCTAGTGCCAGGTGCATCATCGTAGGAGGCCCTATAAAAAGAGAAAAGAAACATATATTATCATGGTGCCTGTATGAAATGGCTGTGCACAGTTTCAATGTCAATACACTGAGGGTCATGCTGCTGTTCTGCAGATTGTGCTTGGGAATCAGTGAATGAATGAGTGGGTTTGAAAGGGGATCAAGAAGATTAAGGAAAATAGGACACCAATAAGTTCTCCAGGGTCCAGACTCTCAACGTCCTCCACTCCAGTGCAGAACCGCCTCCTAATGATGATTGTGTTGCTTTAGGTTAGCAGGGCCAACCACCAGCCTTTGTCTCTCTGTGGTTGTGACCAGTCTTCCCATGCATACAGCTGTTAGCAGGACAGACAGTGTCACTCTAGTGTCCTGCCTACACCCCATCTTGTCAGAATGCATGATAAATTAGCAATCAAGTAAATTCAATTGTCAATTTGATTTGCAAAAGTTATGTTTGACATTAGAAGCATTGAGAGTGTTTCAAAGATGCACAGTTCAATCAACAGCACTATGCAAATAAGAGCAGAAGTGTGAAAGATCTGAAAGGTTGTATCAGTGCTTGCCTTGTTCCTTCACTAATGCTGTACCATGTTAGAAACACAGTGCTTATAGCATGCATGCAGTGGTCATAGGCTTAAGTCGAGTTGGCAAACTATGGCCAGCCTTATTTTGGCACTCTTCCTCAGAGCAGAGAACCTTATTTTCATCTCCATGACATAGAGGTGGGAGATAGCAATAATTCACTCTGCCATCTCCTGCTTGCTGCACATTGTGGTGCAGAGGAGGGTTCCCCTTAATCCCAAATATGACCACTTGCTGCACTTCTTCCAGCAGAACATCCCAGATGTCTTCATCAAAGGGGCATTTCTGGCCATGTTCCGACTCATCTTCCATTGCTGATCTGGAAGATTCGCTGTGGCCAAAGAAATCAGCTTCCTTGAAAAAAAAAGCAGCAGTCCTTCAGGAGTTCCTGCTCCCCAGATATCCTGCCTCCTACCAATCATATCACTCTTTGCACTTGTGAAAGACATCCAAGAAGCAAATTCTAATTCTATTTATTAGCTGACCTTGCTGCATCCAGCAAAGTCAGCTGGTCAGTCCATCGTGTGAAGTCCCGTGAGAGCACTGCAATCCTGGTGCCACTTCAGTTGGATTATTGAATTAATCCAATTTAGCTACCAACTAGATACTGTTTTTTATTTTGAATTTGTAGTGCTGCACATTCAATTCCACTCAGATATTACAAGTAGGAAGATTGGATCTGATACAAACAATTTTTGTTCTAGAATAGAGTTCACTGTATGAACTAATAGGAATAAGAGGGAAAACTCCCATTTATTCCTTCACTATAGATGGAGTTAAAGTGGTTTTCCTTTATCTTTATCCAAATCCCTAAAATGAGCATCATTGACAGAGAATAATAATAATTGAGCTGATACTTTCAAAGATTTTGTCACATATTGCAGCACCATATCATCCCAAAGGTAATTATGGGAATTGTGAGGCATTTCAAGGAATTAGTTATAGCAGCTTTTTTTAAGTTTAAAATCAAATTAAAGCAATTGATAAAAATCGCTTTAGGTTTTAGGGCCAATTTTGTAGTCCTCGGTCCCAGACAATGCCCATTTCCAGTGGCAAAGGACAGAAGAAAGACATCAGAGACCCATTTTGTCAGGTGTCCGTCCTCTTCCCTTTACGTTATACCATGGCATTCCTGGTCCCCCACCTCAATTTTGTGGCAATGCAGCCCAGAGCACTCATAAGCAGGGGCGCCGCAAGAAGCTGGTGGTGGTCTGCGCCGGCACTATGCCTCTGATCTGAGAGTTTGAGGAAGCTAATAAGTAAGCCAACAAGGATTCCAAAGGCAGATGAGAATTTTTTAAGGCATCTGCCAGATCTCCAGGCTTTGGGGCCTTCTGGCTGCTCCTCTCCAGGAACACCGGAGGCCCGTGACTAGGTCTGCAGGTGATGGGCCTTGAAATACACGGTGGACTTAGCCTGCTGGGGCAAATGAGTGCCAAGGAAATTAAAGAAAAGAGCATATTGGGCTAGAAATTGGGCCGTGTAGCGCCCGTTGTTTCGGCACTACGCGGCCTCCCGAAGTTCTATAATAGCATCCAGAATGCGCGCACACGCTTCTAGCGTTACATGTGCCGGACGTCATCTTGGTAAAGGGTTTCGCGCACGCGCAGATAACGAATGCCAGCAGCATGTAAAGTAGGGACAATATGCGTTAGATCAGTGTAATGCTGATTTAAAGTGATAGACACCATTTTAGCACTAAACGCTCCACTCAACACATTGTCTTAACCACGAACACCTGAACATGTCTTAGACGGCCTGAAAGTCCCCCCCACACCAGCGCTATTTAAAGGTACCATGCAGGATTCACAGGTTAGTTGATCGATTATTGGCTGCTGATGCATTTGTACCTGTTTTGGAGGTCTCCTATATTTGAATACTTGGATGAGGGGACATGGCCTAACATTTAGAGCCAGGAATTGCAGGAGTGAAGTTAGGAAATGCTTCTACATGCAAAGGATGGTAGAAATTTGGAACGCTCTTCTGCAAATGGCAGTTGATGCTAGCTCAATTGTGAATTTTAAATCTGAGATTGACGGATTTCTGTGAACCAAGAGTATTAGGAGATTATGGGGCTAAGGCGGGTATATGGAGTTAGGTCACAAGTCAACCATGATCTCATTGAATGGCGGAACAGGCTCAAGGGGCTAAATGCCACTACTGCTTGCTGCCTCCTGTTATGCGCCACCTTCTCCTGCAAGAAAGTGAGAAGTGTGTTGGTGAGAGACCTGCAGGATGTCTGGGTGATGTGCCTGTCATGGTTGAATAGCTGCCAGCGTGTGTGACCTGTGAGTTGTGGATGTGAGGCTTGCAACAGTGGTAATGTGTGAAGGTGCGAGGAAGCATCTGAATGGAAGAGTTGAGTACTGATTGAAAGAGTTTGTTGGTAGGTGGGTGATGGGGGGGGGGGGGGGGTGTAGTGCTTGGGGCAGTGGATGCAGCTAGTGGTGCAGGTGGTAGGAGATGCCACTTGACAGTTGACCTCACTCATCTTGACCCCTTGTGTCAAAGTATTGAACTTCAACCTGCACTGCATCCGTGTTCATGGTGCTATGCGCTTAGCATTGACTGCACCCCTACTGCCTCCCACTGCCTCTTGAGCATATGTCTGGAGGGCCTCTTGCCCCCTTTGCGGATATAGGATGCCCCTCCTTCTGTCCAGCTCTTGCACAAAGGCCTCTAGTGCATCAGCAGAGAACCTTGGTGCACACACTCTCGGAGGCTTGATACAAACTCAGATCAACAGATTGGTGAGGTCTGGCATGCAGATTGAAGGATGTGAGATTTAGTAGTGAACGACCTTTATTCAATGTTTTAACATAACTCAACAGTTTGTAAACATAGGGACAGGACCTGCATCTGTGTTTTACATGCACGATGTCTGGTCTCTGTTCAGACTCCGTGCAGACCCGTATCTTATTTTTTGCAAATAAGAGGTGCAGCCTGCCTTTAAGAAGTGCAGTCTGCCTTTAAGAGGTGCAAGCAAATCACGTGAAATTTGGACTCCCCCCCCCCCCCCCCCCCTTGCTGGTGAGATGTGCGAACCTGCTGCAAACATCGTGGCTAGACCTCCATGCTGCGTTTCGATGAGGTAAATTACTAGGCAGCATGAATGTCTCGTGCTGCCTGCATCGGAACCACCGGGCGCGGGTTAATTGTGCACCCGGATTCGGTCTTTATGCATTAAGTCTTGCAGCTAAGTTGAGGCATATTAAAATATACCTTTCTACATGCAAATATATGTATTTTTGGCTGCAGTCCCACCAAAAAACAAGAATAATATAACTATTCTCTTAAGATTGAAAAAACAGTGAGATATAGAAAACACCTCCATGTTGAACCTGCCTAGAATTTTAAATATGTCCATTTTCATATCATTTGACCTCAATAGAAGATGTAACATAAAATCCAGCAGCAGCATCACTTGTGGGAGGATGTAATCACAGCATGACAAGATACATAGGCAGTATCAGTATAAGCCTTGGCCCCACTGATTCTGGATTTTGTTTTGTAATTTTGCTCCTGCCGACTACTTTCTGCAATTTGCTATGAGGTTGCCCTCTGACTTCTGACAGGGCACAAAATAGGTTTTCTCAATGGTTATTCCTCTACTACTGCTTCCTGGAAGAAGGAGAAGGATTACATGCTCCTGAGTATTGACTTTTGATGGAAAGAAATTTATATTTGATACATTTGCTCAGCCAGCTTTTCTTTCAGGATGCACTCATGGGATTGCCTCTGCCCATAAAATCTGTTGATAAAGTTGATATTGCCTGGCATATATGAAAAAGGTGAATCTGACAATGGGCACAAATGTTAAGGTGTAACCTGAGTATATGTGGTCAATTTATACTTTATTTGCAAAATCACGTAAAACAATGTACTAGCAGCATCAAAGGAAATGTTGAAGGTTATTCATAAAAGCTATATAGCTAAAATATTCTTCGACAGCACTTCCCAAACCCGCGACCTCTACCACCAGAAGGACAAGGGCAGCAGGCACATGGGAACAACACCACCTGCACGTTCCCCTCCAAGTCACACACCATCTCAACTTGGAAATATATCGCTGTTCCTTCATCGTCGCTGGGTCAAAATCCTGGAACTCCCTATCTAACAGCACTGAGGGAGTACCTTCACCACACGGACTGCAGTGGTTCAAGGCCGCGGCTCACCACCACCTTCTCAAGGGCAATTAGCGATGGGCAATAAATGCTGGCCTTGCCAGCGACGCCCACATCCCCATGAACGAATAAAAAAAATATTGGTTGCAGATAAGAGAGAACTGCTGACCTGATCATTTGTCCTCTGCATAATGGCTATGTAACTGAATCTACCTGCTTGAAGTACATCTAAATAGTGGAACCTTGGGTGTGTCAGTGGCATTACTTTTAATACCGCTGCTTTTTTTTGCGGTATCAAGCTTGCATCCTGTGGGAGTTAGAGAGACTAGGGAACCTGCCTAGGGAAATGGCAGAAATCAAAGCAAGTCACCAATGAAGGCTTTCCCTAAGTTCAATGGTTAATTAATTCCTCAAGATGGATTTTCGTCTGAACTGCTACCAATTTTGGAGTCGATTTGGGGCAATAAATAGATTAAAAAGGGGCGGAAATGCCTACCACCTTAAAACTGCCAATCTAATATAGCACCAGAAATTTCCTTCCAAAACATCACCAGACAAGCCCCAATTTATCATTTCGGCACATAATCTAGGATGGCAATATGGAAGGAGTGCTACATTGTTAGAGGTGTTGACTTTTGGATGATAAAGCAGTCTGCCTGTTCAAATGTTTCATATGAACATTAAATATTTCACATCACTATTGGAAGAAAAGCAGAGAGGAGACCTAGCCATTCTTCCCGAACCAACACCTCCAAAAACAGAATAACCTTCATTTTGTTGTTGTTTAAGGGATCTTACTGTGCACAAAATGTCTGCTGTTTTGTCTCCAATAACAAGAGTTAGTGCACTTCAAAGTAATTCATTGTGTGTGAAGTGCTTTGAAATATGATAAGTAAGGCACTATTCTTTCATTCAAACCAGCAATACTGACAGCCAATATATTATCAGTCCATGATCCATCAATGGACATTCCTCAAGCAATCACAAATCCAACAAACCAGTTTGTATGAGCAGTCATTGAAAAAGTTTCTATTTCATTTGAATTTTTATTTAAAGTAAAAAATTGCTTCTTCTAAAATTGATGCATTTTAGGTGTTCTGATTAAATTAATTTCTCTTCAACTCCCCAAGAAGTGATTTCTGCAGTCAAAATTGTCAGCAATAAGGTATGAAAATTAAAAAGATTGACAAAGAACATAGTCAACCTAATGCTATAACTGTTTCAATGAATAGTAAATATGCACCATCTAATGCAAAGATGTGGCTTTGACATTCAACACCAGAGCAGTAAATGTAGAAGTTAGGTAATTGTGATTAAAATAAAGACAAATTCTTCAGACCATATTAATAGATTTTACAATAATGCCCTTTACTTCTTTGAGAGCACCTACATGGTATCTACTAGGTAGCAGTGTCAGAAACTGTTTATTGTATACTTTCAATGCTGAACATTTCTATAATTTAAAAAATTGTGTCTGGTGTTTTGATTACCTCTCTGAATATCTTCTTCTTTGGCTCAGCATTCATTTTCTTTTGATTACGCAAGAAGAATTGTTGCAAAAAGTTCCCAGTTTCAAAAATCACTATTGAAACTCTCCATACTCTTCAGCCTCACAAACTCTTCACTTCTACCTTTCTCAACTAATCCTGGCAACAGCTATACCTTATATGAATTCTCATTCTAACTTATCCTGAGTGCATTGCGAGTGGAAATGCAGGAAACTCGGTGCTATAGTATTACTGGCCCTCATTAAAACATATGTAAATGAGCTGACTCAGGACTCAACAGGAGACCCATATGGCACAATTTCCTGTCCAGTATTTAAAGGCTCAGTCCAGCTCTGCAAGGGAGGTTGAGAGAAAGGACTGTGGAAATCAAAATAATCGTTGCCAATTGGAAGGATATCTGCCAAGAGAGGGAAGGTGGACCTTAGGTTCAGCAATGCATCCCTGGAGGTAATGCTGGGTGCAGTGAGGACAAGGAGGGGTGGTTGTTCCCCACAAATGGGAAGAAGAAACCTGCTGCAACAACCAAGAGGGCCTGGATTGAGATGGCTGAGGAAGTCAGCAGCAGCAGCATGACGCCCAGGATCTGGATTCAGTGCAGGAAACGTTGCATTGATCTGACTAGGAAAGGTCAGGACACGTCCTTCTTTACCCATTTCTTTCAATGCACCTCCTTCCACTCTCTTTTGTCCATCCTATACCATTTACACCACTCCTCACCCCCGAATCACTTTCCTCACCACCAATCACAATGGTACACTGTATCACCTCTCATTCTCACTCCTTACTATTCCTCACCTACCGATTGCTCCTTTCACTGCTGCCATTAAGCCCATCCTCATCTCATTTCCTCTGAGCTGTTCCACCTGCATCTCCTCTCAGCAAACCTCCTCAATTCACACTGCAGCCAATCTCCACAAAGCATGACATCCCCACTCCTTTTACCACATCCAGAGGAAGGACACATCCTTGCTAGCCACTCATAGGACTGCCCTTCTCCCTTTGCAGAAGAGAGTGCAGAATGCCAGGGAGAGGGCCAGGACCTGTGGAGAACCACCAGACATAGTGGAAGTGACCCGGCAGAGTAGGAGGCACTGGAGATAAGCAGCACCTTGAGCATTGGTGATGGCAAGGTTGGTGGACCACCAGAGCAGGGTGACTGCATTAACCTTTAAACTGCTCATCTCCCAAAAAACAAATTCACCTTCAGCCAACTTCATCATATCAAGCAGTATGGCCAAATGCTTCATGTGCACATTGAGATCTTCTAAGTACTGTTACTAAATTTTCACCCTTTCTTCTTTCCTCCAGGGCCCTCGCAGTAAGAACACGAGTCCCTACCCACAGAGGATGAAGAGTCCTCGGAGGACCTCATCACTCCTGAGGATGCACCGCACATTCTACATGCATTGCAGGCACTAGCACAGAAATTAGCACATCAAGTGGGCGTGTTAGTCTGCAGTCTATGGCACCCTGCACATGTGGAACACCAGACAGAGCTGCAAACCCAATGCTCTGTCTGTCCAATTGTTGTCATCAGTTGGGAAGGAGATATATCAACTCACCCTGGCATAAGTCACCTGCCTGATGCATTTGTGGGTGGCTGACTGCAACACCCTTCACCCTTGATGTGTCCCCTGTGGCAGCCTGGAAGGATCCAGAGGCATAAAAGTTGAGGGTGGTGCTGACTTTCACTTTCACTGCCACTGGCATAGCATGGCCGACAGGTCCAGCAGTCTGGAGGTCTTCCTCAAGGAGACTGCAGAGGTCCATGACCACCTGCCTTGACAATCGGAGTCTCCTGAAGCACTACTCCTCAGACAGGTTAAAGAAGCTGAGCCTCTGTCTGTACACCCTGAGGTGGGCAAGGTCTTCTGCAAGCATGCCCCTCTCTGTAGCTGCCTTCGCTGCTGCCCACCTGCAGCTTCTTCTTCACCACGCCCTTGCTGCTGGTGCTCATCTTCCTCCTCCTCCTCCTCCTCCTCTTCACTCCAATAGAGTTCAGCTAGAGCAGCACCCATAATCAAATTCTCTTTTTTCCAACAAAGTGTATTAAAAGCTCATTGCTAAGCAAATAGAATCACAGCCCACAATTAGCTGAAAGAGCACCTGTGAGTGCAGCAATTTTATTCAGGTTGGGGCTCCTTTACGTTCAACACACTGATCACTTGGCACCCAATCCAGCCAGGGTTTCCCTGGCGATCTTGCCAACCCAGGTGAAACCCATGCTGCACAAGTTAAAATAACATTGGGGTCCTATTTGCATCATAGGACCCCTATTTACATGTACTCATGAGCCTCCCACCTCTCTATAGCGGAAGGCTTGTCGACCCCGATTCTCGACGATATTGCAGTGGCTGGGAATGCAGCGGGTTGGGGTCGGGATCGCCATTTCTGGCATTTTAACTCCTTGCCTGACCTTTTCCTGCCCTTCAGAGTGGGGAGGGAGGAGGTTAAATCGAGGCCAACATACCTAGCTTTCAATTGTTATTATTCTGGTACAGTGTGATGTTTATAACTGTGCAAAATTGTATTATCTTCTATGGATAAGAAATAAACGTCACCCACATTCCAGTGAGAATGGAGTGTATGTGGTGCGACATTGCCATCTACTGGTGTAGTAGCATAAAACACATAAAGATCACATGACAATAATATCAGAATTGATAGGTTTAGAGCAAGTCATCTGACATTGTCCATCTAGATGTATAAAGAGGCTTGCTTTCAGTAATTCTTTGGTATTCCACATTGAAAATTCACCGGGATTGGTTAATAGTTCACAAAGTCCGATGGTTATCCTACTTGTAAGTATATAGGTGTATAAACTTGCTTCTACTTTCTGTGGATATTAATAAAACCAACAAGTTGATTTATCTCTGGCATCTAAACCTATATAATTTGGATTAATCTGGTCAGTTGATCTAACAGGTTGCATTTCTGCCACCATTTAAAGGTGTTATTTGAAGAGCAGGAGACAGGAGTGGTGAATACATTCGGGAAAGCAGCAGCCTTCAACCTTGGGGGTGTCAGTAGTTGAAAAGGACCCCAGATTTTTGGATGTAACTATGGAGGTCTGTTTGGCAAAAGTGAGGGCCAGAAGAGTAAGTCTGCTGGGGACTGAGGGCAGAAGGCCTCAAGGAAGGTGGTTTTAGGCTGTATGGATGGAGATGACAGAGGCAGTCAGAGAAACCACCATTACCCCAAGAATTGCCACACAGTGCAGAAAAGATTTAATGACCTCACAAGGGTAGCCAAGTTAAGTCAAAGAATTATTGCCCATCCACACACTGATACAGACTTCATACACCTCCTCAACTCTCATAATCTTTCTCTGGCAGTCTGGGACACTCACTTTTGTAAAGATCAAGTTATGCAGATACTGAATCCCCATTTTACTTAAAATCACTGTCAACTCACATTGCCTGCCACAAAGCCTCTGCCAATCTTCAAGCACAAGTCATTTAAAGGGACAATGTATCTGCATCTGCCACCATCATGCCTTTAACATTGAATTCTCTTCCTCCAAAGGAAAAGCTCGCCCATAACCATCACCAGAGAAATGCAACTAGAAACCCTTAGTCTACATGAAGAAGAAGCATTAAACATAATAGGCAGACAGTCAGAAGAGTTGTGGGAGATGATGAGGTTGGAGGTAAGGTGGCAAGAGAAGGTTGGTAAAGGATGGGAGATGCTTATCTAGATAGACTCAGCTTTCTCTGCTTTCTCGAAGTATTGTAATGCCGTTACAGTCAGCCACTATTTCTTTGAGGGGGAAGTATCACTATGTGCACAGTTAAACAAGGTCTTCTGTTTTTCACATCTTAGGCTACGCATTGCAGGAAGAAGCCTGCCATACAAACTATCATCCAGCCACTTACAGGTCCAAATCTGCTGGCATGCCCAGGGCAAAACTGCTGTCCCATCCTCACCAACCCTGTCAGCATAGCTCACTACTCCAGCACTAGCCCAGAGCTGAGATGGACAAGTAGGAGTCGTCCACTACCTGTTTTTGCAACACATTGCAGGAAATTTCTCATTATTTGCAGGGAATCCTGAAAAGTGTGATAGTCTGAGAGATTTCAGCAGCATCAAGAAGCCAGGAAGAACTTTTAGGAACATCGATGTCTTCTAGACCAACAGCTAAAGATGCTTCGGACAGGACACCTTCACAGGACTTCCAAGATCTGATTGGGACTATTCGGTTTGTGATGACACTGACCAGTAGCACATCAGAGTTTGTGCCCTGCATCTGAGGGCTGCAAGGAGTGGTCAAAGATGACACTGTTTCTCCAAAGAGTGGCATCAGCCTGCTTCCTTAAGGCCCACTCCAATGCTTCAGACATGGGTCTCGTATACCTTGCCACTGCAAGAGAAAGGCTGCTGGATGCTGGTCCCTCCAGGACAGCAGGTTCACTGAAATAAGAATCACCTCAGGCCTCTAGGCTCCAAGGGAACCTTCCCATCCACAGCACCGCTCAACCTTATATGACGCAGGGAGCATCTCACAAGAGTAGAAGATTTGGAAATTTAAGCAATAAGTTAGCTGGCACAAAGGGGAGACATGGTGGTAAATAGTAGTTACAGAGAGTGAATGTTTTTGTTGTCACTCTGATGAATGTTTCTGTGCAAAGTAAACATTGATCACATATAGCTATGCTTGCTTACTTTTTGGATCTGGATGAATGCACAGAAAAAGGTCAATTTCTGACTATGAAGGAATTTGGCCAAAGCCTTTGAGGGACAAGTGTGAAGTGACTTTATTTGATATGTCAACTTTTATTCATTGGAAGCATCGGGCTATAAGTTATGTCCTCCTTTCTTTGGCTGCTGGCTGTCCTGATCCATGTTCTTCCCTTTCTGTTCACCCTTCTTGTGCTGTGGCAAGGGCGGTCCATCTCCCTTCCCCTTCTTCATCATCACTTTCAGCTTCCGCCGCCAGTAAGCCTTTCTTCTTTGTGATGTTATGTAGTACACAGTATGATGCAATGGTTTTATCAGATTTATCCAAGCTTTTGCAGACAGAGAGGCACAACAGATATAATGAGGCCCATGCAACTACAAGAAGAGCAATAGAGAAGACTATAGACATTTTGCAAAAGGCTTACTGGAGTGTTAAGCCATGATTGCAGAGGATAGCCCTAATCACCAATCAACCATCCTGATACATGGCTTTGAGTCATCAGAGTTGGAGGGTGGATTGGCACACGATGAAAGCATCATGGCAGTTTCCTGGGTATGTGTAGCATAAGGTGATTGGTATTGCACACTGGCTGCACGTAAGTGGAATGAAAGCCTTTCATATTCATAAAATTGAGGGGGCTGTCATATGGGGCTTTGACTGCCATAGCATTCCATTAATTGTTCCTTGCACCAGCAGGAACCCTGCCAGTCTGTAGAACCAAATTGTTTTCTCTCTGTCTCTCTCTCTCTCAATGGGGGTAATTTTAATCCCTAAGAATGGGTGGTTTGGGGGTGGATGGGCTTTTTGGAGTGGGCATTCCCGGCTCCAATGCGCCTACTTCTGGGTTTAACCCCAATGCGTTAGGATGCGCGCGCACAACAGGAACCTGTAAGTCCCATTCCCACTTAAAGTTAGTGGGCCGATAGTTAAAGGTGCAATTTAGGTACTTTAAACATTTCAGGTAATCAACTTTTTGTGGATTCTGCAACAGAAACAGATTTAACTTCTCCTAAACGTGTCTCCAATGGCTTCTGAAACATGCCATACAAATGGAGGTGAGTTGCAACCTAAGCTCATTTGGCCCTTTAAACCAGTGATTGACACATCTCAATAATAGGTGAGGTATTGAGGCTGGGCACTCAGTTCTCTCAGACAAACGTTTGGCTGGTAGTTCTTTGTGTTTAGACTGAGAATTCTTGTGTTCACACAAATTTACCAACATTTTGGAGCCCGTCAAACTGACAAGATCAGGATGGGGTGGGGGGGGGGTGCAATGGATCTATCCCATAGTACATCTGAGGAGGAGAAAAATCACCATCCAGGGCGGGCACATCGTGTAGTTCTGGGATCTGCAGTTGCACAGGACAGAGGTGCGCAACAAGGACCTGGAGAAGTGCAGAGAGGGGACCAACGGAGGAGCCGAGGTCGCAGGAGGCACTACCCACGTGAGAGGGTCGACAGGCAGATGCTGAGCTTCCTGGACCTCTCTGAGGAGCAGTGCCTACGCAGGCTGAGATTTAGTCGGCAGACATCCACACCCTCCTTCAGGTAGAGCTGCTCCCGGCTGCACCTGGAGGCCATACATTGCCTGTCGCAGTTAAAGTCACCACTGCCCTCAATTTCTTCGCCTCCGGATCCTTCCAGGGCGCCACCAGTGACATCTCCAGGGTGTATCATTCATCTGCACATAAGTGTATATGGCAGATGACAGATCGCTTGTTTGCCAGGACATCCAATTACGTCAACTTCCCCCGCGATGACATCAGCCAGACTGAAAGGGCATTGGGTTTCAATTCTCTGGCTGGCTTCCCATGGTGCAGGGCGCAATTGATTGCACACACATGGCAATCCGAAGACCTCCACGTGAGCCAGGAGTGTTCATAAAGGGATATCAATGCACAGCTGGTGTGCGACCACTGGAAGAGATTTCTGCAGTTGTGTGCCAGTTTCCCTGGCAGCTGTCATGATTCATTCATTTTACGCGAGTCCAACATAACCCGGAACTCTTCCACACAGAAGGCAGACTTAAGGGCTGGCTCCTTGAAGACAAGGGATATCCCCTGCAAATGTGGCTCATGATACCTGTGAGGACCCCTACCAATGAGACACAACAGCGGTAAAACTAGAACCACATCACCACTAGGTCTGTCATTGAGCAAGTCATAGGCATGTTGAGAATGTGCTTCAGGTTCCTGGATAGATCGGGCGAAGCCCTTTAGTACTCGCCAGTGATGGTGTCCAGAATAATCATCGTCCTGCTGCGTCCTGCACAACATAGCGCAGCAGAATGGGTTACAGGTGGAGGAGGTCGAATGCGCTCATCTAGCATCCTCATCTGGTGGCAGCATTGAAGAGGAGAAGGAGGAGGAGGAGGATGGGGAACCCATCGCCAGAGCAACGGTGCACATTGCTGCCCATGATGCCAGGGATTCCCTCATCTCTAACCGGTTCGCATAACGAGATGTGCAAATTGAAGACTTTGAGCTACACAGGCCTCCTGGAACAACCATCACCACCAACCCTCCCCCCCCCCCCCCACCCCCTCCACCCCTTTGCACAAAACAGTCCTTCAACCACGCATACACCAATTGTACACCCACCCAATTGGGGTCATCAAGTCTTGGCGTTCATGATCAAGCAAATTAAATGGCAATTTCACACACATGCGCAATAATGGCCAAGACATGGCAATGGTGATAATGATTAAATTTCATGTGCCACAACAAACAAAATATATAAATGAACATGACATCTCGTCAAACACCCTTGGTGAATTACAATTGCTTAGCCTTTCACTTTCTAGTGCTTCTACGTGGTGCATCTCCTGGGGCTTCAGCAGAGGTAGTGGCAAGTTGTTCAGATCCCTGCCCTGACTGCTGAGATGCTTTTGGCCTAAGACCTCTGGGTTTTGGAGCCTGAGAGGGCCGCGCCAAAGACTGCTCCACCTGTACCTGTGCAGGGACAGACTTGGCCATCGGGGGAGGAGGCAGCATTGCGGATACTGGTTGAGTGGGAGGGGGGGGCAACGGGTGAGACGTGGGAGCGCTTTGAGTGGAGTTCCTACTTGCATGTCCCCTTTCGCCATGATCCCTCTCCTGGGCCAGCACAACATCACATCCACCACTCTGCTAGACAGCAGGTTGGTGAGCAGATGTGCCGCATTGGTATCTGTCAGCCTGTTTAAGTTGGCAGACATGTTGCCATTCAGAGTCTACACAGCCGTTGTCATGGCCTGCATGGACTCATTTGAGATCTGTGCTTGAAGCTCATTGGAGGCTGCCACTTTCTTCATCGCAGACATTCTCGCACATACCTGCGCCAACAATCCAGTAGCGATGGAGGTGGACTCCTCTATCCTCTCCGCTGTTGCGGACAGTGTGAGTGGCTCATTATTCAGTACCTCGCAAAGGTGCAGCTTTACCTCTATCGTTCTCATTCTCAACAATGGCCCCCAGGGTTCAGCATCTGTGTCCAGCTAAGCAGAGCTTGAAGAGGAGTGGGCCCCCCGACGTGGACTCTCCACAGCTGCCCCTGCCACCAGTGTCTGCTCGTGCACACTTGCGAGTGGTGAATCAACAGGTGACAACCCAATTAACTGTCTAACATGACCCACCTAAGTGCCAGAATCTGCGCTGGCACATGGCTGTATGTTATGCAACCTCAGAAGGAATGAGATCCTCTGAGGAATCTCTTTCTTCCATTTCGGCACATTCTTCTTGAAGGCGTGAAGGCCCTGGAAGACAACAGAAACCGATATTAATTATCGAAAAAGAGGCAATCTTTCCAATGACCATACTGAGGAGTGGAACAGTTCAATCAATAATAAAATCAATTCATCATGGGCTCGATTTTGGGATCGTGTTTCCGGCGGGTTCCCAGCGGGGTGGCCCCGAAAATCCCGATATCTGGTCACGTGACCGGATCGCGACGAAATCCCGGCCACTTCCGGGTACCGCGCTGACGTGCGGGGCTGCGCGCGCAAGCCCCGCTGGTGGGAATCCCGCAGGCAATTAAAGCCAGCGGGGTTCCACTTGAGAGTACTTACCTTGCTCGTTGTGGTCAGTTAATGAGCTGAAGCAGCTGTCAAAAGAGGAAGTGTGGGATTTTCGGTTCAAGGCAGTGAGTTTCCCACACTGGGGGAAACAGTCCCTCCTCAACCAGGCGTGTTGCAGCCAGCAGCCTGTGGCAGGTGCCAAGGTGCGCTCCACGGGGGAGAGCCCTCACCCACGCAGGAGGCCACCGCGTCACATAGGGCAACCCCTGCCCTCCACCACCCCCCGCCAAGCCAGAGGACAGACCGACACGAAACCGCAGCCCCAGTCCGAGGAACCACACACCTACCCTGCACAACCCCTCAGACCAACACCTGCCAGATGGGTGGTGTGTGGACACCCTCGGAGGACGAAGAGCATGACCAGCCCCAGCAGCCTCGCAGTCCACGCCGTCCGCCGCAGAGACGTGGATCCCCCCAACACGGTGTTGTTGCACGCCCACCTGCACAGCAGGAGGGAGGGCTACCGCAGAGAGAGACGCATCGCAGAGGGCACTACCCTCGCCACAGGGTCCACAGACCGAGGCGCAGCTCCCCGGGCCTCTCCGAGCAGCAGTGCACAGGGAGGCGCAGATTCGCTCGACATGTAGTCGTGGAGATCTGCAGCCTCTTTCATGCCGAGCTGCTCCTGGCTGGCCCCAGCACCAACTGCTTACCTGTCGCTGGCAAAGTCACCACTGCCCTCCACACCTTCTCCTCCGCATCCTTCCAGGGTGCAGCCGGCTACACCGCCGATGTCTCTCAGTCGTCTGCGCGGACGAGCCCTGCAAATACACCTGCACCTACTCTGCAGTAACACGATGGGTGGCATCAGTGGTGGGTCCTCATAGTGATACCCAGGAGCGGCCATTATTGGACACAACGGACAGGATTCGCGGAGACATGGCAGTGGTGGTGTCAATATAATGTGTGCTGTTTGTTGCTCTGAAATTCAATATAGGTAACACCCATGACAAACCCTCAGACACCCTTGTGCACCCCCTTCATGCTGACGACACGTTTGCCTTACGCTGCCTACTGCACATATGTGATGCATGCCCTGTGGCTGCAGCACAGCTGGTGGCAGGTTGAGTGAGGCTGGCCGTGAGGGAGATGCACGGGAGGGTGAGTATGGGATGGAGCAATGAGATTGTATGAGGATTGGGTCGCGTGTTAGTGGCAGGATGAGTACTGGCGAGGTGAGTAGGTGGAGGTAAGATGAGGATGGGGTTTGAGTGGGTATGAAGGGTGATGTGACAGAATAGTGTTGGCGGTGCCGAAGGAGATGTGGGGTGGGGGCAGTGTTGTGGCAGACGGAGTGTAGGGGAAAGACTTCATGTTCTCACTGCGGCTGACCTATTGCGGTCATTGCAGCGCCTCCTGCACTGTATGCAGGTGGGCCATATGTTGGTGGCGCAGGTGACCCTCTCTGCCACCTCGAGCCAGGCCTTCTTGGTGGCAGAGGCAGGCCGCTTCCTCCCGCCCGCCGGGGGGAAGATCTGTGTCCTCCCCCTCCTCCTCACCCCATCTGATGATACCTGGGGTGAGGCATCATTAAACTGGGAGCAGCCTTCCCCCTGGGCTGCTCCATGCTGCAATTTGTTCCATTGGTTGCAGCATCTGTCAGTGGAGGACTGCCCCTTTAACTAGAGAGCCTCCAGCTGACAGATTGTACTGCACATGCGCAGCCCGACCGACGCGCAGGCCAGCGCCGTGGACCCCGGAGGAGCAGGTAATTGATTCCTATTAGTGGGTTGCCTGCTACGATCGCGTGGGCAACCCACTAATTTCGCCGAGCGTGTTGACCACGCTCCCGGAGGACCACCCGCTGGGAACCCGCAGGCCTGCTAAATTCGAGCCCCATGTGTCTGAAATATGTTAAAGTTCTGTCACCAGCCATCTGCGGGTTGCCAGTCTTTCCATCTCTGACGGATAGGCATGCAATGGTCCGAATTATCTCTATGGCCTCCTCCTCCACATCTGTCAGCTCCACTATATGCGGTGGATCACCTCCAATTCTGGTGCTCTCTCTTGCGTCTTGCACTCTCTTCTCCTACAAGGGGAGAAAGAACAGATCTGTGAGTGACTGAAGGTGATGTTTTCACCCTATGAATGAATTGCTTTCGGTGAGGCTGACCATGAAACAGATGATTATCAGACAGGTGATTATCAGACAGGTACATCACATTGCATCAGGACTGGGGTGAATGGCAGTGGTGGATGAATAAATGGGCAGTTGAGGAAGTGCATAGAAAGTGAAGGATGGTTGTTGCTGAAACTTAACTGGGTTTGAGGAGTTATGTGATGGAGTAGGCGTGCCAACACAGATTTTGTCGCTGGGTGGGGGGGAGGGGGTGTTGAACAGCACAGGATGTGGGTGAATCATAAAATGTACTCACTTTTGCTGACCTAGTTAGGTCATTAAACCACTTCCTGCACTGCAGCCAAGACCTGGGCACCATGCTTCTGCTGCTCACCTCCTCTGCCACCTCCAGCCACGCCTTCTTGGTGGCAGAAACAGGTTTCTTCCTCCTCTCAGCTGGGTACTGCACCTCCCTCCTGCTTCGCACACCAGACAGTCGAACCTCAAGGGATGTGTCGGTGAACCTGGATGCTGCCTTTTCTCTATGCCCTTCCATCTCAATGTTATCTCCTTTCTCCTTCAAAATCCATTTTGCATTGGCCCTTTAAATAGCGGAGTTCACATCACGTCATGCGGGTGTGCATTACGCCCGCTGCGCAGCTTGGAGACCCAAATCCCAGAAGTAAAATTAAGTGCCTTCAACTGAGTTTCGATCACACAATCCGACGAGCTACAATTATTTCCGGATTTCCCATGCGATTATTTACCCACCGCCATGCTAAAATCATGCCCAATGTTTCTCTGGTTCCACTGGGAAGGAAATGAACTGCATGGCATGTCTGAAATATGAGTTGCTGACTGTCTGGTATGACAAAGGTCTCCAGATGTTATAACCTCCTGAAGCATTGATGTGCAGAAAATTCTAAGAACTACCTTCTTGGTCTGCAAACCCTGTTGAGTTGGTAAGTACATGTAGGAAACAAACATCTGCTGTAATGTCTCAATCTAAGTGCCTCCAATCTAATCTCTTCCATATCCTCATCTTTTACCGCTTCATTACACAGGAATGGAGGGATTCCCACTGGGAATTCCATGCCTCCAGTCCAAACCTCTATTTTTTGCAGAGCTGATTAAAAATAGCAACAAAAGTCCTGACACAACGTCCAAAATACAAAACAGTTTGATATGCTGGCAAAATAACACTATTTGAGTTGCATCAACCAAAATAGCCTCATCAATGCAGTATCTTAAGGATATCTTAATGGTGCTAATACCACCACTCATATCGTGGTGGTAATAATTTGGAGCATAAATTGGAGAAAATGGGTCAGAAGGGTTAGTCATGCCCAAATGACACCATTTAAATGCACTTGGGTGGACTCCCAGCAGGCCTTAAAGGGGAATGGCAATTTTTTAGGATGATAATTCTGATGCAATATTAGACCAGCAGTTTTGAGGCAATAGGCATTAATGCTCCATTTTGCTCCAATTACACCCCAAAGCCACTAGAAAATGAACGGTAATTCAGAGGAAAATCCAACCTTGAGTGTCAAAAGATGAACATTTGCCTTGAAGCCAAATTGGCATCCAGACAATACCAATAGCAAATACAAATGTGCAGCTCTATGAATGGCATTAGATATGATCTGCATAATCTGAGGTCAGAAAAGTCTGGATCTTTTCACTGGCAGACGGGATGCCAGTGCAAGGCAACGATTTTCTGTTTGAAGAGCACTTCCACAAATAGAATCTTGTGCTTGATATTTTTTTTTCAGATAACAATAATCAGCTGATCAGACGTAGACCAAGTGGTGGTCAGACATTTCAACTGGTACTTTGTTGATTGCTTTTAGGGGCATGGTCAATGGTAGATCTAAGCAGACATTACCTCTAGTTGGACAGCAAACAAGTTGAGTAAGGCCATTATAAACTACGAAGGAGGCGTAGAATGGTAACTGTGGTCCTTTTTATTGTCCAGCTACTTGTCACAGTGGAAATTAAAGGACCCAATTATGAGAATGTTGCATCTGGTTGTAAGTGATAGCATTCTATCAATATTACGTAACAAGTAGACCAAAATGGATGGTGGATAGTGAACTGTAGCCAATTTTTTTCTCTCTCTCTCTTATTGAAGTACTTCTGTCCAAGGAACTTTGAAATACTTGATTCCAAATCTAGTCCGTGGAAGGCTGGTAACTCACATTTCTAATTCAGGGCTGCTGAGCTCCATCTGTACCACAGTGCTAGTCAAACAGATCACAACTAGGGATGGAAGCAGCCTTATTACCACCTGCTTTATTAAAATGATTAACAGGTAGCTAGAAATGTTAGCGCATGTAATTTCCCCTCTAGAATTTAGTTTCAAATTCAGCCCAGACTGATCCAGTGAAAATTTCTGCACTGCCACCAAGGGTTCTAAATAAAATTAGCTTAGGCAGTCTCAACACAGTTACGAACAGGTGCGTATCCATAGCACTAAACTGCTCATAATTCAGTACTAAATTGGCAATCTCACACAGCCACCAAAGGGAAAGTTGACATAGGAAAGAAAAAAAAACTTGTGAAGACTGGTTAGGTCTCAGCTGGAGTATTGTATTTTTCTTTTGTGAATTTAGGCCCCCCTTTTATAAGAAGGGGGGGTGTAGGGTGTGCTCAAATACAAGAAACCAAAAGAACCAAAACGAAGAATCAAATTAAAATTTTGTTTTCCTCGTTCAGGATGCACTCCAGCCCCTGCGGTGCCCACCGGTCACGGAAAGCCTCAAGCGTACCGGCAGACACCGCGTGCTCCATCTCCAGGGCCACCCGGGCGCGGAGCATTCCGCGAAAGAGAAGCAGACAGGCCGAGCGACCGCCCCCACGGGCCGCGAGCAACCTGGACCTGTGGATGGCCACCTTGGACAGGCCCAGGAGCAGGCCCACGAGGACTTCCACCGACCTGCCCGCCCCCCTCCTCACCGGGCAGCCAAAGATCAGGAGCGTGGGACTGAAGTGCAGCCAGAACTTGAGGAGCAGCCCCTCCAAATAATCAAACAGGGGCTGCAGTCTCCCACATCCCGTGAACAAATGAAACACGGACTCCTGGAGTATTGTATTCAATTCTGGGCACCACACTTTAGGAAGTATATCAAGGCCTTAGAGAGGGCACAGAAGCGATTTACTAGAATGGTATCAGGGATGAGGGACTTCAGTTATGTGGAAAGACTGGAGAAGCTGGGGTTGTTCTTCTTACAGCAGAGAAGGCTAAGAAGAGATTTGATAGAGGTGTTCAAAATCATAAACAGTTTTGATAGAGTAAATAAAGAGACACTGTTTCTGGTGTCAGAAGAATTGGTAACCAGAGGACACAGATTTAAGGTGATTGGCAAAAGAACCAGTGGTGACATGAGGAATTTTTTTTTAACGCAGCGAGTTGTTGCGATCTGAAATGCACAGCCTCAAAGGGTTATAGTTCTTATGCTTCTCATTGCACAACAGGATTCTTAAGAGGTATGAGTTAATGAATTTAATGGTTTGTGTTATCTTTGTTGTGCGATGATAAGATTTATCTTTGCAGTCCTAGCTAAAGAAATTTCAGTATTGCATTTTTTCTTCATAGTAAATGAATTTGTGGAATTATTTTTCTTTTCTCTTTTTGATACGGTGATAGTTTACATCTCTGGATTGTTATAGGTTGTGATTGTAGATTTTTGGAGCAGCCTCCAGCGGTCTCATGCTATTATAACACTTCTCACTGCTCCTTTCAATTCACATTAGGAGGTTTCAATAAACCATCCAAGTTTCATCCTGTGTTAATTATCCTACCATATTGCCAAGTTCAAATCCTATACTAATATTCCAAGTAATGTTTGCTATTGTTCCTTCAGATTGGCTAGTGAGTTTTTTTCAGTCCTCAATTAAGAAAACAAATTACATATATAAACTTTATCCATTACTTCACTGTTATTAAAATACTAAAATAAAGTTATTTCAATAGTTCATTGCTAAAGATCTAAAGGAGGTCTTTCACTCAAACTGTTCTATTTTACTACCCATTTTCTAACAAAGGTAATATGTACTACTGTAAAGTATGGAGACATTTATACCATAGATGTTTATTTGTTACAATCTCCAAGCCTATCCTGGACTGGACCTCTTTAGCAAAACAAGAGATATGCCAGTCAAGTGCAGAATGAGAATTAAAGTTATAGAGCTTATTATCCTTGACATAATCAATAAGCATCATTATTATTTTACCCTCTCTACTTGTGTTTAGTCTTTTAAAATCTGTTAACAAGAAAACCATGTTAGTTTTACATTTTCCACCACACTTTTTGTTCATAGATTCTCATACAAAGCTATACTAATCAATTTATTGTGACTGGGAACTCCATTGTTCTCTGGCATTTCTTGCTAATTTCTATTTTTTTTAAACAGTTTCCTTTTTTTTGCATATAGTTAGTTCTTGATAAGTACTGTTAGTCATCTGTTTGCTTTTGTGCATTTTGATTTGTTTTCAACGGAGAACTAATAGGCTTTTTTGACCTGTGTAGAAAAGTAGCAGCCTAGATTTTTGTGTTACTGCCATCCACCCAGTGGAAGTGATGGGAGGCTCAAATGAAGGGGGCAGGAAATCCAGCGGCTCCTCCACAAAGCAGAGCTAGTTGTGGTAAGTAAAAGGCTAGGAGGCAATCCTTGACGATGGCTATGGAGGGTCAGGCATCCTGAAGGACAAATGCTTCTCCTGGCCCAACAAAAATCATTTTAAAAACTTACCTGTGAGGTTTTTGGAGCAGCCTCTAGAGATCCCTTTCAGCTAGTTAGGCTGCTCTACACCAAGTGCAAATGGGTGGGACACGTGTGGCACAGTCTCCTTCTATTCATACTTCAAAATTGCAAAGGAATCCTATTGCCATCATAGGATCCCGGTTTACCTGTCTTTGGTGGGTGCTAAAATGACGGTGGTCAGAACGACAGTGAGAACAGGGTGGTAAGTGTCACGTGCGATTTTCATTGCACTACTTCCCCGTTCCTGCCCAGTGGTGAAGGCAAAAATCAGTCCCAATGTGCACATGAAAAAATAAAGAAATAATTGGTCTGTAACCCAAAGTGACAGCAGAGGAGGCTGATATTGGTGCTTTCTTTTCCCATTATTTTCAATGGGATGTGTGTATACATGTCCAGGAGATATACTTTCCTAGTTTTCTTGCTCTCCTACTGTTTTCAATTAAAGTACATGCATGAAAGTGTTACAAAGCGTTCTTATTAGCATAGCATGTAAGTATTCATTTGTACCTGTTCAAGGGGAGTGATTTTTTTTTTATGGTCAACATAAAAACAATGTCACATTAAAGTTGTGAAGAAACATAAAAACATGGAGAACATAAACATTTTCAACTGGATATCTTGAATGTATTAAATTATAATGTTGAATTAAGAATAAAAGTGGAAGCACAAATTAAAGAAAAATAACATTAAAATTGCGAACTGTACCCATTTCTTTAGATGTATTATTAAATTACAAGAAACACTTAAGGCTGAAGCTTAAGTTGAAGCATTAATCTATAAGCAGCATTAAGTGCCTCAAGCTATGTTTGGGAGCCAGTGCTGTTTTGGAAGACAGTTTACGCATTTGTAATATGCTTACCACACTTAGACCAAGCAAATCTCTTTTGAAGTAATCCATGTTCCTTCTCTCCAAGTTATCTAGGTAATGTTGCAGGCGAGTATAGGTGTAAGGATAGCAGTAAGCAAATTGGTACACCTCATTATCCCGATCAAAGCAAAAGGCAAATGACATAACGTAGTTTTTCCGGTGATCTGGACAGCGGTAGTAATAGACATTTTTTGATGGAAGTCGTTGCCTGCCAAATGATAATAGTTAAAACAAAGAAATTAGATAAAATCAGAAAACTGAACATTCAAAATTATTTACAATTGATCAAAATATTACAGCACAACTTTAATGTCAGAGGTGGGTTTAAAGGAGGGCTTCAAAGAAAGAGAGAGAGGTAAAGAGGTGGAAGGGTTTAGAGATAGAATTCCAAAGCGTGGGTCTAGATGGCTAAAGGCACAGCCGCCAACGGTCGGGAAAAGGAAGAGGGTTGCACGAGCCTGAGGAGAAGAGAATTCAGTAGGATTGTAGGGCTGGTGACGTAACAGAGATAGAGAGGGGCGAGGCCATGAAGGTATTTAAACATGAGGATGAGAATTTTAAATTTGAGGTTTTGAGGGACTAGGGGGGCCAATGTAGTTTAGCAAGCACAGGGGTGAGTGGGACTTGATGTGGGATAGGATATGGGCAGCAGAGTTTTAGTCCAGCTGAAGTTTATGGAGGGTGCAGGATGAGAAGCCTGCCCGGAGAGCATTGGAACAGTAGAGTCGACAGGTGACAAAGGCATGGATGAGAGTTTCCGCATCAGATGGGCTGAGGCGGGCAGAGGCAGAAACGGGGAATGTTACGGAGGTGGAGGTAGGCTGTCTTTGTGATGAGGTGGGTATGGAGTTTGAAGCTCAGCATGAGGTCATATCAGAAGTCGAGGTTGTGAACCGTCTGGTTTAACCTGAGACATGGGAGGGGGATGGAATCGGGAACAAGGGTACGGAGTTTGTGGTGGGGCTTGAAGACGATAGCGAATAGGAAACAAGAAATTGGGAAAGTGTGGAAAATTGGATAGAAAAGTACAAAATAGAACACGACGTGACTATAAACAGGAAATCCCTTTCTCTGTAACCTTCTCAAGCCCTTCAACCCTTGAGAACGCTACGTTCCTTCAGTTCTGACCTCTTGTGTAACCCCCACTTCTTTCCTTCTGCCAATGGCAACTGCACCTTGAACCATCTAGGCCCTGATTCCCTCCCTAAACCTCTCCACCTCCCTTTCCTCCTTTAAAACCCACCTCTTTGTCCAAGCTTTTAGTCACCCCTTCTAATTTGTCCTTCCTTGGCTTGGCATCAATTTTTGTCTGATTACGCTTCTGTGAAGTGGCCTTTGTTCATTTTTCTACACTAAAGATAATAGTTGTTTTTCTTTCTACACTAAAAGGCACAGCTGCAATAGTGGGGCAAAGAAAATCGGGGATGCACAAGAGGCTAGAATTGGAGGAACACAAAGCTCTCGGAGGGTTGTAGGGCTGGAGGAGGTTACAGAGATAGGGAGGGGCAAGGCCATGGAGGGATTTGAAAATGAGGATGAGAATTTTAAAATCGATGCTTTGCCGGACCGGGAGCTGATGTAGGTCAGTGAGCACAAGGGTGACAGGTGATCGGGACTTAGTGCGAGTTAAGATACGGGCAGCAGAGTTTTGAATGAGCTCTAGTTTACGAAGGGTGCAAGGTGGGAGACCGGCCAGGAGAGCATTGGAATAGACGAGTCTAGAGGTAACAAAGGCATGAATGAGAGTTTCAGCAGCACATGAGCTGAGGAAGGGGCAGAGATGGGCAAAGTTGTGGAGGTGGGCGGTCATGATGATGGAGGGGATTATGGGGTCGGAAGCCCAGCTCAAAGTCAAATAGGGCACCAAATTTGCGAACAGTCTGTTTCAGCCTCAGACAGTGGTCAGGGAGAGGGGTAGAGTCGGTGGCTAGGGAATGGAGTTTGTGGCGGGGATCAAAGTCAATGGCTTTGGTCTTCCCAATATTTAATTGGAGGAAATCTCAGCTCAACTGGATGTCGGACAAGCAGTGTGACAAATCAGAGGCAGTGGATGGGTCGAGAGAGGTGGTGGTGAGGCAGTGCTGGGTGTCGTCAGTGTACATCTTCAGCCATAAGTGTCGAGTGGATGATCCATCTCGGCCTCCTCCCGATATCCCCACCATCACGGAAGCCAGTCTTCAGCCAATTCGATTCACTCCACATGATATCAAGAAACGGCTGAGTGCACTGGATACAGCAAAGGCTATGGGCCCCAACAACATCCCAGCTGTAGTGCTGAAGCCTTGTACTCCAGAACTAGCTGCGCCTCTAGCCAAGCTGTTCCAGTACAGCTACAACACTGGCATCTACCTGACAATGTGGAAAATTGCCCAGGTATGTCCTGTCCACAAAAAGCAGGACAAATCCAATCCGGCCAATTACCGCCCCATCAGTCTACTCTCAATCATCAGCAAAGTGATGGAAGGTGTCGTCGACAGTGCTATCAAGCGGCACTTACTCACCAATAACCTGCTCACCGATGCTCAGTTTGGGTTCCGCCAGGACCACTCGGCTCCAGACCTCATTACAGCCTTGGTCCAAACATGGACAAAAGAGCTGAATTCCAGAGGTGAGGTGAGAGTGACTGCCCTTGACATCAAGGCAGCATTTGACCGAGTGTGGCACCAAGGAGCCCTAGTCAAATTGAAGTCAATGGGAATCAGGGGGAAAACTCTCCCGTGGCTGGAGTCATACCTAGCACAAAGGAAGGTGGTAGTGGTTGTTGGAGGCCAATCATCTCAGCCCCAGGACATTGCTGCAGGAGCTCCTCAGGGCAGTGTCCTAGGCCCAACCATCTTCAGCTGCTTCATCAATGACCTTCCCTCCATCATAAGGTCAGAAATGGGGATGTTCACTGATGACTGCACAGTGTTCAGTTCCAATCGCAACCACTCAAATAACGAAGCAGTCCGAGCCCGCATGCAGCAAGACCTGGACAACATCCAGGCTTGGGCTCATAAGTGGCAAGTAACATTCGCGCCAGACAAGTGCCAGGCAATGACCATCTCCAACAAGAGAGAGTCTAACCACCTCCCCTTGACATTCAACGGCATTACCCTCGCCGAATCCCCCACCATCAACATCCTGGGGGTCACCATTGACCAGAAACTTAACTGGACCAGCCATATAAATACTGTGGCTATGAGAGCAGGTCAGAGGCTGGGTATTCTGCGGCGAGTGATTCACCTCCTGTCTCCCCAAAGCCTTTCCACCATCTACAAGGCACAAGTCAGGAGTGTGATGGAATACTCTCCACTTGCTTGGATGAGTGCAGCTCCAACAACACTCAAGAAGCTCGACACCATCCAAGATAAAGCAGCCCGCTTGATTGGCACCCCATCCACCACCCTAAACATTCACTCATTTCACCACCGGCGCACTGTGGCTGCAGTGTGTACCATCCACAGGATGCACTGCAGCAACTCGCTAAGGCTTCTTCGACAGCACCTCCCAAACCCGCGACCTCTACCACCCAGAAGGACAAGAGCAGCAGGCACATGGGAACAACACCACCTGCACGTTCCCCTCCAAGTCACACACCATCCCGACTTGGAAATATATCGCCGTTCCTTCATCGTCGCTGGGTCAAAATCCTGGAACTCCCTTCCTAACAGCACTGTGGGAGAACCCTCACCACACGGACTGCAGCGGTTCAAGAAGGTGGCTCACCACCACCTTCTCAAGGGCAATTAGGGATGGGCAATAAATGCTGGCCTCGCCAGCGACGCCCACATCCCGTGAACGAATAAAAAAAAAACATGTGGAACCTGACGTTGTATTTTCAGATAATGTTACTGGATGATATTTTGTCAAATAGCCATATATTTGCCTGTTATGATTTTCCCATTAGCTGAAGCTTCTGGTTCATAAGTCATGCTTGTACCAGTCCTTAAAAGTATGATATTCACTACTCTTCAATCCTCTGATATCTATATTGAGAGGTCTACAAAGAGAATGTCTGCCAACCACACTATTTCTTCCTTCATTTCTTTTTATCTTCTATTTCTATGCTGTTTTCATTCTAAATACCAAAGAAAATAATTCATTTAGTATGTCTATTTACACCAGCCCCCCCTCTCAGCTTTTTTCAGTAGCTTGACTTGTTTTTTGTCAGAAGTAATTTTTAGTGTTAACACTTATACTTGCGTATTGCTACAACTTTCACATTTTTAAGTATTAACTGCATTCAGCAAATAATCAGCGTGTGTCTAACATCGCTTATTCTCCCACAGTACATCTTTGATCCTGTCTTGTTTTCCCAGGTCCGTAAGAAATGTCACTACTTATATGTATTTGCTGGCGATTCCTATCCAATTAAATTTACTGTGCAGATTGTTTTCAGTACTGCAACATCATTCATTAAAAGGGCAGATTTGTTATCAACACATCTAATCTACCCTATTCTATTGTTTTAATGTAAAAATTCAGATCACTACCAAAGCTTCTACAATTTTGAGGCTGCTTTTAAAATATAGATCGGGCCTTAGTTGCTCTAGCAATAAATAGTGAACAAGGTTGAATGATAGACTGATGTTTGAGTATAGCTCAATAGGTTGATGCATTTGGTAAAACTGTTATAGATGCCATTTCACCATTTATAGGTGTGAGTAGGAACATGCATATGCTTTTCAGGAAGCCTATTTTTGAAAAGAACATTGATCAATTATGAAATATGGTGAAAATTTAATACAACATTACTAAATTGTTGAGATGACAATTCTGTGATATGGTAAATGGGTTTGCTTCTAGATAAGCACAACTCTTATTAGAACCATTTTTGTAAGGGATGAAGATCTGGATTTTCCTCTGCAATGCCACACAAAATTAGATATAACAGCAAAAGAAGGAGGAAAATGAAGCAAGAGGTCTACCAACAGACCTCCACTCCTACCAATGCCACAGCTATTTTTCCTCTCTACCCAACAAGCAAGTCAGCCGCCCAATACTTCAGCACCTCACTGTACTTAAGTGGGGGGAGATCAAGGCAAGGGAAATCTATCGATTTTCCTACTTCCCAATTGAAATACTGGCAACCCTGGCTAATAGCAGGAGGGAGATGGTGGCACATGATGGGATGGCAGTGGTAAGCCTCTAATGCCCCTGTTGGAGAGAGGAGATCAGGTAGAGGCACATCCCCCTTTCCTCTGCCCCCATGCCTGTCATCGATGAGGCTTTCTTTTTCCTCAGTAAGAGTCTTTATTTTAAATTTTTGAGAAATATTAAACACTTTCTATTTAATTTTCAATACCAAAAAAGATGTATGTTGGTTTTATAGATCAGTAGCATCTCATGTACTAAATGACTGGTCATTTATGCACAGGGTTGATTTGTCAGTATAAATAAAAGATTTATAGATTAAGTAAGCAGAAAGTAGTCTCTGAGATACCAAAAATTGTGCCAGTGTTATATGACTGGCAAGTTGTTTAGAAGCTATATTGAAACTCCTAAACTGAATTCACATTTGATCTGTCACAGCCATAAATGACATCAAATCACTGGATTGGATTTTCAACTTGCTACCCGGGCTTAAAACTCATGTTGCAGATCGGCTGCCCGTTATAGAAACCACCCGATTTTCATTTCCTTTTGAAATCCAGCTTTACACCCAGCCGGAAAATTGAAAATCTGCCCCACTTCGTTTAACTAAATTCAAACTTCAACAGTTCTGACTGGGAGTACTATTTTACCAAAATCCATAAGCTATCATCCTTAGTGTAACTTCAAAATGTATCGAGTAAAATTCTGAAATGTGTAGCACATTATCATTGCCAGCACTTCGAATATTCTTGCCTTCAAACTTTATCAAAAACTTTTGAAATGTACATGATGACCCCATATGGCCTCATAATTAAAAGTCTTTCTTTATTATGATGAGCAAGATTATCATATTTATGATTTAACATGTGAAAAGCCACGTTCAAAACAAGGGATGTCTACTATTAGCCTGAATAGACTGTGAACTGTTTACACACATTTAAAGGGGAATTTTAACTCCCAGTGGGATGTTGGCCAACTGCCCGGGAGTCTCCTCGAGAGACCTGGCTGATATTTACTGTTGACCCTCATTTACATCCGACTGGCTAGCTGCCCTCCCAAAACAGGCGTAAAGAGGTAGCCAACCAGCTGCCAGCGGGCAAAGATCGGGCCAAACGCAGGTAAGTCACAGGGCCAGAGGGTTCAGCAAGGTCTAACTGGTGGGAGGGGGAGGAGCTCATGTCGGCAAAGGCCCAGACTTTCCTTGCGGGGTCCAGAGAAGCACACCTGCTCCTCCAGGCCCCATAGAGATAACTTTTTAGGCCCTCTACTTCTTCCCTGATAGGTTTTATTGAGCAGAACGTCCTGCTCAGTTTGTCTTTAAAATGCCATTGTGTATCATGTATGACATAGGACCCCTATTTGCATATATTAGTGAGGGTCCCACCTGAGGCAGGCAGGCGCCTCAGCTGCCGTCAAAAACATCAGAGTTAAACCTGCTGCAGGACAGGAATGGGGCAGCAAATAGAATTGCTCAATTTTAACTCCCACTTCACCCAGTTTCTACTGGCCGGAGGAAGTTAAAAACACCCTTTTTATGTTTATTGTCTGCTTATTTCAATTTTAACATAATTTTAATGGTTTACGTGTTAACCTTTTAACTTCTCTGTGCTTTGTATTTGTGGAATAGCTTACAATCCAATGGACATTGGTTCTGACAAAGGGTTTATACCTGAAACATAAACTAATCATTTATTGCCCTTTACAAATGCTGACAGGACTGATGTGTATTTCCAGCAATTTCTGTTTTCTATTTTAGGTTCCAGAATTGGACTTTTTTCTTTTTATCTCTGCAGGACAACAATATGACTTACTGAATAATAAATGTTAATTACCATGTAACCTTTTAGTAACAACATTTTACTGCAAACCTTTTGTTGAAATAACCTATTCCCTGGTCTCAGATGAACCTTTACAATCAAAATATCAGTAAGATGATACTTTAATAATATCTGTTTTGCCTTTCCCAGGAGTTTGTACTGATCCTGGTCAACTATAAAAAGTTAAAATGTAATTTTTTTTGTTCTTATGCAAGAAACACAAGCATTATACGTTATACAGTGGCCTAACACCTGTTGAAGGACCTCATCCAGAAATTAGTCGGCAATGAGCAGAGCAAGCATTGGATGTGCCACACTCGGCAGTCTTCAGCGGCCCTATCGGCACAAGTCAAGGGTAGATAGTGACATTCTTTTTTTACTTAAAAAGAAAATGTTTCTGTGGAGCCGGAGGAGCAGGGGTGCTCTGCAATTCCACAAGAGTCACAATCGTGCCCCTCTCCACGTAGCCTGCTCCAAACCCCCCTCTCGTGACACCTTAAGGCCGCTGCCAGCGAGGCAGGTAGCCCAAAATTGAAGTCTTCGCTCAGGCGAGCTGCCTGCGGAAGGGTGACCAGTGCAAGCAGCTCACTCTGAGTATGCTGATGAGGTCGGAGGATCAATTTCTATCGATCCTCAGGTCGCTTGGTTGAGTCTGGGCCCGAGACCAGAATTTACCCCAATATCTGATTGTCCCATTTGGCAAACAGTGTGCTGTAGACTCATCTCCAATGCAAATTGTATCAAAGTATTAATTGTACCATTTCCTCTGCTAATCTTCTCTTATCTCTACTAGCACTTTGCCACCATGAATCTATTTGTTAAGCAGAGAAAGCCTTTATGTGCATGTCAGATACAAATTTTTACATACAAATATAATGAGATTTGGATCTTATCGGGTGTAAAAATACTGTACTAGAAATCCCAACTGAGTCTTTGATAAGAAAATACATCACTTGGTTTTCAAATTAACCTTTTTGTCCTCGATGTTTCATTGTTTACCATTTTTTGTTCTCTGCCTTCTGGAGAAGGACACCCCACACACTGTGGCAGCAGCTGCTACTATTAATTTAAAGCCATTACAAAAATTAAAATTAAACTCAATTACTTTAGCCGTTTTATAGCAAGGAAGCTTAGCTGATTGTTTCTCCTGGTTATGGACAGAAATAATATTCCCACCTATAGGCATTTTGCACTAGAATACTAATGAAGTACAGTGCAGGATGGTAAAAAATCAGAACACAGACCCAACACATACTATAAAAATGAAATATTTCATGCATCTGCAGAGGTGTTCCTGCTCCAGCCTGTAGGTCATCAGAAAGCTCAATGCCAGAGTAAGGAATTAGGATATTATCAATAGACTAAGTTAAAGCTGCATCACAGTATGAAAACAATCATAGTTAGGTACGAAGTAAGTTATATTTACAATAGAATATACAAACACGGACAAAATTCTGGAAACAACACAGTACGGATTTTCAGGTAAACACTCCTGAATTACTAATTGTAAGTTACATTTTTTTATAAATATCCCAAAAATATAGCCTGCAGGAATATCAAGAACTTCTGCAAGCTTTTCTGCACTGTTGAAACAGTAATATTACCAAAAAAAATTGACAACATTTTGAAATCAGCTGTAAAAGTAGTTGATTTATAGGGCACAGGCAAGTGAATTGAATCTGTAATATTTCAGTCATTTCTTGCCCAATTTCTTTCTGTTGGTGCACAGGTTCTCATAAGTCTTTGTGCCAACTGTCCTAATTTGTTTTTTTTGCCATCGGTTCCATTATTGGCACCAATGGATTTCCCAGTGGGAATCCCAAAATTATTGGCAGAAGAGGAGGACCAATGAAGAGATGCCAGGTGGGTCAGGCTGCAGGAGAGGTGCTCAGAGCCTACCAGCTGGTATCCTCACAACTGCATCTGCAGACGGAGCTGACCAGACTTCGATTGGCTCCCATTCCCAGAGAAAGCTAGGACAGCAGATCTGCAAGCACCAAAAAGATATGTGAGGGCCTGGCTAACTGTAATGCTGGATGCTTCCATGAACCAATCATCCGATAAAACCAGGTAACCTTTGTTCCCACTTTCCTCTCCCCACTGCACTTGATCACAGTATGTCATGCTTTATAGAATCATAGAAAAGTTACAGCATGGAAGGAGGCCATTCGGCCCATCGAGTCCATGCCAGCTCTATGCAAAAGCAATCCAATTAGTCCCACTCCCCCGCCCTATCCCCGTAGCCCTGCAAATGTTTTCCTTTCAAGTACTTATCCAATTCCCTTTTGAAGGCCATGATTGAATCTGCCTCCACCACCCCCTCGGGCAGTGCATTCCAGATCCTAACCACTCGCTTTGTTAAAAAGTTTTTCCTCATGTCATCTTTGGTTCTTTTGCCAATCACCTTAAATCTATGTCCTCTGATTCTTGACCCTTCTGCCAATGGGAACAGTTTCTCTCTATCTATTCTATCTAGACCCTTCATGATTTTGAATACCTCTCTGAAATCTCCTCTCAACCTTCTCTGTTCCAAGAAGAACAACTCCAGCTTCTCCAGTCTATCCGTGTAACTGAAGTCCCTCATCCCTGGAATCATTCTAGTAAATCTCTTCTGCACCCTCTCTAAGGCCTTCACATCCTTCCTAAAGTGCGGTGCCCAGAACATGAAGGCATGCTAAGGTGATCAACAGTCAGTGTACCCTGATTGCTGCACCCTAATTAATACAACTATCCATGTCTATAGGCCTTGGTATGCCTACTTAGAAATGACTGTGGGAAACTCTCTTCTCCGAGTCTGACTCAGCAGAGAGCCAGATGCAGAGCTTTTCACCTGCTGCAAGGACATGCAGTTACCATACAGCATAAGGCCGGCACAGTCACTGTTGCCAGTGGTTAGCTGTGGTCTGAAACCTGGCTTTACTTCCTTGCAAGCATACTGCAATTCTGACCTATAGGGCTGGGTTCTGTGGAATGGCACAGAGGCCATACTCCTCGCAAGCACCTCCTTCAGCACCACCTCCCCTTTGGCAGATGCTGAATGGGGGTCGGTGCTGGACTGCTCCATCACCTGCATGCAGACTAACGCCAGCACCTTGGCTTTCTTTTCATTCTTGCCTGCCACTTCTTGGTCTCCTTCTTCAACCCTGGCAAAGGCTGCTAATGGGTTGATGTGTCTTCGGAGCCTTTCTGAAGTCTTTCAGAATTTTTACCTCCCTGTCCTGACATTCCCCTTTAATTGTCCCCTTTCCTTTAAATTTTACTTGCATGCAATTTTTAACACTCGTCACTGGTATGCTCCCTATATCAGTTCAAAATATGCCCTGGAAACTATGCTAATAAGTTGACCTCCAAAAATTGGGTGCAAACAGTCCACTTCCATTTAAGTCTGTCTAAAATCCATCAGGTCTAACCATTCAGGTCTAAACTACACCAACAGAGGAAAATGTAGGCTTGGGTCTCAAATTAAAATTAACAAATCTAAATGTAAAATCTTGCCTGAAGTATGACTGCTAATAATTAGAATTCTAATTGACCAAAAATGGAATATATATTTGCATGTCCTACTAAACAGTTAAATATGCTGGAGTATGGTTTTAAGGGCCCTGAAAGCACTTCTCTACTTCACTCAGGTTGTCGATATTCATATGTGAGATTTGACAGTGAGAGCCGGTAGAATACTCAAACACATGGGTGGACAGTATCATAGCTGAGCCTGATCTGGTTCTCCAATGACAACCATAAAAGTGCTCTTTCTAGAAGGGTTCATGATTAGGAGGAGGAGCCCTGGTTGATATTTTCCACTGTATCTCCAGTCTAGCGATGCTAGAGCAACTGTGGCATTCCCGTCATCACCCCAGCTTAAGACCAGGAGGGTAATTGTAACCTAACCCGCTTGGCGGGAAACTGATGGAATCGAATGGCCCTTTTACACCCCACCCAATTTTACTTTCCATCAGACGTGAGTGCCCCTCTGGATGTCAACCCAGTATTCAGAGAACAAAATTCTCGTCTCTGCTTGCCAAACTTCCTGGGTCCCTAATGTGCTGGCCAAACTGTGGAAGGGCAGGACTTCTGCCCATCAAAATCCAAGGACGCTAAACCCATCAGATACCCTGCTGGATGGTACAAGGGCATCAGCCCCAGCATCAGCAGGCCACCTACGCCGGTGGGGGGTGGAGAGAAGAGGTGGAAAATTCAGGAACAAGACAGAGCATGGGTGAATCTTCGTTATTTAAAGAACTGCTTCCATTTAAAGGGGTGAGCGCGCAATGGTATGAGGGAATGCAAAGGCAGCTGCAGAAGGAGCAAAAAGTCAAGCTTTGAATTTTTCTGATGTTGAAGGATGGATACAATTGCTGGGAAGATGCCATCAAAGGCATCAACCTCCTTATAGTGGCATAAGAAGTTTAATGACCTCACAAGTCAGCAAAGGTAAGCAACATGTCAGCTGAATAACAGTAAAGTGTTAAATATAAAAAAGCCAATGGGTATTAGCTGCTCTAATATTTAAGCTGTACCCCTTAAGGGTATCACAGAGCACCTTGTTCCTTGCTCCAAAACCACTGCAACCTGGCATTATTCATGTCAACTGTCTTACATTTAATGCATGCTAGAACATAGAAGTCTCACATCCCAAGTCTTTGTTCCCTTCCACTTACAAATATTACCATCTATGATTTGAATCCTATTAGATTGTGACTGCAGGATCTGGAGACAGCTACAGCCAATTAACACAATGCACTATTCCTACAGGAGAAGACAGCACATAATGCCAGGGAATGGCAGGCCACTGGGGGAGTAAGCACATATATCCAAAAAGGATATTACAGATTAGCTGATAAAAGTTAAGTGCTATTGTCACTTTCACAGCCAAAGGCAAGGCAGCGCCCATAGTGAAAAGAGGCTAAAAGTCATGTTCCAATAGCCGGCATATCTCTGTTCGTGTCGGGTGAAAACACAGCATTCTCAGACATTGCTTATAGGAAAAACCGAGGTAGGACCTCCGTAGTCTGTAGACCCTGTCGCATGAATACCTGCGGGTTGGATGTTGCCTGCGTACATGCTTCTGCACTTTCTTGGCTTCCATCCTTTCCTCTTCCATGTCCCCATCATCCTTCTTCTCAAAGCACAGGAATGATGGAATTGCCAGAGGGAAATCCATTATCTCACTACGCAGAGCACCCTTTATATTCTCAACAAGTTTCACAAAATATCTTTTAAATGCTCAGAAATTGCAGCTTCAAAGTAGTGGAAGTGACTCCCAGCCAAAACATTGCTGAGAAATAGCACCTCTTTGTGACCTTTCACCTTCCTGATCTCTTCCCACCTGTTGGAAGAAATTAGGAAATTGACCTTGTTAGGAAATTGGCTGAGCAGCAGGAGACAAAGAGTAGGGATAATGGGTAGGTACTCAAATTGGCAGGACGTGACTCGTGGTGTTCCACAGGGATCTGTGTTGGGGCCTCAACTATTCACTGTATTTATTAACGATGTGGAGATGCCGGTGATGGACTGGGGTTGACAATTGTAAACAATTTTACAACACCAAGTTATAGTCCAGCAATTTTATTTTAAATTCACAAGCTTTCGGAGACTTCCTCCTTCCTCAGGCAAATGTTTCAGGATCTCCTTGAAGCCTACGCATTTATATGTATAAATGTATTTATTAACGACTTAGATGACAGGATAGAGAGTCACATATCCAAGTTTGCCAATGACACAAAGATAGACAGCATTGTAAGCAGTGTAGATGGAAGCATAAAATTAGAGATATTAATAGATTAAGTGAATGGGCAAAACTGTGGCAAATGGATTTCCATGCAGGCAAGTGTAAGGTCATCCACTTTGGACCTAAAAAGGATAGATCAGAGTACTTTCTAGATGGTGAAAACCTCGAAACAGTGGAAGTCCAAAGAGACTTAGGGGTCCATGTATATAGATCATTAAAATGTCATGGACAGGTACAGAAAATAATCAAAAAGACTAATGGAATGCTGGCCATTATATCTAGAGGATTAGAATACAAGGGGGTAGAAGTTATGCTACAGCTATACAGAGCCCTGGTTAGACCACACCTGTAATACTGTGTTCAGTTCTGGGCACCACAACTTAGGAAGGATATATTGGCCTTGGAGGGAGTGCAGTGTAGATTTACTAGCATGATACCTGGACTCCAAGGGTTAAATTATGAGGAGAGATTACAGAAACTAGGGTTGTATTCCCTGGAATTTAGAAGATTAAGGGGTGATTTGATCGAAGCTTAAGATATTAAGGGGAACTGATAGGGTAGATAGAGGGAAACTATTTCCGCTGGTTGGGGAGTCTAGGACTAGGGGACATAGCCTAAAAATTAGAGCCAGGACTTTCAGGAGTGAAGTTAGAAAACACTTCTACACGCAAAGGGTGGTAGAAGTTTAGAACTCTCCTCCACAAATGGCAGTTGATGCTAGCTCAATTGTTAATTTTAAATCTGAGATTGATAGATTTTTGTTAGCCAAAGGTATTAAGGGATATGGGGCTAAGGTGGGTATATGGAGTTAGGTCAGAGATCAGCCATGATCTCATTGAATGGTGGAACTGGCTCAAAGGGCTAAATGGCCTACTTCTGTTCCTATGTACAGTCTACTTCTATAATTAGTGATGCGGACAAAGTGCTGCTTGTGAGACCTCGTTGTGAACAAATTGGTGTTTCCCTATATTACAATGCTCGTGATTTTCAGGAGTGGTAAACAGGCACACATGCTGGGAAATCTCATGGAACACTTGGCCATGCCACCAGCTTCACTTAAATGCAATGGGGGAATGTTTCCTGTGGGCAGATTAGGGTCACGGCTAGAATATCGCAGTAAGCCATTTTTAGGGGCCATGTCTCGGGAAAAGACTCTGCCCCATTACTTGTCAGACTGCTTCTACACTGCCTAAAACAGGCTGTTTCTTTAAGGAAAATCTAGGCCAAAGAGTCAGCCTGTCCCATAACCTTCCCAGGACTTGAGGGCTCTGAAAGCAGAGTCACTTCTATTTCAAGAGACTCATAATAATTTGCAGCAGCTATCTACACCTCAGACCCCAGGCCCTCATGTGGCATGTAGAATAGGGCAGAGAAAAGTTTGCACGGTCACAAGATATATGCACGGTGAAGAAAACAAGTATGGTTTTTGTAAACAGTTGTAATAAATCACGAGATTTACTGATTCAAGGATGCTTGTAGTTTGGTTATCTTGTAGGACAATAAGGAACAGGTATTGTACTGATGTTGAGGCTCATGATTATGATGTGATGGCTCACTGTGAGGAGCAAGGATTTTAGTCAGACCATAGAGAGGTTGGTGAGAGGATACAGATCTTTGATGGACTGTAATTTCCAACAAATAGTGTTCTATGCACCTGTGAGAATTTCCCGAAAGAGCGTGGCTCTCAGCTCTATAGCAGCATTAGCCACTACACTTGCTTCATGTTCTTCATGGGCTTGGTCTTCAAAAGCAGCAGCGTCATTTTTAAAATTCATTCTCGAGATGTGGCCATTGCTGGCAAGGCTGGCCTTTATTGCCCATCCCTAGTTGCCCTGAGAAGGTGGTGGTGGGCCATCCTGTTTGATACAACTGATTGACTCTTAACTGCCCTCTGAAGTGGCCTAGGAAGCCAATCACATACGTGTGGGACTGGAATCACATATAGACCATACTTGGTAAGGATGGCAGGTTTCCTTCCCTAAAGGCCATGAGTCAACCAGATGCATTTTTACGACATTCCAACAGCTTCATGGTCAGTTTTATGGATACCAGCTTTTTATTTCCGCATATTTTAAACTCAGTTCAATTCTCAAACTGCCATGGTGGAACTTAAACTCATGTTCTAAGGGATATTAGTCCAGGCCTCTGTATTACTAGTCCAGTAACATAACCACTACGCTACCGTACCTGTAATCATCAGCCTTTCTGGGACATCTACCATCAGTCCTTTCTGGATAGTAAAGTTAGGAAGAGCACTACTTGCTGGCCCTATTCAAGCAATGTGGCTGGCATATACTGTAGGGTGCCCTTGGAACCAGTCAGACACTTGAACCTTCCTTTAAACATCTGTGACTTGCCCAATTCTCATTCTTGTCTTACTCTGTGCTTCATTGTAGTGCTCTACAACACTGATGGTCCTATAAAGTGCTGTGATGAGATATGAGTCATAGAGTTATACGGCACGGATAGAGGCCCTTTGGCCCATCGTGTCCACGCCGGCCATCAAGCCCTGTCTACTCTAATCCCATATTCCAGCATTTGGTCCGTAGCCTTGTATGCTATGGCATTTCAAGTGCTCATCCAAATGCTTCTTGAATGTTGTGAGGGTTCCTGCCTCCACAACCCTTTCAGGCAGTGAGTTCCAGACTCCAACCACCCTCTGGGTGAAAAAGTTCTTTCTCAAATCCCCTCTAAACCTCCCGCCTTTTACCTTGAATCTATGTCCCCTTGTTATAGAACCCTCAACGAAGGGAAAAAGCTCCTTAGTATCCATCCTATCTGTGCCCCTCATAATTTTGTACACCTCAATCATGTCCCCCCTCAGCCTCCTCTGCTCCAAGGAAAACAAACCCAATCTTCCCAGTCTCTCTTCATAGCTGAAGCGCTCCAGCCCTGGTAACATCCTGGTGAATCTCCTCTGCACCCTCTCCAAAGCGATCACATCCTTCCTGTAGTGTGGCGACCAGAACTGCACACAGTACTTCAGCTGTGGCCTAACCAGTGTTTTATACAGCTCCATCATAACCTCCTTGCTCTTATATTCTATGCCTCGGCTAATAAAGGCAAGTATCCCATATGCCTTCTTTACCACCTTATCTACCTGTTCTGCCGCCTTCAGGGATCTGTGAACTTGCACACCAAGATCCCTCTGACCCTCTGTCTTGCCTACGGTCCTCCCATTCATTGTGTATTCCCTTGCCTTGTTAGTCCCTCCAAAGTGCATCACCTCGCACTTTTCCTGGTTAAATGAGTGTCCCTTGTCATCCAGCAGCCACTCTGTCCCTTGCCACTGTTGTTGAAATAGAGCTGGAACACTGAACTGGCAAAGTATAAAAGTATCATTGCATCACTCAGCATATTGGGAATTCATGTGCAGGAAGCTGTTGTATCATCACAAATGAACAGCACATTTAGGGAACGGAAACCTTTATGGTTGATATAAATATGGGAATTAATATTTGGGGCCTGTAAAGCCATATGAGTAAAATCAATAACCCCCGCAACCCTGGGGAATCTGGCGATTCTGTAAAAATGTATTGCCCTTAGTGGGCCCACGGTCAAGGTGCATAAACTGAAATTTCCTGGCATGGTGATTTACCTTATGCAGGAATGTACAATGAATTGGCTGATCTGACAAAAGTCCCCTGTGGCTCCCTGAAATCGCCCTATTGAATAAAAGTTGAGAGCTGTGGTCACTTTCGCTGCCAAGGTCAGAGCTGTCCATTCTGTGGACCTTGGTTGCAGATCTGGCTGCAGTAACAAACAGAGTTTTTCCAAAGCTTCATGATTGAAGTACAGCGTCCTGAGACACAGCTCATGTGAGAAAATTTGGAAAGTGCCCCAGGTTTGATAAATACTGCTGCATGTGTACTGCTGGGATGATTTGGCTTGTCTCATAGCCTCCAGCTGCTCCTCTTCCTCTTTCTCCTACATCATATATCAAGTAAAGTGAGATTCCTGATGGCAAGCCAATTTTGCAGCCTTCAGTGAGCTGCTCTCTAATTACCTTTAACCACAAGGCTCTTCATGGGTATTGGGAATATATTTGAAGACTTCCTGAGTACAATGGAGGAAGAAGTTTTTAAATAGCTCCAGTCTAATCCCAAGAAATGGCCAAAAGCAATCGCATTATCAACAGGTTCCCTTTAAATAAGTACTTCCGCCTTGATGAATAGGTCCTAGCCACTGTGATTCTTATATAGTGGTGCACAAACAGAAGGGCAGACGGGAAGGTGGAAGTTACGGAATTTAAGACTTATCTAGGGACCACCCCAAAATCTTAACTATTGCTATCTCCTAACCCAGGAATTGAGGTCTGGATCTTTATATAGAAGAGAAAGTCTAGGAAGAATATCTCTTGTTCAAAATATTCCATTCTATACTAGAAAATAATACTCAACTGAAGTTTCTTGGGCTTTTTTTTAAACTAACGGTCCAATAGAAATCATTGACTTGCCACAAAGCATGGCTACAATGACACTATTTTAGCCACAGGCACTAATTTTAGTAGAAATCACCTTACACACAATGCATCTACCACATTCAGTGTGAAACTTTTCAATCTTTCTCTCATCAAAGTTTGGAATTCTGGCATGAATTTATCAAACACAGCATATCTTCGTGCAACTTCTAGGTTTTTGTCCAACAGTTGCAATCAGTACTTTGACTTCATCAGAGTGATTGCTGAGAATGTTGAATCAAACAATGAGACATGCCAGAGCTGTCCCTTCTCTCCATCCAGAACACTGTTGGATGCTGCTTGACCTTTGCCATGATATGCCCTGTTGGAGCTGCTCATTATTTTTCTGATTGAATAAATCAACACAAAATAAGTGCACCTTTTCCTGCATGAGTACAATCTCCATGAATAACAGAAGTCAGCATGGCATAAGTGCACATTCTCTTCTAAAACAACAAACTCCAAAGCATCTACTTTTTCTTCATACCATGCTTCCCTGTCGTGGTCAGATGTGCCTTTCTTTCTCCTATTCGTGTGCTTCGCCTAGATGGAACCTGAGGGCTAGTATCGTGAGAGGTGGTTGGCTCCTCTTGTGCTACAGAAGAATCATGGGTCTGAGATGGCCTTCCTCTCCTGGGATTTTGCTTCTGGGAGGGAGGCATTGCTGACTACATCTCTGCAACATCTGCCTGGGCAACCTGGTGTCGTCACCTTGGTGCCACTGGAATGGTGCTCTAAGGGGAAGGCTAGAAGCCTGGCATGTGCTGCTAGCCAGAGAAATGGCAGCCTCAGGTAGGTCTATTCCAGTTATCAGAATTTGAAAGCCCTGAGAGAAAGCAACCTGTATTCTGTAAATACATAAATGCACAACTGAGCATCAGATAAATTACTCCATTTTTACCTTTGCAAATGCTAATCTGCTAATTTTTCACTCTAATGGGTAAATTTAACACATCATTATTCACTAACTACTAAGGTCCAGTCAGCCATTCAAAATTTCATACTTCAAAGTTTTTCTATCTATCTTATGCTTACCCTGCTATTACTATTAATATAAAATATTATTTTCTTTAATATCAGTTTCCATTATTTCTGATAAAGCATATTTCATGTGTCCCATGTTAAATATAGACAAAATGGAAAATCATCACATATCCTCAGAATAGAGAAGGTTAAGGGGAGATTTGATAGAGGTGTTCAAAATCATGAACGGTTTTGACAGAGTAAATAAGGAGAAACAGTGGCAGAAGGGTCGGTAACCAGAGGACACAGATTTAAAGTGATCGGCAAATGAGCCAGAGGTGACATGAGGAAACATTTTTTTACGCAGCAAGTTGTAATGGAGGTCAAAGATCAGCCTTGATCTTATTGAATGGCGGAGCAGGCTCCAAGGGCCGTATGGCCTACTCCTGGCTCCTATTTCTTATGTTCTTATCTGGAATGCACTGCCTGAAAGGGTGGTGGAAGCAGATTCGATAGTAACTTTCAAAAGGGAATTGGATAAATACTCGAAGGGAAGAAAATTACAGGATTAGGGAGAAAGAGCAGAGGAATGGGACTAATTGGATAGCTCTTTCAAAGAGCTTGCACATGCACGATGGGCTGAATGACCTCCTCCTGTCCTGTACCTACTATGATTTCAGTTTAATGAACATTTTTAAATTATACTAAAGTAACAGATCTTTGCTGAATGCTTAACATTGTTTTTAACTATTTTGCTGTTATTTACTGCAATTTTTGAGTTGGCTAATACATTAATACAAATTATTTTGTGAACAGCGGAAATGGGTGCAAATACTGGCACATTTTACTACATGTGGTACTACTGTAGTCTTGTGAAACCGCCATCACCTGTCTGTTTAAACAGGCTCCTGTGCCGTTGAGCAGATCATGTATTGAATGGAAGACAGACTATACCAGCTGGTCTTACAGTCAACGTGTGCTTCACTCCACTCACCAACCTTTCATTTTGACTTTAATTTTAAACAGTGCTTATGGCTGTAAGACCATTACGTTCAACTAGGGTTGCCACCTTTTGGTTTGCTAAACTAGGGACAGGCACAACAGAATGTTCCTTAATAAGATTTGTGAGGATAAATTCACAACTTAACAAAAATAATGTTAAATAATTGATTTCTTATTATTGCCTCCTAAATTGCAGTATGTGTAGTAGCTAGAGTACTCCTTTTATAAGTATACTTTTTGTTGCTCTTTGCTAATTTCAAGAGGTCCTTTCTTCTAAGGATGAACTCACTACTACATGATATCTTGAAGTTGACTTTAACACAAGGTCAGCTCTCGTCATCCATAGATTATTCATCATGGAGAACACTCTTTCTACTATAGTGTTGCTCACAGGCACAGCTAGCACATTATCCACTAACTTCTGAAGAGCTGAATACTTGCAGGTGGGGAAGAAATTGGCCCACTTGTGATCCACTCATTCTATATCCTGGAGCTTTGGCATTCTCTCATGGAGCACACAAAAGTGTGCTTCTCCATACAATGTTTCTCCATTCAGGTCTGCTATATTTGCAACTTTGACATAGTTCATCAGGTTCTCAAGTTTGAATTAAGTGCGAAGACCAAGTACTGCAAAGTGTTTCAGAGGCCTTGTATCGAAGGAGAACCATTTCTCCAAGTCGTCAATGCTTCCCTTGTACTCGTTCAATGCATCTCACTTAAACGCAGTTTGAAGAGCGATTTGGCAATTTCTTCAAATTCTGGTTCACTTTGAAAAGAAGTTGTCTCACAGCCTGTTCTTCAAATTGGCTCTCAGATTTTCTATCACACCATATGAGTCTATGGCCTGAGTTGTGTCATTTTTGAGCACTTTGATTGCTGTGTGAAAAACATTCATGTAACTGTGCACAAAGTAAAAATAGCAGTCAGAAAGTGACAGATCTTCATCACTTATCATCTCATGTTCTTGGTCAGCGATGAAGTCCCATATCAGTGCATGAGTATTATCTTGTCCTTGTGAGATGAAGTACACTTACACAACTCTCCAGCATTTCAAAATCTCAGCTGGAAGGTGTGACCGCCACCTCACTGGAATATGTCTCAGAAGGTCGCTGTATTCTTCCTCCACAAATTCAAATCATTCCTAGAGTTCCTTCACCACCTTATCAGAGCTTGAAAACATGTTGTTATAAATCTTGACTGCCAAACTCTCTACATCGTATTTTATCAACTTACATCCATGCTTGGCTGTGTTAGGCAATACTTGAGGACTGCAGTTTGCTCCCAGAAGGTTAGGTTGTAATGCTTTCAAGTTGAAAAATACAGTATGATTTTTCGCATAATTAACTGATGCATTGTCAGCCACAAAGGACACTAAATTTTCCAACTTCCATAGCATGTCATATAGTGTTTCTTCAAAGTCTTTGTAAAAATAAGCAAACCATCTCTAACACCACTGGATGCGGAAAAATATATAACCAGTGGGTAGTACTTAACTTGACCGTTGATTGAGGCATCAGTGGCTATAGAAAATTACTTATTATCTTTGAGATCATCCAACAACAGCTCAACTGAATAGGGCACCAAAACATTTTCCACAATGCTCTCCATTTTGTCCACTGAAAGTACTTTAGCTGTTAGCTTCATCCCACAATCAAAACAACAAGTAGCTGTGATGATGCACAACTGCTTGGTACACATAAGATACATCAGCAGCGTACTCAGGAGTGTCTTTAGTTGTGAAATATTTAACCAAATTTCTGTTAGTATTCTTCACTCTCACTGACACGGAGGTCCTGCCGAATATAACGTAAGGATCTCATTAGAATTTTTTGACTCGGTTTCCCTCCCAACAGCTGGACAGATTGAGAGGCTGGCCAGCTGCTGGGCGGGAAAGCCTGCTGTAGAAGACTGCAGGCAGAGAGCCTGGGGGTGGTCCCCGACAATCGAGGAGGGGGGGGGGGGCTCACCGCGGGGCTGCGAGGGAGGAAGGGTGGTAGGTAGGTAGGTAGATAGATCAAATGGGAGGGGGAGGAAAAGGGACAGGAAATCATTAGGCGGGGGGAGGATGGTGTTGGAAGGTAGAGGGGGCGATAGAGTTCGTGGGGGGGGGGGGGGGGGGGGGGGGGGGGTGGTGGTGGTGGAATGAAGGAAGAGGGAGCGTAGAGATCGCAGCGGGGGAGGCGAGAGAGAGATCGCGGGAGGAGGGGAGAGATGGGGGCGAGATGGAGGGCGGACGCGGGGGCGAGATGGAGGGCGGACGCGGGAGCGAGATGGAGGGCGGACGCGGGAGCGAGATGGAGGGCGGACGCGGGGGCGAGATGGAGGGGAGACGGGGGCGAGATGGAGGGGAGACGGGGGCGAGATGGAGAGAAGGAGGGGGCGAGATGGAGGGGACGAGGGGGCGTGGGGGGCGAAGGGAGGAGGGGGCGAGGGGAGGAGGGGGGAGGGGAGGAGGGAGCGAGGGGGCGCGATGGAGGCGGATGGAGGGGGAGGGGGCGAGGGGAGGAGGGGGCGAGGGGAGGAGGGGGCGCAATGGAGGGGACGAGGGGGCGAGGGGACGAGGGGGCGAGGGGGCGCGATGGAGGGGGCAAGGGGGCGCTATGGAGGGGGCGAGGGGGCGCGATGGAGGAGGGGAAGGGGGCGTGATGGAGGAGGGGAGGGGGGCGTGATGGAGGAGGGGAGGGGGGCGTGATGGAGGAGGGGAGGGGAGGGGAGGGGGGCGTGATGGAGGAGGGGAGGGGGGCGTGATGGAGGACGGGAGGGGGCGTGATGGAGAAGGGGAGCGTGATGGAGGGGAGGGGGGCGTGGAGGAGAGGAGGGGAGGGGGGGCATGGAGGAGGTGAGGGGAGGGGAGGGGGGCGTGGAGGAGGGGAGGGGAGGGGGGCGTGATGGAGGGGGGCGCGATGGAGGGGGGGTGCGATGGAGGGGGGGGCACGATGGAGGGGGGGGCGCGATGGAGGCGGGGGGGCGCGATGGAGGGGGGACGCGATGGAGGCGGGGGGGACGCGATGGAGGCGGGGGGTGGCGCGATGGAGGCGGGGGGTGGCGCGATGGAGGCGGGGGGGCGCGATGGAGGCGGGGGGGCGCGATGGAGGCGGGGGGGCGCGGTGGAGGCGGGGGTGGCGCGATGGAATGGGGGCGCGATGGAGGGGGGCGCGATGGGGGGGGCGAGGGCGCGATGGAGGGGGGCGCGGGGGTGCAATGGAGGGGGCGAGGGAAGGAGGGGGCGAGGGAACGAGGGAATGAGGGGGGCGCGGGGGGCGCGATGGAGGAGGCGAGGGGGCGCGATGGGGGGAGGCGAGGCGAGATGGAGGGGAGGGGAGGGGGAGGCGAGGAGAGATGGAGGGGAGGGGAGGGGGAGGCGAGGCGAGATGGAGGGGAGGGCGAGGCGAGGCGAGATGGAGGGAAGGGGAGGGGGAGGCGCGATCGAGGGGCGAGGTGGAGGTGGAGTCGAGATGGACGGGGCACTGGCGGGGCGCGAGATGGACGGGGGCACGGGGGCGAGATGAATGGGGCGCGATGTAGGGAGCGAGGGGACGCGATGTAGGGGGCGCGAGGGAACGCGATGGAGGGGGTGAGGGGAAAGCGCGATGGAGGGGGAGGGGGAGGCGAGACGAGACGAGACGGAGGGGGCGCGGAGGTCGATGGCGGGGTGAGGGGGCGAGATGGCGGGGGGAGCGATGGCGGGGGGAGCGATGGCGGGGGGCGAGGTGGAGGGGACGAGGTGGAGGGGGCGAGGTGGAGGTTGCGCGGGGGCGAGGTGGAGGGGGTGGAGGGGGTGCGGGGGGGGCGCCAAGGCGGGGGGCGAGATGGATTGGGCGCGGGGGCGCGGAGGCGGGTGGTTGGGTGGGGGCGAGATGGAGGGGGCGGGGAGGGCGAGATGGAGGGGGACGGGGTGAGGGGGCGCGGGGCGAGATGGAGGGGCGAGGGGGCGGGGGCGGGGGCGAGGGCGAGATGGAGGGGGTGGGGCGAGGGGGAGGGGAGGGGAGGCGAGATGGAGGGGGCGCGGGGAGAGATGGAGTTGGCGCGGGGGGGTACTGGGAGAGATGGAGGTGGCGCGGGGTGTGGATTGGGAGAGATGGAGGTGTCGCGGGGGGGGGACTGGGAGAGATGGAGGTGGCGCGGAGGCGGGGGGGGGTGGTGGTGACTGGGAGAGATGGAGGTGTCGCGGGCGGGGGGGCGGTGGTGCTGACTGGGAGAGATGGAGGTGTCGCGGGGGGGGGACTGGGAGAGATGGAGGTGGCGCGGAGGCGGGGGGGGTGGTGGTGACTGGGAGAGATGGAGGTGGCGCGGGCGGGGGGGCGGTGGTGCTGACTGGGAGAGATGGAGGTGTCGCGGGGGGGGGACTGGGAGAGATGGAGGTGGCGCGGAGGCGGGGGGGGGTGGTGGTGACTGGGAGAGATGGAGGTGGCGCGGGCGGGGGGGCGGTGGTGCTGACTGGGAGAGATGGAGGTGTCGCGGGGGGGGACTGGGAGAGATGGAGGTGGCGCGGAGGCGGGGGGGGTGGTGGTGACTGGGAGAGATGGAGGTGGCGCGGGCGGGGGGGCGGTGGTGGTGACTGGGAGAGATGGAGGTGTCGCGGGGGGGGGACTGGGAGAGATGGAGGTGGCGCGGGCGGGGGGGCGGTGGTGCTGACTGGGAGAGATGGAGGTGGCGCGGGCGGGGGGGGCGGTGGTGGTGACTGGGAGAGATGGAGGTGGCGCGGGCGGGGGGGCGGTGGTGCTGACTGGGAGAGATGGAGGTGGCGCGGGCGGGGGGGCGGTGGTGCTGACTGGGAGAGATGGAGGTGGCGCGGGCGGGGGGGGCGGTGGTGCTGACTGGGAGAGATGGAGGGTTCCTCCTGGCCCACAAGCAGTGCTGGAAAAGCACTTACTTGCTGGATTCAGCATCTCCCACTTCCTTTTAGCTGCCAGGTTTCCTGAGCCCTGGGAAACCGTCTTGCAGCCGTTAAATTAAAATGGCTGCCAAAATCTGAGGAACGGCACCTCATTTAAAAATTTAATCACGGACCCATCTCTCCAGAATGGGTTACTCGGGCGCCCCCCCCAACCCGCCGCATTAAAACCAGAAATTGGCGCGTTCGCAGCGGTTTAGGATCGGGTTTCACATTTTTAACAATTTAAGCCCCGCTCCCCCCGCCCCTCTCCCCGCCCCACCCCGCCCCTCTCCCCGCCCCTCTCCCCGCAGCCCCTCTCTCCTCCCCTCTCCCGCCCCCCCCCTCGCGCCCCCCCCCGCGCCCCCTGCCTCCCTCGCACCCCCCGCTCCCCCACCCCTCTCGTGCCCCTGCCCCTCACCCCCTGCCCCTGCCCCTCTCCCCCTGCCCCTCTCCCTCTCCCCCTGCCCCTGCCCCTCTCCCTCTCCCTGCCCCTCTCCCGCCCAACGTGGGCGGTTAAAACTCCCTCAATGGTTCTGTGTATTCATGTGCTTTCTCACAGCATCAACACCTTCATTTTTAACAGAAGATGCCATTGGGTATATGGTGCATCGAGCCATCACTGGATCATTATGCTTTGGAATCCACTCTCTAAATTTAGGCTGATAGCCACTCATCCCTTTAAAAAATTGGGTGGTGTGTAAAACGGGCATCTGATTCACTATTGCCCAAGACAAATTTATATCCCAATATTTTTAACATTATATTTGTCTACAAAATGCTTGTCATAAGCACATATACTATAAGCAAAACCAATTATATTAAGTAGCAGTTTTATGTAACGATAGAAGAAAACACAAGATACCTTACTAATTTTGTTGGTATAGCAAGTGTACACCCAAACTGTGTAATAGGTCAGCGGGATAATTAGTCACTATAAATTTGTTTCTTATTACAATGTTACTACTATTGTACGTTCACAGTGGTGCCTTTTCATATGTATCCCAATCACTGCATATGCAGGTGTTCCATCAGCTCATTTGGCCTGTGAGTATTGTAAGTTCAGAGGAGAAGCTACAGGCTTCAAACTTTTAATCTGCTTCCATTATCTCTGATCAAGGTGGAACCACAGGGGAGCAGAGTTGCTGGCAGGGCTAGGATGAGGAAGCAGCCTATCTATAAAACATATTAATCACCTTCCTCTCTTCCAGGCACATTTACAAATCCAGCCTCTGCCTGGACTCCCTGGCGCCTGAAAAATGGATTCTCTGTCCCTTGGTTCAGGCAAATGCCTTTCAGGGAAAGTCATCAGCATAATAATTACTGACATTGCTGATATAAGCCTAAGTTGTCGATGGGGAGCTATTAGAAAAGCAAAGAATTCTGGGAGAGACCGTTATAGACTTCCCGTGTTGGCATCTGCATCTATTGGTTTGGCATTAGGAACAACATAAGGACCCAGAATTATTCAGGTATCAGCTGCTGTGACAGTGCTTAATCCTGAATAAACTGCTTAAGTGTCAAGGGAATCTTATTTCTTTCTGTTGTTCCAAACAACAGATGCAGCCAATTAACTTTAAGCAGTGACCAAGAAAACCTTTGTTGCATTATGCTGTATTATGCAGACGATGCCATCTCTAGATATCAATCTGCAAGCTGCCTTTCATTATCAGTCAATTGTTCCAATCAATCTGACAATTATCAAAAAAGGTCTTAATCACGATACATAGATTCCTTATACATGCATAAAAAAGAATATATATCAGCCAAATAGGAAAAACAAGCAACAATTTCAAGTATGAATTTATGGTAAATGTAAATGTGTGTATATTACATTTTCCACTTTACAGTTTCTAAAGGAAAAAAACAGCCAGTGGTATTAATCATTTTATATTTAAATTCAAAAAGGAGAAAACATGAGTACTGCAATTCTATCCATATGGATCGCTTCAAGTGATAGTGACACACTATAAAATCTGATGCAATATAATTTCTATTGCCATTTCTTGATAACTCAGTCTTAAATTTGCAAAAGACAATTCTCACTGAAATTAACACCAAGCTTGATAAGAGAAAAAGTCACAAAAGCAAACTAAATTAACTTATCAACATATCCTCTCTTATAATCTATATTATTCTTCTTTTAGCAGTTTATCAAAGGGTATTCTATTGTGTAACAAAATTATAGCAAACATAACCTTCCCTGGGATGAAGAACAAACTATCTGTAATTTTTAGTATTGTTTTTCAAAGTGATAATAGCATGGTTTCAGTTTTCAAGAAGCAACTCATCGCTCCATATGATAGTATAAATCTGGTGTAATTACTTCTTTTTCTCATTTTATCCATACTTTAAAATAGCAGCAGCTTCTGTTTTCCTGGTACCTTGCCAGATTTCAATTTGGCAATAGCATTATTAATCTCTTCTATTGCTATGGTCTCTATTTGTATCAAGGTCCTCTGTATTTCTTAAGTCTACCTCTGCACTGTCATGTCAAGGTTCTCTGTTTAGCAACTCAGGAAAACAGTTGGCCAATGATTTTAACTTGGTTTCTTCATCATTTATAAAATTGCCATTTTTGTCCCTGATAACTTGCCAGTCAATTCAATAAAGGTATCAAAGAGAATCTTTACATCATTTAATGTAACTGCGCAAGTACCTATCTCTGCTTTAAGTTTTGAATCCTGTTGATCCATTACCTCGTATTACACTCTGTTTTACAAAGGGTAGACCAAATGTTTCTACATTTGGTTGTCTTTCATTTTCTAGCCTATTTTTAATTTCTAATATTTTTCAGGTCTTAACAATCATTAATCTTTTGCATTGTTTTTGTAATGTAATACATCTTTTACCATGTCTTGAATGTGATCATACAATGTGTTCCATTTTAATTCTGGTGCACTGACAGGTAAATTGCTTAATGCAGCAAACCTCCCTTTATTAGGTTCCTGTAAGGAATCTTACAACACCAGGTTATAGTTGGACTATAACCTGGTGTTGTAAGATTCCTTACATTTGTCCACCCCAGTCCATCACCGGCATCTCCACATTATTAGGTTCCTGGAATTGCAGTTTTATTTCTGAATCTTTTCATTTGTTATCACTGAAATAAGTGCATTTGTATCTCATGTGTCCCACTAGGTGTACATTCTTCATCTTGAACTGCTGCAGTCTGTGTGGTGAAGTCGCTTCCGCAATGCTGTCAGGTGAGGAATTCCAGGATTTTGACCCAGAGGCAATGTATTTCCAAGTCAGGATGGTGTGAGACTCTGAGGGGAACTTGAAGGTGATGGTGTTCCCATGCACCTGCAACCCTTGTCCTAGGTGATGGAGGTTGCGGGTTTGGGAGGTGCTGTCAAGGAAGCCTTGGCGAGTTGCTGCAGTGCATCCTGTAGATAGGACACACTGCAGCCATGCTGTACACCGGAGGGATTGGATGTTCAAGCCAGTGGATGGGGTGTCGATCAAGCAGACTACTTTGTTGTTGAAGCTGCACCCATCCAGGCAAGTGGAGAGTATTCCATCACACTCCTGACTCGTGCATTATAGGCTTTGGGGAGTCAGGAGGTGAGCCAGTCACCGCAAAATACCCAACCTCTGACCTGCTCTTGTAGCCACGGCATTTCGGTGGCCAGTCCAGTTGAGTTTCTGGTCAATAGTGACCCTTGGATGTTGATGGCGGGGGACTTGGCAATAGTAATACCATTGAATGTCAAGGGGAGGTGCTTATGGTCTCTCTTGTTGGAGATGGTCATTGCCTTGAAACTTAAGTGGCAAGTAATATTCGAGCCAAACATCAGCCCAAGTCTGAATGTTATCCAGGTTTTTCTGCATGCCGGCATGGAATTATGAGTAATTGCAAATTGAACTGAACACTGTGCAATCAGCGGACAGCCCTATTTCTGACCTTATGATGGATGGAAGGTCATTGACGAAGCACCAAGATAAGTGTCTAGGACACTGCCCAGAGGAACTCCTGCAGCGACATCCTGGGGCTGAGATAATTGGCCTCCAACGACCACAACCATCTTCCTTTGTGCCAGGTTTGACTCCAGCCACCGGGAGTTTTCCTCCTGGTTCCCACTGACTTCAGTTTACTAGGGCTCCTTGGTGCCACCTCAATCAAATGCTGCCTTGATGTCAAGGGCAGTCACACTCACCTCACCTCTGGAATTCAGCTCATGTGTCCATGTTTGGACCAAGGCTGCAATAAGATCTGGAGCCACGTGGTTCTGGTGGAACCCAAACTGAGCACTGGTGAGCATATCTTCTCTCCTCTCCTCCCTCAGCCTCTGCACTGAGCAACTTCTGATCCTTGGTGATTTCAATTTCCATCTGAACTTACCTTGCCGTCTCTCCTCTGATTTCACAGCCCTCATATTCTCCCTAAGCCTCTCCCTCCATATAAATTCTCCTACTTGTATCCACGGCCACCTCCTCGACTTTGCCATCTCATGTGGCCTCTCTACTGACATCGTCTTGATCACAGACATAGTCATCCCTCTACGCCCTTCTCACCCCACTTTCTTCTGCATTATTGCCCCTGAAATAAACACTCCCCAAGTCACTGCACTTTCAAACTCCCAACTGTCTAACCTTTGGCCCTCCACTCACCACGATACTTCTGCAGCTGATCTGATCAACCACTCCCTCACCTCCACCTTTGATGCCCTTGTCCCCAGTAAAATCCTTATTCTCTCCCACCTTGACCATTTCCCCTGATATGGCACCCATCATTCCTCTCTCCATTGATGCCGCCTGACCACCTGAGTGTTTTGAGCATTTTCAGTTTTTATTTCAGATTTCCAGAATCTGCAGTATTTTGCTATTTGTTTTCCATTTTAAATAAGGCCTGACCATGTAAATGGCATGGGCCACGCTGACTTCTTCAGTTGAGTGCTGCGCATGCCCCACCCACTGCCTGCCTGATATAAAATGAAGATGAAAATCACCACTAAGTCAAACACTTAGGCCCCAATATTTACAGGGAGGGAACGGGGGCGACTGCCAATGACTGCGAAACCCGGAAAACACGGAGATCCTGCCAAATTTAATGGCAGGACCTCATATGAATTTTTTTTCTCCATTTCGCGCCTGGCAGCTGGCTAGATTGAGAGGCTGGCTGTCGGGTGGGAAGATCTGTGGTAGAAGACCACAGCCGGGGACCGGAGAGGAGGGAGGGAGAAATCGTGGTGGTGGAGGGGGAGGAGCAGGGAAGGATCGGATCGCGGGGAGGGAGTCGGCAGATCGCGGGGAGGGAGGCAGATTTCAGCAGGTTAGCTTGGGGGACCAGGGGGGAGCATTCCTGCTCCTCCTGGCTCACATGCAGTGCTGGAAAAGAACTTACCTGCTGGATCCAGCAGTTCTCGCGTCCCTCTAGCTGCCGGTTTTCCTGAGCCCTGGGAAACCCGGGCCACAGCCGTTAAGTCCAAATGGCTGCTAAAATCTGAGGTACGGAGCTTCGTTAACATATTAAAATACTGACCCATCTCTCGACAGCAGGTTACTTGCCCACCTCCCAACCTGCCATGGTTAAACCGGAAGTAGGCGCGTTCGCAGTAGGTTGGGGTCAGGTTTCAAACTTTAAAGAATTTAATCCCCCTCCTCCCACCCATACTGGGGGGTTAAAATTCTCCCATTATAATCAGCAGATTTTAATTACTTGAGAAAAACAGATTTACCCTTTAGTTTACAAAAGTTTTTTAACTTTGTCTAGCTTTAAAAAATCAGATAAGGATTAGGTCATTCCCAGCTTTAGTCGCAAAAGTCCTTTTACTTTGTCTGACCTTAAATAATAGCACAAGACAATTCAAGGTAAGTGTGGTTTTTCATCCCAGGCAATTCTTGGTCAAATAACATAACCCTCTATCCAACCTACAAAAGCCTGGGTGCACCTGGCTCTGGACACTCATTGGAATCAGCTGTTAACTGTAAAATATCCTTTGTCAACACAGTTCTGTATTGGAGAATCCACAGTTTTTACCATAATCTTTTTCTGTTTTTCCAGAGTTCAGCTGGATTATTGTGAACATCATTTTTAGGACCTCCCTGGGTATTTTTAGCACACTTTTAGGTCACCTCTACAAAAGTATGAACATTAAATGACGGCCGAATTCAAAGTAATTCTGTGCTTATGTAAGGCCAATGATTTGTTTTATTGCTTATGACAGTTTTATCAGGCTACATGCATTTTTGGGTGAGCCCGTTGTGAAAGTGTCATTTAATTTTTTTTCTACTTGGGTCAATCAGAACAGCTTCTGACTAATCAAATTCATTTTTGTCAATTTCCTTAAAGAATTTCCTGTATATTTCTACAGTAAGATCACTACCATGTAAAACCATGTTCTTTGTTAATTTAATCAATATTATCAAATGGTTTGGTAAACTCTGGTTTATTCCAAATTCCTTCCAATAGTTTATCCCTGTCCACTGAAAGCACAAATGTTGAAAAAATAAATGAGGCTGTCCTAAACATGGGCCTCAGGCCTCATTTACATCTTTGGCGCAAGCTGTCAGTGCCTGTCCCGCCTCCACAGGCAGCTTGCCTCAGGAGAAAAATGAATTTCGGCTGCCGGCGTTAGGTCCCTCATTAACATATAAAATATATGGTGCCTAACACCTGTTTTAGGCATCCGCTTGGAAAGCCTAAAAAATGGTCCCCACAGATTTAGCAGTGGGGCCAACGCCTGTGCAGATTGGATGCAGCAATCCCACTGCTAACTTGGTATGTTTTGCTCCCGTTTACACCCAACAAACTGATGCAATACATACCAATTTCTATCCTTGATGTTTAGAACTGTTGGCTCATAATAAGTTAAAAGAACAATATTTTTGAATGCATTTCTCTATTCCAAAGTTTACACAGTAAGCAACTTATTGGTAGCAAAAAGATTATTGTATCTATAAAGAAAACCCTTGGCCAAAAAATCCGAGGCTGGCGCATCCCAGTGTAAATGCCAAGATATCCCCACTTGTGAACCTCCGTTGCTGATCCCGACAAAGTTCATGAAGAGGTCCCTTCATTTAAATGGTAATGGTGGGTGCCCACACCGCCATCAGACATCTATGGCACCTTCCACAAAGTCTGGCAGTGGAGTGATCTGCTGGGGCAGGTGCCGGGCTGACCTCTCCAATCACCCCCCCCCCCCACCACCGGTAATGAACTTTCTGATGCCCTTTTAGGCCCCACCTCAACAGGCCATACAAGAAATTCCCAGGGAAGGCTGGGACCTGACATGACCAGGTCCCTGCCTAATTTACAGCCCTTCCAGCACAGTCCTGCCAGAGTTACAACAGAAGGATGCCAGCCAGAAGGCTGAGCATTTTTGGCCCCCCATGACTTCAGTTTGTTGAGTAAATAGAGAGCTGCAGTGTTGTATCCATGATCACTATGGGAATATAGGTATATAATCATGTAAATCTGGCATTTTATCACTTGTTTCTGTCTTGAATAGAAAAATAATCCAGTCATTGATTTCAACCACAAAGACTCTGACAAGAAATCCAAAGCTTTTCTTTAAATGTAGTGGACTTTGATCTGGATATATTGAGATCTCAAAAGAAGCAATCCAAATTTTTAGGACAATGAAACTGCAGATAGAGGCAACTTGCTTTTCTAATTTCCCCAGACAAAAAAATGAACATCTGCATTAAATTAACATTATCAGTAAGATAGATGTTGAAATTAGCTTGTGCAATAAATACATTTACAAGAAGAAATAGCAGCATTCACAGAAGGTCATGGCAGTTACACAATGGAATCCGCCTCCATTTTTACTCATCAAATTTAGAAATAACAACAATGTTTATCTGAAAGTATGATCATTTAGAATCTAAAGCCAATTCTTTCATCTACGGTTAACCAATCAGAGCAGATGGTTAGATACTAAGAACATAATTTGAGAATATAAGAAAGTAAGAATGAGAAACTGCCATTCAGCCCTTCCATTCTTTAGTTCATGTTTCAAGATCTGAATTATTTTTTTCTGAATACTTTCAATAAAATTTGTATTTTCTGTGCTGGATAGTAGTCTATTTTAATAAGTGAGCAACTCAACGTGTGACGTACTTACTCCTTAAATTATATGTAGAAGAAAGAATTTATATAGTAGTGCCTTTCCAAAGTCCTTTACAGCCAAAGCAATATTTTGAAGTGTATTGACTATTATTAAGTAGATGGTTCTGTCAACAAATTTGCACATCGAAACGTCCCACCAACAGCAATAAGTGCTAACAGCAGAAGAGAAGATGGAAAGGAGATTTGATAGAGGTATTTAAAATCATGAATGGTCTAGATGCAATAGATAGAGAGAAACTGTCCCATTGGCGGAAGGGTCAAGAACCAGAGGATATAGATTTAAGGTGATTGGCAAAAGAACCAAAGGTGACATGAGGAAAAACTTCTTTACGCAGAGATCTGGAATGCACTGCCAGAGGGGGTGGTGGAAGCAGATTCAATTGTGGCTTTCAAAAGGGAACTGGATAAGAACTTGAAAGGAAAAAATTTGCAGGACTACGGGGATAGGATGGGGGAGTGGGACTAGCTGGATTGTTCTTGCATAGAGCCGGCATGGACTCAATGGGCCGAATGGCCTCCTTCCGTGCTGTAACTTTTTCTATGATTCTAATAAGGTAAATGACCAGTTAATCTGTTTTTGATGGTATTGGTTGAGGCATAAATGTTGGCTAGGACACTGAGAGAACTCCCTACTCTTTTTTGAATAGTGCTATGAGATATTTTATGTCCACCTCAGCAGCAGTCACATCTTCGGTTTCACATTTCATCCAAAAGGCAGCACCTCAGACAATGCAGCACTCCCTCAGTGCTGTACAGAAGTGTCAACTAGAATATGTGCTCAGATCCTGCTGTGGGGCTTGAACCCATGGCCTGGCTTGCTGTTTCCCTGGCTATCAGCAATTTCTTCTCTAATTTGCCATTTTTTTAGAACGATTAATTAAACAGACTTGACATTATTTGATTCCACTTTTAGGGATCATTTCTATGGTTCATAACATGAAAAACGTGTTCTAAAGTGTCTAAACATTAGTAAAAATGGAATTAGATAAGTTAAAGTTATATTTGGGGAGTGACGGAGAGGGTTGATGGTGTGTATATTAGCGACTTAGATGACAGGATAGAGTGCCATATATCCAAGTTTGCTGATGACACAAAGATATATAATGACATAAAGATGCATTAGAAGCAGTTTAGATGGAAGCATAAAATTAGAGATATTAATAGATTAAATGAATGGGCAAAACTGTGGCAAATGGATTTCCATGCAGGCAAGTGTGAGGTCATCCACTTTGGAACTAAAAAGGCTACATCAGAGTACTTACTAAATGGTGAAATACTCGAAACAGTGGAAGTCCAAAGAGACTTAGGGGTCCATGTACATAGATCATTAAAATGTCATGGACAGGTACAGAAAATAATCAAAAAGGCTAATGGAATACTGGCCTTTATATCTAGAAGACTAGAATACAAGGGGATAGAAGCCATGCTACAGCTATACAAAGCCCTGGTTAGACCACACCTGGAGTACTGTGTTCAGTTCTGGGCACCGCACCTTAGGAAGGATATATTGGCCTTGGAGGAACTGCAACGTAGATTTACTAGAATGATACCTGGACTCGAGGGTTAAATTATGAGGAGAGATTACACAAACTAGGGTTGTATTCCCTGGAATTTAGAAGATTATGGGGTGATTTGATCAAAGTTTTCAAGATATTAAGGGGATCTAATAGGGTAAATGGAGAGAAACTATTTCTACTGGTTGGGGAGTCTAGAACTAGGAGATACAGCCTAAAAATTAGAGCCAGGACTTTCAGGAGTGAAGTTAGGAAACTCTTCTACATGCAAAAGGTTGTAGAAGTTTGGAAACCTCTTCCGCAAATGGAAGTTGAAGCTAGCTCAATCGTTAATTATAAATCTGAGATTGATAGATTTTTGTTAACCCAAGGTATTAAGGGGTATGGGGCTACAGCGAGTATATGGAGTCAGATCACAGATCAGGCATGATCTCAATGAATGGCGGAACAGGCTTGAGGGGCTAATTGGCCTAGTCCTGTTCTTATACGGACTTTCAAAGGGCATTTAGACATAATAGACTTGTTAGCAAAATTGAAGCCCAAGGGATAAAAAGGACAGCGGCAGCGTGGATACAACATTAACTAAGGGACAGAAAGCAGAAAGTAATGGTGAATGGTTGTTTTTCAGATTGGAGAGAAGTATACAGTAATCTTTCCCAGGGGTCAGTATTAGGGCCACTGCTCTTTTTGATGTATATCAATGACCTGGATTTGAGTTTAGAGCGTTTAATTTCAAAGTTTGCAGATCACACAAAACTCAGAAATGTAGTAAACAATGTGAACGATAGTAGCAGACTTCAGGAGGGCATAGACAGACTGGTGAAATGGGCAGACACATGGCAGATGAAATTTAATGCAGAGAAGTGTGAAGTGATACATTTTGGTAGGAAGAATGAGAAGAGGCAATATAAACCATGTGGTACAATTTTAAAGGGAGTGCAGGAATAGATAGACCTGGGGGTGCATGTACACAAATCTTTGAAGGTGGCAGGACAAATTGAGAAGGGTGTTAAAAAAGCATATGGACCCTGGGCTTTATTATTAGAGGCATAGAGTTCAAAAGCAAGGAATTTATAAACCTTTATAAAATACTGGTTAGGTCACAGCTCAAATATTGTGTTCAATTCTGAGCTCCATACTTTAAGAAAGATGTCAAGGCTTTAGAGGGGTGCAGAAGAGATTTATTAGAATGGTACCAGGGACCAGGGACTTCAGTTATGGGGAGAGAGTGGAGAAGCTGGGGTTGTTCTCCTTACAGCAGAGAAGGTTAAGGGGTGATTTGACAGAGTGTTCAAAATCATGAACATCTTTGATGGAGTAAATAAGGAGAAACTGTTTCCAGTGGCAGAAGGGTCGGTAACCAGAGGACACAGATTTAAGGTGATTGGTAAAAGAGCCAGAGGTGACATGAGGAAAAGTTTTTTTTTATGCAGTGAGTTGTAATGATCTGGAATGCACTGCCTGAAAGGGTGGTCAAATGTAAGGAATCTTACAACACCAGGTTACAGTCCAACAAATTTATTTTAAAATCACAAGCTTTCGGAGATTATCCCCTTCGTCAGGTGAATGAGTGAAAGGTTCTCAAATCACATATCTTATATTAGGCTGGGGCACCATCACACCAATCAAAAGGTGTCGTTGGTGTTCAGACAGATTAGCCACGGAGAACAGTACGTCCCAGTACACTGAATATACATTGTGTAAAATTACACAGACAGAGAGAAAGAGACCCAAATGGCAGAGAGAGAGAGAATATTAAAAACAGATAACTTTTTTTTCCCCTTGCTGGTGGGGTTATGTGTAGCGTGACATGAACCCAAGATCCCGGTTGAGGCCGTCCTCATGGGTGCGGAACTTGGCTATCAATTTCTGCTCGACAATTTTGCGTTGTCGTGTGTCTCGAAGGCCGCCTTGGAGAACGCTTACCCGAAGATCGGTGGCTGAATGTCCTTGACTGCTTAAGTGTTCCCCGACTGGGAGGGAACCCTCCTGTCTGGCGATTGTTGCGCGGTGTCCGTTCATCCGTTGTCGCAGTGTCTGCATGGTCTCGCCAATGTACCATGCTCCGGGGCATCCTTTCCTGCAACGTATGAGGTAGACAACGTTGGCCGAGTCACAGGAGTATGAACCATGTACCTGGTGGGTGGTGTCCTCTCGTGTGATGGTGGTATCTGTGTCGATGATCTGGCATGTCTTGTGACTCGGCCAACGTTGTCTACCTCATACGTTGCAGGAAAGGATGCCCCGGAGCATGGTACATTGGCGAGACCATGCAGACACTGCGACAATGGATGAACGGACACCGCGCAACAATCGCCAGACTGGAGGGTTCCCTCCCAGTCGGGGAACACTTAAGCAGTCAAGGACATTCAGCCACCGATCTTCGGGTAAGCGTTCTCCAAGGCGGCCTTCGAGACACACGACAATGCAAAATCGTCGAGCAGAAATTGATAGCCAAGTTCCGCACCCATGAGGACGGCCTCAACCGGGATCTTGGGTTCATGTCACACTACACGTAACCCCACCAGCAAGGGGAAAGAAAAGTTATCTGTTTTTAATATTCTCTCTCTCTCTCTCTCTCTCTGCTATTTGGGTCTCTTTCTCTCTGTCTGTGTAATTTGACACAATGTATATTCAGTGTACTGGGACGTACTGTTCTCCGTGGCTAATCTGTCTGAACACCAACGACACCTTTTGATTGGTGTGATGGTGCCCCAGCCTAATATAAGATATGCGATTTGAGAACCTTTCACTCATTCACCTGACGAAGGGGATAATCTCCGAAAGCTTGTGATTTTAAAATAAATTTGTTGGACTATAACCTGGTGTTGTAAGATTCCTTACATTTGTCCACCCCAGTCCATCACCGGCATCTCCACATCATGAAAGGGTGGTGGAAGCAGATTCAATAGTAACTTTCAAAAGGGAACTGGATAAATACTTGAAGGGAAATAATTTACAGGGCTCTGAGGAAAGAGCAGGGGAATGGGACTAATTGGATAGCTCTTTCAAAGAGCCGGCACAGGCAGGATGGGCCAAATGGCCTCCTCTGTGCTGTATCTACTATGATACTACGATCCACAGGAAAACCAAGGATACTTATTTAACTAAAAACCAAGTAGTTGATAAGTTTGTATCTACAGTATTGTTTATTTCCATGTAGTAAACGTAACATGCTATTAAGCTGTCTCATTATAAAAGGTGATTTCACTAAAGAACAGTTAAATTCTAGCTAAAAAGACATATGGGCTAGAAATTCATTGACTCCACGCCCGTTGTACAGGCATAAAACGGGCACCTAAGCGTCCAATATAGCGGGCAGCATGCACGCACACATTCCATATTGGAAGTGCGCCACCCATCATATTGCTAAGGGTGTCCAGGGCTTACGCCTGATACAGGCGTTAGGCCCCTTGCATATGCAAATAAAGGGCTTTTCAGCTGTGTCAGGGCCCTTTCTTGAAATTGGGCTCCTCTGAATGCAGTCAGTGCAAGGCCTGCTGTGTTCAGGATAACCAACTCCATATGCGGCCTAACCAGTGATGCTTAAATTGACTGCTGGGGTCCGCCACCAAAAACGTACGTTTTAAAAAAAATACTTATCTGATTATGGAGCTGGAAGGAACAGGAGTGCCTACCTAAGGTAAGCGGCCTGAAATTTAAATCCAGTTTGCCGCCGAGCTGCCTGGGGACACGTGGCAGGCGTTCGCAGCTCGCTGGTCTAATCTAAATGAGGCCCGAGGCCCAATATCGAGTGTGCCTTGGACCTACCCATTCCGGCACAGGGATTGTTTCCTGCGCTCAATTTGCACTGGCAGGCCGCTGCTTTCCAATTTCACCCCCATAGACTTGATTCTCTTCTTCTGCCCACTGCTGTGACCCTGCCATGACCCTGATCCATAGGCTAATTAATGGTAATTACAATGTGAAATGGGAAATTGTTTCTCAGAAACCCAAACAATGGAGAATGCATTAGCCATGTGTGTATATTCAAATACACTTCACAACCTGTGTTGGAAGCCTATTTTGATCTCTCTGGGGGCTGTGAGAGAGGCTTTTAAAAATCAGAACTCAGACATCAAGAGGGAGTCGAGCAACAGAAGGCTGCAAAGGGACCGAACAGCAATCGTAGGCAGCAGGACAGGGTATAGAGTGATTGTGCTTTTAAAATGAGTTAGATAACCCACCGGAATAGCCTAGCGCTCACGTGTTCTTTATTTTGTGACAGTATGTGAACAGAAGTTGTATCAAGAGGCTCTTATCAACCTCGTTGTTCTCATGTTTTACCTACTGTGGAATAAAGCAGCTTACAATTAGAACCAAACTTCACCTCACTCAGAGTATACGTGTGTAAAACACAAAAATCCATTCAGATCAGCACTGCTGCTCCTCCTGGCTTCACAGAAATGTAAGTATAAAAAAGTTACCTATTTATGGGTGGCCTCCAGCGGTCCCTTTAAGAACTGCTGGTTAGGCCGCTATAGACCTGGAAAAACAGTTGATGACAAATTTGGAGTGAGGTTCTAAAACAGGCATTAGGACCATTCAAGACATTGCTTCCAATTTGGCAGCCGGCGTGTGAGAAATAGTGATCCGAAATTGTTCCCCCCAATGCAAACGTTTCACCTTAAAAAATGACTAATTTCACCCCATTGATGTTTTTCTCCCCTCTATCATTCACACCTTACAGTAGTTCTTTGTACTTTTTTTTTGCCTGATTCTAATGTGACACAGATTATCATGGTGCACTCTGGGTATTGCAATGTTACAGGAGCAGGATGAAAAGTACAAATTCCATGATGCATCTCTCTCACAAATACACAGAATTTGTCCACAATAGCTGTTAATTCCAAGCATTCAAGATTCAGTGAAAGTTCTTATTCAAACACCAGGCTCCACATATAGGTAGTTCAATGTTGAGGAAACTTATTACAGGTCTTTCTAACATTAACAAACCAATTTTATGGGTGCTTTACATTTTTTTTTCATAATTGTGTAATTTTTATGTTAAGTTATAAATGTTATTTCTAAATGATCTAAGTGAAGAAGGAAAATGGTGGCTAAAAATGTTAAGAAATTATTTCAATGATTTGATTGGTCAGTTTGTGGTTTTACTGGCTTGTGAATGGTAGCTTTGAGAAAACGTGAGGGATTTGCTTCCTCAATTTTCAGCTGGTTACTTGGTACATTTTACTACTTTTAATTTGTTCAACTTTAGCCAGTTAGATATTTTATTAGATAAACGGTTATTTAAATAAATCATGATTTTTTTTGCGCTAGAAACATGACGCTTTGGAGGTGAAATGCTCTGAGGTGTGGCAATTTTGATGTGTGACAACTCTGAGTTCATACTTTCAAGTGTGTTGCCGTTGAAAGATGTGATGCTATCTTGCCAACTAGAAATAAGATTTATAATTACATAGATGGTGCACCCCTATTCCTATTGTTTTGTGCTTAAAGTGGAGAAATGCATTCATTTTATCTTGCTTGGAATGTTTGGTGATAATTTGTTGACCAGAAGGAACATTGGCCAGTTGGTGTTGGGGAGAAACATTTAGGTATGGTAATGAAGGCAGAAAGTTTTGACCCAGCACATTCGTGTGAGCTGTTTGCACAAAACGTCAATCCAGTGGTGGCTTTAGCCACAACATTTAGGACTGTGCCTGTGCTGGAAGTCGTCTACAGGTGATGCTATAGGTACTGCATCTCTGCTGAAGTGTAGATGGCAAAGTCAGGCCCCTTCCAACATGCCCACGTAGTTGTGTCTGGGTTATATGATGTAATTTCCAGAACACCTGTGGGTGGGTGCCAGGTGCCGACTGGGCCAGTGAGCCTATCTCTCCTCCTTCCTCAGAAATTCCTCTTCCTTTATCCAAATCCAAAACAATTATTTGCAGGCCCAATGGAGTGCCCATGGTCAGGTGTACTTGTAGCTGCAGGAGCAGGCTGGTGGAAGTAGGAATACTACTGTTGGAGATGTGCACCAATGGAGCGCTGAATTGTAGCAAAGAGCAGGAAAAAAATCACCAGCTCTAATGCACAAAGTTCAGTTATTCACGTCAAAAGTGACAGTCATAATACAAGTGAATGAACAGTTGTAGGCCTCTGAGCACCCATTTCATACAGGTGCTCAATGAATCAAGAACCGTGTTGCAAAAATTTACAATTTACAATTTACAAACACTTGTAGTGTGCAATAAGGCCAATGCATACAAAGGGCTGCCTCGAATGCTTTGAATTCTTTAGCCTCGCATGTTTTCCACCATTAGAAATGCGGTTGGGTGGCACTTTTGCCACCAATCTGGCCTTGCTGTGACCCTTCCCAAATCTGGGGGTGATCTCATTAAAATACGAGCTTATTCAATGGACCTGGTGGGATTTCGAGTGGCACATTGCTGCTCTGTCAGAGGGAAACAGACCAGTGGAGCCAAAGACCACATGCACAAAAGCAACTTTCCTGCTTCTCCCTCACTGGTGGTGCCCATTATCCAATTTCTCTTCGATCATTTGTTATTTGAATACTGCATTCTGGGGTTTACATATGACCCTGTACAGCAAGTACACCTGCTTTATGCAGGGGCACCTACCGCTGGCCATACCGAGAGCACAGGATTCCAACAGACATATCCTCAAAAGTGAAGCTAGAACAGAGGAGGTGTGGTCAGAAGAAGCACATTCCCCCCACCTGTCAGAAGTTTTAGTGACAGCAAGTAAGCAGCAGAAACAGGTTCTCTCCCAATTTCCTGCCCCGCCACTCCCAGAACAACAGGAAGAAAAAAATACAGGTACTTGTTTTAAATAATACACCAGTTTATGTTTTTGGAAGTGTAAAAATCACAAGCCCAAATTCTTTTACTTTATTGTTTCTTTATTTTGCTCCCTACTTCTTTGTGTCCTCATAATAGGCACAACTTAAAAAGTCAGGCGTGCGCTGCCTCAATTTCCCAATCTCTATCTAGTATCTCCAGCTATTTAGTTCCACCATTCTAATTAGTGCCACAAGTCCCCGGTCATAGGAAAAAATTTAGGGCACAGAAGGAGGCCATTTGGCCCAGTGTGTCCGCGCCAGCTGAAAATGAGCCACCCAGCCTAATCCCACTTTCCAGCACTTGGTCCATAGTCTTGTATATCACGGCACTTCAGGAGCACATCCAGGTACTTTTTAAATGAGTTGAGGGTTTCTGCCTCTACCACCCTTCCAGGCAGTGAGTTCCAGACCTCTCTGGGTAAAAAAAATTTTCTTCAGCTCCCTTCAAATCCTTCTACCAATCACTTTAAATCTATGCCCCCTGGTTATTGACCTCTCTGCATAGGGAAATAGGTCCTTCCTATTCACTCTATCTAGGCCCCTTATAATTTTGTATACCTCAATTAAATCACTCCTCAGCCTCCTCTGTTCCAAAGAGAACAACCCCAGCCTGTCCAATCTTTCCTCATAGCTAAAATTGTGCAGTTCCGGCAACATACTTGTAAATCTTCTCTGTACCCTCTCTCGTGCAATTACATCCTTCCTGTAATGTGGTGACCAGAACTGTATACAGTACTCAAGCTGTGGCCTAACCAGTGTTTTATACAGTTCCAGTATAACCTCCCTGCTCTTATATTCTATGCCTCAGTTAATAAAGGAAAGTATTGCATATGCCTTCTTAACCACCTTATCTACCTGTCCTGCTACTTTCAGGGATCTGGGGACATACACTCCTTTCTCTACACCTTCAGTATTGTGTACTCCCTTGCCTTGTTTACCCTCCCCAATTGCATTACCTCACACTTCTCTGGATTGAATTCCATTTGCCACTTTTCTGCCCACCTGACCAGTCCATTGATATCTTCCTGCAAACTACAGCTTTCCTCCTCACTATCAACCACACGGCCAATTTTTGTGTCATCTGCAAACTTCTTAATCATGCCCTCTTCATTTAAATCCAAATCATTATTATATATCACAAAAACCAAGGGACATAGTATCGAACCCTGCGGAACCCCACCGGAAACAGCCTTCCAGTCACAAAAACATCCGTCGACCCTTACCCTTTGCTTCCTGCCACTGAGCCAATTTTGGATCGAACTTGCCACTGTCCCTTGGATCGAACTTGCCACTGTCCCTTGGATCCCATGGGCTTTTACTTTTTTGATCAGGCTGCTATGTGGGACCTTGTCAAAAGCCTTGCTAAAATCCATGCAGACTACATCAAATGCACTATGCTCATCGACCCTCCTTGTTACCTCCTCAAAAAAAATTCAATCAAGTTAGTCAGACATGACCTTCCCTTAACAAATCCATGCTGACTTTCCTTGATTACTCCATGCCTTTCTAAGTGATGGTTTATCTTGTCTCTCAATTGATTCCAATAATTTGCCCACCACCAAGGTTAAACTGACTGACCTGTAATTATGGAGTTCATACTCCACAGTACATTTTTCCCTTTTAGTTAGACCCTAGTTGCCCTTGGGAAGGTGGTAGAGACCACCTTCTTTAACCATCACAATTATTCTTTGTAATGGTTTGATACAACTGAGTGGCTTGCTAGGCCACCTCAGAGGGTAGTAAAGAGTCAACTACGTTGGTGTGGAACTGGAGTCACAAAGGCCAGACTGGGTAAGGACGGCAGGTTTTCTTCCTTAAAGGACATTAGTGAACCTGTTGGGTTTTTATGGCAATCTAACAGCTTCATGGTCACTTTTACTGACAGCAGCTTTTTATGTTAAATTCTTAAATCGCCATGGTAGGATTTGAACTCATTCTCCTGGGTTATTAATTACTAGTCCAGTAACATAACTACTAGACTACCATACCCACATACTGTATTTCTCATCTTATACTCAGTAGCTAATCTTGGAAAATCCACTGTGTGCGCTAAGTAAATCCAGTACCTTTTGTTGGAAACTGCCACCTGTAAAAGCCTATGTAAGTCTGAACATAAATTACCATTTGATTGTTCAAGATAAGTGTTGCTGTTAATTTAAGGGGGTTGTGCAAAGTTATCTCCCAATAAAATGAGCATTGTGTTGTGGCTGCAGTCACCTTGCTATGCAATTTAAAAAGGTTTTGCTTTGAAAATGGCTTTAAGATATCAATGTGACAGTCCAATTTAGATTTTTGCTAAACATTGAAGTTGCAATTATTTACTACATTTCTTTTTCAGTGTACTATAACTTTGGCTGTAAAGTGCTATTTTATCTGAGAAATAATGCAAAAGGATTACTAACACTAATTGTATTTGAACAGCATGTAAACTTGATATTAGGTTTATACTATATTTTGCTGTCTGCTAAATTTTAGTATAAAGTAAACATGAGGAAAGAGTGGCAGCATGTTGGTGTATGGTATGAAGACAGGAGCAGAAGTGTTCTTGCAGCTGAAGCAAGCACGAAGACATCCGCGGGTTCAAGCTAGGTTTGAGGTTGGTGAGAGCGACAGGGTCAGTTCTGTATAATACATACATGTTTGCACTATTAATATTTATTACATATTGTGACAGAGAAGTGGCAAGTGATGCATTTTGGAAAGAAAAATGAGGAGAGGCAATATAGATTAAATGGTACAATTTTAAACAGGGTGCAGGAACATAGAGACCTGGGGGTTCACATACACAAATCTTTGAAGGTGGCAGGACAAGATGATAAGGCTGTTAAAAGTTACGGTAAATCTTTATAAATCACTGGTTAGGCCTCAGCTGGAGTACTGTGTCCAATTCTGGGCATTACATTTTAGGAAGGATGTCAAGGCCTTGGCGAGGGTGCAGAGATTTACCAGAATGGTATCAGTGATGAGGGACTTCAGTTGGCAGGGTTAGTGACGAAGTTCCTCAGTGAAAGCAATCCTAGGATTGTGCTCCATAGATTTTCCAAGCCATTGTTGGAGAAATTTGAAACAGAATAGACAACTGTTCCAGTAAGTTTAATTATATTGTTATAAATTATTTAATTTTTTAATGTTTTTTTTATGTAACAAACCTTGGGTCAAAAATTCCAGGGAGGTATTTTGGAGGGGTCTGTGTTGGGGTGGAACTTCCACCCTCCCCATGGATATGCCTTTGACCTTGGCCTATGTCCCATTGGGCTGTGGAATTGGCAACCAAAAAAAATTGAACCCCCCCCCCCCCCCCCCACCCACCCCAACATTGAGGCTCTGCTGGAATTGGTAATATAATCGATTGCTCCCTGGTCAACTGCATTGTTGAAACTGGTCTATTAAATTTTAAATCCCTCCCAGGCCTTAGCAATGCTGGACAACAGAGAAACATTGGCGTCTCTTGCACCCAGTGTTGCCAAGATGCAAATGAGGAGAACTAAAATCATATAATGTATTTCCCTTATTTGCATAGCATCATAATACACCAGCCCACATGTACTATGAGGGTGTAGTTCCGCAGACGTTCTCCCACTTGTCTGTTCCTAACTGCAGCAGAAGAGCTGTAGATACTTCGGAAAAATGTCATAAAGTGTTTTGGTGCACCTGAGGAGACAAGGTATTCTACACACAATTTTATGATAATACCATCCATAAACTTCAACTAATGCAAAACTTGGCCACCCATATCCCGTGCCACACTAACCACTCATCCATCTCCCTTATCCTCGCTGCCTACAAAATCTCCCTGTCCCCAATGCATTACATTTCAAATCTTCATCCTCATCTTCAAATGCCTCCATGGCTTCTCCCCAACCTGTCTCTCTAATTTCCTCCAGCCTCATATCCTCACCCACACTCTCTAGGCCTCCAATTTTGGTCTTTTGTGCATCTTCCTTCTTTTGCTACAGCCGCTTTGACTTACTCTCTGGCGGTCCCTCCCCAAATTCCTTCATCTCTCCATTACTCTCTCCATCATTAAAAGTCCCTCTTTTTGAACAAGCTTTGGTTACCCCTCATAATCTTGCCCTCCATGGGTCAGTGTCTGTTCCCTTCCTATAAAGCATTTTGGGACATATTCTACATTAAAAGTTCTACATAAATACAAGCAACTGTTGTTGTTCTTCTTGTGATGGATGTGCACTAGACGCAAGTTTGTTTCATGTTTATACAGATGAAATGGAATGACCAGCTGCAGGGCAACCACTTCACTGGACATTGTGGTCATGCATGCAGAAAATGACCAAAGCAAAAACACAAAGATAATCATGTTTTTCAGAAGCTAGGAATTTTGGACTTGCCAAACAATTTATTAAATAAAAAATTGCTTTTCTCAGCACAAAAATTGTACTACTAACCACTGAAGGTCACTATTATCACATATAAAATTAACAGCATTTCAAAAATGTAACAAGGTGCACAATTGCATCAATGATCTCAAAAGTTAAAAATAACTACTAAATGCTACATAAAAAGTGTCCCTTACAGTAGTTGTGTGAAAGCATTATTCATCACCTCTTTTTCATATTGTAATGCCTTGAAATCACACTTAGGTTATCCTGCCTCCTCTGCTGAACTAGAACTCAAATTATTTTGTGCATTTCTGGCTTCTGCAGTAGTTCTATACTTCACATGTTTAATGCAAAGTAATCAATGGAACAAATTCCTTTTGTGTCACCACAGATGAGTCATCTTTATCCAGGTTTGCTGAATCCAACTCATGAGAAAATAAATATCTTGGAGGGAAACACTGAGGAGGTTCCAGGAAACACTGAATCTTTAGATCAGTATAAACTAATATCAGCCACCAAATGAACAGGTTCCACATTATGCTGCTAAGTATCAAGACACCATTCAGCCAACACTGGATTCTCCGAAGGCACTTTCTGGGTTTCATCTTAGAGCCCAGAGGGTCTCAACAAACAAACCAGGGAATACACCAATCACACGAGACAGATCTTTGATAGCCACCCTGCCAACCCAGAGCTTGCTCTGCTCTGAAAATTATGGCCATCCTCATATATACTATTGTGTAAAATTCCGATGGCTGTGTACTGTATGAAGCTTTACAAACACTGCACAGAAAATTATATTTATTTATGAATACAACTGAGATTTATAGAGATTTTCCAACATAATGGAAATTTACTTTAGGGCCAAAAATGTTTGAGTAGTGATCCCCCATGCCTGTTGGTAATCTCCGGTGACCCTACCTATTATCATTGTGGGAGCATCGCCAATACAAGGACTGCAGCGGTTCAAGGAAAAGGCCCACCACCACCACCTGAGCAGGGCAACTAGAGATGGGCAACAAATGTGGGCTTTCCAGTCTCACCCACATCTCAAGAACAAAGAAAAAAAATTAGCATATAATAAACTGGCAAGTCTACATTGTGTGACTTTGTGGCACAAAAGCTCAAAAAATGTGTGATCACTGATGTAACAGTATTTTTTGAAAGAACCAATGACATTAGTCCTTTAAATATAAAGATTCAGATTTTGTACCAAAATAGAAAAATGTTCTTTTTCCACTTTCTATTTTTACGCAGGGACTAAATGCAACTGTTCTTACCAAGAACCAAACCTTGTCAATAATCTAAATGCAAAAAACTACAGATGCTGGAAACTTGAAACAAAAGCAACAAATGCTGGAAATGCTCGTCAGGTCAGGCAGCATCTGGGGAAAGAACAAAGGGAGTTGACATTTTGGGTATGGTTCCAGCATTTTCTGTTTTTATGCCTGTCAATAATCTGTCTGGATCATTAACATTCCTCAGCCTCACAACAGTACTCTACCACTTTTAATTAAAGTTTGCTACATACTAAGCTATTTTTGTTAACTGCCACAGCCATCTCATCAAAAATGTATGCTATATCTGCAAATCTATGTTCTGTGACCAAGGGCAGTACTAAGCAAAGTTGATGATGCTCACAAAAAAAAATCAATGTACAACATTTGCAAGGTTTTACTTTTTGAGTTATTGCTGCAAAGAATACAGAGTAGAGATTACCATTGATATATCAGATGACAAGAATTGGCATAGGTCATGCACATTATAAATAAATTATACTTTTTTGAATACAAATTTCAAGTTATAAAGCAGATACTTGGATAATAAAGCATGATAAATATAAAATAACATTAGTATAACATATAGATCACTCAATGAGTCAGTGTTTTTGTTATCAAATATGTAGTAAATGGTTAATAATACTTCATTGTATCTCATTAAATAAGGGTCATAAAAATGATCCTATATTAAAATTAGCAATCTCATTAAAAAGATCTCTGTTGCATGTAACACGTTCCGTTTATCTACTTTCAATTACTAAGCAAACACTGTTAAAAGTATGCATACTAATGTGCTTGTGATGTGCCTAAAGTGCTCAAGATCTAATACTGTTAGCCTACCTCTAACAACAGGTTTTTCATTAGCTGTTAAGAAGGTATAAAAATGGAAAATAGGACAAGGATATATATCTATCCGTCAAGTAAAAACCTCTGTGCCTGTAGTGGACATGCGCCAATTTTCCTTTGGAACATTTGCCAGTTTTCTTCTTCACTAGTAAAGCACTCGGTTCTGTTTTTCTGTTTTCTAATTGGTTACTTTCTACTTTCACTATCTGATTAATAATACAGTAGAAAGTCATTCCCCTCACATCTTTCGATACCCCCCCCACCAAAACACATCGTTCACCTGAGGAAGGAGGTAGCCTCCGAAAGCTTGTGAATTTAAAATAAAATTGCTGGACTATAACTTGGTGTTGTAAAATTGTTTACAATTGTCAACCCCAGTCCATCACCGGCATCTCCACATCAAAAAAAATCTCCCAATCATAAATTATAATTTTTGGATTTCAACAAAAATATGTTCTCCCTAATCACATTGGAACAAAACATACCAGGGCAGAAATTCATCTGGGCCCGTTTTCAGGCCTCGCCCAATTTCCCTGTCTGTTAGCATTGTCACAGATTCATTAGTTTATTCATATTTTATGTTCCATGACATAACAACTGGATGCAGAGAGACCACTGCAACAAGTATCGCTGTCTCACAGTATTGTTCCTGCTGTTTGCTTGAGGCACAGAAAAACTTGAAGAAACTGTATTGAAGGACCGATGGTTAAGTCACATATTTACCAGATGCAGACTAACAAGCTGCAATGAAAAGAAACTATAGGCCAAAGTCCCAAATGTGGTAAAGGTGATTATTTTAATTCTGAACACAATATTACAATGAATTATTTTGTCATCCAAGTGATCAACCCTTAGGGATTTTCTTAAAAGAGGATTTAATAACTCTACTATTCCCATGAGATGACCTCAGCAGAGCTGATAGAAGACTGCTGTTGCTCATGAGGGGACCCTTGAGAGACTCAGGACCAGCAACTTTGGGAAGCTTGAGCCTCTGAGGGCCCAGCTGCAGCATGCAGCATGCAGCACTCCAGCTGCTGCCAGGACAATCTGGTCCAGCTGGCTTTCTGGCACAGTGCTTGGTATTGAGTGAGGGGGTGGCGAGAGGGCAACTCGTTCTGCTCCCATAGCGCCACTGCCACTCCCATGAGGCTGTGGCTCATCACTTTCACTGATCAGCTGTAGAGCAGACTACAGAAGGTGAGTGACTCCTTGAAAACCCTGCCACCAGTATCTGCTGGTGCTCACTAGTGCTGGGTGCTTCACCATGTGTAGACCCCTCTACTTAACTCTCTAATTCAGCCATGGTGACAGTCTCAGTGCTGGTGCTTAGGAGCAATGGAGTGCATGACAATGCCTCCTCAGAAGAATTCTCCTCCCTTGAGATGTCTTCTTCTGTGGCTATGGCTGTTGAGAATCTTACAAACATATTAGGAGTAAAAGAATAGTCAAAGGAAGGGTAGAGCCAATTAGGGACCAGAAAGGAAATCTTCTTGTGGAAGCAGAGGTACTAAAGCAGATACTTTGCATCTGTCTTCACTAAAGAAGTGGATGCTGTAAATATCACAGCAAAGAAGGAGGGGCTAGAGAAATTGGATAGGATAAAAATAGATAATGAGGGGGTAATTAAACAGTTGGCAAAGTAGAAAAGTCACCTGGTACAAGGGGAAGATTCAAGGGGTGCAGAGTAAACATGTTCCCACAAAGAAAAAAGGAGGGGCTGCCAAATCTAGAGCCCTTGGATGTCAAAGAGCATACAGGGTAAGATAAGGAAGAAAAGGAAAGCTTATGTCAGACACCGAGAACTCAATACTACAGAAAGCCTAGAGCAGTATAAAAAGTGCAGGGGTAAAATTAGAAAGTAAATTAGGAAAGCAAAGAGAGGGCATGAAAAAATATTGGCAAGTAAAATCAAGGAAAACCCAAAAATGTTTTATAAATACATAAAGAGCAAAAGGATAACTAAGAAAAGAGTAGGGCCTATTAGAGACCAAAAAGGTAGCCTGTATGGAGGCGGAAGATGTTGGTATGGTTCTTAATGAATACTTTGCGTCAGTCTTCACAAAAGAGAGGGACGATGCAGACATTGTAGTTGAGGAGGAGTGTGAAATATTGGATGGGATAAACTTAGTGAGAGAAGAAGTATTAAGGGGATTGGCATCTTTAAAAGTAGATAAATCACCAGGCCCAGATGAAATGTATCCCAGGCTGTTAAAAGAAGCAAGGGAGGAAATAGCGAAGGCTCTGACCATCATTTTCCAATCCTCACTGGATACAGGCGTGATGCCAGAGGATTGGAGGACTGTTAACATTGTACCATTGTTTAAATTATTGGAATCAATTCTGAGGGACAGGTTAAACCGTCACTTAGAAAGGCACGGAGTAATCAAGGACAGTCAGCATGGATTTGTTAAGGGAAGGTCGTGTCTGACTAAATTAATTGAATTTTTTGAGGAGGTAATAAGGAGGGTCGATAAGCATAGTGCATTTGATGTAGTCTACATGGATTTTAGCAAGGCTTTTGACAAGGTCCCACATGGCAGGCTGGTCAAAAAAGTACAAGTCCATGGGATCTGAGGTAGAGTGGCAAGTTGGATCCAAAATTGGCTCAGTGGCTGGAAGCAAAGAGTAATGGTCAACGGGTGTTTTTGTGACTGGAAGGTTGTTTCTAGTGGGGCACCGCAGGGCTCAATACTAGGTCCCTTGTTTTTGTGTTATATGTTAATGATATGGACTTAAATGTAGGGGGCATGATTAAAAAGTTTGCAAATGATTCAAAAATTGGCCGTGTGGTTGATAGTGAGGAGGAAAGCTGTAGACTGCAGGAAGATATCAATGGACTGGTCAGGTGGGCAGAAAAGTGGCAAATGGAATTCAATCTGGAGAAGTGTGAGGTAATGCATTTGGGGAAGGCAAACAGGCAAGGGAGTACACAATAAATGGGAGGAAACTGAAAGGTGTAGAGGAAGTGAGGGACCTTGGAGTGCATGTCCACAGATCCCTGAAGGTAGCAGGACAGGTAGATAAAGTGGTTAAGAAGGTATATGAAATACTTTCCTTTATTAGCCGAGGCATAGAATATAAGAGCAAGGAGGTTATGCTGGAACTGTATAAAACACTATTTAGGCCACAGCTTGAGTACTGCACACAGTTCTGGTCACCACATTACAGGAAGGATGTAATTGCACTAGAAAGGGAACAGAGGAGATTTATGACGATGTTGCCAGGACTGGAGAATTTTAGCTATGAGGAAAGATTGGATAGGCTGGGGATGTTCTCTTTGGAACAGAGGAAGCTAAGGCGTGATTTAATTCAGGTGTACAAAATTATGAGGGACCTAGATAGAGTGGATAGGAAGGACCTATTTTTCTTAGCAGAGCGGTCAATAACCAGGGGGCATAGATTTGAAGTGATTGGTAGAAGGATTAGAGGGGAGCTGAAGAAAAACTTTTTCACCCAGAGGCTGGTGGGGGTCTGGAACTCACTGTCTGAAAGGGTGGTAGAGGCAGAAACCCTCAACTCATTTAAAAAGGACCTGGATGTGCACCTGAAGTGCCGTGATATACAAGACTACGGACCAAGAGCTGGAAAGTGGGATTAGGCTGGGTGGCTCATTTTTGGCCGGTGCAGACACAATGGGCAGAATGGCCTCCTCCTATGCCATAAATTTTCTATGATTCTACAGATGGGATGCATCCTAGGTTGCTGAGGGAATAAGGGTGGAAATAGTGGAGGCTTTGGCCACAATATTTCAATCCTCCTTGGATATGGGAGTGGTGCCAGAGGACTGGAGGGTTTCAAATGTTACACCCCTGTTCAAAAAAGGGGAGAGAGATAAGCCAGGTAACTACTGGCCAGTCAGCCTAATGTCAGTGATGGGTAATGTTGAACATGTTGGAGAGTTGAGAAATAATAACCACAATGAACTACAATAACCACAATGAACGATAATAACCATAATTGGGTGATGGACCAGCAGGTTGCCTGGTAACACAAGGAAAGATGAAACATTGAACATTAAACATTGAGCATGAACATTCCACTACAGATATGGCGTCAACCGGTATGTGAGAGTGCTGCCTTGAGCGGACATCAACCACGAGTGATTAATGTAGAAACTATAGTCCATAGTATAGCCTGAATACAGGATACTTTGAACTTCGTGTCCTTGATGAGGTCCAGTGACAGCTAACAAGAGATGAAAATATTACGGTATGTTGCTTTTGTAGCAAACATGTATAAAAAGGGGTACAGTTACAGGGCTAAGTGAGGTAGCTGGAAAGAGCAAAGCCAAATGCTACCCTTGTGCTGTATGGATTGATTACCTGTGCTGCACAATAAAGTCTGTTCCATACACTTAACTGTCTCATGCTTACTCAATGCCTGTTGCTGAGAACCATAGCAGGAAGGAGGTTGACTAACAGGAAAACTTCTAGAGACCTTAATCTGGGAAAAAAGTAATTGTCGCTTGGAAGAACATGGGTTAATAAATAACAGCCAACACGGATTTGTAAAGGAAAATTGTGTCTGACAAACATGTTTGAGTTCTTCGATGAAATAACGAAGAGGGTTAATGAAGATAGTGCAGTTGATGTTGTGTGTATGGACTTTCAAAAGGCATTTGATAAAGGACCACATAATCGACTTGTTAGCAAAATTGAAGCTCATGGGATTAAAGGGACAGTGGTAGCGTGGATACAAAATTGGCCGTGACACAGAAAGCAGAGAGTAGTGGTGAACAGTTGTTTTGTAGACTGGAGGGAAGTATACAGTGGTGTCCCCTAGGAGTCGGTATTCAGACCTCTGCTCTTTTTGATATATATTAATGGACTTGGGTATACAGGGAATAATTTCAAAGCCTGCAGATGACATAGAGCTTGGAAATGTAGTAAACAGTGAGAAAGATAGTAGCAGTCTTCAGGGGTACATAGACAGACTGGTGAAATGGGCAGTCACATGGCAGATGAAATTTAATGCAGAGAAGTGTGAAGTAATGCATTTTGGAAGGAAAAATGAGTAGGGGCAATATAAACTAAATGGTACAATTTTAAAGAGGGTGCAGGAACAGAGAGACCTGGGGGTTCACATACACAAATCTTTGAAGGTTGCAGGACAAGTTGATAAAGCTGTTAAAAAAGCATACGGGATCGTTAGCTTTATAAATAGAGGCATAGAGTACAAAAGCAAGGAAGTTATGGTAAACATTTATAAATTACTAGTTAGGCCTCAGCTAGAACACTGTGACCATTTCTGGGCACCACACTTTAGGAAGGATGTCAGGGCCTTGGAGAGGGTACAGAGGGAATTTACCGGAAACGTCCCAGGGATGAGGAACTTCAGTTATGTGGAGAGACTAGAGAAACTGGCATTGTTCTCCTTACAGCAGGGAGGGTTAAGTGGCAATTTAATAGAGGTGTTCAAAATTATGAGGGGTTCTGATAAGAGTGGATAGGGAGAAACTGTTTCCAGTGGCAGGAGGGTCGGTAACTAGAGGACACAGATTTAAGATAATTGGCAAAAAAAAGTTGGGGGGATGAGGAGAATCTTTTAACGCAAATTGTTATGATCTGGAATGCACTGCCTGAAAGGGTGTGGAAGCAGATTCAATACTAATTTTCAAAAGGAATTAGATATATACTTAAAAAGGAAATATTTGTAGGGCTATGGGGAAAGAGCAGAGGAGTGGGACTAATTGGATAGCTCTTTCAAAGAGCTGGCAAAGGCACATTGGCCGAATGGCCTCCTTCTGTTCTGTATCATTCTATGAGAAGGACCTGGGGAAAAAGAAAAGGGACAAGAGATAGGATGGGACTGAGAGGCTAAACAGTAGCAGATGCTAGGCAAAACTTTTGTCCAATGATCTCCAGCCTGGACAGCACCCTGAGGTTGATGGGCCCTCCCCCCCATCTTACACATCTCCCTTGTGTTGTGTGCCATTTTGTCCTGCAGAAAGAGAGGGCAACAGTTAGTGAGTGGCTACTACAAAGGAGACTGCATGTATGTGGGGCTTCTGCATGTGGTGCACATGCTGACAGGGAGAAGGTGGTGGAATCAGGATGGGGAGGTGTTGAATGGAAAGCAAGTGTATGGAGTGGTTTTTATTATTCATTCATGGGATATGGGTGGCGCTGGCAAGGCCAGCATTTATTGCCCATCCCCAATTGCCCTTGAGAAGGTGGTGGTGAGCCGCTTTCTTGAACCGCTGCAGTCCACGTGGTGAAGGTTCTCTCACAGTGCTGTTAGGTAGGGAATTCCAGGATTTTGACCCAGCAACGATGAAAGAACAGCGATATATTTCCAAGTTGGGATGGTGTGTGACTTGGAGGGGAACGTGCAGGTGGTGTTGTTCCCATGTGCCTGCTGCTCTTGTCCTTCTAGGTGGTGGAGGTCGCGGGTTTGGGAGGTGCTGTTGAAGAAGCCTTGGTGAGTTGCTGCAGTGTATCCTGTGAATGGTACACACTGCAACCACAGTGGAGGGAGTGAAGAGTGTGAAGTGAAATAGGTGCCATGAGAGAAATTGCTGATTCTGCAATGTCTACCAAGTGAGAAGTGGATGCTGCTAGTGGCTATTGTGAAGGGAGCAAGGAAGAGATGAATGTGTATTTGTAATGAGAATGAAATATGGAAAAATGAAGAGCTTTACTCACTCTTGCTACTCTTGTGAGGTTATTGAAGCCCTTCTTGCACTGCATCCAGATCCTATGCGTGATGTTCCTAGAGCTGACGATCTCTGCAATCTCTGTCCATGCCTGGTGCACATCATGTTTCAGGATCCTCCTCCCACTGGCTGGAAAGACAACTTCCCTCCTCACCTTGACCACTTCTATGAGGACTCCAGGGAGGCTTCTGCATACCTGGGGGCTCTCCTCCTACTCATCTTGAAGCAGTTTCTTCCTCCACCTCTCCAAAGCAAAATCAGCCAGAAGGGACTGCAACCTCGCTTTAAGAGTTGAATTCCCGCTTTAAATAGGCCTCTGGCTGACCCACCGGAAACTGCGCTGACAAAGTGGGCGAGTTTCCCGTCGTCAGCGAATCAGATGGGAAACCTGCCCATCAGATTATAATGAGGCCCTGGAGTTAAAATATCCCTAGAAACCCACTCAGAGTTAAAATCAGTGCTTCCATTTCTGGAATGTGACATTGAGGTTGTCACAAATCGATCAACCTACTCAATCTGAAGTCAAACTAGTGATAAAAAACAAAAGTTCTGGTGATTGAAGTGTTCCAACAACATATCATTCACTATGATTTACATGAACTTTGACATTACCTGGCACCAAAGAAAGTACATTTTAGTCTGACTTTAACCCTTCTTGTGGATAGGCATGCTTTCCTGCTTTCCACTCAGAAGGGTCAATGCTAGTGGACAAGTTGAAACAGACGGTACAGATAAGGAGTTAATTCTTCAGAAAGGACTTGTGTATCCAACCACTAATGCCACAGGCAAAGAAGCTTTTCAAAGATCAAAGCCTTGAAGATGCTTAGCTTTCTTGCACCTTTATCTTAAAATGGCTTGTTGAGTACTACACTTTCTTCACATTAATTAGATTAATTTTCAATAAAAAAAACACCAGTTTAATTTTGCAACCAACTAATTACTCACCTGTGATTTGTTGACAGTTAGCAATTAGGATATTTAACCTTTTCTAACATCTATGAAATAGACAAAGACTCTTTCTAATTTGATTTTTTTTTTAAAAAGCAAGCAAGTTTAATTTTGAAAGCAAACAAACCTTCTGTGAGGTAAGCACATAGGAAAAGAGAGGAGGAAAGAAACAGGTTGTGCATGAGGGGCTTTTGGTCTCTCGCCACCCACCCTTGGGAGGTGCAGATTGGAAGTGGCTGATGTGGTTGGAGGTTTATGGGTGAGATGAGTGAGGAACTCAGAGAGAGGGAGAGATGAATATAGGGGTTGACAGGGTCATTCAAAGGGAAAGAGGTAAGTGTAGTGATGGGAGTGAGGGGGCGGTAGGAAGGGGAAGGGATAGGGAATGTAATAGGAATGAGGAGGTGGGGAAGCACGAGTGATTGGGGGAAGAGGATGGGAAAGGAACTGCTGAGAACCACATTTTCAGACAGCCCCCACCCCAAACGCAGCCTGCCTCACCACACAATACCACCCTACCCACTCAAAAAGAATGAAAAAAAGAAAAAGACACTGACAGAAACAGAAGAAGACAGAGAGAGAAGTAAAACGAAGAATGAGAGAGAGAGAGAGAGGCAGAAGCTGAAGAGAGATAGAGAAACAGCAGTGTAAAGAAAAACTGAGTCAGGTAAGAGAGAGATCATATTCTTCAATTTACCACATACGACGTCACAGGAGATTGATTAGTATACTTCCAATCTATATTATTAATTCTTGCCAAATAGAAAAACTTAGGGAATTTGGGAATGGCAGAGAAGTAGAGGTTTTTCCGATTATAATTAACCCCTCTGATAATATTGGCAATGCACTCTTTGACAATATTGCTGGTTTTATCTGCACTGAAGGCAACCTCATCACTGGCTTTAAAATGCGCCGGCATATTCTGTGGATAGAATAGAGCTCCTAAGATCAAGCAGTTAGCGGTGTTACCATCTAACGTCGTAATTATCATAGCTCCGCCCCCTATTAAAATCAATGGCGATCATGAATTAGCAGCATTTAAACCATTCTTCACACCGCTGCCACTTAGTCTGAAAAATAATGGCATTGGAGTCCTAACAGCAGTTATATGGTAGCCAACACTTGGTTAGAGGCTCACTGGGCTGTCAAAAGCTGCTGATCTCTTGCAGCTCTACAGCACCAACATTGACCGTGGAAAAGGCGTTAAGAGGAGGTCAAGCTGCTTGCTGTACAGGCTTTGTCAGATGGAAAGCTAATTTAACGCTGATTGAAAGAACTATAAAGACCAGTAATTACTGCTAATTTTGTTCCAGCCTCATATCTTCAGCTATAGTAATTAGAAATGTACCGCTTAAATGTAGTTGTGGATAACATTTTAGAGAGATAAATAATTAAATTTTATTGCTAAAGTATTTTGGATCGGTATTCATTTAGATATTACATATGTGTGTCGCTTTCTTGAAATTAGATACACACCACCAAGATGAAAATTATTTATCTTTTTTTAAAACTGTAATGAAACAATTACTTATTTGTGCGGACTTTTAATTTCATGTGTCTCTGTCTGCGTCGATACATCGGGTTGTGCAACAAATAGCCACGGTCTCATTAGAGGCAGGATTTTAAATGGCCGCTAGCATAAAAGTGTCTCGGGTTTCTCTTGGATTCGTGGAGTCAGGAGACATGAATATATCTCACAAAGGATCAGGCTACTTCCCAAGTCGATAGTTTTGTTCTGATTAAGAGAAAGCTTAGACTGTTTCCCAATAATATTCAGGCAAGAGGCAAATAATAGGCAAGAGTTTGTGTGCAGCCTGTGCAAAGATTCCCAAACCCTGGGAAATAAAACAATGTGCTTCCACAAATACAAGTCCATAAATCATACTGCTGTCAGGACTCCAGTGTCATTATTTTTCAGACTAAGTGGCAGCGTTTAAATGCAACTAATTCATGATCGCCAATTGATTTTAATGGAGGGAGGCGGATCTATGATAATTACTGTATAGCTGTTTTCAGCAAGGAGTCAAGTAGGAGCGGCACAAAAGTCCCAGGAAATTATGGCATAGCGTAAGTAATGGCTTGGGTCACTCATGCCATAAAATTGATGAAACCTTTGCGCTAGAATAATGGCGTATGCTGTAGATGGGCCATTGCTACAATGCAATTTTTCAGCAAATTCCGGATGCAGTGCGCACAGCAGTAAAATGTACTATTGCCTAGCATGTTCATCTGGAATTCCTCTCTCTGCTATGGGATAACTCCTGCTTTAAAATAGGAGAGCAAAGAATTTCAAATGTACACACTAAGTGTTTATATGTGACAGTGTAATTTCAGTGCTCGTTTTTTGTCCTCCTTATCTCCCTAGGCCCCATATCAACTGCAGGCAAGCGGCCAATGCTCTTCTAAATTAACCACTCCAAGGTGTGTGAGAAAGCCCCATATAGTGAGACTGAAAACTCAGTGACATGGGAAATCAAGTTGAATTTCACCACTTGTACACTGCACCATCGCACGATCCCATATTTTAGTGTTTTCAAAAAACCATTCACTATGCTCTAAACACCACTATTTATTTACATTCAAATAAGTTTGGCTTGATGGATTAGAAAAATGGAACACAACACATCTAATCACATACTGAGACTTTTTTAAATGTCAAAACAATCCAACTATAACAACATAAAATACTTTGTTGCATCTATGCTCTGGTAACTTTAATAAAGTACAAACCCTTTTGGGAACAAGCCACATAAAAATTAAATGGTATTTTGATGCTTTTCAAAAATCTTTACTTCATGTCAGCTTAATTATATGGTTTAATTTTAGTGTTTTTAAAATGACCCACATCAAGAGAACCTTAGTTTATTTGACAAATGACTAAGATTTAATCAAACAAGATCAAAGTAGTAATTTGTCAGACTAATGTTTTATAATACTACTTGTTCCACTAGGGCTACTTTTACTTGGGCTTATTCGCATTACTCTTTATTCATATTTTCCACAAAAGTCAGCTTCCTAAGCAAGGACACACGTCCTATGAACTGAAACTTGAACTTATCCGTGAAATATTTAGGATAGCAGACCACAGGATGAACCCTAATACCATTGGGTTGTATACCACTGTATAGACCACTATACTCCTGGTCTCTCCAATTTGACAGAAAAATAACATCCTGACAGACCATATAGCTCAGGCTTAACAACCAATTTCAATTTACTGTATAAAGTAAAATGATACTGAAGCAACAATAAGTCAGCAAATTGGACAGCAATACATTCCTTAACTTTCACAGGCACACAAATCTGTTTTGAGTCCAATGTAATAAATACTTTTATCAGAATTTATTAACTAAAGTTTATAAGCTAACCATGAGCTTTAAGCAGCATGACATTCTGGCTCACTACTGCGATGTGAGGATAAATGGTAGAATCACATGAAATGTCAAACTGGCCAAATGCTGTAGAATTTGTCTCTATTAGGATAGGCTCCACCTAAACAAAAGGGGGATAGAGGTGCTGGCAGGCAGGATAGAGAGAATGGTGGGGAGTGTTTAAACTAGATGCGAGGGTGGTTGAGGAAGGTGTAAGACAGCACCCATACCAATTGGAGCAAACCTTAAGGTGTACCAGTGAAAACACAAAACAAAGTTTAACAAGTCTAATTCCAAAAGCAGGAGATAAAAAAAGGTAAAAATGTTAATAAAGTAAACGAGAAAGGTAAAAAGCATTGGAGCTGTGCTTGCATTAATGCAAGAAGTCTAACAAATAAGATTTGTGATCTGGAAGGTCTTGCAGGGGTTGATATATTGAATGTCATTGGTATCAGAGAATGTGGAATGATTTCGATCAATGGGATATATATCTGGACAGATATAAAAAGGAGGTGGTGTGGCAGTATATATAAGCTCCAGAATGGAGGCACAAGTGAGAGAGGATATAAAAAAGGATAGTGCAGACACGGAATCACTTTGAGTAAAATTAATCAATGGTATCAGAGGAAAATTATAACTTTAGGTATGCTACAGATTGCCAGGCCAGGTTGAAAGCCTTGATTTGGAACTGTGGATGAGATAAAGATGGTGGCTGGTAAGGGCCCAACTATAGTAGTTGGAGATTTCAACTTACCAGAAACAGACTGGGATAATAATGTATCTACTGGTAAGACAGAGAAGGTATTTCTAGAGTTAATGGAAGACAGTTTTATGACTCAGTTTGTAAAATAAGCCAATAAGGGGAGAAAACATCCCGGAATTGATTATGGGTAATAGGGATGATCAAATTTCCAACATAAAGGTGGGTGAGGCTTTACGTACCAATGATCATAATGCGATCATATTTGACATAACAAGAATTGGAGATGTTACTAAAACCCAAACAAAATTGCTAAATTTTAAGAGGATCAACTTTGAGTGCTTGAGAATTCTTGTCAGAGTGGAACTAGAAGGTTTGAATATGGCTAGGGGAGTGGACGAACTATGGAGTTCCTTAAGGAGGTGAATCTGAATACAATGGACCAATATGTACCCATGCAAAGCAAAGGTACCAAGTTTAAAGGCACTTCTGTCTGGTTGAATTGGACTACGAAGCAACTCATAAAGAAGGAGAAAAAAGCATTTAAAGCCATGAAGGAAAATGGCACGGAATTAAGACAGATTCAATACCAAAGGGACATGCCAGGAGTGTAAAAAAGGCATCAAAATGACAGAAATATTTCAAATTGAATATGGCAGGGAAGTGAAGGATAATAATAAAAAGATTTTTAGTTACATTAAGAGAAAAAAAAGCTAATAATGGAGCGGAGCCACTGAAATATGGATCGGGCGAGGAGATGACAACTGATGACACAGGCTGCAAAAGTGCTAAATAAGTTTTTTGCCTCAGATTTTACCAAGGAGGAAACAGGTAACTTATTTGATCTGGAAAGAGGAGTACAGGGTATAGACATTATTCACATTACTACCAGCATGGATGCCGAACAGCTGTGCAAACTTAAGGTGAATAAATCTCAGGGGTTGGATAAGATACATGCGAGGATTCTTAAGGAAATAAGGGAGGAAATTGCAAATCTGGCCATCAATGGACAATGATGCAATGTAAAAACATGGCAGTTCCCAGGAAAGCGAGCACAGTCCTGCATGATGCGCTGCTAGCCATCACACATCAGTTATACATTAATGGAGTGGAAGCCATTGCGATTCATGAAGGCAGTCTCATTGTGTGAAGGAGCCTACAGGGTGACATGGGTGCAATCAATGACATCCTGGACTTGGGGGAATCCTGCAATCTGTACAAACCCCAAAGCCCTATCCTGCTGCATATGGGTGTCCAAGGGGAACGTGATGAATAAGGCATCAGTCACTTTTTAATGCAAACATGGACGGCAGACTGACTGATGTTACTGATATACCCTGTGCCAGCCTGGCAGGAGCTGGCAGCAAGAAGTTAAGGGCTGGAGTCACGTTGACTGCAACAGGCAATGCTGTGCTAGGTGCAGCAGTTAGCTGGAGATTTTCTTGCAGGATATGGCACAACTCTGAGACTGCCTACCTAAAGAATCGAATCTTTCTTATACACTGCTCCTCAGATAACTAAAGATATCTTTTTTTTTTATTCGTTCACGGGATGTGGGCGTCGCTGGCAAGGCCAGCATTTATTGCCCATCCCTAATTGCCCTCGAGAAGGTGGTGGTGAGCCGCCTTCTTGAACTGCTGCAGTCCCAGCGACAATGAAGGAACGGCGATATATTTCCAAGTCGGGATGGTGTGTGACTTGGAGGGGAACATGCAGGTGGTGTTGTTCCCATGTGCCTGCTGCTCTTGTCCTTCTAGATGGTAGAGGTCGCGAGTTTGGGAGGTGCTGTCGAAGAAGCCTTGGCGAGTTGCTGCAGTGCATCCTGTGGATGGTGCACACTGCAGCCACAGTGCGCCGGTGGTGAAGGGAGTGAATGTTTAGGGTGGTGGATGGGGTGCCAATCAAGCAGGCTGCTTTATCTTGGATGGTGTCGAGCTTCTTGAGTGTTGTTGGAGCTGCACTCATCCAAGCAAGTGGAGAGTATTCCATCACACTCCTGACTTGTGCCTTGTAGATGGTGGAAAGGCTTTGGGGAGTCAGGAGGTGAGTCACTCGCCGCAGAATACTCAGCCTCTCACCTGCTCTCGTAGCCACAGTATTTATATGGCTGGTCCAGTTAAGTTTCTGGTCAATGGTGACCCCCAGGATGTTGATGGTGGGGGATTCGGCGATGGTAATGCCGTTGAATGTCAAGGGGAGGTGGTTAGACTCTCTCTTGTTGGAGATGGTCATTTCCTGGCACTTGTCTGGCGCGAATGTTACTTGCCACTTATGAGCCCAAGCCTGGATGTTGTCCAGGTCTTGCTGCATGCGGGCTCGGACTGCTTCATTATTTGGGCGTACAAGCTCTGTTGGGAGGGTATGGATTCCTCCAAGCACAGCTCCAGTTATTTGCTCTCCCTCCAGCTGTAGCTGTTTGCCCTTTCCTCCTGCTCCTCCTCATCCCAGAGTGGTATTCCTAGAAGAAACCCCATCAAGAAATAACTCCAATGCCAGAATTCCCTTAACAATTCAGAACTTACGAGTACTTCCAAATCCTTTAAGCTCAAAAAACCCACAAACTACTGAAAGAGAAAATGTTTCCAAAAGCTCCATACAGCTTTACCTGAGAACAAATGAGGATCCCTTTAAATAGCATTTGAAATGGCCATCTCAGGACTTGTACTGCTCATGGTTGGTGGGCAAGAGCAAGAAATGGCAGTAGTTAGGCAGTGAAATCAGAAAATAGTGTCAGGGTCAATATAGTATCACTTGATCCCCTATTTGAATTTATTTAAGACGCTCATGATTGTTTCAGACCGGAGCTCTAGCTGCCAGGATTAATGTTCCTCGGAAAATCTGTACAGTGGTAAAAGCAGCAGTAAGTGGGCGGGACAAACAACCATTTTATTTACCATCTGCTACCGCCCTGTTTTTGAACACAAAAGGGGTGGGACGGAGACAAAAATAGCTCCCCTCTCCCCCCCCCATATCTTTCTAAAAATGTTAGCAGTCGTAAAAGAATCAGCACAAATAGTTACATATCAGCAAGATTGACATTTTTTGCTGTATCTGCTCTCCTCCAAAGAGAAAATGGAAGATCTTCTCAATTAAGGTAATAACTTTATATTTAATTTGATATGGGCTGTCATTCATATGTATCATATTATTAATATCTGAGGGTCCCTACAACCCTAGATAGTTATTTCCTTTAAAAGGAGATTGAAAGAAAAGGGATCTATACAGATTTGAAACACAGTTCCTTGAAATAATCAAAGCTTTCACCTTACTTCAATTGATCTGAGGTATTAAGAGTACTGAAAACTCTGTTATCAGATCTAATATAAAACCTCTCTTTTCTAAGGATATTAAAACTTAATTGGCAATAAAGAGACATTTTATGGACTACCTGCAGATCACTTATGACATTGCTGATAGGTAACCTGGACCAGTTGTGGGCCTAGAATTTCCTCAAAATGAGTTAGACCACTGTTGCCTCTTTAAGAAGGATTTACACTCGTTGGTGGCCTGCAGAGGGAGTTAGTTGCGGGTTTCCTGGTTCTGCTCATTATATTCCAATTGGTGCAGTCATTCGGGTAAAACTCGTGTAAAACGGATGCAAGCAACTGAACTAAGCAGCTAGAAACTTCTGTGAAGTTTTTGAAAAGACAATTCAGCCTACACCCTTCAGCAGCAGACTGTGGACAAACAGAGGTAAGAGAGGAACTGTCCTTATCCTAGAAATTGGTTTGCACTGGCCTGCTCCAAAAAGGGTATGCCCATGGCCTACTCAATATTGGGCCTCGGGCCTCATTTATATTAAACTGGCAAGCTGCAGTCATTTGCTGAGCGTCCCCAGGCAGCTTGCTGGTGAAGTGGATTGCAATTTCGGGCCACTGTGTTACCAACAGGTAGGTCCTGGGAGAAGGGGGCAGCGATCGGGAGAGGGAGGGGGTAGTGATCGTGAGAGGGAAGGGGGTGATCGGGGGGGTAGAGTTGGAACCAGTTGGAGCTGCAGTGAAGACGGGAGGATCCTCATCACAAACGGAAATAATGAGGAGGAAGAGGAGGATAAGTATCAGCCCACCCACCAATTGCAACTGCTTCATACTGCCACATCTTCCTCTGCCCCAATTCCCTCCAACTTACCACCTGTGGCACTTGCTTCCTCTCTCCCAGGCACCAGGGGAAATTAGATAGTGGTAGTGGCATCATATGATTCAAAGAGTACAAGTAAACTGGAGGTGTGAGGATTGGGTGAGGATGTGCCACCTTCCCAACAGAAGCTGAGGAGAAGGCTGCCAATGTCTTTGGAGTTATGGGACACAGAACTCATGGATATTGGCCTGAAAGGAAGGATGTTTGAGGAACATCATAACAACAAGCAGGTTCTGATGTTAATCCTTAAGGATGACAAGGGTGTCTCTCGAATTTGCACTCTTCTTTGCAGCAAGGTCAGGGAAGCTTTGTCTTCTTTGCAGGCACCAATGGATGAGTGGCAGCTTCATTGCAATCTACAACAGATACCCAGCTAAGAAGCGACCAAGGGCAGGTGCCTCCACCTCCATGAAAGCACAAATTGCAGCTCTGGAGACAATAGGGGACAGAATGGAGTGCATCATGAATCGCGGATTCCAGATCGTGGTGACTGCTCTATCACAAGGTTTTCAGGATCTGATAGTTGCCATTAGACCAGTCATCCGCTCATCAGTAGGGCCACAGATCCAGAGCCTGGTGGAATGATGATGGCTGGAGTCCACCTACCCGATATTGCTGTCTCTCAGGATAGCAGTACCTGCAAGGCCTCTGGCCTTCTCCCTCAGAACACTATTTCAGTGGAACATAAGAAGCAAGACTAGGCTGCCCAGGAGCAAGCTCCAGAGATGCAGTCAGCAGCACTTCTCTGCTAGGAGCAAGCAGCACTGGATAGAGCAAAGAAGATTCAGGCAACATTTACTGCAAGGGCATTATGGCACATCTTATCACTCAAGTCTACCTTTGACACCACTGACTTACCTCTTTCTCCCCTTCTTGCAAATAAAGACACATTCCTTTAAACCATTACCATCCTATCACCTGACAACACATCAGTCCTCCTTGTCCCCACATTATAGTGCCAATCATGATCACCTAAATGAAGGTGTCGGCACCACATATCTGCATCCTTCAGTCTCAGTCTCATGAGTCTATTGTAGAGCATAATCAGCCAATCACCTCCCATGATCCTGGCCTCAGATGGCACCTAGAAGAAGCACAAGAATAAATTTTAAAAAGGAATGTGTAAGAGAAACATGGTGCTAATAAAGAGTTGGTTGATTATGTGCACTTTGGAATTTACTGTGCACACTGTCATGGCTCTTTGTTATCGATAGAGATGAGAGTCATACAGGAAAGGATGCAGATATGTGGTGCCGACACCTTCATTTAGGTGATCATGATTGGCACTATAATGTGGGGACAAGGAGGACTGATGTGTTGCCAGGTGATAGGATGGTAATGGTTTAAAGGAATGTGTCTTTATTTGCAAGAAGGGGAGAAAGAGGTAAGTCAGTGGTGTCAAAGGTAGACTTGAGTGATAAGATGTGCCATAATGCCCTTGCAGTAAATGTTGCCTGAATCTTCTTTGCTCTATCCAGTGCTGCTCCTTCTTCTCCACGATAACAGCACACAAGATGGCCGTAGGAATGCAATACCTGCTCCTGAGAGCCCCTGACTGTAGGGAGAGGGTGGAGGGAGTGACCACAAGACCATAAGAGATAGCAGGAGTCAGCCATTTGGCCCTTCGAGCCTGCTCCGCCATTTAATGAGATCTGATTTTTACCTCAACTCTACTTTCCAGCCTTTTTCCCATATTCTTTGACTCCCTTGCTGATCAAAAGTTTGTCGAACTCAGCCTTGAATGTTTTCAATGACTCAGCCTCCACAGCTTTTTGGGGTAAAGAATTCCAAAGATTCACAACCCTCTGGGAGAAGAAATTCCTCCTCATTTCCGTCTTAAACGGGTGACCCCTTATTCTGAGACTCTGCCCCCTAGTTTTAGATTCCCCCATGAGGGGTAACATCCTCTCCGCTGGGACCTTTCCAGAATCTACTGAATTCTGGAAGATTACAACCAATGCATCCACTATCTCTGTAGCCACTTCCTTTAAGACCCTCGGATGCAAGCCATCAGGCCCAAGGGCCTTGTCAGCCTTTAGACCCATTAGTTTACCTAGTACTTTTTCTCTAGTGATAGTGATTGTTTCTAGTTCCCCCCTCCCCTTTGCCCCTTGATTATCTGCTATTATTGGTATATTATTAGTGTCTTCTACTGTGAAGACAAATGCAAAATATCTGTTCAATTCCTCTGCCATTTCCTTGTTTTCCATTATTATTTTCCAGTCTCATCCTCTAAGGGACCAATGTTTACTTTAGCTACCCTCTTCCTTTTTATATACACGTAGAAGCTTTTACTGTCAGTTTTTATATTTCTTGCTAGTTTACTCTCATAATTTATTTTCTCCCTCTTTATTATTCTTTTAGTCATCCTTTGCTGGTTTTTAAAGTTTTCCCAATCTTCGGGCTTACCAGTGATCTTTGCCACATTGAATGCTTTTTCTTTTAACCTTATACCATCCTTGACTTCCTTAGTTAGCCATGGTGGTTCACCCTTTTTGTGGAGTCTTTCTTCTTCACAGGGATATATTTTTGTTGCGAGTCATAAAATATCTTTTTAAATGTTTGCCACTGCTTATCCACCATCACGCCATCTAATCTGTTTACCCAGTCCACTTTAGCCAATTCCACCCTCATTCCTTTGTAATTGCCCTTATTTAAGTTTAATACAGTAGTTTCAGACCCAAGATCCTCGCTCTCAAACTGGATGTGAAATTCTATCATGTTATGATCACTGCTTCCCAAGGGATCCTTTACTTTGAGATCATTAATTAATCTTGTTTCATTACCCATTACCAGATCCAAAATGGCCTGTTCCTTGGTTGGTTCCCCGACGTATCGGTCTAAGAAACAGTCCCGAATACACTCCTCCTCAGGGCTACTTTTGCCAATTTGATTTGTCCAATCTATGTGAAAGTTTAAATCACCCATGATTATTGCATTACCTTTTTTACAAGCCCCCCTTACTTCCTGATTTATATTTTGCCCTACAGTGTAGCTACTGTTAGGGGGCCTATATACTACTCCCACCAGTGATTTCTTTCCCTTGCTGTTTCTTACCTCCACCCAAATTGATTCGACATCTTGATCATCTGAGCTACGATCATTTCTCACTATTATACCAATTTCATCCTTTATTAACAGAGCTACCCCAAAATCTTTACCTTTTTTCCTGTCCTGTGGGGTTCGAAAAATCTGCTAGTTGTTTGACCCTGTGTGTGTTTAGCCAGAATGACAAAAAACTGCTGCATAAATCTTCAGACTCTTCTGTGTCCTCATTTTTGCCTGTATCAGCTGATCCTGGCAGCTGCTGCGCTTCATATATCTCAGTCTAACTTATTCAGAATGCATTAGCAAACCCAGGAACCTTGCAGCTGCTGCGCCATTGGCTCTCCTTCTGACATATGCAAATGAGGCACAGGATACTCAGTGGGTAGATCATGGAAAAGGCTCAAAAAGTATGAGAAATCTTGATGAAATTTGTTTTAAAAGTGGACGAGCAACAGAAATTACTTGCACCTGAATTTCTGCTCTAAAAATATATCCTTTGCCGTTTATACAGACTAATAGACAGCTTTTTGGCAACCAAAGGTATTAAGGGATATGGGCCAAAGGCAGGTATATGGAGTTAGATCACAGATCAGCCATGATCTTATCAAATGGCGGAGCAGGCACGAGCGGCTGAATGGCCTACTCCTATTCCTATGTTCCTAATACACTGAAAAAGGTGTGGAAATTCACCTCTGTGATGTTTAGTTGCTAAAAATGAGCTATGCTTAATTACAGATGTCCCTTTATGACACTGCCCAATCATATGAATGAAATCAAGTAAGCAGCAATGTTTTCAAAGCTGTGCCATCAGTGATTAAAAAATAATGTTGGTTACAATGCTTCTCTGATGCAAGGCATCCAATCATTCAATTGAGGCTTTTGGCAAATTTAATGATGACAGTCTGGGAAATTTAAGTCTTCTAAGACAGTCAGAAGCAAACTATAGAGGGGGGAATGACCTTTCTGAGCTTTCTGTGGCCAAGGGTGTTCTTAATAATGCTCTGTTGTTTAAAATTAAAAAGTTAATTTACCCACCTTGTAAAATCTTCTTCACTCTTCAGATGAAGATATTTTCTACACATGGCATAATTAATCCTAGCTAACCAACATGGAAAATCTATGAATGATAGCCCTTTATGATATTCTTGATATTGAAGTACATCAAGTTTCGGAATTTTTTGACCATTTCTCCACAGAAAGGATTTGGAAAAAAAATCATTTAATTATTGTTTTTTTAAAGTAGAATATTTTGTGCATCCCCTACATCCTTGGCCCCACCACTGGCGGCAGTGCCTTTAGCCGTCTGGGCCCTAAGCTCTGGAATTGCCTCCTCAAATCTCTTTGCCTCTCCACCTCTCTCTCCTCCTTAAGACGATCCTTAAAACCTACCTCCACCTGTCAAAATGACTCTTTCTTTGGCTTAGTGTCAATTTTTGTCTGATTACACTCCTGCGAAGCGCCTTGGGATGTTTTACTATGTTAAAGTCGTTATATAAATGCAAGTTGTTGTTGTTTAAGAGAGGACAGCTATTGTCTGGAGCAGTCAGTGATTCCCTCACCATACATTGAAAGGTTCACTCAGGGAAAATTTACTGACTATGGGAAATAATTAGGCACAAACCTACTTTATTATCAGACCAGGTGGGTGCCAATGACTGATTTACTTTTTATTTGATCAAAGTAGCATTTTATCATTGTTATTTTGATTTGCAAAAATGAATTCACATTTGAAATTGAGTAATTAGGGAAAAGGAGTCTGTTTGCATGTAGTCTCCTGATTTCAAACCCAAATCAAATTGTAAACTTCTCAGGAAGTATATTACTGAATAAAAATAAAATTATTTATATTTTGATATGTATTTTAAAAATGTTAATGAAAATATTGAGAATTATGCATATTCTATTTATTAAATTTATAAATAAATACATTGGATCCGCTCAGGACCCCTGACTGGCTCGGGGCCTCGTGCTATTGCACGGGTTGCACAGTCCTAATGCCGGCCCTAGGAGGCTGACAGACTGAGAAGCCCATCAGAGGTAAACACACACTGTTGATAATACCACCATTTTCATATTTAGCTAAGAACAAATGAGAAAGACATACAGTAAACCCACCTCATTATTGATTAGTTCTTTCCCAAGTAAAATAACTTTGTGAGAAGAGCTCCACATTTCCTGAGTGGAAGGAGAACCACAACTAAAGCCCCAGCTACTATTCCAGATGAAGGAAACACACTGCTGGCTATTGCATTATCCTGCTATCAGGCATCCTTAGAAACTAGTCATGTGGAAATGTATGAGAGTGCCAAGGTGTGACTCTCTAATTTTTCTTCCCGTCCTGTAGGGGAGGCATCTGACCGCCTTCATTTGGAAAATATGAATTTAAATGTGTATTTTTGATCAAAGCAAATCAATTAAAACTCTACAGCAGTGGAGAATTGATGGTTATTGTTCTCTGTATTTTCCACAATTGTTCTAAAGTATAACAATTGTGGGTTCTTGTTCAAAACATTGTTCAAAATATTAGTACAAGGCAACAATTATTGAAAGGAAATAATAAGTGTGGGCCCATATGGAGAATGTATGCACTGCATTGCCGCACACTACATCACAAGAAAATGTAACAATGCTGCTACATCAAATCCAATTGTCAATGCACCCCCATGCAAAAGATGTCAACCATAGCCAAGTGCTTTTAACAAGGTAGAACACTGAAGAGAAGCTGACAGTTCTATGCTATCAGAAACTTCCCTGTATAATGTATGCACTGAGGCACAAATCCCCACTTTTCAAACAAGTTACACATTTTTTAGTTAAAATACGAGTTATGAAACCATGGAAGCTAGTTAAAATAGCGAAGGTGACTCCAGAATTAGATGTTTAAGCAGGCAACTAGTATGTTTTCCATTTCACATAGGATGGATCATTAGACTTATCATTGGATGTTACTGTGAAAGTAATATCAGTTCCACTGTATTTTACTCAAACATACAAAAGCATATCATTCCAGGACTGGTGGGTTAATTGTTATCTTTCTGATTGAGTAGCAGTGCCTGGTGATCAATTTAATATAATCCCCATGAATCCATGTCTTCATAATGTCATAATTTTCCAACTGACCATGACATATACTTTCTAAAATTTTCAACTTTAAAAGGAACATCGAATTTTCATAGTATGAATATTAGAATGGCAGTTATATTTGCTCCTTCACAGCTATATTTTTAAAAAAATTCTCCTATTTGTAAATTGCACAACAATCTTACCAATTATGATGCAATGCTAAAATTATGATATGTGGAACATTTTTTGCACACAACACAAGGGTATACTTACATATACACTAGTTACTCTCCAGTGGCGTTGCTCATGGGCAGTGCAGCATGGGCAGGTGTGCATTTGGGCCTAAGGAGTATAGCTTAAGCAGGCCTGGACCCAGAAGCGGAGCAGAGGTACCAAGTCCAAAGAGTGGGGGACTCAGTGTGCATCTGACAACTGAATAACACAGGCAACAGCAAAATATTCCAGAAGCAGTCATGGTGCTTTTATCTTATCACAGTGAGTGGTGCCACAACTCTAAAAGAGCAGGAATAATGGAAAGCTGGTTGCTGGGGACTAGGGGTAATCCTTGCTATCCTGGCTATTGACACCAGAACCCCAAATCGAGGCCAATTGAAAGTATAGTATAGACATACCTCTACCTACATTCTTGTAGGACACATTACTTGGATGTTAAAGTAACAATTCTAATAACTGAATAGGTCAGGTGGGGTCCTATTCTTCAACCCTGAGACTGTTTCCAAGATTACTTGCATTTATTATATTCTTCACAACTTCACCATTAAAAAAGGGAAACCCATGCATCCAGAAGGGATGGAAGGCAAGGCTGCATCCCTGCCTGAAGAGGAAAGAGAAGTGGCACTGACTGATGCATGCCCAGGCAGACTGGTGCAGCAAGCACTGATCAACCAGACTTTTAGTTAAAAGCAGACTTGTTACCCAACATGAATAGTTCTAGGGGCTTCTCTGTACTCCATTTGCCCCATAGCAATATGCCACATCAAGCCCCATCTGCCTTTGCTGTTTGCCCCCAACATCAACAGTCATTTGTTCCTTCTGGCCAATAAATCATCACTAAGTATTCCATAGAGGCTGCAATCAATTTAATTCTCTGCTCCATATGTGTGTCCTTGCATCAATGCTTGCTTTCCCAGTGCTTGCCCTTGGTGATACCATTGGGTGTGTATTGTCTACTTCCTAATTTCCTATTCCTTCTAAGTTCCATCTCCGTGGGAGGAACAAATATGATGTCATGCTGTGACTTGCCTTTGGCAAATGCATTGTTTCTGCTGGGTCATGAGTTGACCTTGTTTCTACTGCAATATCAAAGTAGAGCATATGCATGCATTCGTCAGATGACTGATTCACTTTACATGAGAGCTGGGGAATTCATCATCTTTGGCATAGCTGCTTCTGAGAAACCCTCACAGTGAGAGGGAAGGAGTTAAAGTTTCCCAATGGTCCATGTCCATGTTTATGTAGTCAGAATGCCAAAAACATCACTGCAAAAAGTGCTTTGAAACTATCCACACTCAAGGTCACAAACTCCTCACTTCCATCGGTCTCAGCTGATCCAGGCAACAGCTGTACCTTATAATTCTAATTCCAACTTACCCCTAGTGCATTGCCAGTGTAAACGCAGGAAATTTGGGGCTGCAACACCACTATCCTTTATTGAAATACATGTGAGCTTACTCACGACTCAGTAGGTGGATTGTGAGAAGGGTCCAAAACTTCAGGGAAATTTGGGAGGATTATTTTGAGGTGGGAAGCTAGCGGAAATGGTTTCTGCCACATTTTGCTGCCAAAAAAATTGCTTGCCCGAATTATACATTGAAACTATGCTGAAATGGCATGTAATTTTGAGGCCTTTGTCCTTTTCTCTCCACATGGGTTGAAGCAAGAAGGAAGAAACAGAGAAAGCAATAGATCCGATGCCGAGACCTTCAAAGACAGGGAAGTTTGCCTACACTGTCATTCACACTCTCACTTGCACTCACCAGACCAGGTATGGGTGCTGTAGATAGTTTAGATAAGGAGTGGACACTGGGTGGTGCACAGCGTATGAGGAAGCCAGAGAAAGAGCTAATGGAAATGGAGAAGGATGTTCCTGAATGGAGGCTAATGAAATGTCAGCCCCTGGCTGAAGAGCATTCAGATGATGATCTCAGTGGTCATACCATGCTCACATCAAACTCATATGGTGGCACTGGAAAACCTCTCCAAAAATGAGCAGCAGATGGCCAGGCTGGCAGCAATGTCCAATGCCATTCTTTGTGACAATATCAGAGAAGGCTTCTCAATAATGCAGAGCAACCTGGATCGAGTGGCAGCTGCAGGAAGCTCACATTACATCCACAGAACACAGGGACCTGCAGGTAAGTCATCAGCCTCAATATTCAGGCTTTGACAGGTGGCAGTCAGGTCTTGGGTGACAGAGTGGAGAGACTGAAAAGAACATTATCCAACAGATTACGAGATCTCACAGGCACAATTTTGGAGGATTTGTAGGGTATTCAGTATACTCTCTCAGGGACTAAAGGGGGGGGGGGATTTTTGATTTTGGGCAATATTGATTCAGCTCATTTGAAAATTGGGAGAGGTGTATAGCGGGTGGCTGAATCAATATCACCTGTTTTACACTATCACCCAATGTCAAAATTACTCCCAGGGATATTAGTAATTCCATACGGTCTGTTCACATGCAGATCAGTGGCAACCAATATCATGGTGTAGTGTTCCTCCGCTTCACTGATGGTGTAAAAAACCATGATAGTATTGAATACCCCTGGTCTCCAAGAAGCTAGCCACTGCCTTACCAAGGATTCAGAAAGAGTGCGAGGTCAGTGGATTGACAAAAGATGAATGATGAAGGATTAGTGAGTTCGACCCCCATGGGATTAGGGAGACAGAAAGGGGTAGAAGACTGCATCTGTGTGGTGCTTCAGGAAGATGTCAGGGCAACTGTGTAGGTGTCAATCAGTAACCTGAAGCCGGCAAAATGCTGCTGGCATCACCATCGCCCACAGCAAGAGCACTCAGCTACATGGTTTTGTTTTCAAAGGGGGTTAGGTACTTAAGGTTGGGGAAGCCCCGTCCAGTGGCTTGTCTGTGGCGGGCATTGTCTGCCAATTTGCCCTGCAGAAAGATAGAGTGACTGAGGATAAGACTAGCAGTTGAGTGTGTGCCAAGTGGCGTGGGAAAGGTGAAGTTAGAGATGTGGAGGTACGAGGGTATTAAAGTGGAGGGAGGGGTTTTAGGGTTGTGCATGTAAGTAAGGGGCACTGGATATATAGTGCAATATGACAAGTTGGTTCCCCCCTTAACCAGGGAGAATTGTGAACGGTTAGTTGAGGAAGTATTGCTTTAAGAGGATGAAGAGTGTGCTGGTGCCCAGGGTGGGCAAGGAAGAAAAGGGAGTCTGTTCATTCACTGCTCTCTAGGAGGACTTGGAGGTCTGAATGAATGAAGTTGTGCATTCTTCTCCTCTGGCTTTGTGCCATGCCTTGCTGCCCTCTGGGCACAGATAGCACTTGAGCATTTATAATTCTGTCCAAGTGTAATGGACAGAGAAGAGGATGCTGCCATTTTAGCAATGAAGGAGGAGGTAGTAGCGATATTGGGTAGGATAAAAATAGATAAAGAGGAGGTACTTAAAAGATTGACAGTACTCAAAGTAGAAAAGTTATCCGGTGCAGTTGGGCTGCATCCGAGGTTACTGAGGGAAGTAAGGGTGGAAATTGCAGAGGCTGTGGCCACAAACTTCCAATCCTCCTTAGATATGGGGACGGTGCCGGAGGACTGGAGGATTGAAAATGTTGCAACTTGTTCAAAAAAGGGGAGAGGGATAAACCTGGCAATTACGGGTCAGTCAGCCTAACGTCGGTGATGGAGGAACTTTTAGAGACAATAATCCAGGACAAAATTAATTGGCACTTGGAAAAGTATGGGATAGTAAATGAAAGTCAGCATGGATTTGTTAAAGGTGTTTGACTAACTTGATTAAATTTTTTGATGAAGTAACCAAGAGAGTTAATAAGGGTTATGTGGTTGATGTTGTGTATATGGACTTTCAAAAGGCGTTTGATGAAGTACCACATAATAGACTTGTTAGCAAAATTAAAGCCCATGGGATTAAAGGGACAGTGGCAGCATAGATACAAAATTGGCTAGGGGATAAAACGCAGAGAGTCGTGGTGAACGGTTGTTTTTCAGACTGGAGGGAAGTATACAGTGGTGTTCCCCGGGGGTCAGTATTAGGACCTCTGCTCTTTTTGATATATATTAATGACCTGGACTTGGGTACAGAGGGTAAAATTTCAAAGTTTGCTGATGACACGAAACTCGGAAATGTAGTAAACAATGTGGAGGATAGTAACAGACTTCAGGAGGACATAGACAGACTGGTGAAATGGGCAAACACATGGCAGATGAAATTTAATGCAGAGAAGTGTGAAGTGATGTATTTTAGCAGAAAGAATGAGGAGAGGCAATATAAACTAAATGGTACAATTTTAAAGTGGGTGCAGGAACAGACACACCTAGAGGTGCACATACACAAATCTTTGAAGGTGGCTGGACAAGTTGAGAAGGCTGTTATCATAGAATCATAGAAAGGTTACAGCACGGAAGAAGGCCATGCGGCCCATCGAGTCTGCACTGGCTCTATGCAAGAGCAATCCAGTTAGTCCCACTCCACCGCCCTATCCCCGTAGCCCTACAAATTTTTTCCTTTCAAGTACTTATCCAGTTCTCTTTTGAAGGCCATCATTGAATCTGCCTCCACCACCCCCTCGGGCAGTGCATTCCAGATCCTAACCACTCGTTGTGTAAAAAGGTTTTTCCTCATGTCACCTTTGGTTCTTTTGCCAATCACCTTAAATCTATGTCCTCTGGTTCTTGACCCTTCCGCCAATGGGAACAGTTTCTCTCTATCTACTCTGTCTAGGTTCATGAATTTGAATACCTCTATCAAATCTCCTCGCAACCATCTCTGTTCCAAGGGGAACAAGCCCAGCTTCTCCAGTCTATCCACGTAACTAAAGTCCTTCATCCCTGGAATCATTCTAGTAAATCTCTTCTGCACCCTCTCTAAGGCCTTCTCATATTTCCTAAAGCGTGGTGCCCAGAACTGGACACAAAACTCCAGTTGTGGCCTAACCAGCATTTTATAAAGGTTCATCATGACTTCCATACTTTTGTACTCTATGCCTCTATTTATAAAGCCCAGGATCCCGTATGCTTTTTTAACCGCTTTCTCAACCTGCCCTGCCACCTTCAATGATTTGTGCGCATATACCGCCAGATCTCTCTGTTCCTGTACCCCTTTTAGAGTTTTGCCCTCTAGTTTATATTGCCTCTCCTCGTTCGTCCTACCAAAATGTATCATTTCCCATGTTTTAGCATTAAATTCCATCTGCCACGTGTCAGCCCATGCCACCAGCCTGTCTATATCTAGAATCGTACCAGGGATGAGGGATTTCAGTTATGTGGAGAGACTGGAGAAGCTGGGGTTGTTCTCCTTAGAACAGAGAAGGTTAAGGAGAGATTTGATAAAGATGTTCAAGATCATGAAGGTTTTGATAGAGTAAATAAGGAGAAACCATTTCCAGTGGCAGAAGGGTCGGTAACCAGAGGACACAGATTTAAGGTGGTTGGCAAAAGAGACATGAGGTAACATTTTTTTACGCAGTGAGTTGTAATGATCCGGAATGCACTACCTGAAAGGGTAGTCGAAGCAGATTCAGTAGTAACTTTCAAAAGGGTGTTAGATAAATACTTGAAGGGGAAAAGTTTACAGGGCTATGGGGAAAGAGCAGGGAATTGGGACTAATTGGATAACTCTTTCAAAGAGCTGGCACAGGCACGAAAGGCCGAATGGCCTCCTCCTGTGCTGTACCTACTATGATATTATATATTAAAAAATTGATAAGACATGCAGTGAAGTAATTTAAGAGAGAAATGAAAGAGTCGAATGCTGTTCCTGTCTGACCTGCTTGCCCCTGTGGAAGATCACAGGCTGAACAGTGCTTTTGAAAGGCTGCACAGAAGTTTCCCACTTGTTCAGCCGCTTGCACCAATTTTACACCGGTTTTACCCAATTCCCGCACCAATGGATATGTAAATGAGCATACCCAAGAAACTTCTGTGTACCTCCCCCTCTAGAGGCCACCAGCAGATGCTACACTTTTTTAAAAAACAGCAGTGTAAATCACATTGAGGAAATTCTAGATCTCTATATATTACAACAATGAAATGCTGTAATTCGCCTTTAAGAATTCAGTATAAGCCTTCCTCAGCTGCTGATCCAAGTTACCCCTATTTTATAGTGGCATATCTTAAATGGGCAGAGATGACAGAATTTAGGATGGATGGGTCATCCAGACCTAAAGCCTTTATTTGTATGGCTGTACTTTTGCAAGGGCAAGCAATCTTCCTTCTGCCCTCACTTACAGCCGAATTTACGGTGATCTAGTCTAAGCCCCAAATTCTGCCCTACTCCATCCAGATAGATCAGCTAGGTTTCTACCCTACCAAACTTATCTCTAAAAATGGCATTAGTCCAAAATAGAGAAATTTTGCATCTTTCCTGGCAATTTCTGCAAAAAAAAGCATTTGTGAAAGAAATGTGAAAAGTAAAATAATTATCTAGTAAAAGGTTTGGATAGAAATAATTCACTGTGAATCTCAAAAGCTATGTACTACTATGGATAAAAATGATAAAACAGCTAAAGCCTCATGTTAATTAATGTGGAAAAGAAATGCATGTTAATTAAGAACATACAGTACATTGATGCTGAGCATGTTCCTTTAGTTAGGGAAAAGTTGTTTCCCAATTCAACTGACAGTTGACAAAAGCATACTAGTGACTAAAATCATACTCCTGTGACAGCAGTCAAAACCTGCAATATGCATTTCATCAAAGTCTTCCATTTTAAATCCCAGTACTTCATTCGATTCATTAAAACTGATTATGCTATTTCCTACCAATAGATTCATTACTATTATTCAACCCCCCCCCCCCCCCCCCCCACCCAACCACCAACCACCACCAATTAGTGGTATATTGTAGAATTATCAAACAGGGAATTTAGACCGGGGAATGAATGATAACTAAATTGTACATCTGTGTAAAATAAAATTTGATGGACTGTTATTAGCTGTTCCAATAACATTTGATGTCACAATATCAAGCATCAGTTTTGAAGGTTAATGCAAAACTGCATGGTACTGCCTGTTTATGATTGGTTTAAATTATCAGTATCATACTTCAGCCTGGCTTTACAATTTGGTTCTACCTAATTTACAAACATAAATTGATCGATCCTGATCGGAAAATTGGGACAGTGTTCCACTGCACTGAACCTCAACCCATTTTTTGTCCAAAATCATATTGCACCGTCATTTCCAGCAATCACAGGAAGCACCCATCTCAAGCAAGTTGGAGCTTTATTTAAAAAGTAATTTGGGGTGTGGTCATCCTATATGCCATTTCTTGACATTTAGGTGTACAGAATATCCATTCATATTAACACCCAAGTGAAATGAGTGTCCAGAGTTGCTAGTTAATGGTAAGTATACAAAAGGTCACGGAAATGACATATTGGTATTAAGGTAAGAGTAAACTTCCCCCACCTCTTAACAGTTTTTATTTTTCTTTGTTTTTTTTTCCTCTGCTAACACTCAGGTTCTTATGCGGCTTTGTTGCAATTGTTCCAATTTATTTTTGCTTCCAGCATTATTACTGACACAAATGGGAAATCCCCCGATCTGAAGTGTTTGCTAGAAGAGAACTAACTGAGCAATGCCGAGCAGATTAGGCTGCATGAGAAATGCTCTGTGCCCACCAGTCAGTACTTCCACAGACAGAGGTAAACGTACCTCACTTTGATAGCTGATTAGCGCATGTAGAGGTACCTATTCCCAAAGGAAGCTGGAACAACACCACAAGGATATATGAATGTCTGATTAACTACATTGTTGCATGCTGCCTCAGAAGAAACCACTCATAGTATGTCATGCTATTATCATAGTATATTGACTATTCCTGGCCATCCTCCCACCTTGCATCCTCCGTAAACTTGTTCTCATCCAAAACTCTGTTGCCTGTATCCTAACTCCCACCAGTCCCGTTCCCCCTCACCCCTGTGCTTGCTGACTTACATTGGCTCCCAATCCGGCAACGCCTTGATTTTAAAATTCTCATCCTTATTTTCAAATCCCTCTATGGCCTCGCCCCTCCCTATCTCTGTAACCTCCTCCAGCCCTATAAGCCTCCGAGATCTGGGTGCTCCTCCAATTCTGGCCTCTTGCACATCCCCAATTTTCTTCGCTCTACCATTCGGGGCCGTGCCTTCAGCTGCCTGGCCCTAAGCTCTGGAATTCCCTCGCTAAACCTCTCTGCCTCGCTCTCCTCCTTTAAGACACTCATTAAAACCTACCTCTTTGACCAAGCTTTTGGTCATCTGTCCTAATATCTCCTTATGTGGCTCAGTGTCAAATTTTGTTTGATAATCACTCCTGTGAAGCGCCTTGGGACGTTTTGCTTCATTAAAGGCGTTATATCATTTCAAGTTGTTGTTGTTGTTCAGTGGCATTAAATGAAAGAAGTCCTGTCAAGGTGATCAACAGCCAACATAGCCTGATTGGCTGCACCCCTAAGATATCACCAACCATTGTTGCAGGGTCTGGCATACCTACTTGGCAACAATTATGGGGAATTGCATTCATAGGCTTTGGGTCATCAGAGAGCCAAAGCTGTATCATCTGCCATTGAGCAGAGAGCTGGCACAGTGAGTGACCGTAACAGTTAGCTGCAACCTGAAACTTGGCTCCACCTCCTTGCAGGCAAATTGCAATGTAAGCATATGGAGATGGTGCCATGAAATGGCACAGAGGGCAACCTTATTTGTAACTATCTCATGCAGCACCACTTCCACTTCAGGAGCCATCAAACAGGAAGTCAGCTGCTGAGCTGCTCCATCACTTCTCTACAGATTCATGCCTCCATCTTGACTTTCCTTCCCGTCATTTTACCTGTTAGTTCTCAGACCACTTTCCTTTCAGCCTTGGGAAAGGCTGCAAATCTGTTACGCTAGATTTCCACCTACTTTAAACAGCCACTCAGTTTTCTGTCGTCATTACCACTGGAAATGGCCACCCTAAACAGGGGGCATATTTAAATGAGGTAGTAATTGCGTGGAGATGTCATATATTCCATTTTCCTCATTTATGTTCAATGGTATAATGGGCGCCCAGGTGGCTTGACACTGGAGCCAAACACACGCCTATTAAAGCTTTGTAGAATCCTTATTGTTCCAAAAGTTTTGGATTTTAATTTTTTTTTCTCCTGCTGCCAACTACTTATCATTTGCCTTTCTACCATTTGCTGTTGGTTTGCCTTCCCCCATCCTTCTTCATCCAGGGCACAAAATGGTGTCCTATTGGTAATTCCCCTCTATCCTTGCTTCCTAGAAGAAGAAGAGAAGACGGATTGGAGAGAGGCCAGGCTGGTGAGGCTGCACCAGAGACCCATGTGAGCATACAGGAAGAGTTGCTCCTTATCTGCATTTGCCTGAACAGCAGCAGTCTGAAGAGGATGTGGAGGATAACCTTTTCCTGGCTGCAAGGAACATTTGTGCCACTCTGATACAGGAGAATGTCTCCTGGCTACCATATCTAGTAATCACATGAACAGTCCTATGTACATCTCGTCCCTTTCCCACAATTGCATCTGCAGAACCTCCATGTGCACATCAACTCACACAGTTCCTATTCACACCACCTTTTCAAAGCAACTTCCAAACCTAGCCAAGAACAATGGCTGCATGCAAAACTTTAGTGAAGATCAGCATCGTGGCTCCTCATTGTGTCTCGGTGACCAAAACAAATATAATCAAAAAGACAAATAAAGCTGAGACAGAGAAAATAGGACAAAACAGTATGGAAAAAAACATATATAAGGGGAAGAGAAATAGAGAGACACAGAAGCCCGAAACAAATAAATCAACTAAAAAATACATCAATTGGAGGGAGATACACAGCAAGTAACAGATAAAAAGATCAGCTAGGCATTGATGCAAAAACACATTATCACACACACAATAGAAACACGAGTCAACGTCCATGTCCCTCTGACTTACCATTACAATGCCACGGAACTTTCACTGGTATGTATTTTTATAGATTAATAGTTTGACTAAACTAATGAGACTAATTATTCTGTATTTGAGGACAAGAGGAATATTATGCACCAATAACAATAAAGCTTTTAAAAGTTAAGCTTTTCATTTATGAAACATGTTGTATTACGATGGCTCAAATACATTATAAATGCATTAAAAGCAGTTGAACTTTAAAAAGAGTTCCATAATAAACTTTATACATTACAGTTGTATCGTTAACTAAGCACACATTTGTTAGATTACAGCTGGGAATTTATACAATTTCAAGTTTAAACTGTAATAACAGTTATTTACAGGTCAAATGCTATGTAGTAATACTTTTTCCATTTAATTAATCAGCAAATGCCACAATAAATATCAAGTGCCATACTTCTTACCTAGCCTGTAAATAGCATTTGCAGATCATTAAACATTGCCATTTTCAAGAACTGCACTTTAACAGTATAGTTTCCAAGAGCACAAGAATTAAGTTTCCATCACCAACAGAAAAGAAAATCAGAAAATCTTAATAGCTGTCTACCACAATAAATCATTTTGTTTTAAATTGACAATACAAAAATCTGGATTATCCACCTTGGCAGTGTCTTCTTCACTCTTATAGTAAAGTACTCTCCACATACCACAGGAGTTTGTCCTTAGTCCTATTGATTGGCTGTTCACGCCCTCTGTAAAAGGCAGTCATTTTGACCAGTGCATTTGGCTAGATGATACATCATAATTATAAACAAATAACCCCTTTCAGAGCCTGTGGAAATACCTGGGAGAGAAACAATTGGGGAATGCTTCACTCAAAGAATGACAAAGATATTATCAAGGCAGGTAATTCAACGATCTTCTTCCCTCTGTATTCTCCACAAAGTGCAGGGGTATGTCAAAGTAGCAAAATTTTAGGAGGAGGAAGGTTTCAGCACCAAATGAGAAGATAGCCCTGATGAAGGTTAGATTATGGGAAGCTGTTTAATCCAGTAACTTTTGTTTTGCAAATGTGAAGGGATTCTTTCATGTGGTGGCCTTAAAAATAAGTTATATTGGCACAAGCTTAAGGGAAGCCGAGGATAAGACCATTGAATAGCTGGAATGAGGTTTAACTTGTCCTCTGGGTTTATTATTCATAGGGGATAACAGTGGAGAATACATTCCACTAATCCATTTAGCTATGTGTAGTTTGTTTAATGGTTTACCTATTATTATTGTTCCATAAGAAATTAATAACTGTCTTGCCTTATGGAAATATTTTGTAGAATCAATGTAGATTAGCAGAGCCCGACAAGCAACCAGAAATTATGATTGCACAGTGTTCAGTTCCATTCGCAACCCCTCAGATAATGAAGCTGTCCGTGCCCGCATGCAGCAAGACCTGGACAACATCCAATGACCATCTCCAACAAGAGAAAGTCTAACCACCTCCCCTTGACATTCAACGGCATTACCATTGCCAAATCCCCCACCATCAACATCCTGGGGGTCACCATTGACCAGGAACTTAACTGGACCAGCCATATAAATACTGTGGCTACAAGAGCAGGTCAGAGGCTGGGTGTTCTGTGGCGAGTGACTCACCTCCTGACTCCCCAAAGCCTTTCCACCATCTACAAGGCACAAGTCAGGAGTGTGATGGAATACTCTCCACTTGCCTGGATGAGTGCAGCTCCAACAACACTCAAGAAGCTCGACACTATCCAGGACAAAGCAGCCTACTTGATTGGCACCCCATCCACCACCCTAAACATTCACTCCCTTCACCACCGGCGCACTGTGGTTGCAGTGTATACCATCCACAGGATGCACTGCAGCAACTCACCAAGGCTTCTTCGACAGCACCTCCCAAACCCGCGACCTCTACCAGCTAGAAGGACAAGAGCAGCAGGCACATGGGAACAACACCACCTGCACATTCCCCTCCAAGTCACGCACCATTCTGACTTGGAAATATATCGCCGTTCCTTCATCGTCGCTGGGTCAAAATCCTGGAAATCCCTACCTAACATCACTGTGGGACACACGGACTGCAGCGGTTCAAGAAGGCGGCTTACCACCACCTTCTCAAGGGCAATTAGGGATGGGCAATAAATGCTGGCCTCGCCAGCGACGCCCACATCCCATGAATGAATTTTTAAAAATGGAGCTAATGGTGAGATTTTAATTTGAGAGTTGGAGGCTAAAATAAAGCAATGATATTCTCCTCAGCTAAATAAAATGAGAGGCTATTTTGGACCGGAAGTACAGGTGAGTTTAAAGAACCACTAATCAGGTGATTAGAGCAAATAGGATTAATCTATAAAGATGGCTTGCAACTCTCTGATTCTGCATGCTGAAACTAATGCTAACAACAAGGCGATTTTCCAAGAAATTAACTTCAAATCACATGAGCTTATTTCAAATGGGATATTCATTAAATTTTGTAAAATAAAACTATGGTCCCAATTTGGAACCAAAGGTCTAACTGGGCATAATTTCCAGATAACTTCATGAAATTTTACACCAACTGAAGGATTAGTGGAGAGCATAAATGTTTCTGAGAGGCCAAAATAGCAGCAACATTAACTCCATCAGAACTGGGTTTCAACTCAACATTGAAAAATGCTGCAAGTAACATAAAATAGAGTTCAGATCATATGAAACTGGGTTAATGCATTGGTTATAACACCAAAGGAAAATGCTTTCCACTTTTTCTATAAGCCTTAATAGTAGATGTTTTCTGCAAACTAATTACAATAACAACTTGCATTTATATAGCAACTTTAACATAGTAAAACATCCCAAGAGATAGATAGATTTTTGGACTCTAGGGGAATCAAGGGATATGGGGATCGGGCGGGAAAGTGGAGTTGAGGTCGAAGATCAGCCATGATCTTATTGAATGGCGGAGCAGGCTCGAGGGGCTGTATGGCCTACTCCTGCTCCTTCTTCCTGTTTCTTATGTTATGTAAGGTGCTTCACAGGAGCGTAATCAGACAAAAATTCTTGGAGGGTTGGAGGGCTGGAGAAGGTTACAGAGATAGGGAGGGGTGAGGCCATCAAAGGATTTGAACACGTGGATGAGAATTTTAAAATCGAGGCATTGGTAGACTGGGAGTCAATGTAGGTCAGCAAGCACAGGAGTGATGGGTGAACAGGATTTGGTGTGGGCTCGGATATAAGTACCAGGGTTTTGGATGAGCACAAGTTTATGGAGGGTGGAAGATGGGAGGCCAACAAGGAGAGCATTGGAATAGTCAATTCTGGAGGTAGCAAAAGAATGGATGAGTGTTTCAGTAGCAGATAAGCGAAGGTAGGGGTGGAGACGGGCAATGTAACGTAGTTGGAAGTAGGCGGTCTTTGTGATGGAGAGCATATGGGGTCAGAAGCTCAGCTCAGAGGAAAAGCATACAGAAATGTGTCTGTCCCTGGAAACGATCATCAAAGTGAGCTCATCCTCATGTTCAAAACTTGCTGTTTTGTTCTGGAGGAAAACTGGAAGTTGATTGTTGCTTGCAAAAGCTTAATGGCCTATCTCTGGATGTTTCCAAATGTAATATATTTGCTGAAGTACCTCAAAATGAATTTTCCATACATGAAGATGAACAGTGAAGTGGCTCAGTGCATCTGCTGTTTTATTGGGTATCCCTGTCAGATGATGAGCAGAAGGAATTATATTTTGGTGGAAACACTAATGAATCAGGCAGCATTGAGTCAGGAGTTCGTGATCGAGACCTCCCTGTTAAGTAGCAGACTACTGTGGTACGTTCAAATATATGCTGATCTTCTTTGAACTAGAGAGTGGAAGTGAGCAAGGACTAATTCTAGGACTTGAGTTCTAAGCTGTTGAAATGCCATTTGGATTGAATGTGGGACCATCTACCTTGAATCCAAATCAGTAGATTCCTCCAAAACAGAGCAGGAAAGAATTGAGGAGATTTTTCTTTTTATTAATTCATGGGATGTGGGTGTCGCTGGCGAGGCCAGCATTTATTGCCCATCCCTAATTGCCCTTGAGAAGGTGGTGATGAGCCACCTTCTTGAACCGCTGCAGTCCGTGTGGTGAAGGTTCTCCCACAGTGCTGTTCGGAAGGGAGTTCCAGGATTTTGACCCAGCGACGATGAAGAAACGGCATTATGTTTCCCCAAGTCGGGATGGTGTGTGACGTGGAGGGGAACGTGCAGGGGGTGTTGTTCCCATGTGCCTGCTGCTCTTGTCCTTCTAGCTGGTAGAGGTCGCGGGTTTGGGAGGTGCTGTCGAAGAAGCCTTGGTGAGTTGCTGCAGTGCATCCTGTGGATGGTACACACTGCAGCTACAGTGCGCCGGTGATGAAGGGAGTGAATATTTAGGGTGGTGGATGGGGTGCCAATCAAGCGGGCTGCTTTGTCCTGGATGGTGTCGAGCTTCTCGAGTGTTGTTGAAGCTGCACTCATCCAGGCAAGTGGAGAGTATTCCATCACACTCCTGACTTATGCCTTGTAGATGGTAGAAAGGCTTCGGGGAGTCAGGAGGTAAGTCACTCGCCGCAGAATACCCAGCCTCTGACCTGGTCTTGCAGCCACAGTATTTATGTGGCTGGTCCAGTTAAGTTCCTGGTCAATGGTGACCCCCAGGATGTTGATTGTGGGGGATTCGGCGATTCGGAATGCCATTGAACGTCAAGAGGAGGTGGTTAGACTCTCTCTCTTGTTGGAGATGGTCATTGCCTGGCACTTGTCTGGCGCGAATGTTACTTGCCACATATCAGCCCAAGCCTGAATGTTGTCCAGGTCTTGCTGCATGCAGGCACGGACTGCTTCATTATCTGAGGGGTTGCGAATGGAACTGAACACTGTGCAATCATCAGCAAACATCCCCATTTCTGACCTTATGGTGGGGGGGGAAGGTCATTGGTGAAGCCGCTGAAGATGGTTGGGCTTAGGACACTGCCTTGAGGAACTCCTGCAGCAATGCCCTGGGGCAGAGATGATTGGCCTTCAATAACCACTACCATCTTCCTTTGTGCTCGGTATGACTCCAGCCACTGGAGAGTTTTCCCCCTGATTCCCATTGACTTCAATTTTACTAGGGCTCCTTGGTGCCACACTCGGTCAAATGCTGCCTTGATGTCAAGTGCAGTCACTCTCACCTCACCTCTGGAATTCAGCTCTTTTGTCCATGTTTGGACCAAGGCTGTAATGAGGTCTGGAGCCGAGTTGTCCTGGCGGAACCCAAACTGAGCATCGGTGAGCAGGTTATTGGTGAGTAAGTGCCGCTTGATAGCACTGTCGACGACACCTTCCATTACTTTGCTGATGATTGAGAGTAGGCTGATGGGGCGGTAATTGGCCGGATTGGATTTGTCCTGCTTTTTGTGGACAGGACATACCTGGGCAATTTTCCACATTGTCAGGTAGAGATTATTCTCCCACAGACAATCAACTAGGTGAATAAGTTGGAATATCCAACTTTTGCAACATAAACTGAGATTGCCTGAGGTACAAAAGAAGAACACCCCATAAAAGGACACTTGCAGCACGTAATGTCTGATATACAATGTTATCTTGAAAGAACTGGTTCACTTTTTGATCCTAGAGTGTCAGCAGCTTCTTTAAATACTGCTCAGAAATTTGCCGTAGAAATTTAGTGACTCCATAATTCCTGGGTTGGGGGAGGTCATAAGTTGCAATTACAAATTTGCGGTGGCAGGAACTTCTGCTGGGGCTGATGTACACTGGGATTCTGCAGCAGAAGCAACCCGACATAAATTCTGTTCAGTTTCAGGACGTGCTGAAGAAGCATCTGTCCTCCTAGAGGAAGCCATATGCAAATGACAGAATTAGGATGGGATGCCATCATCCGTTCTAAATTCTGTGACTTTCCCCTTGCCAGCTGCCCTTAAGAATGTGCCAGGATCCATTCATCAAGGCAGAAATACTTGGTGAAAGGTACATTGCTCAAGTGAGATTGCTTGTGGAGACTTTTAACCATATCTTAGGACTCATTGAAGGTACTGGAAAAAAAAATCACTGCCATACTGAGGAAGCCTCTTTCAAATACTGCATTACCCTTGGAAAGTGTTCTATTTCAAGACAATTATTGAGCTTGGATCTGCGGGCTGCATAACAGGGCTCAGAGCTTCCAAATGAGAATTCGACTTCACACAATCTATATGCTGGAGGAAAAGGAGCAGTAGGAGTCTGTAAGGAATGCCATATTAATCAGGCAGCTCCAGAAGCAGAGCCATACCATCCCGGCACTATCCATCCAGCAGGATGTGAAGACACCGGCATGCTTTGCGAGACCTTTCCAAGAAACTCTGTTTCAGTTATCAGTCATGAAGCTTTGGAGGAGTTCTGTTCAATATTGCAGCCAGATCTGCAATCAAGGTCTACAGTATGCACAGCTCTCATTATGGCAGAGAAAGTGACTGCAGCCTCAGGAGAGTTCTGCCAGATTAGCCAATTTGCTATGCACTCCTCTTTAAGGCATGTCACCAATGCCTTCTTTTTGAGTGTATCTCAATTTGTACAAATCAGTAGTGATCCCATACAGATGACTGAGAGCCATAAAATTTTTCACTGCCAGCGTCCGTGGTAGAGGCTCCTGGCAGGTGTTTCTCGACATCATGCCGAGATGGGCCCATCGTGGATTTTTGGGGCAGGCCTATATTTGGAACAGTTCACTTAAAAAAAAAGGAACGAAATACAGTATGATCATGTTCTGAGATGGATGTAGCCTTTTTTCCACTCATTCAATATATAGAATTAAAAATTTCAACATAGAAGGAGACTATTTGGGCTGTCATGCCTGTGCAAGAGTTAGTTACACATCTGACCTATGTATTCTACTCCCATTTCCCTGCTCGTTTGTATGTATCCTTTAATACATTTCCTTTTCAAATGTTCATCTAAGCAACTCTTAATTGAAGTAATTGACTCAGCTTCAAAAACTATTTTTCCATGAAAAAAGTTCTAACCTCCCCCTTTATGCTTCTCGTAATAATTCAAACTTTATGTCTGTTAGTTACCTATTTATTGACCGATTGAAATAATCTTTCACTATTTACTCTCTCAAACCCTTTCAAAACATTGAACACTTCTTTTAGATTACAGCTTAATCTTTTCTACTCTAACAAAATCAGTTCTCTCGTCATTACAGGATCCTGTTGTCCCTTATATCATCCAAGTAAATCTATGTTGCATTTTTGCCATGGTATTGATATCCTTTCTATAATGGAGTGCTCAAAACTGCAAAGTACTCCCACCGTGACCTAACCAGTGCGGAATCATCATTAGCTCTTTGTTTTTGTATTCAACACCCCAATAATATAAACCCCCAGAAACCAATTTTACATCCACCTGAGAGAGCAGATAGTGTCTCAGTTTAACACCTCATCTGAAAGATAGCACCTCCCACAATACAGTACTCCTTCAGTGCTGTATTGAAGTGACAGTTTAGATTACATGCCCAAGTCCCAGAATGGGGCTTGAACTCACAACCTTAAGGGGTCAGTTCCCAAGATGTGAAAACCTGGCTAGCCATTAAAACCTATTTGAAATGAGCACATGCAGTGTGTGATTACTGGCAAATTATAGTTCTCCCACTGCTTATTACGATTTCACAGATTCTGTATGAGAGCGCGCACCACTAGCAGGGAACTAGAGTTTGGATTTCATGTGCAGTGTTGAATGGACAAAGAGCAAGTGAGTTGAAGAGCTCATGATTCTCCATCCCCCACACACACAAATCCCACGAGTGTAAGCACTTCTGCTGATAGGAATTCCCAGATTAAGATGCCACACCAGTTATGGGAATACTTTCTTTATATTACATCCACTTAGGTCTTAAACAACAGGGATGATTATCAGATCCTGTCGCAGTGCTGGCAGGACTGGAACGTGTTGCGTATGCAGCATTTAAGTAGCACAGTTTCTGCAAGATTAGCTAATTTAAATAATATGCTAGGTCCTCCATAGCAGAGCTAGTATCGGATCTCGCCCTCTAGTATCCTATCCTGCTGCCCAAGCTCCTGCACACTTGTGCCCGGTGATTCACCACATAAAGACCCACCCTCCAGCCTAGCCTCTAAAGTGGTGCTGGGATTGAAGTAAGACTAATGGGACTGAGTAAGACTATGGATCTCTAGTTACTTGAATATGATTTGTTACCCTTACTGAAAGGTTAGCTTGCTTCCAAACAATTACTACTTCCAAACAATTACTACCGTTCACCTGACGAAGGAGGAAGCCTCCGATAGCTTGTGGAATTTAAAATAAATTTGTTGGACTATAACTTGGTGTTGTAAAATTGTTTACAACTACTTCCACACTACCAGTGACTCCCTTATAATAACTGTCAATGCCTCACAAATCTGTTCCCAAGTCTCCTTTATCACTCTGGGAAAAACACCATTTATCCTTGGGGAATTACTGCTTCTGAGCCCTTTAGCCCTGTGTAGGAATTCCATCTTCTTTATATCAAAATTATTAATTTTACTTGGGTTAACTCAGTTTGGGGAGAGCATATTGCTCATGTTTTCCCTTGTGAATAATTGGAGGAAGTAATCATTCAGGATGTTAAACGAAAGAGGAAGTGGTCCATTAAAGATGGATGCAGATGAGAGCACAATGAATAATAAGGAAATGGCAGACTTGTTAAATGAGTACTTTGTATTCATTTTCATAGTGGAGGAAAAGGACAAGTTACCAGTGGTACAAGGGAACCTAAATATAAGTCAAGGGGGGGAACTTTTACAAGGATGATACCAGAACAGAGGTTATAACTATCAGAAAAGACTGAACAGGCTGGGGCTCTTTTCTATGGAGGTCTTTAAAATTATGAAGGGGTTTGATCGGGTAGATGTAGAGATGATGTTTCCATTTGTGGGGCAATCCAAAATTAGGGGTCATAAATATAAGATAGTCACTAATAAATCTAATAAGTTCAGGAGAAACTGCTTTACCCAGAGAGTGGTTAGAATGTGGAACTTGCTACCACTTGGAGTAGTTGAGGCGAATAGCATAGATGCATTTAAGGGGAAGCTAGTTAAGAACATGAGGGAGAAAGGAATAGAAGGATATGCTGATCGGGTTAGATGAAGTAGAGTGGAAGGAGGCTCATGTGGAGCCGCATGGCCTGTTTCTGTGTTATAAATTCTATGTAACTTAATGGATATAATATAACTGGAAAAATGGTAATGGGGAAAATAATGGGACTAAAGACAAACAAATCTCCAGGACTTGGTGGTTTCTACCCCAGGGTATTAAAAGAAATAGATGTGGAAATTGAAGATGCATCAGGCATAATTTTTCATAGCTCTCTAGGTTCAGGAATTGTGCCTTTGGATTGGAAAATTGTAAACATCACTCCACTATTTAAGAAGGGAGAGAGGAAGAAACCAAGTAACTACAGTCATGTCAGTTTAACATAGATTACTGGAATCTATCATCATACACAGAGGGACTGAGTAGTTGGACAAGTATCAGCTGATCAAAGAGAGTCAGCTTGGATTTGTGAAGGTTAGGTCATGTCTGACTAATCTAGCCAAACTTTTTGAGGAGATCACGCGCATGGTGGATAGAGAAGACTATGTGGACTTTCAGAAGGCTTTTGATAAGGTTCAACACAGGAGATTATTCGCAAAAATGAGAGAATACAGAACTGGAGGCAACCTTGTGACATGAGTCGGTAATTGGTTGGGAGTTAGGAAATAGAGAGGAGGAATAATGAGAACATTCTCTGATTGGTTGGATGTGACAAGTGGTGTTTCCCAGGGATCTGTACCCGTGCCTCAGCCTTTCACCTTGTATATTAATGACTTGAATGAAGGAATAGAGAGTTGTATATTCAAGTTTGCAGATGGCTTTAAGTTAGGAGGCACAGTAAGTTGTGTAGATGAGAGCAGAAAGTTACAAATGGACATAAACAGAATAAATGAGTGGGCAAAACTATGGCAAGTGAAGTTCAATGTGGGGAAGTGTGAGATCATTCACTTTAAATTTGAGAAAGACAAAATCGGAATATTTTCTTAATGGCGAGAGATTCGGAGCTGTTGAGGAGCAAAAAGATTTGGGTATCCATGTACACAAATCACTAAAAGCTAATACACAGGTACAAAAAGTAATCAAAAAGGCAAATGGAATGTTGGCCTTTATCTCAAGGCAGCTGGAATACAAATGGGAGGAAGTGATGCTTCAGTTGTACAGAGCCTTGGTCCAACCCCATATGGAGTGCTGCATTCAGTTTTGGGTACTGCACCTCAAGAAAGATATATTGGCCATGGAGGGGGTACAGGGCAGATTCAACGGAACGATACTAGGGCTTAAAGGGTTATATTATGAAATTATAATGACAGCTTGCATAAACTTGGTTTCTATTTTCTTGAGTTTAGAAGATTGAGGTGTGATCTGATCGAGGTCTTTAAAATGATAAAGGGATTCGATAGTGTAGATACAGAGAAACTATTTCCTATGGTGGGGGAATCCAGAACAAGAAGGTACAATAAAATTAGAGCTAGGCCATTTAGGAGTGAAACAGGAGGTACTTTTTACACAAAGAGTAGTAAAAATCTAGAACTCTAACCCCAAAAGGCTGTGGATGCTGGGTCAATTGAAATTTTCAAGACTGAGATCGACAGATTTTTGTTGGGTAATGTATCAAGGGAAATGGAGCAAAGGCAGGTAAATGGAGTTGAGGTACATATCAGCCATGATCTAACTGAATGGCAGAACAAGCTCGAGGAGCTGAATGGCTTATTCCTGTTCCTATGTTCCAAATGTTTACTATCCTTTGCTTGTCCTCTGGTTCATGCCCATTTGCATCTTTTATGGTTATATGTATACTAAGAAAAGTGTAGAAATAATTAAAGGTGAAGCGGAAAGGAATGTGGGACTAGTAGTAGATTTATCGTTAACAGGCTGCATTCTCCTCCTTAGCAGCAAAGTGGAAACATCGCCAATCAATGTGAATCCGCCACTGAACCACTATAATTTCCTCCTGGGGCCCTCATTTGCTATGGATGGTGGATTTGGAGTAGTACTACCCTCTTGATAATTTTTCATAGCTCTCTAGGTTCAGGAATTGTGCCTTTGGATTGGAAAATTGTAAACATCACTCCACTATTTAAGAAGGGAGAGAGGAAGAAACCAAGTAACTACAGTCATGTCAGTTTAACATAGATTACTGGAATCTATCATCATACTCAGAGGGACTGAGTAGTTGGACAAGTATCAGCTGATCAAAGAGAGTCAGCTTGGATTTGTGAAGGTTAGGTCATGTCTGACTAATCTAGCCAAACTTTTTGAGGAGATCACGCGCATGGTGGATAGAGAAGACTATGTGGACTTTCAGAAGGCTTTTGATAAGGTTCAACACAGGAGATTATTCGCAAAAATGAGAGAATACAGAACTGGAGGCAACCTTGTGACATGAGTCGGTAATTGGTTGGGAGTTAGGAAATAGATAGGATTACCATTGCTAGTACGGAGGGAAATTCAGTTCTGATGCAGCCGTTAAAAGCCAGCTAAAGGGGATCATCACTTTCTGAATTGCAAGATTAGGAAGGACAGCACCAGTGTCTGAAGCAGCAACAGAAATAGCATCCTTGGAGGATGGGGGGGGGGGGGTGTCAGCAGCTGGAATGGTCCAAGATTCTCAGATGCATCTCTGTAGGTCTTGCTGGCTGGAGTGACAGTCAGAAGGGGAAGCCTGCTGGGCACTGAAGGCAGAAAGACACCTAACAGGGTGATGCAGGCTCTCTGGAAGGAGGCAGTCAGTGCAAACTGCACCACTCCTAGAACTGCTATACTGTGTAGGAAGAGATTCAATGATCTCATAAAGGTAGCCAAAGTAAGTCAGGCCTTTACCACTCAGAGCATGTAGTCAGCTCCTTACTTATCATACCCTTTCTCTCTCAGCATCTGGGTGTCAGAGGTACTCACTTCTGCAATGGGCAACCTCTTCAAAAACTCAAGTACCTTCTCCACTCAAAGCCCCTTTGCCAACTCACAATGCCTTTGTTTTAATTTTTCTCGGGATTTGAGCAACGCTGGCAAGGCCACATTTATTGCCCATCCCTAGTTGACCTGTGAAGCTAGTAGGGAGACTTCTCCCTTTACAGCTATAGTCCTTGCTATGATGTTGCTCCCACAATGGTGTTAGGAAGGGAATTCCAGGTTAATGACCCAGAGATGATGAAAGGATGATGATATATGTCCAAGTCAGAATGGTGTGTGAGTTGGAAGGGAACTAAGAGGTGATGGAGTTCCCATGACATTTCTGCTCTTGTCCTTCCTGATGGTCGAGGTTGCAGGGGAGAGTTGCTGCAGTGCATCCTGTATGCAATGCAGCCACAGTGCGCTGGCACTGGAGAAGTGGATAATGAATGCATTAGAAGGGGCAGCGATTAAGCAGACTGCTCTCTTCTAGATGGTATTTACCTTCTTGAGTGCTGTTATGGCATGGCTGGGGAGGGCGGTCAAGTTCACGATCAGGGAGGTCAAGGTGGCAATCCGCGAGATGTGGCCAGCAGCAATCCACGGTTTTAATGTGTGGTCGGGAAGAGCACTCTTGCTCTTCCCGGCTCCACATTCAGCTAAGTATTTTTAAGAAACGTACCTTTTTGGTGGCAGCCTGCAGTGGTCTCTTTAAGGATGGTCTGTTAGGCCGCATTTGGACCTGGTTTTCCAAGCGCAGATTGCCTCAGGGCAAACCAATATTACAGAGGAGGCCTCAATCAGGCATTAGGCCCCTTGTTTGTATATGCAAAGGGCCTAATGCCTGCTTCAGGCATGGGCCCTAGATGCCTATTTTGCTTGGTTTTGTGGTGACACTTTATCTTCTCAAATATTTTAAAGATAGCCGGGGTTCCAAATCAAACCTGGTTATTTCCTGGCCAAGATGGCTCAATATCTCATCATGCACTCCACTTGGTAATAGACCATATTCTGTTCTGAATAATTCTTATTAATATTATTGAATAAATGATTATCACTTTTTTGAACAAAAGTATCAATTTTGCCAATTATTAGGGGGCGGGTCCAAGTATCTTAAATGAGTTATATTCCAGTGTTTCAAACAATGCCACCAGCACAATAAGTTACATTTGAACCAAACTTTACAGTTGCTAACATATTGCTTAATGCTTAATTTCAGTTTTCATGCATGACAGAAATTCCAATACAAAATGACCATTTGAACTTTACACGAGAACCTCATTATTCTGATGCTTCATGAAACAAAACTAAAGACTTTTTCAAATGTTGTCACTGAGCCCAATGTACATTAACAAACCTAGGGGTAGATTTTCCGGCACTGCAGAGAGTGTGTACCTGAGGCCTCATCTACATATTAGGGGCGAACTGCCTATGCCTGTCACACAGCTCGCCTGATGGGAAAAATCAATTCTGGGTCGCCTGCCTTGCCGGCAGTGGCCCCCAGTTAAGTCCCGGGAGAGGTGTTGAAGCGGGCTGCAGGGTGGGGATGGGGTGCGATTGTGCTAACTGTGGAGTCAGGGAAGCACTCCTGCTCCTCCAAGCTCCACAAAGATTTGAAAAAGACCTACCTTTTGTTGGTGGCTGCAGAATTCTGAGTGGGGCATGCCTGACATCTGCTCTGCTCATCCAAAACCAATTTCAGCGAGGGGTTCTTCAACAGGAGGTAGGCCCCTCATTTACATATCCAACAAGCCAAATGTCTGTTTTAGACACTAAAAAAATGGGCCCAACAAATTTAGCAGTGGGCCAACCTCTGCACTGATCGGGCACAGGCCGTCCCACTGCTAAATTGGTATGTGTTCTGCCCGTCTTACGCCAGAAAAATGGGTGCAGTGCATATCAATTTCTACCCCCTATCCTTTATTAGCAATGTCATAGGTCTTCATTTTTGATGTTTATAAATTAAAAAATAGTTGTGCCTATGTTTAAAACCTAAGTTAGTCTAGTAGCAAAGGGAAATCCAACATTTTTGTTGCCACAATGATTTGTAACAAGGCTTAATTTTTTTTTACCATTTTGATCTGCTGGTAGACTTTACAACTGGTGTCATTCCATCTCTGTAGAGACTCTTGGTTTTGCTGAAGTTGACAATGTTGAAAATTACCCTCTACAAAGAATTAAACAAAAATAAGTTGATTAAAACCCAATACTTTTCTGTAAAATATTTATTTAAAAATACAACTATGGTCTGTATAAATGCATATTCAATTAAAAGTAATGGAATCTTAAAGAAATGTTTTTTGGAAACTTCAAGCAACTGGAAGTTACATTTGAAATTACATTTTTCTTCAAGTTACATGACTTCATAACCATCATGTCAAAAAGTATCAATATTCACATTAAAATAGGCATCAAAAATCTAATTGAAAAGTTACTGCTTTTTTAAAATTCCACTGTTGTATAAAATTTGATTACATTTATGTTTAACTCTCATTGTTTTCATTGTTCACAATACATAGCACAAAGTTGCTATTCAAATTGCAAAGGATGAAGAAGTTGAATGAATTTTAAAAATAGCAACTAAACTTCATTTAAGGAGACACTGTTAAAATGCAACTATCTTTCTCATCTGAGTGAAGTTCAAAAAGGAAAACAGGAATGGGGCTCATGAGAGAACAAGTGAGATATTGGGGGGGTTCTCCGCTTCGAGGCAGAGTTATGGCATGGAGGGACTTCCATCCACGCTTCTGTATCCGCCCCACCCTGACTCATTTGCAGCAGGGGACTTTAATTCCATGCACATAGCACTTCACAGGCCACTGCAAGAATGTTTGGCCAGGACATAGGGATGCTGCTTTGGATGTTCAGACACTTGCTAGCAGGCCAGGGCTGCTCACAACCATACTGGCAATGGGACAGCAATGCTTAAGCAGCTGTTTGACATTGAGGAGGATGGCCCTTGCCCATTTTGGATCTGTGGGGGGCATTGGCATGGGCAAATTTGGATTGGTACCACCACCCAGCATGCATTCGGTCAATTGCTCTCTGCACTTATAGGAACATTTGTTATGATCTTTTATGATCCTGTCTAATTCCTTATAACAGGGACTAATTTTGCTAAGCAACTGCATGTGCTAAAAGTCTTATGATCCTACTTGCCTTGGAAGCCATTGTCTAGTGAGATGCACTATAAATTTTACTCTTTTTCTCTTCCTATATTTGCATTTGCATGTTGCATCAAACATGTCCCCTATCACCAGCATCAACAGAGATACTAGCTCCCTGGAGAATGTAACGAGTGAGTATGAGGAATGGTCATTGTGTGAAACACAAGTTACAAGTAAGGGTCAGCAAGTAGAAGGGACGGGAGAGAAAAAAGAAAAATGAGCACAGGCTTGAATTTCTACTGAGTGTGCCATCAGTTAATACAGGAGCAGAAGGCATTTTCCACATCTTTTCAGGTTGCCATGAGCCGCCTGAAGCAGCTGGCAGAGAATGTGCAACATCTCTGAAATCCTGTGAGTGGGATTTACTCAAATGGAGTATCGCAGAATAAAGGGCACCTTCACAGCCATCTGCAGAGGAGCCCCAAACAATGAGAAAACAAGCACAGAAGAATGTTCTCTCACAAGCACTGGTAACTGGCACCATTGAGACTTTGGAGAACTGCTGGGACTGTTGCTACCAGATTTAACTGACTGGGAGATTGTAAAGAAAAAACAGTGATGGCAGCCTATAGCCACATCAGGGACACCCTAAAGACTGCTCTCATGTAGATCACGAGTCATCTAGCCGGTGTGCCAACATCAGCATCTGAGCCAGAGAAAGGTACAATGAGGCAACATCCTCTCACAGTCCACAAATCCTCCCACTCCAGCAAGGCTCCTTAAAGGATTGAGAATGTTCTAGAGAGCAGGCAGGCTCCAGGAACTACTGCATCATCAAACATAACTCTAGCGGTTGCAGGGAGATTGTATGACACTGCACCCAGAAGGTCAAGACCCAAAGATCATCCCGGCAGGGTTGCAGCACTCAAAAGCATCAGAATTGATCCTCCCACTCAGGGAACACTTCAACATAGCCATAGGTTGAAAAGGACAAGCACACTTCATTCAGGCACCAAGGAAACATGGATGTAGAGTTTAGAGCACATGACCACTGCAAATAGCAAACAATAACAATCTTTTTATTTCTCCTTCATTTGAGCAGTGTTTATATGAGTCGGACCTTGGAAAGGGAATCAGTGTTGGGCTGGGGTTGAAAGATGGAAGGGCAGTTTGAGTGCAAGAAATGGGCACCATGTTCTTGGGACTGCAACATGTGGGTGTTCATATGGAAAACTAAAGTTCATCAGCGCGGGAGATGTCCATTACTGGAAGTAGTTGTCTAACAGAGTTCTGCTCCAGTCTGCCTGCCTGTACAACACCTCTGTCCATGCTGCCTTTCTCCTGTTCCTCATCCTCTTCCTGTGGGGCTGCAGAGCCATGAGCCTTCTCCTCGGCCTTCTACATGCTCACATCTATTTAAATGACAAAATTGTGCAGCATGCAGCAGACTGTGATGATCTTGGAGATTTTGACCAGATTGTAGAGCAGACTCGACCTGGCTGGTTAAAGTTTTTTTTGTATTCGTTCATGGGATGTGGGCATCGCTGGCAAGGCCAGCATTTATTGCCCATCCCTAATTGGCCTTGAGAAGATGGTGGTGAGCCGCCTTCTTGAACCGCTGCAGTCCGTGTGGTGACGGTTCTCCCACAGTGCTGTTAGGAAGGGAGTTCCAGGATTTTGACCCAGCGACGATGAAGGAACGGCGATATATTTTCAAGTCGGGATGGTGTGTGACTTGGAGGGGAACGTGCAGGGGGTGTTGTTCCCATGTGCCTGCTGCTCTTGTCCTTCTAGGTGGTAGAGGTCACGGGTTTGGGAGGTGCTGTCGAAGAAGCCTTGGCGAGTTGCTGCAGTGCATCCTGTGGATAGTACACACTGCGGCCACAGTGCACCAGTGGTGAAGGGAGTGAATATTTAGGGTGGTGGATGGGGTGCCAATCAAGCGGGCTGCTTTGTCCTGGATGGCGTCGAGCTTCTTGACTGTTGTTGGAGCTGCACTCATCCAGGCAAGTGGAGAGTATTCCATCACACTCCTGACTTGTGTGTTGTAGATGGTGGAAAGGCTTTGGGGAGTCAGGAGGTGACTCACTCGCCGCAGAATACCCAGCCTCTGACCTGCTGTTGTAGCCACAGTATTTATATGGCTGGTCCAGTTAAGTTTCTAGTCAATGGTGACGCCCAGGATGTTGATGGTGGGGGATTCGGCCAAGGTAATGCCGTTGAATGTCATGGGGAGGTGGTTAGACTCTCTCTTGTTGGAGATGGTCATTGCCTGGCACTTGTCTGGCACGAATGTTACTTGCCACATATCAGCCCAAGCCTGGATGTTGTCCAGGTCGTGCTGCATGCGGGCTCGGACAGCTTCATTATCTGAGGGGTTGCGAATGGAACTGAACACTGTGCAATCATCAGCGAACATCCCCATTTCTGACCTTATGATGGAGGGAAGGTCATTGATAAAGCAACTGAAGATGGTTGGGCCTAGGACACTGCCCTGAGGAACTCCTGCAGCAGTGTCCTGGGGCTGAGATGATTGGCCTCCAACAACCACTACCATCTTCCTTTGTGCTAGGTATGACTCCGGCCACTGGAGAATTTTCCCCCTGATTCCCATTGACTTCAATTTTACAAGTAGCTCCTTTGTGCCACACTCGGTCAAATGCTGCCTTGATGTCAAGGGCAGTCACTCTCACCTCACCTCTGGAATTCAGCTCTTTTGGACGAAGGCTGTAATGAGGTCTGGAGCCGAGTTGTCCTGGCGGAACCCAAACTGAGCATCGGTGAGCAGGTTATTGGTGAGTAAGTGCTGCTTGATAGCACTGTCGACGACACCTTCCATCACTTTGCTGATGATTGAGAGTAGACTGATGGGGCGGTAATTGGCCGGATTGGATTTGTACTGCTTTTTGTGGACATACCTGGGCAATTTTCCACATTGTCGGGTAGATGCCAGTGTTGTAGCTGTACTGGAACAGCTTGGCTAGAGGCGCGGCTAGTTCTGGAGCGCAAGACTTCAGCACTACAGCCAGGATATTGTCGGGGCCCATAGCCTTTGCTGTATCATAAGTAGCATAAGCTTTGTTTCAGCATCCCTATCATGTGTCTCTCCGAAACTTTAGTGGTGGCATAGGCTATATGCTATACTGATAGGTGAGGGTTTCCAACTAGGTCATCAGCTATGGCGGCAAAGGAGATTTCTAGTTCCTCAAATGCCATTTTTTTCATTCTCTAGGGCTGGCCAAATAATGGAGACACTGTAGAGTTAAAGCATCATGGCTGTTTTTTTTTAATCGTTCATGGGGATGTGGGCGTCGCTGGCAAGGCCAGCGTTTATTGCCCATCCTTAATTGCCCTTGAGAAGGTGGTGGTGAGCACCTTCTTGAACCGCTGCAGTCCGTATGGTGAAGGTTCTCCCACAGTGCTGTTAGGTAGGGAGTTCCAGGAATTTGACCCAGCGACAATGAAGGAACGGCGATATATTTCCAAGGCGGGACGGTGTGTGACTTGGAGGGGAACATGCAGGTGGTGTTGTTCCCATGTGCCTGCTGCTCTTGTCCTTCTAGGTGGTAGAGGTCACAGGTTTGGGAGATGCTGTGAAGAAGCCTTAGCGAGTTGCTGCAGTGCATCCTGTGGATGGTACACACTGCAGCCATGGTGCGCCGGTGGTGAAGGGAGTGAATGTTTAGGGTGGTGGATGGGGTACCAATCAATGGGCTGCTTTGTCCTGGATGGTGTCGAGCTTCTTGAGTGTTGTTGGAGCTGCACTCATCCAGGCAAGTGGAGAGTATTCCATCACACTCCTAACTTGTGCCTTGTTGGTGGTGGAAAGATTTTGGGGAGTCAGGAAGTGAATCACTCGCTGCAGAATAACCAGCCTCTGACCTGCTCTTGTCGCCATAGTATTTATGCGGCTGGTCCAGTTAAGTTTCTTGTCAATGGTGACCCTCAAGATGTTGTGGTGAGGGATTTGGCGATGGTAATGCTGTTGAATGTCAAGGGGAGGTGATTAGACTCCCTCTTTTTGGAGATGGTCATTGCCTGGCACTTGTCTGGCATGAATGTTACTTGCCACTTATCAGCCCAAGCACTGAGAGGCCCATTTATATTACTTGCCGCTTTCTGTACCCTTGGTGGGACTGGCTGAGATTTCCAGGCAACCCCAGTATCCTGCCAATCCCGCCTCCAAAAGTGACATCACAACTGGGAGGCGGGGTGGAAAAAGTGTTCACCTCCTCCCTTAGAAATTTGTCACTGAGGCCAAAAAGAGGCAGCAGAAATGGTTTTTGTCCCAAATTCCTCTTCCCCCAACCACCCCCCAAGATTACATTAATACCGCACCAAAGGCTGTGTAGGATTTCTAGACTTGTTTTTTTTTGCTAATGTGCATGTCGACTATAAATCTGGATTTCTAATTTTGGAAGCCAACTATAAACTATTGAGTTTTGCTCTCTTTTGTGCAGTCAGCAGCTGAATCAATGAATTGTTTGGATTTTTATTAATTAACAGGCAATTTAGGTGATTAAGAACTATGAAACCAACATTGTAACAGATGATTAGCAAATTTATTGCCACCACTATCAAATTTGTGTATCACCAATTCAACAACAATAAATTGCTGGTCAACCTTCTATTTGAAAGCAGAAGAAAAGTTATTTTACTAAAAGGGCAGAATACTCTCTTCATAGTCGCCCCTAAGAAAAGCAGTGATATATTAGTCTTCTCAGCTGTTTTCACTTGAGGGAAAGCCATTCACAACAAGAAAAGGCAAAGTCTTATTTGTAATGATAAAGCTCAAGCCTGATTTTGACAGATTTTGGTTATCTTATCTGATGGCTCAAAAGCTTTTAAATCTAGAGCAGTTGGTACTTTTCTGGCATTCAACCAGCTTTCTTGAACCTCAAATGTTTCTTTCCTTCCCAGAAATGAATTATGGAATGATGTAAACAGAACACAAAAGTCACAAATAAAACATCTTTCTCAGTGAAAAGACAATATGAAAAGTCTTGAATTCAGCATTGCCAACTTGTAGGAAATATATAATGTCACCTGCTTTTGCGAATTTAAACACTATTATGGAATATTCAGGAAGACAACAGCAAAATTGGATAAGAAAAATATGTGTAATAAAATAGTTTATCTTTGTTAAATCTAAGCTAGATATGTTTACAAGACATTATTGTTAACATACAAATTAACATTGTGCTGATAATATCTCTAAGGCTAATGAATAAAACTTGAAAACGTAATTAGTCCTGATTTTGCAATGTGACAATTTTGAGTGTCGCACAGCCATTATAAATTAATCTTAGAAAAAGCGTAATATTGTTCTGTTACACTGTTGAGATTTAACACTGAAATTCTGCTAAATTGGCTTTCATAATCATCAAAAAGTTTATGTGTGCAACTGAGCAAATTTTGGTCATTGATATACCTGCAGTGAAGCAATAAAAATGTTTGTTTCAACATTATTTTATTATAATGAGTATCATTTAATTTTATATCTATAAAATATGATTTGTACTGAGGTATGGTGTCAAACCTAACTTTCTGAAAACAATTATAAACAAATAGCTATAATTCACTTACAACTAGTGGTACTATATCTAAATAAGCTGTAACTTTCATTTGCAGCATTTCATTATCAGAGTCTGCAAGGTATTTAATAGCTTCTACACCTTGATTAAACTTTTGAATATGTATGAACGGGAACTAATTAATGCAAAGGATATCTGATGGCAACTAAAGATGTTACTTTAAATATGCTAAGAATGAAAAGACTATTTAGGAAAAGGCAAGAAACACAATCTACATTTCCTGAGTTAGTTTCATGAAATTACAAGGTTGAAATGCTGCTTTTTGTTATTGAATATTATCAATAAAATTCATTAACAGATTTTAAATAATTTTGCAACATGCTGTCACAAAGTAAGAACTGATTGTTTAGTTTAATTAAAGATCAGGCTGTGTCTGTTGATCAAAAAATCCAATGGGTTTATTTCCTTGATATAATTAATTGCTTTGATGTGCAGGAAAAAATTGTTAGAAATATAACATTTACACCAAATTATGAAGAGTGAGATTAGCTACCTTGTAGGATTTCATTATTCTTAAAATGATAGCAGCCCTCACACACATTGGAACTTGTCCAACCTTGATTGTTGCTGGGGAGATCACATTTTTTTTTACCCCCATGTTATTCCTCATGTGATCCCCTTCTCCCAGCCTGTAAAAAGGTCCAGGGCCTGTGCAATAGCTCAGTTTGTTTTGATCTGCACCATGCTAAAATGACTTCCTCAAAAATTTCCCCCAACATAAGAGATTTAAACCACAGGAGGGCCTGAAGGGTTAGTAGGGAGGGATTATGGTTTGTTAGCGAAGTTCTCATTCAAAGAAGGATGAAGATCCTATACGGTAGCTAATCTTACTTTCTTTGTCACTCAGACATTCCTCATACACCAAAGTAATACCAAATCAGAAGGCGAGAGACCCCAACTCTATCCCTAACAGATCTTCCTAAATACCAAGTATATATTTGGTGTTAACCAAATTTAAACAGCAATGACTAGCAAGTGTGAGAAGAGCACTGCTGCCTTAAGGAGGCTGCTTTAAAGATATTGCTAATGGAAATCTGACTAAACACAAGTAGAAGCAGAAAAGCCCTAAAATTTGGAAAAAAAGTTCCACTGAAACTCTCAGCCGGTTTTGGCCTTCAGCAGGTTAAGTGCTGAGCTTGAAAGGGAGGGAGAGGAGGCCGCTATAATTGTATGTTGCTTAGAATTATGACTGTAGCATTGCATCTCCGTTACCAAGTATTAACTTGCTATTTCACAGACACATCGCAAGAACTGTAGTTTGTCCCATTACCATTCTGCAAGGTTTTCAATCCAAGCATATATTTAAGTTAAGTTTGAGCACATTTGCCATTGAACATGGTCTGAAACATTATTTTTATAGACACACAAAGGATTTTGTACCGTGGTGGGCTTCAATCTGTGATAACTTGAAGCAATTTGGGGGACTGCATGAAAATATCGTACATCCAGAGTAATTCTGCAAACTGGTATGGCTTGGCCAATGTGGAACCCAGAGCAGATTTAGATAGTCAGAATTTGGGGTGGCAAGATGATGTTGCATGGAGGCTATCGTACTGGAAAGAGATTATAAGTCACACAAATTATTATAAGTGAGCCTTCAAAATCCCAGCCATAATCCTATAAAGGCTTGCTAAGTGCAATAATCAATTTACAGACTGAAAGCTACAAGTTGAGATTTAGCCAGTTTCTTCACTGAATGTGATCACAACTCAGAACCAAGCTATAGGGGTGGATTTTAACTCCCTGGCGGGAAGCTGGGAGAAGGGGGTTGGGAGCCCTCGGACTTCCCACCTGGGATTCTCCATTGGAGACCTCAGCTGATTTTAATAGCCAGGCCTCATTCACATCCTGCCAGCCAACTGCCCATCCAAGACAGGCGGATAAAAGCAGCTGGCCAGCTTCGTGCAGGTCGGGTGCCCCGCACAATCGATGAATAAAGTCAATGAATAAAATCAGCACCAAAATGTTTAAAAATTAGCTACCAAGTATTCTGAGTTTGAAAAGGAATGTTTTAAAGTTAGCAGCTCAATTTTTTATTTAGAAGAAAAATTAGGACTAATGCTTCAGCAATTTTCCATATCAAATTGGGAAAGACACAATAGTTTTGCAAGTGCATATATCAGTCAGCAACTCTTGCTTTCCAAATCATTCTAAAAGGGCAGGGGAGATGATATGAGAGAGCTATTTAATGTTTAAAGTCTCATTAAAGTAAGCACCAACACAATGCTTGTTCAGAGATTCAATGAGACTTCTTTTAACGCTACCTTACTATAACATGATATTTGGCTGGATCCCAAGGAGCACATGATAGCAAAGGTCTGCTATATATATTCTCCACTTTTTCTCAATTCACAAGTTGTTCTTGTTCTATTAAGTCATCAATGCAATCTCTGCATTCAGTTTTACAATCCTACCAAGAATCAACGTAAGTGAAAGAGATGAAAAAAATGTACAATAGGAAAAATGAGATACGCAGTTTAATCCATTTGTGAGTGCCTCGTAGCCTTTGCACCCAGGTAATAAACAGTGTATTTTGCTATGTATCCTCTATGCAGTAATTACTTTGACTTAAAGTTCGCTCTAATATCAGAAATTAATTTTAACTTTTACAGACAATAGGGATGATTTTACGCTTCTTCTGTTGCAAGCATTGCATTAGTCAAATTTGAGATTGCAGCAACTTGGCAGCAAATGTTTTGCTTGCCGAACTGCGCGTCATCGGTTATGCACCCAAAAACTGGCTATAACCAATTTTTACCCCAATATCCTCCCACTCATTTCAAGCAACGCCTTAAGAAATTTGTTAGTTTTACATAAAATAACAGATACTTGGCAATGAGTTTAAAAACTGTAATCTAATTTCAAGGTTTAGATTATATTTTTAAGCTACTCAAACTTTTTGATACTGCTTATTATGTCATATAATTAGGTTATAACTCTCTGATTAGATTATAATTTTGAAATAAACTCCCAGGTATTCATTATTCAACATATTACTTACTGCATGTGCACTTTTCATGTTAACATTTGATTCTGTTTTTGAGGTATAATAGACATGTGCTAGCCTTAGCTCAGTGGTAGCACTCTCGCCTCTGAGTCAGATGGCTATGGGTTCAAGTCCCACTCCAGAGATGAGCACATAACCTAGGCTGACAATTCAGTACAGTACTGAGGGAGTGCTGCACTATCGGAGGTGCTGACTTTTGGAGGAGACGTTAAATTGAGGCTCTGTCTGCCCTCTCAGGTGGACGTAAAAGATCCCATGACACTATTAGAAGAAGAGCGGGGGAGTTCTCCCCAATGGAGTGTCCTGGCCAATATTTATCCCTCAAAATACATCATCTGGTCAATATCTCAGTGCTGTTTGCAGGACCTTGCTGCAGCCATTGTTGCACATACCTAGCAACAAAGGTCGGAACTTGTATTCACAGGGACCGTGTCAGCAGGAAGCTAGATCCAAAGCTGTGTCATCTCCTGAAAGGCCACCTGCTGCTAGTATGCCTTATAGGATTGGCACAGTCAGTGACAGTACCAGTCAACTGTAGCCTCAAGTCCAAGTGTGCTGCAATGTAGACTTACAGATATGTGCAAAGTAGTGACACAGTGGGTGACCTCTCTTCGCAAACACTTTATAGCACCACCTTGACTTGAGCAGCCATCGAACAGGACTCAGCTGCTCCATTACTTATCTCTAGACTCAAATTTGCACATATAAAATCAATGGGATGAAAATCGGGCAGGTTATACAATGGGCGGGCAATCCTCTCTGCCAGAGTACCATACAGGAAATGAAGGTGAAAATTACCCCCACGGCTTTTTTTCCCTTCATTCTATCACTGCCTCTGCCCCTTCAGCATTTGCAAATGCTGCTTCCAGGTTTAGGTGTTTTTTGAGCCTTTCCAAACCTTTTCAGAATTTTTGTCACCCTATGTGGCACTTCCCTTTAATTGCCTCTATCCCTTTTAATGTTCGCTGATGCACACTGTTCTGCTCCCATCACTACTGTATACCATGCGCCAGCCCAAAGTTGTGAATAACTATGCAAATGATTTGATCTGGGGCACAAGGTGTTCAGAAAAGATAGGAAAGGAAAAAAAGGAGGGGGGTGTGTCAGTATTGATTTAAGGAGAATATTGCAGTGCTGGAGAGAGAGGATGTCCTTGAGGGGTCAAGGGCAGAATCTATTTGGTTAGAGTTAAGAAACAACAGAGGTGCCATTACACTACTGGGTGTATTCTACAGGCCACCAATTAGTGGGAAGGATATAGAGTAATAGTGTAAAGGGCAAAGAAGGGGAGCAATTGCTGAAGTGTGTTCAGGAGAACTTTCTTGAACAGTATGTTTCTGGCCAATGAGGAAGGAGGCATTACTGGATCTGGTTCTAGGGAATGAGGTGGGTCAAGTGGAGCAAGTGTCAGTGGGGGAACATTTAGGGAACAGTGATCATAGTACGATAAGTTTCAGATTAGTTATGGAAAAGGACAAGGAGCAATCTAGAGTAAAAATACTTAATTGGAGGAGGGCCAATTTCAGTGGGTTGAGAACGGATCTGACCAGGTAAATTGGAATCAAAGATTGGCAGGCAAAACTGTAATTGAACAATAGGATGCCTTTAAAGAGGAGATAGTTCAGGTACAGTCTAGGTACATTCCCACAAGGGAGAAAGGTATTGCAACTAAAGCCAGAGCTCCCTGGATGAGGAAAAAGATAAAGTAAGATGAAGCAGAAAAAGGGGGTATATGACAGATGTTAGGCTGATAATACAAGTGAGAACCAGGCTGAATATAGAAAGTACAGAGAAGATGAAAAAGGAAATAAGACAGCCAAAGAGAGAGTATAAGAACAGACTGGCGATAACTTAAACGGGAATCCAAAAGTCTTCTATAGGCATATAAATAGTAAATGGGTAATAAGAGGAGAGGTGGGGCCAATTAGGGACCAAAAAGGAGATCTATGCATGGAGGTAGAGGGCATGGCTGAGGTACTAAATTAGTATTTTGCATCTGTCTTTTCCAAGGAAGAAGATGCTGCCAAAGTCACAGTAAAAGAGGAGGTAGTTAACATACTGGATAGACTAAAAATTGATGAAGAGGAAGTACTAGAAAGGCTGGCTGTACTTAAAGTAGATAAGTCACCCCGGTCCACATGGGATGCATCCTAGGTTGCTGAGGAAAGTAAGGGTGGAAATTGCAGAGGTGCTGGCCATAATCTTCCAATCCTCCTTCGATATGGGGGTGATGCCAGAGGACTGGAGAATTGCAAATGTTACATCCCTGTTCAAAAAAGGGTATAAGGATAAACCTGGCAACTACAGGCCAGTCAATTTAACCTCGGTGGTGGGAAGCTTTTAGAAACGATAATCCGGGACAAAATTAATAGTCACTTGGACAAGTGTGAATTAATAAAGGGAAGCCAGCATGGATTTGTTAACGGCAAATCATGTTTAACTAACCTGATAGAGTTTTCTGATGAGGTAACAGGGGTAGGGCAATGCGGTTGATGTTGTGTATATGGACTTTCAAAAGACGTTTGATAAAGTGCCACAGAATAGGCTTGTCAGCAAAATTGAAGCCCATAGAATAAAAGGGGCGGTGGCAGCAAGGACACGAAATTGGCGAAGTGACAGGAAACTGAGAGTAGTGGTGAACAGTTGTTTTTCGGACTGGAGGAAGGTATACAGTGGTGATCCCCAAGGGTTGGTACAAGGACCACTGCTTTTTTTGATATATAATAATGACTCTTGGACTTGGGTGTACAGGGTACAATTTCAAAATATGCAGATGGCACAAAACTTGGAAGTGTAGTAAACAGTGAGGAGGATGTTGTGTATGCAATGGCGCGGATTCGGTGGGCCGAATGGCCTCCTTCCATGCTGTAACCTTTCTATGATTCTAAGATAGCAATAGACTTCAAGAGGACATAGACAGGCTGGTAGAATGGGCAGACACATGGCAGATAAAATTTAAAGCAGAGAAGTGCAAAGTGATATATTTTGGCAGGAAGAACAAGGAGAGACAATATAAACTAAAGGGTACAATTCTAAAGGGGGTGCAGGAACAGTGAGACCTGGGGGTATATGTGTACAAATCTTTGAAGGTAGCAGGACAGGTTGAGGAAGCGGTTAAAAAAGCATTTGGGATCCTGGGCTTTATAAACAGAGGCACAGAGTACAAAAGCAAGAAAGTGATGTTAAACCTTTATAAAACACTGGTTTGGCCATAACTGGGGTATTGTATACAATTCTGGGCACCACACTTTTTAGGCCTTAGAGAGGGTGCAGAAAAGATATATTAGAATGGTTCCAGGGAAGAGGGACTTCAGTTACGTGGACAGACTGGAGAAGCTAGGGTTGTTCTCCTTTTTGCAAAGAAGGTTGAGAGGAGATTTGATAGAAGTGTTCAAAATCATGAAGGGTTTAGATAAAGTAAATAAAGAGAAATTGTTCCCATTGGCGGAAGGGTCGAGAACTACAGGACACAGATTTAAGGTGATTGGCAAAAGAACCAAAGGCGAGATAAGGAAAAACGTTTTTACGCAGTGATTAGTTATGATCAGGAATGCACTGCCAGAAGGGGTGGTGGAAGCAGATTCAATCGTGGTTTTCAAAAAGGAATTGGAATAAATACTTGAAAGGAGAAAATTTGTAGGGCTACGGGGAAAGAGCAGGGGAATGGGACTAACTGGATTGCTCTTACAAAGAGCCAGCATGGGGCTCGATGGGCCGAGTGGCCTCCTTCTGTGCTGTAACCATTGTATGATTCTATGATTTGAGCGCTGTTAGCATTTACCATTCTGGAGGGATTTGGCATTAAGCACTCAATTCTGACTTACATCAGTAGATGAAAATCAGGCCCAATAAGTTTATAACTGTTTGATTTGAATGTAGCACAATAATTCACCTAGGCATTGATTTTTGTTTTATGATAGTTAAACAAAACTCAAAAATGGAAAATTATGTAATTGTAAGAGATTAAATTGTTTCATCTGACAGCGATGGCATTTACATCCATGCCCTTTTTCTGTATCCCAAAATTCTCTGACAAGTGTCAAAACAATTTTGTCTCTTCAAACTGCTATTTGAAAACAACATTAAACCTTCTGCCACAAAATAAAAGAGCAGAAATGAACTGCACAGCCCGAGGCTGAGTTGAGCTTTTGTTACCATAGCTACTGGGAAGGTGTGCCATTGCTATAGCAAGCATGCGTTTGATAGAAAGCTTCTGACAACAGATGCACCTGAATAAAAGCAGCATTGCACCTTCGGCTTGTCTTATGTTGATGTGCTATCAACTCTTTCAAATTACCATCCAAACAATAGAATGACAAGTATTATAATTCACCGGGTTGTGATCTCTGCAATCTGTTCGCCCTTATTCTTCCATTTTATGGGATATTATAAGGCAGCTGGGATCTCATCAGAAAAGCAAACTGCACGGAGTTTCACAGCCAAGCTTTTGCTTGCTTGCTATATTTCTCTTCACAGCTTTCAGAAGCTTCAAATAAATGCTGATAATAAATGCTAATAATTATTGCTGACACCTCTCTGTATTTGAAATTTAAATACTCTAACCTCTAGTTTTAAGGGTAAAGTACAAATATCCTTGTTTCCCAATGGAATGCTGAGTTATAAAATGAACAGGAAAAGACTGACAAGTGAAGTTAAGGCACCTTTCCCTAAAACAAAGCAAATACAATGGCCGCTAAGATCCATCGGTGCCCTCCAGTGCTGACCCGGCCGGAGTTTGTGGAGTCAATGGGAAGGCACTTAATTTGCATGGAGCAGTTAGACACAAGCCTGCCAATGGGGGGAGGTTGCCTGGTCAGTTCTGCTGGTTTCCCACCAGAGTTACGACAGGAGACCGGCAGAACCCCGCAGATTTTCGGGACCAGTATCTTTACCACAGATGTCATAGCATCCTTTCAGCACTACTTCCCTGACATATTCACCAATTGAAATCCCATACATAATTAAAACTCTTACCTGTTTATCAGCATGTGTGTAATGAGTCTAAACAATAATCATCCTGGGTATACAACTGTTGTTACTGTCCTCCATGTGGAAAAAATGCAATTATTTTAGCTAAGCAATCAAATAACACAAAGTATATTTCGTCCTTTTGAGTGAAAAAAGTTTCTTATTATATTTTTTCAAGATTTAAACACCATGGATATAAAATGGCATCTGACAGCAAGTTTCCTGCCATTGAACTCATTAATTCATAGATTCAATAGGAGCAAGATTAGGAAAGAAAGAAGAAACTTGCATTTATACAGTGCCTTTCGCAACCACAGGGTGTCCCAAAGTGCTTTACAGCCAATTAATTACTTTTGAAGTATAGCAACTGTTGTAATGTAGGGAAATACAGCAGCTAATTTGCGCACAGCAAAGCCCCACATACAGCAAAGAAATTAATGAACCGATAATCTGTTTTAGTGATGTTGGCTGAGGAATGTGCTGGCCAGGATACCAGGAGAATTCTCATCCTCTTCTTTCAATGGCGCCATGGAATCTTTAACGTCCATTTGAGAGAGCAGATGGGTCCTCGGTTTAATGTTTCATCCAAAAATAGCACCTCTGACAGGGGAGTACTCCCTCAGTACTGCACTGAAGTGGCTTACATGCTCAAGTCTTTGGAGTTTGGCTTATATCTCTCACTCAGAGGCGAGTAAACACTGTATTTCTGGGGTTTCCATGGCTCTTCCTCCAAGTGTTTGACAGACGAGCAGGAGTACTTCTGTGAAAATTCACCCCCTAAATACTCAAAGTCTTGGAGTAGGGCTTGAACCCATGACCTTCTATTTCAGAAGTGAATGCTAACAACTGAGCCAAGCTAGTGGAAGAAAAGTCTGTATTCTCTTTTCCTCACCTGTTTTATTCACGTTACTTTTGTGTTCCCAGTTAAAATCAGGGAAATATACCTCATTACCATCATATGTGTTCAAGAGTTTGTGATCTGGTTGCTTATCCATTAACACAGCTGGAGGGAGAAAATGTTGAAGTCTACAGTGAGAATGATGTACCACAGATGGATAGTTGAAAAAAGACAATTTCATTTTTAATTTTCCCCCCCACCCCCACAACAAAAATTAAACTTGACAAACATAACAAAGCCATGGTTGTTGGTCTTTGTAAAAGGCCTTTACAAATTTTAAATCATAGATGGTACCCTATTTTGCAAATAATCTAATTTACACATGTAAACCGGATTTAATAGGCATACTTAATATGTTATTCATAATCCCATAATAATTATACCCTCCAAATCTCATCAAGGTTTTTTTATCCAATATATGCAAATGCATTTTCTGTTTTTTGAATTATTGGCAAGTCCAATTTATAATTAACTAATGAAAAATTAGGTCTAATTCTTGTCACTCATTATGCCAAGCTTTGTAAAGATTGGACTTAATTTTTAAATTGGTGGGGAAATTTGTAAATGCAAATTACATCTAATTAGTATAATTCATTAATGCTGTCCCTAATAGCACAAGTAATATTCTCTTTTTTAATCTAGAAGGTTTTTTTAAAAATCAGAACCTATTAATGTGTTATCATTGATAGAAAAACAATTAGCTCCTCCAATTTCCAAAAAAAATCTATTTCGTAAGTTACTGTACGCTTGCATATCTAAGTTAGATATGGATATTAGATATTAAGTTGGACTTCATTTTTGAATTTATTGGGAAAATGTCTGCATTCTAAGTTAAACCTAATAGCACAATAAATATATCTTCAAGTTTGATAAGATAAATGGGTTTTAAGGGAGGAGTAAATTTTACACCTTACAACATATTGGTAGATAGGTTAAGTCTAAATCATATAATTCATTAGTTTCTTATCTCTATTAACATTTTTAATATAGTCTCCAAGTTTTGTCAAATTACAACTTATAGCTTTTGAGAAAGTTGCAATCCTCCCCTATACTTTAACTTATCATAGAGGTCTTATTAAAAAAATGAGATGACTACAGCCAGCTTATGTTCAAGTTATCAATTAGGTGGCATAACAATTCATAGAATCGTAGAAATATCACCACATGTGGAGGCATTTAGCCCAATGTGCCTCCACCTGTACTAGCTGGACATCACAGCTGGCCATTCTAAACTCGTTCCCTTCTCTTTTCCTGTACCCTTTCACATTTGTCTTCTTCAAGTGTTAATCTAATTAACTCTTAAATGTCCTGACTAACTCTATTTCAATAGCCACTTGTGGTTATGCATTTCATATCCTAATAGCCCTTCGGTGAAAAAAAAATCTGTTAACCTCTTCCTTTAAGCTTCTAGCAATAATCTAAATTACCAATTCAGCAACCAATGGGATAACTTCCATTATTTATCCTCTCAAACCCTTTCAAAATTTTCAACACTATTTAATCTTCTCTGCTCCACTGAAGAGGTCTAGTTTTTCAAGTCACTCGCCATATCCATATCCTTCCATTCTTGGTGCTATCCTAATGAATCTATGTTGCATCTTTTCCAAGGATCCTATATGTATATATTATTAAAAATCTTGCAGAGGACACACATTTCCTGTCCACAGACCTTATTTTCTGTTGTCATCTTTTTCTGTCAACATTTAATATTATAAATTGCTATACTAACATTTCGCAATCAATTTTGTCCACCGTTGCAATGTAATTGCAGGTTCTGGTCACTAGGTGGCCCTGCGGAATGAGTTTCTGAACTCTTTCGCACCCCTCCACCCCGCCCCCTTGCTGTAGCCATCTTGTACATAAAAAAAATTGTATTCATCAACTGACTGTTGGTAATGCCATGGGTAATTTACTAGTCCTTTCAACAATGGCTACAGTAATCTCAACTGTGGTCGAGCAATAGTTCATACACATTCATCGTTATCTTTTTGTTTATCCAATGCCTCTATGTATAATGCATAGAATCCTTTTTGCCCTTTTTATGGCTTTTTCCATCTGCAACCTTGCTTTGGAGATCTGTGCATCAGCACCCACAGTTTCTTCTATTCTTCAAATCTATTGGATATTTTACCATTTGGTTTATATTTCTATTCTTCATTTCCCAAAACATACTATTTAGATTTACATATGTTCAGCTGCATTTTCCACAAATCTGCTCACTCCCCTAACTTGTTTATGTTCTCGTGCATTCTTCCTCACAATTTGCCATGTCCCCTAATTTGGCACCATCAGCAAATTTTGTGATATTCTCTTTATACTTAAGTTCAAGTCGTGAACAAGAGAGGTGCCAATACAGAACTCGGAGGCAAGTCACTAGGTACATCTTGCCATTGACACGTCTGCTTTATATCCTTCGGACATCCCCCTATCCATTTTGGCATTTTGTCTTTAATGCCATGGCCTCAACAAGTATGGAGTAAAAGGTTTTTTCTTCCTTTCAGGTGTCAAGGATCGGAAGCTTCAACAACTCTTAGATACCAACACCCCTCCTGATCCTTCTTTCCCTTTACTTTCCTCTGACCCCATCCCTCCCTCCAATCTCACCCTTTGTCGTGTTTTCACTCTCCCCTCTGATCTTCCCCTCTCTGACCCCGAACGATCAGTCCTCAGCAAAGGCCTCAGCTTCATGCCCTCATGCCCCCACCTCAATGAATTTTGAGCTTGACACGATGCTGAGCTCTTCTTCCGTCTGCACCCACTTCTTTGGCCAGGAGTATTCCCCCCACCCCGCACAGCAGAACCTTTCTCCCGTCTTCTGAATTCTCGTTCCACTGGGACCCCTCCCTCTGGCCTCTTAGCCTCTCTTGATCTTTTCATTTGGAACTGCCGGCGTGACGTCGGCCGTCTCAATTTCTCTACTCCCCTCACTCACTCTAATTTACCTCCTTCTGAACCTGCAGCACTCCGTTCTCTCAGGTCCAACCCTGACATTGTCATTAAACCAGCAGACAAGGGCAGCGCTCTTGTTGTTTGGCGCAGACCTCAACCTTGCAGAGGCTGAACGCCAGTTCTCCGACACCTCCTCCTACTTTCCCCTAGACCATGACCCCATCACTGAACATCAAGGCATAGCTGCCCAGACTATCACTGACCTCATCTCCTCTGAAGATCTTCCCCCCACGGCCTCCAACCCGTCACAGCCCGCTTCTACCTCCTTCCGAAGATCCACAAATAGGACTGCCCCATTAGACCCATAGTTTCAGCCTGTTCTTGCCCCACGGAACTTATTTCTTCCTATCTCGACTCTTTTTTTCTTTTTTTTTATTCATTCACGGGATGTGGGCGTCGCCGGCAAGGCCGGCATTTATTGCCCATCCCTAATTGCCCTCGAGAAGGTGGTGGTGAGCCGCCTTCTTGAACCGCTGCAGTCCGTGTGGTGACGGTTCTCCCACAGTGCTGTTAGGAAGGGAGTTCCAGGATTTTGACCCAGCGACAATGAAGGAACGGCGATATATTTCCAAGTCGGGATGGTGTGTGACTTGGAGGGGAACGTGCAGGTGGTGTTGTTCCCATGCGCCTGCTGCCCTTGTCCTTCTAGGTGGTAGAGGTCGCGGGTTTGGGAGGTGCTGTCGAAGAAGCCTTGGCGAGTTGCTGCAGTGCATCCTGTGGATGGTGCACACTGCAGCCACAGTGCGCCAGTGGTGAAGGGAGTGAATGTTTAGGGTGGTGGATGGGGAGCCAATCAAGCGGGCTGCTTTATCTTGGATGGTGTCGAGCTTCTTGAGTGTTGTTGGAGCTGCACTCATCCAGGCAAGTGGAGAGTATTCCATCACACTCCTGACTTGTGCCTTGTAGATGGTGGAAAGGCTTTGGGGAGTCAGGAGGTGAGTCACTCGCCGCAGAATACCCAGCCTCTGACCTGCTCTCGTAGCCACGGTATTTATATGGCTGGTCCAGTTAAGTTTCTGGTCAATGGTGACCCCCAGGATGTTGATGGTGGGGGATTCGGCGATGGTAATGCCGTTGAATGTCAAGGGGAGGTGGTTAGACTCTCTCTTGTTGGAGATGGTCATTGCCTGGCACTTATCTGGCGCGAATGTTACTTGCCACTTATGAGCCCAAGCCTGGATGTTGTCCAGGTCTTGCTGCATGCAGGCTCGGACTGCTTCATTATCTGAGGGGTTGCGAATGGAACTGAACACTGTGCAGTCATCAGCGAACATCCCCATTTCTGACCTTATGATGGAGGGAAGGTCATTGATGAAGCAGCTGAAGATGGTTGGGCCTAGGACACTGCCCTGAGGAACTCCTGCAGCAATGCCCTGGGGCTGAGATGATTGGCCTCCAACAACCACTACCATCTTCCTTTGTGCTCGGTATGACTCCAGCCACTGGAGAGTTTTCCCCCTGATTCCCATTGACTTCAATTTTACTAGCGCTCCTTGGTGCCACACTCGGTCAAATGCTGCCTTGATGTCAAGGGCAGTCACTCTCACCTCTGCAATTCAGCTCTTTTGTCCATGTTTGGACCAAGGCTGTAATGAGGTCTGGAGCCGAGTGGTCCTGGCGGAACCCAAACTGAGCATCGGTAAGCAGGTTATTGGTGAGTAAGTGCCGCTTGATAGCACTGTCGACGACACCTTCCATCACTTTGCTGATGATTGAGAGTAGACTGATGGGGCGGTAATTGGCCGGATTGGATTTGTCCTGCTTTTTGTGGACAGGACATACCTGGGCAATTTTCCACATTGTCGGGTGGATGCCAGTGTTGTAGCTGTACTGGAACAGCTTGGCTAGAGGCGCAGCTAGTTCTGGAGCACAAGTCTTCAGCACTACAGCTGGGATGTTGTCGGGGCCCATAGCCTTTGCTGTATCCAGTGCACTCAGCCGTTTCTTGATATCACGTGGAGTGAATCGAATTGGCCGAAGACTGGCTTCCGTGATGGTGGGGATATCGGGAGGAGGCTGAGATGGATTATCCACTCGGCACTTCTGGCTGAAGATGGTTGCAAACGCTTCAGCCTTGTCTTTTGCACTCACGTGCTGGACTCCGCCATCATTGAGAATGGGGATGTTTGCAGAGCCTCCTCCTCCCGTTAGTTGTTTAATTGTCCACCACCATTCACGACTGGATGTGGCAGGACTGCAGAGCTTTGATCTGATCCGTTGGTTGTGGAATCGCTTAGCTCTGTCTATAGCATATTGCTTCCGCTGTTTAGCATGCATGTCGTCCTGAGTTGTAGCTTCACCAGGTTGGCACCTCATTTTTCGGTACGCCTGGTGCTGCTCCTGGCATGCTCTTCTACACTCCTCATTGAACCAGGGTTGATCCCCTGGCTTGTTGGTAATGGTAGAGTGAGGAATATGCCGGGCCATGAGGTTACATGGCCCGGCATATTCCTCTTGTCCAGTCTTTTCTGACCTACATCCACGACTCTTCCGATGCCCTCTGCCACTTTAACAGTTTCCAGTTCCCTGGCCTTTTTTCCCTCTGAGTTAGGTAAGTGGGTAAAATTAAATTAAAAGCTGGGAGCGTAAAATTTTTGTAAGTTTATTAAATTTAATAACTTAAATTAGTTTATAAACTAGACGAATAAAACTAAATAAACAGGGGAAGGAGCTGATTGGCTGGTAGCTGGTGAGTGTTTTTTTTAAGGCTTAATTTATTTTTGTTAGGTTTAGTAAACAATCTAATAAATCGAGGCATGGCAGGGCAGCTCACACCTGTCGAATGCACGGCCTGTGCCATGTGGGAACTCCAGGTTGCTTCCAGTGTCCTGGACAACCACAGGTTCAGGAAGTGTCGTCAGCTGGAGGAGCTCGAGCTCCGGATTTCAGAGCTTAAGCAGCAGCTGGCGTCACTACAGTGCATCCGCGAGGTTGAGAGCTATCTGGATAGCACGTTTCAGGTCACCCCGCAGCTTAAGAGAATGCAAGCAGAGAGGGACTGGGTAACCGCCAGACAGACAAGGAGGACCAGGCAGGTAGTGCAGTTCTGAATACTGGTGAGGGAGAGGGTTCCTCTGCGGAGTGCAGCCAGAGCCAAGTCCACAGCACCATGGATGGCTCAGCTGTACAGGGAGGGAGCAGAAAGGTCAGGAGAACAACAGTGATAGGGGATTCTATAGTTAGGGGAGCAGACAGGCGTTTCTGGGGCTGCAGACGTGATTTCAGGATGGTGTGTTGCCTCCCTGGTGCCAGGGTCAAGGATGTCACTGAGCGGCAGCAGAACATTCTGGGGAGGGGGGGGGGGGGGGGATGTGTGGAGGTTGAACAGCCAAAGGTTGTACTCCATATCTGTACCAACGACATAGGTAGAAAGAGGGATCAGGTCCTGCAGGCAGATTTTAAGGAGTTAGGAAAGAGATTAACAAGCAGGACCTCAAAGGTAGTCATCTTCGGATTACTCCAGGTGCCATGCACTACTGAGCATAGAAATAGGAGGACAGAGCAGATGAATGCGTGGCTGAAGAGATGGTGCAGGAGGGAGGGCTTTAGATTCCTGGGGCATTGGGACCAGTTCTGGTGAAGGTGGGACCTGTACAAGCCTGTACGGGTTGCACCTCAACGGAGTTAGGACCAATGTCCTCGCGGGGAGGTTCGCTAGTGCTGTGGTTTAAACTAATTTGGCAGGAGGATGGGCACCAGGATGTAGCAATGGAAAGGAGAAACAAGGGGCACAAAGGATCGGGGGAGAAAGATAGCATTAGAGCAAGTAACAGTACAGTATTAGCTGGGATCAGACTAAGACAGAGTACAAGATAGTCTAAGACTGGTTTGCAGTGCATGTGTGTAAACGCACGAAGCGTGGTAAAAAGGTTGGTGAGCTGCAGGCGCAAACAGCCACATGGGAATATGATGTCATGGCATTAACGGAGACCTGGCTCAAAAAAGGGCAGGATTGGGTACTAAATATTCCTGGAATCAAGGGGGGTGATTTTAAACCCCAAGAACAGGTGGTTTTGGGGCGGGTGGGATTTGAAAATAGTTGTTTTTTGGGTTGCGACTGCAACCCGGCTTTATTTCTGGGTTTAACGTTGGCGCATAAAAGTACAGGCTTCCCACTGGGAATGCAAAGTCTGAAAATGTTGCAGTTGCAACCCAAAAAAAACAACTATTTTTAACTCCCACCCGCCCCCAACCCACCCATTCTTAGGGCTTAAAATCACCTCCAAGCTGTTCAGGAAAGATAGGGAAGGAAAGAAAGGATAGGGGTGGCAGTATTGATTAAGGAGAATATTGCAGTGCTGAAGAGAGAGGATCTCCTGGAGGGGTCAAGGACAGAATCTATTTGGTTAGAGTTAAGGAACAATAGAGGTGCCATTACACTACTGGGCGTATTCTATAGGCCACCAACTAGTGGGAAGAATATAGAGGAGCAAATTTGCAGGGAAATTAGAGAGAGGTTCAAAAGCTATAGAGTAGTGATAACTGGGGACTTCAACTATCCTAATATAATTGTAAACAATTTTACAACACCAAGTTATAGTCCAGCAATTTTATTTTAAATTCACAAGCTTTCGGAGGCTACCTCCTTCCTCAGGTGAACGATGTGGAGTCCACATCGTTCACCTGAGGAAGGAGGTAGCCTCCGAAAGCTTGTGAATTTAAAATAAAATTGCTGGACTATAACTTGGTGTTGTAAAATTGTTTACAATTGTCAACCCCAGTCCATCACCGGCATATCCTAATATAGACTGGGATAACAATAATAATAAGGGGCACAGAGGAGGAGGAATTTTTGAAATGTGTTCAGGATAACTTTCTTAACCAGTATGTTTCCGGCCCACTGAGGAAGGAGGCATTGCTGGACTTGGTTCCAGGGAATGAGATGGGCCAAGCGGAGCAAGTGTCAGTGGGGAGCATTTAGGGAGCAGCGATCATAGTATCATAAGGTTTAGAATAGCTATGGAAAAGGACACGGACCACCCTAAAGTAAAAATACTCAATTGGAGGAGGGCCAATTTCAATGGGGTGAGAACAGATCTGGCCCGGGTAAATTGGAATCAAAGATTGGCAGGCAAAACTGTAATTGAACAGTGGGCAACCTTTAAGGAGGAGATGGTTCAAGTACAGTCCAGGCACATTCCCATGAGGCAGAAAGGTAGGGCAACTAAAGCCAGAGCTCCCTGGATGACAAAAGAGATAGTGAGTAAGATGAAATGGAAAAAAGGAGCATGTGACAGATGTCAGGTTGATAACACAAGTGAGAACCAGGCAGAATATAGAAAGTACAGAGGGAAGTGAAAAAGGAAATAAGAGGGGCAAAAAGAGAGTATGAGAATAGACTGGAGGCCAACATAAAAGGGAATCCAAAAGTCTTCTACAGGCATGTAAACAGTAAACGGGTAGTAAGAGGAGGGGTGGGACCATAAAGGAGATCTACCCATGGAGGCAGAGGGGATGGCCGAGGTACTAAATGAGTACTTTACATCTGTCTTTACCAAGGAAGAAGATGCTACCAGAGTCTCAGTAAAGGAAAATATAGTTGAGATACTGGATGAGCTAAAAATTGATAAAGAAGAGGTACTTGAAAGGCTAGCTGTACTTATAGTAGATAAACGGTCTGGATGGGATGCATCCTAGGTAGCTGAGAGAAGTAAGGGTGGAAATTGCGGAGGTACTGGCCATAATCTTCCATACATCCGTAGATACGGGGGTGGTGCCAGAAGACTGGAGAATTGCAAATGTTACACCCTTGTTCAAAAAAGGGTGTAAGGATAAACCCAGCAACTATAGGCCAGTCAGTTTAACCTCAGTGGTGGGGAAATGTTTAGAAATGATAATCTGGAACACAATTAACATTCACTTGGATCATGAGGGTGGATTGATTAGGGAAAGCCAGCACGGATTTGTTAAAGGCAAATCATGTTTAACTAACCTGATAGAGTTTTTTGATGAGGTAACAGAGAGGGTGGATGAGGGAAATGCAGATGATGTGGTGTATATGGACTTTCAGAAGGCGTTCGATAAAGTGCCGCACGATAGGCGTATCATCAAGATTGCAGCCCATGGAATATGGCCCATGCAGCCCTTTATTCCAGGGGCTGCAATCTTGATGATGGATACAGAATTGGCTAAGGGACAGAAAACAGAGAGTAGTGGTGAACGGTTGTTTTTCGGACTGGAGGGAGGTGTACAGTGGTGTTCCCCAGGAGTCAGTGCTGTGACCACTGCTTTTCTTGATATATATTAATGACTTGTTCTTGGGTGTACAGGGCACAGTTTCAAAATTTGAGATGACATAAAACTTGGAAGGGTAGCAAACAGTGAGGAGGATAATGATAGACTTCCAGAGGATATAGAGAGGCTGGTGGCATGGGCGGACACGTGGCAGATGAAATTTAATGCAGAAAAGTGCGAAGTGATACGTTTCGCTAAGAAGAACGAGGAGAGGCAATATAAACTAGAGGGCACAATTCTAAAAGGGGTACAGGAACAGAGAGATCTGGGGATATATGTGCACAAATCGTTGAAGGTGGCAGAGCAGGTTGAGAAAGCGGTTAAAAAAGCATACGGGATCCTGGGATTTATAAATAGAGGCATAGAGTACAAAAGTATGGAAGACATGATGAACCTTTATAATACACTGGTTCGGCCACAACTGGAGTATTGTGTCCAGTTCTGGGCACCGCACTTCAGGGAAAATGTAAAGGCCTTAGAGAGGGTGCAGAAGAGATTTACTAGAATGATTCCAGGGATGAGGGAATTTAGTTATGTGGATAGACTGGAGAAGCTGGAGTTGTTCTCCTTGGAACAGAGACAGTTGTGAGGAGATTTGACAGAGGCATTCAAAATCATGAAGGGTCTGGACAGAGTAGATAGAGAGAAACTGTTCCCACTGGTGGAAGGGTCAAGAACCAGAGGACATAGATTTAAGGTGATTGGCAAAAGAACCAAAGGTGACATGAGGAAAAACCTTTTTACACAGCGAGTGGTTAGGATCTGGAATGCACTGCTCGAGGGGGTGGTGGAGGCAGATTTAATCATGGCCTTCAAAAGGGAACTGGATAAGTACTTGAAAGGAAAAAATTTGCAGGGCTACGGGGAAAGGGCGGGGGATTGGGACTAGCTGGATTGCTCTTGCATAGAGCCAGCGCAGACTCGATGGGCCGAACGGCCTCCTTCCGTTCTGTAACCTTTCTATGATTCTAACTGTCTCCTTTTCACCACCTCCAGCGCGATGCCACCACCAAATACATCTTCCCTTCCCCTCCTTTTTCAGCATTCTAAAGAGACCGTTCCCTCCGCGACACCCTTGAACACTCTTCCATCACCCCCCCCAGCACCAGCTCTCCTTCCCATGGCACTTTCCCATGCAAGCGCAGGAGATGCAATGCCTGCCCTTTCTCCTCCTCCCTTTCCACCATCCAGGGCCCCAAACACTCCTTCCAGGTGAAACAGCAATTTACTTGTACTTCTTTCAATTTAGTATACTGTATTCGCTGCTTACGATGCGGTCTCCTCTACACTGGGGAAACCAAACGCAGATTGGGGGATCGCTTTGCTGAACACCTCTGTTCAGTCCACAAGCGTGGTCCTGAGCTTCCGGTCGCTTGCCATCTTAATTCCCCGTCCCACTCCCACTCTGACCTTTCTGTCCTCAGCCTCCCACATTGTTCCAAAGAAGCTTAACAGAAGCTCATCTTTCGATTAGGCACTTTACAACCTTCCGGACTCAATGATTTCAATGACTTTAGATCGTAACCACTGCTCCCATTTTTTCAGACAGCAGGTGCTCGTAATGGTTCTGCCATTGCCATTTACAGCTCCTCTTGACACATCTTTTGTTTCTTTACTTGTCCCATTAACACCCTCCTTTGCCTTGCACCATCATCCCTTTTGTCATTTAATCACTCCTGCCCTCCACTCTATCACTGACCTGCCCTTTTGTTCTTTCCTCCCCACTCCCCCTCCCCCCCCCACCCACTTTGCCTGGCTCTGCACTTGCTTAAAAATGGTTAAATCTTTAACTTCTTCCAGTTCTGAAAAAAGGTCATCAGCCTGAAATGTTAACTCTGTTTCTCCATAGATGCTGCCTAACCATGCTTCAGAAAAATTCAGCCATAATAGCAACAATGTTTATTTATTTCTTATGATTTACATTTATTTATTATGATTTACATTCATATAGTTGCAGTTACCTGGGAGATAATATCTTAATAATTAATTGACACTTTTGGCAATGAGAACTATTATTATTTTTCCTTGTGATTGCCATTTCTTTTAACTGGTTCTCACTTACTTTTGAATTTGAGGCTTTTAGAAATGCTGGACTTCTTCGTAACTGCATGAGCTGCCATTTTGGAGTAAGAAGGTAATGACATGGAGAGGAATATTTCAGATCACACGAATACAAGGGCCTAGGAATTAGATCTCAAAATGCCTAATTTCCACGCAAAGAAAGGGGGCACAAAGATCCAATTTAGGGAGCCAACTTCCCGTCCCCGAACATCATCAGAAATAAGTCATATTGATTTGGGCGCTGTGGAGGCTTGCCTGGCAACAGCCTAAATGGCATTAGGCCTCTTGAATATGCTAATAAGGGTCTAACGCCTATTTTAGGAACCATTCTGAAAATTCGTTTGCCCTGAGTGGAATTGAAGTCAATGGGAATCAGGGGGAAAACTCTCCAGTGGCTGGTGTCATACCTAGCACAAAGGAAGATGGTAGTGCTTGTTGGAGGCCAATCATCTCAGCCCCAGGACATTGCTGCGGGAGTTCCTCAGGGCAGTGTCCTGGGCCCAATCATCTTCAGCTGCTTCATCAACCTTCCCTCCATCATAAGTTCAGAAATGGGAATGATCGCTGATGATTGCACAGTGTTCAGTTCCATTTGCAACCCCTCAATGAAGCAGTCCATGCCCGCATGCAGCAAGACCTGGACAACATCAAGACTTGGGCTGATAAGTGGCAAGTAGCATTCACGCCAGACAAGTGCCAGGCAATGACCATCTCCAACAAGAGAGAGTCTATCCACCTCCCCATGACATTCAACGGCACTACCATTGCCGAATCCCCCACCATCAACATCCTGGGGGTCACCATTGACCAGAAACTTAACTGGACCAGCCATATAAATACAAGAGCAGGTCAGAGGCTGGGTATTCTGCGGCGAGTGACTCACCTCCTGACTCCCCAAAGCCTATCCACCATCTACAAGGCACAAGTCGGGAGTGTGATGGAATACTCTCCACTTGCCTGGATGAGTGCAGCTCCAACAACACGCAAGAAGCTCGACACCATCCAGGACAAAGCAGCCTGCTTGATTGGCATCCATCCACCACCCTAAACACTCATTCCCTTCACCACCTGCGCACCATGGCTGCAGTGTGTACCATCGACAGGATGCACTGCAGCAACTCGCCAAGGCTTCTTCAACAGCACCTCCCAGACCCACGACCTCTATCACCTAGAAGGACAAGGGCAGCATGGGAACAACACCACCTGCACGTTACCCTCCAAGTCACACACCATCCCGACTTGGAAATATATTGCCTTTCCTTCATCGTCGCTGGATCAAAGTCTTCACCACATGGACTGCAGTGGTTCAAGAAAGGTTGCTCACCACCACCTTCTCAAGGGAAATTAGGGATGGGCAATAAATGCTGGCCTTGCCAGCGACGCCCACATCCCATGAACCAATAAAAAAAAGGCGTCAGGCCTGCTCCACTGAGGATTACTTAGTCTACATGCAGCCTAATCAGCAGTCCTTAAGTGTAAAAAAAATAATGTGGAGCCGGAAGGAGCAGGAGTGGTCCCGGAGCACTACTACGGGCCACTCTCGGCATCCCTCCCGATCACTTCCGCTCCCTCCTCAGTCCTACCTGAAGGCCGCTGCCGGTGTAACAGCCAGCGACATTCATCCTCACTTCAACAGAAAGCTGCCTGGGAAAGCACGGCTGGCATCTGCAGCTCGCCATTCTTATTAAAATGAGGCCAGAGACCCAATATCGATCAGGCCTTGGAATACCTGTTTCGGCACAGGGGTTATTCCCGATCCTGAAGCATGTTATACTACTGTGAATACTTGCATAACTATGTTGTCAATGTGTCCTCCTGCAAATGCTATATTGAGTATATGTACCACTAGTATGTAAGTGAAAATTAGTGTATATTTTTTTTCTTTACAAAAAAAAAGTTTAAAATGTTTATACATTCACTGCTAACTATTAAATATTTAGTCATTTTTCTGTCTCAATTAATAATGTGTTTATTCATAATGACTGGCTAAATTAAGATTTTACATTAAAAAATTGTACCAAGTAAAATTCATCTTTTTACCATCATTTATTTTCATTACTATTTTTAAAGCTTAAAGAAGTTAGGTTACAAGAACCAGGTTTTATAATGCTTGACTGATGCCATCACAAAAATAAATGCATTGGACTTTTGTATTTCCTTCACATCAGATTGGGCCATTTGCACGATGAAATCAGACCCAGGAAATGGAATTCCCAGCATCTACATGTTACAGTACTAGCCTGGGTGTGAAATATGCAAGGTAAAAATGTTTTTAGGATCAATAGTTCCCAAGCACAGTTGGCCAGGCAATTTAGAACCCAATACTGTTTATTTATTCCCTTAGCTAGGCTTAAAAAAAACTACAGAGAAATGCCAGTTGAGAGCCCTTCAATGAATAGTGCATATTTCATGAAAATATTAACTCAAAAGAAAGAAAGGACTTGCATTTAAGCAAGGTGACCTTGGATATGCAAAAAAAGGCAATGTCAGAATTGATAAGAGTCCACCATTAGTATTTCATTCTGACAACTGGGAAATAAATACATCAGCACTTAACATTATGGACTAAAATATTACTGCTGAGTTTGATTAAACTGCAGTAAATATGATCTCACTACAGCAAGTGGTATCAAGACCATACTGCTAAATTCATACAACAGAACCTTCTGCAGGAAGAGTAAGTTTAAAGTCTATAATATAGTTGAGGCTTTAAAAAGGTGTTCATGCAATCAGCAGCACGGCTCCAGCTGAACAACTATCTCATACATCACACCCCCTGCCACAGGAGCTGCTTCTATACTGTTCTATTAATTTGGATTCCAGGAGCCCAGCAACTATTATCTGGCTCCCCGTGTCATGATGGTAAATCTGTTTTCCATACCCCAGCACCAGTCTTACAGACCCAGTAATTTGGTCTACAAGTCTGCCGCTGGACTACAGAAAACATAACTGGTCCTATACATCAGCCACTAGGGTATGGAAAACTGCTTTAACAGGATAAATACTAACTCATGGAAGCAGGCTCCCAGAATCATGATTAAAGATATAAAACAGTAGCTCATGAGATGCAACATTTTGAAAAGGAACTAAATAATATTTCTCAGAGGTACTGTAAATTTCTTTAGTCTCTGCGAGTTGCAGAATCACACTGATGACAGCCTCGGCATTCCTTGAGGGTCCTGTTGATCTCCCACCATAACTCTGGTAGGAGACTGGTGAAACTCCAGGAGAATATCAGAGACCGAGTTGCACTGCGTTTCCCCTGTGTCTGCAAATAATAGCAAGGAGGCTGAGCAGAGACTTCCTATGCGGGAGCTCACGCTCCTCTGGCTGGTCTGGAACAGGGTGAGGTTAGGCCTACCAGCCTCCACAAGAACTGATGTGGGCCCCACTTGGACCACTGAAGAGACCACATTTTAAAAAAAATCTTAAGACTGATCAGCCCCCTTATCAAGGAGGCCAAGGGGGAACATTGTCAGCCTCACCCTAGCATCAGTGGCAGGCAGTAGCTGAAGTTTCATATAATTTACAGCACAGAAACAGGCCATTCGGCCCAACTAATCCATGCCGGTGTTTATGCTCCACACAAGCCTCCTGCCACCTTACTTCATCTAACCCTATCAGCATAACCTTTTATTCCTTTCTCCCTCATGTATGTATCTAGCTTCCCCTTTATTGCATCTATGCTATTTGCCTCAACTACTCCATGTGGTAGCAAGTTCCACTCTCTGGGTAAAGAAGTTACCTGGTCATCTGAGGCAGGCAGGCAACAGAGATGCACCTGAAGTTACAATAAAGCCCACCTGCTTCATGCTAATTTGGTGCCTTTTCAGTGACCTCACAAACTCCGGTGGGTCAGCACTGGAGAGCACCTGTAGGTGCAATCCCTGCGTAACAACCAGGATCGGATACAAAGAAATTTTAGTCCTTAAATCTTGTCCTATAATGCGAGTGTTTCAATGAAAATAAATAGAAAAACTGGTAACATTAACATAAACCTAATCATATTACATGTACCAGATTAAGATCTATAAACCAGTATATCTCGCTGGTTCTGAAAACTAAAAAAATAAACCTTTTCCACTACTAGGCACTAACATGGATGAGTAATTTTAGCATTGTTTCAAGAATATTATTGGTCAATATACTTATATATTTAAAACTTTTGTCTGGGGTTTTCCACATCTACACTCACACCTCTGTTATTTTCCACTCATTAAAGTGAATAGGAGGAAAGTGTAGAAGCACCGAAACCTGGGCCTTGTGTTTAGCACATAGTTCACATCATACCTTTCAACAGCATTCAACCTGAAAATGTGCCCTCTGAGGCATCATACTTCCAGAGGCATCACGGGTCCATGGGGCAAAAATCATGACTAGCTAATCTGTTGACAATCAAATATCAATTGACTGAATGTGAATGAACGCAAAGCAGCAAAAAGTACCAATGAGGAACATGTAACAAGTAGAAATTCAAGCATTCAAATTGAACCAAAAAAGATCAACAAATCAACCACTCAAATAACTTCATCACACATTTTTACCCACCATTTGCCTTCTTCACCCATGTCAGTATATTCAGCAAGAATATATCTTAACAAACCACATAAAAATTTACACAATTCTGAATTAAATAATTAAACTTACCCATAAAATTGGTTATTTAATGTTAGGAATGTCTGCAAGACATTTTCCTCACCTAGGCCTGCTTTTCTGTAGTTTTCAACCTGCGCCTGTGGAACTGCAATAACCAGAGTACACTACAATAATGTGGGGGAAAGTTGCACAAGGAAGTACTGTGGCACCTTCCTAGAGGCAGCCACTGACTCCAAGCAGCCATCCACTTCACTTCCTCCTCTCACTGGCGGAACACTTAGAACAGAGGTTCCCAAACCGGGGGCGCACAGCTCTGGCAGTGGGACGGGTTGTCAGGGGGCACATGAGGACAGGTTGGCCTGTGTAATATCGGTAAGTGTGGGAGTTTGGTGAAGTGGGGGAAGGAGGTGCTGCTTTGCCTTGCTTTTCCAAACTTTTCCTGCAGAGCGGTAGTGGACCTGAGAGTAGAAGACTGAGATTGTGGAATAAAAGCAGCAGCAGACCTGCACCAAGAGACAACTACTGTGCGACATCACAGGGACTTAACTCCTGGACGTAAGATAAATAAGAAGCAAAAAGTAATCCAAGTGGGACGTCACCAAGGAAGAGGTAAGTGATTGGCTGGTGAGTATTTTCCTGCTGAATTTGTCTAAGGTTAGAGTTTGTGGATTCTCGGGTCTCTGTAGTGTAGTGGGGGACTGCTGTTCAGCAAGGGCCCTTGAGTATACCTTTTAATTGAAGTGAAATTGGTGGGATTCATTTAATTTGAATTTATTAGTTAAAGGGTAAGTCATGTCAGGACAGCCCAGCCCCGTGTTATGCTCTTCCTGCTCTATGTGGGAAATCAGGGACCCTTCCGGTGTCCCTGACGACCATGTGTGCGGGAAATGTATCCAGCTGCAGCTACTGACAAACCGCATTGCGGCACTGGAGCTGCGGATGGACTCATTAAGGAGCATTCGCGATGCTGAGAACGTCGTGGATAGCACGTTTAGTGAGATGGTCACACCGCAGGTAAAGGTTGTACAGGCAGGAAGTAATTGGGTGACCACCAGGCAGAGTAAGAGGAGCAGGCAGGCAGTGCAGGGGTCCCCTGTGGCCGTCCCCCTCTCAAACAAATATACCGCTTTGGATATTGTTGAGGGGGATGACTTATCAGGGGAAGGCAGCAGCAGCCAACTTCCTGGCACCAGGGGTAGCTCTGCTGCACAGGCTGGGAGGAAAAGAGTGGAAGAGCTATAGTGGTAGGGGATTCTATCGTAAGGGGAACAGACAGGCATTTCTGTGGCCGTAAACGTGACTCCAGGATGGTTTGTTGCCTCCCTGGTGCCAGGGTCATGGATGTCACTGAGCGGCTACAGGGCATTCTCAAGGGGGAGGGTGAGCAGGCAGAGGTCGTGGTCCACATTGGGACCAACGACATAGGTAGGAAGGGAGATGAGGTCCTGCATCAAGAATTTAGGGAGCTAGGTAGCAGATTAAAGAGCAGGACCTCAAAGGTTGTAATCTCTGGATTACTCCCAGTGCCACGGGCTAGTGAGTATAGAAATAGGAGGATAGAACAGATGAATGCGTGGCTAAAGAGTTGGTGCAGGAGGGAGGGTTTCAGTTTCCTGGATCACTGGGCCTGCTTCTGGGGAAGGTGGGACTTGTACAAGTCGGACGGGTTGCACCTGAACCAGAGCGGGACAAATATCCTTGCGGGGAGGTTTGCTAGCACTGTTGGGGGGGGGGGTTTAAACTAACTTGGCAGGGGGATGGGATACAGAGTGGAGCTACAATAGGGGGTGATATGCAGCCAAATATAGAGAAAAAAACAAGTCAGCTTGGAAGACAGGGCAAATATGTGAGGGCAAGGCTGGATGGCATCTATTTTAATGCAAGGAGTCTTGCGAATAAGGTGGATGAACTGAAGGTGTTGATAAACACATGGGAGTATGATATTGTTGCTGTCACAGAGACATGGTTGAGGGAGGGGCAAGACTGGCAGCTCAATATTCCGGGGTACAGAATCTTCAGGCGAGACAGAGGGGGAGGTATAAGAGGAGGGGGGGTCGCAATATTAATTAAAGAATCAATTACTGCCATAGGGAGGGATGATACATTAGCAGGTTCCTCTAATGAGGCCATATGGGTGGAGCTTAAAAACAAAAAGGGGGCAAGCACTTTGATGGGAGTGTACTATAGGCCTCCAAACAGTCAGAGGGAGATAGAGGAACAGATATGTAGGCAAATCTCAGAAAATTGTGCAAATAATAGGGTAATAATAGTGGGGGATTTCAACTTCCCCAATATTAACTGGGATACTCAGAGTGTAAAAGGCTTAGAGGGTACAAAATTCTTAACGTGCATCCAGGAGAGCTTTTTGAGCCAGCATGTAGAAAGTCCTACAAGAGAGGGGGCGGTACTGGACCTAATTCTAGGGAATGTGGCCGGCCAAGTGGAAGAAGTGCTAGTAGGTGAGCACTTTGGTGACAGTGACCATAATTCGGTGAGATTTAAGGTGGTCATGGAAAAGGATAGAGAGGGGCCGGAAATAAAGATTCTAAATTGGGGGAAGGCCGATTTTAATAGGATAAGGCATGATCTGGCCAAAATGGACTGGGATCAGCTGCTTGTAGGAAAATCTGCATCGGAGCAATGGGAGTCTTTCAGAAGGGAGATTGAGACCATACAATGGCAACATGTCCCCGTAAAGGTCAAGGGTGGTTCCAAGAACTCCAGGGAACCTTGGATGTCAGGGGATATATGAGAATGGATTAGGAAAAAAAGGAGGGCTTTTGGCAGATACAAAAGGCTAAAGACGGAGGAAGCCCTAGAGGAGTATAAAAAGTGCAGGGGGATACTTAAAAAAGAAATTAGGAGATCAAGGAGGGGCCATGAAATAACACTGGTGAGCAAAATAAAGGAAAATCCTAAGATGTTTTATAAGTATATTAAGGGTAAGAGGATGACTAGGGAAAAAATAGGGCCCATTAGGGACAAAAATGGCAATCTGTGTGTGGAGCCGGCAGATGTAGGAGGGGTTCTAAATGAATTTTTTGCATCTGTTTTCACTATGGAGAAGGACGATGTAGACATAGAAATACGGCAGGGGGACTGTGATATACTCGAACATATTAACATCGAGCGGGAGGAGGTATTGGCGGTTTTAGCAGGCCTAAAAATGGATAAATCCCCAGGCCCGGACGAAATGTATCCCAGGCTACTGTGTGAGGCAAAGGAGGAGATTGCGGGGGCTCTAACACATATATTCAGAACCTCTCTGGCCACAGGGGATGTGCCAGAGGACTGGAGAAACGCTAATGTAGTACCATTATTCAAGAAGGGGAGTAGGGAAAAACCGGGGAACTACAGGCCAGTGAGCCTAACATCAGTGGTAGGAAAATTATTGGAATAAATTCTGAAGGACAAAATTAGTCTCCACTTGGAGAAGCAAGGATTAATCAGGGATAGTCAACATGGCTTTGTCAAGGGAAGATCATGTCTGACTAATTTGATTGAATTTTTTGAGGGGGTGACTAGGCGTGTGGATGAGGGTAACGCAGTGGATGTGGTATACATGGATTTCAGTAAGGCCTTCGATAAAGTCCCGCACAGGAGACTGGTCAAGAAGGTACGAGCCCATGGAATCCAGGGTGCCTTGGCACGTTGGATACAAAACTGGCTTAGTGGCAGAAGGCAGAGGGTGATGGTCGAAGGTTGTTTTTGTGACTGGAAGCCTGTGGCCAGTGGGGTACCACAGGGATCGGTGCTGGGTCCCTTGCTGTTTGTGGTCTACATTAACGACTTGGATATGAATGTAAAAGGTATGATCAGTAAGTTCGCTGATGATACAAAAATTGGTAGGGTGGTAAATAGCGAGGAGGATAGCCTCAGTCTGCAGGACGATATAGATGGTTTGGTCAGATGGGCGGAACAGTGGCAAATGGAATTTAACCCGGAAAAGTGCGAGGTGATGCACTTTGGAGGGACTAACAAGGCAAGGGAATACACAATGAATGGGAGGACCCTAGGCAAGACAGAGGGTCAGAGGGATCTTGGTGTGCAAGTTCACAGATCCCTGAAGGCGGCGGAACAGGTAGATAAGGTGGTAAAGAAGGCATATGGGATACTTGCCTTTATTAGCCGAGGCATAGAATATAAGAGCAAGGAGGTTATGATGGAGCTGTATAAAACACTGGTTAGGCCACAGCTGGAGTACTGTGTGCAGTTCTGGTCGCCACACTACAGGAAGGATGTGATCGCTTTGGAGAGGGTGCAGAGGAGATTCACCAGGATGTTACCAGGGCTGGAGCGCTTCAGCTATGAAGAGAGACTGGGAAGATTGGGTTTGTTTTCCTTGGAGCAGAGGAGGCTGAGGGGGGACATGACTGAGGTGTACAAAATTATGAGGGGCACAGATAGGATGGATACTAAGGAGCTTTTTCCCTTCGTTGAGGGTTCTATAACAAGGGGACATAGATTCAAGGTAAAAGGCGGGAGGTTTAGAGGGGATTTGAGAAAGAACTTTTTCACCCAGAGGGTGGTTGGAGTCTGGAACTCACTGCCTGAAAGGGTTGTGGAGGCAGGAACCCTCACAACATTCAAGAAGCATTTGGATGAGCACTTGAAATGCCATAGCATACAAGGCTACGGACTAAATGCTGGAATATGGGATTAGAGTAGACAGGGCTTGATGGCCGGCGCGGACACGATGGGCCGAAGGGCCTCTATCCGTGCTGTATAACTCTATGACTCTATGACTCTAAACTAACATGTACGAAAACCTCAGATAGTCAGAGGAGGTGCATTATGGGGCAATCTCAGAACAGCACAGGATGCTTGAATCCCCGCTGATTTGTAGAAGTAGAAGTTGGACCTATCAGAGCTGCTTCACTGTTGCACCAGAAACAGCTCTTATAGATCCAACATCAACCTACAAATTGTCACGGATTCAAAGTATAATGCACCTCCCAATGCTATGCTAAGCTGAATTGGTGGCTTTTGTACAGGCAGCTTCAGGCTCCCACCAGGTAAGCAGTACCTTTTGACAATATTGTAGCAGTTTTTTACCAGTCCAGATAGATCCTTGCCTGAATTGATATCTGCACTGATCTGTCATTTCAAATTAAAGTGTTCAGCACATCCTGAAACATGTCCCCGAATTGCCAGATTGGGGAGAGTGAGGCAGGTCGAATGAGAGAGGGGCACACATGGGACATGAATGTCCAAAGTGGGACATCTGTTCAAATATGAGTGGGCATATTATAACAGTTATATTAATAATAATAGGATTTGGCAGAGTCAACATGAAATGGAAATCATGTTTGACAAACTTATTGGAGTTCTTTGAGGATGTAACTAGTAGAATAGATAAGGGGGAACCAGTGAATGTGGTGCATTTGGATTTTCAGAAGGCTTTCGATAAGGTCCCACACAGGAGGTTGGTGAACAAAATTGGGGGTAATATACTGGGATGGATTGAGAATTGGTTAACAGACAGAAAACAGAGAGTAGGAATAAATGGGTCTTTTTCAGGTTGGCAGACTGTGACTAGTGGGGTACCGCAGAGATCGGTGCTTGGGCCCCATATAGATTATTCACAATCTATATCAATGATTTGGATGAAGGGACCAAATGTAATATTTCCAAGTTTGCTGATGACACAAAACTGGGTGGGAATGTGAGTTTTGAGGAGGATGCAAAGAGGCTTCAAGGGGATATAGAAAGGCTAAGTGAGTGGGCAAGAACATGGTAGATGGAATATAATGTGGAAAAATGTGAAGTTATCCACTTTGGTAGGAAAAACAGAAATGCAGAGTATTTTTTAAAATGGTGAGAGATTGGGAAATGTTGATGTTCAAAGGGACCTGGGTGTCCTTGTACATGAGTCACTGAAAGCTAACATGCAGGTACAACAAGCAATTAAGAAGGCAAAGTGGTATGTTGGCCTTTATTACAAGAGGATTTGAGTACAGGAGTAAAGATGTCTTACTGCAATTATATAGGGCCTTGGTGAGACCGAAACTGGAGTATTGTATACAATTTTGGTCACCTTTCCTAAGAAAGGATATACTTGCCATGGAGGAAGCGCAACGAAGGTTCACCAGACTGATTCCTGGGATGGCGGGATTGTCGTATGAGGAGAGATTGAGTAGACTAGGCCTGTATTCTCTAGAGTTTAGAAGAATGAGAGGTGATCTCATTGAAACATACAAAATTCTTACAGGGTTTGACAGGGTAGATGCAAGAGGATGTTTCCCCTGGCTGGAGAATCTAGAACCAGGGGTCACAGTTTCAGAATAAAGGGTAGGCCATTTAGGACTGAGATGAGGAGAAATTTCTTCACTCAGAGTGTGGTGAATCTTTGGAATTCTCTATTCCAGAGGGCTGTGGAGGCTCAGTCATTGAGTACATTCAAAACAGAGATTGATAGATTTCTAGATATTAAAGGCATCAAGGGATATGGGGATGGTGCAGGAAAATGGCGTTGAGGTAGAAGACCAGCCATGATCTTGTTGAATGGCAGAGCAGACTCAAGGGGCCGGATGGCCTACTCCTACTCCTGTTTCTTATGTTCTTATATTAACAGGATGCAAATCAAATCACAGGATGACATCACACAACAGACTTCCCCTCATTTGAGCCCGAACAACATTGAGTGCAAGAGATACAGGTTTGCCTGGAAAATTACCCAAAGATTTAACTTTTCAAAAATATTTTAAATCTTCAGTTTTCACCACAGGCCTACCTTGACTGCAGCAAGGTGCTGTAACATTTTCTCTCCCCCATACATGAGGTGGGTGTCCCAGGGGTTTCAGAAATGCCACTCGGTGTCCAGCCTAGATACGTAAATGACCCTCACTCTAGGAAATGTGCTGGAGTCGAAGGTGTAGAAGGGGGCAGGCAGGTCCCACTCCATCGAAGATCGACTGCCATTCAGAGCTTTGGTCTATTGGACTTTGCCTGATGACTCATGCTGACTGAGGTATTAGTTGCACAGGCAAGCTTTCTGCCTCATGGTCAAGCTTTTCTTCTTCCTCTAGCTGCCGCTGCATTTCTTCTCATGCCTATACCATGTCTATGCTGCTTTGTAGACCAAAACTGCAGCAGCACAGCTCCAACTGAACAGCTATCTCATACATCACACCTGCTGCCACAGGAGCTGTTTCTATACTGTTCTATTAATTTGGATTCCAGGCGCTCAATTTTAAACGTAAATTGCAGGTGCGTTGGGGGTGGGAGGGCTGCGAAAATTGCAGAAATGCAGAGCAGGTTTGGAAGCCGGCTCCAACCCGCCGACTTCCAAGTTCCCCACAGACGCATCTGTGTGCGCATGGGCATCCCGAATCCGGAAGTCCCGCCAGCTTTAATCGCCGGCGGGATGATAGTTAAAGAACCAAACGTACCTCACTGAGGTACTTAAGGCACTTTATTTGTGACATATTAGGTAGTTAGAACGTTTTTTAACTTACCTGGGTGGCTATCCCATGGCTTCTGATTCATGCCTGGTTTCACCAGGTGTGAAGGGTCGGATCAGGCAAACAGAAATGAAATAAATTAAATAACAAACCATTGCACAAAGTTAAAACATAAAATCAACCTACCTTTCCACCCTGCTCCAATGTCCGATGTCTCCCTCTCGAATGTCCCTCTCAGCCCCCGATGTCTCCCTCTCCGATCTCCCCTTCTTCACCCCCCCGATGTCCCCCCAATCTTCACCTCTCCCCCCCCCACCGATCTTCCCCTCTCCCACCCCCTCCCCCCCGACCTTCTGTTCCAGCGCCGGATGACGTCTCGCTCTCTCTCTTTCTCTCCCCCCCCCCCCCGACTCGCGTTGCAGCTCCTGTCGGCAGCGAGCCTGTCAATCAGGCTGGCTGCCGGGCACGAAACCCGGAAAGAACTTTAATCACCATCAATTACATTGTGATTGCGTCAGAAACGGTAAGTTTTTTTTATTTGGGTTTGCCACGGCACCTTCACCGCCCCGCTGCCAACCTGCCACCATTTCAAAATTGAGCCCCAGGAGTCCAGCAACTATTATCTGGCTCCCCACGTTATGATGTTAAATCTGTTTTCCATAGCCCAGCACCAGTCTCACAGACCCAGTAATTTGGTCTACAAATCTGCCGCTGGACTACAGAAAACATAACTGGTCTCCCCTTGATCTGTCCAAGAATCTGAATTGCTGCTTGAGGATGCCGATAGTGCACTCAACTAAGACCATGGTAGGAGCATATGCCACAGTGTAGTTTTTCTCAGGTCTTAAAACCCATAGAACCATTGAAGTTTACAGCACAGAGGAGGCTGTATGTGTGCTGGCTCTTTGCTAGGTCAATTCAAACTAATTCCACAGCCCTGCTCTCTCCCCATTGTCCTCTATCTTCCCCTGCTTCAAATGTTTATATATTCTTCCCTTAAAAGATACAATAGTCTCTGTATCAACTATTCCCTGTAGCAAAGCCGTCGATGCTCTAATAACTCTATGCACGAAGACATTTCTCCTAACCTCTCTCCTCATTCTTTTAGTGACAATTTTAAATTGATGACCCCTTGTCACTGACTCAGAGGAAGTAGTCTTTCCCTATTCACCCTATTAAAATCCTTCATAAATTTAAAACTGCTATTAAATGTCTTAGCCTTCCCTGCTCCAATGGAAATAGTCCCTGTATCTCCAGACTCTCTTCATAACTATAGTTTCTCATCCCTAGTACCATCCTGATGAATCTACACTGTACATGCTCCATGGCTTTAATGTCTTTTCTTTAATCAGGCACCAAAATTGCACATAGTACTCTAACTGTGGCCTAACCAATGCTTTATATTCGACCGCGCAGCACCCGTTTTTTGAGTGCTAAACATCCTCCTAAGCTTCCAATATGACGGACAGGAAGCACAAGCTCATTACAAGCTGGAAGTGCACTGCCCGCCGTATTGGGGGGTGTGGACAAAAAAAATCGGTTTCCAGGACCCATGCCTGAAACAGGCGTATTCAAATAAGGGTCCGAATGCCTTATGAAGTCCACTCTGCAATATTGGGCTGTGCTCAGAAAAAACAGGTTGCTCCCCCTTCCCAACCCAATTGCTCCCTTCCCTGTCACCCGCTTCCTGGTCCCCTTTAACGATTTACCTGAGGGCCCCACGAGAAAATGGCAGGGACTCAGATGTTCTGGGTCTCCGTTGTTTTCAGCATTTTGCAATTGGCCTTGCAAGGGATGGAACCTCCATGCGCCTCACAAGGTCAATGATGTCAGGGGGCAGCCCTGAGATGGGGCACAGGAAGGGAACTGCCCAGCTAGGAGCTCCGCTTTTCTAGCTCAGTCAGGACCAGGTGTGGGACTAGTGAGTAACATGCCAGATGAGGTGTATCGGCCTCCAGATGGGTCAAGTGGGCACTGCCGGGGAAGCGTTGCAGACGAGGAGAGTGGCTTGATCCCCCAAAGATAAAGATTTTTGTTCAAAATCTGGATCTGCCCACTTATACAGGGGGATAAAGGAGAAATGGCTGGCAGGTGGGGGATTTGCCGACTGCATAGGGCATGCTGCCACTGGAGGTGTGCTCACTGTGGCTCAGGTGCCCACTAATCCCATGCAAATTAGGAATGAATAATAATAACATCATAGAATAACAATAATCCAAAACAGAGAAGGCAGGAAAGAAAGAATTATTGAGTGTGGGAGATGGAGCTAAATGAACAGACAATTTTTTAAAAATTATCTGTGAGCAACTAGTTTTTGCTGAAAAAGATAGCTTCAGATAGAATTTTTTCATCCATAGTAACATATTTCTTAGATTTTTCTGACAACAATCCTGTGATTTACTTCTTTTGTTTCCTTTTCACCCTATACGATGTTAATTCTATTGGCCTCTTAATTCTGCCAGCATTTTTCAACCCAGCTGTATATACACTGTGCTTTCTCTCCCTAATTCAAAGAATTTGGCTCTTCAAGATAGGGCCCAAAAGTTCTCTTTTCAAAAAGGGCTCCATTGTATGTTGTTTCTCTGAGACAATTCCTTATGTACCTCCTAGCACTTTTATAATATAGCTTTTTTGTCATTTCATAATTGTTAAAAATTGTCCCCATACTTGGATACATTAACGTAGCTCTGATACTAATTTAAAAGTATAAACAGAATTAAGTTTATAATTTTGATGCATAACTAAAAATGTTCCATCAATTCAGTTGCTAAGTACATAAAAATAATGAGAACTGTTATTTTGCAAGCAACTTCGTTCAGATTTATCCTGGATTTGGCATAAACCTGATACCAAATGAGTAATAAAGCGACAGGATACACTGATTCCTCTCTAATCAATATCCCTACTTGACCTCCTGTCTGAGCTTCGAAAACATCAACCTGAGCATACTTTCACCTTGTGTCACCTCTGGCACAATGCTTGGAGCTGACACAAAGTGAATTAAGTCTGGTCAACTTGTCAACAGAGTAAATCCTCAGTGGTGTGACGCTAATAACAAGTCTGATCTGTGTGTCACTGGGGGAAGCAAGCTATGCACGCTAAGCCCTCTAGTTTTGTTCTTAATTCAGAGCACTACAGGGCATATACAGCTATGGGCCCTGTGCATATGCAGTGATGCTTGTAAAACTTGAAAAGCATCAAGTATAATTAAGTGATTGCAATTGTAGCAGTATTGTTTAAATGCTGCTTCATTTACCCAGAGACAGCATTGTAATATTGCTCTAGGAGTAAACAGCAATTTACATGAATAGTCACATTTCTATTATGCTATTTTTAAATCATAGAAAACACAGAAGAGTTTAAAAGAGAGATTAGAGCAGCAATTTTAACCCTGCTCATTCGGCGGGAACTGGACAGGCGGGCAGGCAGTTAAAATTGGCCGTGAGACTCGTCCACTGACATCCTGCTCCCATCCTGAAGTCTTCAATTTTAACTTGCTCTTCTGAGCAGGCGGTAAGGATACCCATCGTAAACTGGCGGTGTCCTTTCTTAAATATGCAGATCGGGCTCTGATTATGTCATTAATGCACAAGTGCTATTTTAACCAGTAGCCTTAGCAGATAAGTTTTTGTGGCTTTCCCTCCAGGTAAAGCTAGTGGAAAGAAGAGTTGGGGTCAGAAGAGGCCCATTTGGTAAGTTTTAACATTTTTTTAAACTTTCCTTTACCATAAGAACATAAGAAATAGGAGCAGGAGTAGGCCATACGGCCCTTCGAGCTCCGCCATTCAATTAGATCATGGCTGATCGTCAACCTCAATTCCACTTTCCCACTCAGTCCCCATATCCCTTGATTCCCCTAGCATCCAAAAATCTCAGGCTTGAATATACTCAATGACTCAGCATCCACAGCCCTCTGGGGTAGAGAATTCCAAAGATTCACAATCCTCTGAGTGAAGAAATTTCTCGTCATCTCAGTCTTAAATGGCCGACCCCTTACCCTGCGACTATGACTCCTAGTTCAAGACTCTCCAGCCAGGGGAAACAACCTCTCAGCATCTACTCTGTCAAGCCCCCTCAGAATCTTATATGTTTCAATGAGATCACCTCTCATTCTTCTAAACTCCAGAAAGTATAGGCTCATTCTACTCAATTATAGAATCATGGACTCATAGAAGTGTTACAGCACGGAAGGCCATTCGGCTCATCAAAACCATGCCGGCTCAATGCAAGAGCAATCCAGCTAGTCCCACTCCCCCGCCCTTTCTCTGTAGGCCTAAAGATATTTTCCTTTCAAGTACTTACCCAGTTCTCTTTTGAAGGCCAGGATTAAATCTGCCTCCACCACCCCCTTGGGCAGTGCATTCCAGATCCTAACAACTCACTGTGTAAAAAACCTTTTCCTCATCTCATCTTTGGTTCTTTTGCCAATCACCTTAAATCTATGTCCTCTGGTTCTTGACCCTTCCACCAATGGGAACAGTTTCTCTCTATCTACTCTATCAAGACCCTTCATGATTTTACCTCTATCAAATCTCCTCACAACCATCTCTGTTCCAAGGAGAACAACCCCAGCTTCTCCAGTCTATCCACGTAACTAAAGTTCCTCATCCCTGGAATCATTCTAGTAAATTTCCTCGGCACCCTCTCTAAGGCCTTCAGGTCTTTCCAAAAGTGCAGTGCCCACAACTAGACACAATACTCCAGTTGTGGCCGAACCAATGTTTTATAAAGGTCCATCATGACTTCCATACTCTTGTACTTTATGCCTCTATTTATAAATCCCAAGATCCCGTATGCTTTAATAAAAGAAATTCAAAAATGTCAGTGGGACATGGAGAAAGCACAAAGCATGTCCTCAAAGACACAAAGCATGCTCTTTAAGCTGAACCTCTTCAAGCTACAATTTAGACATCTCATCACTGCAATAATATCACTGTACAAGATTCCTGCTGTTTATATCAAACAGCCCTGTTCAAAACAAAATACTTGTGTTTGCTGGCTTCTAGACATCAAATAGAAGAATTTATTCAGTTTGTAGGTTTGGTTTCACATTACAAACTGAATGCCATCACATAGTTAACTTTTAGTCTAGATCTCATATACGGCAAGATATAGTACCATGATATCACTAATCATGGGAGATGTAGTTCCATGACACTAGAAACATATCTGAATTTGAGTACATTTATCCAAGTTATAATAATTACAACTATATCGTTGTTACTTCATGCTGAGCACCAAGAGGAATACTAATATTTGAACTGTTTCATTCACGAGAATATTTTGTTTTGCTGTCAACCAAAATGGCTTCAGGCATTAAGCAATCAAGAGACAAGTCTCCAGACACCACTGCAAATTACTATATAATTTTTCTCCCTTCTGTCGCACACTACAGTAAAAATAAGCAGTCATGTACATTTCAATAACATTTTTAAAAAGTCAGTAAAAACTTGAGCACTTTAAAATAATGCAAGTAGTTTATAGATATTAATAGACAGCAAGTTGTGTTAGCTTTCTTAAAAAAAATTAAGTGGGAGAGTTTTCATGTTGAGATGAACCACTGCTATGCCATTAAAAAAGATTTGCAACCACCAATGGTCAGGAGGGGTATTTACACAAGAGTCTCCTGGGTCAGCTCATTTGCACACTCATTGGAGTAGTCATTGGTGTAAATCCCGTGTAAAACAGATATAAGCTATTGAAGTGCAGGGAGAGTGGAGTGCACCTTCAAAAATACAAATCAGCCGGCACATTTCAACATTAGCCTGGGAAACAACCAGGTAAGGAAGGAACAATGCTTGGCTAACTCCCTTGACTCTCAGATAACCTCACTGCATGTCGCATCAATCCTTTTATCATCCTCTTCAAAAATGTCTACAGGACTCACTGGAGCAAGCAGCCAAACAAAGCAGCAGAGCACAGCACCCAGTCAGAAAAGAATAAGGACCTCCAAGTTACTGAGGAAATTGGACTAAGGAGACACATATATCAGGGTGCCCATGCCAGAAGCCTACCAGGAATGTCATTTATGCCACCTGGAGGACTGTGCCAACTCTCTCCCGCCAGGACCGCCGACTAGTGCCGCAAGAAGTTCAACAAACTTACCAGGGCAGGCAAGGTAACACACGAGACATTCTCTCTTTCTCACCCTGGGCACCAGTACACTCTTCACCCTCTTAAAGCAGCGCTTGTACAACTGGCCCTTTACAATGCATTCTGGTTAAGGGGGGGGGGGCCTTTAACTCGGCATCTTGCAGTGTGGCTACCCAACTCCCCCAAAGGCAATTACTTATACATGCATAATCCTAAAACCCCATTCTCCACTTTAACAGGCTGTATCCCCACATCTCTTACTTCAACCCTCCGATGCCAGTTGGCACATACTCCTCAATTGCTAGCCTCCCCCTCATTAACTCAGTCTTCCAGGAGAAAATGGCACACAATGCCTGACAGAGGCAAAGCATTGTAGGAGGAATCCCCACCTTTAAACCCCTCATGCTCTATGAGGAGAATGCAATGCAGCATGGGAGGTATTCAGCTCTTTGCCATAGGAGATGGGGAGGTTAGCGGCATATTGCCGGCACCAGGTTAGTAACAACACCTACACAATTGCCCTATGAAGCACCACGCAGGCACAACCTTCCACCCCCCTATCTGTCTCCTTAAAGCCAAGGGGGTAATGCTCATCCCTCCTTTCCTTTGGATCCATCACAGCATCAGGAGGAGAAAGATGATGATGATCAGGAAGAGGAACAACCTCCTCGTCAACTATGATGATGAGGAGGATGATAATGTAGAGGGAGATGATGGCGGTCTGCAGTCCTCTAATGATTTTCCTCTGTCCCAACGACCTTCAGCTCACCCCACGTCACTTGCTGCCTCACTCTCAGGCACCAGCTAAGTTACTTTCACCTGGGGGAATTAGATACTGTTAGCGAAGATGTGGTATCTTCCCAGCAGAAGGGGGTTGGGGGTAACATATTTGCATGGATTGAGGATTGGTTAACAGGCAGAAAATAGAGTAGAGATAAACGGGTCATTTTCAGGTTGGCAGGTTGTAACTAATGGGGTACCGCAAGGATCAGTGCTTGGGGCTCAGCTATTTACAATCAATATTAAAGATTTGGTTGAAGGGACCGAGGGCAATGTATCCAAGTTTCTTGACAATACAAAGCTAGGTGAGTCTGCAAAGGGATATAGACAGGTTAAGTCAGTGGGCAAGAAGTTGGCAGATGGAGTATAATGTGAGGAAATGTAAGGTTATTCACTTTGGTGGGAAGAATAGAAAAACAGAATATTTTTTAAATGGTGAGAAACTATTAAATGTTGGTGTCCAGAGAGACTTGGGTGTTCTGATACAAGAAACACAAAAAGTTAGCATGCAGGTACAGCAGGCAATTAGGAAAGCAAATGGCATGTTGGCTTTATTGCAAGGGTGTTGGAGTACAAGAATAAGGAAGTCTTACTACAATTGTACAGGGCTTTGGTGAGACCTCACCTGGAGTACTGCGTACAGTTTTGGTCTCCTTAACTAAGGAAGGATATACTTGCCTTAGAGGCAGTGCAACGAAGGTTCACAACATTAATTCCTGGGATGAGAGGGTTGTCCTATGAGGAGAGATTGAGTAGAATGGGCCTATACTCTCTGGAGTTTAGAAGAATGAGAGGTGATCTCATTGAAACATAAAAGATTCACAGGGGACTTGACAGAATAGTTACTGAGAGGTTGTTTCCCCTGGCTGGAGAGTCTAGAATTAGAGGGCACAGTCGCAGGATAAGGGGTCGGCCATTTAAGACTGAGATGAGGAGGAATTTCTTCACTCAGAGGGTTGTGAATCTTTGGAATTCTCTACCCCAGAGGGTTACGGATGCTGAGTCATATAATATATTGAAGGTTGAGACAGATAGATTTTTGGACTCGAGGAGAATCAAGGGATATGGGTATCGGGCAGGAAAGTGAAGTTGAGGTTGAAGATCAGCCATGATCTGATTGAATGGCAGAGCAGGCTCGAGGGGCCGTATGGCCTACTTCTGCTGCTATTTCTTATGTTCTTATGAGGCTGAGGGAAAGGCAGCCTATTGCTTTGGAGTCATGAGACCCAGAACTCATGGTTACTCACCTGAAAATAAGGATGTTGGAAGAACATCACAGCTATGTACAGGCTCTGAGGTGAAGCTCATAAGATAACTGACAGATGTGACTCTCAAGTCTTCAGCTCTCATTGATGCCAACATCACAGAAACTTTGTCTTTGTTACAGGAACAAATGGATCCAATGGCATTTTCATTGGAATCTGTGTGCACCTTCATAGACAGAGAAGACAGTGTGGGCACATAAATGTGCTGTAGGTCCTCCTGCAGTAGGTGACAGATTATTTGTAATAAGAAAATCTATCCTGAATTGTTCTCTGATGCTTGTTCTTTCTTTCGGCTGTAGTACTGAAGACTTGTGCTCCAGAACTAGCCGTGCCTCTAGCCAAGCTGTTCCAGTACAGCTACAATGCTGGCATCTACCCGACAAAGTGGAAAATTACCCAGGTATGTCCTGTCCACAAAAAGCAGGTCAAATCCAATCTGGCCAATTACCGCCCCATCAGTCTAATCTCAATCATCAGCAAAGTGATGGAAGGTGTCGTCGACAGTGCTATCAAGTGGCACTTACTCACCAATAACCTGCTCACCGATGCTCAGTTTGGGTTCTGCCAGGACCACATCTCAGTACAGCGTTGGTCCAAACGTGGACAAAAGAGCTGAATTCCAGAGGTGAGGTGAGTGTGACTGCTCTTGACATCAAGGCAGCATTTAACTGGGTGTGGCATCAAGCAGCCCTAGTATAACTGAAGTCAATGGGAATCAGGGGGAAAACTCTCCAGTGGCTGGAGTCATACCTAGCACAAATGAAAGTGGTAAGTGATTGTTGGAGGCCAATCATTTCAGCCCCAGGACACTGCTGCAGGAGTTCCTCAGAGCAGTGTCCTCGGCCCAACCATCTTCAGCTGCTTCATCAATGACCTTCCCTCCATCATAGGGTCAGAAATGGGGATGTTCGCTGATGATTGCACAGTGTTCAGTTCCATTTGCAACCCCTCAGATAATGAAGCAGTCCGTGCCCGCATGCAACAAGACCTGGACAACATCCAGGCTTGGGCTGATAAGTGGCAAGTAACATTTGCGCCAGACAAGTGCCAGGCAATTACCATCTCCAACAAGAGAGAGTCTAACCACCTCCCCTTGACATTCAATGGCATTGCCATCGCCGAATCCCCCACCATCAACATCCTGGGGGTCACCATTGACCAGAATCTTAACTGGACCAGCCACATAAATACTGTGGCTACAAGAGCAGGTCAGAGACTGGGTATTCTGCGGTGAGTGACTCACCTCCTGACTCCCCAAAACCTTTCCACCATCTTCAAGGCACAAGTCAGGAGTGTGATGGAATACTCTCCACTTGCCTGGATGAGTGCAGCTCAAGAAGCTCGACACCATCCAGGACAAAGCAGCCCACTTGATTGGCACCCCATCCACCACCTTGAACAGTAACTCCCTCCACCACCAGCGCACCATGGCTGCAGTGTGTACCATCCACAGGATGCACTGCAGCAACTCGCCAAGGCGTCTTCGAAAGCACCTCCCAAACCCACGACCTCGACCACCAAGAAGGACAAGGGCAGCAGGTGCATGGAAACACCACCACCTGTACGTTCCCCTTCAAGTCACACACCATCCTGACTTGGAAATATATCGCCATTCCTTCATCATCGCTGGGTCAAAATCCTGGAACTCCCTTCCTAACAGCACCGTGGGAATACCTTCACCACACAGACTGCAGCGGTTCAAGAAGGCGGCTCACTACCACCTTCTCAAGGGCAAATAGGTATGAACAATAAATGCTGGCCTTGCCAGCGATGCCCACATCCCATAAATAAATATTTTAAAAATACTACTTTAGTGGCAAACATTAATAATATTTGCAAATATGAGTAATGGCTTCTTTGCAAAAAATTAATGTGGTGCAATGATTTTTCTAAGTAAGGTTAATGAACATGTCAAATGCTGAAAATGTGTTGTTTGAAAGTAAATTACTATAATCTATATTTAGTTGACTGAATTTTAAAAATATAGATACTGTAGTCTCTTGTCTGCCCAATAACTCACGTCATCATTTTACTTGTCCTAAAGAATTTTTAGGCATTAGTAACTTTACAAGGGCTTTTTTGGACAGGTTTTATACATAATCAAACTGATTTAGAAGTTAAATATCCCATTTAAAACTCTGAATGCATAAGCCAGCAATTAACTGTTTGTTTGGCACTCTTTTGTGCTGGAAGTTTAGTTTTATATAAATTTTAAAATTAAATTCTTCTGGGATGATTATCAAGTGCAATCTCAAATGTCGGCCTGGCTTACTGCCTCTATAGACTCTACTCTTATCTGTGTAAGAAAGTTGGGGGTTCAAGTCTCAAGCTAGGGCTTCAGCACATAATGTAAGATGACACTTCAAAGCAGTGCTAAGGGAGTGGTGCACATTGGAGGTGCAGTCTTCAGGATGAGACGTTAAACTCATCAGCCTGTTCAAGTGGATGTAAAAGATATCACTGCAATCTTTCAAAGAAGAACAAGCAATCCTCCCTTGGCCAACATTATCCCTCAACCAACACCACCAAAATAAATTGGCCCCAAGAATCTGCATTAGTAGTGGAAAGTTTGGAACACAATGGTACTACAATACAACTTGGATACCCGTAAAAGTCAGCGGGACTCATTCCGCCATAGTTCCGTACGTGATTTGATCACCGAAGTGTGCTAGGAGAGAGACAGACCCAGAGACAGACCCATTAGATACAAATTAACTTGATTCTCTCTCTACAGATGCTGCCTGACCTGCTGAGTGTTTCCAGCATTTTCTGTTTTTATTACACATGCATACCTGTTTTAGTGCTACCGATCTTGCTCTTGAATTCACCTTGTAATGCAAACAGTGGTATTTAAAATTGTGACTGTCTCAAATTACAGTTTATATTCCCTTTGAAAAGCCTGCTAATTTACTGCATTTTCTTGTTTTTGTTCGGCAGATTTTTGGCTACTCAGTCAAACACATTCCTATGTGATGAAGTGCATGTAATAGAGAACAGTGAGATTCTCATCCAAACTGTGATTATTGAAAATGATTTATTTCTGTCTACCCACACTCAAGTCACAAGAGAAGAAAGCTCAAAACAATTTCCCCTATTTAATATGCAAGAAGAATACTTAATGCTTCATTCACAAGACAATTAAAGGCCTTCAGAAATATCTCTTGAAGGTGTGAAACAAAACATCAAATGCACACAGTCAAACACCAATTTCAATCATCTATAAAAATGACAGCAAGTCAGAGGTCATAATTGCTATTTTGAATGCAAAAAAGCTGTTAACTGCTTTTCTTATATTCTATATATTTGTTTATAATCCAACAAAAATTGCACACAACATACAGACAAGCATCTTCTTTCATCTGCAACAAATTATGAATTATGAAACTATAGCTGGCATTTGCAATTGAATCATTTTCTTAAATAGCACAAGCAATTCAAAAGTTGAAGTGGCAGTGGCGTCAAAGAGACAAGGCTGCTCACGTACCCACTCTATTCCTATCCCTACAGCAAAGAAGAAATAAAGGGGGAAATTTTCAGAGGTTCTGCTGGTGGTACAGTCGACAGGGGTGGGAAATCTGACTTGCAGCCGCATGCATCCAATTCACGATGCGCCTCATTTCCAGGCTGCCAATTTTGTCTTTGCAAATTTAAGTATTCTACTACCACGCACAGGCTAATTTGAATGTGAAAATTATGTATATGTGGTTCCTCGTTGGAATACTTGCCTGCGAAAAAGGGGCTGCCCACATTATGCTACTCACCAATTTTAGATGAATGCATAGGGGATCCCGGGGCCTGGCTTGTTCAAGCAGGTCTATTAAAGGTCACTACATGTTATTTTAATAAGAAAAGATGCTTTTTGCTATTTATGCCATCTGTTCAATGTTGCTGCATTTTGGCCCATTCATTAACTAATATGGCCGAGTAGTCTGCTATTTTTGTGCTTTTTGCTGCCAATGCTTTACTTCATTAATTTTGTTTACGTAGAAACAGCTTCAAAAAGGAGAAGATCTTCAGTCCATCTAGTCCACCTATCTGCAGCTTTCCCTTGGTTTGTTTCCACTAGCCTTGATCCCATGGCACTATTTGTAGAAGAGCGTGGGAGTTTTGCTGGGTGTCCTGGCCAATATTTATCCCTCAACCAATATCACGGAAACAGATTATCTGGTCATTATCTCATTGCTGTTTGTGGGACCTTGCTGTGCACAAAATGGCTGCTGCATTTCCTACATTACAACAGTAACTACACTTCAAAAAATACTTCATTGGCTATAAAGCGCTTTGGGACATCCTGAGGTTGTGGAAGGCGCTATATAAATGCAACTTCTTTCTTTCTTTACTTTGGAGGTGTTGTCACCTCCAAGGGCATTGCAGCCAGGCCCTCACAAAAGAAGTTCATGTTCATGTGATTTTTAGCTTTGGTGGGAGCTCAAGCGACTGCAGGCTCTGAGCTCCACCTTGGAGAGATAGGTGTCCACCTTGGACAGATTGGTGGACCACATAGATAGGGGCTTTCAAGGAGTCACTCATCCTCTGCAATCTGCTCTCCCGCATATCAGTAGAATTAATGAGCCCCAGCCCCACAGGAAGACTGTTGGCCTGAGGCATGAATAAAATTGAGCCTAGGCACTCATTTTCATTACCAACTGTAATGTTAAATGCTTCCTCAGAAGTAGCACTATATAAAAGGTATGCCAGGGTGGTCAACAGTCAGCATTACACCAGCCAAGATGCCACCAACAATTTCTGCATCCCTGACACACCTACCTGGCATCATTTATATCAGACCAAAGAGCGTCTGAAGCCTGCTGGGCATCCCCAGCCAACAAAGACGATATGAATTTCGGGCTGCTGCATCACTGGCAGCGACCCTCAGGTAGATCTTGGAAAAGGGGGGTCAGCAATCGGGAGGGAGAGGAGCGACCGGGTGAGGGAGGTCAGTGATCGGGAGGGAGGAAGAGTGCCTGAGAGAGGGGCGTCAGCGATCGGGAGGGAGGAGGGCGGCAGGGAGTGGGGAGAGGTAGCGATCGGGATGGAGGGAGGCAACGACCGGAAGAGGTAGCAATCGGGAGGTAGGGCGAGCAGTAGTTAGCAGCAGCCCATGGATTTAATGCAGAACTGAGAGGAGCACTCTATGCAGCTCCCAGCTCCACATTCAGGTAAGTATTTTTTTTAAAAACTTACCTTTTTGGTGGTGGCCTACAATGGTCCCTTTAAGGACCGTTGGTTAGACCACATGTAGACCTGGTTTTCCTGAGCGCAGCGACCCGGAGTCAAAAGAGAGCAATCACAAGTAGAAATCCTGGCAAGTTTTCCATTTGCTATCCTGGGGTGTTGAGGCCAATTATAGTGTCCTTGGCCTGGATTTTAACATCGAGACGGGAACTCAGCGGTTGGGTGGATTTGCGTATGGGGAACCCAGAAGCAAAGTGAGCACGTTTAAATCAGCGATTGCATCTGGATTGCAGTCAATTATCTTTGCTTCCGGGTTTCACGTTTCCAAGCTGCGCAGCGGGCGTACTGTGCACCTGGATGACATGATTGGAACTGCATTATTTAAAGGGCCAATTCAACAATGGACTTTGAAGGAGAAAGGAGAAATGGAGTCCAGGAAAGCAAAGGCAGCGCCTAGATTTAGTAATGCCTCCCTAGATGTACTACTGGCTCAGTGAAAGCCAGGACGGAGGTTATTTTTCCAAGGGATGGCGGGCAGAAACCTGGCTCTCTCACCAAAAAAGTGGCTAGTGGTAGCACAAGAGGCTGCAGTGCAGGAAGTGGTTCAATGACCTGAGCAGATCTGAAAAAGTGAGTACATTTGCATATTCATCCACATCCTGTTGTGCACAACACCACCCCCCCCCCACCCCTTTCATCACTGTATCTTGGCAAACCTAGTCCATCACAAGACTCCTCACACCCACTTAAGTGTCACCAGCAACCATCCTTCATTTTCTATACACTTGCTCACCTCCCCATTTATGAACCCAACAATGTCACTCACTCCAATCCTTATGCAATCTGCCGCATTTGTGTGACAGTTAACTTCTGATGCATCTGTATGATAGTCATCCTCATCCAATGCATTGCATCAGTCGGGTGAATAAGGCACCTTCAGTCACTCACAGGTATTTTCTGTTGCTTCTTGTAGAAGACAGCGCAAAACGCAAGAGAGAGGGCAAGGACTGGCAGTGGACCTCCACAGATTGTGGAATTAACTGAAGCAGAGGAGGAGTCAATGAAGATAAGTAGCACATATGCGGTCCTGGAAGCTCACACATGACTGGTGACAGAATATAACACATATTTCACAAAAATGATGCCTTTATTTAATCTATGCCTGAAATATGAGAAGCTTGAGTATGGAGATTGGCAAGATTGTTATTGTGCCAATACTAAGTTGTTTCATCTTCTTTTGTCTTCCAGGGCTTTCACGCCTACAAGAAGATTCTGCTAATATGGATGATGTCAATTCCTCTGAAGACGCACCATCACAGGATTATGCAGCCATGCACCAGCGCAGATACTCGCACTTCGGTGGCTGCTATTAGAAGTTGGGTTGTCACCTGGTGATTCACAAGTGACAAGTGAGCACGCGCAGGCGCTGGTGGCAGGGGCAGCTGTGGAGAGTCTGCATCGGAGGGCACACTCTTCTCCAAGCTCTGCTCAGCTGGACACAGATGCTGAACCCTGGGGGCAATCGTTGAGAAGGAGAATGATTGAGGTAGAGTTGCATCTTTATGAGGTACTGGAGAATGTGCCATGCACACTCTCCAAACTAGCTGAGGATGGAGGAGTCCAACTCCAGCCTTTGTGGAGTGATGTCGCAGGTAAGTGATAGAATGTCTGATCTGGAGAGAGAGTGACCACCTCCATTGAGCTTCAAGCACGGCTCACAAATAAGTTTTTGCAGGCCATGATCACGGCGGTGCCGGAGATATCTGCCTCCATCAACAAGATGACAGATACCATATCAGTGGCCTTACATGTGTCACTCTCTAGCAGAGTGATGGAAGTGATGTGGCGCTGGTCCAGGAGGGATGATGGCGAAAGGAGACATGGAAATGGGGTCTCCACTCAAAGCACTCCCACATCTCACCTATTGTCCCCCCACCTCAACCAGTACCCGTAATGCTGCCTCCTCTCCCGATGGTCGAGTCTGCAAAACCCAGAGGTCGTAAGCCAAAAGCATCTCAGCAGTCAGAGCAGGGATCTGAGTAGCCTGCCTCTAGCTCTGCTGAAGTCATAGGGGATGCACCATGTAGAAGCCATGGAAAGCATAAGTTTAAGCAATTGTAGTTCACCAAGGGTGTGCAAAAGGATGCTGAAGAAATGTTATGTTCTAATTTATATTTCTTTTTATGTTGGCACATAAAATTTATTATTATTACTACTTCCAAGTCTTCTATGTTATTGTTTCCAGACTTTCAAGTGGACCTTTCATTTGCTTCATAATCAATGCCAATACATGGAAACACCCATTGGGTGGATGTGCAATGGGTACATACGTGGCTGAAGGAGTGTTTTGTGCAAAGGGAGGCGGGGGGCGGGGGGTTGTGGGGGGAGTTTGGTGGTGGTGGTAATGAATTTGCCAGGTGGCATGAGTATGTCAACGATCTTTATTTTTGGAATGTCATAATGAGAACCTCTGAGAGATGAGGGCATCCCTGACAGCAATGTGCACGGCTGATCTAGTGATGTGTGCACTATTGCCATATTCCTCCTCCTTGTGCTCTTCTTCATCGTCTTCCTCTTCCTCAATGTTGCCGCCAACAGCGGATGATTGAGGAGCGCCTTGGTTCACGACCACCTGTAAACCTCTCTGAAGTGTAATGTTGTGCAGGATGCAGCACACCACGATTGTCCTGGAGACCCTGGCGAGTACTGAAGGGCTCCCCCAGAACTGTTGAGGCATCTGAGTGCCTACGCCTATGACTTGCTCAATGATACACCTGGTGGTTATGTGGCTCTGGTTGTATCGTTGTTGTGCCTAGATGGTGGAGTTCCTCACAGGTGTCATGATTGCAGGGGGTATCCCTAGTCTCCAAGGAGCCAGCTCTTAAGTCTATCTCTTGCCTGGAAGAGGTCTGGAATGTTTCACTGGCACAAAATGAAGGCATCAAGACAGCTGCCAGGAAATCTGGTGCATACCTGCAGAAATCTCTTGTAGTCGTCGCACAACAGCTGCGCATTGATGGAGCGATAGCTCTTTCAGTTAAATACTGCTGGTTCATGTGGTAGACCCCGGATTGCTATGTGTGTGCAATTGATTACATCCTGCACCCGTGGGAAGCCAACCCGAGAGGAAAAACCCAATGCCCGCTCATTCTGGGTATTGTCGTTGCTGGGGAAGTTCACATAATCGGACGCCCTGGCAAACAACCCATCCATTACGTGCCTTGTACACTTGTGTGCATCCGATTAAGAGACCCTGCAGATGTCACCGGTGGAGCCCTGGAAGGAACCAGAGATAAATAAATTCAGGGCTGTGGTTACTTTCAGTGTGACAGACAATGCATGGCCACCAAGTCCAGCAGGGAGTAGCTCTTCCTGAAGGAGGCTGCAGATGTCTGCAACCAACTCCTGACTCAAACTGAGCCTGTGCAGGAAGCTCAGCCTCTGCCTGTATACCCTCGCACATGATAGTTCCTCCTGAGACCTCAGCCCCGTTGTTGGCGTCCTCTCTGTTGTTCTTCAAATCCTTGTTGCGCGCCTCTGTCTTAGGCACCTGCAGATCCCAGAACTGCACGACGTGCCTGCCCTGGATGATGATTTTCCTCCTCCTCAGATGTACTGTGGAATAGATCCATTGTGCCCCCCCCCCACTCCATCCTGATCCTGTCAGTCTGAGAGGCTCCAAAATGTTGGTAAATATGTCTGAACACTAGAATTCTCAGTCTCAACAAAGAAATCTCAGCTAAAACACAAAGAACTCTCAGCCAAACGATTGCCTGAGAGAACTGAGTGACCAGCTGCAATACCTGACCCTTTATTGAGATGTCTCAATCACAGGTTTAAAGGTCCAAATGAGCTTCTGCTGCACCTCGCCTCCGTTTCGATCACATGTTTCAGAAGCCATGGGAGACACGCGCAGGAGAAGTTAATTCCGTTTCTGTTGCAGAAGTCGCAAAAAATTAAGTACCTCAAGTGTTTCAATTACCTACATTGCCCCTTTAACAATCGGCCCGCCAGCCTTAAATAGGGACGGAACTTCCGGGTTTCGGTTGAGCGCGCATTCAAACGCGCTTGGGTTAAACCCGCAAGTGGGCGTGTTGATGCTGGGATGCAGTCCCGCTTCCAACTTCAGTCATTTTGCCCTCACACCCGCCCCCAACCTACCCATTCTTGGGGGTTAAAGCTCCCCCCTGGTGTCACGCCCAATCTGAGATCAGCTAACTCAGCAAAGACTACAAATCAGTGATTTGGGGCAGTCAGCTCAGCTGCTCACTGCGTTAACTACATAGAATTACATAGAACGTACAGCACAGAAACAGGCCATTAGGCCCAACAGGTCCATGCTGGTGTTTGTGCTCTACATAAGTCTCCTCCCTCCCTCCCTCCCTCATGTAACCCTATCTGCATATCCTCTATTCCTTTCTCCCCATGTGTTTATCTAGCTTCCCCTTAAATGCATCTATGCTAGTCGCTTCAACCTTGTGGTAGCGAGTTCCACATTCTAACCACTCTCTGGGTGAAGAAGTTTCTCCTGAATTCCCTATTGGATTTATTGGTGACTATCTTATATCTATGGCCCCTAGTTCTGGTCTCCCCTGCAAGTGGAAACATCTTCTCTACGTCTACCCTATCAAACCCTATCATAATCGTAACGACCTCTATTAGGTAATCCCTCAGTCTTTTTTCTAGAGAAAAGAGCCCCAGCCTCCTCAGCCCATCTTAAATATATCCTCTCAGTTCTGGTATCATCCTAGCAAATCTTTTTTGCACCTTCTCCAGTGCCTCTATATCCTTTTTATAATATGGAGACCAGAACTGTCACAGTACTTCAAGTGTGGTCTAGCCAAGGTTTTATATTAGTTTAACATAACTTCCCTGCTTGATTTGCCTTTTTTATGGCCTTAATAACCTGCGTCGCTACTTTTAGTGATTTGTCTATTTGTACCCCAGACATCTTTCTCCTCTATCCCTTTTAGACTCTTATTATCCAAACAGTACGTGGCCTCCTTATTCTTCATACCAAAATGCAATACTTCACACTTATCTACATTGAAATTCATTTAACAATTACACACCCATTCTGCAAGTTTATTAATGTCCTCTTGCATTTTGACACACTCTTCCTTTGTATTAACTACACCCTCCAATGTGGTATCATCCGCAAATTTTGAAATTGTACTTCTGATTCCCATGTCCAAATTGTTTATGTAAATGGTGAACAACAGTGGTCCCAGCACCAATCCTTGTGGAACACCACTTCCCACCTTTTGCCAGTCTGAGTAACTACCTTTAACCCCCTACTCTGTTTTCTGTTTTGTACCCAGCTTGCTATCCATTCTGCTACCTGTACCCAACTCCAAATGCTCTGACCTTATCAAAGGTCTTTTGAAAATCCAAATATATTACATCTACTACATTACCATTATCTACCCTTTCTGTTACTTCTTCAAAGAATTCAATAAGGTTGGTCAAGCATGACCCCTTTTGAAATCCATGCTGACGATTCTTTATCATATTTTTGGTTTCTAGGTGATTTTCCATTACATTTTTGAGTAAGGATTTCATTATCTTTCCTGCTACCAATGTTATGCTACTTGGTCTATAGTTCCCTGGACTGGTTCTCTCTCACTTTTTAAATATAGGAATCACATTAGCTGTCTACCAGTCCTCTGACACTATTCCCTTTTCCAATGAATTTTTATATAAATAATAGTGCGTCTGCTATCTCCTCCCAAACTTCTTTTAATATGCGCAGATGCAATCCACCCGGACCAGGGTTTTATCCTCTCCGTGTTTGATTAGTTTATCAATTAACTCCCCCCTTTCTATCTTAAATGTCTTTATATCTTTTTTGATCTCTTTTTCTAATGTCATGTCCACCATGTTAGTCTCCCTGGTAAATACTGAGGCAAAGTCATTATTTAATATTTCTGTCATTACCTGTGAGTTTATCGTGTGTATCCCTTAGTGGCCCTATCCTTAGCCTGATTTTTCTTTTGATATTTATGTGTCTGTAGAATACTTTACTACTTCTTTTTATATTCCTTGATAATTTAATTTTGTAGTTTCTCTTTGCCTTCCTAATTTTTTTTGAACTTATTACCTAACATTTTCATATTCCCTTTTGTTATCCTCTCCTTTGTTGTCTATGTACTTAATGTACATCTTTTTCTTTTGTTTCAATTTTGCCCTTATTTTTTTATTCATCCATGGTGTATCATTACTAGCTAGTTTGTTCTTGCTTTTTAGTGGAATATATTTCTCCTGGACTCTGTTGATCACCGTTTTAAATGTTTCTCACTGCTGTTCTATTTCTTTGTTTATCAGAAAATTTTTCCAGTTTATTTTCCCTAGTTCCATTCTCATCCCCTGAAAATTAGCTTTTTTTCCAGTTTATTACTTTGGACTTTGTCTTACTTATGTCCTTCTCAATCTTTATCTTAAACCTTATTATGTTGTGATCGCTATTGCCTAGATGTTCCCCTATACTTACTTCTTATCTGTTCTGGTTCATTTCCCATACTAGATCCAGTAGTGCTTCCTCTCTTGTTGGGCTTTTTACATAGTGGGTAAGAAGGGAGTCTTGCACACATTGCAAGAACTCCATTCCCTGTATCCCTTTACCTATCTCTTCTTGCCAGTTTATTTGGGGGGGTAGTTAAAATCTCCCATGATTTATTCTATGTCTTTTACTCATTTCACATATTTGCTAACATATTTCTTCCTCCAACCCCTTTCCACTATTAGGTGGTCTGTAGTATATTCCTATTAGCGTGATCAATCCCTTCTTGTCTTTTATTGCAATGCATATTAATTTTCTTTCTCTCCTTCTGTTAGTTAGCTGAGAAATAGGGGAAGTGAATCACAACAAAATTTACTTACACTTCCAAAAGTGTTTTTTCTTGAGGCAGTAAGAGTCACATAGCAAGAAGTGTAAATTAATTTTATGAAAGAAGTAAAATATTATGTAATAAAGGAAGGAGGAGGTAGTGGTAGCCCCAAGGAAAAATTAAGAAAGCAGATCCATTCTCTGCATCTGATGACATTGCAGTTGCAGAAATATGGGAAAATGATTATTGCCCTGGATTCTGGTATAAATTTTGGTTAAATACTTGAATAGAATTTTAAAAAGTTACTAGACTTATTGTGCACACTTGCGCAAATTATCAAAAACTACTGCCTCATACAGTACAGCATGTTAAGTATGAGTAACACGCTCTAATATCTTTTGACATCTATGAAATTGTAGATCTATTTCAAAATGCATGTTTTCTTTAAAAGATGACAGTCTACATGAAAAACTTTCAAAAGTCTAATTATTCGTGAATCTCATCAAAGAACAGGTATGAACTCTGTCTCAGTTGGGAGCATAAATACAATAAAAGATCAGACATGAATGCATCTCAGGAAGGATGAAATCCAGACTTCATGGTCACAGATCATTGCACTCCAACTCCATAAAATTGAACTAACTGCTTCAAATTTGGCCATAAAGTTGTGCCACTGGACCAGGCAATGGAACTAAGTGTTGTCATTTAAAAAATCAGGCTCCTTAGCAGATGACACTTTCTTCACAGGTCACTAAGTAAAGATATTTTGCTGAACTGCGTGTACAGCACAATGATAGGCATCAAAAGTTTTGTATTAGAGTTTCAGCTAGTTTTGGCATCCCTCTGTCACAGACTAGCAAGGTTTGTCCTCAGCCAATTTTACAATATCTATCAATTTAGTAATTGACCAGTATTTTATTCAATTGTTGAAGATAAACAAGCTCCTCAGAACAATATGCAAGTTAGGGAAGCCTCTAAAATAATGCAGTGTGGAGGATAATGTGGCTACAAGAGCAGGGTATTCTGCAGCAAGTGACACGCTTCCTAACTCCCCAAAGCCTTTCCACCAACTACAAGGCACAAGTCAGGAGTGTGATGGAATACTCTCCACTTGCCTTGATGAGTGCAGCTCCAACAACACTCAAGAAGCTTGACACCAACCAGGATAAAGCAGCCCTCTTGATTGGCACCCCATCCACCACCCTAAACATTCACTCCCTTCACCACCGGCGCACTGTGGCTGCAGTGTGTACCATCCACAGGGTGCACTGCAGCAATTCGCCAAAGCTCCTTCAACAGCACCCAAACCCGCGACCTCTACCACCTAGAAGGACAAGAGCAGCAGGCACATGGGAACAACAGCACCTGGACGTTCCTCTCCAAGTCACACACCATCCCGACTTGGAAATATATCGCCGTTCTTCATCGTTGCTGGGTCAAAATCCTGGAACTCCCTTCCTAATAGCACTGTGGGAGAACCTTCACCACACAGATTGCAGCGGCTCAAGAAGGCGGCTCACCACCACCTTCTCAAGGGCAATTAGGGATGGGCAATAAATGCTGGCCTTGCCAGCGACACCCACATCCCATGAACGAATAATTTTTTAAAAAATCAGTAATGAACTTCATGTGTAAATTCACTATCATCATTTGGGACAGAACTTATCATTTTACATAGTTTATATTGGACATCATCCACTTAGTTATATACAAATACTGAGATTTGCCTGCAAAATCCTACTGGTCCAAATCTTTTGGGATAAAAGTATTTATTTTATTATAGGGTTGTTAACAATATTTTGACTTCTCAGAAGAGGTCATAACTAGTTGCAGTGAAACTGAAAATAACTATAATTAGTTACCATCAAGTGACCTAAATCATGTGAGGCATCTGGAACTTGTTTCAAAGGATACCTATGTAAATAGAACATTTCACTTGTGTATTCTGCTAGTGTCTTAGAAGTCTTTCTTGCTTATAACAAACTGAAAAAAATTGTGACTGCTGAATTTTTCTTATTCATATCTAAACAATTTAATGATCGTGCAAAAAAAAATCAAGTAATCCCACACAAAATAAATCACAGAAATCTTGAAGCTGTATAGCCTTTACGATTATCACCATCGAGACCTCTATCACTGTTTGCGATACACGTTGAATGCTGTAATGTATACCAGAGAATGTCTGCTCTTCTTCCCAACTTTCTATGAAATTAGCAAATATTATCATTTGCAAAGAGTACTTCTCATTAGTATCAATAAGCCTACTTTGGAAGGTAATTTTAGTTTAAAATATTAGAGAATATTTTGCTTTTTATTTCTTGGCATAGGACAAAACAACTTATATGACTCCAATTTTTGATGATTTCATAGACAGAAAAACTAAGAGAAACTCATTTGATCCATCAAGTGGCAATCATAGAATCATAGAAAGTTACAGCACAGAAGGAAGCCATTCGACCCATTGTGTCCGTGCCAGCCGAAAAAGAGCTATCCAGTTTAATCCCACTTTCCAGCACTTGGTCCGTAGCCCTGTAGGTCACGGCACTTCAAGTGCCCATCCAAGTACTTTTTAAATGGGTTGAGGATTTCTGCCTCTACCACCATTTCAGGCAGTGAGTTCCAGCCCCCACCACCCTCTGGGTGAAAAAATTTCTCCTCAGCTCCTCTCTAATCCTTCTACCAGTTACTTTAAATCTATGCCCCCTGGTTGCTGACCTCCCTGCTAAGGGGAATAGGTCCTTCCTATCTGGGCCCCTCATAATTTTATACACCTCAATTAAATCACCCCTCAGCCGTAATAATTGAGTGAAGAAGAAATTATTCAAAATGATTCTTAATTCATCCTACTTTTATTTTTACCATGCTGCTCAGATGTAACAGAGGAGGCCTAAGAAAAGCCTCAAAGAAATAGGGCAACAGCTCCCAAAGGCCATCGGGCCATATCTTTTTCCTGAGGCATTTGGGGCTTTTATTCGGCCCATAATGGAACCTACTCCTGCTCTCAGCTGGCAAATTGGGCATAATTTCCTAGGAAAGCCCAGGAACTCCCCCCGTTTATGTAGAGAGTGTGAACGGAAGATCCGCCCTCTCCCCTCCACTGGCATTTCTCAGCCTCCTCTTTCACACGGAATCCTGGTGGAACTGAGCTCTGCTCCATTTTTCTTCTTCAGCACAATGCTGTTTTGTGCAATTTTGTGTCCTACAAGGCAGTGCAGGAAGTTATACTCTAGTTAGCATACTGACATGAGTAAATTGTCCCAGACCAAGCAAGTTATCTGCAACATAGGTCACTGGAGAAACAAAGAATCTTAGAATTATTTAGAGTCATTGGAAGCTGGGGACTCTTAGAATCAAAGAAACATAGAAAGTTACAGCTCAGAAGGAGGCCATTCAGCCCATCGTGTCTGTGCAGGCCAAAAAAGAGCTATCCAGCTTAATCCCACTTTCCAGCTCTTGGTCTGTAGCCCAGTAGATTACAGCACTGCAAGCTCACATCCAAGTACTTTTTAAATGAGTTGAGGGTTTCTGCCTCTACCACCCTTTCAGGCAGTGAGTTCCAGACCCCCATCAGCCTCTGGGTGAAAAAATTTCTCCTCAGTTCCCCTCTAATCCTTCTACCAATTACTTTAAATCTATACCCCCTGGTCACTGACCCCTCTGCTATGGGAAATAGGTCCTCCCTATCCACTTTATCTAGTCCAGTCATAATTTTATATACCTCAATTAAATCTCCCCTCAGCCTCCTTTGTTCCAAACAAAACAACCCCAGCCGATCCAATCTTTTCTCATAGCTAAAATTCTCCAGTCCTGGCAACATCCTCGTAAATCTCCTCTGTACCGTCTCTAGTGCAATCACATCTTTCCTGTAATGTGGTGACCAGAACCGTATGCAGTACTGATGCTGTGGCGTAACCAATGTTTTACAGTTCTAGCATAACCTCCCTGCTCTTACATTCTATGCCTCAGCTAATAAAGGAAAATATCCCATATGCCTTTTTAACCACCTTATCTACCCGTTCTGCCATCTTCAGGGATGTGTGGACATGCACTCCATGGTCCCTTACTTCCTCTACACCTCTCAGTATCCTACCATTTATTGTGTACTCCCTTGCCTTGTTTGCCTTCCCCAAATGCATTACCTTACAATTCTCTGGATTGAATTTCATTTGCCACTTTTCTGCCCACCTGACCAGTCCATTGATATCTTCCTGCAGTCTATAGCTTTCCTTCTCACTATCAACCACACGGACAATTTTTGTATCCTCTACTAACTCTCCCACATGTAGTGAGTAGTGGATGGTAAAACCAAATAATCACCATCCCCTTGGTCATCTAATCAGTTCTAGATTGCAACAGTCATTGAAACATTTCACTTAAATCTAGTACTGCAGGGTCAAATGTCAAAACGGTAGCAATGCTTTTATGGTCAGTCAGGTGTCTGACACCTTCAGAAACCCATTGCCATATTTAAGAGTCTCCAAACCAAGCTGTGAGATTCTCCTTGAAGAAGCAGGTGGTGGTGGGCCTTCTTTTTGAACTGCTGCAGTCCATGTGGTGAAGTTGCTCCCACAATGCTGTCAGACAGGAAGTTACAAGATTTTGACCCATCAATAATGAAGGAACGGCGATACATGTCCAAATCAGGATGGTGTGTGACTTTGAGGGGAACTTGGAGGTGATGGTGTTCCCATGCACCTGCTGCTCTTGACCTTCTAGGTGGTGGTGGTCGTGGGTTTGGGAGGTGCTGTCGAAGAAGCCTTGGTAAGTTGCTGCAGTGCATCCTGTATATAGGATGCACTGCAGCCACAGCATGCCGATGGTGGAGGGAGTGGATGCTATGTTATCATTAGGTTGACAAAATGTACTTTTTGTGATCCATCACATTATCACTGATAACAAATTAACCAGTACATTATTGAGCTATGTCACTGATTTTATTTTAAAAACACTAAGGAGGAGATATTTCTGCCCCCTTTGCTGACAGTGCAAGTTTGTGGTGGGTTTAGCAAATTGGTGGCAAAGACCGAGCACCCAAAATGAGCCAGTAGTACACTGTCCGGTATTTTCTCACTGAGCAGTGCTGTCACTATTCCAGTATGTGAACCTCATCAGATCTCCGCAAGTAATGCAAATAGAAGCGGGGTGTTTGAGATTTGCTCCATCAGCACAATGTCATCACTGTGCACCACCCAGCAGGTGCACAGCCGCCATCGGCGACTTCCTGCTTTTCTTAAAGCTGTGTCTCCCTAGGTTTGGCAAGTGTTTTATTTTTGCCTTTTTGGATTGTTTTTGTTACATTTATTTAGGAGCATTTTTTTCTTTGCATTTTACTTAAATTTTTTCTTTTACTATTTTTTCCCGTTTTACCATCTATCATTTAAAATGGTTTCAGTTTGATTTGCAATAGCCCCCGCTGATAAGATGACCATTCATTTTCGAACTCCTCTTGCCCTCAGGGAGCACCTCCCAAACCCACGACCACCACCACCTAGAAGGTCAAGAGCAGCAGGTGCATGGGAACACCATCACCTCCAAGTTCCCCTCAAAGTCACACACCATCCTGATTTGGACATGTATCGCCGTTCCTTCATTATTGATGGGTCAAAATCTTGTAACTTCCTGTCTGACAGCATTGTGGGAGCAACTTCACCACATGGACTGCAGCAGTTCAAAAAGAAGGCCCACCACCACCTGCTTCTTCAAGGAGAATCTCACAGCTTGGTTTGGAGACTCTTAAATATGGCAATGGGTTTCTGAAGGTGTCAGACACCTGACTGACCATAAAAGCATTGCTACCGTTTTGACATTTGACCCTGCAGTACTAGATTTAAGTGAAATGTTTCAATGACAAGGAGGAATTCCAAAGTAGTGCTCAGAGGGATGTCTGCCAGTTCTTGAGGTGGGTAGCGCAGACCCACCATTACTCATGTAGGAGGGTTCAAAGACCCCATCAGAGCTCCTTGGGTGTGTCAGTGGTTGTGAGCTTTCAGGACCTGCACCTGACCAGGGAGATGTTTCTTAGATTGGGATTGTGCCCTCGAAGTGCCATATTGTTGTACCAGCAATCTTGCTCCTCCTGGCCCACGAGGAAACCAAACAAAAAAATTAAAATTAGGTACTTTTCTGGGCCTCTTCTAGCCCTGCTACTGCACGCTGCTGGGTCTGTCATTATGCGTGACTGCCGCGATCGTGAGTTAAGATCACTTCGGGGTCCTAATTGCATTATAGGACCCCGACATTTACATATTAATGATACGCCCATATGCCTGTGGAGGCCCCTTTCTTGAGACTGAAAACAGCGTGGTTAAAATGGCGGGTGGGAGTGTGGCTCATAAGAAATGTGCAACCGCCACTTTAACTACCCACCAACCCTGTTCCTAAAGGGCGGGCAGGGTTAAAATTGGCCTTGTAATCTTTGGCCATCCAGGAGATAGATGGTACTGTTGTGTACACTTTCCTTGCCTCATTTGTTTAAATGTATCGTCTTCTTATTCATTTGTTCCCTAGTCCTCAAGGTAGTGTTCACAGTATAAAGGATGGTTACTATCTCCTGCCAGGAATGTTGCACTGCTATTTTCTGGGAAAAATGACCTGACATGCCAAATAGGGCACCCCGCTTCGCACCCACTCCATGCTGCTTTATGTCCATTTAGTCATCCATAAAACAGGTGGTCAGGTTCTGTACCATCCTGTCAGTTGCCCAAAAAAATCTGCTTTGTGCCTCCTCATTGGGTTCCGTTTAACTCCACACATGCCTGGTTAAATAGTATGTGTTTTAATTTAATACCAACATTTAGCAATCAGTAGCCAAGGCCACTGTGTAGAAAAATTGTTTTTTAAATGTATTTAAAACTGTACATTCAGACTTACAGCATATTTAAACAAAAGAATGATAGCCACAGTGCTTGAAGAGACTTGATAGGGTCAAGCTACATAAGTACTTAGCCTACCTGTATTATACAGAGTAAACTGCCATCACACTAAAGACCTGCACAGTTATGGACAAAAGTCAGACTGTATGCCCGAGAGCTTTGTTTCCACCCAGCTCCCACTGCAGCCATTTACAGCAGCGGATAGCCATCTGCACTGCAGCAAACAAGCTGCACTACCTTACCTTCTACCAGCTGCTTGCTTCCATAATTTCAACCTTTCATTAGAAAAAAGGCAATTTAAAAGAAAAATGCTGGATTAATTCTCCACTTCAAACGGGACATAATTTGCAACAGCAAATACTGTACTTTGTTGTTCAGGATTGCTTGAACACACTACAAATAAACAAACATCCAAACAACGATTACACAAAACAAGGGCCTTTAAAGACCAGCCAGAATGAATAGAGGTAATTAATCTTATGCACCGACAGAGAAAAAGATGCAATTCCATATGCAAGCCAACTGCTAAATACCTCAAGAGGAAGCTGCAAACTGAACCTGATCTCCTGCTGTTCCAAGAATAAATATAAAAAGCAGGGATCCCTTTAGCGGCTATGTAAATTGCTGGATGTCAGGGTTGTATATCGTGATCATTAGGAAAACAAAGTCTGAAAAATTATCAATATACAATCAATTGCTCTTTTGATTTACCCATTATTTGGCTGCCAAAAGGAATAACTAAGGAAAGGACACACAAACACGATTATAACTGAACTATGCAAAGCACATAGAGGACTATTTTTCAGATGTTGGCAAAATCTTTACCCAATTTCTGCCAGGCAAAAAAATTGGATTTTAGGCAGAAATTGTTTTTGGGTTAATTGATTTTCCTCAGTAACACTGCTTCCAGAACTATGGCAGGTCAGGCTTTCTGCCCACCTATAGACAAATTTCCCTAATTTAGCATCATTATCATTTTGCAGGTGAACTTCTGACAATATTCCTGCTTGCACTAAGAAGCCTGCCTTTGGGAGGTGGGTTAGAAAATGGCTGTTACAGTACCTTGAGACCAGTGGTGGTTGTCTCTGGGGCAGTACAAGGAGAGGGGTCTTTTGAAACTGAAATTTAAAATTTTGCTGTCAGAAGGAGAAAATCAATCACCCTGGAATTGATACCACTCCCTTGGGAGGGTACATAAATGTTTTTAAACCCTTCGTTTCGCTGGACACCAGTAATATGCTAGTGTTACTTGCATTCAGCATTGCTATGGTTGCTATGGTGGCAATGAAGGAAAGCATGATGTATGATGTCACACCATCAATACCACCTACTTTGAATAAGGCCACCCATATTTACGCAAGCATATTCAGTGTTCTTCGTTAATTCCAATGGAAATGCCTCAAAAGTGGCTGTGACAGGTTGGAAACCAGCGAAATGACTCCCTGCACAATTCCTAAAGAGGGCCATCCTCCTTTGATGCACCCCTCCTACAGGACCTCCAACATCAACATCAAAAAGAGCATGTTACCCCTGTCTTCACTGTGTCATTCTGAACTATTAGTCCTCTTTTCTGTCACCACCACAACTTCTCCATAATGGTAAGCTTCAGACCTTTAATAATTGTTCCTCCACTGAATCTGAAGACTGCAGCAGTCAGTTAACACAATGCATTCCTCCTACAGGAGGAGACAACACACAATGCCATTGAACACCATTGTGTTAGAGGAGAAAGTTTCAACATCTGACATTTAACAGCACATAGTAAGGACACAATAGTAATTATTGACTTCAACTCTGGCTCGCCAGTTGAGGATGGAGATGTGGGAGTCACCGTGCCTTCAATGGTTTCGGGAGAATGTGTACCTTTTCTTATTTAGTATTTCTAACTATTCTCCAATTTCTTCACGAGCTACCATTTTCCTCATAAGAGATCCACAAAATAGCTGATTAAGGTAGAGTGCTTCTCAAGCAGACCAAAGCCAATAAGACACAACTCCCTCCAGAAATCACAAGCCAGGATACAGCTGAGAAAGTTGCTAAAGAACAAGTCATTGCAATCCCCTCTATTTTTTGTAATACTGGTGGACACACCACCCAGTCATTCACCCTCTCCCTTGCACTCAGCAGTCTAGAAACACCCACAAGGGGGTGTAGTTAGTGTAGATGAATAATTAGCACATGGTGAGTCACATAACACTAGGAAGCCAAAGGATGAGGATGTGGAAGTGAAGCCTGATGTAGTTAAGTGGACATGTCTGCCCCTGGCTGCAGAGCAAGCAGATGATGATCTCAGGGGTCCTGCCATGAAGAGAAGAATGTTAACAGAGCATCAGACGCATATAGAGTTTCTGCCCGGCCTCTCCCAAGATGTCTGGCAGATGGCTGAAATAATGGTAGGGTGCACTGCCTTGCTGTGTGTCAACATCTGAGAAGGCTTCAACTCTTTGTAGGGCAGCCTGGAGAAAGTGGCAGATACGGGATCATCTGCACGGCTTCCCCTGCTTTATGGAGATATTGGCAAGTGAATCAACTTGATGTGGAGGCACTGACTGACGGACTGCAGGTCTTTGGGGACTGTATAGAGATGTCAATGTTAACCAGATTGTAAAGCATACACAGCAGCATCTTGAAGGGTCCAGAGGATATTTAGTTGACTCTCCCTGATGGATTTAAGGATCTTTCTGATTCCCTGCAGAAGCCTTCATCTTTGTAAGACCAGGCTGCCAAGGAGCCCAAAAGGCAGCCTGTCCTATATCCATTCCTGGACTTGGGGGCTTAACACAAAGGCCACTTCCATCCCAAGAGTCTCATCACATTTTGATGTATCCTTTTACATCTCAGACCCCAGGCAGCACGTAGAAGTGTTAGAATAGGGCAGAGAAAAGCTCATGTGGTCACAAGTGGTGCACATGGTGACAAAACCAAGTATTGTTTTTGTAAATAGTTGCAATAAATCACTAGAATATTTGATGTAATGATTTCCTGGTGTTTGAGTCTCTTGTATGACAATAGAAACGGATAATATGCAGATGTTGAGACTCAGGATTAGGATGTGATAGATAACTGTGAGAAGGAAGGATTTACTTAGACCATAAAGATGTTGGTGAGAGAACGCAGATCTTTGATTGACTGAGACTTCTAAATAATACTGCTCTAATCATCTGTGAAAGTGTCCCAAATGAGCCTGTCTCTCAGCTATCTAGCAGCACTAGCCACTGTACCTGCTTCCTGTTCTACATGGGCCAGATTTTCAGCATCAGCAATGTCATCATCAGGGTTTCTGGCATCCTTTGAGACATCTACCATCAGTCTTTTCCTAATTGCAAAGGTGTGAGGCAGGCACACAGCATGCTACCAAAATTCGCAAAATGGTGTTGGGTGCATACTGCAAGGCACTCCAAACCTAGCTGGGCACTGGAACCTTCCTTTCAGCATCCCAAAGACTTGCTCAATTCTTATCCTTGTCTTCATGTGTGCTTCATTGCAGAGCTCCTCTGCATAACTGCTAGCCCTACAAAGAGGTATCATGAACCATAGGAGTGGCAGGTACCTCTTGTTGCCTAGCAGCCATCATTGGCCCTCACCCCTGCTGTTGAAGTAGAACTGGAACGACGAACTATAAAAGCAGCATGACTGCTCCAAGTTCGAAATCTGGCAAAAGACCTCTGTAGCTTCTTGGAATGAGCCTGTGGCATGAAGGTTGAAAGCTGTGGTCATTTTCTCTGCCATAGTCAGAGCTGTGCATGTTACAGCATCAAACAGAGCTCCTCCAAAGCTTCATGACTTAAATGCAGCGTCCTGAGACATAGCTCATGTGAAACGTCTCACAAAGTACACTTGGGTCTATACATCCTGCAGGATGGGTAGTGCAGGGATGGTTTGCCTCTCCTCTGGTGCTGCCTGATTAAACTGGCTTCCCATGGCCTCCTGCTGATTCTCTTCTTCCAGCATACATATTATGTAATAAAAACAGAAAATGCTGAAAACACTCAGCAGGTCAGGCAGCATCTGTGGAGAGAGAAACAGAGTTAGTGTTTCAAGTTGATGACCTTTTATCAGTTCAGAAAGGTCATCGACTTGAAACGTTAACTCTGCTTCTCTCTCCACAGATGTTGCCTGACCTGCTGAGTGTTTCCAGCATTCTCTGTTTTTATTTCAAATTTCCAGCAGTATTTTGCTTTTGTAGATATCGTGTAAAGTGGGATTCCCATTTGGAGGCCCATAGTGCAGCTCTCAGACACTAGCTCAGTAACTCTCTTTAGATACAATGCTTTCCAAGGGTAATGCAGAATGTAGGTGAAGGCTTTCCAAGTATAACAGTGAAAAATTTTTCCAATACCTGCAGTCTCAAGATATGGCCAGAAGTTTCCACAATCTCAATTATGTAGTGTCCCTTTTAATCAAGTACTTACGTATTGATGAATGGGTCCTGGCCTTTTAAATAGTAGCACACGTTCTCAAGTATTGATGGGAAAGTGGAAGTAACAAAATTTAGGATGAGTGATGTTATGTTATCCTAACTCTGTCATTTGCACATGGCTGCCACTGGGAGTGAGGGTGCTTCTTCAGCTTGTCTTGAAACTGAACAGAATTTATACCGGACACTTCTGCAGCAGAACTCGGGTGTACATTGGCCTCATCAAAATATCCTGACCCCAGAAAGATGTAATTGCCGACTCACGCCCTCCCCAACCCAAGAATTTCAGAACCTGAGTTTCAGGAACTACCCCATGGAATGCCAGCAGTATCTCTCTAATAGCTGTCATACTTAAATCTAGTTGTTACCTGTTTACAAACTCCTCAGGCCCAAAATTTGGTGCCATTGTGCTGCTGGAAGGGAGACAGGTTGGAACTTCTGATTGCCATGACTTTATGATACCGACTCTGCTGTAAATTGCGGGGCAGATAATTTAAAAACTGAGAGGCGTTTAGGCTGTGCAAATGCAGCTTGCAACACCTCAGCTATGCGGAAGAGGGGAGTGGAAAACATTTTAAGAGATGGAAGCTAAGCGCACCAAATGCGTCCTGAATGGTTTGCAGATGGGGGGGGGGGGGGGAGGGGGAATTGAAAATAGTCTAGGAAAGGCTGAGACTTGGTGCAGTAGCAGGATGTAAAAAAAACTGCCTCTGCTTAAAGGAACAATGACTGGATGATGTATACAAACTGGGAGAGAAGGCTGGCAGCTAAATCAAAGAAACAGCAGCAAACTTCAGGGTCCCTGAACTGGATGTTCTCCTAAAGGAGATACACAGCAAGAGGAATGGACTGTTGGGACCAGAAGTAGAAGACTTGGCAAGCATGTTGTCAGTGTTTTGTGGAAAGATGTGTCTGCAGTGAGAGCTAACTCCTCGACTCTGTAGACTCCTTTGTTGTGCAGGAAGCATTTTAATGACCTTATCACAGCAACTAAGATAAACCACCTGCTCTTCCTGATCTTTCCTTGCAGTCTCTATAGGTGTGCGTACTCCTTCATTCATTACTCTCACTGTGGTCTAGGACTGTACTCTGAATTGCTGACCCCTTCTTCCAACCTATTTCACCTGATGCACCTTCCCTCACAGAGGTAGATCTTGAATTTGCACGATAGTGTAAAGCGGGTGATAGTAAATTGAAGTAAATGGAAATAATAATCAGGAGCGATGTAAAACAGGCTCCCGACTCACAATCACCCGTTTTACACTACTGCACAAAGTCAAGATCTACCCCACAGTGTGCCAAACATGAGCATGCATACCTAACTCAAACTTGTCCTTCCTTGATTTTTTTAAAATTAATTCATGGGATGTGGGTGTCGCTGGCAAGTCCAGCATTTATTGCCCATCCCAACTGCCCTTGAGAAGGAAGTGGTAAGCTGCCTTCTTGAACCACTGCAGTCTGTGTGGTGAAGGTTCTCCCACAGTGCTGTTAGATAGAGAGTTCCAGGATTTTGATCCAGCAACAATGAAGGAACAGCGATATATTTCCAAGTCAGGATGGTGTGTGATTTGGAGGGGAAGGTTCAGGTGGTGGTGTTCCCATGCGTCTGCTGGCCACGTCCTTCTGGGTGGTGGAGGTCGTAGATGTGTAGATTTTTGCCCCTCAAACTATTCAAACAAAAGATTCTCCCCAGCTTTCACTGATACAGATGTCATCTCTCTCATAGGAGAAAATGGTTCATAATGTCAGGTAATCTCAGGTCACGGTCCCATTTGGAAATTCGGGGGAGTTAAAAGACTGAACATACTGGGGACTGAGGCATAGGAGGAGCAATGGCAACTGCAGGTTTTCCTGGTCCATCTGCAGCAACCTGTATAATGGTTTGTGAGCACAAACACACTATCAAGCAACATAATCGGGCACCTGCAAAACCTCCAATCATCATGTAACTGCCTAGCATTATAACTTCACTTCTGCCCTAACAGCCACATTCTCACCCATGTCAGAAAATCAACTGGGACAGACTGCACTAGCAGCAGCCAAGGTGTAGTAGTCTGCAGCTGGGCCCTCATATGCTCAAGCATCCGGAAGTTGCCAGTCACGAGCATCTCAATGGTCGCAACATGAGCAGCAGCAGCCTTCTCCAGCTTTTCTGAGACCACTATGGGAATGAGGTATCTTTGTAATTAACTCATCTCAAGGTGTTTTGGTGACCTTCCTTCTTCTGTTGCTTCCCCACCTTCGCCCTGGTCTTCCTCATCCGATGAGGACTGCTGCTGCAGTGCCTCCTACAAATGCAGGCCTCTATGTATGGAGTGGTTGTGCAGGATGCAACATACCACTATGATGCAGAAGACTCTTTGTGGGTAGCCCCCAGACCTGTAGAGACACCTGAATCGCTCTTTAAGGAACCCTACAGTGTGGTCAATTATGATCCTGGTGGTCCCATGGCTTTGATTATACTGTGTTCCTCAGGTGTAGTGACATTGCGAAAGGGTGTCGTGAGCCACGTATGTATGGGGTATCCCTTGACCTCCAGTAGCTATCCTGTCACAGAATATTGAGGGGATGGCTGATTGTCAATGGATAAAAGCATTATGACAGCTGCTTAGGTACCTTTCACAAAATTACATTATCCTGTTTCCATGATTGGAGATGAACTGCACATTAACTGAGTGATAGCCATTCCCATTCATGAAGGATGCTGGCTGGTGTTATGGTGCCCTGATGGCAAACGTGTGCAGACAATCACGCCTTCGATGTGAGGGAAGTCAGTCACTGCTGCAAACCCTTGAGCTCTCTCCCGTAGGCTATTAACGTCAAATGGGGAAAATGATATATTGGGTTAGCCCTGACAAACATGGCATTGGTGATCTGTTTAATGAAGCTGAGTACTGCAGACTGGGATATGCGGGAAATGTCTTATGTAGCAGATTGGAAGGAGCCAGTAGTAAATAAGTTAAGGGTTGTGACTGACAGCCACTGACAAAGCATGGCCTCATGGTCCAGCAGGCAGCAGGCCTGCAACAGCCTCCTGATGCACTGTTGTTCAGATAGATCCAAGAAACTGACTCTTGGCCCATACACCCTGTGTGTTTGATACGGCCTCCTACGAGCAGCCCCCTAATCTGCATTCCCTGGCTGGGGAATCTAGAACCAGGAGTCACAGACTCAGAATAAGGGGTAGGACTGAGATGAGGAGAAATTTCTTCACTCAAAGGGTGGTGAATCTTTGCGCCTCCGCAGCTCTCTGGGGTAGAGAATTCCAGTCATTGAGTACATTCAAAACAGAGATCGATAGATTTCTAGATATTAAAGGCATCAAGGTATATAGGGATAGTGCAGGAAAATGACGTTGAGGTAGAAGATCAGCCATGATCTGGTTGAATGGCGGAGCAGGCTTGAGGGGCCGGATGGCCAACTCCTGCTCATATTTCTTATGTTCTTATAGGCCCAGCTGCTGCTCCTCTTGCTCCACCACTTCCTCTATCCAAACGAAACTGGCAGTAATAATATCCATGGTAATGAGATGGAGTTTACTGAGAGTAAGTAAAGCAGAAAATATCAGAAAGAAGCAATTTGAAAGCTGCAAACTCTCCTAGAAATCCAAACAGCACAATTGCACACAGATCCTATGATCTAATTACCTGCAGCTGTGTGTCCCTTTAAATGCTTCTGGTGGCAATGATAAACCAATCTCGCTGGTTTTACTGACATGTCGGGCACTTGGCAGGACTTCCACGATTTAGCAATAAAATACTGGTATCAGTAAAAATTACCATGAAGCTGTCGGATTGTCATAAAAACCCAATTAATTCCCTAATGTCCTTTAGGGAAGGAAACTTGCTGTCCTTACCCAGTCTGGCCTATGTGTGACTCCAATCCCACACCAATGTGGTGGACCCTTAACTGCCTCTGAAGTTGCCTAGCAAGCCATTCAACTGTATCAAACCACTATCAGTGGTTCAAGAAGAAAGCCAATAAATGCTGGTCAGGTTTGCCAGCGACGCCCACATCCAGAGAATTAAAAAAAAGGTCAAATGTAGTTTTCAAAAAAATGCAGAGTTAGAGGACAGGGAGAGAACACTTGAAATGAAACACTACTGAGGAGGAACAAGTGGAGATGGTAGTAGAGGAGCAGCATTAAGGAGAAGGGAGGTCTACGGCCAAACATTCCTCTGCTGCTTGGCCCATGGATCCGTATTTTACGAGACTGGATATAGAGAAGCACTCATTAATGTGCAGGAACATTTCACGTAGTCCTTTGAGAATCTTCAGAGTTTCTTGCATGGTATGATGGAGAGTGTACAGAGCTACAGCTCCAATATCAGTGCAGTATTTTGGAAACCTGCAGTCTACCATGGAGTGAGTGTCAACTCCATAGCCATCTGCAGGGGAGCCCCTGAGGACAGAGGGCTAAATTGCAGGTGTTGTTTTCATTGCCAACACTGTGACTGTTGAAACGGAGACCATGGTTTCTATAGGTTCCTTTCCTCTTTGTGTAGGGGCCTCCTTAGATAATGTCCCTCCCACCAGAAGCGAGTAGGAGCTGGGCCATCTTACCTCTGAATTCAAGAAGCTAGGGGACCTTGATGGTGAGCTTCACTTGATTTATGGGGGATAAAATTCAACTTCGGTAGGGGTGCAAAACGGACTGCAGTAAATTGGCCGCCCGTTGTACACCCAGTCTGATTTTGGTTTCTACTGAAGTCAAGGTGTATAACAGCGGCCAATCTGCTCCTGCTCGTTTATGCCCTGACGAAGTTGAATTTTACCCCCAAGTGGTGGCCAAGTTTCCCAGACAGGCCATCCGCAAAGGATATCCAGCAGCTGGGAAATGACAGGAGAACGCATGGATGAGACAGTTAACTCTCAGAGTGATGGCCAATTCAACTTTCACCTCATAGAACTGAAGTGCAAGGGCTGAAGTGCTAGCAATAATTGCATCAATGAGGCACTGTACTTTTGGCAAGCAAACCAACTGATAAAAATGCTGCGTTCTCTTATGCAGCTGCACCCCCCAGCCCAGTCCCCCCCTTCCACGGGGACAAAAGGGTGTTTTCTGGCAAATAAGGCCTTATTTATCAATGGATTTAAGACTGACCCATATGCCAAATGTTATTAGTGGTGACTTGAAAGGAGCCAGTCACTTGAAAGGAGCCAGTCACTTGAAAATTCACTGCTGCACTAATCTTTACAGCAACAGGCAGCGCTGTAGCTTGTGGTAGATCTTGTCTGGAAGTCAAGACTGTACAACTTTATGAAAGCCTCTTTCATGAAGTATAGATGGTCAATTCAGATCTCTTTAGAAATCCCAAGTATTTGGGTCTGATTATTTGCAGCATGGAATCAATCCAGATGGGTGCCAGGCACCTGAACTGCAAGGGCACCTGATTTGCCTTCCTCTGTCTGAACTCTTCTAAATCTATTAACAGTCATTACAAATCTCAATGGAATGCCCATGCTAAGCAGAGTGGTAACAGCTAAGGTTTGCAACTGCTGACAGCAACAATGCTGTGGCTACAGATCAGTCCTAAAGGAGCTGCATTATGCAAAAAGGCAGCAACAAATAGCAGAAGTAATGCAACAAAAATAGAAACTGCACTATGGAAAGTCAAACAAAAATCAAGTTACAATGCTGTAGAAATCTGTCAGTCATAGTTTGAAGAATTCAAGTTCTCATGCCCACAGCATAGCAGCCCAGAAGAATCCATTTCAAATAGGTGACCAGTGCTATAGCACCGAGGAGGCCATAAACTCCTGGAATTCATATTTACATATAATTGGCAGTCTGAAACGGGGGGCTGGTTTAATGAGGCTCATACACACTCTTTGTGTAGCCTCCAAAAACACTTAATAATGTGGGATTGCAAATTCAGCACCACTTGAATTAAGCGCTCAGGTCTACTTGCCCAATTCTACGAGACACCATCAAGGAATCAGCCTGTTTGAGCATACCATTGTGTAATTTCCCTTTATAAGTAATAGAAGTCCAAGGAAGGGATACCATCACTATAAATAGATACTACCAATACACACAGCAAATTGAGACCGTGTGGTTGCTGTACTTACAAAAAGATACAACATTAGAGGATTCAGTGAAATGCAATGAAGATACTTTCAGGTTTTGGGCCATTATCCCCCACCCCCGCCCCCCTATTTCATAAGAACATAAGAAATAGGAGCAGGAGTAGGCCATCCGGCCCCTCGAGCCTGCTCCGCCATTCAACAAGATCATGGCTGATCTTCTACCTCAATGCCATTTTCCTGCACGATCCCCACATACCTTGATGCCTTTAATATCTAGAAATCTATCAATCTCTGTTTTGAATGTACTCAATGACTGAGCCTTCACAGCCCTCTCGGGTAGAAAATTCCAAAGATTCACCACACTCTGAGTGAAGAAATTTCTCCTCATCTCAGTCCTAAATAACCTACCCCTTATTCTGAAACTGTCACCCCTGGTTCTAGATTCCCCAGCCAGGGGAAACATCCTCCCTGCATCTACCCTGTCGAGCCCTGTAAGAATTTTGTATGTTTCAATGAGATCACCTCTCATTCTTCTAAACTCTAGAGAATACGGGCATTGTCTACTCAGTCTCTCCTCATCTGACAATCCCGCCATCCCAGGAATCAGTCTGGTGAACCTTCGTTGCACTCCCTCCATGGCTCCCTCTTAGGAAAGGTGACCAAAATGGTACATAATACTCCAGCTGCAGTCTCACCAAGGCCCTATACAATTGCAATAAGGCATCTTTACTCCTGTACTCAAATCCTCTTGTAATAATGGTCAACATACCATTTGCCTTCTTAATTGCTTGCTGCATCTGCATGTTAGCTTTCAGTGACTCATGTACAAGGACACCCAGATCCCTTTGAACATCAACATTTCCCAATCTCTCACCATTTAAAAAATAATCTGCATTTCTGTTTTTCCTACCAAAGTGGATAACTTCACATTTTCCACATTATATCGCATCTGCCATGTTCTTGCCCACTCACTTAGCCTGTCTATATCCCCTCGAAGCCTCTTTGCATCCTCCTCACAACTCCCGTTCCCATCTAGTTTTGTGTCATCAGCAAAGTTGGAAATATTACATTTGGTCCCTTCATCCAAATCATTGATATAGATTGTGAATAGCTGGGGCCCAAGCACCGATCCCTGCGGTACCCCACTAGTCACAGTCTGCCAACCTGAAAAAGACGTGTTTATTCCTACTCTCTGTTTTCTATCTGTTAACCAATTCTCAATCCATCCCAGTATATTACCCCCAATTCCATATGCTCTAGCTTTGTTCACCAACCACCTGTGTGGGACCTCATTGAAAGCTTTCTGAAAATCCAAGTACACCACATTCACTGGTTCCCCCTTATCTATTCTACTAGTTACATCCTCAAAGAACTCCAATAGGTTTGTCAAATATGTTTTCCCTTTCATAAATCCATGTTGACTCTGCCAAATCCTATTATTATTTTCTAAGTGTCCTGTTATCACATCCTTTATAATAGATTCTAGCATTTTCCCTACTACTGATGTCAGGCTAACAGATCTGTAGTTCCATTTTCTCGCTCCCTCCTTTCCTAAATAGTGGGGTTACATTTGCTATCCTCCAATCTGCAGGATCCATTCCTGAATCTATAGAATTCTGGAAGATGATAACCAATGCATGCACTATCTTTATAGCCACCTGGGATGTAGATCATCGGGTCCTTGGGATTTATTGACTTTCAGTCCCATTAATTTCTCTAGTACTATTTTTTTTACTAATACTAATTTCTTTCAGTTCCTCATTCTCGCCAGACCCTCGGTGCTCTAGTATTTCTAGAAGTTTTTTGCGTCCTCTTCCGTGAAGACAGACACAAAGTATTTGTTTAATTTCTCTGCCATTTCCTTATTCCCCATTATAAATTCTCCCTTCTCTGTTTGTAAGGGACCCACATTTGCTTTTGCTAGTCTTTTCCTATTTACATACCTATAGAAGCTTTTACAGTCCGTTCTTATGTTTCTCGCTAGTTTACTCTCATATTCTATTTTCCCTTTCTTTATCAATTTCTTGGTCCTCCTTTGCTGAATTCTAAAATGCTCCCAATCCTCAGGCTTACTGCTTTTTCTGGCAACTTTATATGCCTCTTCCTTTGATTTAATACTATCTTTAATTTCTCTTGTTAGCCACAGTTGGACCACTTTTCCTGTTGGGTTTTTGAGCCTTAAAGGAATATATATTTGTTGCAAATTATGTATTAATTCTTTAAATGCTAGCCATCGCCTGTCTACCATCATACCTTTTAATGTAGTTCCCCAATCAACAACAGCCAATTTGCACCTCATACCTTCATAGTTTCCTTTGTTTAGATTTAAAACGCTAGTTTTGGATTGAACTACATCACTTTCAAACTTAATGAAGAATTCTATCATATTATGATCACTCTTCCCTAAGAGCTCCTTTACAACAAGGTTATTAATTAACCCTTTCTCATTGCACAATACTCGATCTAAAATAGCCTGTTCCCTAGTTGGTTCCTCAACATACTGATCTAGAAAACCATCTCATATACATTCTAGGAAATCGTCCTCCACAGTATTAATACTATTTTGGTTTGCCCAATCTATATGTAGATTAAAGTCCCCCATGATTACTGTATTACCCGTGTTACATGCACTTCTAATTTCCTGCTTTATACTGTGCCCTACATTACCACTACTGTTTGGTGGCCTATAAACAACTCCCACCAATGTTTTCTGCCCCTTGCTGTTTCTTAGCTCCATCCAAACTGATTCTACATCTTGATCTTCTGAGCCAAGATCCTTTCTCACTATTGTACTGATCTCATCCTTTATTAACATCGCTACCCCACCTCCTTTTCCTTTTTGCCAAGAGTAGTAGGTATATAGAATAGATTACAAAAAAATGAATCAATGCAACATTGACAATCTCTTTTAAAAATATATCTGATGAGCATAAGAACATAAGAAATAAGAGCAGGAGTAGCCCAACCACCCAATAATATCATGGCTGATCTTCGACCTCAACTCACTTTCCTGCCCGATCCCCATATCCCTTGATTCCCTTGGAGTTCAAAATTCTATCTATCTCAGCCTTGAACATATTCAATAACTTAGCATCCACAGCCCTCTGGGGTAGAGAATTCCAAAAAGTCATAACCCTCCTCCTCATCTCAGTCTTAAATGGCCAACCCCTTATCCCGAGAAAATGCCTCCTAGTTCTAGACTCCCCAGCCATGGGAAACAGCCTCTCAGCATCTACCCCATCAAGCCACCTCAGAATCTTGTATGTTTCAATAAGATCACCTTTCATTCTTTTAAACTCCAGAGAGCATAGGCCCATACTACTCAATCTCTCCTCACAGGACAACCGTCTCATCCTAGGAATCAATCTAGTGAATCTTCGTTGCATCACCTCTAAGGCAAGTGTCTCTTTCCTTAGATAAGGAGACCAAAACTGTACACTATACTCCATGTGAGGTCTCACCAAAGCCTTGTACAATTGTAGTAAGACTTCCTTACTCTTGTACTCCAACCCCCTTGTAATAAAGGTCAACAAGCCATTTGCCTTCCTTATTGATTGCTGTACCTGCATGCTAACTTCTTGTGTTTCTTGTACGAGGACACCCAAATCTCTTTGAACATCAACATTTAATAGTTTCTCACCATTTAAAAAATATTGCTTTCCTATTCTTCCTAGCAAAGTGAATAAATAACCTCACATTTCCCCGCATTATACTCATTCTGCCACCTTCTTGCCGACTCACCTAACCTGTCTATATCCCTTTGCACACTCTTTGTGTCCTCCTCACAGCTTACTTTCCCACCTAGCTTTGTACTGTCAGCTAATTTGGATATACTACACTCGGTCCCTTCATCTAAGTCATTATCGATTGTAAATAGCTAAGGCCCAAGCACTGATCCTTGCGGCACTCCAGTAGTTACAGCCTGCCAACCTGAAATTGACCCGTTTATCCCTACTCCCTGTTTTCTGTCCGTTAACCAATCCTCTATCCTTGCTAATATATTACCCCCAACCATATGAGCCCTTATCTTGTGTAACAACCTTTTATGTGGCACCTTATCGAGTGCCTTTTGAAAATCCAAATAAACTTCATCCACTGGTTCCCCTTTATCTACCCTGCTAGTTACATCCTCAAAAAACTCTAATAAATTTATCAAACATGATTTCCCTTTCATAAAACTGTGTTGACTCTGCCTAATCATATCATGATGTTCTACGTGCCCTGTTACCACTTCCTTAATGATGGATTCCAGCATTTTCCCAACGACTGATGTCAGGCTAACTGGTCTGTAGTTCCCTATTTTCTCTCTCCCTCCTTTCTTGAATAGCGGGGTTACATTTGCTAACTTCCAATCTGCTCGGACCGTTCTAGAATCTAGGGAATTTTGGAAGATCACAACCAATGCATCCACTATCTCTGCAGCACCTCTTTTAGAACCCTAGGATGTAGGCAATCAGGTCCAGGGGATTTATCGACTGTTAGTCCCATCAGTACTTTTTCTCTACTGATATTAATTACTTTAAGTTCCTCACTCTCATTAGCCCCTTGGTTCCCCACTATTTCTGGTGTCCTTTTTTGTGTCTTCTTCTGTGAAGACAGATACAAAATGTTTGTTTAAAGTCTCTGCCATTTCCTAATTCCCCATTATAATTTCTCCTGTCTCAGCCTCTATGGGACCAAGGTTTACTTTTGCTAGTCTCTTCCTTTTTACATACTTGTAAAAGCTCTTACAATCCGTTTTTATATTTCTTACTAGTTTACTTTCATATTCTATTTTCTCCCTTTTTATCAATTTTTGGTCATCCTTTGCTGGTTTTTAAAACTGTTCCAATCCTCAGGCTTATTATTCTTCTTCGCAACATTATAAGCCTCTTCTTTTAATTTAATACTATCCTTAATTTCTTTAGTTAGCCACAGATGAATCACTTCACCCGTGGAGTTTTTATTTCTCAATGGAATGTATATTCATTGAGAATATTGAAAAATTTCTTTAAATGTTTGCCATTGCTTATCTACTGTCATACCTTTTAATCTAATTTCCCAATCTACCTTAGCCAACTCGCCCCTCATATCTATGTAATTGGCTTTATTTAAGTTTAAGGCTCTAGTTTTGATCTTAAGTATGTCACTCTCAAACTCAATGTGAAATTCTTTCATATTATGATCACTCTTCCCCAGAGGGTCCATTACTGTGAGCTTACTAATTAACCTGGTCTCATTACACAATACAAGATCTAAAATAGCCTGTTCCCTGGTTAGTTCCATGACGTATTGCTCTGGGAAACTGTCTTGAATACATCCCATGAACTCGTTCTCCAGACTGCCTTTGCCATTTTGATTTCTCCAGTCTATATGAAGATTATTGCATTACCTTTGTTACAAGCTCCTATTATTTATTAATACTACTGTTAGGGGCCCTATAAACTGCTCCTACCAGTGTTTTCTGCCCCTTGTTATTTCTTATTTCCACCCATACTGATTCTACTTCCTTATCCTCCGAGCCAAGATCCTTTCTCACCAATGTCCTTATGTCATCCTTTATTATCAGGGCCAACCCCCCCCTTTTTCCATTCTGCCTGTCCTTTCGAAACGTCAAGAACCCTGTCAAGTTCCCAACCTTGGTCACCTTGCAGCCATGTCTCTGTAATGGCTATTAGATCAAACCCACTTATTTCTTTTTGTGCCACTAATTTGTCTATCTTGTTACGAATGCTTCGTGCATTCAGATACAGAGCCTTTAATTTTAACTTTTTGCCATATTTCCTGCTTTGACCTTATTCACTGATGCACTATTACCGTTAAACTCTCTGTCTCTTCCTGCCACAGTCTGCTTATCTTTACCCAAATCACTACACTGTTCTGTTGCCTTGACTTTTCTCCTTTGATTTTTAAATTTCCCCTCGCCTGACCCCTCCACCCCCCCTTTTTTAGTTTAAAGCCCTATTTACAGCCCTAGTTAGTCGATTCAGCAGGACACTGGTCTTAGCCTGGTTTAAGTGGAGCCTGTCCCAACGGAACAGCTCCTTCTTTCCCCAGTACTGGTGCCAGTGCCCCACGAATCGAAATCGAGTATCAGGATTATAGGTTAGAAGATCAAAGATAGGCATGGATAATCAAACTTTTTAAAGAAGACAACTTCTTTTTAAAGAAGACTACCACCACAGTGGTGGTAGGATCAGAGGCAAATCATCTGCGGAATGCAAGACAGATAGCAAAATAAAGATGGGAATTGATCAAGTACACACAGAGAGGTATTTGCACAAAATATGGATGAAGGAACCTGGAAACATGAAGCTAAACTTAATAAAGGGATTAATTTCTTCACACTTGTAGTTAATGGCATATGGAACAGACTGCTACCCACTGTCGTAAATACAGACTGCGCTAGAACGTTTCAAAAACAACTAAATCCATTCCTGATTCAGCAAAGAGTACAAGAATATAGGTTTGAGATAGGAAAATGAATTTAAAACAAGTTAGATTAAAAATAAAAACAGAATATGCTGGAAATATACTTAAGTTCAGTCAGCATCTGTAAATAGAAAAGACAGGTTGACTGACCCGCTCTGTATTCCTAGCATTTTTTGTTCTATTTCAGATCTCCAGCATATATCGTTTTCCTTTTTATTGCAGAGATATTTATTTAATAAAATTATTAAATGAGAAATATTCAACAAACATGCACCATAAAATCTGACACAGAGGTCACAGCACCTTTGCACAAGTTTTGACAACTGCAACTTAATGAGATTGTTGTACTGCTGCTATGATCTTGTTTATATCATAATGATTTATATATCAGACTTTATAGTATATAGAAGCCAAGGAGGAACAACAAATAATTACTTTAAACTGATGTGATTTCATTCTGCCCAACAGTGGAAACAGAAAATAAGCAGAACTGTGTTATTTTGAATCTATTTTAAAGAAACTTCCATCTGGAAGGAAGCAGAAGCCATCAGCATTGTAATTAAAATGCAATTACTACAATCCCAGGACAACCATTCCATCTGTGTGATATGCAATGGGTACAAACAGACTTTTTTTTAAAAAAAGTTTTCTAGGTCTAGCAAATATTTTCTTATCTATTAATCATATGTGTTGATAGGGTCTTCAAATTTTGACACCCAACATTCAATAAACCATTATTTGGCAAATGTAAAAGAATGCATAACATGGAGAAATTAATGGGACTAAAAGCCAACAAATCCCTTGGACCTGATGACCTACATCTGACGGTTTCAAATGAGGTGGCTGCAGAGATAGTGGATGCAATGGTTTTGATCTTCCACAATTCCCTAGATTCTATAATGGTCCCCGTGGATTGGAAGGTAAAAAATATAACCCGGCTATACAAGAAAAGGAGGGAGAGAGAAAACAGGGAACTGGAGGCCAGTTAGCCTGACATCAGTAGTAGGGAAAATGCTAGAATCTATCATTAAGGACATAGTAACAGGGCATTTAGAAAATTATAATATGATTAGACAGAGTCAACATGGTTTTATGAAAGGGTGTGGTGTTTGACAAATCTATTAGAGTTTTTTTAAGGGTACAATTAGCAGGGTAGTATATTTGGATTTTCTAAAAGCATCCGATAAGGTGCCACACAAGAGGTAGTTACACAAGGTTAGGGCTCATGGGATTCGGGGGAATATATTAGCTTGGAATGGGGATTGATTAACGGACAGAAAACAGAGAGTAGGAATAAGTGGATCATTTTCTGGTTAGCAGATTGTAACTATGGGATGCCGCAAGGATCGGTGCTTGGGCCTCAGCTGTTTACAATATATACCAATGACTTAGATGATACGACAGAGTGTAATGTATCCAAGTCTGCTGACGATACAAAGCCAGGTGGGAAAGTAAGCTGTGAGGAGGACACAAAGAGGCTGCAAAGGGATATAGACAGGTTAAATGAGTGGGCGAGAAGGTGGCAGATGGAGTATAACGTGGGAAAATATGAAATTATCCATTTGGTAGGAAGAATAGAAAAGCAGAATATTTTTTAAAAAGTGAGAGACTAAGAAACGTTGGTTGTCAGAGGGATTTGGGTGTCCTTGTACACGAATCACAGAAGGTTAACATGCAGGTACAGCAAGCAATTAAGGAGGTAAACGATATGTTAGCCTTTACTGCGAGGGGGTTGGAGTATAAGAGTAAGGAGGTCTTGCTGCAATTGTATAGGGCTCTGGTGAGACCACACCTGGAGTACTGACTGTGTACAGTTTTGGTCTCCTTACCTAATGAAGGATATACTTGCCTTAGAGGGGGTGCGACAAAGGTTCACGAGATTGATTCCTGGGATGAGAGGACTGTCCTATGAGGAGAGATTGAGTAGAATGGGCCTCCAGGTGAAACTTTTATGCGTCATTTTTATATTTGCCACAATGCTTTACCTTTAAAGCACCATCACAGGCATATGATTTGGTTAATTTACAAATCAATTAATCCATTGGATGAATTTTCAGCCTAGTTATACCCCTGCTGGTGATGTAAAATGGGAAGAGGGGATCAGAAATATGAATAGATCTTCAACATTCAGCACACATCGAGCGCTTCGGGTTGGGTGGGACATCAGTGCTGAAAACCCTCACCCAGAATAGGCAAGATCTTGATTTAAACCTTAAAATTGCCTACTAATATATGCAAATGAGTGCATGTGCAGATTCCCAGCATTTATGCCCATATAAAATAGCTCTTGCAGGTTGTTTTACCTCTGTCTCCTTCAGCTGGGCCAAGGGATGGCCCAGCCACTGGCTCCACCACATCCACAGCTTCAGGATCTGCCTGCCGCTACATTCACAGTCAACGGTGTGGAATGGCTTGAGGGTGTGGATGTGTTGCTGTTAAAAGGGATATGGCAACTCTGACCATGCCTCTGGCACTACTCACTACCTCGTCTTGCCTACTGGATCGCCATAATAACACACCTGATGGCACCAATGTGATGTGAAACTGTAAGCCTTCTCTCAAAATGACCCTCAGTTGTAACCTCAGCTTTAAGTTCTTTAAAGTGGTTACTGCACTTTTCCTACTTCAGTAAAAGAACTTTAAAACAGGTCAGAGCTGGGAACACAGCAATAAGGTTTTTCCTGTGTGCGGAACTGAGTCAGCACTGGACAGTAGGGGAAGGCAACAGAGTTCAGGGTAGGATTGGGGAGTGCAAGGGGTGACAGAAGAGACTTAGGAAGTATTGCCGGTGCTCAGGGTGGGAGAGATTTGTAAAAGGTAGAGGGTGGAAGTCACAGGAGAGATGGCAGGAGTTTGTGTTAGGCAAGAAGCCTGATCTTCGCCTGAGATGGATGACAATGTAGAGAACAGCACCACCTCAGCTGGCAATGGAAATCGGGAGTGAGAGGACACAGAACTGGGGCCAGTCACATGGGAAGAATGAGCCAATCAGAGGTAAAGATAACACAATAATATATTGAACTTTTTATGCAGGTTGTGTACTTCAATGAAAACTGCTATGTAAACATTTCCTATGGAGATTTTTAATTTTAAAAGGCCCACAATCACTTGTCACACTTACCTATAACAATTATAAGTCACACCACTAGGGTGATGTACTAATCAGATTTCCATTGTAAATTTGATCATTGACCTGTAATGCTTCATACCACCACATTGTGCTATTTTATCTTTTCCATGCAAATCACTTAAAATATTTTCTGTAAAAATTTTCACTACACTTTCTCAGTACCTGAAATTTCTAATGTCTAATATAAGGTTACAAAAAGGAAAAAAAAAAAACATATTTCACGATAACATGATTGAATTTCTCCACTTGATTGTCTTTTTGTATTCGTTCACGGGATGTGGGCGTCACTGGAAAGGCCAGCATTTATTGCCAATCCCGAATTGCCCTTGAGAAGGTGGTGGTGAGTCGCCTACTTGAACCACTGCAGTCCGTCTGGTGAAAGTTCTCCCACAGTGTTCTAAGGGAGGGAGTTCCAGGATTTTCACCCAGCGACGATGAAAGAACAGCGATATATTTCCAAGTCGGTATGGTGTGTGACTTGCAGGTGATGTTGTTCCCGTGTGCCTGCTGCCCTTGTCCTTTTACATGGTAGAGGTCGCGGGTTTCGGAGGTGCTGTCGAAGAAGCCTTGGCAAGTTGCTGCAGTGCATCCTGTAGATGGTACACACTGGAGCCAAAGTGCGCCGGTGGTGGATGGGGTGCCAATCAGCAGGCTGCTTTGCCCTAGGTGGTGTTGAGCTTCTTGAGTGTTGTTGGAGCTGCACTCATCCAGGAAAGTGGAGAGTATTCCATCACACTCCTGACTTGTGTCTTGGAGATGGTGGAAAGGCTTTGGGGAGTCAGGAGGGGAGTCACTCACCGCAGAATACCCAGACTCTGAAATGCTCTTGTAGCCACAGTACTTATGTGGCAGTTCCAGTTAATTTTCTGGTCAACGGTGAACCCAGAATATTGATGGTGGAGGATTTGGCAATGGTAAATCCCCCACCATCAAGGGGAGGTGGTTAGACTCTCTCTTGTTGGAGATTGTCATTGCCTGGCACTTGTCTGGCGCGAATGTTACCTGCCACTTATCAGCACAAGCCGGGATGTTGTCCAGGCATCCATGAGGCGCTGTGGGCCATCAGCAGCAGCAGAATTGTATTGCAGCACAACCTGTAACCTCATGGCCAGGCATATTCCTCATGCTACCATTACCAACAAGCCAGGGGATCAACCCTGGTTCAATGAGGAGTGTAGAAGAGCATGCCAGGAGCAGCACCAGGCGTACCTAAAAACGAGGTGCCAACCTGGTGAAGCTACAACTCAGGACAACATGCATGCTAAACAACGGAAGCAACATGCTATAGACAGAGCTAAGCGATTCCACAACCAACGGATCAGATCAAAGCTCTGCAGTCCTGCCACATCCAGTCGTGAATGGTGGTGGACAATTAAACAATCAACAGGAGGAGGAGGCTCTGTAAACATCCCCATCCTCAATGATGGCGGAGTCCAGCACGTGAGTGCAAAAGACAAGGCTGAAGCGTTTGCAACCATCTTCAGCCAGAAGTGCCGAGTGGATGATCCATCTCGGCCTCCTCCCGATATCCCCACCATCACAGAAGCCAGTCTTCAGCCAATTCGATTCACTCCACGTGATATCAAGAAACGGCTGAGTGCACTGGATGCAGCGAAGGCTATGGGCCCTGATGACATCCCGGCTGTCGCGTTGAAGTCTTGTGCTCCAGAACTAGCCGCGCCACTAGCCAAACAGTTCCAGCACAGCTACAACGATGGCATCTACCCGACAATGTGGAAAATTGCCCAGGTATGTTCTGTCCACAAAAAGTAGGACAAATCCAATCCAGCCAATTACCGTCCCATCAGTCTACTCTCAATCATCAGCAAAGTGATGGAAGGTGTCGTCGACAGTGCTATCAAGTGGCACTTACTCACCAGTATCCTGCTCACCGATGCTCAGTTTGGGTTCCGCCAAGACCACTCGGCTCCAGACCTCATTACAGCCTTGGTCCAAGCATGGACAAAAGTGCTGAATTTCAGAGGTGAGGTGAGAGCGACTGCCCTTGACATCAACGCAGCATTTGACCGAGTGTGGCACCAAGGAGCCTTAGTAAAATTGAAGTCAATGGGAATCAGGGGGAAAACTCTCCAGTGGCTGGAGTCATACCTAGCACAAAGGAAGATGGTAGTGGTTGTTGGAGGCCAATCATCTCAGCCCCAGGACATTGCTGCAGGAGTTCCTCAGGGCAGTGTCCAAGGCCAAACCATCTTCAGCTGCTTCATCAATGACCTTCCCTCTGACAAAAGGTCAGAAATGGGGATGTTCGCTGATGATTGCACAGTGTTCAGTTCCATTCGCAACCCCTCAGATAATGAAGCAGCACGTGCCCGCATGCAGCGAGACCTGGACAACATCCAGGCTTGGGCTGATAAGTGGCAAGTAACATTCGCGCCAGACAAGTGCCAGGCAATGACCATCTCCAACAAGAGAGAGTCTAACCACCTCCACTTGACATTCAATGGCATTATCATCGCCAAATCCTCCACAATCAAAATTCTGGGGTTCACCGTTGACCAGAAACTTAACTGGACCAGCCATATAAATACTGTGGCTACAAGAGCATTTCAGAGGCTGGTTATTCTGCGGTGAGTGACTCACCTCCTGACTCCCCAAAGCCTTTACACCATCTACAACACACAAGTCAGGAGTACTCTCCACTTGCCTGGATGAGTGCAGCTCCAACAACACTCAGGAAGCTCGACACCATTCGACAAAGAAGCTCGCTTGATTGACACCCCATCTGCCACCCTAAATAGTCACTCCCTTCACCATCGACGCACAGTGGCTGTAGTGTGTACCATCCACAGGATGCACTGCAGCAACTCGCCTAGGGTTCTTGGACAGCACCTCCCAAACCCGCGACCTCTACCACCTAGAAGGACAAGGGCAGCAGACACATGGGAACAACACTACGCACACATTCCCCTCCAAGTCACACACCATCCTGACTTGGAAATATATCACTGTTCCTTCATCGTCACTGGGTCAAAATCCTGGAACTCCCTACCTTACAGCACTGTGGGAGAACCTTCATCACAAGGACTGCAGCGGTTCAAGAAGGCGGTTCACCACCACCTTCTCAAGGGCAATTAGGGATGGGCAATAAATGCTGGCCTCGCCAGCGATGCCCACAACCCATGAACGAATAAAAAAAAAGCCCAAGCCTGAATGTTGTCCAGGTCTTGCTGTATGCGGGCACAGACTGCTTCATTATCTGAGGGGTTGCGAATGGAACTGAACACTGTGCAATCATCAGCGAACATCCCCATTCATGACCTTATGATGGAGGGAAGGTCATTGATAAAGCAGCTGAAGATGGTTGTGCCTAGGATATTGCCCTGAGGAACTTCTGCAGCAATGTCCTGGGGCTGAGATGATTGGCCTCCAACAACCACTACCATCTTCCTTTGTGCTAGGTATGACTCCAGCCACTGGAGAGTTTTCCCCCGATTCCCATTGACTTCAATTTTACTGAGGCTCCTTGGTGCTACACTCCGTCACTCTCACCTCACCTCTGGAATTCAGCTCTTTTGTCCATGTTTGGAACAAGGCTGTAATGAGGTCTGGAGCCGAGTGGTTCTGGCGGAACCCAAACTGAGCATCGGTGAGCAGGTTATTGGCGAGTAAGTGCCACTTGATAGCACTGTCGACGACACCTTCCATCACTTTGCTGATGATTGAGAGTAGACTGATGGGGCAATAATTGGCTGGATTGAATTTGTCCTACTTTTTATGGACAGGACATACCTGGGCAATTTTCCACATTGTCGGGTAGATGCCAGTGTTGTAGCTGTACTGGAACAGCTTAGCTAGAGGTGTTTTAATGCCTCGAAGAATTTTATGTGAAGACCTCAGCCAGTCCCAAAAGCCTGGCCTTGGATTTGATATTTGCACAGAGCTGTGACTCCATTTGTTGAACTTAGATTCTGCAATCTGAGCATTTGCAGTGGCCCAGTTTATCAGTATGCATCAGTAGCACTCTGGTTTGACGTATTCCTAGAGATTTGATAATGTGACATTTGATCACACATGGCATTCCATCACGTGACACTGCTCATGTGATGCTTAGTCACATGATATTGGATCACGTGACATTTGCTCACCGTTTGCAAATGTTATTGCATTTACCTTAGTTGAGTATCTTAGTATAACCAAGCCCTGAATAAAATTATTGACTTTTTGTTTTACAGTGAGATGAATAACATAATTTATAAATCAAAGAACAAGAAACAATAGAAAAATTTAAGGATAAGTAATGTTTAAATAATAATGACTTGTGGTGTTTCTACAGTATCGACCGCAATGAGAAACACCAAGTAAATTCCACTGATTCAACAAAAACATCAACGCCGTAAGTAATTTCTAACTAAAGATTTTGTACCAATTTATGACTTTTACAAACACAGCAAGTAATAAAAATAATAAATAAAACCAAAACCAAACCTAATTCAATTAACTGACTCCCACACCCCACCGCTGAAGCCCAACTTTAGGGAGGTAAGACTCAGTCCTCAGGGAGCAGTACCAAAGCTGCCTGACTCCCGTAATAAAACAGATTATACAACAGTGCACATCACAGGCTGTCATGAACTCTCCCTCCCCCAAGTTTGTGTTGCTCTCTCTCTCACTCCCTCCCTCCCTCCCTCCTTCAGTTTGTGTTGCTCTTTCTCTCTCCCTCCCCCAGTTTGTGTTGCTTTCTCCCTCTCTCTCCCCCTCCTCTAGTTTGTGTTCCTCGCCCTCTCTTTCTCCCTCCCTCCTCCAGTTTGTGTTTCTCTCTCCCTCTCTCCCCAGTTTGTGTTGCTCTCTTTCTCCTTCCCTCCTCCAGTTTGTGTTGTTCTCTCTCTCCCTCCCCTAGTTTGTGTTGCTCTCTCCCTTCCTCCCCCAATGTGTGTTGCTCTCTCAGGATCACAGAGTTTCCAAGCGATTTTTGTTGTCAGCTAAACTGTTGGAATATTTTTCTTCAGGTTCTAATAGTTTCTGAACTGTTAAAATTATTTGAAGAAAAGTTACAGGACAAATTTAAAAAGATTTATTCAGATAAAGTTTAGAATGATTGTTTTTCTAAACAGAGTGGCTGTGTGTGCACACAAAAAAACAATCGTGCATACACATTTGTAGCTTTTGTTTTGTGTTCTACAACTTCAAGGACGCTTAAAAAGACACCTTCCTAATTTCAGTTCATTTGTCAAAAAAAACACACAAGTTTAATTTTGAAAGCCCCTATCACCTCTGTTTTGTTGACAGCTGGAAAATGTAATTACTGACAGCTGTTACATAAAGGAGTTACATCGAGAGAGACACACACAGATGGAGATAGATAGATAGACAAAAAGAGAGAGAGAGAGAGACAGGAGAGACAATGAGGCTGACTTCACTGTTTTACTTCAACTTCAGTTCTTTTTTTTAAAAAAAAAGCAAAATCTCCAAGGAAAACAGACAGGAGGGGAAATGAGTAGACAAACAGGTTGATGGTGAGTGATTCTCTGGACTCTTGCTACTCATCCTTTAGAGAAGTTTGTGGGCGTGATGTGGCACTAGATGAAGGGTTATGGGTGGTGAGTGACGGGGCGGTGGGGGGAAGAATACAGGATTTGTACGCATAGTTCAAAAGGGAGGAGGTAGGGGTTACTGATGGGAATAAGTAGGAGGTTGCAATAGGAATGAGGGGGTGGTAAGAAAGAGAGAGAAAGCAAAGGAACAGGGGATGCAATGGGAGTGAGGGGGTGGGGGAAAGCACAAGGTAAGCAAGAAGTGAATGGGAAGGCAGCCACTTAGGGCTGTTGCTAACATTTCCTGCAGTTTTCACTGAAAATGCAGCCTGTAGCCTCTGAAGGCTCAATTCCTACCACACCATGGCATGTCAACTATCACCTCCCACCTGAATGGAAAGGAGAAGAGAGAGGTGGAAGAAGACAAAGAGAGAAGCAAAAAGAACATTTATTAAGAGAGGAGCAGAAGAGAGTCAAAAGCAGAAGAGAGTCAAAAGCAGAAGAGAAGTGACAGAGAAAGAAACAGCAATGTGAAGACAACAGGGACAGGTTAGAAAGAAGTGAAATTGGTCTTAGGCGGTAGTGCAGAACGGGTGATAGCGAATCGGCAGTCCGTTTCACACCCAACCCGACTTTCTTTTCCATTGAAAAGAAATTCAATGTTCAATGAAAAAAAAATCAGGCAGGGTGTAAAATGGGCTGCCAATTCGCTATCACCTGTATCCTACAACCACCCAAGACCAATTTCACCTCCAATATTCTATTACTGACCATATGCAACATCACAGTAGATGGCCTAGAACTGTAGGTCCCAAAAATCATTGTGGTTCTCATCTTAGCGTAAGTGTTGCAATTAATTGCCCCAAACTTCGCCACTGAACCCACCAAAATATATGGGAAGGGACTTACAATTTAAATGCGTTTGGTGGGCTAGGGGTGCACCTGAGTTCCAAACTGGGGCAGGGATTGTTTGTCCCAGAAGGTTCCAGAAACTGCCTTAAAAATTTAAAAAAGTTCTTGGCCAAGTATTCAGGGGTCAAGGCTTGGAGTCACAGATGGACCCTATATCTGACCTCTGGTAAGCCACTTTGCCTGATCTCACCAGGCATACCTGTGCCAACCATATGCTAGATCCCAAAGACCTGGGAACTCTGACATTTGGAATTCATGCCTCTGGTTTCATACTCCCTTTCTGGTGACAGGTTTGGAAATGGTATGAAAGTAAATAAGTGGTGGATGTTATAAGGAAAATATTGATGATTTTGGGATGTAGTTGGTAATCGGGGTATAGCAGTGAAAAGGGAGAAAATGGTAGTGAGTAGTTGAGGGGTGAAGGAAGTAATGGGGTAATGTGAAGGAATTGGAGAGAGAAGCAGAAGAGGAGCGAGAGAGAAGCAGAAGAGGAGCGACAGAGAAAGAAACAGCAATATGAGGAGTTTGGTGCGTGGAGTGGGATACAGCAATTTGGTTTGGTGGCTTGAAACAAAAGACTGGCAAACAGGAGTCAATGAAGAAGAGTTGCGAAAAAATTGAACCAAAATAGCAAGGAAAAGGAATTCTTAAAAAAAGAGTGGGGAACAGGCCTTTAAAAAAACATTTTTTATTTGTTCATGGGATGTGGACGTCACTGGCAAGGCCAGCATTTATTGCCCATCCCTAATTGCCCTTGAGAAGGTGGTGTGAGCCGCCTGCTTGAACCGCTGCAGTCCATGTGGTGAAGGTTCTCCCACAATGCTGTTAGGTGGGGGGTTCCAGGATTTTGACCCAGCGACAATGAAGGAACAGCGATATATTTCCAAGTCGGGACGGTGTGTGACTTGGAGGGGAACGTGCAGGTGGTGTTGTTCCCATGTGCCTGCTGTTCTAGTCCTTCTAGGTGGTAGAGGTCGCGGGTTTGGGAGGTGCTGTCGAAGAAGCCTTGGCGAGTTACTGCAGTGCATCCCGTAGATGGTACATGCTGCAGCCACGGTGCGCCAGTTGTGAAGGGAGTGAATGTTTAGGGTGGTGGATGGGGTGCCAATCAAGTGGGCTGCTTTGTCCTGGATGGTGTTGAACTTCTTCAGTGTTGTTGGAGCTGCACTCATCCAGGCAAGTGGAGAGTATTCCATCACAGTCCTGACTTACGCCTTGTAGATGGTGGATAGGCTTTGGGGAGGCAGGAGGTGAGTCACTCGCCGCAGAATACCCAGCCTCTGACCTGTTGTTGTAGCCACAGTATTTATGTGGCTGGTCCAGTTAAGTTTCTGGTCAATGGTGACCCCCAGGATGCTGATGGTGGGAGATTTGGCGATGGTAATGCCGTTGAATGTCAAGGGGAGGTGGTTAGGCTCTTTCTCTTGTTGGAGATGGTCATTGCCTGGCACTTGTCTGGTGCGAATGTTACTTGCCACTTATCAGCCCAAGCCTGAATGTTGTCCAGGTCTTGCTGAATGCGGGCACGGACTGCTTCATTATCTGAGGGGTTGCGAATGGAACTGAGCACTGTGCAATCATCAGCGAACATCCCCATTTATGACCTTTTGATGGAGGGAAGGTCATTGATGAAGCAGCTGAAGATGGTTGGGCCTAGGACACTGCCCTGAGGAACTTCTGCAGCAATGACGTGGGGCTGAGATGATTGGCCTCCAACAACCACTACCATCTTCCTTTGTGCTAGGTATGACTCCAGCCACTGGAGAGTTTTCCCCCTGATTCCCATTGACTTCAATTTTATAGGGCTTCTTGGTGCCACACTTGGTCAAATGCTGCCTTGATGTCAAGGGCAGAAAAGCGTGGTAAAATTACCTGTTAGAAAACTGAGACCAGGAAAGAAAAAAAAACACAACAGGTAAGAAAAGAAAAAACTGTGCACAATGGAGTTCATGGGGAGATGTTGAAAGATGCAGAAAAGGCAAATATTTATATTTCCCGAACATAAAATGAAACCGCCAAGATTCATTATTAAATACATACCTTTTCTTTAATTCATCCTTGGGTTGCACGTCGCTGGCAAGGCCGGCCTTTATTGCCCAACCCTAGTTGCCCTGTACACTTCAGTGGCTTGTCAGGCCACTTCAGGGAGCAGTTAAGAGTCAACCACATTGATAAAGAACTGGAGTTACATGTAGGCCAGACCGCGTAAGGCCGCCAGGTTTCCTTCCGTAAAGGACATTAGTGAACCAGTGGGTTTTCATGGTCACTTTTACTGGTACTAGCTTTTTAATTTTCATATTTTTAAAAATTAAATTAAAACTGCCATGGATTTGAACTTAACATTTTGTGGCTTACTGGTCCAGTAACATAACCACTATGCTACCGTACACCTGCCTCCCGGAATTATTTTTTTGGTCAGTAAATGAAATGCCCGCACTGAATTAATTATTTATTTCCATGTCATTTTACATACAGTGCTAGTGAAACCATCCACTCAGCACATAAATTATATCTGCAAGAGTTGATGAATCAGTTAATGTATGCATTGCAACCATTTACTTATTTAATTTTGAGCCTCCGGGTTTGGTAGGCAATTAATTAATTATTTACATGTCACCTCGTATGGTCAGAACTTCATTTAATTTAATGTTTACAGATTAAAAGGTTCTGCTGGGGACCACGTAACCAGTGCATTAATTAAATCTGTGAGAGTTGATTATTCAATTGATATCTGCACAATAAATATTTATTTATTTAATTTTCAGCAAGTGGGTGGGGCAGCCACACAAACTTATTTTTAATTTTCAGCCACTGTTTTTGTTTATTTTTTGTTTCCTGATCAAATTATCTTAGAGTAGCAGGGTACTTTTGTAGTTCCTGACACGGTGAGCACAGGTAAGGACTCTATTCACTGAAAAATGGTAAGCCTGGACGACGCATTTAGGAGCATTAGCCTGTGAGCAATTTACAGGCTTGGAATCATCCAATCACAGAGTAAAAGGAATAAAATAGCGCCACAGTGCCACCTAGGTTGAAGATGCAGGTAGGAGCACTCAATCACTGTACAAATAATAGAAAATTTCAAGCTATAAAGAAAATTCAAGTGTAGCAGAAATAGTGCAACAGAAAATTGAGACAGGGAAAGTGTTATAGGATGTGTTTCACTTAAAGGAAGTGTGAGAATAACTATTACTTGCAACCATAATAAGCGGTGCTTAATGAAGGTAATTGGAAAAAAAAGGGGGGAATTATTTTGAAATCTGCCTTCACAAAGCTTGCTCATGCAATATATTCAATAAAGATTGCCAAAAACCTGGAATTACCATCCCAAATTTCACCACTGCCTGTCCATTTAACTGAGGCAATATGAGGCATCGGAATTTCAGCCCTTATGGGATCCATTTTCACGTGGAGCATGAATTGGGCAAGCAATGGATGGGTGTCTGCTCCAGCTGCCCAATACAGTTGGAGGGAGGCCCGATTAATTTTCGTAGTTGCATCTCACTAACATGTAATCGGTGAGCAGCCGGTGCTAATCTTGCAGCCAATAGGCAGCTCGCCAATTGTGAGGGTGGGAGATCTGGCCGGGCTATTTAAAGGCAACCTGCTGTCCCTTAATAGGAAAGTGCACTTTTCAATGATGGTTGATGGAAAGTAATTTTCTGAATTAACAGGCAGCACAAATTCATCCAGGGATCCCAGATTCCTGATGCAGCCATAGATATGTTCATAGAACAAGTAAGCAGCAGGTTGGAGGTGCTCTTCTCCTCTGACGGTGCCCAGACAAATGATTCAGCAGCAACGGAGAGAGGTGGCAGAGCAAGTCAATGCCGTCAGCATTGATCCCAGGACCTCACCAGGACTGCCAAGATAAGACTCGCCTTCAAGTCCCTTTTGTATTTTATTCATTCTCGGTATATAGGCATCACTGGCAAAGCTAATATTTATTGCCCTTCCCTAATTGCCTTGAGAAGGTAGTGGAAGGCCGCCTTCTTGAACAGCTGCAGTCCTTATGGTGAGGTGAGAGTGACTGCCCTTGACATCAAGGCAGTATTCGGCCGAGTGTGGCACCGAGCCCTAGTCAAAATGAAGTCAACGGGGATCAGAGGGAAATCTCTCCAATGGTTGGAGCTATACCTGGCACAAAGCAAGATGGCTGTGGTTACTGGAGGCCAATCATCTCTGTCCCATGACATCATTGCAGAAGTTCATCATGGCAGTGTCTTAGGCTCAACTGTCTTCAGCTGCTTCATCAATGATCTTCCATCCCTCATTAGGTCAGAAGTGGGGCTGTTCGCTGATGATTGCAGTGTTCAGCTCCATTCACAATTCCTCAGATAATTAGACTGCCTGCCAGTGATCTTCCAAAATATGTTAGAGAGTGTGGGGGAGTACACTACCAACTTGTGAGAGGTTCTGGTGACACTCTGCATGCAACCATGCAATGTGTAGTCACCTCAATGAATGCTGCAGCTGGGCCCCCCTGTAGGAGTCTGTGTCACCAGTAACTGCATCTCCAAGAGATATTCCTACTGGGGTCATGCAAGTTCTGGGCTTAACCATCTCCTCCACCTTGGACAGGCTGAAGACTGAACAGATAGGAACTTCAGTCAGATCACAGATCTCCCTACAGCCCACTGTCCCACAGATCAGTGGGTGTGCTGGGCTACAACCTGATAGCAGGGGCAGTTGTGCAATGGGAAGAGAACACGTTGCCATCTCTTAGGATGACAGCACGCCTGCACCCTCGCCCACCTCTCAACCAATGCCCACGCTGGTGCCAGAAAGCCCCTGCAGCTGGGGCCACTCAGGCCCAAGCTCCTTGGGCTTGCTGACCAAGCATGTCAAGAGCCCTTGACTGAGCGACAGCAGCCTTCCAGCTCCCATGCTATAGCCACTGGGGGAACACCTCATCGGAGCACTAGAATAGGCAAGAGAGCACTTAAAACAGACACTAAGGCTCACAGCAGGGCGATAATTAGTGTTAGGCACTTTTAGAAAGTTATAAAATATAATTCTTTTTAAAATCTGTGTGTGCAGAGGGTGTTCCTGTAGTAGCTGGTGAGCCGGCAATGTTAATTGATATGAATATTAATGTTCATCTTTAGGCAGATGTAGTTTATTTGAGGGTGGAAGGACTAGGAGAGATGGTGACTCAGTGTGTTGTTCCTGTTGTGGAGCAAAGTTATGCAGCATACAAGCAAACCACTAAATACTCTTTGTGGGCTGTATTATAGATAGCCATCAAACTTGTCCAGGCATCAGAATCGTTACTTAAGGATTCCAACGGTCTGCTAAATGACGTTTGTAGTTGACTCAGATCTGACTGCAGTGCAGTTTGGACACTAAGCGCGGGGTTCTTGAAAAGAGTCATGATTCAAATGTCAGGGTTTATTCCTTGTGCCCATGGCATCAGTCACCTTCTCAATGCAAGCATGGGCCGCTGATAGACTGATGTCACTGACATCCCCTGTGGTAGCCTGGAAGGAGCCAGAGACAAAGAGTTCAGGGTGCAGTGACCTTGACTGCAGTAGGCATTGCTGTGTTAGCTGTGGCAACTGGTTACAAATCTTATTGCAGGAGATGACACAACTCTGTGACAGCTTCCATAGAGAAGCAAAGCCTCCTTTTGCATTGCTTCTCAGAGAACAGCAGGTATATTGTCCTGGGCCTGTACATTCCATTACAAGGGTAAAGAATCCTCCTATTTTCTCTTTTTGCACCTGTAGCTCTATTTGGTCCTTCCTCCTCCTACTACTGCTCCACCTTTTCTTGCCAGAGTGGAATTGTCAGAAATTGCCGTAAAGAAAAAAAGTGCATTGCCAGAAACCCCTCCACAGTCACCACAACACTTTGATACGTTCTAAGCAGTCAAAAACCACATTATGTTCCAAAACTTTCTAATATTTTACCTGAGAGTCCCTGAGCATCCATTTAAATACTGCTGGAAATGGCCTCCCCCCAACTTGCACAACCCTGTATTTGTGGGCAGGATGAGGAATTGGTGGCAGCAACACAGGCAGAGACAAAATTGGCATTGGGTGTTTTGATAACGTCAATTGGTCCTGATTTGTATATTCATTCGGCCTGGTGGGAGCTCTGACTGCCTAAAGATCCACCCAAAAATGGACCAAGCAGATAACCCGTGGTAAGGCGGCAGTTCTGTTCTCCAAACAATTTTCATCTCACTTTCTTCCCAAAATGAGGCGATAGTAAGTCGAAAATCGCCCCCTATATCTTTCCTCATCTAAGTTTGTATTTATGACTATTTGCCCTTGAGTTTGAACTAATACTGAATATCAGTCTGGGATCTAGTTCTCTGTTTCCTCAAAGATCTGAAATACCTCAATAGGGTCACTTCTAAGCCACCTTTTTTTCCCCCAATATAAACAACTCTAGTACCTTAAAGAGGTCATTTTCTGACTTGCACTCCTTGTGGGGAGCCTTTCCCACTGGTAACAAATGATTGGGCATTTGCCAATTGAAAGATTATGTGCAGTGCATGCTCAAATTTTCAATATGAATTCCTAATGGGTGAAGCTCCTCACTGAAAGCATGAAATCAAAAATTACCCCTTTAGGTGCCCAATCCCATTTAAAGATTTAACTTCTTTGTACTCTCTTCAATGCCAGAAGTGTACAACACAATACTCAAGGCGTAGTTGGATTAGTGCTTCGTAGATGCTATAACTTCCTGGGACTTGTGCTCTATTCCACGAACTATACATCCCAGGATCCTATTTGCCTTTTTCACCACCACTGCCCATTATTCTGATGGTTTAAGGGGTTTTCCATTAAAATTGCAATGTTATTTCCTAAAGGCTGTTCCCATTTATTATGAACTCTCATTGTTTGTTTCCTTCCCCAGCTTCATGATTTTGCATTTCTCTACATTAAGCAACATCTCCCACTTTTTGACATTCCCCCCAATCTGGTCAAATCCCTTTGCTACAGGTCCACTTGTTCTTCCCAGTTTGATATCATCAGCAGACTTGAAGACCTTTATTACTGTCCAACCTGCAAATCATGAATATATAATAATGGCCCAGAACTGGTTACTGCAGTACCCCTCTTGTCACCTTGGAGGTAAAATACCTCTGATGCTGTACTTTCAAGTATGATGCATTTGACAGATATGGCATAATGAACTTGTAATTATACAGATATTTGTTTTGTTGAATAACTACAGAACTTTTCATTAGTCTTTTCAGGATGAATTAAAAAAGTAACTGCTTAGCCCTTTCTGAATCATATGCCAAGGAAGAAAATATTATTTGTATTAGCACAGATGAGCTACAAATGTGTCATTACTATAATATGACAATTTATATGCCGCTACCTCCAACCAAATACTGCTACTAGATTTCACTAGATTTATTTTCTATGAAAGATAATTTTTCAAGGGGTGGGAATTATAGCATCCAAATATGGATATTTAGTTAGAAGAACGGTATACATATATTTAATTAAAATCTTACCACATTAGTTTTGCTAAGCTGACTAGTTATTCCAACTTAGAATAAATGATTTCCATTTGCTGAAGGTGACTTACAATGGCTGAGTAAGGAAACCAAGTACAGTCATAGAAAGTGTTTACTCAGCGACCAGCTTGCATATTACAAGCTCAGCTCAGCATGAAGGGCACTTTGGACCATGAGAATAGAAAAGCAAAAGGAATCAAAAATTACACAGTAGTTTTGGGAGCATAAAATGGATGAACTTAATGTTAGAGATGTGGCCCTGGTTGAGCAAGTTTGGTAAATTCAGATTGTGATCATCTATGGGGTTGACGTACTGACAATAAGGAGAGCTGACTTGGTCGAATTTTCCAAGGGAAGTCTCTCCTTCATTTGAATAGAAGCATATATGAAAACTCATTGGCTGCAAGTCAGAAAACTGCAGCACTTAAAAGCATGCTACTTGTCCTTAAAGAGGAGTTGCACGCAATTCTGCTGAAGGGAGCAACAGATTTGGCACCAGCATGAGTACGATGAAGACTGCAACAAAAACCTTTGTTTTCTGTAATTGTTTGTTGGATGTATAGCTGGAGGGAGGGTAGCGAAGAAATTGGCTCTGTTTGATGCCAAAGGGCACCTATGTGTGAAATTCCAGGTGCAAGTTGCATGGATGGAAGTCACTGAGTGAGTGAATGCAGTATCCCAGGCCCATTGTGCCTGGAAGCTAAAGAAAATGTGAAGTGGAGAATGCCAAGATAAATGTACATTTTATGTAATATATTATTTTGTATATATATATGTGTATTCTAACTTTATGCAAGGCATGGAACACTGTAAATGTTCACCTGATATATCCCCAAGGAGATAAGCTGCAATGCATGCAAAGATCATTACAACACTCCATCATTCCACAAAAAGTAGATGGCACATCTGCAATGAGTTGCAATAATACTATGCACACAGCACTTCACAGGTCACCTGCCATGAAACATTATGCAAGCTAATATAAGAAGGTATGGCATAAGGAGAGAGGATGTTAAGCTAACAGGCACCATTTGGGCTGCTCAGGCACTTCTCAACATTTTCTAAATATGCTCTGCTTTCAGGTCAAGTCTGCTCACAACCATCGGGGGAGAACCAGAACGTGGTGAGCCAGCTATGCCGAATAATTATCAAAGTTCCATGAGATGATCCTTGATGTTTTTGGCCAAGAATCTGTAGAGGTGATTGGAGAGGGCCAGTTTGGAGTATCACACTTTATTATGGTCCTTCATACACTGACTTTCTTTCTAAATCCTCACGGTAGGAGCTACATTTACAAAGTAGCTGCATGATGACCTAAATGACTTATGATCTTACCTGTCTAGACAGCCATATCTCAATCATTGCCTCTGTGGTGAAGTGGAGAGGCCGAAGACAGATATCCTCTGTCATACTCAGGAACGAATGGTAAAGAAGTCTCTCTTGGGTACTGACAGGACCAAACATACCGCCTGTCGTATTAGATATGAAGATGCTATGTCCTTGCGAATTGGTCTTCCTTATCCAATTCACACAGCACCATGGGAACACCCAAAGGGATTCCCATCCTCCCAACTTTGTTAGCTGGAATTTGTACTGCAGGAGAAACTGCCAGGACTCCAGGAAAGTGTGCCTTAGCAAACTGAAGGCTTCAATAAATAGACAATGTAGACAGAAGTTAAAGTATGCAAGAATGCAATTCAGACATAGAAAAATTAACTCTGCTAAAAAAAAAAGTACTCCAGTAATTTCTATTTATGCCATTTTACCAGCGCTTCCCTTATCTACTACCAAAGTTATGATGGGAAAATCGGAAAATCCTCACACAAATTCTACCTGTAGACTTTAATATTCAATGAAGTAACAGCAACCTTGATTTAAGAGACACTCCAAAGCAGGCCAAGCCCATTGCTCTGTCATGCACCCAAATATATATAGGCGAGATGCATGCTGTGAGCAAAGCATTGGGTAAACTCACAAAATATATGGAAGAAGGTAACCAATTTGAAAAAGTGCCATGATAAGCAATATAGGTCACTATCAATTATGTCACAGAGTAAAGGATCAAAATAGAGTGAGAGTAAACTTGCAAGGAACATTAAAGTGGACTGTAAAAACTTCCACAAGTATGTAAAAAGAAAAAGATTAGTGAAGACAAATGTAGGTCCCTTACAATCAGAAACGGGAGAATTTATAATGGGGAATAAGGAAATGGCAGAGCAATTAAACAAATACTTTGGTTCTGTCTTCACGGAAGAGGACACAAATAACTTCCCAGAAATGCTAGGGAACCAAGGGACTAGTGAGAAGGAGGAATTAAAGGAAATTAGTATTAGTAAAAAAATAGTGCTGGAGAAATTAATGGGACTGAAAGCTGATAAGTCTCCAGGAACTGATAATCTGCATCTCAGAGTACTAAAAGAAGTAGCCATGGAAATAGTGGATGCATTAGTTGTCATCTTCCAATATTCTATAGATTATGGAACAGTTCCTGCAGATTGGAGAGTGGCAAATGTAACCCCACTATTTAAAAAGGAGGGAGAGAGAAAATAGGGAACTACAGACCGGTTAGCCTAACATCAGTAGTAGGGAACATGCTAGAGTCTATTATAAAGGATGTGGTAACAGGACACTTAGAAAACAGCAACGGGATTAGACAAAGTCAACATGGATTTATGAAAGCGAAATAGTGTTTGACAAACCTACTGGAGTTTTTTGAGGATGTAACTGGTAGAATAGATAAGGGAGAACCCAGTGGATGTGGTTTACTTGGGTTTTCAGAAGGCCTTTGATAAAGTCCCACATAAGAGGTTAGTGTGCAAAATTAAAGCACATGGGATTGGGGGTAATATACTGGCATGGATTGAAAATTGGTTAACAGACAGGAAACAGAGAGTAGGAATAAATAGGTCTTTTTCGAGGTGGCAGGCAGTGACTAGTGGGGTACCGCAGGGATCAGTGCTTGGGCCCCAGCTATTCACAATATATATCAATGATTTGGATGAGGGAACCAAATGTAATATTTCCAAGTTTGCTGACGACACAAAACTAGGTGGGATTGTGAGTTGTGAGGAGGATGCAAAGAGGCTTCAAGGCGACTTAGACAAGTTGAGTGAGTGGGCAAATACATGGCAGATGCAGTATCATGTGGATAAATGTGAAGTTATCCACTTCGGAAGGAAAAACAGAAAGGCAGAGTATTATTTAAATGGTGATAGATTGGGGAATGTTGATGTACAAAAGGGACCTGGGTGTCCTTGTACACCAGTCACTGAAAGCAAACATGCAGATGCAGCAAGCAGTTAGGAAGGCAAATGGTATGTTGGCCTTCATTGCAAGAGGATTTGAGTACAGGAGCAAGGATGTCTTACTGCAGTTATACAGGGCCTTGGTGAGACCACACCTGGAGTATTGTGTGCAGTTTTGGTCTCCTTATCGAAAAAAGGATATACTTGCCATTGAAGGAGTGCAGCGAAGGTTTACTAGACTGATCCCTGGGATGGTAGGACTGTCGTATGAGGAGAGATTAGGTCGACCCGGCCTGTATTCACTCGAGTTTAGAAGAATGAGATGGGATCTCATTGAAACGTATAAAATTCTGACAGGGCTAGACAGATTGGATGCAGGGAGGATGTTTCCCTTGGCTGGGGGGTCCAGAATGAGGGGTCAGAGTCTCAGGATACGGGGTAGGACATTTTAGGATGGAGATGAGAAGAAATTTCTTCACTCAGAGGGTGGGGAACCTGTAGAATTCTCTACCACAGAAGGCTGTGGAGGCCAAGTCACTGAATATATTTAAGAAGAAGCTAGACAGATTTCTAGACACAAAAGGCATCAAGGGGTATGGGGAGAGAGCGGGAATATGGTATTGAGATAGAGGATCAGCCATGATCATATTTAATGGCGGAGCAGGCTTGAAGGGCCGAATGGCCTACTCCTGCTCCATTTTCTATGTTTCTATTGCTATATACGGGTATTATCTTACATTGATAGTGATGCCTATCCAAAGGAATTGCAGACGTCAGCCATATTTGTTGAAAAAGATTCACATTAGAGCATTGCTAATTGAAATTAGGCAGTACCTAACTAAAAATGAAGCAAAAAAGGTAATTAGGATATTAACAAAAATTATAACAAGGTGAGAAAAGACAGACATATTGGGCATGATTTTGACCTCGAGCCAAGAAGGGAGCAGGAGGGAAGATTTTCGGATGTAAAACCCGGAAGGTAAGTTGATGCGACCTAAATGAGGTCAACAAATTTTACTTCCACGTTTCGCACCCAGCAGCCAGCCTGATTGTAAGATTGGCTGGCTGTCGGGCAGGTAGGCCTGCAGTAGCAGGCCGCAGCCAGGGATCAGAGGGAGGGAGGGATCGTGAGCCGGGGAGCCGGGAAGAACATTGGAGGGCCGGGATGTGGAGATCGGGGGGCTGGGAGGTGGAGATCAGGAGTCCGGGATTGGGGCTCAGGGGAGGACATCTGAGGACTAGGGAGGTGGAGATCAGGGGTGGTCTGATGCCGGGACTTGGAGATCGGAGGTTGCTGGAGGTCAGGTGAAGAGTTGGAGGTAGATGGGGGACCACCATCTGGGGGGAGTGGGGGGGCGGGGGGATGTAGCCGATTGCAGGGGTCCTGTCGGCCAGGTAAGCTTGTTGGGCCTGGATGAAGCATTCCAGCTCCTCTAGACCCACAAACAGTGCAAACACCTAGAAGGACAAGGGCAGCAGGCGCATGGGAACAACACCACCTGCACGTTCCCCTCCAAGTCACACACCATCCCGACTTGGAAATATATCGCCGTTCCTTCATTGTCGCTGGGTCAAAATCCTGGAACTCCCTTCCTAACAGCACTGTGGGAGAACCGTCACCACATGGACTGCAGCGGTTCAAGAAGGCGGCTCACCACCACCTTCTCAAGGGCAATTAGGGATGGGCAATAAATGCCGGCCTTGCCAGCGACGCCCACATCCCGTGAACGAATAAAAAAAAAACTCACCTCATGGATCCAGCCCTTCTCCCTGCTTTCACCCGACATGAATCGAAAGCGATGGGAAACCCGAACAGGCAAGGTTAAATTCATTTAAGTTTTCCAATACACAAAGAATGAAGTACTTGGTATTGAAGTATTACAATGAGGTACACTGCCCCTTTAAGAATCGGCCCACCGGCTTTATATGGGGGCGGGACTTCCTGGTGTCTATTGTGCACCTGCATACAAACTTGCCTGGGCTAAACCTGAAGTGGACGCACTGGAGCCGGGATGCAGTTCCGCTCCAAAAAGCTGATTTTTATTCTCCACCCACCCCCAACCCACCCGTTCTCGGGGGTTAAAATTATCGCCATTAAATCTACTAGCAGCTAAGAAACATTATTTATTAACTATCCTCACGCAGATAGAACTGACTACACAAATACAATAACTGTGCTTCTCCATTTTCACTTAGACCTGGCTATATATGCATGGTTTGCAACCTTTATTCCTTGCAAACGAACTGCAGAAGACGAACTTCAGCATGCCAGAACAGTTGGTGGCATACAGCAGATAAAATCCCCTTTGCAGATAAAGCTATTATGAATATTACAGGCTGGGAGGCCTTGCACAACTTAGGAGATGCTCAGATTTATTAATGGTTTGTTCAGTGATTTTTTTTATTCATTCATGGGATGTGGGCGTCGCTGGCAAGGCCAGCATTTATTGCCCATCCCTAATTGCCCTTGAGAAGGTGGTGATAAGCCACCTTCTTGAACCACTGCAGTCATTGTGGCGAAGGATCTCCCGTAATGCTGTTAGATAGGGAGTTCCAGGATTTTGACCCAGCAACAGTGAAGGCGATAAATTTCTAAGTTAGGATGGTGTGTGACTTGGAGGGGAACGTGCAGGTGGTGTTGTTCCCATGTGCCTGCTGCCCTTGTCCTTCCAGGTGGTAGAGGTCGCGGGTTTGGGAGGTGCTGCCGAAGAAGCCTTGGCGAGTTGCTGCAGTGCATCCTGTGGATGGTACACACTGCAGCCACTGTGCGCCGGTGGTGAAGGGAGTGAATGTTTAGGGTGGTGGATGGGGTGCTAATCAAGTGGGCTGCTTTGTCCTGGATGGTGTCGAGCTTCTCGAGTGTTGTTGCAGCTAGACTCATCCAGGCAAGTGGAGAGTATTCCATCACACTCCTGACTTGTGCCTTGTAGATGGTGGGACGGCTTTGAGGAGTCAGGAGGTGAGTCACTCACTGCAGAATACCCAGCCTCTGACCTACTCTTATAGCCACAGTATTTATGTGGCTGGTCCAGTTAAGTTTCTGGTCAATGGTGACCCCCAGGATGTTGATGGAGGGGGATTCGGCGATGGTAATGCCGTTGAACGTCAAGGGGAGGTGGTTAGACTCTCTCTTGTTGGAGATGGTCATTGCCTGGTACTTGTCTGGCGCGAATGTTACTTGCCATTTATCAGCCCAAGCCTGGATGTTGTCCAGGTCTTGCTGTATGCGGGCACGGACTGCTTCATTATCTGAGGGGTTGTGAATGGAACTGAACACTGTGAAATCATCAGTGAACATCCCCATTTCTGACCTTATGAAGGAGGGAAGGACATTGATGAAGCAGCTGAAGATGGTTGGGCCTAGGACCCTGCCCTTAGGAACTCCTGCAGCAATATCCTGGGGCTGTGATGATTAGCCTTCAACGACCACTACAATCTTCCTTTGTGCTAGGTATGACTCCAGTCACTGGAGAGTTTTCTCCCTGATTCCCATTGACTTCAATTTTACTAGGGCTCCTTGGTGTCACACTCGGTCAAATGCTGCCTTGATGTCAAGGGCAGTCACCATCACCTCACCTGTGGAATTCAGCTCTTTTTTTTTTATTCGTTCACGGGATGTGGGCGTCGCTGGCAAGGCCGGCATTTATTGCCCATCCCTAATTGCCCTCGAGAAGGTGGTGGTGAGCCGCCTTCTTGAACCGCTGCAGTCCGTGTGGTGACGGTTCTCCCACAGTGCTGTTAGGAAGGGAGTTCCAGGATTTTGACCCAGCGACAATGAAGGAACGGCGATATATTTCCAAGTCGGGATGGTGTGTGACTTGGAGGGGAACGTGCAGGTGGTGTTGTTCCCATGCGCCTGCTGCTCTTGTCCTTCTAGGTGGTAGAGGTCGCGGGTTTGGGAGGTGCTGTCGAAGAAGCCTTGGCGAGTTGCTGCAGTGCATCCTGTGGATGGTGCACACTGCAGCCACAGTGCGCCGGTGGTGAAGGGAGTGAATGTTTAGGGTGGTGGATGGGGTGCCAATCAAGCGGGCTGCTTTATCTTGGATGGTGTCGAGCTTCTTGAGTGTTGTTGGAGCTGCACTCATCCAGGCAAGTGGAGAGTATTCCATCACACTCCTGACTTGTGCCTTGTAGATGGTGGAAAGGCTTTGGGGAGTCAGGAGGTGAGTCACTCGCCGCAGAATACCCAGCCTCTGACCTGCTCTCGTAGCCACAGTATTTATATGGCTGGTCCAGTTAAGTTTCTGGTCAATGGTGACCCCCAGGATGTTGATGGTGGGGGATTCGGCGATGGTAATGCCGTTGAATGTCAAGGGGAGGTGGTTAGACTCTCTCTTGTCGGAGATGGTCATTGCCTGGCACTTATCTGGCACGAATGTTACTTGCCACTTATGAGCCCAAGCCTGGATGTTGTCCAGGTCTTGCTGCATGCAGGCTCGGACTGCTTCATTATCTGAGGGGTTGCGAATGGAACTGAAAACTGTGCAGTCATCAGCGAACATCCCCATTTCTGACCTTATGATGGAGGGAAGGTCATTGATGAAGCAGCTGAAGATGATTGGGCCTAGGACACTGCCCTGAGGAACTCCTGCAGCAATGCCCTGGGGCTGAGATGATTGGCCTGCAACAACCACTACCATCTTCCTTTGTGCTAGGTATGACTCCAGCCACTGGAGAGTTTTCCCCTTGATTCCCATTGACTTCAATTTTACTAGGGCTCCTTGGTGCCACACTCGGTCAAATGCTGCCTTGATGTCAAGGGCAGTCACTCTCACCTCACCTCTGCAATTCAGCTCTTTTGTCCATGTTTGGACCAAGGCTGTAATGAGGTCTGGAGCCGAGTGGTTCTGGCGGAACCCAAACTGAGCATCGTTGAGCAGGTTGTTGGTGAGTAAGTGCCGCTTGATAGCACTGTCGACGACACCTTCCATCACTTTGCTGATGATTGAGAGTAGACTGATGGGGCAGTAACTGGCCAGATTGGATTTGTCCTACTTTTTGTGGACAGGATATACCTGGGCAATTTTCCACATTGTCAGGTAGATGCCAGTGTTGTAGCTGTACTGGAACAGTTTGGCTAGAGACGCGGCTAGTTTTGGAGCACAAGACTTCAGCGCTACAGCCGGGATGTTGTCGGGGCCCATAGCTTTTGCTGTATTCAGCGCACTCAGCCGTTTCTTGATATCACGTGGAGTGAATCGAATTGACTGAAGACTGGCTTCTGTGATGGTGGGGTTATCGGGAGGAGGCCGAGACGGATCATCCACTCAGCACTTCTGGCTGAAGATGCTTGCAAACACTTCAGTCTTATCTTTAATAATCATATACATTGGCTACAGTAATGATTTTCATTTTCCTAAGACTCAAAGCATTGCTTGTACTGTTCTGTGAAATATAATTGGCTGGATTTTACTCAGTAAAGCCACCCAAAATTGTCACTGATCATTCCTTCCCTGCCCGCCACGTGTGAATATCAACTGGTGATTGAGGTCCAGCCTCCTGGCCCATTTCCGACTATCTGCTCATTACCATCACTCCCTAGATCGTCTTGTGGAAGACGGCAATAGGTCCAGGATAGTGCTGGGAAGATCCCAAAATTCTTTAAATTGAAGTAGACGGTCCAGTAACAAATGCTTTCCATCCATTTCTGCCCCAAAGCATCATTCATTTAGGCCTCAGTCTCGCTAAGGCCTAAAAGTAAATTTGCCATTTTGTGTTTGAGCCATTTCTGCCCCTTTAAGGTCCATTGCTGCCTCTTTGGGTGTTGCAGCACCACCAGAATTTTCCTCTGTTGCATTGCTTGGCTCTCTATTGGCAGTGGGAATCCCACTAAGAGCCCACCTTGCATGTGAAATGCCCCTCCACCCAGGAAACTGGTTTGGGGTTGTGGTCTGTCCTTTCCTGCCAGAATACTGCTGCAAGAATCCAGCCTATTTCAAAAATAATATGTAAAAGAATACTCTTGCAGTCATCCTATGACTTTTTTAAAAAAAACAGAAAGACAACAAACCCAAGATAATAAATACAGTCCTGCATGACTCTCATGCACACCTCAGCACCTCTGCCATCTACATCGGTTGAAGCAGATGGCAGCCTATCACAAGCATGAACTGGCGAGCAAGTCACTTGCCTCATTGCACAAGCCAATATAAACTGGTCTGGATGGATGGGCAGATTTTACCACCCAGCTGGGAAATGTTGTGAAGCAAGTGCTGTCTTCTCTGCCGACTACACTAAACAGCATATAGCATCACTGACATTCCCAAGGGACATGTCAGGCTCACAGACAGCGCGCACAGTTGGAGCAACACTCAAGAATCCCAGTGATGATATTGAGCTGCTGAGGTCCACAGCTCAAGACATGATAAAGGCTAGTTTCGACATACTTGGAAAAACACCAGGGATAACCATGAAGGAAGGATTCAGGAACCTTACAGTAGTGCAATGGTTTCTGCTGACAAAAATCAATGGTTGCAGTCAGGAACCAGCCTCCAGTAGCAGCATGGATGCAGAAGCACAGGACCAGGCAGATGGCTCTCAAGTCACCACCAATATTTCCTTTGGGTAAGTGACAGGTGAAACAACCCACAGCATGCAATACCCCACAGTTCGAATAGGACAAGCTATTCCTAACTCTCCATCTGAGTCAGCAGCTAGCGGAGTTATAAGCAGGTGTTCAGCATATTTCTCAGAGATCGTTCACATCTACTCCATTCAATAGCAGCATCATCTAGCAGTAGGACACATCAAAAAACACACACAAGAGCATGACGCACAATGGCCAAACACAGTAACACATCACGTTAGACATATTGCACAGACAAATTCGTACATTGATAAAGGGAAATGTTGAACAATGTGAAGTTTGCAGTTAGTACGTTTTAAATATAAAACCAATGCACACAATAATGGGAAACAAAAAGGCACTCAATCTTCTGCCACAAAAAGATATCTGTGCAATTTTAGTTAAAATGTATTTACAAGGTTCTTCATCCTGTCCTTCTGTTTGCATGTCTGCAGGTGGGAAAACAATCATTGATCAGTGCCCTTTTGCACCTGTTCCACTTCAGGTACTGGCTAGCAAGCTGCATGGAATTAGTGTTCCCCCTCATTATCTTCCTGGAGCCTGCACTGCTGTAGCTTTTAATGGTATGTAGATGTGCTTTTCAAGAGCAATGTTGTTCAGCATGCAACATACTACAATAATTCAGCTCATGTAGCAGGACTGATGTTTTTTTTAAAAAGATCAAAAGGTCTGTTCTAATTATAGTTCTGTCTCAAAAACGTGCGTCATTTTCGACCCTTTCCCATGAGATCTGAGGGGTAGAAGTTGCATCTGATGGTCATTTTCACATCCACTAAGTATGCCATCCAAATCTTTCGGCATGGTTTCTTGCCTGGTTCCACAGGCTGAATTTTTGTGCTGTTAGTGGGTTAGCACTGGAGCAGGAGTATCAGCCATCCACATAAAATCCACTGCTAACCTGCTATGATTTCTTCCCGGAGCTCTCATTTGCGCTGCCGCCAGTTAAAAGGGGCATCACTTTTCTGCAAGAATGGCTGAAGCAGCAGGATTCTCAGGGGGTGGGGGTAAACAGTTGGACGGCTACCAGATTCTCAGATGCACTCCTGACGGTCCTTTTGTCAGAAGTCAAGACCAGAGGAGCAAGATTGATGGGCACTGTGAGCAGGAAGCCCCATAAATGGATGATACAGGCAGCCTGAAGGGAGATGAAAGAGGCAGTCAGTGCGACCTGCATCACCTCAAGAACTGCTACACAGTACTGGAAGAGGCTCAATGACATCACAAGCGTTGCTCGCCTCCTTATCTATCATACTCTTTTACTCTCAGCACCTGGATGGCGGGGAAACTCATTAAATGTTAAGGGAGACCTCTCAAAGCACTCAAACACCATCTTAACTAATAAATCTTCTGTGACATAGGTTGGTAATTAGTTAATGAGTTAGAAGGTAGGGATAAAGGGAATGTTCTCTGATTGGTGTGATGTAACAAGTGGTGTTCCCCAGGAGTCCGTATTAGGGCCTCAGCTTATCACCATTCATATTGATGACTTGAATGAAGGAATATTCAAGTTTGCAAATGACATTAAGTTTGCAGACATAGTAAGTTGTGCAGATGGGAACAGGACATAGACAGATTAAGTGAGTGGGCAAAAATATGGCAGATAGAGTTCAATCCACTTTGGATCGAAGAAAGATAAATCAGAATATTTTCTTAATAGTGAGAGACTAGACGCTGTGACAGAACAAAGAAATAGGTGTCCCTGTACACAAATCACTAAAACCTAGTGCACAGATATAAAAAGTAATCATAAAGACTAATGGAATGTTGGCCTTTATCTCAAGAGTGTTGTAATACAAAAGTGAGGAAGTTTTACTTCAGTTGTACAGAGCCTTGGTCAGACCCCATCTGGAGTACTGCATTCAATTTTGAGCACCACACTTCAGGAAGGTATATTAGCCTTGTAGAGGGTACAGCACAGATCTTCCTGAATGATACCAGAGCCTAAAGGGTTAAATTATGACAACGGGTGCATAAATTTGGTTTGCATTCCCTTAAATTTAGAAGGTTGAGGCATGATCTCAGTAAGCTGTTTAAAATGATGACGAGATTTGATACAGAGAAACTATTTCCTCTGGTGGAGGAATCCAGAAAAATGGGTCATAATCTTACAATCAGAGCTAGGCCAGTTAGGAATGAAATCGAGAGCATTTTTGCACAAGAGGTAGTGAAAATCTGCAACCCTATCCCCCAAAAGGATGTGGATGCTGGGTCAATTAAAATTTTCAAGATTAAGATTGATAGATTTTTGTTAGGTAAGGGTATCAAGGAATACAGAGAAAAGGTGGGTAAATGGAGTTGAGGTACAGATCAGCAATGCTTTAGTAGAATGGCAGAATATGCTCAAGTGCTGAATGGCCTAGTCCTGATCCTATGTAACGTTCATAGTCTGTTACAAGAGCTTCTGCTAATCTGCAAGGACACTTCATTTAAAAGGGACAGTGCACCTCCACCTCTGATCATTATGGCATGTAATCTGCAAAGGTAGGGGAGTCTATAACGAGGGGACATAGATTTAAGGTGAGAGGGGAGAGATACAAAAGGGTCCAGAGGGGCAATTTTTTCGCTCAAAGGGTGGTGAGTGTCTGGAACGAGCTGCCAGAGGCAGTAGTAGAGGCGGGTAAAATTTTGTCTTTTAAAAAGCATTTGGACAGTTACATGGGTAAGATGGGTATAGAGGGATATGGGCCAAGTGCAGGCAATTGGGACTAGCTTAGTGGTATAAACTGGGCGACATGGACATGTTGGGCCGAAGGGCCTGTTTCCATGTTGTAAATTCTATGATTCTATGTATGTGCTCATACGAGGGAAAGGTCCACATTACTCATTCGCCTTTAACATTTTCTTCTTTACCTCCAAAGGAACGAATGGCCCATAACCATCAGGTAAGACATGCAACCACTTAAAATTCTGAGCCCTCAGGAAGTGGAGGTCTTAGACATCATAGGGAGATAGACAGGAGGCACTGTGGGAGATGGCAAGGTTGAAGGTGAGATGGCAACAGAAAGCTATTGCAATGCCTTACCCTCAGCAATGATGTGCATTGTACACAAGATATTCTGTACTTCACAGCACAGAGGGTGGCTTGCAGGAAGAGGTCAACTACTCAGATGACCATTGGTGTATGTGCAGATCTGGAAGCACCAGCCGAGAGTCACCCAACTACTGAGTCAAAAGGGCTGTCGCTGGTCAAAGTATTGACCATGACTGAGAATAAGAACCTCCTTCCACACAGCATAAGAGGAAACAAGGAGAGTGCATTCCTCCACAAAGGGTGGAGAAGTGACTGCCCTCAGCTGAACAGCCTGGGTACCAGATCTCAGTTTTGATAGGAGCTATGACTAGGAAACATCAATCTCAAGTGGAGGCAGTTTCTACGCATATGGCTGAGATGACAAGTGGGAGGAGTCCACTACCTATATCTGCAACACATTGCAGGAAGTTTTCCATGACCAGCAGAACACCCTGGAGACTGTGACAACCTGGGAGATTTCTGCACCAATAAGACACCAGGAACAGCTTCTCGGAACATTGGTGGTTTCTCCAGTGGCAGCTAAACAGTGTTGCCAAAAACGCTTTGAACAGGACACTTTCACAGTGCTTCCGAGAACTGATTGGTGTCAGTACAGACCGAAAAGTCCCAATCAATAGTACCTTTGAGCCTGTGCCCTTATAGTCTCTCCAGACAGCGGTATTGAGCCTGCTGCCTTAAGGCCTCCTCCCATGCTTACATATGAGGGAGCTTCAGGCATATGTCCAGCATCTCTTGCCACCGCACCAGAAAGAATGGTGGAAGCTGAGCCTTCTGTGACAGCTGTTTCCCAGAGACAAGAGTCATCTCAGGCCTCTAAGTCACCAGAGGAACCATCCCTGCCACACACTGCTTAACCTCATCTCACTCAGGAAACACTTTATAGGAATAGTAGATTAGGAGCTCAAGCAAGTAATTTAGCTGGCACAAAGGGTAGATACGGTGTTAAAAAGTAGTTGTAGATAGAATGATTGGAATTATCAGCACCTTTCGGTGAACGTTGTTCTGTAAAGTAAACCTGGTTTGTGCACATAGATTTTGGAGTTTGTTTCTGTGTGTCCTTTCTATGTTGAGAAGTTTGCAAGGCGGCAGAACAGAAGGGATTTTGAGAGTGTGTGAGAAGAGAACAGGCAAGTGTGGTGATATTTTTACATGAGTCAACCTTTATTTATGAAAGTACTGGGTTATCAGTTGTGCCTTCTTTTCACAGGCTGTTGGTTGTCCTCTCGTTGACCGTGAAAGCTGCTGAATTGCCATAAAAACCCAACTGGTTCACTAATAATCTTCAGGGAAGGGATCCTGCCACCCCAGCCTGGTCTAGCCTACGCATGACTCCAGTCCCACACTATGTGGCTGACTTTTAATGCCCTCAGTGCAATTAGGGGTGGGCCAGTGTCACCCAAATCCCAAGAACAAAACAATTTAAAAAATAATGCACATTCCATATTAATTGCTGCTTAATAATAAAAAACACTGGTGCCAGGTCTATGTGTTAATGTGTGTTAGAAATGTTTACACCCAGAAGCAAGACTTGAAGCATGTGCAAAAGAGGATTAATTGTTCATTAATGCTCAAATTTGCTACACATTAATACACAATTAACACTTCTGTTAGCAGTGAAGCACAAAACAAATTAAACCTCCAAGAATAGAGACTGCATGTCAACTGTTGCCTAGCAAAAGACATATGTAAAGCCTGTTTTAACAAATCTTTACCATAAATAATATTTTTAAATTTGCAACATAGGTATAATAGGTATCAAGAAACCTAATACACACCTTTTCTAATACTGCCTGCCTACAATAATAAATTGTGTATCCTGCGCTTCCAAAAAATCTTACATATGATCTCTCACCAATGCTACATTCATGGCCATGTACTTTTGTCTCAAACCTTTCAATCTACAATGTGGCTGATGGCTAATCTACTGACTTTTACCATTCATTTACAGGTTCCCAAGGGCTCTCTCCTCTCTTCCACTCTGTGCCTTCTCCATATCAATGACTTCCTTCACATCATCCAATGCTAACCGTTCTTAAGCTGATGTTTCCTCAGTTTATTCGACAACAAGAACTTTCATTTATGTAGCACCGTTATGTAAAAACTGTCCCATGGTGCTTCAAACAAGTTGACTGGAAAACAGACACAAAGGCAGGAAAGGAGGGATAAACAAAAGCTTGGTTGAAGAAATTGTTTTGAGGAAGTTTTTAAAAAGGAGGAGAAAAAGATGGAGGTGGATGGATTTAAGGACAGAATTCCACAAATATGAGGCAAAGGATGGGAGGAAGTAAGAAATGCACAAGAGGCTAGAGTCAGAGCAATGGAGAGATCAGAGGGGGGGGGGGGGTGGAGAACATAGGACTGGAAGAGAGTGGGGAGAAATGGTGAGGTAGGGCCATGGAGGGATTTAAAGACAACTGCAAGAATTTTAAACTTTGGTGCCTTGGGGGACAGGGAAGTAATGTAGGTCAGTGAGGACTGGGGTGATTGGTCAAAGGGACCTAGTGTGGGACAGAATTACTTCATAGCATCATTGTAGGTACAGCACAGGAGGGAGGCCATTCGGCCCATCGTGCCTGTGCTTGCTCTTTGAAAGAGCATTCCAACTAGTCCCATTCCCCTGCTCTTTCCCCACAGCCCTGTAGATTTCTTCCCTTCAAGTATTTATCTAATTTCTTTTTGAAAGTTACTATTGAATCTGCTTCCACCACCCTTTCAGGCAGTGCATTCCAGATCATTATAATTCACTGCGTAAAAAAATGTTTCTGCATGCCGCCTCTGGCTCTTTTGCCAATCACCTTAAATCTGTGTCCTCTGGTTACTGACCTTTCTGCCACTGGAAACAGTTTCTCCTTATCTACTCTATCAAAACCGTTCATGATTTTGAACACCTCTATCAAATCTCCTCTTAACCTTCTCTGTTCTAAGGAGAACAACCCCAGCTTCTCCACATAACTGAAGTCCCTCATCGCTGGTTCCATTCTAGTAAATGTTTTCTGCACCCTCTCCAAGGCCTTGACATTTTTCCTAAAGTGTGGTGCTCAGAATTGAATACAATACTCCAGCTGAGGCCTAATCAGTGTTTTATAAAGGTTTAGCACAGTATTAGAAAAGGTGTTTATTAGGTTTCCTGATACCTATACTTCTATAAGATTACCATGGAGATTTCCATTCTCCAGTGTAAGCATTCTCAGTATCTGCAAAAAAGCAAAATACTGCAGATGCTGGAAGTCTTAAAAGACAGAAAATGCTATAAACATTCAGCAGGGCAGGCCACATTTGTGCAAAGAACAAACAAGTTAACATTTCAAGTATCTGGACTCTTCATCAGAACTAATCAAGAGGTTGCACACTCAGTATAATAATTCAGGTGCTTGATCTCAGCTATCAATCTAGTTACACTTTGCTGCACCCTCTCCATATGCCTGAATATCTTTCTCATAATACGTTGAACAAAACAGTACAAAGTACTCCAGGTGAGGCTAGACCAACATTTGCTAGGCAAGTGGCTTCACTGCCAGGTAGGAGTCGGGCCAGAAGGGGCTCGGCAAGGTAGATTTGTTTCAATTTTTTATAGTTTCCTTGTGGGCCAGCAGGAGCAAGAGTGATGCTCCAGGCCTCACAGGAAACCTTGGACCTCCTCTGCCATGGGTTTCCCTCACCCTACCACATCAAGGCAGGAGGACAGTTAATATAAGTCAGGAGACTTACCGGTCGACATCACAACAGGTGAAAAACTGGAGGCTTGGGGTTCCATTTTCAATGGCTGTCTTTGGTTGTGGGCCACTTTCTCCTCTAAGATGAAAGTAGAGAATATGAAGGCGCTCTGCTTGCTTTCATATGGAATGCAACCCAGGCAAGAGTAAAAATTCCTCAATGAAGGTCGATAATAGATGCAGAAATTGAGAAAATACATCTCACGTGAGTTTCTCACCGCTTCCCTTCATGTTAGGCTGTGAATGAAGGAACATTTGCAGAGGAAGGAAGGGGATGTGAACAATCTTGTGGTACCTTGGGTAAGTAGTACAGGAAGTTAACAACATTGCATTGGTTCAAGGTTCCTCTTACCTTGGTTTACCTGGTGAGGTCACTGAATTCATTACTGCACTTGGGAATCATGTGGAGATTCCTGGAGCTTGCACTCACAGCCAAGGCTACCTCCTTCGACTGGGCATGCAGCATCCATTTGATTGGCCCCATTCCTTCAGTGTCAAAGATTGCCTATCTCCTTTGCCTTATTTTGGCCAACAAAACCTGACAGAGGAGTCAAAAAATCTGGGGGCTTTGAGCTCTGACATAGCAGCCTCAGACACTATTCACTTTCTTAGTTCTCCAATTTCTGCACCCAGATAATGGCTGGTCTGTCCCTCAAAGCTGCTGCAGCCGGGCTGGATTTCTCCTTTCCTCCAGCCCCCTCAAGGCAAGCTCCCAACAGAAGGTGCAAATAGTACTGGGAGCCTATCCACAGTATTACAACTGAGCTGAACCACTAAAAGGTGATAGGATCAGAGTGGGGTAACGCTGTTGGGCAGAAGCATATTCTCAATGTAATTCTGTCAGCCATGGCGGCAAAACTATCCTCAGGCTCCACATTTCACTACTCTTGCAGGTAGCAGCTTTATAATTCTGATTGAGAAACCTTTAATTATGTTTTGATCATTACATATATATTTTTAAAATGGGGCTGGTATTATAGAAAGTTAATCAGCAACAGTTTCATTGATAAAATGACTCTTCATGGACTAATGTTGCTTGTGCAGCTGGGCTGTAGTTCAGCCCAACAACAGATCAATCCATAGTTATTTTATCAAACCAAGTGGATGAATAGCTGTCTCTGGCTGAATGCGAATGGTACTTTCTTTTTCTGCCACTTGAGTTGGCAATTCTTTCATCCATATGAGCAAAAAGGATCTGGAATGTTTAAAACTGAAGGTTGCAGCTACCACAAAAGCTAGTATGGACATTCCAGTCTATTGGGCATAAAATAGAATGCAACATCATTGATGTTTTGATGGATATCTCAGATTGAAAAAGAAATCTCATACTTAATAAATTAAGTCAACAGGTACAAAAAATGGACTGGAACGAGCCAAAGTGGTAGCCATAATAAAAAGGAACAAACAATTCTGAGCCTCAGACAAACCTCCTGAGGGGAGGGAAGAAAAGGGAGAGGGTACATCCCTAATGTAGATATGCATTAGCTATCCATGATGTTAACTAAATGGTCAACTACAAGCAGTATCTTTCTCCATTATATCAGGACAATTGGTCTGAGGTGGGATTTACCTTCTAACAGGCAAACAAAAATTCTTAGGAATAGAAAAAGATTATAAGGCCAAATTGCACATCACTTTCACCATATTCCTCAATCCTTAGCCTCTTTCCCAAAGTGCATCTAACTGTATCCTGAGCCCCTTATACTGCCTGCTTCAGTAGCCTTCCCTCACAATTTATTCATAAGTCTACTCCCTATAGGTGAAAACATTTTGGAATTTGAATCCTTCACCAAGGGAAACAATTTGCCTGGATCAACGTTGCTAATTATTTTCATAATCATATAAATTACAGCACCAAAAGAAGCTATTTGACCCATCATGCCTATGCCAGTTGTAGCTCTTCAATTGCGACTATCTGCTCTATTCCTACTTGCATGTCCATTCCCTGTATCTTTTTATATCTTAATTTTCAAATACTTAGCCAGTTCCCTGTTAAATGATATTAGAATTGCTGCATCAAATCGATACTTATGGTAAAGCATTCCATGTTCTAATAACCTTCTGTGTGAAAAAAAGTCTGCTAACTTACCCCTTAATTTTTCAAGTGATGATCCTGAGTCTGTGCCTCTTGATTATTCACCAACCATTGGAGACAATTCCTCACTATTTAGCTTCTCAAACTTTTAATTATTTGGAAAGCCTCTATTGATTCCCCCTTATCCTTCTCCAGTGAAAAATCCCCAATTTTCCATTTAATCTTGAATCTTTAATCTTGAAAATGTCTATGAGGTCACCTCAAAGTCTCATCTTTTCCAAAGAAAATAAACCCAAACACCCTGCAGCCATTGAGGGCTTCTTTCCCCACCAGACTATGCCCTATCAAATGAAAGGAAAGAAGAAAAGACAAGGATGGAGAAATAGATGAGAACAGAGAGAGAAGCAAAATTAGTAAGGAGAGAGAAGCACATCGTCCCACATCATTTCAAGATTATGAAGCTGAGCTTCCTGTGCCTGCATCCAGCAGAAATGCATGTTGTGCAAATGGGATGAAGATTACTCACTGAGAACTGGTGTACTTGGCGTGTAACCAAAACCACTGGGTTATAATTTGACTGCCTGAGTCAATGGTGCATTTGTGCCAATGGTCAATTTGTGTGGCTACAATCTGGGGTCATCACCACCTTATTCTGTGGCTCCACTACAGGCTGGCACTTTTTTAAAAAATATAATCCAGAGAGTAACAGTTTCTGGCCCTTGTTTCCAAATAAACAGCATCCTGAAAAGGACAGTTCTATTATCTTTTTATGTACACCTGGCAGGTGACCTGGGATTCTCAGCCATACAAATCCAGGATAATACCCTACAGCTGGATTACAAGATAACGTACTGAGCAATTGTCTTCGCTTGTGTCCAAGAAGTAATTGCTCAATTGCTGTAGCATACAATCGTAGAAGTTTACAGTATAGAAAGAGTCCATTTGGCCTATCGTGTCTGTTCCGGCTCTTTTCTAGACCAGTCCCTGCCCCACGCTCTCCCCATTATCTTCCTCTGCTTCAAATACTTACCCAATTTCCTTAAAAGATGCAATGATCTCGGTCTCATCCACTTCCTGTGGGAAAGCAATCCATCCTCCAACAGCTCTCTGCGTAAAGAAATTTCTCCTGACCTTTCTCTTCACTCCCTAAACAGAGGAAATAGTCCTTCCCTAATCACTGTCAAACATCTTCATAATTTTAAAAATCTTTATTAAATCTCCTTTTAGCCTTCCCTCCTCCAGTGGAAATAGTCCCAATACCGCAAGTCCCTCCTCATAACTACAGTTTCCAAACCCTGGCATCATCCTAGTGAATCTATGCTGATATGCCCTCTATGGTTTGAATATCCTTTCCATAACATAGAGAGCCCAAAATTTTACAGTACTTGTACTATGCCCAACCAATGTTTTGTATAAATTCATGATTACGTCATTACTATTTTTTTAAATTCGTTCATGGGATGTGGGTGTCGTTGGTGAGGCCAGCATTTATTGCCCATCCCTAATTGCCCTTGAGAAGGTGGTGGTGAGCCGTCTTCTTGAACCGCTGCAGTCGTGTGGTGAAGGTTCTCCCACAGTGCTGTTAGGTAGGGAGTTCCAGGATTTTGACCCAGAGACGATGAAGGAACGGCGATATATTTCCAAGTCGGGATGGTGTGTGACTTGGGAGGGGGGCGTGCAGGTGGTGTTGTTCCCATGTGCCTGCTGCCCTTGTCCTTGTCCTTGTAGATGGTAGAGGTCGCAGGTTTGGGAAGAAGCCTTGGCAAGTTGCTGCAGTGCATCCCGTAGATGGTACACGCTGCAGCCACGGTGCGCCGGTGGTGAAGGGAGTGAATGTTTAGGGTGGTGGATGGGGTACCAATCAAGCAGGCTGCTTTGTCCTGGATGATGTCGAGCTTCTTGAGTGTTGTTGGAGCTGCACTCATCCATCACACTCCTGACTTGTGCCTTGTAGATGGTGGAAAGGCTTTGGGGAGTCAGGAGGTGAGTCACTCGCCACAGAATACCCAGCCAAATCCCCCACCATCAACATCCTGGGGGTCACCATTGACTAGAAACTTAACTGGACCAGTAACATAAATACTGTGGCTACAACAACAGGTCAGAGGCTGGGCATTCTGCAGCGAGTGACTTACCTCCTGACTCCCCAAATCCTTTCCACCATCTACAAGGTGTGATGGAAAACTCTCCACTTGCTTGGATGAGTGCAGCTCCAACAACACTCAAGAAGCTCGACACCATCCAGGACAAAGCAGCCAGCTTGATTTGGTATCCCATCCACCACCCTAAACATTCACTCCCTTCACCATCGACGCACAGTGGCTGCAGTGTGTACCATCCACAGGACGCACTGCAGCAACTCGCCAAGGCTTCTTCGACAGCACCTCCCAAACCCGCGACCTCTACCACCTAGAAGGACAAGGGCAGCAGGCACATGGGAATAAGACCACCTGCACGTTCCCCTCCAAGTCACACACCATCCCGACTTGGAAATATATCACTGTTCCTTCATTGTCACTGGATCAAAATCCTGGAACTCCCTACCTAACAGCACTGTGGGAGAACCTTCACCTCACGGACTGCAGCGGTTTAAGAAGGTGGCTCACCACCACCTTCTCAAGGGCAATTATGGATGGGCAATAAATGCTGGCCTTGCCAGTGACGCTCACATCCCATGAACGAATAAAAAGATATATATTTTATAAAACCCCAAATTCCTCTGATCTTATCTACGTGCACTTGCACTTTCGGGAAATTATATATTTGAACCCCTATGTCGATCTACAGCCTTCAGTGTCTTTCCATTTAGTGTATGCTCCCAGTCCTCATTTTTTCTCCCGATATGTATTACCTCACTTATCCACATTGAATTGCATCTGCAACCTGTCTGCCCACTCTGCTCACCTGTCTATGTCTTCCTGAAGTCTCTTACAGTCCTCCTCAGCTTTTACTAAACCAGCAGTTTTGCTATCTGGCTGTTACTCACATTAACCTTCAACTGCTTCCTGGTCATAGCAGCAACTTGCATGATAGCAATGGTAGCAAGTAAAAGTCTGTGCACGGACCTTACCTGGTGCATGTGGTAAAAGTATTTGGAGCATTCTCCGTGAATATGCTTCTTCACCTGTGGATCAACTTGTTTCTATTCCTTTCCTGGAGATATTAAAACTTTCTCCTGTATCGAGAACATACCATATTTCATTTGTGCTTAGGAGATGACAAAGTAGTCAGTGCATTACTCGTTGAACAGTAATTTTCACAGAATCCTGAGGAACATAATAGTTTTCAAATCTGGATGCTACTGAGAATTCTGAAAACCAAAACAGTACACATAAGGAATGGAATTGGTGCTGTCCTAATCATCCCAGCATGTGCTTGTGATTAAATTTCAAATTCTCACATCATATTCAAAGTGAGAAATGTGCTGAATCAGCACTCTTCCCAATCAGTATTGATTCTTCCCAGCTTGGGAAGGTTTGAAACTGTTCCTGTGCCAGTCCAAAATAGCACCTCCCATTTAAATCAATGAAGCTGTATCATGAGGCACACAAGAACCCACTTAACCTACATAAGAGTGACTTGAGAGGGAGCAATTTGTGGCATGAATTGTGCAGATATGTCTGGTTCAGCTTGTTGTAGCTGTTGTGTCTGTCTTTATAAACACTGAATATTTATTTACAAGAAAAGTCCTTAATTGTTATAAGTAATAGAATCATGCATGGTCTTTGATTTATCAGAAACTCCTAGTTCCCCTTCTAGGGTTTGGATGAAGAAACGACAATACTGCTGGTGCTCCCAACTTCAAAGGGAACTAAAGCATCTAGTTTGTGTAACAAAATGAAGGTGCACCATAACAGTTCAGTAAAGGAGCATAAATGGCACATTAGATGAGCGTAAAGGTACTTGGTGAAATAAAGAAAAAAATAAAAACTACAAATGTTGAAAATCTGAAATAAAAACAGAAATGTTGGTAGCATCTGAAAAGAGAATAGACTGACTTGCGGAGTGTAGGCGCTTCATCGGAACTCGAGATTGGACGCTATGCAAATCCCCATATAGAATTGAATACAACGAGAGGGGTAGGAAGGATGAACAATAGGTAGAAGTCAAGAGTCAGGTAGGATGGGTCATGTCAAAAAGAGGCAGATGAGATTTTTCATCAGAACTCGATCTTCAGAGGAAGGGGCTTAGTCGAAATGTTATTTCTCCTCTTAGATGTTGGTTGACCTGCTGTTTACTTTCATGATTCTCTATTTTTATTTTAGATTGCTAGTATTTGCAGTTTTATTTTTATTCCAATAGAATATGCCAATTTGAGCAACTTTGCTTGTGGAAAGTCTTAAAATTCCTTGGCTTAGTAGTCAGCAGCAACAGAAATCCACATAACTAGTATGTAAGCACCCAAACATAGGAGATCGCTAATTATATTGCAAGACAGGATTTAGATATCAGTGAAGGACATGCTACATTATCAGTATTCCAGCTGTCCAGATTTGCAGAGTAGCCTCATAGTAAAAGTGAACCACTATATTGGTATTTTGCCATAACCAGACTGAAACATTTTGTCATGCGCACTAAGCTCCGTTCTAGACAAACTTGCTTATTTACAATATTTAGCATTTTATCCAAGTTTTCTTTAATTTTCAAACAAGTCTGAACTCACAAGTGCTGTTTAAGTCACGGCTTTAGATTACTGGCTTTGCTTGTGTGGTCACACGTCTAAGGAACTGTACAAATTCCATTTCTTTACCCTCCAATTCAACGACTAAGCAGTTAAAGGTTCTAACCTATATGCTACAACTGGTCTTAGGCAACAGTGACTGTTCATATCTGGTTTATAATCTCTGCAAAAGTTGGTGTGTCGAACTTCGCACATGAACTTTGAATACATTAAATCATTAGAATACTTATTTTTTTAGGAAATTAAATAGATGAAAGATGATTACTGACCAGTTATCACAACAACAAACCTCGTATGTCAAACCTAATACTAAAGTAATTCTCTTCATCTGGGCTGCAGTAAAAGCAAATATCCTGTGTGTACTAGATATGCACAATATCCTTCAAATCTTTAAACCTCCTTTTATGGTATCTGAATTCATCTCAGCACTACATTATTTGATTATAGTTGACTATAGCACAGTTAGAACCGAGTTGATAAACACGGTCCCCAGGAAATCATATAAACAACTTCATCATTTTTACCTATAACAAGGATGTTTAGCTTTGAGTATAAATTTAATATGAAAAAGGAAAATATCAAGCTGAAATTTTTTTTTTAAACTTTCTTATGACTTATTAGCAAATCGCATTAAAATAAACAGCAGCTAGCTGTTCCTTAGATATAGTTTTTAGTCGCTATTCAACTTATATACCTGTCTTCCCTTCTTCTTGGTGGTGTTGTGGCTCACACTCACTGCCTCGACACCACCGTGACCCCGACTTATTTTCCTGGGTCAGGGGTAATTTGTTACATAGGGTGGACTCCCTGCCACCAAGAGGGAGCTCCCTACTGCAAGGTAGCACATTTCTGGTGATGCTGCGGCACCTGAAGAGGTGGCTTAATATTTACAGGGGTTGCAAAATCCCAAAAGAGGAAAGATGGATTTTTTCTAGGCCTCCATTGGGTTCATATCGAGGAACAGGAGGCCACAACCAGGATCTCTCCCTCCATTCAAAGACTTTGGGAACTTATCGCCATTGTCCCAGGTCCAACTGCCACCTTTCACCTGCAGATGGCAGAGACAGTGGCGGTAACGAGGAAAATGGCTTGCAACCCGGGCCATAGGCCCCCCTCCCTTCTCGCCAGCATGTATAAGCAGTTGTCAGGGAAAGGGCAGCCATCCCAGAGGGATAGTGGAGGAAAATCCAGCTTCAATACATAAAGGAAGTTAGCAGTTCTCCTGACATGAACCATTGTAAATTCCTCTTCTGATAAAACAGAACATGAAAGTAAAAGAATCTAAAGCAAAACAGATTTGAACTTTTTCAGCTAATCAACATTTAAATACGAAAATCTGGATGGCTATGAATACTGTTGATATTCTGTTAAATTTAGTTACCATGGAAAACTTTAATTTAGAAAAATCATTTTTTCTACCAATCACTTCAAAAAAGTAGATAATAAGAACATAAGAAATAGGAGCAGAGTAGGCCATACGGCTCCTCGAGCCTGCTCTGCCATTCAATGTCATGGCCAATCTTCTACCTCAACTGCACTTTCCCGCCCAATCCCCATATCCCTTGATTCCCTTAGTGTCCAAAAATCTATCGATCTCAGTTTTGAATATACTCAACGACTTAGCATCCACACATCTCTGGGGTAGAGAATTCCAAAGATTCACAACCCTGAGTGAAGAAATTTTTCCTCATCTTGGTCCTAAATGGCCAATCCCTTATCTTGAGACTAAGACCCCTAGTTCTAGACTCTCCAGCCAGGGGAAACAGCATCTACCCTGTCAAGCCCTCTAAGAAATTTATACATTTCAATGAGATCACCTCTCATTCTTCTAAATTCCAGAGAATATAGGCCCATTCTACGCAATCTCTCCTCATAGGACAACCCTCTCATCCTAGGAATCAATCTAGTGAACCTTCGATGCACCTCCTCTAAGGCAAGTATATCTTTCATTAGGTAAGGAGACCAAAACTGTACATAGTACTCCAGGTGTGGTCTCACCAGAACCCTATATAATTGCAGCAAGACCTCCTTACTCTTATACTCCAACCCCCTTGCAATAAAGATTAACATACCATTTGCCTTCCGAACGGTTTGCTGTACCTGTATGTTAACTTCGGTGATTCATGTACAAGGACACCCAAATCCCTCTGACTACCAACATTTACTAGTCTCTCACCTTTTTAAAAAAAAATTCTGCTTTTCTATTCTTCCTACCAAATAGATAATTTCACATTTCCCCACATTATACTCCATCTGCCACCTTCTCGCCCACTCACTTAACCTGTCTATATCCCTTTGCAGACTCTTTGCGTCCTCCTCACAGCTTACTTTCCCACCTAGCTTTGTATCGTCAGCAAACTTAGATACATGACATTTGGTCCCCTCGTCAAAGCCATTGATATAGATTGTAAACAGCTGAGGCCCAAGCTCTGATACTTGCGGCACCCCACTAGTTATAACCTGCCAACCCGAAAATGACCCACTTATTCCTACTCTCTGTTTCCTATCGGTTAATCAATCCTCAATCCATGCTAATATATTACCCCCAATCCCATGAGCCCTAATCTTGTGCAACAACCTCTTGTGTGGCACCTTGTTGAATGCCTTTTGACAATCCAAATAGACTACATTCACTGGTTCCCCCTTTTCTACCCTGCTAGTTACACCCTTAAAAAACTCTAGTAGATTTGTCAAATATGATTTCCCTTTCATAAAACCATATTGACTCTGCATAATCATATTATAATTTTCTAAGTGCCCGATTACTACGTCCTTAATGATAGGGAAAATGCTAGAATCTACTACTGATATCAGGCTAACTGGCCCATAGTTCCGTGTTTTATCTCTCCCCCCTTTCTTAAATAGCGGGGTTACATTTGCTACCTTCCAATCCACGGGGACCATTCTACAATTTAGGGAATTCTGGAAGATCATAACCAATGCATCCACTATCTCTGTAGCCACCTCATTTAAAACCCTAGGGTGTAAGCCATCAGGTCCAGGGGATTTGTCAGCTTTAAGTCCCATTAATTTCTCCAGTACTTTTTCCTTTATTAATCTTAATTACTTTAAGTTCCTCACTCTCATTAGACCCATGGTTCCCCACTATTTCCAGTATGTTTTTTGTGTCTTCTACTGTGAAGACAGACACAAAATATTTGTTTAATAAAATATTTGTCATTTCCTTATTCCCCATTATAATTTCTCCTGTCTCTGCCTCTAAGGGACCCACTTTCGATAATCTCTTCCTTTTTACATACTTGTAGAAGCTCTTACAATCTGTTTTTATAATTCTTGCTGGTTTACTCTCATATTCAATTTTCTCCCTCTTTAACAATTTCTTGGTCATCCTTTGCTGATTTCTAAAACCCTCCCAATCCTCAGGCTTACTACTCTTTTTGGCAACATTGTAAGCCTCTTATTTTAATCTAATTCAGTTGCAGGTGAAATATTCCTGATTCTTTAAATCAAGTTCTTTTCCACATATTGTGGGTAACTCCCAAAAATCAAACAGTCTTAATTTCAAACAAACTTTACTCAAAAGCATCAGTTTTGGAAACCTGCATCCTCAAACCACATAATTTCCCCTTCTCATGTTCTAAATGATTGTCGTGTATAGTCTTTTACCAATCTTTTGATCTAAGATAGTAACGAAGTATATATTAAACATAACATAGCATAATGCAGAGACCCAAAAATAAAAATCATAGCTTTGATTTTTTTTCTCGTCTTGAAGGATTACGGATTTGTTTAGTTACTATTGTGAGTGAATAGGCACATAAATGACTCACTTTCTTAAAAACATCCAAAATGCATTTCAATGTATTTTGTTGTGACAGCACTATTGCCAAGAAACAAAATGACTAACATAAATGTACTGCAGTATAGGATTTTGTCATTCAATTGAAAGAAGAGTGATTTGTTGCATTTTTATAAATTCAAAATTTGAGTCAACCACGTGCAAGTGTGACATTGAGATCTGCATGTGTAACATCTGAAACATAATGGACAAAAATGCACTCTAGATAAATCATACACAGTAGCTGAGGCATTGCTCTTGGTAAGTCAAAGGATACATTAGTTTAACAATGATAGGAGCCTTATACCGTGAAACTTCATCTTTAAAGAGCAGTATATTTTAAAATGCTAATATTCTGCCACCTTCAACCTGCTTGATAGTGAGGGACATTTCCAGCAGGTTACTGTAACAGCTGTTTGTACATTTGGCATATGCTTCACTTACCAGCAATCCGAGGTCTAATTTTAAATCATATCAGGGAGCTGAGTGCTTGCCAGCTCTAATGCCAGCTGTTATAGTAGGCATTTGAAACTTCTTTCAGTATTAGGTGGGCTGAGAGATATAGAACATATGCATTTTAAAACTGATCAAAAATTGGGTTTGTCTCAGATGGTCCCTCTTTCTGTAAGTCTCTCCTGGAGTCTGTGTCCTCTCTTCTGTATGCTCAATACAGAGGGGTGGATTTTCCCCTAGAGCAGAGTCCAGGCAGCTGGCCAGCCAATAGTCCCATCGGTAGGTCCAGTCCATTTTGAGGACTAGGCCGCATTTGTATTGGGCCGGCAGACTGTAGCTAGAAACCGAGCAACCCAGGGCAGCAAGCTGGCTCCAAGCCACAATATCACACTACCTACCTGCCAACCTCTGGGCCGGAGGAAGGTAGGTTCCTGAAGGGGACCCCAATCTGTGGAGTGGGGAGCCAGAGCAGCAGCAGCTTAAGCTGGGTTTGTGGAGCCTGGAGGAGCACTTATGCTCTCCGATATGTGTCATGAGCCATATCTGGAGCGGCTAGCCCTTATCACCCAATAGCCAGCCTGCAACTTTGTGGCCTGGTTGGAATAAAGGTGGCATAGATGACTGACATAGGATGAAAGTCCAGACTGCTGCCAGGATAGCAGGCACAGACCTGCATGATGCGCTGCCTGTGGTCGCACACCAGCTGTACGTTGAGGGACTGGAATCACTTTTGATTGATAAAGATGCCAGGTTGGTGATAGGTAGCACATGAGGCAATGTTGTGTAGTCTATAGCACATTGCGCCCTGCCGTACGGGCAAATCCTAGTGCTCTCTCTTGTCCTACTTCACTCTGTCTATAGGGAAGGTGATGTAGGTGTTCCTCCTTCAGTCAAATCCTTACACTTAATTGCCAGACCTTTGATTGTTCAACAGACCTTTGTGTCATTATGATAAATCTTCCTCTAAGCTCACCAAGAGGCACATTAGCCAATCACTTGTGACATTTGCCATTTTGGACCTGCCAGATGTACACATATTGAATTGCTAAAATTAATGCATGAAAAAATGAAAATGTACCTTTACAGTTTACTGATCTTGCCTTTCTGTTGTTAATGAGAATTCAGAGATTTTGTTTTGCACAAATTGCCACTGTTGGTTACCCTTGACTTTTAAAGGCACAATACAATAGCAATTGAAAGGAGTATCCTTAAATATTTAAGCATTAGTTCTTAAATCAAGAACAGGTTTGAATCAGTATAAATTGCCACTTAAATTATAGATAACTACTTAACCAACTAATTTAGCTTTCTGGGACCGTGAAGAGGTACTGCGATGTAATATATTTACATAGAAACATAGGAACAGGAGTAGGCCGTTTAGCCCCTCAAGCCTGTTCCGCCATTCACTGTGATCTTGGCTGATCTGTGACCTAACTCCATATACCCGCCTTAGCCCCATATCCCTTAATACCTTTGGTTAACGAAAATCTATCAACCTCAGATTTAAAATTAACAACTGAGCTAGCATCAACTGCCATTTGCGGAAGAGAGTTCCAAACTTCTACCACCCTTTGCTTGTAGAAGTGTTTCCTAACTTCACTCCTGAAAGTCCTGGCTCCAATTTTTAGGCTATGTCCCCTCGTCCTAGACTGCCCAGCAGGAAAAGCTTCTCTCTATATACCGTACCCTTTTTTTTGATATATTGACTTGGACTTGCATGTACAGGGCACAATTTCAAAGTATGCAGATGACACTAATTGCAACTATCATTAATAGTTAATGTTCTGTACCAAAATGAAAAATAAAGAATTAGAGATGATGCAAAAGAAAAGTAGAAGTGTAGTAAACAGTGAGAAGGACAGTAATAGACTTCACGAGGACATAGACAGGCTGGTGGAATGAGCAGACGCATGGCAGATGAAATTTAACACAGAGAAGTGCGGAGTGATACATTTTGGCGGGAAGAACGAGAGGCAATATAAACTAAATGGTACAATTTTAAAGGGGGTGCAGGAACAGAGTGACCTGGGAGTATATGTGTACAAATCTTTGAAAGTGGCAGGACAGATTGAGAAAGCGGTTAAAAAAGCATACAGGATCCTGGGCTTTATAAATAGAGACATCGAGCACAAAAGCAAGAAAGTTATGTTGAACCTTTATAAAACACTGGTTCGGCCACAACTGGAGTATTGCGTCCAATTCTGGGCACCGCACTTTAGGAAGGATGTGAAGGCCTTAGAGAGGGTGCAGAAAAGATTTACTAGAATGGTTCCAGGGATGAGGGACTTCAGTTACGTGGATAGACTGGAGAAGCTGGGGCTTTTCTCCTTAGAACAGAGAGGGTTAAGAGGAGATTTGATAGAAGTGTTCAAAATCATGAAGGGTTTAGATAAAATAAATAAAGAGAAACTGTTCCCATTGGCGGAAGGGTCGAGAACCAGAGGACACAGATTTAAGGTGATTGGCAAAAGAACCAAAGGCAACATGAGGAAAAACGTTACGCAGCGAGTAATTATGATCTGGAATGTGCTGCCTGAAAGGTGGAAGCAGATTCAATCATGGTTTTCAAAAAGGAATTGGATAAATCCTTGAAGAGAAAAAAATTGCAGAGCTATGAGGAAAGAGCCGGGGAATGGGGCTAACTGGATTGCTCTTACAAAACAGCCGGCACGGGCTCGATGAATCGAATGACCTCCTTCTGTGCTGTAACCATTCTATGATGAGTTCCCCTTAATAGCTTGAAAACATTTATCAAATCACCCCTTAATCTTCTAAATTCCAGGGAATACAACCCTAGTTTGTGTAATCTCTCCTCGTAATTTAACCCTTGGAGTCAAGGTATCATTCTAGTAAATCTACGCTGCACTCCCTCCAAGGCCAATATATCCTTCCTAAGGTGCGGTGCCCAGAACTGAGCACAGCACTTCAGGTGTAGTCTAACAGGGGCTTTGTATAGCTGCAGCATATGAAGTGGCATAACCTCCAACACATTATGAGCAACGTTAGTATCTATTATTTTTGAGTATCAATACTGCTTAGATATCATGATGTGAACTCAGCCAACATAAAAAAAAATGGACATACAAATTCTACAAAGTAACAGATAATATAGTCAGTGATAATTTACAGACATGAATGGTATTTTTGTAATTCATCCTTTACTGTTGATTATCCTTTGTATATGTATATATTATATATACACACTTTATAATAGATAGATATTTAAACCATTGGTAAAGACATGTTTGGAATTAAAAACCACATAATTCATTTTGTTCATATAATGGTTACAGGGATCCCATACAATTAAGTTTGAGAAGTGCTCCATTAAATGTGTGGATGGTATCTTATACAATGGATGTGGCCTCAGGAAGAGTGTGATACCATATTTTTACAGCAATAATTCCAATTATTTTGAGATGTGGTCTCCATTCAAATTTTCTAATAAGAGCTACCAGCAATATAGTGCTGAAATAAAGTTAAGCAATTAAAATCCAACCCTATGTTTTAGGCCGTATCCATCCACTGCTTCTCCATTTTACCATAAGAGTCACATCAAACTGTCATCATCACAACTGAAAAGCTATATACAACTATCACATTTATTATGCACAAGAATATAAAGTATATCCTCCTTTTAAATTTTTTTCTTTCTTTACATAAAGAAAAATACTAGAATTATTAAATCATTGTATGACTAGACCACTACATTAAGTTAACTGCATTATGTGGTTGGATCCATTTTTATTTAAATATGGTATTACACAGGGATACATGCAGTATCCTCTATACAGCTCATTGGTCATACAGTCAATAATTAATTATTAAATCTGACACAAATCCTATTTTATACTTTGTATGAGACATTATCTATACAATGAGTAATTAATTAAATTAACAGAATGAAAGTTAATAATTCAGAACATTACAGAGATCCTGAGGGAAAGGACCAAAAGGTGATTTGCCACTGTGCTAAAATAGTGAGACACTTGAAAATATCTCCAAATATAATTAACTGTATGGTTCATTGGCCTCCCAAAAGCTCTGAGGGAAAATGTATTCAGGAAGGTTCTAATAATTCCAACTTTTTTAGTTAAAAATGTTTATATTCTAAAACAGGGATACAGCAGAAGCTTTTATTGAATGTTTTGAACTGAGAACAAACTGCTTTATTAAAATAGTAGTGTTGATTCTGCAGTACTGATCAATTAAGCACTTACCTGATATTCCTTCATATTTTCTACAGTAAAGTCAAACCAAACTCTGAAACGAGGATTGCAAGTGTCGGGTCTGATAAACAGATCATATTCAAACTCTGAGATGTAGTCTACACGACCTAAGTTTCCTGTGGGGAAAAAAGAGATTTGCTTTTGATTGTTCTGACTTTTTAAAATTATTTTTCTATACAAGAATCCTAAAATATGACATTACTTAAAATAAAATTAACTGTATACAGTTAAATTATTTTACAATGTGTATGTTGCTTCCAAAATTGTATTGGACAAGAACATTTCTTTTCTAAAACTGTGGAAAATTATCAACAATTTTTCACAAGTTTCAAAATGAGTGTAAAAGATGTACTTAAACTGCAAACCTTGCATTGGGATTTTTTTCCCAATCCAGTCACCAGTCTTTATCAAGTAAATATGTCATAGAAAGTTAAGTTCTACAAACTGTAATTTGCCTCATTTGTGTACATACTGGGATGCTGCACAATTAGAAGAAAATAAATGAGGTAACAAAAGCACTTTGATGAAGAACTTGTATTTTCGATAAAGCCACTGCTTACACGCGAATTTCCAACAGGGGTAAGTGAACAATCTTTGCTTCAAATTCAACCACATCAAATTTGTATTGTCAAAAAATGAGTTTTTAGGAATTCATTCTCGGGAAGTGGGCTCCGCTGGCGATACCAGCATTTATTGCCCATCCTTTGTTGCCGAGAAAGTGGTGGCGGGCTTCTTCTTGATCCGCTGCAATTGTTCTTTGTAGCAATTTGATGCAATGAAATGTCTTGCCAGGCCACTTCAGAGGGCAGTTAAGCGTTAACAACGTTGATGTGGGACTAGTGTCACATATAGGCCAGAACGGGTAAAGACGACAGGTTTTCTTCCCTAAAAGATATTAGTAAACCAGTTGGGTATTTAACGAGAATCCAATAGCTTCATGGTCACTGTTACTGATAGCAGCTTTTTGTTTCCAGTTTTTTTAAAAATGAACTCAAATTCTCAAACTGCCATGGTGGGATTTGAACTCATGGGGCCCGATATTAGGAGGGAGGCGGGTTGCCAGCGAGGGGTCAACTGGGCACGTAGGTAACCTGCCCAGTGAAATCAGTGGGTTCCCCACGCGATCGTAAGTAAATTGAAGCCACTTACCTTGGCTTCCGGGTTTCGCGCTTGAAAGCTGCGCGACGGGCGGACAGCGCACCCGCATCATAGGCTGTCAGCTGGAGGAGCCCTATTTAAAGGGGCAGTCCTCCAATGACTGATGCTGCAGAAAGGAGCCAAAATTACAGCATGGAGCAGCCCAGGGAGAAGGCTGATCCCAGGTTTAATGATGCCTCACTCCAGGTCCTACTGGATGGGGTGAGGAGGACAACAGAGATTTTCTCCCCGGCGGACGGGAGGAAGTGGCCTGCCTCTGTCACCACGAAGGCCTGGCTCGAGGTGGCAGAGGAGGTCACCAGCACCACCAACATATCACGCACCTGCATACAGTGCAGGAGGCGCTTCAATCACCTAAGTCGGTCAGCCGAAGTGAGTACACTTACTCATTCCCCTACACTCCATCTGCCACATCACCGCCCCCACCCCACATCTCCTTCTGCACTGCCAACACTACTCTGTCACATCACTCCTCACACCCACTCAAAGCTCATCCTCATTTTACCTGCACTTACTCACCTCGCCAGTACTCATCCCACCACTACCACTCAACCCAATCCTCATACAATCTCAAGGTTCTGTCTTATACTCACCCTTTCGTGCATCTCTTTCACGGTCAGCCTCACCCGACTACCTGTGCTGCAGCCACAGGGCATGCATCACGTATGTGTAGTAGGAAGCGTAAGGCAAGCGTGTCGTGAGCATGAAGGGGATGCACAAGGGTGTTTGAGGGTTTGTCATAGTTTTTACTTCTATTTGATTTCTGATCAACTCACATTACATATTATATCGTCACCACTACTGCCACGTCTTGGCCATTCTTGACTGGCTTGTGCAATAACGCCCTTTCATGAGGTTCTCCGTGAACACCCTTGATGCCACCCATTGGGTCACCCTACGGTGGGTGTATGTGTAGTTGCACGACTACTTTGTGCAGGTGCCTGTTGCGCACCACTGTGTTGTGTAGCTCCACGTAGCGGAGGTGGATGGCATGCCTGGCGAGGCTGGTGATGTTGCTCGTCCTCCAAAGGGGTGATGAATGCAGCAATGGACCCCCCCCCCACACCTCCCCAACCCTGACAGTGAGAGTGTGAGGGTGTCCACAAGGTAGGTAAATGTGTTTGGACAGCAGAGTTTAGGGTATGATTTAATAATTGGGAGTGTGGAGACAACGATGTGGCAGGCAAAACTTTGTCTGAGGTGACAGAGTGCCCTGCTGCAATGAATGAGGTATTCCCACCAACTGTCAAGGAATCCTCTGCATCTCCCAATGGTTGCTGACTGAAACATGTCTGCAACAACAGGGAGTGTTTCCCACAGCGTGGGAAATACGCTGAGGAGAGTCCAAAATCACATCCCTGCTAAAATCTCTTCCCAATGAGGTCTGTCAACGACCTCAAGTACCTCCCTAACTATCTAATCTGTCATCCCGTCAGCTTTAATTGCCAGAGGGAGTCCCGCATGCGGGGGCTGCGCGCGCACCAATTCGCGTCATTGGGTAACCCAGAAGTGGGCGGGTTGGCGCCGGGCTTCGGGATTCCCCAATTTTAGGAACCCCCCCCCACCACGAACGCACCCGCTTGGCTATCCTAAAACTGACCCCATGGTCTCTGGATTACTGGTCCAGTAACATAACCACTACACTTCCGTACACATCAAGTGGAGCAGACAATATTTTAAAATAGTGAATATAACTGTATTTCTTTTGTAAAAACCAGAATGACACTACAAATAGAAATGTTGTAGTTCATGCGTAAAAGCTGCGTTGAAATACAAACGAACACCAATTGTAAACTTTATCCTTCCTGCCTGTACATTTTAGCAACTTAGTTTTAACAATGAAACAGTAAATAAGCTAATTTCATGTTTTGGCAGTGGCCTTAACCCTGAGGCTCTTAAACTTAAGCTGAAGAGGGATAAGTTTTGTTGGTTTGGAGAAGGAAGCATACCAGTAATAACACTTAAATAGGTGTTGGTGCTTTATGCCTAACAGCTGCATAATCTAAGTTCTATTCTACTATCAGTTCCCTAAAGGGTATAGAACACAATAAATGCTAAGAGCAAAAATAAGTGAGGAATCTTCTGCTGCAAACCCCAACGATGTGGGAGCAGTTGCAATATTTATACCTGCACCTGTTACTATTCAACAGCCAACATGTGCTGGCAGTCGAAGAGAGATACGGGTATTATGAAAACTCAAAACTGTTGGGCACCACAAGGTGAAGAGATGATGGAATACAGGTTGATGCACACATATTCCGAGTGCTGAGATCCTGATTGTGGCTACCATGTAAGGCACCAAATGGAGGTCAAGCACTTCCACAAAGGAAGAAAAGGAAAAATTAGAGAGTTACTCTGATAAACTCTTGTATATCACTTGGCAGTCTATTTCAGGAGAAATAATGGTGAAAACCTAGGAGTACATTGTCCATTGCTGCCCTTGAATAGGGATGGTGCATACACACTCGAAATCTAAATAAAGAGAAGGGAAGAAAACACATCAAAAAGCAGACCATCATTATGAAGTAGAGGAGAATGTCTGGAAAGCTCATTATCAGTATCAGTCAAGGGTTATAGAAGACAGTTGCTAAAATGCCAATATATATATATGCAAATATGTTGCTTCTCAGTTCACAGACATGCCTTTGGCCATGTCAATATACACTTTGATATTAGTGGATCTCCTATGGCAGATACACTGCTTTCTAACAACTGGAGCATTATCCCATGTAATACAAAATGCATTATATATCCATACATTATTGAAAATCTTGCATTTCCTGTCCAGAAACCTTACTTCCTGTTGTCAAGATTGGGCAATTTAATAAATAGGAGTATTTATTGTGTTATTGTGCACAGATCACTGAAGGTTCATGACCAAAACAGAGAAATTGGGCTCGATATTAGCAGGGCGGCGGGTTCTCAGCAGGGGTGGGGGGGTCGACTGGGCGCGTGGGTAACGCGCCCGGTGAAATCGGGGTGCTCCACACGCAATTACAGGATAATTGGAGCCACTTACCTGTGCTTCCGGGTTTGCCACTGGTAAGCTGCGCGGCGGGCAGACTGCGCATGCGCAGCAACGCCTGTCAGCTGGAGGAGCCCTATTTAAAGGGCAGTCCTCCACTGACTGATGCTGCAGAAAATAGGAAAAATTACAGCATGGAGCAGCCCAGGGAGAAGGCTGCTCCCAGGTTTAATGATGCCTCACTCCAGGTATCATTGGATGGGGTGAGGAGGAGGGGGAAGACAGAGATCTTCTCCCCCGGCGGGCGGGAGGAAGCGGCCTGCCTCTGCCACCAAGGCCTGGCTCGAGGTGGCAGAGGAGGTCACCAGCACCACCAACATATCGCGCACCTGCATACAGTGCAGGAGGCGCTTCAATCACCTAAGTAGTTCAACCGAAGTGAGTACACTTACTCATTCCCCTACACTCCGTCTGCCACATCACCGCCCCCACCCCACATCTCCTTCTGCACTGCCAACACTATTCCATCACATCACCCCTTACACCCAATCAAAGCTCATCCTCATCTTACCTGCACTTACTCACCTTGAATACTCATCCCACCACTACCACTCAACCCAATCCTCATATAATCTCATGGCTCTATCTCATACTCACCCTCTCATGCATCTCATTCACGGTCAGCTTCACTCAACCTGCCACTACCTGTGCTACAGCCACAGGGCATGCATCACATATGTGCAGTAGGAAGCGTAAGGCAAACTTGTTGTGAGCATGAAGGGTGTTTGAGGGTTTGTCATGGTGTTTATCTATATTTAATTTCTGATCAACTCACATTACATATTATATTGTCACCACTACTGCCACGTCTTTGCAAATCTTGTTTGGTTTGTGCAATAATGCCCTTTCCTGAGGATCACTATGAAGACCCACAATTCATGCCACCCATTGTGTCACTGCAGAATGGGTGTAGGTGTATTTGCAGGGCTCTTTTGTGCAGACAACGGAGAGACGTCGGCGATGTCCCCGGTGGTACCCTGGAAGGATGCGGAGGAGAAGTTGTTGAGGGCAGTGGTGACTTTGACAACAACAGGTAAGAAGATAGTGCTCGGGCCAGCCGGGAGCAGCTCGGTATGAAGGAGGCTGCAGATGTCCACGACTACATGTCCACGGAAGCTGAGCCTCGGTCTGCAGACCCTGTGGCGAGGGTAGTGCCCTCTGCGACGCATCTCTCTCTGCCATTGCCCTCCCTCCTGCTGTGCAGGTGGATGTGTCACAGCACTGTGTTGTGGAGCTCCACGTGTCAGAGGTGGACGGCGTGGCTGGCGAGGCTGTTGATGCAGTTCGCCCTCAGAGGAGGTCATGACTGCAGCTACGGTGGCTCCCATCCGGAAGATGTACGTTTGAGGGGGTCCGCAAGGTAGGTAAATGTGTCTGGACACCAGGGTAAGTGTGCAAGTTTATGCATTTGATTGTTAGGAGGAGGGTGGTGGAGGCCAAACTTTGTCCAAAGTGACAGAGTGGCCTCCTGCAATGAGTGAGGGTCTCCCCCCCCACCCCCACCTGTCAAATGGATCTTTGCAGCGGCCACACGCTGGTGGCTGCAACACGTCCATTTCAACTAGGAGTGTTTCCCCCAGTATGGGAAACAGTCTCAGTTAATTGCAAAATCCATTCCCTCCTAAAATATCAGGTCAATCAGGTCTGTAAACAACCTGAAATACCTGTTCAAGTACTTTAAGTGGCACCCTGCCGGCTTTAATTGCCAGCGGGAGTCCCACATGCAGGGGCTGCGCGCGCATGTGAGCGCGTCACTGGGGAACCCAGAAATGGGGCACCCAGAAATGGGGCGGGTTGGAGCCGGGCTCCCGGATTTTCGCAGCCCCCCGCCACGAACGCACCCGATCGCGGGTGCGAAAATAGAGGACATTATAGCCAATGCAAACAGTGTATTGGGTTTTATTAATAGAACCATTCAGTACAAATCAAAGGACACCATTCTGTTATTATACAGGTTGTTGGCTGGACCAAATCTGGAGTACTGCGTGCAGTTTTGGTCCCCTCACATGGTGGGTGATAAAGTGGCCTTGCAAAAGATTCAGAGAAGAGCTATGAGAATGATTTCTAACTTAAAGAATATTAGTTACTCAGATAGGCTTAAAGAGCTGGGTCTATCTACTTTAGAGCAACGTAAACTTAGAGGCGACCTGATAAGAGATATATAAAAAAATGAAAGGGCTAGATTGCGTGCCTATTGATGGATTATTTCATTTTGACAGATTGGGAAGGACCAGGGGACATGCATTTAAGCTACTCAAAAGTAGGAACAGGCTAGGTGTTAGGCGGCGGCTCTTTTCCGAGAGAGTAATGAGCCTCTGGAATGCATTGCCGGTTGGTATAGTATGTGCTGAATCACTGCATGATTTCAAGAGGGAGATAGACTGGTTCTTGGCTGGGGCAGAGATCGCATCACATGGAAGGTAAGTGGATTAACAATCAACGTACTCATGGTCAATGTGATCTCCTGGACTGGTTTCGGAATTTTCTAGAACTTTATTCTTATTGGCTCTGGGGTTTTTCTTCTGGTTGTTTTGCCTCTCCCAAAAGACTACATAGCTGAGCGGTGGGGGGAGTGGGGTAGGAAGTGTCCAGTCAAGATGCTCCAAGCATCATGAGTGTGGGGCAGACTTGATGGACCAGCTGGTCTTCCTGACCCTCGTTTTCATATATGCGTATGTTCATACATCTTGAATATAAAGTGATAATTTACTATCAGGGTTCAGTTGACATCTATAAATTATTTAATCTCAACTCTGTATCTTAAGTTTGAGAGCAAAAAAAACAGCCTTTCCACTCATTCCTGATCATTCCCAATTCTATATGTATTTTACTATGGGGTTAAAGCATTTATTGTGATGTTATGAAGGCTGTATACTATCAGTTTATATTTCATTGATAAAATTTATCAATCACCATATTTTTATTAGTAAAAATGATAATTCATTGAGTTGATAAAAATGATAATTAGTAAAAAATTAGTAAAAATGATAATTCAATGAGTTACTCTCATTTGAAGATATTTATCAAATTGCATTGCTGTGCCTGTAATCTATATGTACAAATGTATACAAAGAATATTGAAGAGAGGGGATATTAAAAAAATGAGCAATTACAAATTTTAGGCTTGGATTACTACACTAATCAGAACTTTAAAAGACTTAAAATAATAGAAACCCGTTCATTACAATGTTTTCAATGATAAAATAAATACCTCAAGAGTTGCTGGTAAGCTTAGAGCAAAATAAAAGATCAAATACGTTCCTGAAAAAAGCTTTATCAGGAGAAGGCCAACTTATCAGTAAGCCTGCAGCCATGCCTATTTACAATTATTGGCCCCAAAGGAAGAACACTTTAGTGCTGGGTCTGATTACTTCATAATTAGTTTGTCAGAAAAGGAAAAAGGCACCTAATTGTAACAATGTACTGCTCTTTGCACACAGGCTTTCTCGGAACTCATTTGTTCATCCATAAAAACCAGCTTTAATTGTCCTAATAAGCACTAAATGGAAATGCATGGGGAGGAAGGAAGGGAAAAGAGAGCGAAAAAAGAAACAAATTTACTGAAATATCCGTGATTATTCAGTTTGGTTGTCCATTACTGGCTCATGAGTAGACTGATTCCCTGTGGTGCCTACAGAGATTGCAAATTTTAAGGCTAACTGGAAGTCAAATTAACACCATTTTGAGAAAGTAACTTGCACCTGTCACATAAAATACCTTAAATATTTCAAGATAAACTCCATCCTTACCCATTATCTTACAAATTCACAATCCCTTAAAGCAGTATTCACAAAAGCAGTAATCAGAACATCATGTTCTGATTTTTCAGCAAGGTTACATTATTATTAAAATAGGTTTACAATAATGTTAATATATATGCAAATGAATGCAGTACCACATAAGCTATATCGGTTAACTAGCCATAATGATGTGACAAGAATGTTCCAACCTTTTTCTGGTCCAGTTCTCTGAAACTAGTCTTGGACAAGATGTATAGGATACATATAAAGTAACAACATTTTTTGTAAATGATTAGACAATACATGAAATAGCAAAAGAAACCATCTCTTTCCTCAAAAGAAAAAAGATGGACAAGCCTTCAAAATTAGACAGCTCAAGTTGGAGAATTTCATCATTTTCAATAGCTTGTGACGTACATGTCTCAGTAAAAAAAGAGATGAAAAATTGCAGATCTTATGAAGAAGTGTGTTTAGAAGATCTGATCTAGCTGAAAATGAATTATTCTATCATTGGTGTCGTAGGTGTATCACTTGCATGCAAGAAAACCTTGTTCAAGTCATTTTCAGTTAAGATGCCTTTTTGTCATTCAATAGACTTATGATATGAAAGGCTACAACCTACTACTGTGACACTTTTGCAATTAGCCCCTCTCTTGCTAAACAAGAATAAAAACTGATCAACAACAGAGGCACCCAAGGTCATAAATCAAATTCCAAACACTACAGTCAGCTCAGAGTATGGGCAAAAAACATGCTGCTCAAAATTGTCATGCAGTAGTCACAACCTACTCTGAGAAAATTGCATAGAAACAATCCTATCTATTTGACAGGCAAGATTTATACCCATATATTTTGTTCCCAAGCAAAAAGGCTATTTTCTGTGTAGATGAAGACTATGATTCAGCACCCAAGGACAATTCAACCTAATAAATTCCTTCATATCTTATGTACCAATCATGGAAGGACATGTTAATAACCTTGATAAGAACATAAATGCTGTAATTTGCCAAGAAGTGTTTTGCTTGGATCAGGATTTTTATAAAATGGAGATAGAAATTGTCAACTGGCAAATATTTGTACCACAGCCTACTTAATCATTCTTTCAAAAAATAAAATCAGAATTTAGAATTTTTTACAATCGTGATTTAACTTATAAAATGTGCTGTTCTGAGAAATCTGGTAATAGATAGCCTGACCATATTTTGTGTACTCAGCATTAAGAAAATAGACAGAGAGTGCATTTATTCTTGGACTATAAATTCAAAAGAGTGAACAGGAAGTAGTTTGGTGAATTAGAATTCCATAATTAGATCACTGGTTTGTCTCAATAAGGTTACTGATTACTTTTAAATAGATCACCCAGTGGAATGCCATCAGAGAATGCAAGATATAGAATGCGGTTTCTGATGTTTACCATAAACTTACTGAAGCCTAAAGTGAAGCAGTTCACCCATTGCATAATACAGCAAATTTACTGAAGCTATGCATCATATAACTGACACACGGTAAAGCTATTGCAACAACTTTCATTTATATAGTGCCTTTAATGTAGAAAAACATCACAAGGTGCTTCACAGAAGACAGAATCAAACAAAAATCAACACCAAGCCAAAGAAGGAGATATTATGATGAATGACTAAAATCTTTGTTAAAGAAGTGGGTTTTAAGGAGGATTTCAAAGGAGAAGAGGAAGGTGGGGAGGCAAAGAGGTTTAGGAAGAGAATTCCAGAGCTTAGGGCCTAGACAGCTGAAGGCAGGGCCGCCAATAGTGGGACAATTAGAATGGGGGATGCACAAGAGGCCAGAGTTGGAGGAACACAAAGCTCTAGGAGGTTTGTAGGGATGGAGAAGGTTACAGAGTGGCAAGGCCATGAAAAAATTACACACCTTATTAAAGATAACAGATATATTTACAATACTATTGGCTGGATTCTATTCCTGTTGCCAGGTTAGCAGCAGAGCAGGACTAACATTCACCCATGTGACTTTGCCACTAACTTGCTGCAATTTTCTGCTGGAGCCCTTATTATGTATGCAGGGCAGATATGGAGCAGTAATACCGCTTCTCATATATTTACTGCTGTTGGGAGGGAGGAAAATTCAGACAGTAGTGACCAATACATAAGGCAAATTAGCAGACTCTGGAATGGTCCCCAGATTCTCAAACATATCTGTGGAGGTCCTCTTGACAGAAATGAGCACTAGAGGATTAAGACTGTTGGGCACTGAAGACAGGAAACCCCATAAAAGGTTGGTTCAGGCTGTAAGGAGGGAAGTGGCAGAAGCAGTGTATGCAACCTCCACTATCCCAAAAACTGCCACATGTTGCAGGGGGAGATTCAACGACCTCACAATGTTAGCTAAGGTAAGTCAAGGCATTGGTGCCAATACTCATCCTGTGCCACTGATGAAACCATCACTCTCCTATCATACTATTTCTTTGTCAACAACTGGTGTTAGGGAAACTCACTTATGCAAGGGGCAATCTCTGTTAACAATCAAGCACCATCTTAACTAACAATTACTTTGTCAACTCACACAGCCCTCTGTGAGGGGTTCTGCTTGTCTAACCATCTCCCTTTGACATTCAACTGCATTACCATCGCGAATCCCCCACCATCAACATCCTGGGGGTCACCATTGACCAGAAACTTAACTGGACCAGCCACATAAATACTGTGGCTACAACAGCAGGTCAGAGGCTGGGTATTCTGCAGCGAGTGACTCGCCTCCTGACTCCCCAAAGCCTTTCCACCATCTACAAGGCACAAGTCAGGAGTGTGATGGAATACTCTCCACTTGCCTGGATGAGTGCAGCTCCAACAACACTCAAGCTCGACACATCCAGGACAAAGCAGCCCGCTTGATTGGCACCCCGTCCACCACCCTAAACATTCACTCCCTTCACCAGTGACACACCGTGGCTGCAGTATGTACCATCCACAGGACGCACTGCAGCAACTCACCAAGGCTTCTTCGACAGCACCTCCCGAACCCGCGACCTCTACCACCTAGAAGGACAAGGGCAGCAGGCACATAGGAACAATACCACCTGCACGTTCCCCTTCAAGTTACACACCATCCCGACTTGGAAATATATCGCCATTCCTTCATTGTCACTGGGTCAAAATCCTGGAACTCCCTACCTAACAGCACTGTGGGAGAACCTTCCCCACAAAGACTGCAGCGGTTTAAGTAGGCGGCTCACCACCACCTTCTCAAGGGCAATCAGGGATGGGCAATAAATGCTGGCCTTGCCAGCGACGCCCAAATCCCATGAACGAATAAAAAAAAACAAAATTTAAAGCAATATGCACCTGCATATCTCATTATCATGGGTTGCATGTGCAGGTATGTGGCAACTGCACTTGATTTTAACATTCTTTTCTATGCCTCCAATGGAAAAGTCCGCCCATAACTATCGCCTGAGAAATACAACTGGAGGAGGAACACTACCACTGGAAACTCTGACTGCACAGGAAAAGGAAGCCTTAACCATCATGGGCAGAGAAACAGGAGTTGCTGTGGGACATGATGAGATTGGAGACAAGGTGACAACGGAAGGTTGGTAAAAGCTGGGCAAAGCTCATTAACCATGTACTTTCTCTAAGTATTGCAATGCCCTTACACTCAGCAACTATTTCTTCAAGGGGAAATATCACTGTGTGCACAACTAAACAAACTAGTCTGTGTTTCACAACATAGAATGCCTAGGAAGAGGAGACTAGCCACTCCGTTGACCACCCGGGCACTTCCAGAGACATAACTCCTGCCATATCCAGATCCACAACTCCTACTACTTCATCACTAATTCCATTATGGCATCTTACCTGCACTAGCACCAGTTCAGAGACACTCAATCAGAAAGCAATAGTGAATCAGAAAGGATTTCACTGGGGGATGTGCCGAGTAAGAATGAGGAGCTAGGAACGGAAGAGAGAGTTCTGTTCCTCCACAGCTAATGGAAAAACAACCACTCTCAGCTGAGGAGCATACAGAGCTATAAATCAGGGGCCCAGTCTCCAAAAGAGCTGCGATAAAATATAAATCTCATGTGAAGGCAGTGAAGATAGTTTCCACACACTGCTACGGTGATGGACAAGAAGGAAGAGTTCAGACCTCGCATCTGCAACATGTTGCAGAAAGTTTCCCACTTCTTGAAGAGCACTGTGGACACAGTGACAGCCTAGGAGATTTCTGTGGCATCAAGATGCCAGGAGCAGCTTCAAAAAACATTGCTGGCAGCTAACAGTGCTGCTGTAGATGCTTTGAACCTGTGCCCAGCACCAGTGGGCTGCAAAGAATGGTCACAGATGTCATTGTCTTTCTGAAAGGTGGTAATAAGCCTTCTGTCTTAAGGATCCTGCCAATGCTTACTCATGAGGGTCTGACACCCTTCGCCAATGCAATAAAAAGGCGATGGAAGCTGATCCCTCTGGGTCAGCAACACTGATGTGAGATTCACTGCAGGCATCTATGGCTCCAGGGGAAGTATTCCAGCCGCCCACCAGTCAACTTCATCCCACAGGAGTACTGTACTAGATTAGGAGCTTCAGAAAGTAAGTTAACTGACATAAACTGTTGATATGGATTGAGAAGTAGTTGTACATCAGGTGTTTGGAACTTTTGGCAGATTTTGGTGAATGTCATTCTTTAAAGGAAACATGGCTTGAGTACATAATAGATCTGAATTCATCTTCAGTCCATTCAGTCTTCAGGTGAAGTGGGGTTAGAGAATGGGGATAATTGGACCAGGGTGCACAAATGTAATTCAGTCTCCATTTTAAAGTCATACATTCTGTCCTTTTTATATTTATATTATAAATTCCTATATCCATATTCATAATGTGGACATTCATAATGGAAACTGACCATGTATACTGGTCACAGTGTAATTATACCCTCCATGTGCCTCTCGGTCTCAGTGTCCCTTTGTGCCTGACAGCTTTTAGTAATTAAAATGTTTACATTTTCTAACTGTCAACACAACACAGGTGATAATCGGGTGAAATAATTAGAGGCTGTTTGCTTCAAAATGCAACAATTTTTAGTTGAACAACAAACTTAATTACAATGAGGAATAACACTACAGCGGGAATTTTAACGCCCTCAGCCCGGCGGAAACCTACTGGGAGGGACGGAAGTCGAACAGCTCTATTTGCCATTCCATTCACACTTCACAGCAGGTTTAACCCTGCTGTTTTTGCCAATGACTGAGGTGCCTGCCTAATGGGAGGCTCATTAGTATATGCTAATCAGGGTCCTATGATACAAAGGACCACAATGACATTTTAAAACGTGCACTGAATGGCGCACCTGCTGCGGATACCCCTCTCAGTAAAACCTTATTGGGGAAGAAGTGGAGTCCCTAAAAGGTGGCCTCTGGACTGCCCAATCTTTGCCTATGGGCAGCCAGACAGCTGCCTCTTTCCGTCCATTTCAGCTGGGCAGCTGGACGGCGGGATGTAAATGAGGCCAGGCAGTTATTATCAGCCGGGCCTCCCACTGAGACTCCCAGGTGGACAACCTGGCATCCTACCAGTTTCCTACATGGAGTTAAAATTCTCCCTTACCTTTTTGATCTTAATCCACTTTCTGATGTTCATAAAAACATACTAAAATAGGTGTTTAATCCAGTCTGTCTTTTTTCCCGCACATAATCTCTCACTCACACACACATTCATTACAGTGAACAGAATTTTAATCTAAAATCTAAAAACGATTCCTATTTACAGGTGAATTCTTAACATGCAAAGAACACCAATGATCCTATTCTTCATTCATGTTGTCACTAGCAACATCCCATAAAATGTGCTTGGTCTGCCAAGTGTCTACACATGTGTAATAGTCTCCAAACCTAGGAATTTCAATCCCATAGAGTTTCTGTTTGCCTGATATGGAGTCCATGCTCTCCTCCCATAGGAACACATGCCACTCACCTAAGTCCAGAAGCTTAGGTGCATGTTGGCAAGAGCCAAGGCTCAGTTTGCAGAATGGTACTCCTGGCATTTAACCAATTAAAACCACATAAGCTTCCCACTGTTTGTCCAGCCAGGGCCACCTACCTTTTAGGGCACTGGCTTGTAGGGTCATATGGAGCCAGTTGGGCAGGATCCAGGCCCAAGTGACATGTCTACTGCTCTAGGTTCCATTAGTGTGCTAGATTGGCTGGCCAAATATCATAAAACTCCCGAAGCTCTAAAGACCTGCCTGGTTTGGGTATCGTATTATTGAATCTGCTATGGAGGGTTAACTCAATTCCAATCTTTCATTACGAGGCATGCCATCTTGAATTCATCTCAACCCCAAACAGATCCCACTTAAACTGATCATGTGTTCAATCCCACATACTGAAAACAGACTGGAATCAAAGTGCACACAGTGATTCTTCGATATCTTAAATAATTTATTCTTCAGTCACAGAAACCTTATCAGGTAGTGCTGGACAAACACGTGACAACCTAAATACCTGAAGACTTACCGAGGAATATACAGCCTTCAAATGGTTTGCTAATGAAATAACTTACCGTCTTTGCACGTAAGTTTCTGCCAAAAATTAGATTTTGTGAACTTCAACATCAGGATCAACTTCAGTTGATACTGTTTCAACCATATGATTCCATGTTTTTTTTAAAAAATAGCTTTAATTAAATTAACACGTTTTGTAATTAGTAGTCCAACGTGAGATTTGGTCCATTTTCCGCACTAACACAAAACCTATCGATCCAAACACTGCATGAATTGAATACAGAATGTAAAATCATACAAACAAATTTTTGATTTGCAACAAAACTACTTTCAGAATTTCAGACTTACCACTTTCGAAACAGGCATCAAATATTAAGTGCCCCTTCTTGGGGTGCCCACAGTAGCCAGTGGGAATGACGAGAAACTTATTGACATTCCCAACTACGGTATCTTCACCTCCATTTTCACTACCTGTAGAGGTGAAAAATCCTTCAGTTAAAATTCAAAATATATTTAATTAATTCTTTAGTATCTGAAAATTTTCAGCTCATAACTTTGTCATAAATAAGCAACAAATTACAGAAGTGTAGGTCATGTCTGACTAATCTAATTGAATTTTTGGAGGTGGTCAATAGTGGAGGGGAGTGTTTATGGATGTTGCCAATATGGTCTTCGAGAAGGCATCTCATAAGGTTCTGTACAACAGATTATTAACAAAAATGAAAGTGCAAGAATTACGTTGGGATGCACAGTAAATTGTGCAGATGGGAGCAGGAAGTTACAAAGGGGCATAAACAGATCAAATCAGTGGGCAAAACTGTGCCAGATGGGGTTCAATGTGCAGAAGTGCGAGGATATCGGCTTTGGATCTAAGAAAGACAAATCGAATGTTTTCTATCGCATTAGTGATAGACTAGTAGCTGTAGAGGAGCAAAGAGATTTGGATGTTCATGCACAAAGATCACTAAAAGCTAGTCCACAGATACAAAAAGTAATTAAAAAGGCTAATAGAACGTTGGCCTTTATCTCAAGGTGGTTGGAATACAAAGGGGAGGAAGTTATGCTTTAGTTGTACAGAGCCTTGGTCAGACCCCATCTGAAATACTGCATTCAGTTTTGGGCACCACACCTCAGGAAAGATATAATGGCCTTGAAGGGGGTACATCGCTGATTCACCAAAATGATACTAGAGCTTAAAGGGTTAAATTATGAATACAGGTTGCATAAACATGGCTTCTATTCCCATGAGTTTAGAAGGCTGAGGGGTGATTTAATTGATGTGTTTAAAATGATAAAAAGATTTGGTACATACAGAGAAGCTATTTCCTCTGCTGGGGAAATCCAGAACAAGGGGCACAATCTTAAAATTAGAGATAGGCCATTCAGGAATGAAATCAGGAAGCACTTTTTCACACAAAGGGCAGTGGAAATCCGGAATTCTCTCCCCCAAAAGGCTGTGGATGCTGGATCAAGTAAAATGTTAAAGAATGAGTTTGATAGATTTTTGTTAGATCCAGTAAGGAGGGATATGGATCAAAGGCAGGTAAATAGAGTTGAGGTATAGATCAGCCATAATCTACTAAATGGCAGAACGGGCTCGAGGGGCTGAATGGCCTACTCCTAATCCTATGTTCCTATGGCTGTACGTACTTAAAAAAAAGTATACTAGATGCACTGTAAATTTTCATGTTTCAGTTCAGTAGCTTGACTTTGAAATTTGTTGCTTCACACTATTAACTGAAAGGAATGGAACAATTAATTCAGAGCATTATATTTTTTGGATTTTTTTTATTACTCTGGGCAGCTACTTACAGAACAATTCTTCCTGCTCTTGCACACAATAGTAAATAAAGCTATATGATGCATTGCATTATACACTTTCCTGTCACCTTAGAGACTCGGCCTCAAATTCAAGAAGGACTGTTTTAGTGACAGAGAGTTAAATCGAAAGTACTGCACAGACATATGTCATTTAGTCCAACTGGTCTACGCCAGAGTTTATGCTCCACACGAGCCTCCTCCATCCCTACTTCATTTAACCCTATCAGGATACCCTTTGATTCTTTTCTCCCTCATGTGCTTATCTAGCTTCCCCTTAAATGCATCTACGTTTTTTGCCTCAACTATACCTTGTGGTAGCACGTTCCAAATTCTTACCACTCTTTGGGTAAAGAAATTTCTCCTGAGTTCCTTATTGGGTTTTTTAGTGGCTACTTTATATTTATGACCTCTAGTTTTGGACTCCCCCACAAGTGGAAATGTTTTCTCTACGCCTACCCTATCATTATTTTAAAGACCTCTGGTCACCCCTCAGCCTTCTCTTTTTTGGAGAAAAGAGTCTCAGCCGGTTCAGCCTTTCCTGATAAGGATATCCGCTCAGTTCTGTTATCATCCTTGTGAATCTTTTTTGTACCCTCTCCAGAGCCTCTATATCCTTTTTATAATACGGAGATCAGAACTGTTCACAGTACTCCAAAGTGTGGTCTAACTAAGGTTCTATACAAGTTTAACATAACTTCTTTGCTTTTCAATTCTATCCCTCTAGAAATGAACCCTAGTGCTTGATTTGCCTTTTTTGTGGCCTTATTAACCTGCATTGCTACTTTTAGTGATTTGTGTATCTGTACCCCTAGATCCCTTTGCTCCTCTATCCCGTTTAGACTCTTATTATCCAAGCAGTATCTACCTACTAAAATGCACCATCTCACACTTATCTATATTGAAATTCATTTGCCAATTACACACCCATTCTGCAAGTTTATTAATGTTCTCTTGCATTCTGACTCATTCTTCTTTGTATTAACCACACCCCCAATTTAGAGTCGTCCACAAATTTTGAAATTGTACTGCCAATTCCAAATAGTTAATGTAAATTGTGAACAACAGTGGTCCCAGCACCAATCCCTGTGGAACACCACTTCCCACCTTTTGCCAGTCTGAGTAGCTACCCTTAACCCCTACTCTGTTTTCTGTTTTGTAGCCAGCTTGATATCCATTCTGCTTCCTGTCCCCCGACTCCACATGCTCTGACTTTAGCCATGAGTCTACAATGTGGTACCTTATCGAAGGTCTTTTGAAAATTCAAATATAATTACATCGACTGCATTACCTTTGTCTACTCTTTCTGTTACTTCTTCAAAGAATTCAATAAGGTTCATCAAGCATGACTTTCCCTTCTGAAATCCGTGCTGACTATTCTTTACTATATTTTTGTTCTCCAGATGTCTTTTTATTACATCTTTGAGTAAAGATTCCATTACCTTTCCTACCACCGATGTTAAGCTAACTGGTCTATAGTTCCCTCGGCTAGTTCTATCTCCCTTTTCAAATATAGGGATAACATTAGCTGTCCGCCAATCCTCTGGCACGATTCCCTTTTCGAGTGAATTTTTATTTATATGTAATAGTGCCTCTGCTATCTCCTCCCTAACTTCTTTTAAAATTCACGGGATGCAATCCATCCGGACCAGGGGTCTCATCCTCCTTAAGTTTGATTAGTTTATCAACTATCTCCCCCCTTTCTATGTTTTAATATCTTTTTCGATCTCTTCTTCTAATGTTAGTCTCCCTGGTAAATACGGAGGCAAAGTAACTATTCAATATTTCTGCTATTTTGCTGTGAGTTTATCATGTGCATCCCTTAGTGGCCTGTTGACCGGAGGTCACCGGTTACGGTTACTGGCTTAGTACAAAGAGGTGAAGAATCAATTCTCTCTTAACTCTCAATTCGCTTTTTCACGCCGTTAGATCATATACATATAGCTTATACGTCTGGTTAGTTATAGACATGCAGTTTGCACCAGGTTATACAGTTTTATACCCAAACTAGGATCTAAACGCACACCCACTAGGTTTCTCTGACACTCCGAGTGGTCACAGAATACAAAGGATAATACCCGAAAAGGAAAGCTGACGCTGACCAGGCGTTCCGTTCTCTCTCTCTTTCGACGTCGTCTCTATGTCCCTGACGTAGGTTCTTCCACTTCCGCGATGGTTGGTCTCCGGAGTCTTCGCTCTGGCTCCACGCCCCAGATTCTTCATTCTTATTCTGAATCTTATCTCTTCAAGCTGTGCTGTCTCTCTCCCTTTGGTTTAGGCTTGCTCGCCTTAGCCTGTGTCTTCTCCTCATTGGCTCTGTCCCAAGGACTTAGGTAGCATTACCTCATTACTCCTTTTCTAAATAAGGACTTGTGTCTTATCACATCTCCTTTGTCTTTCACAAAACTTAGCTAATTTAAATCGGTTCCAGCCAGCTCAGGCCAGCGACTGAACTCAGGTTACTTCAGTTCAAAAGTTGCTCTTGCCTGTGTGTCAGCAGCTGATGTCTCAGGTTACTTTCTGCAGCCCCTGGCCAACAGGCCCTATTCCAATTCTGATTTTTCTTTTTTTTATTTATGTGTCTGTAGAATACTTTACTAAATCTTTTTATATTCTTTGATAATCGTGTAGTTCCCTTTGCTTTCCTAATTGTTTTTTGACTTCTTTCCTAATCTTTTCATATTCCCTTTTGTCATCCTCTCCTTTATTGTCGACGTACTTAGAGTATATCCTTTTCTTTAGTTTCAATTTTACCCTTATCTCTTTATTCATCCATGGTGTTTCATTATTGGCTAGTTTATTCTTGCTTTATTGAAGAGGAATATATTTCTCCTAAATTCTAATGATCACTGCTTTAAATATTATCCACTGCTATTTTATTTCTTTGTCTGACAATTTTTTTTCCAGTTTACCTGCCCTAGTTCCATTCTTATCCCCTCAAAATTAGCTTTCTTCCAATCTATTACTTTGGTCTTTGTCTTACTTATGTCTTTCTCAATCATTATTTTGAACATTATTATGTTGTGATCGGTATTGCCTAGTTGTTCCCCTATGCTGACTTCTCTTAACTGTTCTGGTTCACCTCCCATTACTAGATCCAGCAGTGATTCCTCTCTTGTTGGGCTTCTCACATACTGGGTAAGAAAGGAGTCATGTACACACTGTAAAAATTCCATTCCCTTTTCTTCTTTCCCTACCTCTTCTTGCCAGTTTATGTAGAGGTAGTTGAAATCGCCCATGGTTATAAGAACATAAGAACATAAGAAATAGGAGCAGGAGTAGGCCAATCAGCCCTTCGAGCCTGCTCCGCCATTCAATAAGATCATGGCTGATCTGATCCTAACCTCAAATCTAAATTCATGTCCAATTTCCTGCCCGCTCCCCTTAACCCCTAATTCCCTTTACTTCTAGGAAACTGTCTATTTCTGTTTTAAATTTATTCAATGATGTAGCTTCCACAGCTTCCTGGGGCAGCAAATTCCACAGACCTACTACCCTCTGAGTGAAGAAGTTTCTCCTCATCTCAGTTTTGAAAGAGCAGCCCCTTATTCTAAGATTATGCCCCCTACTTCTAGTTTCACCCATCCTTGGGAACATCCTTACCGCATCCACGCGATCAAGCCCCTTCACAATCTTATATGTTTCAATAAGATCGCCTCTCAGTCTTCTGAACTCCAATGAGTAGAGTCCCAATCTACTCAACCTCTCCTCATACGTCCGTCCCCTCATCCCCGGGATTAACCGAGTGAACCTTCTTTGTACTGCCTCGAGAGCACGTATGCCTTTTCTTAAGTATGGACACCAAAACTGTATGCAGTATTCCAGGTGCGGTCTCACCAATACCTTATATAACTGCAGCAATACCTCCCTGTTTTTATATTCTATCCCCCTAGCAATAAACGCCAACATTCCGTTGGCCTTCTTGATCACCTGCTGCACCTGCATACTAACTTTTTGATTTTCTTCCACTGGGACCCCCAGATCCCTTTTTACTGCAGTACTTTCCAGTTTCTTGCCATTAAGATAATAACTTGCTCTCTGATTCTTCCTGCCAAAGTGCATAACCTCACATTTTCCAATATTGTATTGTATCTGCCAAATCTCCGCCCACTCACCCAGCCTGTCTATATCCCCTTGTAGGTTTTTTATGTCCTCCTCACTCTCTACTTTCCCTCCCATCTTTGCATCACCTGCAAACTTTGATATGTTACACTCAGTCCCCTCCTCCAAATCGTTAATATAGATTGTAAAGAGTTGGGGACCCAGCACCGACCCCTGCGGAACACCACTGGCCACTGGTTGCCAGTCCGAGAATGAACCATTTATCCCAACTCTCTGCTTCCTGTTAGATAACCAATCCTCCACCCATGCCAGAATATTACCCCCAATCCAGTGATTCTTTATCTTGAGCAATAATCTTTTATGTGGCACCTTGTCGAATGCCTTCTGGAAGTCTAAATACACTACGTCCACTGTTTCCCCTTTATCCACCCTGTACGTTATGTCCTCAAAGAACTCAAGCAAATTTGTCAGACATGACTTCCCCTTCATAAAGCCATGCTGACTTTGTCCAATTAAATTATGTTTATCCAAATGTTCCGCTACTGTCTCCTTAATAATAGACTCCAAAATTTTACCCACCACAGATGTTAGACTAACTGGTCTATAATTTCCAGCCTTCTGCCTACTACCCTTTTTAAATAAGGGTGTTACATTAGCAGTTTTCCAATCTGCCGGGACCTTTGCCGAGTCCAGAGAATTTTGGAAAATTATTACCAAAGCATCCACAATCCCTACTGCCACTTCCCTCAAGACCCTGGGATGTAAGCCATGAGGTCCAGGGGATTTATCCGCCTTGAGTCCCATTAATTTACTGAGTACCAATTCCTTAGTCATTTTAATCGTATTAAGCTCCTCCCCCCCCCTAGAGCCCCCTGTTTGTCCAGTGTTGGGATATTCTTAGTGTCCTCTACCGTAAAGACTGAAACAAAATATTTGTTCAGCATTTTTGCCATCTCCATGTTTCCCACCATTAATTTCCCGGTCTCATCCTCTAAGGGACCTACGTTTGCCTTAGCCACCCTTTTTCTTTTTATATAACTGTAGAAACTCTTGCTATCTGTTTTTATATTTTTTGCTAATTTATTTTCATAATCTATCTTCCCTTTCTTAATCAATCCTTTAGTTACTTTTTGCTGTCTTTTGAAGACTTCCCAATCTTCTATCCTCCCAATAAGTTTGGCTACCTTATATGTCCTTGTTTTTAGTCAGATACTATCCTTAATTTCTTTACTTAGCCACGGATGGCTGTCATTTATTTTACACCCTTTTTTCCTCAGTGGAATATATTCTTTTTGAAAATTGTAAAATAACTCCTTAAATGAACACCACTGCTCATGTACCGTCTTACCCTTTAATCTATTTTCCCAGTCCACTTTAATCAATTCCGCTCTCATACCATCATAGTCTCCTTTATTCAAGCTCAGTACGCTTGTTTGAGAACCAACCTTCTCACCCTCTAATTGGATATGCAATGTAACCATGTTATGGTCACTCATTCCAAGGGGATCCTTAACTAGGACATTATTAATTAATCCTGGCTCATTACACAGGACCAGGTCCAAGGTTGCTTGCCCCCTTGTAGAATCAGTTACATACTGCTCAAGAAATCCATCCCTAATACACTCAATAAACTCTTCCTCAAGGCTGCCCTGCCCAATTTGATTTGTCCAGTTAATATGATCGTTAAAATCCCCCATAATTATACCTGTTCCCTTATTACATGCCCCGACTATTTCCTGATTAATACTTCTTCCAGCAGAATTGCAACTATTAGGAGGCCTATATACTACGCCCACTAGTGTGTTTTTCCCCTTATTATTCCTTATCTCTACCCAAACTGTTTCATTGTCCTGATCCTTTGTCCCAATATCATTTCTCTGTATTACAGTGATTCCTTCCTTTATTAACATAGCCACCCCACCTCCCCTTCCTTCCTGCCCTTCCTGATTGTTAAATACCCTGGCATATTTAATTCCCAGTCGTTGTCACCCTGCAGCCATGTTTCTGTAATGGCCACAAGATCATACCCATACGTAGTTATTTGTGCCGTTAACTCGTCCATTTTGTTACGAATGCTACGTGCATTCAGATAAAGAACTTTCAAATATGTTTTGTGACACTTAGTTCCTGCTTTTTCCTTTTTTAACACTTTACCTTTTACTCCATACCCTCTGTCCCTTCCTGACACGCTTTCCTCTGTCTCCCTGCTCAGGTTCCCAACCCCCTGCCACAGCTTTGATGCTGGGTTAATCGCCTTACGCCTTCTAGTTTTTATTTTATCCGTTATGCCTAAAGTACACTTTCTTTCCGCTGCTCTATGCTTTTTCCTTTCACTTGTTCTTGAACAACTGTTTGTACTATTTGTATTGTGATGAACCACATGAACAGTTTGCAACATAGACTGCTGGGACGTTGATGTAACAGGAGTGGCCACAGTATACGTGACAGGTTTCATAGACTGTGAAATTTGGCGTTGGACAGTGATTAAAACTGGCTGGGTAGACAGCGGTGATCCTGGTGCACTCTGAGCATATCTTGCCTCTTGTATTACTACTAACTTAGGTTGCACAGTGCTAGATTCATGATCTGTGGGGACTGGAGAACCTTCCCTGGACAGACTCTCTGGGGTTTGCACACCACTGGAGTGGGATGAAAACACACCAGGGTGGCTTGGAGAAGCTGGTGCGCTTCTGGAAGAAAGAGGTCCTAAGGGAGTTCTGAAGCAGGGCACTCCCCTTGGCCTTCGTTTCCTAAAGGCCTGCTCTGTTAGTTTGCTTTCAGAAGCAGGGTCTAACCTCCAGAATGAGCCTTTCCCAGGCTCCTCCTGGGAATGTGGTACCTTAATGAAGTAGCGATTCAGGGAAAGATTGTGTCGGATGGAATTTTGCCAGCCTTTGTCTGCTGTCCTGTAATATGGATAATTCTTTGTGATGTGTGTGTACATTCCACTTAATGTAAGCTGTTTATCTGGTGCTGTTGTGATGGCTTGAACTATTAACCGTGCATAGGAGTAAGGTGGCTTTGCATCATCCTTTGGGCTGTCTCCATCTGATGTTTCCTTGTCATTCTCCGAATTGTTCTGTGTATGGTCAGACATTATTTGCAGGTCACAATGAAGTCCACGACTTATTCGGTAGCCAGACGAACCAGCACCCCTGGGGCTGGAAGGGCAGGAGTTTGCAGCACTGAATGTTCCAGTAGGAGAAGGGAGGGGACTGATCAGGTCAGCTGTGTTGTCTGGAATGTTTATCTTCAGAGGGGAGATTTGTGGTTGCACTGGCCTCACTGGGGATTCTGGGCCCTCCTGTTTTTCTTTTTTTTTCACTGCACAGTGCAGTAAATGAGATCTTGATGTTTGTGCTGGGGAACCTGAAGGTACATAATCTGGGGAGCTGCAGCGCCAGCGCTCCTCTCCGCTGAAAGACGCCATCCACGAACACCCCGTTCTTGCCTAGACACTTCAGGTAGAAACCGGCGGCGGCAGCCTCCCCACTGCAGAAGATCTCCAAGTGCCTGCGGGAGATGAAGCTGGAGTGGCCCATGTTGACATCCACCTGGCCCTGGCTTGAGTTGCGGCCGATCGTCACGTTCCTTTTCTTCATCAGGAACTCGATGTTTTTTACTCATTTCATAGATTTGTCTACATATTTTATCCGCTCCACCCTTCTACTATTATGTGGTCTGTAGAACATACCTATTAATGTGATCAATCCCATCTTATCCTTTGTCTCATTCCATATGGATTCTGTTTCTATCTTAATGTCACTTATGTCCCTTTTTTCTATTGCCATTATGTTGTCTCTAATTAGTACAGCTATCCCACCACCCCCTTCTTCCTTCCCTAACCTTTTTAAACACATCATATCCTGCAATATTTAACTACCAGTCCTGTTCCTATGTACCCATGTTTCAGTTATCCCTATCACATCTGGCTCCTTGCCATGAATCATTGCCTCCAGTTACCCTGTTTTGCTTCAGATGCTGTGCACATTGCTGTACAGGCAATTTAATTTGTTTTTAGTAGTTGTTTCCCTCCCTTTGTTTTCAACAGTCATTTTGTACTTATGTTCTATAACTATATTTGTTCCCTGACTGTTTATGTTACCCTTATTCCTTAATTTAGTCTGACCTTTACTCTCATTTTCTATTTCTTTTTTCTTCAGACTTATATTATCTCCCCCAGATCCCAGTAAAAGTCTTCTTTCTTCTGGCTGTAAGGGACCTATGCAAAATAGGCCCAACCCCCGTGCACACCAGCCCACAATTTGACACAAATTAGTAAACTAATTCAGAGAGTAGGAAACAGGAGAAAATACATCACACAGAGACATAAGGGGATGTTCTCTTAAGGTTAGGGTTAAGACATGATGGGATTTTCCACTATTGGTTCTGGGAGCATTTTGTTTTCAAGTTTACTACTGCAAACATTCTTCCATGTCAAATCCCTCGTGTTTTCCACTGGAAGTAATCTATCACGATGTTGGTATTAATATTGTAAATCTGGCCAATTCTGATTTAATCATGATAATCCCAGTTTCACAGTCTTCAGTGGCTTAACGCCACTTAACTAGGATATATATCACCCACTGACATTAAATTAGTCGCAAAAGGTGCAATTCCAGAGCTACTATGTTGCAGTTGCACACAAGGAAAGCCAATTCATATAATTTATAAATCTCAGCCCTGGAAAAGCAGACATCACCACAGGCTAGCATGTCTGTAATGGAATTGCCAACATGGTCAATGTTGTCCATGTACTCCATCCAAAAGACCCTTCTAGGTGTAGGTTCCCCTTGAGGTGTGGGATCTGCTCCCCACCAAATATATTTACGCTTATGAAAGTGCTATGTACCTACCACAGTGCATCTACGGCAAGAATCACAGCATTCAGACAATAAAGAAGGATATTGGCATGTACTGCCATGATTACACAGTAATATTAAAATGCCCTCTCCATTGTCCCGTGTACTAGCTTCACAGGTGAAGATCTAATAGTCCAGCCATCAGTATCTTATAGGTGTGAAAGGAACAGCAAAGAAGAGCAACAGGAACAGCGTTCAAGCTCCACACATTTTAGCAACACCGAATCACCTACTTCACAGGAAAGGGAGATACAGCGGGGTTCATTCAGTGAAGTTAACTATACCATTGGTAAAGAAGTGACACCAGGAGGCCCAAGCACTCCAAATCCTCTGTAGAGATGTCAGAGAAAGTAGGCAACGCAGCAAGCCCCTTTAAGCAGAGGCTGCTGGATCATGTTCACGGTGCAACCACTTCAATTGATTTCATAAAGCACAAGAGTGAGGCTTAAAAGTTTATCAACATCATATAAACCACAACATGCATTACATTTTTGAATCACACCCTAGTCTGTGCTCCTCCACAAGTAAGTAAGTTGACTGTCAAGTCAACAGCATTTAATTTTCAGTGCCAGTTGTTTTTAATCAGCTATGGGGAAAACAGACAGCGATGAATGGAAGTCCCTAACAGCTGAATCATATAGTTCTTTGGCTTTTTATTTACTGGATCAGTAGTATGTGGTATATAAACGTATTTGTCATAGTCATTAGTGATGAGCAACACTATTGGTATTTTCATATCACAATGTTAATTACTGGAGAATAAAAGATGATCATAAAAAAGACATTTTTCCACCAAACCTTCTGTATGTGTTGTCTTATCATTGGATTTAGAGGTCTGAAACCTCCAGATGTTGTAACATCTTGACACACATGTGATAATGTCACAGCACTCAGAGTACATGCGCTCAGAAGAACAGGTAGGTGATACCATTCGGAGTAAATGAGCTCAAAGAGAAAGTCTCCCATTTATAGTTTTGCTGTCAGTTATATAAGGAAGCTACTTTTATGTTCCTCAGGCAGTTGAGAAAACAAACACCTGGTACAACAAGAAATAATGAACCCCCTGTTCAACTTCTCTCAACTAATGGTGGAAGCTGCTTTAACTGACAGCAAAACTGTAAATGGGAGACTTTCTCTTTGAGCTCATGTACTCCAAATGCTATGGCAACATCCCACATACACCATCATCAACATGTAAAGGTTTCAGATCGATTTGAACATGAAAGTCAAAATTGAGTTTTGGAGGAGTCAGTGTAAATCAGCTATCAAAATCCTAATCAATTTGGCAGCAATTCACTTTCAGTTGACTTGCTGCAGTATAAGTGCACCCTTAAAAATAACAAGTATTTACTTTCTGTACCGTAACCTATTAATAATTGTTTGGTGGTAAAAGTGCTTTATTCTCTGACAAACCAGATGAAACCACATATTTTATCATTCACTCATTTCAGGTCTCACAGCTAGAAGAAACATGTTCCATAGGCCAACGACTCTCTTGTGAAAAGAAATCCCATCCTTGTCACTAATTTTGAAAGACTGAACAGGCTGGGGCTGAGGGGTAACCTGATAGAGGTCTTTAAAATTATGAAGGGGTTTGATCGGGTAGAAGTAAAGAAGACATTTCCACTTCTGGGGGAATCCAAAACTAGGGTCCATAAATATAAGGCAGTTATCAATAAATACAATAAGGAATTCAGGAGAAACTTCTTTACACAGAGAGTGGTTGGAATGTGGAACTCGCTATCACAAGGAGTAGTTGAGGTGAATAACATAGATGCATTTAAGGGGAAGCAAGATAAACGCATGAGAGAGAAAGGAATAGAAGTTTATGCTGATATGGTTAGATAAAGAGGGGTGGGGGGGGGAGGAGGCTCATGTGGAGCATAAACACCAGCATGGACCATTTGGGCTGAATGGCCTGCTTCTGTGCTGTACATTCTATGTAAATAAATATCTGCTACACTGATGTAACTAACAATTCCATCAGTAAGTCGCTTTCATTGTGAGAATGCAGATCATTATCCTTACTTGTGCTAGCTGCTGATTCAAGAACTTTAAAGCATTTTTTTAAATTGCAGTTCTTGGTGAAATGTTTTGCTGATCAAAGTAAAGGATGTTGGTACTGGCAAATGAAACTTTTTCCACTTCTGTCATTCATTTTTCAATATCAAATGCCCATGTCAAGTAAAGCTCCTTTTATTCTGCTACTACCTCAGAAGAGCATTCTTGACTGAATCAGTATGTTTTTCCATTTCCCACACCAGCCATCCTGTTGTATCCGTGTGAATGTGCTAAATTGCATGCAGTTTTGTGCAGGAAGCACCATCAGAAACTGCATTCATACTATCCAAAATCATGTATGTAGGGCAGCTACATGGTGCTCAAGTTATATATTTGTCAGCTCTTAATATAACAGAATTGTCAGCCCTGATACAGACAACATGTCCTTCTTTTGTTTCATTAGAAAATTATTTCATTTATCACATCTGTACTGTATTGCCATTTCAGGTCTGTTTCCATATTAACTGCTCTATTTTTTTACAGCTTTAGTTCTCTTCTAAGCTATGCAAAGGATCCAATTTGAATGATGAATGAAAATGGCACAGAAATTTCTATTATTCAAAGGAAGATCCAGCATACATACACACAACCCATCTCTGTCACTAAGAAACTTCCAGTTTGAAAAGGTACTGCTAAAGAACTTCATTACTAATGTGTTATGTAGGCAGTTGCACTCGTTATTTAAAGACCACGGGGTTGAGTTTCTGCTCGTTTACCCTAGTAATATCTGCACAATCCGAGCGAAATCGGCCAAACCAGCGCAAAAAATCAGGGAATTTTAAACGTGAGCTACACTCAAAACCACTTACGTTCGGGTTTTCCGCGATCTTTTACACTGGTTTAAGATTCAATTCACCTGGATCAGGCCCCATCTTACAAAAGTGGCCATGCCTCCAGGTCAAAATTGCACTCGCTTTCTTAGGTGCACAGGCACTAGTAGGCACATTTTTAAAGCTTTTTCATATAAAAAAAATATTTAATTTACTATGAAACTATTAAATAGTTCAGCATTTTGTTTAACATCGTTTTCAGTGATTTTAAATCAGGTTATTCACGTGTGAAGGACTGGACACTTATTAAAATTATTTATTTTTTGTGATAAACCCATTTTCAGTTGTATTAATAAAACTGCACCAGGTTACCTCTCTTAAATACATCAATGGATACTTTTTAAATGGAAAGAATAAAAAATAAACGATTATGTTCTATTGCGCTGGTTCACGGAAGATTTTACATTTGTGATTATGCAAATGAATTTTATTGGAAACTTAGCTGTAACCTAACCAGCGCAATTTCAAGTGCATTTTGGGCGCAATGTCCCAATTGCACCCAAAGTGGAAACTCTACTCCTATGTACTCCACAGCCAAGCACAGCAAAATCTCAGCAGAATAAGTTGGCAGACTGAAAGGTACATTGACATGAGAAATACATTGATGTGCATACAGAATGTAGCAAACCACCTATTTCACTATTAGTGGCACTGGTATCCCCACTAGTGCTGCCAAGGCCTGTTCAGCAGCAGATTCTCCTGTGGCACATCAGCTGATCTTTTTTTCTAACTATGTAAAGGACACAAAGCCCCCTCCTCTCCCCTCCCACCATGTTGTTGAAAATCAGCAACTTGGGCAGTTAGTTGTGACACATAACCACATGATCTAACCACATTGTACACACCTTTAACATATTTTGACTTTGACATTACCTATGCTGCTGTTAGTAAAACCAATAAGAATATTTTAAAATTTAGAATTTTCTTCCAGGCAGCACCAGCTGAAAGAAGCATGTTTACAAATGCGTTTATTTGAAAAACATGATAAGAAAATGTGTTTTGTCCTAACTGTTGTAACAAATTACATGTTCTGAAACATAAAAATCTAGACCCAAACCACAAAGGTACATTGTGGATATAGCGTGTCGACGTCAAATCAAGAGTGTAAAAATTATGAGTCAAACATATATCAAATAATTACAGGGTGTCTTGATTTTTGCTAATTAACTAGTCATGGCAGTCTTTAAATTATGAATACGTATAATATATGCATCGTTCACAATGTCAGCGAACTAAACTGTAAAAATTTAAATAATTTGAATTTCTATATATTTTACCCATTGTTCAAACGTTGCGTGTTATTCCTTTTATTACCAAATTTTAACATTCTAGGGTAACATTTGAGGATATTCTGCCATTTTATTTAACAGAAATTAAACCACCTCATGTATTGAGATTGTATCAACGTACGTTCTGCATTGAATCCGATTCGAATTATAGCTATCGAGCAAGAATTAAAGCACTGCAGTAGAGCCGACAGTAATCCACCCAACTCTACTGGTGAATTATTTGACAACGTTGTTGGTTAACCTTTTCTAAAAGTCCGCGAAAAACAATTATATATTTTACAATTGCAAAATAGTACCGCATCTACGATTAACAGATCGAAATAACCAACTTTACACACCAGAATCATTTCTCCTGTCCGCCATTTCAATCCCAGAATTCCCAGATTTATCCATAACAACGCTCCGAGTTGGTTACCGTGGTTACTGACTGACAGCGAAGGGAGGAGGATGAGGGCTGAGAAAGAATGAATCTGTGGCATATGCCCAAAATAAAGCTTTAAACATTCGACAGCTGGGCACGTACCCAAGAGCGAATGGAACAGGCGACCGTTAAAAAGCACCCGCGAGCTCGTGCCTTTATTTCTGATTCCGGTGCTGAAGATCAGCGACGTATTAAGGTGCGAGCGCGGCACGCTCACGTCTAACAGGAGTGCACGTCAACATTCGATAAAACAGGCAGCTCCTGAGACGAAGTTCCCGTATTGAGAATCTGTATTCTGGAAATTATAGCATACTTCCATTGTTAACCAAATGTTTGCATGTTTTTGTCTGTAATGATAAGAAAGCAAAAAAGTGTGAGTGCCTGTTTTTTTTTTGTTTGCATTTGTGAATGTTACGTGGTTGCAAATTGCATTGCAGTTTGAGTGATTGACGGGGGTGGGGCACATGGTGTGGGAGCTCGTGTACGGTTTTGTTACATTCTGTTACGCCTCTGTGCGGAGCGTGTTCACGCGCAAATACACGTATATAGAGTACGCGAAGATAGCGAGAAAGATGCGTTTAAAAACTCAGGTAAATTAAAACTATACATATAATATAAATAATCTATATCTTTAGACGTTGATAATTTTAAAAGTTTATGTTTTAAAAAAAAGTAACGGAAAAGGTGGCCCGAGGGGACTTGTGCGAAAACCAAGTTTTAAAAGTTTTAGCTGAAGGCCTTAATGGTACACAATATTGTCAAGGACAGATCATTAAAGAACGATGAGGGTTTTTTTTGGAAAACAACTAACATTGATTGCAACAAATCGAATAGTTCGATTATTATTTACAGTGCTATAGAAAATTATTACATTGAGGGAGGGGGGGGGGAGGTAACTTACTGAAATCCAATTAGACTTTGGGACCCATTTAGCTCTTGTACAGTCTATGCTGTACACTAATTGTTAAAGTAAACTAGTCGTCAATGACAGTGAGAAGATATCCTGTTTATAGTCTATAAAAAATGTAAAAGATCTAACAGGTCATTTAAAAGTCACAATTCACAACTTTCGATTATGGTATGAAGGCCATAAAATTGTATGCTATATTAATTCTGTATTTTGTGTGCGTGTGTAAGCAAGCAAATCGGGAAAATAAAAATATATATTTTTCTGATGGAATGTTTTACTCAATTCTGCCAGTTTTTAACCACCACCCAGCGTATTTGTGAATTTGCCTGGAAAAGTACTTGGCACAAAGGTTATTACAAAATTTGTTTAAACAAAACTTACCAACGACTTTATTTCTTTTGGAAGAATATTTGCAAATTATTTGCCAGTGTAATTTTTATCCAGAGTAGTGCATTTTAATTAAATATAAAAAGGCAAACTACGCCGAGCAAGTAATGACTAAAATAAGTTCCGCAACTATGCCCCTCACCGCACGATTTTCCGTCCATTAAAATGAATGGACGGAAATCCCGGTCAGTGGGAAGTGTTGTTGTTAGTTGCTCATACCCGCCTTCAGGTACTGCCGAAAAAACCGCCAAAACTCATGAGATCTGGCGCCAAATCGGAGCAAATGAGAGAAAATCTATCTTTCGCCTTTTTGAGGGCTGTAGTAATACTTTTGCACGGAATTGTTCACCTTACGAATCCTAATGCACTGTATATTTCTTAGTGTTAAAACAATATTAAGTTACTAAAGTTATCCTTTGAAGATATATCTCTGCATGTGTGTGTAAATAGGGTGGAAACCCAATGGAATGGGTCTAATCATTTTTGCACCATGTGATTTCTTTGCTGGAAGTGACAGTGGGCACACGAAGCACCCATTCACTTACCAGCACAAAAATGTAAACCCACTTTTGAGCACCTCTGTTGTAACTACCACCCCATGTCCAATCTCGCTTTCTTCTCTAAGGTCCTTGCCTCTGATATCGGTGCCCATCTCTCTCAACTTCCTGTTTGAATCCCCTTCAACCAAGTTCCTGCCCCTCCCATAGCACTGATATGGCTCTAACCATTGTTATAAACAACATTCTTTATTGACTGACCGTGGTGAATTATCCCTCCTCGACCTCTGCTACCTTCAACACAGTCAATCACACCATCTTCCTCCATTGCCCAGCTTGGTGCGACTCAACTCACTTTGTACTACTCCTATCTATTCAATCACAGCTAGAACATCTCTGGCAATGGCTATTTTTCCCACCCCTGCACTGTCATTTCAGAATTATGCCAATGATCCATCCATGGCCTCTGCCTCATCTACATGCTGCACCTGAGCAATATCATTTACAGATGTAGGGTCAACTTTCACATATATGCTGATGATACTCACCTCCTGTCTTTATCCCTCCACTGCCGCTGTCCTATCAAACTGCTTGTTCATCATTTAGTCATAGAGGAGCCATAGTTTCCTTCAGCATGAACAATGGAAAGACTGAAGCCTTTTTCTTTTGCCACTGACACCAACTCCTTCCCGATTGAACCAGACTCCTCATAACCTTGGTGTCCTGCTTGACTACGAGCTGTGTTTTTAACCTCATATCCTCTCCGTCACTAAGATCACTTACTTCCGCCTCTATAACATCACCCACCTATGCCCCTACCTTCAGTGCTGCTGAAATGCTCATCCATGCCCTTGTCCACTCCAGACTGGACTATTCCAATGCTCTCTGGCCGGCCTCGCATTCACCACCCTCCGTAAATCTCAGCTCATCCAAAATTCTGCTGCCTGTATAATGCCCTATCCTGCACCAAGTCCAATTCACTCACCCCTGCTCTTGCTGACCTACACTAGCTCCCCCAATGCCTTAAGTTTAAAGCCTTTAACAAGGTACCACATGGAATATAATTGGAGAAGATTAAGGGTATGGAATTAGGCAGATTAAAAATTGGTTTGAAGGGAGGAAATAGAGTCAGAGTTAAGGGCAGTTTCTCGGAGTGGTTGGAAATGGGTAGCAGAAAGGGTTTTGTTCTGGGACCACTTCTGTTCATTGTACGTAAATGATTTGAATATAGGGCTACAGGGAGTGGTGTCCAAAGTGGCATATACTAAAATGCGGATCATAAGAAGTAATTCTGAGAACCAAAAGAAGCTGTAAAGGGATAAGATAGTAGAATTAGTTTTTAAAAAGTAGCAGATGGAATTCAAGTCAGCACATTTTGCTAACAAAATAATTATACTTTGAATGGGGGAATGCTGGATGATGTAGAACAGCAGAGTGATTTTGGTGGGAGGGGGGGAGTTAGGATCGCAAGACATTAAAAACGTCACCTCAGTGTATTTCTGTGTAAGTGGATAAGGGCATAAAAATGCTAGCTAATGGAACACTGAGTTTTATGGCAAGAGATCTGGAATCTCAAAGTCACGGTGTAATGGCAATGTGCAGAAGGTCATTCCCACAGCAGATCTTCATGGAGCACTTCTCCTACATGAACTGGTTGGAGGAGCAATGTTTCGGGTGGCTCCGCTTCGCAAAGGAGGCTGGTACCGAGCTGTGTCACCTGCTGCATACTCGAGCCTCGTACAAGGGCTGTTAAGGTCACCATGGCACTTAACTCTTATGCCACAAGCTTCTGTCAGGCTGCAGCAGGTGACATCAACGATATCTCCCAGTTTGCAGTCCACCGTTGTATCAGGGAGGTCACTGAGGTTCTCTACACCAGGAAGAATACCTACATCTCTCCCCATGAAGCAGGATGAGAGACCATTAGGCTTTGCACATATTGCAGGCTTTCGCAGGGTCCAAGGTACCATAGGCTGCACCCACACAAGCCTTGCATGCTTCCCACCAACCTGGCATCTTTGTCAGTAGCAAGGGTTTTCATTCAACATCCAGCTGGTTTGCAACCACAGGATAGGCATCGTGCAGGTCTGAGCTCGGTTTCCTGGCAGCAGTCATGATTAATTTATCATTGCCATTCATGTGTGCCACCTTTGTTCCAACCAGGTCATCAGGTTACAGGCAGCAAGGGCTATCCCCTTCAGACTTGGCTTATGACTCCTGTCAGGAACCCGGGTACAGCTGCAGAGCTGGTTTACAATGAAAGTCATGCTGCCACCAGAAAGGTTATTGTGCAGACAATTGGCATGCTCAAGCAACGCTTATGCTACCTGGACTGTACAGGAGCAGCGTTGCATTACAGCCCTGAGTGGGTATCCAGATTTGTAGTCGTCTGCTGCATGCTCAATAACTGCCATCATGAGGGACCAGCCCTTGCCACCACCTGGGCAGCAAGAAGTGCAGCAGGAGGAGGAGAAAGAGGTGCGGCATGACAAGGCGGAAGAGCAGGACTAGGAGCCGCATCGACTACCAGTGCCTCAAGCTGCCAGAGCTCAAAGAGTGCAGCTTGTTGAAGAGCGCTTAACGTGAACCATACCCAATACCCAACGGTTTCATAATCCTTGTCAACACCTACCTTACTACTACCAGCCGATTGCCTTCCTTCAGTCCAACCTTATGGGTCTTGCCCTCACTTTATTACAAATATAAATACCAACACCAAATCCAGAAGAAAAGACAAATTTATCAAACAACTCAATCCCATCTGTACCTAATAGTTAACAGAAACAATTATGCATCAACTTTGTGCCTGCCTTCTGTGCTTGTTTACCTATCCTAGTGCTCCTGCGAAGTGTTTCCCCCAGTGGCTACAGCTTGGGAGGTGGAAGGCTGTTAGCTTTTATTAAAGACAATCCAGATGGTTGTTATGGGTGACTTCGAGCAGCTCTGGGCCTTTAGGGCCTGGCTGCAGACTGCAACATCTCAGAGAATGAGCTGGCTATGTGGCACTAACAAGGGCACTAGCAGAGTGGGTGGCAGGAGAGGAAGCAAGCTGTCATCTTGAGAGAGGAAGCAGCTGCCTCTCTCATGGAGACAAGGCCACTATCCTGGGACCACACCCCAGCAATCCTCCAGCTCTGAGTGAGAACAGAGTGCAAGGAGTGATAGGATACTAGAAGCCTCTCTCAACACTGACCCTCAAAGTCAAGATGGCAGCCATCTGAGCTTCCATGGCAACAATGTTAGCTGCCATGGAAACGGTCAGAATTATCAGCAGAGGCTCTATCATGCTCTGTGCCACTGTGTTGTTAATGGAGCTGACCACTCAGTCCAAGTTAGATAGATTTCCAAGTTAGACTTGGAAATATATCGCCGTTCCTTCATTGTCGCTGGGTCAAAATCCTGGAACTCCCTAACAGCACTGTGGGAGAACCGTCACCACACGGACTGCAGCAGTTCAAGAAGGCGGCTCACCACCACCTTCTCAAGGGCAATTAGGGATGGGCAATAAATGCTGGCCTCGCCAGCGACGCCCACATCCCGTGAACGAATAAAAAAAAAGAATGGTCTCCATTCTCTGCGTGAAGCCTTGACACAAGTTGGAGCTGGACATCTCCATGCTCTGTGACATTGTGTGTATGCTCACTGGCAGGCTGCCCAGTACACCTGGCATTTCCTGGTATATGCCCATCAGCCTTCTTAGGTAGCCTGGGCCCTGGAAGTCATCATCTGAGTCCTCTGCAGCAGAGCTAGTAAGCGATCTCACCCTCCGTCGAGCTGGCACCTGTGACGTCCTATCCCCCCACCCTAGATCCTGCACACTTGTGCCGAGCAATTCACCACATGAAGATCCGTCCTCTAGCTTAGACTCTAAGGTACGCGTCGTGCCAGTATCTGAGCTGGTGCTTGCGAGGGTCAGATCGAGTGATGGTGCACCTTCAGGAAGACTGGCCTCCTCTTCTTGAAGTGGCAGGGCTCTATCCATATTTTCAGCACCTGCAATAAAGAGAGGGATAATGGTTAACATTTAGTGTGAAGGGAAGGCAAAGTGAGATGAGTGGCTGCTGAAAGCAGCTGCAGTTTGTTATGCAGAATGTGTAGGGTAAGACAGGGGAGAGAGTGTTCAGGTGGGCTCAGCCTCCTCCAGTGGCAGCCTCTAGTTTCCAGTTGTGTGAGACCTCCTGCAAGAAAGGAGGGAGAATGTTAGTGACAGTCAGAGAATGTGCCTGTCTTGGTAGAATAGTTGGTATACAATGTGTATCATGTCAGGTGTGGGGAAGTGAGGGTTGTAATAGTGCTGAGTATATGAGTATGAGGAGAAGAAGGTGGAGTGGTGTGGTGTAGTGATTGCAGGAGAATGATGGGGAAGGGAGTATTGTGAGTAGTGAGGCTGCAGGTGGAAACAGAGAGTAAGGGAGCAATATTTTTACTTGACAACTCTGATGAGGTCATTGACCTTTTTCTGGCATTGCAGCCACGTCCTGGGAGCTAAGCTCTTGGCATAGACGTTCACTGTGACTCCTCTGGTGGTGGAGGTGTTACCAGAGGGATTTCTGCCTCCTGGGGGTAATGGGATCTCGCTCTTCCAGTCTGCCGCCTACACTAGGGCCTCCAACACGCCATCAGAGAATCAGGGTGCCCTGACTGGACCTCTTGCAGCCATTTTAGCCCATTAACAATGTTTCTTCCTGTCTGCAGCCTGAGTGCACCTCCCCTTTAAGAGGTGCTGGCTGCCTGTAAGTGGGGTCAGAGAGGCTTATTTACTGCCGCCCCCCCCCAAACGCGCTGCATGCCTGAATCATTTTAATGAGGCCCTACCATCAAGTTAACTTGCTGCTTGGAACCACGAGAACAGGCGCATGCGGCCCTCCCTGTCATGCTCAGTGCATCCCCCTCGTGTTATCTATAACCCCCCCCCAAGTAGTCGTCTCTAGGCTGGTTTGATGCAGAGCCTGAAGCAGAAGGCCGTGGCTGATCATTTTCCTCCTCCTCTAGTTTTTGGTGCTGTGTTTCATTCATTCAGAGAAGAGAACAAGCAATAATAATAAATGGTGGAGGAACATATTTTGTTGTTAGTCTGTAGCACACCCCTATTCTTAGCTTAGTTTTTTTGCATTAAAGTGTCTAACTAGAGTAGTTCATTTTGTAACTTATTCCTTCTCACAGGATTACCTTCATTTACTCCCAATATCCCTGACTTATGCAACATCTCCTTTTCTGTCCATTCTGACCTTTCTGAATAGTCTATACCCCTGAATGTTATATTCATTTTCTTCCTTTGGATTTAGCTTTCTGATATTCCCAGCACATTGTATAGAATCATAGAAGTTTACAACATGGAAACAGGCCCTTCGGCCCAACATGTCCATGTCGCCCAGTTTATACCACTAAGCTAGTCCCAATTGCCTGCACTTGGCCCATATCCCTCTATACCCATCTTACCCATGTAACTGTCCAAATGCTTTTTAAAAGACAAAATTTTACCCGCCTCTACTACTGCCTCTGGCAGCTCGTTCCAGACACTCACCACCCTTTGAGTGAAAAAATTGCCCCTCTGGACCCTTTTGTATCTCTCCCCTCTCACCTTAAATCTATGGCCCCTTGTTATAGACTCCCCTACCTTTGGGAAAAGATTTTCGACTATCTACCTTATCTATGCCCCTCATTATTTTATAGACTTCTATAAGATCACCCCTTAACCTCCTACTCTCCAGGGAAAAAAGTCTCAGTCTATCCAACCTCTCCCTATAAGTCAAACCATCAAGTCCCGGTAGCATCCTAGTAAATCTTTTCTGCACTCTTTCTAGTTTAATAATATCCTTCCTATAATAGGGTGACCAGAACTGTACACAGTATTCCAAGTGTGGCCTTACTAATGTCTTGTACAACTTCAATAAGACATCCCAACTCCTGTATTCAATGTTCTGACCAATGAAACCAAGCATGCTGAATGCCTTCTTCACCACCCTATCCACCTGTGACTCCACTTTCAAGGAGCTATGAACCTGTACTCCTTGATCTCTTTGTTCTATAACTCTCCCCAACGCCCTACCATTAACGGAGTAGGTCCTGGCCCGATTCGATCTACCAAAATGCATCACCTCACATTTATCTAAATTAAACTCCATCTGCCATTCATCGTCTCACTGGCCCAATTTATCAAGATCCCGTTGCAATCCTAGATAACCTTCTTCACTGTCCACAATGCCACCAATCTTGGTGTCATCTGCAAACTTACTAACCATGCCTCCTAAATTCTCATCCAAATCATTAATATAAATAACAAATAACAGCAGACCCAGCACCGATCCCTGAGGCACACCGCTGGTCACAGGCCTCCAGTTTGAAACACAACCCTCTACAACCACCCTCTGTCTTCTGTCGTCAATCCAATTTTGTATCCAATTGGCTACCTCACCTTGGATCCCATGAGATTTAACCTTATGTAACAGCCTACCATGTGGTACCTTGTCAAAGGCTTTGCTAAAGTCCATGTAGACCACGTCTACTGCACAGCCCTCATCTATCTTCTTGGCTACCCCTTCAAAAAACTCAATCAAATTCGTGCGACATGATTTTCCTCTCACAAAACCATGCTGACTGTTCCTAATCAGTCCCTGCCTCTCCAAATGCCTGTAGATCCTGTCCCTCAGAATACCCTCTAACAGCTTACCCACTACAGATGTCAGGCTCACCGGTCTGTAGTTCCCAGGCTTTTCCCTGCCGCCCTTCTTAAACAAAGGCACAACATTTGCTGCCCTCCAATCTTCAGGCACCTCACCTGTAGCTGTAGTTCCCTACTATGATAACATTCAGGGGTATAGACTATTCAGTCCTGACATCTGGTTAAAATTAATCCCCCCCCCCCTGCTTAATTCTTCCAGCATTCATGTAAAAACATTGTTTTGTGGATTTGTCTCCTTTCATATCTCCTAGTATCTGTTTCATAACTTCTAATAGTTGCCCCCAAAATTCATTTTCCCTGAAATGGCATAAGATTTTTTTTCTGCTTTTTTTCGCCTCAGGAAATTATATTGCTGCTGGTGGGTGGGATCTTTGTTGGTCATGATGCTTTATTGCAACATGAGTAAAGGACAGGCTCAATGGACCAGCTGTACTTTTCCTGTCCATTATATTCGTATGTTAATCTCTGTTTCAGTGAAAAAGCCCCAATTTTTAAGCCTTCTTGATAACTATTAGCTGCCATTTCTGATACTGTTATTGTGAATCTTTACTGTACCCTTTCCTTGGTCGTAATATGAAGTTATGAAGCATATACTAGGAGACAAATCCACAAAACAATGTTTTTACATGAATGCTGGAAGAATTAAGGGGGAGTAATGTTAACCAGATGTCAGAATTGGAAATTGTTATTATATTCCTAAAATGGCATGCCCAAAACTACATGGAGTGTCAAACTGTGGCCTAACAAATGCCTTGTATAACTTCAACATGACCTCCTTTTCTATTCAGTGCTGTGTATAAAACCCCTAATTTCATTTGCCTTTTTATGGCCTTTTCTATCCTTGGCCACACTTTTTTTTTTACGATCTATGCATCTGCACCTTTAGATGTTTCTTCCTCCATTTTCTTAAGAATCTTACCTTTTTAGGGTATGTTTCCTTTCTTTTTCCCCACCATCATCCCATCTCACCTCCACTGCCACTAAAACCCTTATCCACGCCTTTGTTGCTTCCAGACTAAATTTCTTCAGTATCCTTCCTGACTACCTCCCATCCTCCACCTTCATAAGCTTCACATGTTCAAAACTCAACTATCCATATCCTATTCCACGTTAAATCTTATTCACCCCTTACTGCAGTTACCACTGACCTGTATTTGTTCCCTGTCCTCCAACACATTGAATTTAAAATCCTTATCTTTGTGTTCAAATCCCTCCATGGTCTCACTCCTCTTCCCCCATCCCATTCTCTGGGATGCCCCCACCCAAAACTCCTCTGTCTTTCCACCTTTTAAAAACCTTAAAACCCAAGTTTTCAATCAAACTTTCAATCACTTGTAAAACTTGAAATGGTTTGTTGATTCCTTTATCATTTTTTCTTCCCTTCAATTATGTGTCATGGGAATTTTTCTACATTAAAGGCATTATATAAATGCAAGTTGTTGTAATTACCTGTCTGCGAAATCTGTAAACCAGTCTATGTCCTCCTGCCATCTCCTATGTTCTTCCACATAGTTTGCCAAGGCCTTAATTTATCAGCAAATTTGAATATCATTCCTCTTGTGTTTCTGTTCAAATCATTTATATAAATAGAAGACAGAAGAGATCTTTGCACAGATCCCAGAGGCACACCAAACCCAAAAATATCCACTTATTCCTACACCCTGCATTATCTTCCCATCCATCTGTCTGTCCATGCAGCTGTATTTTTCTTTAATACCCTGTGCCTTAATTTTCACAAGTGTCATGCATTGCATCTTATCAGACTTAATGAAAATCCACGTACAATATCCACTGCATTCCTTTTATCTGTATACACTGTGAATAAACAATCAGTCTTCTGATTAAATAAAGAGATTTCTGTATTTTATTTCAATGCTTGAATTAACTAAAGTAAAAATCTTTACTTACTAAAATACAAAATGAAAGCCTTAGAGACAAATTGTTTACAGGATCGAGGCAGGTTGATTGATCTGAAAATGTTGTAGGATCCAAGGGCTATGTTCTAGGTTCTAATTAGATTGTGTATGGTCAAGATATAAACCGATAACGTGTGAGCACTTTCTCATAAGTACTATGCAGTAGTTCCAACTATTATGTATTTAATCATAGATGATTGACAGTTCTGACTTGGGAGGCCTTGGATCTGGGGAATTCTCCCATAGTCTCCAGTTCTGGCAGGAAATCAGGACTGCATTGATTGAACTAAGAATTGCATCATCCACATACAATCTTGCACCTGGAAGCTCTACTAAGAGACAAACCTGATTGTTTCATCCAAAAGTCTTGCCACTTTCGGACTCCATAAGAAATATGTTTTTAAAAGATCCATTTAGATCCCTCTGGACTGTTTACAATCGTATTGTTTAAGTATTGTGCTAACTCTTGCCCATACCGTGTCCTGCTTGCCCACCATGTCTATCCTTGCTGACCTACATTGGCTCTCTGTCCCCCAAAGCTTTCAATTAAAAATACTTGGCCTTGCCTCCTCTAAAACCTCCTATATGTTCTCTCCTGCACCCTTTAGTCTGCAGAATTTGGTTTTTAGTGCATTCCCCCACCTCCTTTCACCCCACAGATGGTGGCAGAGTTTTCAGTAGCTTCGGCCCTACTCTCTGAAGCTTCCTCTTAAAGCCCTTCTGCCTGTTCTTTTCTCTCCACTTTTAAAAGCCTTCTCAGAACACATCATTTTGACCTAACTCTCACCCAATGGCTCGTTGTTATTTCCCCCATCTGTAAAGTGTCTTGGTACATTTTCTACGTTAAAGGCACTTTATAAATGCAAGTTAATGTTAATTTTAGTATCTTGCTGTATTTAGCTTCTGTATATTAATTACTCTGTAAATAAACCTGACCAGGTAGTTTTAATCTATACGCATTGATTGGTCTGTTGATGTGTTTTCTGCTTTTTGGGAGAGATGAAAGAAAGTGATGGGCACTCTTGTGACCTTCGATGTACTACACACCACAGTTAAGGGTAATTGTTAATTCTGGGCGCTCTATCCCATACACAACACATAAACGTGTAGGCTTTGGATTACAGGACACCCAGGGGATAGATTTTCAGTTTCCTGCTCGGCCGTTGTAACTTCGGCAGGAAAGTCGCAGAAATTCTGGATAAATGGTATTTTCACCATTATGCTAGGGTTTCCACGGCTCTTCTGCCGAAGTTGCAGTGGACAAGCAGACAAAACCCCCACAGAAATTCATCCACCCACCCCCCAGTTTACTTATGAAAACTGCCTTTTTGCTGTGAACATAAGTCAAAAGCATTGAGGAAAATAACAATTGGCAGCTAAAATTGGATAAACACCCTTGGAGACCAAATAGTTGAAGCATGGTTGACCTTCCTAAATATCTGCTTTATAGTCTTACTACAATTGTACAGGGTTTTGGTGAGACCTCACCTGGAGTACTGTGTTCGGTTTTGGTCTCCTTGTCTAAGGAGCCTTAGAGGCGGTACAACAAAGGTTCAATAGATTAATTCCTGGGATGAGAGGGTTGTCCTATGAGGAGAGGTTGAGTAGAATGGGCCTATACTCTGGAGTTTAGAAGAATGAGAGGGGATCTCTTTGAAACATATTAGATTCTGAGGGGGCTTGACAGGGTAGAGGCTGAGAGGTTGCTTCTCCTGGCTGGAGAGTCTAGAACTAGAGGGCATAGTCGTAGTATAAGGTGTCGGCCATTTAAGACTGAGATGAGGAGGCATTTCTTCACTCAGAGGGTTATGAATCTTTGGAATTCTTTACCCCAGAGGGCTGTGTATGCTGAGTTGTTGAGTATATTTAAGGCTGAGATAGATACATTTTTGGACTCTAGGGGAATCAAGGGAAATGGGGATCGGGCAGGAAAGTGGAATTGAGGTTGAAGATCAGCCATGATCTGGTTGAGTGGCAGAGCAGGCTTGAGCTGCTGTATGGCCTACTCCTGCTCCTATTTCTTATGTTCTTATATGCCACTCATAACTACAGTGAGCTAGATACACCCCTTTGCTGAGGGTTCTTCCTCTAGCTTGGATGTTTCTCAGCAATAATTTGCATTTTTAGCATTTTATATTGTTTTTCCAACTGTACTCGTATTCTCATCCCAGATGGTCTTCCTCTTAGCATGCATGTCCCCATACAAGCAATGACAAAATAGCGCATTCTTTCCCTTCCCCAATCACCCAATCTACCCCCTCACCGGACAAGTCAAGGCACTGCTTCCTTGTAGGTATTTCTTCTGCATTACTCTCCGTAGTATCTGTATTCAAGCATTTCATGTCACTGTTCAAACATTTCCTGAAGGAAAAGGTTACCATCCACCTCCACTTGTGTTCATTTTTATATATCCATATTACCACTGATTACATGAAAACTTTCACCTTGAAGAAGTAACCTTGGTGCTGGTGCTCTAAGGTTACTTCTTCAATAAGACATTTTTATCCCAAAGCACTCCATGGCTTAATTTCCAACAATTTTTTTTACATTACCTTGACCACCACTAAATGCTTTTGGCGTGATAATGCAATTTGTGGGCGTTAAAGCCTTTTAGATAGCTTTCCTACAGTATTGGAACTACTCCAGCATACAAAGGCAGCAATTCGTGCAGATCAGTGTCTTAGTTTTCTAAAGACACGAAGTCAGAAGATAATTACGATCATTTAAATTTACTATCCCAATGAACCCCTTCATTTATTCTAATGAATATGACATTATGTGCTATTGTAGCTGCTATGCAAAATGGTGTCCAAAAGGAGACAACTGCTGTCATATTTCTACCAGATAGTATTATTTATTCTCATCAAAATAGTTTGCAAAATATCAAAATTCACCTTTTGGAACATCTGCGTTGCAAGGAACACCCAAAATAAAGGTCCTACATATTGACAGTGATACCTAAAATGTTATAATCTTTTGAGCTTCATTGAACAGCAAATGATTGTCAGAAAAGAATTAATGACTTTCGGTAAATACTGATTGGACTACAGTGCTCAAAATTCAGAAGGACACGGTTGAGGTACTGTTCCACCGAAGAAAAGTCTAACTTGACTAGCAAAAAAGATTCCAAGCCTCTTGAAAATAATTCTTAAAGGAATTTACCCTAGGATCCCAGGTATCTAGTAAGTTTACATTATAATCTTCTCTCAAAACAGTAAAGTTGAAATAGCTTTGTACATAACTAACAAGCAGAATATGAAAACAGTCTTTAAGGACCCTAATGTGCATGCAGAAAATTCTTTGTGCAATAGTCCAGAATTACACTTCACCTGCTCTGTCAAAATGGCATTTGTTGCTGTCAGTCTCCAGCTCCGCAATGTGTTTGGATATGGTCCCTTTTTGTCTCTACAGATTAGTAATTGTCTTCCAGTTGCACTCTATTCATTGAAGAGGTCATTACTATTTCTTAGGGCATACTAGGAATGAAGAATCCACTAGTGAGAAGTTGTTGTCATCATTAGTCACCACATAGTACCCACTACAACAGGGAAGTCCACAGTCTGCTGCCAATGGCAGGAAAACCAATTCCCTGTTGCCAGATCATCCACAGGGCTTGCCCGGGCGAACTTCAGACAATTGGAAGGTCTGCACCAACTGACAGTGTTGGCCATAAGAGGCAGATACCAGCATTGTTACCCTGTCTCCTCTCTCCCATTCCCCTCCCCAGGAGAACATCCCATTCACTTATGGAACAGGTTGTGGAGAACATTATTGCCATTGGGCAATCTGGCAACACCTAGCTACTCACTTACCTCATTCACATATACAACATTATTTAGTTTGGTGAAGCAGTTGGACTCTCTAATAGTAGCCATTTAGAGATCTGAAGGCTTTTCCATGATGAGTCAAGAGCCAGCATTTATTCCATCTGTGGCTGAGGCAGCTCCTTCCATTTCACGCTGTGGAGCATCCTTCAATGGATGAATCATGCCAAAGCCCTGCAGCAAGTTGTTCTAAATTTGAAACATGCGCCCTGAATTTCCTTGTTGTCTTCAGCACTTATGCTGTTATTATGTCATTATTGCATGGAAAGATAGAGAAATTTTAGCCCGTTACGCCATCTAAGTGCTGTTATTGCACTAAATGCAGATTTCCTTGATCTTACGCCCATCAAAGGCCCTATGGGCTCATTTGCATAGCTGCACTGCTTATGTGCACGGAACTTCCTGGGTTTATGCTGCTCCTGCAATCGGTGTAACTTTACAGCCCAAACAAAAGCGGTCTAACAGCTTCCCCAGAACTTCAGCTCCTCATTTACAGTTGTCTGATGAGCTGAGGAAGGTATCAACTTCATTTACTAATTATTGGCTTCTGAGGAACTTTTTAAAAACTCTTCTTTCGCATTTTTTTAAATCACTGACGCCTGCAATTCATTTTCCTGTAATGCTTTCCTCTCTTCCCAGAAAAAAATTTTGGGATCCCAACTTTCCCCACCCCCAAACCCACACTCAGATCGACTTCGGACAAGGGATAACTTTCCCTGTAGACATACCACTCTATGTCATCATAATAGAGGAAGAGTTGAAGCAGCATCTTGTCCAGGCCAGGAGAAACAGGCAGAATGACAGGGGATAGAAGTCCAGCAGGTAAGACCCTCCCCAACAGGCCGCACTAGTCCTACCTACATGGATCTCTCCGAGGAGCTGTGGATCTCAGTGAACTTCATCACAAAGATTTACAGACTTGCTCCACTGTCACAACTGCTCTGCTCATGGCAATAAAAGGGATAAGTCGCAACTTTTCTGGCCCTAGACCTTTCAGGCTGCCACAGGGCAATCTGTGCAACATTAACCAGGGAGCTGTCATGGCATGTATCCGTCAGGTGACGGACGCCGTCTTTCATTGAGCAGCTGAATTCCTCCATGAGGACATCCCCCACAAGCAGTAGAGGCACGGAGCCAGTGACTTTTACAGGATTGCTGGATTCCCGAGGTGCATGGTGCCATAGTGGCGTGCCACTGCCAGTGCCAACCAAGCGGCCACTGACATGTGTGAATAGGAAGGGGTTCCTTTCCTAGGACGTCCATCTCGACTGTGATACAATCCAGGCCGCATCCTCACTTGTCGCTGCAAGGGGCATCAGAGGGCAGATTCTGCAGGATGTTTTCATCAACTGATTAACTGTAAAGTCAGCACCTGAGCCGTACCTTCTTCTACACACCCTACTAGATGACACTAAAGCAGATCTCTTTGGTCAAGCAGGACATTGTCAGGAATCCTCATCTGTGTGAAGAAGACCGGACCTACTGAATGGCCTATTTCCTGACTTACTGTAATGTTTATCTAACAAATCATGAGATAAGTGTCTAGTGTATTTCAAAGTAAACATTTATTTTATTGCAAACAAAAGGGGTGGAAAGTTGTGTCCATGTGAGGATAAGGCTATCAGTTAAGGAGTGTGTGACAGTTGTGATGTGGGGGTGTGAGGATATTAGAGTAAAGAAAGGTGTTTTGCACTTTTGCAAGGCAATTGGTGTGTTCAGGGAGTTGCAGGTGCCCTTACCCAGAGTGTAGTGTGAAGGCTTAGTAGATAGTGTTGCTTTAAGAGGCTGAAGAATGTGGTCGTGCTCAGGGTAGTCAGGGAGGAAAGGAAGAGTGTTTTACTTTCTACACTGTTGATAGTCCTGGGTGTGAGGGAGCTGGGAGTCAGTGCCAATGCCAGCTCCCTGCAGGAAGCACGACTGATGTTGGTGTCCAACTTAGTGAAAGAAAGAGCCAGAAGTGTGACACTCTCTTGTCGCAGGAAGGCTTGGAGGTCTTCATCAGAGAAGACAGTTGGGCTTATTCTGCCTGCTGCCCTGGCATCGTGCCTACTCGGCACAGCTGGCATCTAAGCGGGCTTGATGGTGCCAATCTGGATTGATGCTGTGAGTGAAAGATGCCGTTAAGTGATTTGGTGGAAATTTCCAGCAGAGCCAGTTGTCGGCTGCTTATCTTGCTGTTGGATAGTGTTCTGTTGCTGCCAGTATAGTGCCAGTAAAGAATTACACAATCGTTGCGTGGAAGTTTTCTGGAGGGAGTCAACAACTGACACAAGGGTCTAAATTTGACATTGTTGCGCCTGTTTTTGGACTTAAAAATGGCGCAATTAACCAATTTAGCCATGCAGAGGCCCACGTCCAATCTGCACAGGAGTTCAGGCCATTTTAGGCAGACCTCGCGGCCCCCTGAAACGAGCACAGGCCACATTTCAAGGTTGAAATGAGGCTCCTGCATTCATTTCAGACCCGGACTCCTAAATTTGTTTGTCCTAGTCATTTGGCATTACCAGGTCTTGAGCAGCCTAACCAGCTGGAACTGCAGGAGGCCACTCAAAAGATAAAGCCCAAAACTTCCAAAATGTTGTTTTTAGTGGAGTCTAAAGGAGCAGGAGTGCTCCTCCTGGCTCTGCAAAATAACTGCAGGCTGATACTGGCCTGCCATCACCTCTGTACTTCCCCCGGACTTATCTTTGAGTCTCAGCGTGGGCCAAAATCCTTATGGACCCAGCAAGCAAGCAGTGATGTGAGGGGCCAAATTGGCACCAGCAACTCAGCTGATTTTATTCTGATGAGGCCAGAGAATGAATTTACTTCGGACTTCCGGCCTCTCCGTTCTAGCACGCCAGCGCTGTGCACCACTAACATCGGACCTGGTTTGGGGCAATGGAATTTAGGTCCCATAGTTTCTACACTCAAGTTACAACAGAATTGCACCAAAAATATTTAAATTTATTTACCCCAGGAAACTTATCTGTAACTTTCCGGCGCAACAACAGCATAGCAATGGCGTAACTGACATCGAGGAAATTCAGGGCCACAGAGCAGAGAAACATGTTTAATTTTTACTTCATGTGTGTAACTAATACAATGACATGGGCCGGTTGCTGTTTGAATAGCATCGTTTATAGTTTAAAAATTGCGTGCATGGAAATATAATGTACTAGCAGGCATTGCATTGCATATATTCAACAGCACACATGAGATGTAGTGTTGCTTGTATCACCTATTCAGTTGAGCAAACTATCTTGGGCTGATAAGTGTCAAGTAACATTCGTGCCAGACAAGTGCCAGGCAATGACCATCTCCAACAAGAGAGAGTCCAACCACCTCCCCTTGACATTCAACGGCATTACCATCGCCGAATCCCTCACCATCAACTAGGGGTCACCATTGACCAGAAACTTAACTGGACCAGCCACATAAATACTGTGGCTACAAGAGCAGGTCAGAGGCTGGGTATTCTGTGGTGAGTGAGTCACCTCCTGACTCCCCAAAGCCTTTCCACCATCTACAAGGCACAAGTCAGGAGTGTGATGGAATACTCTCCACTTGCCTGGATGAGTGCAGCTCCAACAACACTCAAGAAGCTCGACACTATCCAGGACAAAGCAGCCCGCTTGATTGGGACCCCATCCACCACCCTAAATATTCACTCCCTTCACCACCAGCGCACCGTGGCTGCAGTGTGTACCATCCACAGGATGCACTGCAGCAACTCGCCAAGGCTTCTTCGACAGTACCTTCCAAACCTGCGACCTCTACCACCTAGAAGGACAAGGGCAGCAAGCACATGGGAACAACACCACCTGCACGTTCCCCTCCAAGTCAAACACCATCCCGACTTGGAAATATATCGCTGTTCCTTCATCGTCTCTGGGTCAAAATCCTGGAACTCCCTACCTAACAGCACTGTGGGAGAACGTTCACCACATGGACTGCAGTGGTTCAAGAAAGCGGCTCACCACCCCCTTCTCAAGGGCAATTAGGGATGGGCAATAAATGCTGGCCTTGCCAGTGACGCTCACATCCGATGAACGAATACAAAATAAATCTTGGATTCACAATCCCCGATTTTAACCTAACCAACCCAATAAATGGAGAGTAAAATCAGGTGGGGTTAAAATGGGCATCCGCCCCATTCCCGCCAGGCTGGTTATGTTAAAACCGGAGCTAAAGTGGTGAAAGCTGCAGTAATTTCTATGCAGTGGGCTTAGGCTTACCTGGACTAATCAGGTCTTAATATATTTTTGTTCCTTTTTTTACTATGGTATTCAAAACATGTAACTCTGTTCTAATGATGCATGAACAAATATCATGCATCAATCAAGGACTGGTAAACACAGTTCTGAATGCTTCTCACTGTAGTATGAACCTACTACAGATAGTACAGTTTTATTTTGCATTCACACACGGATAATATTTTATTGTCGGAATCCCAGGAAAAAGGAGTGTCAACCTAGACTGAACATGTCAGAAACAGTTATAGTTCCACCAGGAGGGTGAACGAGCAATCACTATGCCAAATACTCCACTCTACATATGAATTGGTTTGAAAGACTTTCTACAATGAGGAAAGGAAGACTTTTTTTTGAGTTGTAATATTTTGTTTAATCTTTTGTTAGTTGTTACACTAAATGGGCATTCATTCTTCTCAATTGTGGCTCCAATGTCTTCCTTTCCTCATTGTAGAAAGTCTTTCAAACCAATTCATATGTAGAGTGGAGTATTTGGCATAGTGATTGCTCGTTCACCCTCCTGGTGGAACTATAACTGTTTCTGACATGTTCAGTCTAGGTTGACACTCCTTTTTCCTGGGATTCCGACAATAAAATATTATCCGTGTGTGAATGCAGAATAAAACTGTACTATCTGTAGTGGGTTCATACCACAGTGAGAAGCATTCAAAACTGTGTTTACCAGTCCTTGATTGATGCATGATATTTGTTCATGCATCATTAGAACAGAGTTACATGTTTTGAATACCATAGTAAAAAAAGGAACAAAAATATATTAAGACCTGATTAGTCCAGGTAAGCCTAAGCCCACTGCATAGAAATTACTGTCTGTCTAAAGTTAATTGGATCCATCCACCAACAGTTGGCTTAATTGCTATTAATCCACTGGTATTGCCACTGTGTAACTACAGTTTTATGCCTAGGTGGACAGTATCCACATAGCATTAGGTGACTGTTAAAACAGCTCGGTCTTGCATGAATCCTAATTCTAATTAAAACTACCAAGGCAGTTGCAACCTCATCCATACTATTCTCTATCTTAACTTGCATATTAACAAAAATGGAATAAGCAAATAGCTTATTTTTTATCCCTTATAACAACTAATAATGTATGATACCAAAGAAAAAAAATTAAGCACCGCTCATTTGAACATCTGTGGTGGCTATTTTTGGGCAGCCAGGAATTAAGGCATTCTAGATGGTTATGAAGCTAATACTGTAGGGAATGGAGATATGGGAAGGCCTGCACCCACAGATGGTTTATTATGACTAAGTACTAATGATCAAAGATCAGATTTTTTTTTGAGGCTTGTACCCTTGCATGAGCCTAGTAGGAAGTAAAAAGTGGATGGCAGAAAAGTCATTGCATTTCTTTTTCTTCTTATCTTCATGTTGTCAGAGTGATCCGCTCTCCGTAAATAAAGGCCCGAGACCCAAAAGTCAGATCAACTTGATAGAGATTTTATTCAACAGCACACATGAGATGTAGAAGCAAGGGATACATCTATACAGTTATCAGAAGGAGACTCATCAGGGGCTAGGAGCATCACCAGTTGAATTTGTTCCTTGCGCTGAGTTCAACTGACAGGGTTTACATATTTATACCTTTCTTGAAACACCTATTTGTACAGTTTTTTTGTCTGCAATTGTCACTCATGCTGACTCAGTAGATATCACATGACTGGTTTTGTTGCAGAACAGTATGGACCAAGGGTCCCAATCCTTATCTGTACGCCTCAAGGCAACATTCCTTACATTGTCTAGCTGAGCTTACCTCTTCTACTCAGTACTTTTCCATGTCCCTCACACTTAGTTTGTTATAATTATGCTTTGTTAGCTTAATGAGGGTCCTTTCATTGTTTGTTCTAAGCTCAGTTGACGTGGTGGTCAATCATGGATTGATACATCTGTTCCTGCTCCTACTTTCCACCCTCTCATGCTAACTTTACCTTGATGTTCCCACACTGGGTGCCTCTGTAGTGCCAAGTCAATAAACAGACTTGCTTGTATCCTGCTATCCTTATCTCTTCACTTGGGTGAGAAATCTATTTGTTCCAAATGTTTCCCCTTCAAATACAATTGCAGTAGTATCCTGTTGTTCTAATATAAGAACATAAGAAATAGGAGCAGGAGTAGGCCAATCGGCCCCTCGAGCCTGCTCCGCCATTCAATAAGATCATTGGCTGATCTGATCCTAACCTCAAATCTAAATTCATGTCCAATTTCCTGCCCGCTCCCCGTAACCCCTAATTTCCTTTACTTCTAGGAAACTGTCTATTTCTGTTTTAAATTTATTTAATGATGCAGCTTCCACAGCTTCCTGGGGCAACAAATTCCACAGACCTACTACCCTCTGAGTGAAGAAGTTTCTCCTCATCTCAGTTTTGAAAGAGCAGCCCCTTATTCTAAGATTATGCCCCCTACTTCTAGTTTCACCCATCCTTGGGAACATCCTTACCGCATCCACCCGATCAAGCCCCTTCACAATCTTATATGTTTCAATAAGATCGCCTCTCATTCTTCTGAACTCCAATGAGTAGAGTCCCAATCTACTCAACCTCTCCTCAGATGTCCACCCCCTCATCCCCGGGATTAACCGAGTGAACCTTCTTTGTACTGCCTCGAGAGCAAGTATGTCTTTTCTTAAGTATGGAGACCAAAACTGTATGCAGTATTCCAGGTGCGGTCTCACCAATACCTTATATAACTGCAGCAATACCTCCCTGTTTTTATATTCTATCCCCCTAGCAATGAAAGCCAACATTCCGTTGGCCTTCTTGATCACCTGCTGCACCTGCATACTAACTTTTTGATTTTCTTGCACTAGGACCCCCAGATCCCTTTGTACTGCAGTACTTTCCAGTTTCTCGCCATTAAGATAATAACTTGCTCTCTGATTTTTCCTGCCAAAGTCCATAACCTCACATTTTCCAATATTGTATTGCATCTGCCAAATCTCTGCCCACTCACCCAGCCTGTCTATATCCCCTTGTAGGTTTTTCATGTCCTCCTCACTCTCTACTTTCCCTCCCACCTTTGTATCATCTGCAAACTTTGATATGTTACACTCGTTCCCCTCCTCCAAATCGTTAATATAGATCGTGAAGAGTTGGGGACCCAGCACCGACCCCTGCGGAACACCACTGGCTACTGGTTGCCAGTCCGAGAATGAACCATTTATCCCAACTCTCTGCTTCCTGTTAGATAACCAATCCTCCACCCGTGCCAGAATATTACCCCCAATCCAGTGATTCTTTATCTTGAGCAATAATCTTTTATGTGGCACCTTGTTGAATGCCTTCTGGAAGTCTAAATACACTACGTCCACTGGTTCCCCTTTATCCACCCTGTACGTTATGTCCTCAAAGAACTCAAGCAAATTTGTCAGACATGACTTCCCCTTCATAAAGCTATGCTGACTTTGTCCTATTAAATTATGTTTATCCAAATGTTCCGCTACTGTCTCCTTAATAATAGACTCCAAAATTTTACCCACCACAGATGTTAGACTAACTGGTCTATAATTTCCAGCCTTCAGCCTACTACCCTTTTTAAATAAGGGTGTTACATTAGCAGTTTTCCAATCTGCTGGGACCTTTGCCGAGTCCAGAGAATTTTGGAAAATTATTACCAAAGCATCCACAATCCCTACTGCCACTTCCCTCAAGACCCTGGGATGTAAGCCATCAGGTCCAGAGGATTTATCCGCCTTGAGTCCCATTAATTTCCTGAGTACCAATTCCTTAGTCATTTTAATCGTATTAAGCTCCTCCCCCCCCCCAGAGCCCCCTGTTTGTCCAGTGTTGGGATATTCTTAGTGTCCTCTACCGTAAAGACTGAAACAAAATATTTGTTCAGCATTTTTGCCATCTCCATGTTTCCCACCATTAATTTCCCGGTCTCATCCTCTAAGGGACCTACGTTTGCCTTAGCCACCCTTTTTCTTTTTATATAACTGTAGAAACTCTTGCTATCTGTTTTTATATTTTTTGCTAATTTATTTTCATAATCTATCTTCCCTTTCTTAATCAATCCTTTAGTTACTTTTTGCTGTCTTTTGAAGACTTCCTAATCTTCTATCCTCCCAATAAGTTTGGCTACCTTATATGTCCTTGTTTTTAGTCGGATACTATCCTTAATTTCTTTACTTATCCATGGATGGCTGTCATTTGTTTTACACCCTTTTTTCCTCAGTGGAATATATTCTTTTTGAAAGTTGTAAAATAACTGCTTAAATGACCACCACTGTTCATGTACCGTCTTACCCTTTAATCTATTTTCCCAGTCCACTTTAATCAATTCCGCTCTCATACCATCATAGTCTCCTTTATTCAAGCTCAGTACGCTTGTTTGAGAACCAACCTTCTCACCCTCTAATTGGATATGCAATGTAACCATGTTATGGTCACTCATTCCAAGGGGATCCTTAACTAGGACATTATTAATTAATCCTGGCTCATTACACAGGACCAGGTCCAAGGTTGCTTGCCCCCTTGTAGAATCAGTTACATACTGCTCAAGAAATCCATCCCTAATACACTCAATAAACTCTTCCTCAAGGCTGCCCTGCCCAATTTGATTTGTCCAGTTAATATGATCGTTAAAATCCCCCATAATTATACCTGTTCCCTTATTACATGCCCCGACTATTTCCTGATTAATACTTCTTCCAGCAGAATTGCAACTATTAGGAGGCCTATATACTACGCCCACTAGTGTGTTTTTCCCCTTATTATTCCTTATCTCTACCCAAACTGTTTCATTGTCCTGATCCTTTGTCCCAATATCATTTCTCTGTATTACAGAGATTCCTTCCTTTATTAACATAGCCACCCCACCTCCCCTTCCTTCCTGCCCTTCCTGATTGTTAAATACCCTGGCATATTTAATTCCCAGTCGTTGTCACCCTGCAGCCATGTTTCTGTAATGGCCACAAGATCATACCCATACGTAGTTATTTGTGCCGTTAACTCGTCCATTTTGTTACGAATGCTACGTGCATTCAGATAAAGAACTTTCAAATATGTTTTGTGACACTTAGTTCCTGCTTTTTCCTTTTTTAACACTTTACCTTTTACTCCATACCCTCTGTCCCTTCCTGACACGCTTTCCTCTGTCTCCCTGCTCAGGTTCCCAACCCCCTGCCACAGCTTTGATGCTGGGTTAATCGCCTTACGCCTCCTAGTTTTTATTTTATCTGTCGTGCCTAAAGTACACTTTCTTTCCGCTGCTCTACGCTTTTCCCTTTCACTTGTTCTTGAACAACTGTTTGTACTATTTGTATTGTAGATTTCCCCTGGGTCTTCCCCTCTCTTGCTGCTCTCAACTTTATTCTCTTCTGACTCCCCGATATACTTTAATTTGGAGGTTACACTATCATGTTAACAGACGAGCTGAGGAGTAGCATTACTATACTATCGCAACTAACTGCTACTGAACTTTCATAGATCTGCTTTAATTCAGTTACAGGATCCCAGCTGATGCCGTTGCCCTGGTGAACCCTTTTGATACCAGTCAGTCACCTTCAGGTTTTATTTTATTTCTGAACACTTCACCGAAGCAAGAAAGTAGGAACAGCCAACAGAACCTTCAACATCTAGTACTGCCTACAGAAATTGGTCTATTCATCATGCACTCACCAGCCCAGATAGGTTAACTTAGAATGTTAGATAATCTAGTTAAGGAATTGATATAGACTGATTCCCAACTCAGATGGAAGCCAGAGAATGAGTACTAGAGGTCAAATATTATGTACCTAAGTGGAGATTTAGAAGATGTCAGACCCTAGTTGTTGAACAGTTAGACAATGGTCTCAGCAGTCCTGCCAAAAAAAAAGACAAATGTTTGCAGAGCATTGGAACCATATGAAGGTACTGCAAAAATTCTCTGAAGTTGTGTGGCAGATGGCTGGGATGGCAGCAGAGCCCAATGCCATCCTTTGCAACAATATTAGAGAGGGCTTCTCTACAATCCAGTGGCTCTTGGAGTGGATGGCAATTCCAGGAACCTCTGCATTTGTTGGTTGTGGTCAATCATCTCAGCCCCAGGACATCGCTGCAGAAGGTCCTCAGGCCAGCATCCTAGGTCTAACTATCTTCAACTGCCAATGTAGCAGTTAAGGAGGAGGTGGTAGCAATATTGGATAGGATAGAAATAGACAAAGAGGAGGCACCTAAAAGATTGGCAGTACTCAAAGTAGAAAAGTCACCCGGTCCAGATGGGATGTATCCTAGGTTACTGAGGGAAGTACGGGTGGAAATTGCGGAGGCTGTGGCCACAATCTTCCAATCCTCCTTCGATACGGGAGTGGTGCCAGAGGACTGGAGGATTGCAAATGTTACACCCTTGTTCAAAAAAGGGAAGAGAGATAAACCCAGCAATTACCGGCTAGTCAGCCTAACGTCGGTGGTGGGGAAACTTTTAGAGACAGCAATCCAGGACAAAATTAATTGGCACTTGGAAAAGTATGGGCTAATAAATGAAAGTCAGCAAGGATTTGTTAAAGAAAATTCGTGTTTGACTAACTTGATTAAGTTCTTTGATGAAGTAATGGAGAGGGTTGATGAGGGTAGTGCGGTTGATGTTGTGTATATGGACTTTCAAAAGGCATTTGCTAAAGTACCACATAGTAGACTTGCTAGCAAAATTAAAGCCCATGGGATTAAAGGGACAGTGGCAGCGTGGATACAAAATTAGCTAAAGGACAGAAAGCAGAGAGTGGTGGTGAACGTTTTTTCAGACTGCAGGGAAGTATACAGTGGTGTTCCCCAGGGGTCAATATTAAATCCACTGCTTTTTTTGATATATATTAATGACCTAGACTTGGGTGTACAGGGTATAATTTCAAAGTTTGCAGAGGACACAAAACTCGGAAATGTTGTAAATAATGTGGAGGATAGTAACAGACTTCGGGAGGACATAGACAGACTGGTGAAATGGGCAGACCCATGGCAGATGAAATTTAACGCAAAGAAGTTGTGAAGTGATGCATTTTGGTAGGAAGAATGAGGAGAGGCAATATAAACTAAATGGTCCAATTTTAAAGGGGTTGAAGGAACAGAGAGACCTGGGGGTGTATGTACACAGATCTTTGAAGGCGGCAGGACAAGTTGAGACGGCTGTTAAAAAAGCATATGGGATCCTTGGCTTTATTAATGGAGGCATAGAGTACAAAAGCAAGGAAGTTATGCTAAACCTTTATAAAACACTGGTTAGGCCTCAGCTGGAGTATTGTGTTCAATTCTGGGCACTACACTTTCGGAAGGATGTCAAGGCCTTAGAGAAAGTGCAGAAAGAGATTTACTAGAAAAGTACCAAGAATGAGGGACTTCATTTATGTCGAGAGACTAGAGAAGCTGGAGTTGTTCTCCTTAGACCAGAGATAGTTAAGAGGAAATTTGATAGAGGTGTTCAAAATCATGAACGGTTTTGATAGAATAAATAAGGCAAAACTGTTTCCAGTGGCAGAAGGTTTGGTAACCAGAGGACACAGATTTAAGGTGATTGGCAAAAGAAACAGAGGCGACTTGAGGAAACAATTTTTTACAGAGCGAGTTGTTATGATCTGGAATGCACTGCCTGAAAGGGGGGTGGAAACAGATTCAGTTGTAACTTTCAAAAGGGAATTGGATAAATACTTGAAGGGAAAAAATTTACAGGGCTATGGAGAAAGAGCAGAGACACTTTGCTTCTTCAATGACTTTCCAACATAAGGTCAGAAGTGGGGCTTTTTGCTGATGATTGCACAGTGTTCAGTTTCATGTGCAATTCCACAAATAGTGAAGCAGTCCATACCCATATGCAGGAAGACCGGGACAACATTCAGGCTTGGGCTGATTAAATGGCAAGTAACCTTCACGCCACAAAGTCTCAGGCAATGACCATCTCCAATAAGAGAGAGCATAGCCACTTCCCCATGACATTCAATGCTATTACCAACGCCAAATCCCCCAGCATCAACATCCTGGGGGTTATCATTGATCAGGAACTGAATTGGACCAGTCACTTAAATGCCATGGTTACTAGCGCAAGCCAGAGGCTGGGATATCTGTGGTGAGTGGCTCACCTCCTGACTCTCCGAAGCCTTTCTACCACCTACAAGGCAGAAGTCAGGGGTGTGATACTATACTGTCCACTTGCCTATTCAGAACAAAGCAGTCTGCCTTATTGGCGCCTCATCCACTGGCCTAAACATCCACTCCATCCTCCATCAGCATACCTTGGCTGCAGTGTATCCTTATCTACAGGATGTACTGCAGCAACGTGCCTTGGTTTCTTCAGCAGCTCCTCCCAAACTCGCAATCTCTACCACCTAGAAGGACATGGGCAGCAGGTGCATGGCAACACCATCACCTCCAAGGCACACACCATCCTGATTTGGACATATATCGCCATTCATTCACTGCCGTTGGGTCAAGATCCTGGAACTCCCTACCTAACATCATGTTGGGACCACGATCATCACACGGACTGCAGCGGTTCAAGAAGAAGACCCACCACCACCTTCTCAAGGGCAACTAGGGATGGGCAATAAATGCTGGCCTTGCCAGCATCCCCACATCCTGAGAATGAATTTTTAAAAAATTGTCCCATGAAATACAGAGGCCTCCTAACGCATAACTCCATGGAATATATTGACGAATGATCTTTTAGGGTTGTACACCCTGGTGGCTGGGTATTAGTAGGGAAGCTTGATCTCTTTTGGTTGTGCCTTATGGTCCTGGGTTGCCTGCTGTTGCACCTGTTCCTCTACCAACAAATAACCCATAACAAGGGGAATCTCCGAGCGGAAAACCATTTTGCAGCCTCCCCCTTCATTTTCGGCAAATTCTCCAAAGCACAAAACAATCTCAAGGAAGACTTCTAAATGAAACGAGCAGCCTAAAAATAAAGTGCAATAAATTTTCCAAAAAGATCACTCCATAGTAAAGTAATGATCTATATAACACCACAATGAAACATAGCAATTCACCTTTAAGACTTCATCATCTTCCTCCCTCAACTGCTGTTCCAAGTTGCTGCTGTTTTATAGTGGCATAAATTAGATCGGCAGATCCTATGACGGAATTAGGACTGATGATGTCACCATGGCTTAAACCCATCACTTGAAATGGCTGCGCTCTTGTTACAGTGGGTGCATCTACACCCTCCCTCACTTCTGCTGTAATTTAGGGTGGAACTTAAATGAGGCATAAAAGTGGTGGATCCTCTTTCCACCCCCCACTACATCCTCTGGGTTTATACCTTACCAATCCATCAGAACTTCAGGGCTATAGTTTTACATTTGCACAGAAAGAAGTGTTTAGAAGGGAGCTGACATGAATTGCAATTGGTTAAGGAACAGAAAAACTAAAACTATTGGTCACTTTCCTTACAGAATGTTTGGCTTGCTTTGCTGAGCATGAAATAGGAAGTGCAGCACAGTCGCAGCCGTCAAGAAACTAGTATGAAGACTGTTTTAGAGGCATTTCATAACACACCCTTGCACATGAAGGCTCTGGTGGTTCTCTAATAGACTGAAAATGACACTACTGCTACTGTTTACTATACTGTACTAAGCACTGCTCAGCAGTACAGCAGATGGTGGTACATCAATAGGTCAGTATTGATTGGATAAATTTGCCTCAGGACAGCAGCATTTTAGGTGTTTTTTTTAACTTGTTTTTTCTGTTTCCCGTTCCCCCAAAAATAAAAAGCTGTGACTGAATTCTAAGAAATATCCAGTTCTAAACAAAACATTTCAGGATTTTCATTTACTCTCACATTAATGGCGTACAAAACTCTGCTGTATTTGTTTTACAATATGTTGTGCTTTTATTTCTGCAGTACAATGGAAAATAGATGTTGTACAAATTTAAAGACCAGCCTTGTCTACATAAAAACGATCTTAAATTTAATAAATTATACCAGAGTAATCTGCTGTGTTGATACTCTTGAACCGATGCTTGAATTGTTTAGCGTTGTACATTTCTCAAGGCAGAAATGTTGAAATCGTTATGTGGGCTGTAGATTGAAATTAAGGCCCTATTCCAAGGATTTATTACCCTTAGATGTTCAGTCTACGTAGAGCAGACAGATCATAAATTCTGTGCTGCAGTTCTGAGTGCAAGCAAAATTGGAGTTTATGCTACAAAATGATCAATTTATTTTATTAAGTTAGCAAAAAAAATATTAAAAACTGTGTTACTGAACAAATTTGTGACCCTCAGGCTTCAGTGCTCTAAGTAGCAGCTTTTCATTTTAACCTCATTGCTGGTTCATTCTTTTCAAACAACGGAAGTTTTAGTTGTTTTGAGTCACTGTGAATTAAGTCTCTGTAGTAAGACTAGAACAAATATTTGATATTTTGGTCTCTGGTCATGCACATTTCAGTTTAATGTCTTTTCCTCCATGATTCCACCCTGTACGTTCTGAGAGGGAATCAGAATATCAAAAGAAATATTGACTTTATTTATTCTGTTACCCATTGCACGTGCAAATAGTACAAAAAATAAGTGGACGGGTGAGGTCCTTGCAGGCCTATTTTTGTAGACAAAATTTCCTCAGAACTGACAAAAATATTGTTTTTGAGCCAGATTTGCAAAGAACTAGAATTATTCTGAATGGTACTGAGTTGAGAAATTGAAGCTTAACACGGATTTGCCGATATTCATCTTAGAGTAGCAGATTTGACTGAATGGTAAAGATCTTATTGTTGGGACGGAATGAAATTTATACTTAAAAACATATGTGCTCTTTACACAACCATTGCAGGGATTCCCTAATGGAAGGGAATAAAATTACACGGTGATTTGTGATATTAACTGTTTTTACTCGGCTTTAACGGTTTTCTAATATTGTTAGTTTAAAATACTGGTCTCCAGATCACCATGGAATTATCGCAAAGCTTTCAGTTTCAGTATCTGCCTTTCTTGGTATCTTTATTTTTCAAGTTTCTTGTCAAAGATTATTGTATGATGTTGCATGTCCATGGAATCTTAATTTATGTAGCTGTAAATTTTTGTGCTGCATTTTTTGTAGCATGAACCTAGGTACATGTGTTTAAACAGAGCTTGCCTTAAAAGATGTAGGAAAAAAGAAATAAACTTTAGTTTGTGCACACTGCTCACCTTGTGGTAATTCAGAGAACTGTAACTAGAGAGGAACATTTGCTCAACAGCCATGTTGGAGTAACATAATCTGCCTGAGCAATACGTCTAACACAGTCTTAATGTGAATTTGATAAGGGAAAAATTGTACTGCTGACTGTTGGGCTAGTGCAGACTAAGACAAGGAAGAATTGTCCAATCTGTCGCATGGTATTATCTGTTGAAAACGGGAAAACCCCTTATGTAAACGTGTTTTGCTAAGCGTGCATCAAAAGAAGTCTTTTGATTGTGTAAAACTGAATTGTCAGTGAAATGTTTGAAATTGGCAGGACACTAAATGCTGCTTTATTGAATAATGAGGTAAGGTATACTTCTTGTTTGTTTTTTTTGGCAAATGGTTCTACATATTGTACATGGCTCTTTCAAATTTAAAAAAATTGTTACGGTGTTTAGGTAATACATTTAAGAATTCTTATTTTGATGTATTACATAATTATTTTTTTGTTCAATAGATTCAGTACGGTTGTCGTATTCTATGGGCTGTTGCCTGGAAGATTATGTTGTTTAAGGCTTCAAAATGCTATGGAGTAGGTGGTTATTGATGCTGAATTAGCTGGAATGTGGTCCATCTGGGATGTGTGAGCCTGATGGCTACTGATGCTAAGATACTTACAACCTTAGGGACAAATTGTATGTTGATCAGGGAACTGTTAAGAGATCACAGTGATAGCAGATAACTGTAGTGAGTGGTTCTCTGCATAGTTTATCATTAACTGATCACTTTTTGTAGAAAATGGGGCATTGCAACTTCATAGGTGGAGATGTAATCTGGCTAATCATAAAAGTGATTGCTCTGTGAAGGTAGGGAGAAGCTTATAATGGAAAATCTATGTTCCACCATCTGCTGTAGAGTACCAAGAGAATATTGACAAGTATTTCACTCGACATAAACTAAAATTGTACTTTGCTTTGCCGTATTGTTGCAAAACATATTTGGCTTGTACTCCTGGAACTGTTTCACTAGGTTGACTTCTTGAATTATGGCATCCTGGTGTTGTTTGTAGAGCCAATCTCTCACAGGATCACGAATTTGTCACAGGGTTCTATTTCTTATTTAACAGGCTGAAAAGATTTAATTTTGATTTCAGAAAGATATGCTTACTTTTTTAAGTGCATTGATTTGTTTTACTGTATTTTTAAGTAGCTTTGGTTCAACCGTTAATATTAAGAGTAGTTAAATATATGTCCTGTATTTCTAGTACCGTAATGATTGTTGAATTTATTAGTTTTCTTATAAGCAGCAGCTGCTACTGATTCATGTCAATTCCTACATGTTTTTTGTATTATCTTTTATTGAGAATAATTGTTGCTAACTGTTGGCAGCTCATCTGGCTAGTGTTTTAAAGGATACAGTTAACATGTTGTGTTGCATGTGTGGTTAATAGCCAATGTAGGTTGACATAATGGGATTTGAAAGATATTACAGTATAGAAATTTGTTTCAAGTTAGATACAAAGCCTCATTGTTGGGTTAGTTTTGAATGGCATAACAAACATTTTTCAATTTGGAAGAATAAAATATACAAAATAATAGTTTAAGGGAGAAAATCATTGAAGTCATCGATATCTGAAAAAAATTCAGTGGCTTTGTGTAATTTTTTTTATACTTAAAGTGGTTCTGTGAGCCCCAAGGCTTTGCATTAATTATGCACGTCTTGAAAAGGAACTGTCGGAGTAGATAAGGTGGTTGAAACACTTAAATTTAAAATCTCAGTTTGCTTGACAATGGATGTGAGATGCAAGCATTGAAGCATGGCCAAGATATGACATCTTGGCTTCTGCAGATTGCAAATTGAAGATGTGACTTGCAAATTTATAGTAAACAAAATTGAGTGAAAATTTGTGTGTGTGTTGGTTTTTTAATCTCGGCCTAATTACCAGGGACATGGTGCAGTTCAAAAGCTTTTCTCTGTTGTGGATAGAGGTCACCGCATCATTAACATCGTCAATCTGGTAAAAGCTAATTTCAATCGCAGCTGATGTCATGACAGCCTTTTATTTTTCTAGCCAATCAGACACAAGCAGTAGTGACAGATGGTCCCATAAATGGGAGTAAAAGGGTAAAGCAGCCAGCCAATTCTCTGGGCTGGTTTGTTGTCTCCTGTAGCTTAGATTCAGTACTGCTTTATTCTTTTATTTTGCACAAACACTTTCACTGTGTTTTTGGATCTTAACAGAGGAATTGAAATATTATAAGTCTTCTCCTGAAGATTTCAAGTACGATAAGATCTAATCCTGTGCAATAAGAATGGTTATGGTAGGTACTAGGGCTTGGTATAATTTTAATCTACTTGGGAAACGTACCAAAATGGTTCCGTTTATTGTACATTTTATTATTAGTGCATTAATGAAGGTCTATTTGTGAGGAAACAAACAAAATTAAAAACCTATTTAATATCCAGGCTTGGGAGTGAGGGGGCCGAAAGTACTGTACAGTGGTTACAATGATTTCAATGATGTGATTTATGTAAGCACCCGTACAACCGCATATTGTATTTCAAAGAGTTTGCCATCGTGACCTCATCAGAGAGGAGGAGGCTTGTGTGCTGTACTATGTAGTATATGTTGAATTGTTGTAACTCGAAACATCAGTGTTGTAGAGAAGACATGCCTGCTTTTACATAACGCCCTTTCGGTTTTGATTCACTGAAGTCTACAAATTTCTTACTAATCAAAAATGGAGTGGGGTGGTTTAAAAATGGTAGGTGTTTAAAAGATGTGCTATTTGCCTCAGTATCTTACGCTTTCTTTGATTGATACAGTATTTGAAAACATAGGGTCTTTGTGTAAGTAAAGGAATGCCATTTGGCTTTTTAAGCATTTTTTCCCCCAACATATGTGAAAATCAAGCATGTATTCTTCATGAGCATTTCAAGGGAGGTGAATAGAATAGAATTATTCATTTTTTTCCTTTCACCATGTTCTGTAGACTTTTTTTCGTCAGCTACTTGTTTTGATGGGTGTAATATAAATAAGATTAGACTGAACAGCTGAACTGAAAGTGATAGCTAGAAGGAAAAGCCTGTGAAAGGTTGCCAGGGAAACAAGCTAAAGGAAGCTGAACTGAGAGCAGGTGGCAGTCATATGGGAATACCATGAAGCGAACAGTAGAACAGGCACTGTGATTGTCTCCTCCATTCTGTGAGAGTCACAACTTTAATTGTTTCAAAAGGTGTTAATTATATTCCAGACTGGAGGCTAGCTCAGTTGAGGCTATTATTAGACATCTGTGCCTTAAGAGTAAATGACATTTCATTGGATTTTCTTTCTGTAGAGATGTACCTGTCAAAGGGGAAGAAATTGTATGAGCCAATAAGTAAATAGAAAATTGGTCAAATAAAACCTATAACAGTAAATGGTGAGCACTACACTGCTGGAGGTTGTTTCAATCATTACTGGAATTTTCCATCAGGCAATCCTGTACGGTCTGCCAATAGGATTATTTGAACCTGATGAAGATTTTAATGTTTAGCCCAATTTTAATTATGTAGCGGGTGTGTTTTTGCTTTAGCAAAGATGAATGAATTAATTCTTCGGTTGAAGTGAATATGTATGATGCATTTAATGTGAGGAATTGGGGAAAGCAAAGCTGACTGACTACAAAGCTCTGTCTCTTACATTCCTGATTTGAGCTAATACAACTAAAGCAGGATGAAACTGCGAACTCTTTGTAGTATATAGATTGTGGAATTAGTTACTTTTATCTTTTTAAAATTAGTATATTAGTTTTCAAAAATGATTTCACATTGTCCTGAAAGGAAAATGGGCAGTCTGTAATAACGTTAGAGTAGGTTGTGGAGAATTCAGTAAGGCCTAAAGATTAGAAAGCATGTTAAACAACAGATTTTATTTGTGCAGAACACCACCCCAGGATAGATAAAGGACTAGGTAAAGATATTCATTGTTTTTTCTCATCCATTTATTTCCCCTTTGAAACATATGCTAAGATATTAATATTTCAATACCTCTACAATAGTATGATATAATGAAGGGTTTTTTGTACAGAATTTCTTGAACTATCCAAAATCTGTTCATTTCACATTAAATAACAAGTTTAGTTTTTTAAAAGATTCAATGCTATTTCTTTTCTAGTTAACTCTTCCTAAATTAACAAATAGTCCTAAAATCAGGAGAAATCTCAGTTTCACACTCATAGTTAAACTTTTAATTTTTATAACATGGTAATAAGATTAATTTTCAAATATAGATGAACAATTTGTAAAGAATAGATACAGCATTTGAAAATGAAATGATTTAAATATTGTTGATAGTTCTATGGAAAAGGTTTTTAAAATCATTAAGAACAGTTGGAATTGGTGTTAATTTCATTTTTTTTAATTGCTGGCTTAGTTTAGTAATCATCAAAATATAATGGTGATTTTGTTTTAAAAATTACTATTCAAAAGCATATTAAGTTTTTTTAAATCATTTTCCCCATGAACTAGTCTTATTGCATTTATAATAACTTGAAATCAATCAGTCATAGCTATGGAAATATGCTAAATTTGAATGGTAACCAGCAAATTTAATGTGATAATTAAAAATGCAGCTAGGATATTTTGTAAGTGTATGACAGCATTAATAACTGCTTTGAAAGGAAATTACAGGAAATAGATGGTGTGACTGAGCGAGACTGTAATTGATCTTAAAAAGCTAGAAAAATTTATAATTTATTTCCGATGAAGTTGTTTGTTGCCATTTATCTTCAAGAAAAAATGTAATCTAATAACCATTTTACAACTAACATATGCGATGCATAGTCCAAAATATTATTTCCTCTAGAAACAAATAAGTTAAACAATTAGAGCCCCTTCCTCATCTACTCAAACTAACCTTCTGCCTGCAGTTCCAGGTATTGCTGAACTTTACCTTTGTTGCCAACTATGTCATATTGATAGATTGTATGAATTCAACTGGATTCTTAGACTTAACTCCTTTAAATCGGTTGCTTTATGTAGTAAAGTAAAGAAGAATTTTGCAAATTAATATGACAATTTTGGAACACATCGTGGGGATCATTGTAAATACAGAATTTTTCAGTGCTAGTAAACAATAAATCATAATTATGTTTTGAATTTTGTTTAGCTGTGCCTATACATAATTCAAAGTTGTTTGGCTTTGTTCATTTCAATGGCTGTTTACTCTGATGGAACTTATCTTCAATTTGATGTGATTCTTACTGTGACAGATTTACCGTGATAGATCACACCATGTTACAGTTATGAGAGCTGAATTTGATGTTGATGGCAGTATCTCAACTCAAGAAAACAGCTAAAATGAGAAATACAGATTTGATGTGTTTCTGACCTCTGAGAATTCTGCCATTGGCTATATTAAATGTATGAGATTTCTGTATTCACCAGAGTAAGATGATTTTGTGCCCCAGGTCACTCCCATTTTGAGTTAACTGATGGGGGAGAAAATATATTTCTCAAAATTCTGCACAAAATTATTGAAATACCACACTGTTCTACATATTGTAACCCAAATTGTTGGATTTGTTTTCCATATTCACAGTTTTACCGAATATGAGATCATTTTCATTAAATGTATACCTTGACAGTTCTTCCTCCCCAACCTAACCTCCTACACCCCTGGGGGAAATGGAACAATTTTAAATACCACATCTTTTGAGCAGATCATCCATAGCAACTGTTACTCATTTTCCCTCCCCTCCCACCTTTTTTTCTCTGGAGAACACCAACGACTGACCTTGATTCTATAATATATTGGTATTGTGTTTCACATTGAAATAGAAATTCGTTTTTTAAAAGAAAGATAATGCTGTTAATGCATTAACTTTGCCTCGGTATAAGCTAATTTGAGTAGCTACATTTACACCAAAAATTTTCAGAAACTCAGAAAATATGATGTGAAGTACAGCAGATGATGTAAAGGCATCAGAAGGTGTAACCTAAATCATAGTTATGTACTTTTGTTCTAAATAAAACCTTTTTTTTTGTGAATACTGTAAAATGCAGCATACATTATATAAAAAGAATAACTATTTAAAAACAGGATGTAAAAGAGCAGATTGCATATAACTAACAGAAAATGTACTAGTTGATTATTGTAGTGTTTTGGAATTTTTATCTCGGTTTTATTTTTTTTTAAATTTGGGCAAGGGGAGGAAATGAATGGAGTATATGAAAATTGGAGTAAAGTATTATTTCAAGGCAGTTTCTATTAAGCTGAAAAGAGCAAAGATTCCAGGGAAGATTTTATTTTCAATAGTAGACACTAATAGGATACATTTTATTCAGTAATTTAAATTGTCTTTTTTTGGCGTAAAATGCAGAAGTGTTGGGGAGAGTGCCGTAGGCTGTGTTGGCAGTTCAGTGAGCCGTACCTGCTTCACCGATAATCAGATTAAAAAGCAGTGCTGTGCTTGTGATTAACTAAACAGTGATAGCCTTGCAATGCGTGCTACTGATGCCACAGTCCGCAGCTGCACAATGGTAATTGCATCTTGTCTTGGGTTTTATGGAGAAATTATCAAGTTAATTTGTGTGAGAGAATGGGTGTTTAAAAGTGAGGCTAAATGAGGGTGTGTTGTAATTTTGGGTGAGATTTTGACATGTATCCTAAAAAAGGAAGCTGCAGGATATTTTTGACAAATTTGGATTACTGCTTTATTCTGTTGTACGACTAAGTCACTTTAATATATGTACATGTGCAATAGTCCTGTTCAGTTGTTGATGCATAAAGTCTTTAATTTACATTGATATCTGTTTATCCAAATGAAAAATGTTAGTTAAGAAGTAGGAAACAAATGGAAGACAGCAGTGAACGTGAAAGGTTTGCCAGTGATATCTGACAGGCACATTTGCTACAAGATTTCTTTCACTTTGTAAAACCAATGAAAAAAAAGTCAAGCAAAGTGATATAAAGAAGACTATAATGAAAATATTCCACACAAGTTAGCTTATGATATCTAACTACTGAGATTTATTATGATCACTGCGGCTTGAGGTAAATTCCATTTTTCATTATGACAACACTGAGCAGTGGATTTTTTTTGTTTATTTTTATAGTGATCTTTGACAACGCGTCATTATTATTATGCTGCTACATTTATATACTGCTATGTAATAATCTTAAGGTCTGATCTCTAACAAAGAAAAGCAATGTGATTTTAGCCAGCATTTCAAATCTGGACTTTATTACAGTAACCAAATACAGCTTTTCATTACTAAAAGTTTGCAACATGCTAGTACCAAGAAAGCTGTTCCAATCAGAAAACTCAGTGGGGGTAATTTTAACTTTGGGCAGTGGTGTAAAACAGACAATATTGGATCGGCTGCCCATAGTACACCCCGCAGATTTTGCTTTCCACAATGGAAAGGAAAATCGAGCGAGGTGTATAATGGGCGGCAGATCCGTTATCGCCTGTTTTACACCATCTCCCAAAGTTAAAATTACCCCCATTGTTCTAATAGGCAAATGCATCATCTTGTATAGAACCATGAAGGTTTATAACACAGAATGAGGCACATTCAGCCCATCATGCCAATGCTTGCTCTTTGCTAGAGCAATTCAATACTAAACCCACTGCCCTCTCCCCATAGTCCTGTATCTTCCTCTCTTTCAATATTTATTCAATTCTCCTATAAAACTTGCAATGATCTCTACCTCAACCAATCCCTGTGGCAAAGCATTCCATGTTCCAATAACCCTCTGAGCAAAGAAATTTCTCCTAACCTCTCTCGCTGCGTTAATGACAGTTTTAAAATTGATGACCCATGGTCAGTGACATTTTTTTTGTTTGCTCTTGGGATGTGGGCAACACTGGCATTAAGATTCAACTACATAGTGTGGGACTGGAGTCACATGTGGCCCAGACCATGCAGGGGTGGCAGGTTTCTTTCCCTGAAGGACATTAGTCAGCAACTGTCCAACCAGAGGAAATAATTTCTCCTTGTTCAACTTATCAAAGCCCTGCATTTTTTTTAGCTATTAATTTCCTCTTAGCCATCTATGCTCCATTGATAATAGTCCCAGTTTCTCACATCTCTCCTCATATCTATAGTTTCCCATCCATGGCAGCATCCTGGTGAATCTAAGTTGTCTCTATGCGCCTTGTGTGCTTTCTATAATGGGGTGCCCAAAACTGCACACAGTATTCCAGCTGTAGCCTAACCAAAGTTTTATATAAATTTATCATTATTTGTTTACTCTTGCACTCTATGCCTTTAATTGTAAAACCAAAAATACCGTTGACCTTTTTATGGCTTTATCTACCTGCACTCACTCTTGCAAGGAATTACCGCTGCGAATTTCCTCGGGGGTTCCCAATCAGCCGCCATAACTCTAACGGAAGATTGATGGAAACCCCATTTACACATGTATCCAGGATTTCCACTGAAGATGCAGCAGCCGATTAGAAGAACCCCTGAGGAAATTCTCTGCATATATACTTAAACCCCTAGGTCTCTGTTCATTTGCACCCTACAGTATCTTTCCCTTAAGCGTATGCTCCCCTTCCTTGTTTTTTTCTCCCAAAATGTATAACCCCACATTTACCCACGTTAAATTGCTCCTTCCACCTGTCTGTCCATTTGACTAACTTATGTCCTCCTTAAGTCTTTTACAGTCCTCCTCACTGTTTGTGAAACTCCCTACTTTTGTGCCATCAACAAATTTAGAGATTGTGCTCCTTATACCCAAGTTCAAACCATCTATAAATACTAAGAACAAAAATGGACTCAGCATTGACCTCGGGTACAACGCTTCCAACCCTTCTTCAATCTGAGCAGCAGGCGTTTGTTTACTGTCCGTCAACTAACTTTCTATTCATGCTGCTACACTTCTTGTACTGTATGTCTAATTTCTGTATTAAAAAAACTGCTATAAGGCACCTTATTGAACATCTTCTGAGAATCCATATACACTACATCTGCTTTATCTATCCAATCCACTTCTTCAAAAAAACTCTTAAATTTGTTAAACACACTTTGCATTTAACAAATCCATGCTGGCTGTCTTTGATTAACCCATGCATTTCTAAAGGCGCACTAAGTTTATCTTCAAATATGGATTCTATGAATTTGCCTAAAGCAGTAGTAACTTCCCAGCTAACAGAATATATAATTGACTATGATTCACGAGTGTGACTTCACATTTGATTTCTATATTTAATGTTCTTGGGTGTATTACACTAGTGAAATTACAGATAGTATATTTTTGATTTTTAAAGGAGTTGAATCAAAGTTGCATATTCTATACTGACAGACATGTCTGACTATTGGAAGGGAGTTTATTCCCTTGTGATCATCCGTGGAATTTTAATACTGACTTTGCATTCTCTTAGATAATCAGCACCATGGAACCTCAGGTGTCAAATGGCCCTACGTCAAACACACCCAATGGTCCATCAAGCAACAGTAGAAACTGCCCATCGCCTATGCAGACAGGAGCTCCTACAGATGACAGCAAAACCAACCTCATAGTCAACTATCTTCCCCAAAACATGACACAGGAAGAATTCAGAAGTTTGTTTGGGAGCATCGGTGAAATAGAATCATGCAAACTTGTTCGAGATAAAATAACAGGTTAGTTTGGGCCTTAAACATACAATGAAGTGTAAAGACATAGCACTTCTGTTGAGACAGGTCCAAGCAACAATTTTCGATTTGTCAAATTTAGTTCAGTATGCTAAATTATATAGTTTTGATTTATTTGTGTGTTTTAAATTCTAAACAGAAAGGCTCTGAATTTCCACAGGGTTCTTCCAATCTCCTGCTGTAACTTTGGTGGGAGTTCATTAGAACTCCCAGAGTAATGACATAAATTGCCATTTTCAGCCATTTACACCACTTCTCTGAGGATACCACCGAACTCCCACAAGAGAACCCCTGCCAAAATTACAGGTGCATATATTTAAGTAATGAAAACATTTAGTAATCAATATATAAGATGATTACTGCTATGATGAAAATGCAAAGGTAATGGGGTAATTTTCACTTTCAACGGGGGCAGAAAACCAGGGGTAGCAGATCAGCTGGCCACTATACACCAACATCGAAGTCAATGGAAAGGAAAATCGGCCAGGGTGTATAACAGGCGACCGATCCGCTACGGCCAATTTTCTGCCTCCTCAAAAAGTGAAAATTATCCCCAATAAGTTCAGGAATTGGAAATTTGTGTTTGACATAACTTGCACAATCCTATCATCTTGTTTTTTTTCTTAATTATCATTCATGTTCTCTTAGGCCCCATTCCGAGCTACGTGCACAAGGAATGCCCAAGTGAAATCAGAAAGTCCCCAGTGAGAAATTATAGAGGTGAATCTGTATCCTCCTCTGGAGCACAACATGCTAATACACAAACATGAGGCATTACCACCCAAGAAAGAACATAAGAAAGCATGTAATGAAAAAAGGTTGTTTGGCCCATCAAGGCCACTCTTGCTGTAGATCATGCACATTTCCCCCTTATCATGCATTTGATCTACTAAAGGAACTCTGCACAAATATCCCTGATCTCCAAAGGTAATCAAGTAAAATCCCAGAATGTTCATTTATCCTTTCATGTGCACTTTTCCTGTCAACCGCCATCCTTTCCCCTCCCCACCAGCAGAGGAACTACCAAGAAACATTAGACTTTTCAACAGCTATTCATTACATTCCCTACACACTTTCTTGGTCCAGTACAAATTTGGCTGGGCCTTTAGAAGTCCACTCTTAGCCAGCACCACAGTTTTTTTTCTGATCTGTTAAAACTTTTAAAATTCTGTGTGAATGTTTAGAAATTTCCTGATTTCGTATAAAAACGTATAAGATTTGCAACAAAAAGATATATTTTAGATAATGTTGATATTTGAACTAATTGAAACAAAATAAATTCACTAGTACTCCACATACTTGTGGCGAGTCAGGCAACTTAATGGAATATATACCACGAATACCCGTTTGCTTTAGAAATGATTATCCTGCACCACGTATTTTCTTTTTTTGCAGGCTTTATTATTAGCAGTCTCCCTAAATCATTTTTTAAAAAATTATCCTTCATCTTTCTGGATAAATGTATAAATTATTCAGCCAAGAAATCCCTTTAAATATTCAATTTCTTTTACTGTACAAGTACTCCCTCCTCAACCACAATGGCCATCTTGTACATTTGACGAATTGTCAAATTCATAGTATTGGCCAAATAAGTACACAAGCTTTAAATCCAAACATTTTGAGGAAAAGCTTGTCCTTAAGGTTCCCACGTTAATTTTTGAATTTAACTTTGGGGAAAGAACCGCAAGGCAACTGGTATATTGATGTTGCCTGTGGGATTCTAGACAGAAGAAATTTACGTTCTCCATTCAATGAAAAAGATACCATTGGAGTATTGTGATCAACTTACTGAGCAAGGCAAAAGGATAGAGCAATCAGTGAGGACTCTTAGTTGAAGGAAACAACAGCTACCTTGCATCATTCCTCTCATTAGGGTAATTCGATACCTAATTCATTATGTCAGAGCCATCCCATCTATGGAGGCCAACAAAGGCAGGAACTCCCCAACAATATTGGGTGACAGTTCATATCCATTGTCAACTTTATTGGACCACGGTACATTAAGGGAATTAGATGCAAATTCTTCTGAGGTGGAGATAGCAACAGATTTATCAGTGTGAGGCTGTAATGATGTTACAAGCTATTAAACGAGCTTGAGGACTCCAGAGCCAGTCACCAACATATGGGTGGATCCAAATGGTCTGTACATCTAATGTATTAGAAATTGTCTTGGTTTTAAACCAAAGCGTAGTCCCCAATTGATCAGAAACTTCTGCCTAAAGAGTATATGGCAGACCTGATGAGGAAGGGAAGGAGACATTTAAGCCATGGCCACCATAATGCTGGCAAGTTACAATTCTTGAGTTCTCTAGGTGGGGACAGCCGCCATGACTTAACATCCTGCAGAGTTAAACAAGGTGGGAGTTTGCTTGGCTTCCACTGTCAATTTTAAACAAACCAAGTATCATATGAGAAGCCCATGCAATAGCCGATGATGCTGATGAATAGTGTAGGTAAATGGGATTAGAGTAGATCACTCCAATTGGATACCTCGCAGCAGAAGAGGTATGATAGGCCTAATGGCCTTCTTCTGTACTATAATTTCTGAGATAGAACTCTCTCTTCTTGAGAATGTAATATGAATAGCAGATGAAGGGGATCTATGATGTCCTCGATGTGGCTGTTCAGTCAGTTAATCAAATAATGTTCTTTTCCAAGCAGGCCCAACTTTAGAAATGGTTTCTTGTGTCAAAAGACAGCATTATAGACTGAGCCTTCATTGAAGCCAACCTGTTTTTCAAATGTGAGTTTAAATAGCAAGTGTTAGCAATCTTTTCCCCCATAAGGGAAATCACAGGCCAGTCCAATTCTGTCTTCCACCACTGGCCAAACGTGCGTACTTTCCACAAGGGATCACTGGATAGCCATCAGGAACAGGAACCTTACCCAAGGAATGCTGAGGCCGGTTGTAGAACCTCACTGAGATTAGTTAGCTCAGCACGGATTGGGAATTGAACCTTGCAAGTTCTGGTCTAAGTGACTCAAGTTACACGCTGCCTTTACCAACTGAGACAGTGAATGAGTGAGATTTACCAAGTAGAAACTGACATAACAGCTAATAAATGCTGTTTCAGGGCTTATTTTGAAGAGCTATCCTCCAAAGAAATGCGAAAGACAGCCAGACAGTGTTCCTCTGTAGCCGCAAAAATACTCTGCAGTGTTCAGGCACAAACACTCCGGTCCACAGTTACTGGAAGATTCATTGCAATACTTCAACCTATGTATAATGATGCATCAATATGGTACAGTATGGAGGAGAACTGCTCAATTTTCTAAGTCAACAGTGACTGATCACCACAGATGAATTACAAGCGTGAACTACCTTTCTTGGAAGGGTTCCTTCCTTCATCCCTCCCCATTAAAAGACTAAGGAAATCCAACTCATATAGTGTAATTGTCTCCTTTCATAACATTACAAAACATTCTCATTTAACATAGAGACTGCTATAAAACCAAGAGAAAAAGCAAAAAGTGACTCAGATCGGTTGCTGATACCAAAAATTTGAAAAAGTTCCTCAGAAAGGAATTGTTTCTTCTAATGTCACTACTTATTAATACTCAGATTTTACATCTAAAGGTTGGCAAATAGCCATAAATTTAAAAGATGCTAATTGTTTCCACAAAAAATATGGAGACACAGAAACTGTTTGAGTGCAGTTATATTGTAGCTACCGATCAGTTTGCAGCTGACATCTTTCAGGTCAGGTCACAGATTTGCAGCCAAAGCTTCCTTTAGAAGCTAATGGCTAAGGTCATCTGTTGGTTCAGTCTGAATCTATCACCCAAATGCTCAGTAACTGTGGAAGGATTTGGTTTCTCCAGACATTTCTCAGTGGTGGAAAAGTAGATAATCTATAGCAGTACCAACAGATGCATTTCTGGGAGGTGCATATATGGAACAGGGTCTACAGAGAACGTGGCCTTACTAAGCACATAAGTATGTTGGATTTCAGTGTGATTTGGTTAACTTTCCTGCTTTCAATACAATGTACTTCTGTGGACAGACATCATTGTAGTCAAATTCATAATCAAGCAAAACTGGAAGAGTTCTCTGGCGTTCTGTAATGATATTTTAAATTTACAGTCCTGATGAGAGCTGGCAAGGAAGTACTGGAGACTGGGGATAAATGCAGAAAGATCAATGTTCCTTGAAACCCCAATGCATACAATAACTCAAAATACTGTGACAGAACTGCTCAACCTTATGATATAACTCCACCAGAAAATGACAACATTTTTATGAAAAAATGACCTTATTGGGACATCCAATTGGAGAATGATGAATTTGTAAGTAAGTTCCCTTATAGACCTAAGCAACAATCAAAATTCTGGCAACAGCAGTTTTATTTAAGACTTTAAAACAAACGCTGAGCTTAACCAGTGCCTCCTAAACAAAACAACATAATAAGCAGATTTTGGCACAACAATCTGAGGATGTCTTAAAACATTTATGAAAAGAAGGCAAACTGCCAAAATCCAAGCCAATTTCAACAACCATAGGACATAAACTAGGTCTCTCTGAATAAAGAAATATGAGCGAAGAATTGAAAGATGCACCAGAGAAAATTTAACAAAAAAAACATTAACGGTGCAAAGCAACCAAAATGTGATCAAAGCACTGAAGGTGCAGAGAGGAGCAATTATATCAGAGATTGACTGGATTACCTAAAGGAAAGGGACAAAATCATTTGTGGGACAAAAAACAACCTGGCAACAGAGATCACTAAACAATCTGAAGAATTTTGGGATTACCTGAGAATACAAAGGGAACTGACCCAAAGGGTATCCAGGATACTGACAATAATGCTGTAAATAAAGTCAGATAAAAAATTGATTATGGAGAAAGTATACTGACACTGGCTGCAATCTTCAAGGACAAAGACAAACCATGGCTATTTGTTTTCTTAATTTGCAGGGGAAAGAGTACATGTGGGCAGCTACCAAAAGACACCTATGAAGACAAAAGAATTTCCTTATACAGTGACATTTTGGCAGTGCACTTGGCGAAAAGATATAAATTTGAGAGCGCATGTATAGTTTTCAGAGAAGCAGGCTTGAGAGATTATATGCTGTATTGTATCAGAATAATGGTCTTTCATGCAAGTGCAACAGGCTGTACATCAGCAGTGGCAGAAGAATTCCTCAAAATAAATTGAGCTAGAGTTGTATAAACACAGAAGCAGCAGGAGGCAGATCCTGCATAGCAGAGTGTGGGACAGAAAAGGAAGGATAAGGAAAGAATTAAACTCAATAAGAAAAGAAAGAATTTGCATTTATATAGTAGGGCATCCTAAAGCACTTCAAAATCAATGGATTACTTTTGAAGTGCTGTCACTGTTGTTATGTAAACAACACAGCAACTAAATTTTGAACAGCAAGGTCCCACAACAGAAAATGAATAAATGACCAGATAATCTGATTTTGAATGGAGTTGGTTAAGGGAGGAATGTTGGCCAGAACAGAGAAGAAGATGCAAACCAAAGCTCACAGGAGACAAACAAACGATGGGCCGAATGGCCCCCTTCTGTACTGTATAATTCTATGATAATTGGCCTAAATGCTATGGATAGAAAGCAGAGAACACCAATACATGACAAGAATAATTTAGGAAAAGCTGCCCAACAAAAACACTAAGAACCTGTTGTTGTAGGAACAGAGATTGCAGACATTTGGTCCTGAAGGCCATGTTCATGCCACAATAGGGGAAGATTTTTGAATGCTTTTGCCAATCTTCAGGGTCATTACAAAGATGAAGAATAGGTAAGGTAGGATTAAAAATATTTTTATTGGTATAGTCAAGAGCGCAAGTCAGGATCCACAATAATTTCAATTGCCCAGCAATAGCCCTGAAATAGATCACAGAAAAAAGCTTTTCATTACAATATCTTCCAAATATTTGAAGTCTTTCCAAAACAAGAGTGAAATATCCTTTTGAGGACACTGTCAGCACTGGATCCTGAGCCTCAGAGCAGCTCTGGTGGTGGGTACTCTAAGGAAATCATTAATTGACTGTGATAAGATCATTATATGGAAGCTTTTTTGGTAGTGTTCTATGTGTTATATAACCCTCTTACTTATGAAACTTCTCTAGGCTTGGAATATTTCCAACAATTGTTATTCCTCCACATGAATCCAAGATCAATCTACCTTCATGCACAAGCCTCTTTATCTATGGTTCTCTTGCAGGTGTTTCCCTTATTTCTCTGTTTATGATAATCCTCTCCTTTAATTCCTCCAATAGAATTAAATCGCATTGTTCATAAACCCATGTATCATCTTTTTAAACTTTTAAGCTTTGCTTGCTCGTTTAACAGATTTTCATTGATCAGTATGAGATTTAATGAATTAAGAAAATCCAGACAAGAATTGACCATGTAGCCCGCTCCATCCAGAGTAAATGTTTGATTATCCTATCTTGGTCTTCCTTCCGCACCATCTGTTAGTCTCCTTTAGAGAACATTAATTTTCTTTTGCAGCTCCCCTGAAAAAAAAATCGAGCGATTGTTAAATGTCTTTGTAACTCTTAATCCTGCTTCATAGAGATATTAATCTGGGTGCTTTATAAAGATGCCAATTGACCCCAAACCAGCTACCTTCTTTGGGAGTGTGTTCCACATATCCACTATCCTGGAGGGGAGGGGAAAGTTTTTCCTAATCTCTAACCTTGCTCAAGGTTTGGGAACTTAAGGCCATAATTCAAGATTCTGCTCAGTTCATGGCTACCATCTGCACCAATTTAAACCAGATTTACATTAACTGTAAAGCTACAACATGCAATAATCCACATATGTTTGTAAAGAACCATTGCTTTGATTTGTCTAACATGGACGTTCTTCAGTTTGGCAAGTGCATTGTCACAGCCAAAGGGGTTTGACAGAGCCAGATTTTCATATTCACCACCTGGGCAATAATCTGCCAGATCGAATCGCCCACATTTTATAGAACCCACACAATTTCAATATCTTTTTCAGATGTTTTGCGTTCGTAATATTAGGATGGTGTCTATATGATCCCCCTCACCCCACTTCTATGTAGTATGCATGCTATATAGGGCAGGAGGGCAGGCAATCTGCTCTGCTAGATTACCGTTTAGATGCCAAAGACATAAATTATCCTAGATTGTCATTTCCCGAGGAAGGAACTCATTTCCATTTATCATAACTGTCCAAGTCTTCACTAGTGAATGAATAAAGGAAGAAAGACTGCCGACCTTGTATAGTTTTTTTCATTCTTCAAAATATTGGTGTATTATACAAACTGAAGTCCTATCCTGCTTTCCACTCAATCACTTGCCAGGAAATATTTAGGATTATGTATCTTTGTTTTCCCCATAAACATTGGGTGAAAACAAACAAGTTCTTTGGCCATGTTCTTCATACTACATAGAAGTGGGGATGGGAGGGTCACGTGGACATCATCCCGACATTACAAAAGCAAAACACCTGAAAGAAACATTACAATGGAAAGGCAAATCGGGTGGGGTGTATAACAGGCGACCAATCCGCTACCGCTCATTCTACGCCAAAGTTGAATTTTGCCCGTTATACTTTAGCGTTTTTCTGACTTTGAAACGTGCTTCTTCTAAGAAATCATTGGCTTTTCAAGGATGCCTACTTTTGAAAATGAAAAACACCCTAGGAAGGTAGCTAGGGCTTGATTTTCTGTGCGTTTCCAGCGGGGGTGCCCCGAAAATCCCGATATCCAGGCATGTGACCGGATCGCGCCATGATCTCGCCCACTTCCGGGTTCCCCGATGACGTGCGGGGGTGCCAGCGGGATGCCACTTGACAGTATTTATTTCGCATGTTCAGGTCATTAACTGACCTGATTAAGGGACTGTGTGTGATTTTGGAGAAACATGGGACTGTTTCACACACTGGGGGAAACAGTCCTAATTGAACTGGACGTGTTGCAGCCGTCAGCCTGTGGCAGCTGCAAAGGTCCATTTGACAGGTTGGGGGGTGGGTGGGGGGGGAGACCCTCACCCATTGCAGGAGGCCGCTCTGTCACTTGGGACAAAGTGTGGCCTCCACCACCCCCCTCCTGACGGTCAAAGTCACCAACCTGCACACTCACCCCGGGGTCCGGAGACATGTGCCTACCTTGCGGACCCCCTCAGATGTACATATTGCGGATGGGGGCCGTCGTAGCTGCAGTCATGACCCCCTCGGAGGGCGAACAGCATCACCAGCCTCGCCATCCACGCCGTCCACCTCTGACACGTGGAGCTCCACAACAGAGTGCTGTGACACATCCACCTGTACAGCAGGAGGGAGGGCTACCGCAGAGAGAGACGCGTCGCAGAGGGCACTACCCTCGCCACAGGGTCCACAGACCGGGGCGCAGCTCCCCGGACCTCTCCGAGCAGCAGTGCAGACGGAGGCGCAGATTCACTCGACATGTAGTCGTGGACATCTGCAGCCTCTTTCATGCCGAGCTGCTCCTGGCTGGCCCCAGCACCATCTGCTTACCTGTCGCTGCCAAAGTCACCACTGGCCTCCACAACTTCTCCTCCGCATCCTTCCAGGGTGCAGCCGGGTACACCGCCGATGTCTCTCAGTCGTCTGCGCGGAGGAGCCCTGCAAATACATGCTCTGCAGTGACACAATGGGTGGCATCAGTGGTGGGTCCTCATAGTGATACCCAGGAGCGGGCATTATTGCGCAAAACAGACAGGATTCGCGGAGACATGGCAGTGGTGGTGCCAATGTAATGTGTGATGTGAGTTGTTCTGAAATTCAATATAGGTAACACCCATGACAAACCCTCAAACACCCTTGTGCATCCCCTTCATGCTCACGACACGTTTGCCTTACGCTGCCTACTGCACATATGTGATGCATGCCCTGTGGCTGCAGCACAGCTGGTGGCAGGTTGAGTGAGGCTGGCCGTGAGGGAGATGCACGAGAGGGTGAGTATGGGATAGAGCCATGGGATTATATGAGGATTGGGTTGAGTGGTAGTGGCGGGATGAGTACTGGCGAGGTGAGTAGTTGCAGGTAAGATGAGGATGGGGTTTGAGTGGGTATGAGGGATGATGTGACAGAGTGGTGTTGGCGGTGCCGAAGGAGATGTGGGGTGGGGGCAGTGTTGTGGCAGACGGAGTGTAGGGGAAAGACTACGTGTTCTCACTGTGGCTGACCTACTGCGGTCATTGGAGCGCCTCCTGCACTGTATGCAGGTGGGCGATATGTTGGTGGTGCAGGTGACCTCCTCTGCCACCTCGAGCCAGGCCTTCTTGGTGGCAGAGGCAGGCCGCTTCCTCCCGCCCGCCGGGTGGAAGATCTCTGTCCTCCCCCTCCTCCTCACCCCATCTGGTGATGCCTGGGGTGAGGCATCATTAAACTGGGAGCAGCCTTCCCCCTGGGCTGCTCCATGCTGTAATGTGTTCTTTTGGTTGCAGCATCTGTCAGTGGAGGACTGCCCCTTTAACTAGAGAGCCTCCAGCTGACAGATCGTACTGCGCATGCGCAGCCCGACCGACGCGCAGACCAGCAGCGCGGAGCCCGGAGGAGCAGGTAAGTGGCTCCAATTAGTGGTTTGCCTGCTACGATCGCGCGGGCAACCCACTAATTTCACCGAGCGTGTTGACCACGCTCCCGAAACCCAACCCGCCGGAAACCCGCAGGCCTGCTAAAATCAGGCCCCTAGTCTTTATTTTGGCACTCTGCTTAGGCCAGTCTTTAAGTGATAGCTTGTTTATTGAAAGACAAGGCTAAATGCCCAGTAATGTGGAAATAAAACTTTGGGTAAACCTATCATCAAAGGACAGTTTATCAATTAGCGGTCAATATCTCTAGTGAGATGTTATTCTTCAGCCTGTAAAAATTTAGCCTAGTGATATGCATGTGAAATTCTATTTATCTGATTTGGAATGTAATCAAAACAAAAAACCTGGTTACCTGACTAAGTATTTTGAATACAAATGGAGGTCCTTTACTACCAAGAACAGTATTGAGGAACAATAATTACTTTTTAGGCCAGTTTCAAGGTTAATGGAATTGGATATATATTTGAAAAGGGAAAAATTGCAGGATTATAGGGAAAGAGCGAGGGAGTGGGACTAATTGGATAGCTCTTTCAAAGAGCTGGCACCTACATGATGGGCTGAATGGCCTCCTTCTGTGCTGTAAGATTCTATGGGGGTAATTTTGACTGTGCCATCGTGTAAAACAGGTGATAGCAAATCAGCAGCCCATTTTACATTTCACCCAATTTTTATTTCCATTGACATTCATAAGACAGCTACAAGATTAATCTCACACATTTGCCAACATGCTCACAAAGCTGGGCTGGCAACTGCCTTATATTTGAAGCAGACATGCCTTCCCTCTTGCAGAAGAAATACTACTTTGGAAGAATTAGATAATGGCGTATAAATTATAACAAAATAAGCTGTTTTTCCATACCGGATTTGCCACCTTCCTTGTCTCTCAACTTTGTTCTACAACAAAGTGGGTTTCTGCATTATGCTATAACTGTAATTATACTTTATAGTAAAACTGCGTGTTCAATAGTAAAATGTCATTAAATGAAATCTTGGCTTTTTTAGATAGTACCATTGTGCAATATGTTAACATAAAAATTAACCTACGCAAACATTTTGTGCCATTTAACAAAATACTTGTTAAATTCCTACGGTATGTTTATCTAGGAATTCCAACAGAATTTTTTTAAATGCCTAAGCATGATTCAAGATTTGTTAAGCAATCAGATTAACAAGTGCTTTTATTTTCCCTAATTTTAAAGGAATGGAATCTGTGTTCTATTTTTTCCCCCACTTAACCTTATGTTACCTCGCCTCCTGCTGAAAAGAATTCAAGATAGACCAAATGGCTTAGGGGTATATATATGGTTATGGGAGGGGAAGTCACATGGTGCAAGGACAAAAATCTCTTAAATGGATAGATTTCCCTTGTGCTTTGCCCTGTTGGATTGCTTGACATCCATGGAATATGGATAACTTCATTTGAAGACTGTTAATCCTCTAAGGTGAACCGTTTACTTTTTTGTATAAGCAGTTTTTAGCAGCATACATGTAGAGGTATTAAAATGCTGGAACCATGAGAAGACAGGATGTGATGTCAGTGTGAATGCCCATATCTGTGTGCACAACACAGAGTGAAACATGTTTGAGGAGTTTTTTTTAAGAAAAAAGGTACTTTGCATCTAAGCTAAAAAAAACCTGATGCTCTTGTCTCTTAACCATTTTATTATTTCTTAACCATTTATCAGCACCTACTTATTGGGTTTTCAAATCTTATCAATGCTTGATACATAATACAGAATATAGATTTTGCATACTACTGAAAGTTACAGAATGACTCTTAATAACATAACTTATTTTAAATAATGGGTCATGTGCTGTCGTGTGATACAAGTTTGCAATTATATTGGATTGAGTGTTCCTTAGCAGTATTGAATTATATGATGTAAGTAATTGTTTCTTCCACTGTAAACATTTTATTTATATATATCGCCCTGAAATACTGCATATACTTGCATATAAGACAATACTCATATATAACAAACACCACCTCTCCCCCCACCCGCCCCCCCCCCCCCCAAATTCCCACCTAGGTGATAGAGGTAACGGGTTTGGGAGGTGCTGCCGAAGTAGCCTTGGATAGTTGCTGCAGTGCATCCTGTAGATAGTGCATACTGCATCCATGGTATGCCAGTGGTCATAGAATCATACAGTACAGAAGGAGGTCATTCAGCCCGTCATGCCTGTGCCGGCTCTTTGAAAGAGCTATCCAATTAGTCCTACTCCCCCACTCTTTCCCCATAGCCCTGCAAATTTTTCCGTTTCAAGTATATATCTAATTCCCTTTTGAAAGTTACTATTGAATCTGCTTCCACCATCCTTTTAGGCATTGTGTTCCAGATCATAACTACTCACTGCGAGAAAAAACTTCTCCTAATTTCCCCTCTGGTTCTTTTGCCAGAGGTGGAGGGAATGGATGTTTAAGATGGTGGATGAAGTGCCGATCAAGGAGACTGCTTTGTCTTTGATGATGCTGAGCTGCTTGAGTATTGTTGCAGCTGCATCCAGGCAAGTGGAGGGTATTCCATCACACTGACTTATATTAGTGGAGAGGCTTTGGGGAGTCAGGAGGTGAACTACTCACCGCAGAATACCCAGCCTCTGGCCCTCTCTAGTAGCTACGGCATTTGTGTAGCTGTTGCAGTTGAGTTTCTAGTCAATGATGACCCCCAGTGTTTTTAGTGTGGGACTCGGCGATAGTAATGCCATTGAGTGTCATGGGGAGGTGTTTATACTCTCCCTTGTTGGAAATGGTCGTTATCTGGCACTTGTTACTTACCACTTAACCAGCTCAAGCCTTAATGCTGTCCAGGTCTTGTTGCATGCAGGCATGGACTGCTTCATTATCTGAGGAATTAAACTGGGTATACAAGGAACCACTCTCCCTCAATTTTTAATCCATAACAGGGACATAAAATTCTCATCTTATACACAAGTATATGCAGTAGGTGAATTATCATAATGTCTGGGTAGCAAAAAAAATGCCTTGCATCTTTCAATGTCTTTAGAGTTAAGAAAACTGACAAATAATAATTTCCACAAGTGCATTATTTTTACACGTTTCATCACACCATTGGCAATGAAATTTTCGTTCCAAATGTTAATTGCAGTGTGTTAAAATTAAAGAGCAGAAAAAAGTATTCCTGTAGACAAATCTTCCAGGTAAACAAAGTCTAACCTTGCTGCATTGCTATTAAGGTATAACAAACGTCTGCATCCTTCTTAAAAAAGAATGGTACATTTAATTATGATGTGGAAAGTTGAAAAAGCTATTTAGAAACAGTGGAGCAATATGTTGTCACCTGCCACCATGGTACTGTATAATATAGTTTAAATTAAACCTTGTGGTTATGGTACTGAGCTAACAACCCAAAGGTCCTGAGTTCAAATCCCATGATGGCAAGTTGTGAATTTAATTAATCTGCTAATTTATGGGCTAGCACCAAGATAAAATGACCATGAAAGCTGCCAGATTGTTGTAGAAACACAACTGGTTCATTAATGTCCTATGGAGAAGGGAACCTACCACACCTACTTGGTCTAGCCTACATGTGACTCCAGTCCCACACTGCATACTACATGGTTGGCTCTTAATGCCCTCAAGACAACTCGGGATGGGGAATAAATCTGGCTTTGTCAGTGTCGCCAAATCCCAAGAACAATTTTTTTTAAAAATTCCTTTGCCATATTTTCCCAATATCAACCTTGCATCCTGGAAGAAACACTGAGTGGAAATCAGGATGGATAGCTTTCACCAGGTCACTTAGTCACAAGTTCCTTCTAGCAGCTAACTTAAATTAGCATTGAAGACAGTTTGGCTGCAGAAGATATGTGGCTCAGGGGACGAGAGAGGAGAAATTCAATTTATAAAAAAAAGTTTGCAATTATTTTGATGTGGTGTTCTGATATGTAGATATGTGTGCTGAAGTTAAATACTTTGTATTTTGAAAAGTGTATTTGAAAATATTGTTTCAAAGCTAAGTTAAACTGTGGCATATTGCATCATTTTATTCAGCTTCATGTCCTTTATTTACAAATATCAAAACATCAAAATAGTGGCCCTTTCATTTTCACTTTTATTTTTTTTTTAAAATTGACCAGTTCCTCAGGCATGGGGTTCTCTAATTTTGGCACACTTTAGAATTTGGCTGCTGAATAAATGATGCTCAGCATTATATACTTGTGTTGAAGTTCTGCTGACAAGGAAGAGATAAAATGAGAGTTTAACATCTGTAATTCTTTTTTGGGAAGTACTTATTTAAACATTAATTTCTCTAATATACAAAATCATTGTGGACTACTTGCTGAACACTTTGACAAGTTCAGTCAAAAAGCTCAACATAAAATAACATTTGAACCTTAAATTTTTTAAGTTTAGACGTAGCTCTTATAAGTAAATTTGCCCTGTTTTACTTCCTGTTTCCTATCTCCATGCATTTCAATGGTACTGACTACAGCTGATTTAAAAAATACTGGTAGGTATGGAAAAATGTATTTTAAAAATCAAAATTATTTACAATCTGAGATTGTTTTTTGAATGCTCAAAATGAGCTCCCACATCTTATAATAATTATTGTCTGTGCATAATAACCAGTTATGTGTTTGTAATATCCAGTTGACTATAAATAACTAAAATTGGTTTGTTGAAAAGTCATACAACTATCTTCAATAATCGGTACTGTATTAATAAATCCAACAGCACAACAGTGGGTGGCAACCCTCGGTTAGTGTCTGGCTATTTTCTTCTCATGGCTTCCTAACAGTGCTTAAGTCATGACTCTTCTGATAAGCAGGAAACAACCGTAACAACATAATATGCATAAAGCTTTAATGAAAAAAATATTTTGAATCAAGATTAATACTAATTATAGTTGGCGGGTGTATATATTAATCCAATTATATTTTATATCAGCTTTACTCTTAAATCACACAAACACAGGACTTAACATATTGGATGTTAGGCAACAAATTAGAAGAACTGTTGAATTTCCAAAATTCCTTTCAATTCTGGCTTCCGGTTTATGGATATCCAAAACATTTCTTAAATATTTGATGCAGTATTTTTCAATGATTCAATTTTTTTAAGTAGCATGATCTACAAACTGTATCATATAACAATGTGTTTGTATCGGTCATCCATGTAACTGTATTACCATGGTTGTAGTCTTAGAACCCATTGAACTATTAAAACTTGTTTAAAATTGTTTACCGCACCTGAACCATAATATCTAATGTGACAACAGGTCAGTTCACTCAGAAAGATTTGTACACAATGGGTACCTGCTATTTATCTTTTATATTTGTCTCCTTAGAGCAGAGAAGGTTAAAGGGAGATTTGAAAGCGGTGTTCAAAATTATGAAGGGTTTTGATAGAGTAGATAGGAGGAAACCGTTTCCACTGGTAGGAGGGTCAGTAACTAGAGAAGGCAGATTTAAGATAATTGGCGAAAGAACCAAGGAGGACATGAGGAGAATTTTTTTTAAGTAGCGAGTTGTTATGATCTCGAATGCACTGCCTGAAAGTGTGGTGGAAGCAGATTCAGAAGTAACTTTCAAAAGAGAATAGGATATATGCTTGAAAAGGAAAAATTTGCAGGGCTACAGGGAAAGAGCAGGGGAATGGGACTAAGTGGACAGCTCTTTCAAAGAGCCGGCACAGGCATGATGGACGGAATGGCCTCCCTCTGTGCTGTATCATTCTATGATTTTATTTGCAAGGAATGCATGTACTATATTGCAGTTCAGCACTAGATTGTATGGAAATTAATTACAAAAAGGTTATAATATGAACATTTTCAAGAGACCCCTAACATAGATAAAATACTTCAGATAAAAAAGGTAATTTCTGTTAATAAATAAAAACATGCGTTTCATCACCAGTGTCCCTTTTAAAAATAAAACTTACAAATAATTAATATCCTGTTATTTGTTGCAAAGGAACACAGCTCTTGGAATCTTCAAAAAACCCATCAATTGGACTATGTATGTTAGTATGATGTGAGAAATACTATCACATTCATTGAGGTAGATTTTGACTCCAGGCATTATCATTTCACCAGTGAGCTGCATGCCCCAAATGAGCGTCCTGTGGCTGCTAACCGGTGCAATATTGGGCAGCCTGGAAGCTGAGCCAGCTGGCAGGCAGGATGGTCGGGGAGCGGGAAGGGAGCCTGGAGCAGCAGTGACCCATAGTATTCTTCTGGA